>NC_064621.1:486518420-487768420 GCF_023898315.1 Schistocerca nitens
ATAATGTTGGAACATTACTGTGGTGAATCATGTTGCGGCAGAGAAACGTTTAGTCACAAGGTGTTTAGCAACTAGGTGTTTAAGTGGTCACGAGACAGGGAGCTCATGGGGTCAGCGGCTTGCGGGTCAGCCTGCTTGGCTTCTGGTCGCTGAATGAATGAAATATCAGACTGTCTTGGCCGGCTTGCTAAAGCTCTCAGCCTCTGCAGACGGAGCAAGACTTTCATCAAGAAGACTCGCAGAAAGTCCGAGGAATTACGTTTCCTTATGTGCGGCCACTTCCCGCTGAGAGTAAAAAAAAGAACGCAGTAGCTCTAGAGTTGTATGTATAGACATCACTACTCGTCTCACATTATGTTGGATTATTTATGAGGAATTTCATTACCGAGTATATAATATTTTGACGCTACAGTTAAAATGCTTAACTCCATGACGAGGTACCCATGGTATGACCGCGGATGAGGCATTATTCTCACTGCTTGCTTTTGTGAAATCAGTACTTTCTACCTAAGTTAAAAGTTACTACAGAAAATTATACAATTTGCCATTACTGAAAGGAAATATTAAAAAAAATGTTAGGACAGTGATTCGTTTGTTTCCAAGACTAGAAATTATGCGAAGAGCAGCTGAGTATTATGCTTCCCTTATGAAATCCAAATTGTGATGTGCTAAGCAAATTGTTCCTACTTAAATGTGAAACTACTCTTGAGTACCTTATTTTTTTGGATATATTGGGAAAAGACATCAGTAAGGAAATTAGACGACAACTGATAAAATTTTCTCGGATGATCCGCCGAGTAGTGGCGTCGTGTTGTCGCAACGTTTCAATGAGTTTGTACCTATCAACTTCGCCTGAAGATGTGTCCTCGTAAAGCCTGCTGCTCGTAGGCGGCACCAAAAAGGCAGTTCAGCTTAACATACACTTATGTCACCTCAACAGAATCGCGTGCCCATAGAGAGGTGGGAATGAATCTAAGACATTGATCCACAGTCAAGTGTTCTGGACCTGTACCTTGCAACCTTTTCTTTCCTTTGTGACCGAACTGCGATGATAATTTCTTTTACCGCCCGGATTCGAACGGCTACTTTCCAGGGGTAATCTTACTGACCTCAGAAACTTACCAAACTGATAACAGCACATTCGTAGGGGGAGTTTTATCTCAGGTCCGTTCTCTGTATAACAAGAACCGCTAAAGACATCAATGAAAAGAGGAGAGTTCTTTGGAGAAGCTGTCGTATGACTCCTCAGCCGTCGAGAGCTGGACCGTATGGAGACGCTCAAGAACTGCCGCTAAATATAGCGCTTTCCTGATTACGGCAGACTGGAGTTTACTGTAACCGGTGGCAGCGGACTCCATATTTAGATGTCGCCGGTGTGCAGCGGTAGGCAAGGAGAGCCTTATAAAGCTTCCTGTGACATGGAGGGCGTGGACTGTATGGAAATACGGCTAAAGAGGTGGCGCCGGTTCTTTTCCGTTAAGAGAATCGTTACAGGATATTTGGTGTATTAAGAACTGAGAAGAGGCGGTGACCGCTAATGAACTTGTAAGTTATAAGCAAATGGGAATGAAGCACATTTCGAAGTCAACGAATTACCAACGATACTACAAGCCAGCGCTTCAGAAGAGGATGTGGAATCATTTCTCCATAATTCTAAGCAGAGGTCTTCAACATATTGTGAAGATGTTAGTGCAGGATGATTCCCATCGAACTTCTTTGGTTCATTTTCAAAATTTTCAAAATAAGTTCTATCTGAGGTACATATACATTTACATCTACATATTACTTCAAAATGGCTCTGACCACTATGGGACTTAACATCTGAGGTCATCAGTCCCCTAGAACTTAGAACTACTTAAACCTAACTAACCTAAGGACATAACACACATCCATTCCCGAGGCAGAATTTGAACCTGCGACCGTAGCGGTCGCGCGGTTCCAGACTGAAGCGCCTAGAACAGCTCGGCCACGGCGGCCGGCGTCTACATATTACTCCGCAATTCACAATTAGGTGCCTGGCAAAGGGATCATCGACCCACCTTCAAGCCATTTCTCTACCGTTCCACTGTCGAACAGTGCGCGGGAGAAACGAACTCTGAAATCATTCTGTAAGAGCTCTGATTTCTCTTCTTTTATTATGAGCATTTCTCCCTTTGTACATATGCAGCAACAAAATATTTTCCAATTCGAAGGAGAAAGTTGGTGACTGAAATGTTATGAAAAGAGCCTGCCGAAAACGAAAAACGCCTTTGTTGTAATGATGTCACCCAAAGTTGCGCTCTACCAAAACTACTGTTTGGTGACGCTGTAAATGGTAGAATTACCGGTATTATTATTAGAGAAAGAAACATAAATGAACGCGTAAGAGAGGAACTGGGAACCGACGACTTCTCTTTTCTTTTTCTTCTTCTTTTTTACATAATTAGAACCGCACATCATCCACTGTTAGCCCCTTGTGTATTTTATATCCTTACAAAAGACAAATTGCATTTTACGAGTAAAAACATTAGTTCACCACGTAACTTGCGCGGTTCTACGTAACCAAAGCCATTACTTTTGATGCAAGTACAGCTTATTATTTTGCATTCAATAGAAAATTCTTCATCGCGATCAAAGGCTAAAGTTTCCTGTTATTACTGATAAAAGCGGAAGATATTCCCGAATAACAGAAACATGTTTCATGTAAATTCGGCGAAGTAATTAAGCGTTGTCTGATATATTTTTGTTTTGCTGCTTCTTATTTTACCATGTTGTTGAGGAAATTGCGTTTTCTAGCACTATATGATAAATCTGTATTGTTTCCTTTACTTTTCCTACAACATCTCTCTGATTTATGTTACAAATCAACAATTCCGAATCAAACCTGAATTAAACATTGACAGTTTCAGTTTTGCTATAAACACTTTTTATTTTTAAATAACATGCAGAAGGACGACTACATGGGGAAAAAAGTTTCGAGACTAAAGCGAGAAGCGCCCAATGAATTTGAAGGCAAAATTTTTCCAACGGATTTTACCAAAAGACCTAAGAAATCTCGTTTGTGTACAGTCAATAGACGGATCTGAATAATGTATTCAGTCAGTCCTCAGTGACAATGTTGGCACCGAAACGGAAGACGACAGAGAGAAGCTTCTGATACTAAATGCGATCTTCCGAAATACAATTATCGCACGATCGCCGAAATAGCAGGTACTGAAATAAATGATAGTGGAATAAAAAATTGTTCAATAGTGAAAAAGCACTTGGACCTGATGAGATACCTATGAGATTCTGTACCGATTATGCGGAAGACCTAGTTTCCATTCTAGCAGCAGTTTATCTCAGATCACTGGAGCAATGAACGGTAACAATCTATTGAAAAAAAGCACAGGTTATTCCCGTTTCTTAAGAGTTTTGGGATGGCTCTGAGAACTATGGGACTTAACATCTGAGATCATCAGTCCCCTAGAACTTCGAACTACTTAAACATAACTAAACTAAGGACATCACACATATCCGTGCGCGAGGCAGGATTCGAACCTGCGGCCGTAGCGGCCGCGCGGTTCCAGACTGAAGCGCCTAGAACCGCTCGGCCACACTGGCCGGCTTAAGAGGGTTGGAGTGATGCGCATAATTACAGGACTATTAGCTGACGTCAAGATGTTGTGGAATTATGGATGATGTTTTATGTACAGGCATTACGACTTTTGAGGAGAACGAAGATCTGCTCTACAAAAATCAACATGGATTTCGTAAACAGACGACAACTCCCTCTGTTCGCACATGAGATCCAAAGCGGCGTAGCCAACGGCGCCCAAGCTGATGCCGTCTTTTGTGTCTTCCAGAAGGCAAGCAGACGCTAGATTAAGGAAAGGCAAACCTACGTTTCTAGCATTTGTAGACTTAGAGAAAGCTTTTGACAATATTGACTGGAATACTCTCTTTCAACTTCTGAAGGTGGCAGGGGTAAAATACAGGGACCGAAAGGCTATTTACAACTTGTACAGAAACCAGATGGCAGTTATAAGAGTCGAGGGACATGAAAGGGAAGCAGTGATTGGGAAGGGAGTGAGACAGGGTTGTAGCCTCTCCCCGATGCTATTCAATCTGTATATTGAGCAAGCAGTGAAGGAAACAAAAGAAAAATTTGGAGTAGGTATTAAAATCCATGGAGAAGAAATAAAAACTTTGAGGTTCGCCGATGACATTGTAATTCTATCAGAGACAGCAAAGGACTTGGAAGAGCAGTTGAACGGAATGGATAGTGTCTTGAAAGGAGGATGTAAGATGAACATCAACAAAAGTAAAACGAGGATAATGGAATGTAGTCGAATTAAGTCGGGTGATGCTGAGGGTATTAGATTAGGAAATGAGACACTTAAAGTAGTAAATGAGTTTGGTATTTGGGGAGCAAAATAACTGATGATGGTCGAAGTAGAGAGGATATAAAATGTAGACTGTCAATGGCAAGGAAAGCGTTTCTGAAGAAGAGAAATTTGATAATATCGAGTATAGATTTAAATGTCAGGAAGTCGTTTCTGAAAGTATTTGTATGGAGTGTAGCCATGTATGGAAGTGAAACATGGACGATAAATAGTTTGGACAAGAAGAGAATAGAAGCTTTCGAAATGTGGTGCTACAGAAGAATGCTGAAGATTAGATGGGTAGATCACATAACTAATGAGGCGGTATCGAACAGGATTGGGGAGAAGAGAAATTTGTGGCACAACTTGACTAGTAGAAGGGATCGGTTGGTAGGACATGTTCTGAGGCATCAAGGGATCACCAATTTAGTATTGGAGGGCAGCGTGGAGGGTAAAAATCGTAGAGGGAGACCAAGAGGTGAATACACTAAGCAGATTCAGAAGGATTTAGGTTGCAGTAGTTACTGGGAGATGAAGCAGCTTGCACAGGATAGAGTAGCATGGAGAACTGCATCAAACCAGTCTCAGGACTGAAGACCACAACCGAGCTTATCGAGCACTGGTCCAGATTTGTGACTAGATTCAGACCTTCCTAAAAGACAGAACTCTTAACGAAACAAAAATTGACACATGTAAAAGTAGCTTCGGAAGCACCTCATAGGGACGTTATGGGACCGTTACTCTTTGCAACACACATGAATGATCGGGTGGATAACGTTGGAAGCGCGTGATGTTCACAGATGATGCTGACGACTGCTACGAAACGCAGGAAAAGCTGTCGAGGATTCGTGACTGCAACAGGAACCGGTAATTCCGACAGAACATAAACTGGGTGCATCGCTCACAGAGGAAGACGGCTCTGAGTACCATGGGACTCAACTGCTGTGGTTATCAGTCCCCTAGAACTCAGAACTACTTAAACCTAACTAACCTAAGGACATCACACACATCCATGCCCGAGGCAGGATTCGAACCTGCGACCGTAGCAGTCGCACGGTCCCGGACTGCGCGCCTAGAACCGCGAGACCACCGAACAGAGGAAGAGATCCATTTACTGGCGATCACTCTATTAGTGATAAATCTGTAGAAACAGTAAAAACTGCGAAATACGTAGGAGCTGCTGTCCGGACCGAACTAAAATACAAGTACAACAAAAAACTAATAGTAGAAAAACAGGTATTCAGTGGAAGAATCTTAAAGAAAAGTTAATTCATTCAGGAAAGAAGTGGCTACGAATACACTCATTCGACAGAATTCTCCACCAGCAAACGTCTCGCGATGTTACCAAAAGGAGAAAATTACGGACATCATAGTTCGTATGGAAGCTTAATGGGCAGTCTTTCGAGAAAGGAACAGGGAAATGGCATTGGAGGAGGCGGGCGGGAAATAGTAGCGGGATCAGAAGTCCCTTCGGCACACGCCGAAAAACAGTCTTCCTTTCCCTTTCTGTACTAAAGCATTGCAATGTTTATCCAAATCTATACATATTATTAAAATTGCTGTACATATATACGGCGTTCGGAAATTTTCGTTACTAGCTTCTCGGACTTCTAGAGGGCAGTGAGTATATGATATTTTGAATGGGAACCCAAGTACGGACAAGTATCATTTCCGTGCTACAGCAGTTTGAAAACATGTTTGCTAGTTAGGTATGCAACAGGGAAGTCATGGTGGGAGGTGCTTATGTCGGAAAGGCAGATGTCATTTGACGTCCGTCCTACTTCTCTGACCTGGTTCGACCCTCATTCACGTGTCTTTGAGTGTTAGAGCAACATCGCTCAGTACACGTTTGCAGAATACACCGACATGATCCTTCTGTATGGCGAAGCTCACGCTAATGGAATAGCGGCTCGTCGCCTTTATTAAAACCATTGTCCACAAATATATGAAGATGGTATCTGTTCCTTCGGACATGCCCATCTTCATATAGTTAAGGCTAACTGGCCATTGACCTTCTTCTGTGCGGATGGACACACATTGCCAGAACTCTTACGGGGCTCGGTAAGATTGTCTGCCGCGAGTAATGAGTGTAATGGGCAGGGGCACTACGAATGTAGTATGTGGACATTAAGTTAGGGTCTCACGGAGAGCGTGCAAGGGATAAATCCCTGCAGTCGCACTATCCTCTGCGCCATCGGTGGTTAAGATGAATAGAGCGTCTGCCATGTAAGCAGGAGATCCCGGGTCCGAGTGCCGGTCGTGCACACATTTTCAACTGTCCCCGTTGTTGTACATCAACGCCTGTCGACAGCTTGAGGTCTTGATTTGATTATCATTATCCACAAAGTCCGACTCCATCGCACACCCATTTCACCAAAATCACAGTAACGGCTTCGAGAAAGGATAACTACGCCGGCCGAAGTGGCCGTGCGGTTAAAGGCGCTGCAGTCTGGAACCGCAAGACCGCTACGGTCGCAGGTTCGAATCCTGCCTCGGGCATGGATGTTTGTGATGTCCTTAGGTTAGTTAGGTTTAACTAGTTCTAAGTTCTAGGGGACTAATGACCTCAGCAGTTGAGTCCCATAGTGCTCAGAGCCATTTGAACCATTTTGAAAGGATAACTACACCGTCAGCAGGCGTGACTGTGATGCTGAAAGGAGACGCAGAGGGCTCGAATAGGAAGAGACCATACTGCATCACGTTCTCTTTTTGTTTGTTTGGTTATCAATGAGTGGAATCGTAAAACAAGTGATGTCCTGGGTCACACCTAATAAATTACTTGTAGAAGTGGTCGCGTTACCTTTCAAATGGTTGTAGCACGGAAACTGTACGTTTCAGGATAGTATCTACTCAGTCCTCTCTACAAGTCCTAGACGTCTGTAATGGGAAATTCCGAACATCCTACATATGTATGAATGTATCTACGTACGTATATACAGACTGAACATTCATAAAACCGACAAGCTGCAGCACCGTATCACTGACTGGAAATGGAGGAAAAACGGTGCACGAACATGGGTCCAGAAATGCGTCGTTGCCACGATAGATGGCATCACGTTCCTCTGACCTCGTGGCGTGTGTTCCTCATGTATTGTAGGTTGCAGAATGGTCCGGTATTCATGTCGTACACAAGCCGAAATGGTGTTTGTACCGACCGCTCCGGTCGCAGGTTCGAATCCTGCCTCGGGCATGGATGTGTGTGATGTCCTTAGGTTAGTTAGGTTTCATTAGTTCTAAGTTCTAGGCGACTGATGACCTCAGAAGTGAAGTCGCATACTGCTCAGAGCCATTTGAACCATTTTTGGTGTTTGTATACCGCAAAACAGACGGAAACGATCGAGAGGCAGCACAGCTATATCAAAACAAGTACCCTCACAGACACCGATCACATCACACAACATTTCAAGCCCTTTTGGGCGTTTTATTATCATGGGTCCTTTCTGACAGATGAATGTCCATGGAAGCGGAAGACTGTGCATACACCAGATTTGGAGGATTAGGTTCTACAGAATATTGAGATGAATCCTAGTACAAGCTCAAGGCAAGTGGCCCATCAGCCTGGTGTGAGCCAAAGTACTATTATATGTATCCTGCATGACGACCACTACTATCCGTATCACCTGCAACGAGTGCAAGGATTATCAGCAGTGGATTTTCCTCTATGGGAAGGATTTTGTCTATGGTTTTTGCCCCACACCATCAGGATTATGGGATTTTTTATATCAGTCTCCCTTACCGACGAAGCAACCTTTACGATAACTGGCATCATCAGTCTGCGTAATCGTCATCTATGGGCTACAAACAATCCTCGGGGAATGTCTAAGACGCCTCATCAGTGTGTGGCCAGGGATTGTTGGCAACCACATACTTGGACCATTTATTATTCCACAACACCTCGACGGAGGAACATACCTGGACTTCCTGCGGAGTACTGTTCCTGGGCTACTTGAGAATGTGTCTTTGGCAATACGACGAGTTATGTGGTTGCTGAATGATAGAGCACCACCCCTCAACATCTTCCCCGGATGTGGAGGCCCTGTAGTATGGCCTGCTAGGTCATCGGACTTAAACCTCCTGCATTTGTACCTCTGGATGTATCTGACAAACTTTGTGTGTGCTGAACCAGCTCCTGATGCTCACACTATTCAACAGTGTGTTCACTATTCATGTGGCCTATTTGGAGAGAGGCCGGAACATGCGAAAGATTGCGGCAGTCCATGGTGTGACGTGTCAACGCGTGCATTGTATCCCATGGAGGCCACTTTGAACATCTGTTGTGACACGGATGCGATGTAGCTCTGTACTGTGTTCCGCGACGATTTGTTGTCGCTGCACACACACCGTCCATTTCCGGGCGCATGTTCATAGCGTCTTTTTTCCTCCATTTCCAGTCAGGAGTGCGTCGCTGCAGTTTGTCGCTTTTATTATTGTTCACCCTCTATGTATGTTCCATATTTCGCCCTAAATCACTGGACGATTTCAGCCAAACTGGTACACATATCACCATCTATCTGGAAATCATCATTGTCCGGGTAATAATAACCTACCTATCAAACGAGAGGGGGTGGGGATGAAAAAGCAATGTAGCACATGACAAGCGAATATCCATATTTTAGTCACTCAGTATTAGAAAATGGGACACTTGCAGTAAACTTGACACACAGTTTCAAACCTTTGCGAAACATTTTATCGCTGACGACCCCCACAAAATGATAAGAGGAGAAAAGTTTATTGCTTTCTATATTTTCGCTCTACATGCAGGAAAATTGCTTTACTACTAGTTGTGTTCGCGATGCGTTTTGCAGACAGTATCCCATAGACTACAAGGTCTAACTGAAAAATTACATCATTATTGAGGAAGTAATACGTCATATACACTGAGCTTCTTGAAAAGGAAACCGCAGGGCGAAATTCGCTAGAGATACTGGTGAAATACGAGTGAAATATATTAAATGTATGTGAACTTGATTTGACATGTGCGAATGTAGGCAAAGTGACAATTTCATTTTGGAAACATCCACCAGGCGTGGCTAAGCCATGTCTCCACAGTATCCTTTCTTCCAGGGGTGCTAGTTCTGCAAGGTTCGCAGGAGACCTTCTGTGAAGTTTAGAAGCTAGCAGACGAGGTACTGGCGAAATTAAAACTGTGACGACGGGTCGTGATTCGGGCTTGGGTAGTTCAGTCGGTAGAGCACTTGCCCGCAAAAGGGAAAGGTCAGCCTCAGTCCGGCACACAGTTTTAATTTCCCAGGAAGTTTCAGATCCATAGGTGTTAACTCTCAGATCGTTGCGGCCACTTCTGGTCACCAAAACGGGAGATGAAACGATTAGCAAACGTCTCGTGCGAAGCAAACAGTGTTTCAAGGGCGATATAACAAGGGGCGCTGTCCTGCTGAAACCACTTATTTTCCTGAGCAATAACTTCCAGTTGATATCGTTCGCTATTAACCATTAATGCATTACCTGCTTCGTTTTTGAAAGAAAATCGCCCACTGATTCCTTCACACCTGAATGCGATCAAAATAGAGAGACTTTGACGATGCATTTTTTTTTTTCCTTATGAATTATCCATGGAATTTCTGAGCCCAAAATAGGCGATTGTGCCTATTGAAGTACCCATCATGGTGAAAATGAGATTCGTCTCACAAGACGACTTTGTCCACACTTCCTGTTGTTCAGTTATCCAATTGGTGAACTACCTTCTTTGTGCATGGTCTTTTAGCCGAAGTTGTTGAGTCGATTCGAAGTTTTAAGGACGAAATGGTTCAAATGGCTCTGAGTACTATGGGACTAAACATGTGAGGTCATGAGTCCCATAGACCTTAGAACTACTTAAACCTAGCTAACCCACGAACATCACACACATCCATGCCCGAGGCAGGATTCGAACCTGCGACCGTAGCGGTCGAGCCGTTCCAGACTGAAGCGCCTAGAACCGCTCGGACACAACGGCCGGCTTTTAAGGACGTAAATGCAAATCTTTAGCGAGAATACGCTAATGAGCGGCTGTTGGAATGTCTAGTTCTTGTGCACGATGATGAATCGCGTTCCCCGGACTCACCGCCGCACACTCGCAATCTACCGGGCGTTAGTTTCTGGTCGACCAGACGAGTTCGTATCGGGTGTTTCATATTAACAACGGAACCTGTACTTATCAATTTTTCGACTACTCCTGCCCAAGTGGATGGATTTGGAACATTATATCTACCGACAGTTGAACTGATCCGCCGGGATAGCCGTGCAGGTCAAAGCGCCGTTTCTGGGACGGGGAGGTGCGCCGGCCCCGGATCGAATCCACCCGGCGGATTAACGAGGAGTGTTGACTTGCCAACCAGCTATGTGGTTTTTAGGCGGTTACTCCCATCCCAATAGCTGAAAAGCGGGCTGGTAGTAAAGTATCGCTTCGGTTATACGATTCGCACAAACTTACACATGAATAAGACTACACGCAGACAGGTGGGGTACACATGTTCTGTCCCTGTTGGTAACGAGATGGCGACAGGAAGGGCATTCTGCAACTCTTAAACTAACCACGCCGAATCCTTGCATAACCTTGCAGATGAAGGACAAAGACACAAGCAAAAGATACATAGCGATAATTATAAGTACTTTGCAAATCGTAGCAACCAAAATTTCACAATTTTGATAACAATGTTTAACAATAAGCATGGATTGTTGCGTCATCTACTGCTACATAATTACTAAAGCCTACCTGTCTCCTATCGCTCTGTCACAATTATCGAACTATCGAATCATGATACTCAAAATAGTGTGCAATTCAAATCGTCTGCTCATATTGTAACACGCTGTGTAGTGGAGCAGTCGCTGTCCATCGGGCTCGCTGTCTGTCAATGCAAAGATTTTTATAGGACTGACGTCTGTGTATACAGTGTGATTAAAAATTGTCATATAACTTTACAGGAATTAGCACTCGTCAAAACTAGAAGCATAGTTCCTATAATGGCATACCCGGAAACCAATACTTGCTGAGATACGCCAACCTCTTCTCTCGTTCCCATCACTTTTTAAGTAGACATAGACAATGTGGACAGTGCTTCATGTGGTTACCGCGCATCCTGAGGCACCCTTCAGCCCTTCTTCGCAGTGAATCACACACTCTTTCAAATACACCCGGCTCCATTTAGATGGTGTCACTTGCATTGACCATACGCCCGTGTAACGGCTGCACATTGTCGATAGGTTTGACATATACCAATGGCTCAAATGCCCCCTTAGCCAGATATCTACCAGATTCCCGATTGGTTGTTGGGGAGGCCATGCTACCGGACCATCTCGACCAATATATCAATCTATCCTCTATGAAACGTTGAAACGAGGTAGCCTACTGTCGCATGGTCCTTAGGAAATGGGGAAAGGGGGGGGGGGGAAGGCGGGGGGCAGGGTCCTCGCCAGGTAAAACCACATTCTTTATGTCTCTGCAAGGGTAACGTTCAGGAATAGCGCTAGTAGTTCACCGTGCAGAAATCGGTGGTACAAGGATTCGATAAAAATTTGGAAACACCAAAATGAAAACACATTAAAATGCCAAAAACGGTGAAGGCAAGCCGTTAGCATCCTGAACAACTTCAGGTCGTCTCGCAACTGATAAATACAAAAAAATGTTCAAATGTGTGTAAAATCTTATGGAACTTAACTGCTAAGGTCATCAGTCCCTCAGCTTACACACTACTTAACCTAAATTATCCTAAGGACAAACACACACACACCCATGCCCGAGGGAGGACTCGAACTTCCGCCAGGACCAGCCGCACGGTCCATGACTGCAGCGCCATAGACCGCTCGGCGGATAAATACAGGGCCCGAATGGTTGTCATGGGAATCTTGTACCACCCCTCCTGTAAAATAGAGGCAATCTCAAGAAATGATGATGGATGAAGATAACAAATACGCACATTTCTCTCCAAAGTAGACAACAAAAGCCCAACAATATTGAGATCTGGCCACTGTGGTGGCCAGGGCAGGTACGAAAATTCATGGGAACAAACATCTTACCATGGGATGAGCAAGACCAGACAAAATGGTAACACAATCTTTGGCAGTAATGCGACCTCGCTGAGAACCATGGGGCCCTTGGAATATCATGATATGACTGCCCAAACCATCACCGAACCCCCACCACGTCTCACTCCTGGGACGTAAACTCGGCCAGAAGTTGGAAACACTGAGAACGGCCAGAAGTTGGAAACAGTGAGAAACGAGTCTCATCTGATAAAATGACTTCCTTCCACTGCTCCGTTGTCCAGGTTTCATGGATTCGCCGGCCGGTGTGGCCGAGCGGTTCTAGTCTGGAACCGCGCGACCACTAAGGTCGCAGGTTCGAATCCTGCCTCGGGCATGGACGTATGTGATGTCCTTAGGTTAGTTAGGTTTAAGTAGTTCTAAGTTCTAGGGGACTGATGACCTCAGAAGTTAAGTCCCATAGGGCTCAGAGCCATTTGAACCATTTTTTTCATGGCTTCGACACCATGCTTTCCTGTTACGGGCATTTGCATCACTAATTAATAGTTACGGAATTCCAGCACGCCCTGCAATTTCCTGTTTATGGAGGTCCCTTTGTGTTGTTTTAGTGTTGACAGGATTCGTGAGCGAGATATTCACTTCTGCAGTGACTTTTTCAGCTGTCGTCCTCTTATTTTTCGTCACAATGCTCTTTAATGACCGTCTGTCATTATAACTGTATACACATTTTTTCCGCGTTGTGACTTAGCGGATGGTGTTTCTCCGCTTCCCCTGTATGCAGTGAAAAGCTTCGACGTGATGATGCCTCTTGAAATACCAAAAACTTCAGCTGCCTTGGTTACGGAAGCAGCCACAATAGGAGCACCAACAATTTGCGTACGTTCGAATTCACTTAGCTGCGGCATAATGCACTTACAGCTGTTCTGACACTTCTGGCCACGACTGACATTTACAACATACTAAGGACACTGCACGGTACAATTCGTGGTCAAATACAATAGCGCAACCTGCAGGCATGGCTACCATCTGCATTACGTTCGAGAATACATTTCTCCGGGTGTTTCCATATTTTTATTCAACCTCTGTACACATTACCTCTTAATCCGTTTGAAGTGTGTGGCCGTATGAGTTTGTCACCGATTCTTCCTGCCCGTACATTGATCCTGAAGCGATCCTGATACCTCATCTCCATCCATGAATGCTCAAGGATTTGCACCTGCCGACGCGTGCGTATTGCGGTAATTTACTATGCCATATCTTTTGGATTCTGTCTTATCTGCAAATAAAATGCAGGCAATGAACTACGAATCTCCAACGGGCAATACCTCAAAAGGTATTGCTTTCCAGACGCTCATTAACGGAACTTTTCTTCTGGTTTTGACAAATAGTATATCTTGTAAGAATATGTAACACTCTTTTTTTAAATGCCGTGTATACACTGGTATCCAAAACTTGAGGACTAAAGTAACTTTTGCATGATGTGTCATTGCCCAGTAATACAACTCGATGTTACTGAGACTATATACAGAAAGAACTGCTACAGTACAGTACAGAAGGAAACTGACAAATGTGCAGTGGGACTACCAGAAATGACACTTTTATTCGAAGGCAGTAATTACAGTCAAGTCACTGCGATTTATGATGGTCCCCTGGACATTACAAAAAGTGTGGCATGGTTATTAATAGGGTGTGTGAACACCACGGACGGCAATGCATGATCTCTCCCAAAGCATCCCGCATGTTCTCGACGGGATTTAAGCTGTAAGAACGGGCAGGGCAGTCCACTCGCCGAATATCATCTCATTCCAACAACTCCTCTACCTGCGCTGTTCGATGCCGTCGCGCAATGTCATCAATAAAAATGAAGTCAGCGGCAAATGCATTCGCGAAAAGACGCAAATGAGGAAGGAGTACAGTGTCATAATAACACAGATTTGGTGATCAGTACGGCCACGGAACATCCATCTACATCTACGTGATTACTCTGCTATTCACAATGAAGTGCCTGGCAGAGGGATCAATGAATCACTTTCAAGCTGTCTCTCTACCGTTCCACTCTCGAACGGCGAGCGAGGAAAACGAGCACGTACATTTTTCTGTGCGAGCCCTGATTTCTCTTATTTTATCCTCATGATCATTTCTCTCTATGTAGGTGGGTGCCAACAGAATGTTTTCTCAATCGGAGGAGAAAACTGGTGATTGAAATTTAATGAGAAGATCCCGTCGCAATGATAAAAACCTTTGTTTTAATGATTGCCACTCCAATTCACGTATCATGTCTGTGGCACTATCTCCCCTATTTCGCGATCTACATCTAGATCCACGTGATTACTCAGCTATTCACAATTAAGTGCCTGGCAGATGGTTCAATGAACGACATTCAAGCTGTCTCTCTACCGTCCCACTCTCGAACGGCGCGGGAAAAACGAGCACTTAAATTTTTCTGTGCGAGCCCTGATTTATTTTATTGTGATGATCATTTCTCCCTATGTAGGTGGGTGACAACAAAATGTTTTCGCTATCGGAGGAGAAAATGGCTACTGGCTCTGAGCACTATGCGACTTAACTTCTGAGGTCATTAGTCGCCTAGAACTTAGAACTAATTAAACCACTCTAACCTAAGGACATCACACATATCCATGCCCGAGGCAGGATTCGAACCTGCGACCGCAGCGGTTGCCCGGTTCCAGACTGTAGCTGCTAGAACTGCACGGCCACTCCGGCCGGCAGGGGAGAAAACCATTGAAACTTCATGAAAAGATCCTGTCGCAACGAAAAATGCCTTTGTTTTAATGATTGCCACTCCAATTCACGTATCATGTCTGTGGAACTATCTCCCATATTTCGCGAGAATACAAAACGAGTCGCCCTTCTTTGAACTTTTTCAATATCATCCGTCAGTCCCACCTGATACGGATCCCACATCAATCAGCAATACTCCAGAACAGAGAGGACAAGCGTGGTGTAAGCAGTCTCTTTAGTAGACCTGTTGCACCTTCTATGTGTTCTGCCAATGAATCGCAGTCTTTGGTTCGTTCTTCCCACAACATCCCTCCCCGCACCATAACACCTGAATCACCAGAACAATGCTGGACTTATCCTTACATGGAGAGAGGTGGGAGAACGTAGTGCGCCCAGGAACGTTGTTCAACACGATTGTTTTAGTGATCCAGGTGTTATGGTGTTGCCAGGATTAATGTTGAATGGGCGTATTGGCCTGCCCATTCCCGAACTTAAACACCATCCATCATGTGTGGGGTGCGTTGGGGATACGTACTTACTGCACCTCGTCCACATGCAACAACAACCGTCCAGGAGCCGTCGACCACGCTGGTCCAGGGTACCATCGGCAATCCTGATGACTTCAGTGTAATTAGTACCTTTGAATAAAAGTATCATTTCTGTTCGTGTCATTGCATATTTCTTTCAATTACCATCTGTATTACACTGTAGCATTTCTTTCTACGCTACACAACAAACTTAAAGGATCACTTTTCTAAACACTATCTCCCATTGTGAAGCGTAAGTTTGAAATTTGGGATACGAACGATTCTGTGTGACGCTGCAAAAGCGTGGCCTCTTGCCATGTCATCGTCAGGCTAGACGGCGCTTCAAACAGCAGGGTATCGGCACATGCCAAAAAAAAGAAAAGAAAAAGAAAAAGGCCTGAGTGTTCTAATTTCGTCGAATGGTTTTGAACTGTCCTTACTAGTTCCATCCTCTACACCAGAGCAAATTTCCGCTTCGGTAGCTGAATGGTCAGCACGGCAGAATGCCATGAGAGGGGGTCCCGGTTCGATTCCCGGCTGGGTTGGAGATTTTCTCCGCTCGGGGACTGTGTGTTGTGTTGTCTTCATCATCATATCATCCTCATCGATACGTGAGTCGCCGAAGTGGCATCAACTCAAAAGACTTGTACCAGGCGACCGATGTACCCGACGGGAGGTTCAAATGGTTCAAATGGCTCTGAGCACTATGGGACTTAACGTCTGTGGTCATCAGTCCCCTAGAACTTAGAAATACTTAAACCTAACTAACCTAAGGACATCAAACACATCCATGCCCGAGGCAGGATTCGAACCTGCGACCGTAGCAGTCGCGTGGCCGACGGGAGGCCCTCGCCACATGACATTTAATTTCACCAGAGCAAATACTGCAGTCGCCCTGCAGTTAAAAGAAGTGCGAGCAGGTTCGATGGTGGCGCTGGCCCACTATGAACTTAGAGAGGTTTGAAGCTTCCGGGAGGTGTCAGCGGTATCAAAGCGTGTCAAGAAATTGTTGGAGGACACTCTGCGAACTGTTGTTTTCGATCGCGAAATGTGTGGGAATCAGCGCACAAGGAGAAGGAATAGTTTCATTGACGCCCTTAATACCGCTCCCTAAGGCCTTTTCGTGTCGATTCTGAGCAGCGGTGTGTCCCAAACGTTTCCCTCTGTCACCTCTGAGAAATCCGTGTGACTTCAACGCTGGGCGCCGCGGCTATCTTTTTTTTTATTTTTTTATTGAATTTCGATTCCCCCCGAAGGGGGCGGGCTGGCAGCAGGGTAGTGTGCCGCTCTTCAGCCTACAGACTTTGTTTGAAAAAGGTGAAGATAGTATATAATAAAACACAGGCGATAAAATCGGAGACTTAAATGGGAACATAGCGATAAAATCGTGGAACTTAAAACATAGAACAAAGGGATGATGATGCTAATAAAATACATATGAAGCAGACAGGTAAAATAATAGACAGACAATTAAAAAACACGGTCACAGTCTGATTTCTGTTCGCAAAAGACGTAAAATTCACACCCAGTTACAGTATGAATTCTGTTCACAACACTTGGAAAGACGAAAACAACACTGAACATTCACTGGAACACTGCACTAAAAGGTTGGCAAATATGACATACCACAGCCGAGAGCAGGTGGGGGGAAACTGGACAGATGACGGGAAAATAAAAAAGGGGGGAAGGAGAGGAAAAGCGAAGGGGGGTGGGAAGGAGCCAATGGAGGATGAGGACGCATAAGAGGGGTGGGGGGTGCTGAGCGGACGCGACAAGGAGTGGGGAAGGCAGAGGAGGGGAATACAAAAGGACTTGGGGGGGGGGGGGGAGAAGGGAGGTAGGGAGAGGTTTGTCGGGGAGAAAACACAGGATGGAAGGGTGGGGGAGAGGGAGCCCAGGGAAAGGACGGAGGAAAGGAGGGGGATGAGGATCAGAGTTGATAGGAGGGATAAATGGAGGGAGAGAGGGCATCATGTGGGAGGGGGAGTTGATGGAAGCCACCTTGGGAAATCGCGGCTCTGATTGTCATCGCAGTGTAATCAAAAGGAGGGATGAAATGTGGGTAAGATCCGATGTAACGGCCTTCCCATCTTGTGACACGGCCATAGTAGCGTTGAGTACAATTGTGGTGAAATTACAGGGTAGCACATGATAAGTCATCCGATTGAATTTTGATCCTACAAGTATACTATTGGGGCAATAGCTTTCAAATTGTGGGCTCAACTTCGTGCAATTCACGGAAATAACGCCAGATGTCGCTGCGAGTTCATCGCTTCCGTTGTGAGTCCGCCATTTCAGTTTGCCGCGATGGCGTACAAAGGACGGTTGACAGTCGCACAAAAGACAAACATTTTGCTACTGTTCGCGGCGACGAACGGCGTTATATTAACACTGAGAAGGTTTCACGCTCGTTTCGGCACACTGTGGGCTCCCAGCCCACGGACGATACGCAGATTACATCCGAAATTTGAAGGTACTTCATCTGTTTTGGAGTGTCAGCAGCCACATGCACGTACCGTACGTTCGCCGCAAACATGAAGCAGTTCGAGAGGCTTTGACTCGTAGTCCAAGTAAATCTACAAGAAGAGGCCGTGCCGATTTGGGAATTTCACGCCGATCTGTATAAAGAATTATTCAATCCGCTACTTACACATGCTGCGAAATGACTTCTTTCCTCAACTCATGGCCTCATGTCTTTCATTGCAAACTCAATAGATTCATGCAGGATAGAGCACATCCCCATACTGCCAACGTTGTGCTTGATTTCCTACACGAAAGACATAGTCTTAGAGTATTGTCAGATTTCTAGAACGTTATGCAGAAGAAGGAATGTGGCCGCCCCACAGGCCGGACATTAACCCAAGTGACTTCTTCCTTTGGGGGTTCCTTAAAGAGAAGGTGTACCACAGAAAACTCAAAAGTTCAGTACAACTTAGGGCCATCATTGTGGAGCTATGCCGCGCCATTCCAGAAGATCTGTGTCGGAGAGTCGTGACAAATGCACGTGTGCGACTTGAAGAAGTTGTAAACCAAAGCGGCAGTCATACGGAACATGTGATTCATTAGGTTGTATTTCCATGCTGTATTCTTTACTTCTACATCAATAGATTAAAAATCTTCCCAGAATGAGATTTTCACTCTGCAGCAGAGTATGAGCTGATATGAAACTTCCTGGCAGATGAAAACTGTGTGCTGGACCGAGACTCGTACTCGGGACCTTTGCCATTCGCGGGCAAGTGCTCTACCAACTGAGCTACCCAAGCACGACTCACGCCCCATCCTCACAGCTTTACTTCTGCCAGTACCTCGTCTCCTACCTTCCAAACTTTACAGCTCTCCTGCGAACCTTGCAGAACTAGCACTCCTGAAAGAAAGTATATCGCGGAGACATGGCTTAGCCACAGCCTGGGGGATGTTTCCAGAATGAGATTTTCACTCTGCAGTGGAGTGTGCGCTGATATGAAACTTACTGGCAGATTAAAACTGTGTGCCGGACCGAGACTCGAACTCGGGACCTTTGCCTTTCTGGCAGAAGTAAAGCTGTGGGGACGGGGCGTGAGTCGTGCTTCGGTAGCTGAGTTGGTAGAGCAACTGCCCGCGAAAGGCAAAGTTCCCGAGTTCGAGTGTCAGTCCGGCACACAGTTTTAATCTGCCACGAAGTTTCAGATTAAAAATCTTGTCAACAACAAGTGTGTTATTCATGAAACAAACCAGGCGACGTATCGTGCACCACCCTGTAGGTGTCGATGTGACGTCATTAATTCAGCTTACAACTCCCTTGAATCTCTGAGCTCTGACCTATTTTCGCAAATGTCGACGACGCCTTGCTTCTTTCGAGCGTTGGCGAGCCGAAGGTTGACGTCGCAGATAGCGGAGCTTTTGCACCATTACAAAGGAAGGCTGTAGGCATCTTTGAGCCGAATTAAAAACTCAGGCGTTGCTATGGGAGACTACTACGGCGGTTGGAAGAAGCGACCCTTTAATTGTGTTGCTCAGTGTACGTACGGTCCAAGTTTCATCGAGCAGTGTTACCTGATAGTGACACATCACGCGAACGCCACTTTGGTCCGCAAGTTTTGGCCGCCGCGCCGGTGTACGTCCCCGCGGCTGCAGGGCCCTCGGCGATCCGTTTGAAGCGGAACGGCTGGCCTTCGCCCAGCTGCGGGGCGGGTGTGACGCGGCGGCCTCCCGCCGCTCGAGTTGAGAGCCGCCAGCGGCCGACTATTCCTGGCTCGCCCACAGATAATGCGCGCTCAGGGGACGCCCGATTTCGCCGGATTGCGTTAATCGTCCCCACGCTCTAACGGCTCTGCTGACCATTGCCGGCTAAAAAAATCCAGCCACGCCTTCTCCCTGTCAGCTAGAACTTACTCGACTTGGAGCGAGAAGATACATGAAATATAGAAACAATACTACTCTACATTTTGCGCTGCCAGGTTGGAGTAATAACAAAGAAACCAGAAGCAGTAGTGTAGAAACGACACGGTGAAGACTATTATTTCATTTGTACACAAGCGACAAAATCTCAAAACGTAAAAATTTTCTCGTTAAGGTGGCACGTATTGTAAAATACACTAACAGGCCGAGACGGTAGGGTTCGGTTGGTAGGACATGTTCTGAGGCATCAAGGGATCACCAATTTAGTATGGGATAAAATTCGTAGAAGGAGACCAAGAGATAAATACATTAAGTAGATTCAGAAGGATGTAGGTTGCAGTAGTTACTTGGAGGTGAAGAAGCTTGCACAGGATAGAGTAGCATGGAGAGCTGCATCAGACCAGTCTCTGTACTGAAGACCACAACAACAACACAAGGCCGAGACGTTATCTACATACATTAGCCGTGGTAAAAATTACTATTTGAAGAGCGCGCCCCAGCGCGTAGTGTGAAGCAGTCGCCCTCCGTTTCTGACGGTGGCGCTGCTGTGGCAATCGCAGCTTTGGTGTCTTCCTCTGGTGGGAAAGGGAATGGTTGCATTTAAGGGGCGACATGAGCTCGCCATGGCAATCGCAGCTTTGGTGTCTTCCTCTGGTGGGAAAGGGAATGGTTGCATTTAAGGGGCGACATGAGCTCGCCAGTCTGTCAGTTGGTCAGTCGGAGTGAGTCTGGGCCAGTCTCGCGTCACCAGTTGCTGGTCTGTCTCTCGTTCGCATTTGTGCGGCAGTTAGTGTCTGTCTGTCGTCCGGAGTGCAAGTATGTGTTAGGCCGCCAGTCTGCTCGAGTTTGTTCAGGCAATGGTCATTGGCGGTTGGATCGATCGGTTGGTCGGTCGCGGACTTGGACACAAGATGACTTGTCCGTCTTGAGCGTCGGCGCATGTGAGGTCGCCACGCCAGTCCAGTGGCCCGCGCCGTATAGCGAGGATTAGTGGCTTCGCGGCCGACACGAGAGCAACAGGAGCCAACCCACGACATCGGTCTGGCCGGGGCGAGCTGCGACGCCTTGAGGCGGGAGATCGGCGCGCCTTCCTGCGTCCGTTGAAGCAGCTGGCAGCAGACGGTTCGGGAGAGCGTTTTGGGGGTGCTGCGCCAGGTCTTCGCTAGACATCGCAGATTATTAAAAGTTAAGTGGTTGGTGATATGTTGTTTCATTTACTTGTCAAATTCTACTACTTTTCTTGGTCAGTCTCTCGTCACCAGCCTGCTCGTCTGTCTCTCGTCCGCATTTGTTAGGCAGTTAATGTCTGTCTGTCTGTCTGTCGTTCTGTCGTACGTCAATAGCTGCCTCTGTCATGTTTGTCGGATTCGGTCTTAACGAATTTATTGCTTGAAGTGTAACGGCCGAATTACTGAAATATGTTTTTATCTTGCCTATCATCTTGAGAGGCGGTATATGTGTACTGTAGAGCATGTTTTTATATTTTATGTAAGACTGCATTTCATGGGTTTTTATTTAAATGGTCATTTTGGTATATAAAGTTGCCACCCTTCCACCATAAGTTTTCTTTTTTTTTAAATCAAGTTGCACTTTCGGTGGCAAGTTAATTTTTTTAATGTTACTGTTTGGTACCATTTCCATCCTTCCTACGGGGTGCATAGTTTATGTGCTTATGTGAGTTGTTTAAATTTTTAGTTTAAAGTAATCTAGTGTGTTGCAGATTTGCACTAGTGTAGTCTTTCAGAGGTTGTTGTGAGCAGTCGTGACTACGGCCGTGTCAAAAGGCAGCGGCAAGGTTCTCAGCCCGAAAGCTCATACTGTCAATATTTGTTCTTTCTGCCTCTGAATAAAATTGTAGCTTGATATTTTGAGGGTGCTTTCTGATTATAATTTTAAATCTGTTTAAAAAAAGGGGGAGCTTTTAGGAATAAAATTTCCATTTGTTGAAAGAAATTTAATTTGTTTTCTTCAGTTACCCACTGGCAACTAATTTCACGCTCACATAGGGTGATTAAATGTGTTAATATTCTTGATGAATCGCTAGTAAATGAAGTAAATTGTTAAGAAAAGGTTTTGAAAGTAAATTCACGGTTCAATACACGTCTGCATCTACATGACTACTCTGCATTCACAAGTAAGTGCTTGGCAGAGGATTGACCTAACCGCCTTCAAGATATTTCCCTAACATTGCATCGTCGAAGAGCGTGCTGGAATAAAGAACACTTAAATCTTTCTGTGCAAGCTCCGATTTCTCTTATTTTATTATGATGATTATTTCTCCCTTTGTAGGTGGGCGCCAACAAAATATTTTCACACTCTAAGGAGAAAGCTGGGCTAGAACGAGATTTTCACTCTGCAGCGGAGTGTGCACTGATATCAAACTTCCTGGCAGATTAAACCTGTGTGCCTGACAGAGACTCGAACTCGGGAGCTTTGCTTTTCGCAGGCAAGTGCTCTACCAACGTAAGTTTGATCTGCAGAGTAGCCGTATAGATGTCGATGAACACATGCGATCAACTGTATTTTAACAACTGTCCTCGTCTGTACGTACCAGATAACGCATGTTTGAGAATAATAGATCGAGGTCTAACTTGATATGTGTGAGCCCAGTCTAGGCCAATGGAAAAACTTCATGTGAACTCAAGGCAGATCTAATTTCCATTGGCTACGAATTTCATAATATTCGATAAATTCTTGGGGAAAAAACACAAAAGTATATAAGAGAGAGCCCTGCTATAAAGAGTAAACAATACTAGGTACTTTATGTCGACGTGGACGACTTCATAAAAATTTCGAAACGCGGCAGTGCTCTGCAGGAAATCAAATTACACTGGTGGCCTTTAAAATTGCATCACTACGAAGGCAGCGCGCAACAAACGTCAATTCGGAATAAAATGTACTGCATGCTTCGATATGCAAAGTAGTACAGGGTGTTTCAAAAATGACCGGTATATTTGAAATGGCAATAAAAACTAAACGAGCAGCGATAGAAATACACCTTTTGTTGCAATATGCTTGGGACAACAGTACATTTTCAGGCGGACAAACTTTCGAAATTACAGTAGTTACAATTTTCAACAACAGATGGCGCTGCAAGTGATGTGAACGATATAGAAGACAACGCAGTCTGTGGGTACGCCATTCTGTACGTCGTCTTTCTGCTGTAAGCGTGTGCTGTTCACAACGTGCAAGTGTGCTGTAGACAACATGGTTTATTCCTTAGAACAGAGGAATTTTCTGGTGTTGGAAT
Organism: Schistocerca nitens; assembly: GCF_023898315.1. Classification (NCBI taxonomy): domain Eukaryota; kingdom Metazoa; phylum Arthropoda; class Insecta; order Orthoptera; family Acrididae; genus Schistocerca; species Schistocerca nitens. The sequence goes on from NC_064621.1 coordinate 486,541,640, forward strand.
TCCACCGCCTAGAACACAGTGTTGTTGCAACAAGACGAAGTTTTCAACGGAAGTTTAATGTAACCAAAGGACCGAAAAGCGATACAATAAAGGATCTGTTTGAAAAATTTCAACGGACTGGGAACGTGACGGATGAACGTGCTGGAAAGGTAGGGCGACCGCCTACGGCAACCACAGAGGGCAACGCGCAGCTAGTGCAGCAGGTGATCCAACAGCGGCCTCGGGTTTCCGTTCGCCGTGTTGCAGCTGCGGTCCAAATGACGCCAACGTCCACGTATCGTCTCATGCGCCAGAGTTTACACCTCTATCCATACAAAATTCAAACGCGGCAACCCCTCAGCGCCGCTACCATTGCCACACGAGAGACATTCGCTAACGATATAGTGCACAGGTTTGATGACGGCGATATGCATGTGGGCAGCATTTGGTTTACTGACGAAGCTTATTTTTACCTGGACGGCTTCGTCAATAAACAGAACTGGCGCATATGGGGAACCGAAAAGCCCCATGTTGCAGTCCCATCGTCCCTGCATCCTCAAAAAGTACTGGTCTAAGCCGCCATTTCTTTCAAAGGAATCATTGGCCCATTTTTCAGATCCGAAACGATTACTGCATCACGCTATCTGGACATTCTTCGTGAATTTGTGGCGGTACAAACTGCCTTAGACGACACTGCGAACACCTCGTGGTTTACGCAAGATGGTGCCCGGCCACATCGCACGGCCGACGTCTTTAATTTCCTGAATGAATATTTCGATGATCGTGTGATTGCTTTGGGCTATCCGAAACATACAGGAGGCGGCGTGGATTGGCCTCCCTATTCGCCAGACATGAACCCCTGTGACTTCTTTCTGTGGGGACACTTGAAAGACCAGGTGTACCGCCAGAATCCAGAAACAATTGAACAGCTGAAGCAGTACATCTCATCTGCATGTGAAGCCATTCCGCCAGACACGTTGTCAAAGGTTTCGGGTAATTTCATTCAGAGACTACGCCATATTATTGCTACGCATGGTGGATATGTGGAAAATATCGTACTATAGAGTTTCCCAGACCGCAGCGCCATCTGTTGTTGAAAATTGTAACTACTGTAATTTCGAAAGTCTGTCTGCCTGAAAATGTACTGTTGTCCCAAGCATATTGCAACAAACGGTGTATTTCTATCGCTGCTCGTTTAGTTTTTATTGCCGTTTCAAATATACCGGTCATTTTTGAAACACCCTGTAGCAGCAACTCGTTGCAACCGCACAAGCTAAGCAGCAGTATATAAGGAATTATACGCAGTGGGTGTTACTTTCACAAACAACATTTAAATGCTGGTCGTTTATGAGAAGATCGTGTTATGTCTCACGCAAAGAGAAAAGATTACCAGCACGTGTCTCCAGTCGACAGTCAGAGGTTCGTGCACTATTCAGGTTGCGATTTATCGCTCTGGGGTACTGCTACTTGAGTTGGTTGGGATCCCACGTCATGCGAATACGGGATCGATGAGCTGAGAAGGGCCATACTCACCGCCGTGGAATACCTCAGGGTCCCGGCGCGACTAGCGCCCGAGAGGACTGACATGATGCATGTTCGACTGTGCGGGATCGTACAGCAGCGTCATATACACTATGTGATCAAAAGTATCCGGAAACTCCCAGAAACATACATTTTTCATATTAGGTGCACTGTGCTGCCACCTACTGCCAGGTACTCCATATCAGCGACCTCAGTAGTCATTAGACATCGTAAGGGAGCTGAATGGGGCGCTACGCGGAACTCACGCACTTCGAACGTTGTCAGGTGATTGGGTGTTACTTTTGTCAGACGTCTGTTCGCGAGATTTCCACACTCCTAAACCATCCATAGGTCCACTGTTTCCGATGTGATAGTGAAGTGTAAACGTGAAGGGACACGTGCAGCACAAATGCGTACAGGCCGACCTCGTCTGTTGACTGACAGAGATCGCCGACAGTTGAAGAGAGTCGTAAAGTGTAATAGGCAGACATCTATCCAGACCACCACACAGGAATTCCAAACTGCATCAGGGTACACTGCAAGTACTATGACAGTTAGGCGGGAGGTGAGAAAACTTGGATTTCATGGACGAGCGGCTGCCCATAAGCCACACATCACATCGCTAAATGCCAAACGACGCCTCGCTTGGTGTAAGGAGCGTAATCATTGGACGATTGAACAGTGGAAAAACGTTATGTGGCAGTGTGTGGGTATGGCGAATGCCCGGTGAAAATCATCTGCCAGCCAATCATCTTCCAACGTGTGTAGCGCCAAAAGCAAAATTCGGAGGGAGTGGTGTTATGGTGTGGTTGTGTTCTTCATGGAGGGGGCTTGCATCCCTTGTTGTTTTGCGTGGCACTATCACAGCACTGGCCTACAATGATATTTTAAGCACGTCCTTGCTTCCCCCTGTTGAAGCGCAATTCGGGGATGGCGATTGTATCTTTCAACACGATCGAGCAACTGTTAATAATGAGTGGCTGCGGCGGAGTGGTTACACGACAATAACATCCCTGTAATGGACTGGCCTACAGAGTCCTGACCTGAATCCTATAGAACACTTTTGCGATGTTTTGGAACGTTGACGCCGTGCCAGGCCTCGCTGACCGACATTGATACCTCTCCTCAGTGCAGCACTCCGTGAAGAATGGGCTGCCATTCCCCAAGAAATCTTCCACCGCCTGATTGAACGTATGCCTGCGAGAGAGGAAGCTGTCATCAAGGCTAAGGATGAGCCAGCACCATATTAAATTCCAGCGTTACCGATGGAGGGTGCCACGAACTTGTAAGTCATTTTCAGCCAGGTTTGATCACATAGTATACCTTCATTTAGGGTCTGGATCTGTTTCTAAACAAGTATTGACATGGATAGTATGACGTCGTCTGCAGAATCACGGAATGTCATCTTAGAGATCAGTGTTGTCGCTACACTCTGCGCCGTGGAGGATCTCAGCAGCGCAGCGCAACTGCCGCCCGGGATGACTGACATGATGTTGGTTTGACAGTGCACGATCGTACAGCAGCGTCCCATTACTTTGAGTTAGGATTTGGACTTGTTTGTACCAGGTGTAGAAGTATGAAACCGGAATTTCCCTATAGATGGTGCTAGCCGTCAGTGAAAGGCCCGTGAGACTGCGTCTGGAGCGCCATCTGCCTCCTGTAACAGTTGACGACGCATTTCAACACACAGTAACCGAAGTTGCATACATCAGTATCTGTTTCAAACGCGTAAACATGTCGAGTTTTGTGCCTATGAACTACGAGTTGCAGACAGCATTGATTTGAAGAAATCTGCTGCAGAATCGCATCGAATGCTTGTCGAAGCTTTCGGCGAACATGCTCTTGGGAAAACAGTGTTTCGAGTTGTTCAAAAAATTCAAAAGTGGTTATTTTGACGAGAGAAACGATGAGGGCAGGAAACTACCGAAAAAGTTCGAAGACAACGAATTGCAGACCTTATTGGATGGAGATGATACTCAAACAGGAGCTCGCGGAACAATTGAATGTGACGTAGAAAGCTGTTTCTCTTCGGTTGAAAACTATGGAGAAGGTGCAGAAAGTGGAAAATAGGTTCCGCATGAACTGAATGAAAGACAGCAAGCAAATCGAAAGACCAACTGAGAAATGCTGCTTTCCAGATACAAAAGTAAATCGGTTCTCCTCCGAATAGAGACAGATGATGAAAAATGGGTATGTTTTGAGAATCCGAAGCGTCGTAAGTCATTGGTGAATCCAGGCAAACCATCGACATCCACTGCAAGACCAAATCGCTTTGGAAAGAAGGCAATGCTCTGTGTTTGGTGGGATCAGAAGGGTGTCATCTATTATGAGCTGCTAAAACCTGGTGAAACCGTTAACATTGATCGCTACCAATAGCAAATGATCGATTTAAATAGAGGATTACGTGAAAAACGACCGGAACATGGAAAAAGGCAACACAAAGTCATATTAATCCATGCTAATGCCCTATCACACACAGCAAAACGGCTCAGGGAAACGATCGAGGCGTTCAGTTTGGAGATACTAGGGCATGCAGCTTATTCGCCAGACTTGGCACCGTCCGATTATCATGTTTGCATGACTGGGACATCCTCTCACTGAACATCGCTTCATTTCGTATGAAAATGTACGAAAATGGCTCGCTGACTGGTTCGGTTCAAAAGAAGAACTGTTTCCTTGGCGTAGCATTCATACCTGTCGGAGAGGTGGGAGAAATGTATAAATAGCAATGGAGATTACTTTGAATGAAATATTATCAGTTTCAACATACAGACGTTTCACACGATGGGGAGGTCGCCACACATCCTCTTACCCACATTTCGCCCCTCCTTTTGACGTCTCCGCGATGGAGGTCAGAACCGCGAAACTCGGCGTTGAAATCACGCGGTTTTCTCATGCGTGACCGAGGAAAACATTTCAAACGCCGCCGACCAGAAACGACGCGAAAAGCTCTCAGAGGGTGCATAAAGGGCGTCAATGAAGCCACCCCTTTCCCCAGGACGTTGATTCCCACACGTTTCGCGGTCGAAAACGATAGTTCGCAGTGCAAGGAGCGACTGGAAGATGTTCTTGACGACCTTTCACACTGCTTATACCGTTGCACGTTGCAGCCCTTCTCAAAATGCTCTGTTGACCCGCATTCCCACTGAACTTGATCGCACCGCAAGGGGCGTCGAAGGGGTTGCCTAACCCTCAGGCCCCAGAATAGCCATCAGACTAATTTTGTGTCAAATTTATGAAGGTACAGTTCTAATGTGCTCGACAAAGGTGTGTGTGGCACCAAGGGTGCTGCCAAACTGGGGTTCTTAGAGGGAACCTCGTTTTATTCATGACATGTTAATGATGCACTCCCTCGTGATGACGCCACAGGAAGGCAGAAAAATGAAGCGTTGAAGAAGCATAAGTAGCATTTGCTGCTTCAGATCGCATTCAAATTTCGTCTAATGGTTTTGAACGGTCACTGGTGGTCCTGACCTGTAGACGAGAGCAAAAATTGCGATTACGTAAAAGGTAGGCGAGTTTCTTAGCTTACCGGACACTTTACCTCCGCTGGCGAAGTTCGGTGTCGTGTGGTGGCAAGTTTCCTTTCAGGGTCGTAGGGCACTCGGTTGTTGAAAGTCTTTGCAACAGACCACCTTCCTCTCGGTTATTTGATGGAAACACGAGACGTAGGCAAAACCCGATCTCTGGTCTTCTCGTATTAAATCACTCGCCTCACGCAAAAGACGTCGGCATATAAAAATTTTGACGGTACAGTTCAAGATAACTCCGTTCAGAAGGGTATTTATTCCTGTACGTAGAATGAGAGATTGACCAACTGGAACCTAGATGTTGTATGTAGCAACTGAAACTGAGTGCTTAAATTTATTTCACTGCTAGCAATCTCTCAGTAAAGATCATCCGAAGTTTCAGCACTTTTCCGTTCCCGAAACTTTACAGTTGCACGTCATACCACCTCACATCCCTTACATGCTGTGTATTGAGGTCCATGGTCATAGCTATCAAGATGAGTCGGTGTTTCTAGACTTTCATTAGGCCTTTGATGCCGTACCACACACACACATCTATTAAAGAAATTACGTTTTTATGGAATACTTAAAACAGCTTCGCTATTGCACACAATATTTCTTTTCAGGAATAGAGCATCAAGTCGTTCTGGGTGGCTAGTCGTCTACAGAGAAAGAAGAAATATCTTGTGTGTCTCAGTGTAATAGGACCATTAGTATTCTTATTATACACCAGCGACTTACCTTATGGTGTAAGCTGTAATGTCATACTTTCCACGGATTATAAGATTGTTTATGAGGAAGTTTCACCCCATAAAAATTGTAGTAACATCCACCTAGGTATTGACAAAGTACCAGCTTGGTGTAAGGATTTGCAAGTAGCTCTCAATGTAGAGTAATGTAAAACTGTACATTTCGCGAAACGTAAAATCTTCTAGTCATTCACTACACAATTAATGAATTATAATTACGGCCAGTCAGGCCTGGGAGTAACAGTGAGAACAAAACCGAAGCGGAACGTTTACTTGTGGTCAGTTGCAGGGAAAGCGAACGACTGTTCAGTTTATCGGACCCTGCTCATGCATCTCCATCAGGCTGAGAATTATATACTAAAGCGCCAAAGAAACTCGTGAGGCCATGCGTATTCAAATACAGAGACATGGAAACAGGCAGAATACGGCACTGCGGTTCGCAACGCAGAAAATAAGGCAAGTGTCTGGCGTGGTTGTTAGATCGGTTACTGCTGCTACAATGGCAGGTTACCAACATTTAAGTGAGTTTGAACGCAGTGTTATAGTCGGCACACGAGCCACAGGGCACAGCGTCTTCGAGGTAGCGACGAAGTGGGGATTTTCCAGTACGACCATTTCACGAGTGTATCGTGAAATCAGGAATCCGGTAAAACATCAAATCTCCGACATCGCTGCGGCCGGAAAAAGATCCTGCAAGAACGGGACCAATGACGACTGAAGAAAATCGTTCAACGTGACAGAAGAGCGACTCTTCCCCAAATTGCTGCAGATTTCAATGGTGGGTCATCAACAAGTGTCAGCGTGAGAAACATTCAACGTAACATCATCGATATGGGCTTTCTGAGCTGAAGGCCCACTCGTGTACCCTTGATGGCTGCACGACACAAAGCTTTACGCTTCGCCTGGGCCCGTCAACTCCGACATTGGAGTATTGATGATTGAAAACATGCTGCCTCGTCGGACGAATCTCGTTTCAAATTGTATCGGGCGGATTGACGTGTACAGGTAAGGAGACAACCTCATGAATCCACGGACCACGCATGTCGGCAGGATACTGTTCAAGTTGGTGGAGGCTCTGTAATGGTGTGGGGCGTGTGCAGACGGAGTGATCTGGGACACCTGATACGTCTAGATACGACCCTGACAGGTGACTCTCGCGTAAGCATCCTGTATGATTACCTGCATACATTCATGTCCATTGTACAGTCCAACGGACAATTCCAGCAGGACAATGCGACACCCGACACGTCCAGAATTGTTACAGAGTGGCTCCAGGAACACTGTTCTGAGTTTAAGCACTGCGACTGGCCACCAAACTCCCCAGACATGAACATTATTGAGCATATCTGGAATGCATTGTAACGTGCTATTCGGAGGAGATCTCCAACCCCTCGTACTCTTAACGGATTTATGTACAACCCTGCAGGATTCATGGTGTCAATTTCCTCCAGCACTACTTCAGACATTAGTCGAGTCCATGCCACGTCGTGTTGCGCTACTTCTGCGTGCTCGGGACTCTCTACAACATATTAGGCAGCTGTACCATTTTACACTCCTGGAAATGGAAAAAAGAACACATTGACACCGGTGTGTCAGACCCACCATACTTGCTCCGGACACTGCGAGAGGGCTGTACAAGCAATGATCACACGCACGGCACAGCGGACACACCAGGAACCGCGGTGTTGGCCGTCGAATGGCGCTAGCTGCGCAGCATTTGTGCACCGCCGCCGTCAGTGTCAGCCAGTTTGCCGTGGCATACGGAGCTCCATCGCAGTCTTTAACACTGGTAGCATGCCGCGACAGCGTGGACGTGAACCGTATGTGCAGCTGACGGACTTTGAGCGAGGGCGTATAGTGGGCATGCGGGAGGCCGGGTGGACGTACCGCCGAATTGCTCAACACGTGGGGCGTGAGGTCTCCACAGTACATCGATGTTGTCGCCAGTGGTCGGCGGAAGGTGCACGTGCCCGTCGACCTGGGACCGGACCGCAGCGACGCACGGATGCACGCCAAGACCGTAGGATCCTACGCAGTGCCGTAGGGGACCGCACCGCCACTTCCCAGCAAATTAGGGACACTGTTGCTCCTGGGGTATCGGCGAGGACCATTCGCAACCGTCTCCATGAAGCTGGGCTACGGTCCCGTACACCGTTAGGCCGTCTTCCGCTCACGCCCCAACATCGTGCAGCCCGCCTCCAGTGGTGTTGCGACAGGCGTGAATGGAGGGACGAATGGAGACGTGTCGTCTTCAGCGATGAGAGTCGCTTCTGCCTTGGTGCCAAGATGGTCGTATGCGTGTTTGGCGCCGTGCAGGTGAGCGCCACAATCAGGACTGCATACGACCGAGGCACACAGGGCCAACACCCGGCATCATGGTGTGGGGAGCGATCTCCTACACTGGCCGTACACCACTGGTGATCGTCGAGGGGACACTGAATAGTGCACGGTACATCCAAACCGTCATCGAACCCATCGTTCTACCATTCCTAGACCGGCAAGGGAACTTGCTGTTCCAACAGGACAATGCACGTCCGCATGTATCCCGTGCCACCCAACGTGCTCTAGAAGGTGTAAGTCGACTATCCTGGCCAGCAAGATCTCCGGATCTGTCCCCCATTGAGCATGTTTGGGACTGGATGAAGCGTCGTCTCACGCGGTCTGCACGTCCAGCACGAACGCTGGTCCAACTGAGGCGCCAGGTGGAAATGGCATGGCAAGCCGTTCCACAGGACTACATCCAGCATCTCTACGATCGTCTCCATGGGAGAATAGCAGCCTGCATTGCTGCGAAAGGTGGATATACACTGTACTAGTGCCGACATTGTGCATGCTCTGTTGCCTGTGTCTATGTGCCTGTGGTTCTGTCAGTGTGATCATGTGATGTATCTGACCCCAGGAATGTGTCAATAAAGTTTCCCCTTCCTGGGACAATGAATTCACGGTGTTCTTATTTCAATTTCCAGGAGTGTATTTGGCTCTTCAGTGTATGATATCCGTTGCGTTACCAAGGCTAAGTGCGCACATGCATAATAATTTAGAGTTACGAATCAGTGTCACGTCTCAAAAAACATTTAATTAATTGTGATTGAAATTATGCATCATATGCGGAACGTTATTCGAAATTTTGAACTTTTATGAAGACACGCATAGGATACAGTGTTCCACCATTCGTACGACAGCTTACCTGCACATATATCAAAACAGGCCAACTCGTTTAATTTCATGAAAAACGAGGCTGCCTAGAACAGTGGAACTGACGATGACCAGTAAATGGGATGGAACTTTTTGTGTTGCTGGCTGACTAAAGAAGAACCAGAAGTAATTCCTCCTTAATCTCAAACACCCCCCCCCTTCCCCCCTCCCGCCCCCCATCGTGCCACTAGTTCAGACATCTTAGTTCGTCGGTATGGCGAGAGCAGGAAAGCTGATTTAGGTGTAGCAGGTTTGACGGCGTCTGTGACGTTCGTTTTATAGCAAGCTGGTCTCTCATTACGGCCTCCCTTTATACTAAACTTTTTTACTATAACAAGATACCTAATTTTGATTGGTATCATTTTTCAACAAATTCACCTTGCTTTCCAACGCATTTCGTCCACTGTCGCACAAAATTTCCGATACCCTCTGAAAGAAAAGTTTTGGTTGCGGAGCAAGCCATATATGCACCGATTCCTCTACCTTTCGATCGGATCTGAATCGACGGCCTCTTAACGCTTCTTTATGTGGACTTTCTCCTATAACTATTCGTTTGAGAAACGCTTCACCTTCGTTAGGATGACGGTCCAGTAGATGCTGACAAATTTTCACACAGTTGCGCTTGTGCTGTTCGTTGAGTTGTTTTCTAACCCACCTTGCACAGACAGTGTGAAACTTGAGCCTGTTACGCATGATTTCATATACAGTATCATGACTAATCTGCATATGGTTTACCACATCACCAATAGTCATTCGTCTGTTATTCAGAATCAATTCCTGGATTTTTTTTCAATACTGGCATCAGCTGTGGCTTAGCTGGACGCCTCACTCTGTCGTCATCCTTCTAGTTCATTCGACCACTTCTGACCTACTTCGTTGCGAAAAAATATTGCACCCGTATTTTACTGAAAGTCTTCTAAATACTGCAGCTCCTGGTACACCTCTAGACCATAAAACCCGGATTACGGAATGGTGTTCTATGGCGCTAACAGAAGGTGGCGCTGTGACCTCTACGTCGCAACAGCGCAATGCGGACTGATTTGATACCCTAGGAGAGGACAACGGTGCCATGTAGCGGCTGGTCAACACACAGAGAAAACTTGAAGGCAATAAGAGCGAAGTTGCACACACTTATTGACTTAAAACTTACGGGATAAAGAGTTGCTGTTCCATCATATATTATGAAAAAACTTCACTTAACGGGCAGAAAGTTGCAAAAATATTGCTCAGCACAGTGCAGTCTGTTAGGAATGAAGATCAAGGAGTTTCGGCTAATGTTCAGTTGCTGCAAACAGTATGAGAAATTTAAAAAGAAACTTAACGCTAGTGGATAATAAACGCGATCTGTTTTAATGATTTCTTCGTTGTATTGGAATGATTCATTGAAAAAAAAAATACCATTGACGAGATAAATTCCTTTTGTGTGGGAAGCAGCATATGCGCACTGCTGCTTAGGACGTTAAATGTGCCAGGCTTTCTCAAACAATAGACTCGTTCTTCACTGGTCATGAGCAGATAAATTTTCCTATGGTAAATGGCTCAAATGGCTCTGAGCACTATGGGACTTAACTTCTCAAGTCATCAGTCCCCTAGAACTTAGAACTACTTAAACCTAACTAACTTAAGGACGTCACACACATCCATGCCCGAGGCAGGATTCGAACCTGCGACCGTAGGGGTCGCGCGGTTCCAGACTGTAGCGCCTAGAACCGCTCGGCCACTCCGGCCGGCTAATATGGTAAGAAGGAAAGGATCGTTTCTGCTAAAGCATCGTCTTGGTACTACACTTAGAATCACCACAGAACAGTATTGGTGCACTGAAGCAGGTTTCCGCATTTCGATCGCCATCCTGGAGGCGTTTCTTTATCTGAACACAGAAACATTTTTCTGACTTTTAACACTGCAATACGCAACACGATCAAACAGTTTTTAAGAACATTAGTTAGAGTACTTACAATGAGATAGATCAAAGATTGTACCTAAGAAACATCGTGCATCGCGTCCAGTTTGGCTGCCCAGATTCTCGCCAGATGGGAGAGTTGCCGAGCCCAGTATCAAGGATTTATTTTAACACCTTAATACCAGAACAAATTTTTAGATGAAAAATGAAAATAAAAAAATCGTGGCTCTTTAGATGTACCCGGAACATCCATGAGGACGCAGCACTTGTCAGAAGCATTGTTAGCTTTACACAGAATCAGCACTTACCGGTACTGACGCTAAAAATCCGTTAACCTTCAAATAATTAGCACGGCACTTGCGAAGCCGCGACACTCGGCATTAAGGGGTTGGTCTCAGACGAAAGAGACTTCTGTCGCCGCCGGTCGAGGCCCACCCGTATTGATGTGCCAAAAGTCACTGGGCGGCGTTCCTTTGAACGTCGTGGCGATTTGTATAGAAAGACGCACAGGTGTGGTTCTATGAATCATCAATGTTCACCGTTGACGAGGACAATATTTCATTATTTGGAATTATCGAAACATGTGGGAGGTTATGGATGCCAAACTACACCGGCCTGCAAAACTTAAAGAGGAAAGCAACTTTCGAGTGAGGTATCACTGCCAAGTAACATGGCTCGATCAAACTTGGACCATACATAGAACAGTTAAGTTTTGATGGTAACTGAAAGAGACACAAGAGACACACAATGAGACGAACGTTTATTCAACGACAATAAGTACACTGAAGTCACTACGATTTATGATAGTCTCCTGGACATTACAAAAGGTAGGTCAAGGTATTATCACCACGGGCGGAAATACTTGTACGTGCTCATCAACTCGCTAACACGCTGACCACAAGGTTAATAAGGAGTCCTTGCGGAAGAGCAGTCAATTGCTCCACCAACGAGGTTGACAACTCGTAGATGGTCGTTAGTGCATGTGGGCGTGCTGCAATATGTGTACGTTCCCCCAAAACACCCCACATGTACTCAATGGGATTTAAGTCGGAGAACGGGCGGGTCAGTGCGTCCATTCAACATTAAGCCTCCCACACCCTAACACCTGGCAAAACGATCATGTTCGGCAAAACTGGAAGTAAGCTGTCGAGCGTCAACGTTGAGCGTGCTAAGTTCAACGTGATGCTGAAAGCTCAGACATGACAGTACGTGGGCCCCAACGTGGTATACGCGATCACAACGCACTCCAGCGGCAGTTGCAGGATGTTTCTAGTTTGTAAATCACACTGTTTACTAAAAGGGCGCACGTAAAATTCCCACGTTAGCTCTATTAAAACGCACATTTCCTCCATCGACCATGAAAAGGAAAGTAGCGTGTCCAATCAATAAGGCTTACAAAAGTTCCATTACAAACAGTGCGATACAAATTTGCAATACTTCTCCACATAAGATAAACATTATTTCATCATTCCCGCATTTTAGAAAAACCCCAAGGTCAGTCTTACTTGATCACTGTTCCTACTCAATGGCAGAATCTTTGCAACATGTGAATAACGAAGCGTAAAAGAAAAACGAGCAAAATATCTTTATACAAGTAGCACAAGCTGTCCTGTAGATTAAGCCAATCGAACAAACTCACCCATCGAAAAAGGTGAACTTATATTTACATAATATCAAATATTATAGTATATACGTATATTAAACAAATAAGAAAGTATCAGAACCTAATAAAAACGCAAATGTTACGGAAAAACATTCGAGGACGCGAACCACTGCCATAGGATTCAATCTTTTTACGGATTAGTGACGTTGCTCACTACCCTAAACCTACAACACGTTGCTGATAACCAGTCATACCATATTACCACTTGCTGAAAACTTTAATCGTACAATGTTACTGACTGAAATTTAATTATAACAAATTGTACCAAAAACAATGGGTTTTGGGTGGATCTTCAGTGTGTCGCTGCCTTCAAATAGCATACTCTCATAATACACAAGTTACAATAATTCTTTTGCCACGAATATGATGTTCCTCATTGTTTTATTGGAATGAATCACACAGTTAACAACAGGTTATCCAGTGATTGTGAATGCCAGTATGGCGCCTCACAACTCTGTGCTGAAGGGAGATAGTGTGCGTGTGACGTAGGTAGCGTTGTGCCATCTCATTGGCCAACGCTCAGACGCATGCTCAGAATATCTGACATGCTAGATATTGCTCTGCACGTTATGACGTCAGAAACTCGGCTCGCTCAACGTTCTGATGCACGGTCCGTGTGCCGACGGCTGTACCCTCATATGTACACAGGAACAGTGTCAAACATGATCGTTTTGGAGTGCAAGTGTTATGGTATGGGTTGATACAATGCTGCAAGGGCGTACTGACGTCCAGATCTTTGAACACGGTACAAAATGGTTCAAATGGCTCTGAGCACTATGGGACTTAACAGCTATGGTCATCATTCCCCTAGAACTTAGAACTACTTAAACCTAACTAACCTAAGGACAGCACCCAACACCCAGTCATCACGAGGCAGAGAAAATCCCTGACCCCGGAACACGGTACATTCACTGGTCAACGCTACTGTGACACCGTACTGTTCTCCATTTTTTTCAGAGGCGCATTCGGCCCTGACTTCATTGTTATGGATGACAATGCGCTATTGCATCCTAGGCTGCAGCTGGAGAAGCTCTTGGAACGAGAGAATACTCTGCGAATAGACTGGCTTACCTGTTCCTCCGACTTAAATTCCACCGAGCGCGTGTGGGTTGCGTTGGACAGACATATTGCTGCTTGTACACATGTACCAACAACCATCTAGCAGTTCTCAATTGAGCTGGTGGACGAATGGAAGGAATGTTGTGAGCAAGAGGTAGCAGTTACCAACATCTGTGCCAACATTATTGGCAACAATAGACATTTCACTGTATAAGGAACCATACTGCTCTTTAATGGAAGCACAAGGAGAGATGTGAACTATTCACTTACACTAACTTTGTTAATTTCAGCATGTTATTTCATGTTGCTACGGTCTGTGTTTTATGTAATCACCATTAGTATTTGTTTCTAGCAGTTTGCTTTGTATCTATAACATTTGTATGTCATTATGCTTTACAGTGTGGTTATAATTAAACTTTCACTACCTTACAGTGTCTCTATGAAAAGCAATTGATCGTAGAACAATGAAACTTTTTAGAAACATTTGTAAGGACTCGCAGGAGAGAAATAATGAACAAACCATTGAAAAACGCACTATAATTCCGCATGAGTGCGTAACGTTTTTAATTGCGTACAATGGTTACTTTCTAGGTTACAAACGTTCCTCAGTGTGACCACCATCTGCATCGATGACAACTTGGAACCGCTCTAGAGATACAGGGTGGCAACTATTGAACTATATGAAAAAAAACCTAAATTAGTTACAAACTGCGGCGTGCACACACTTTATTCAACGTTACAGATATTAGGATTTAGATTATGAGATGGCTGGCATCATTGGCGATGATGTGGTGCAGACAAATAGCGAAATTCTGCATGACCCGCTAAAGTGTCGAAACATCGATGCTGTCGATGACCTCACGAATTGTTTTCAGGTGAGCAATGGTTTTGGGGTTATCGCTGTACGCCTTGTCTTTAATATAGCCCCACAAAAAGGAGTAGGATGTGTTCAGATTCGGAGAATATGACGGCCAACCGAGGACCATGCCAGTGGCCTCTGAGTACCCCAGAACCAGAATGTGGTCCCCAAAGTGCTCCTCCAGGACATCAAAACACTCTCCTGCTTCGATGGGGTCGAGCTCCGTCTTGCATGAACCGCATCTTATCAAAATAAGGATCACTTTGGATAGTGGGGTCGAAATCATCTTCCAAAACCTCCACGTACCGTTCGGTTGACACCGTGCCATCAAGGAATATCCCACCGATTATTCTGTGACTAGACATTACACACCACACAGTCACCCGTTGAGGGTGAGGAGACTTCTCGAGCGCGAAATGTGAATCCTCAGTCCTCCAAGTGCGTCAATTTTGCTTATTGACGAATCCATCCAAATGAAAGTGGGTTTCGTCGCTAAACCAAACCGTACAGCTCTTACTAATTCCCATCATGCCCCATGGCCAACCGTGTAGTTTGAACGTCCTAGCGCACATCGTTCAGAAGTTATCACGATTTCATTTCATATAGTTCAATAATTGTAGCCCTATACCATTCCGCAACTGTTCGCTGCACTTTTCGAACGGACGACAATGGGACGTCTTGACACATCTCTTTCTCCACGTGAAGGTCGCACATTCTATCAAGCATTCTCAGCCATATTCACAGTAACATCTTCAATAGTTTGTGGCACAATTGGCTGTCGACTTCTCCCAGTAGCAGTTCCTAAATCAACACTTAATACGAACTTCCGAATCATGTTTCAACCCCAGTGCGAAAAGACATCTGTGAATTCCTTTAATGCCTCGATACTTGCGAAGAGAAGCAGCACTGTCACGGTTGTTTTGACAAAAGAGCTTTACAAGTAAAGCCCTGCTCACCTTGTCCACACCCAAGTTGACTGTGCGCGACTGTAACGCACACTGATGCTTGCGTTTTAACCCTACGTCGCCGTACCAGTACCAGCGTCTAACAGCAAGTCACGGCTGAGAGTACGGCCGCCGTATTACAAGTTCTTTTTAGTTGACGCCACTTCGGCAACTTGCGAGTCAATGATGATGTTGATGGACACACAACACCTAGTCCCCTGCCGGGAATTCAACCCCGGCCCTCTGCGTGGTAGGCGGTAACGCTACCGCTACGCTACGGAGGCGGACACTAACAACACAAATCCTGCAGCGCAGTCTGAACATCATTGTAAACTTGGGTACGCGATCGATAAATATTCTTCAGTGTGCACTGCCTCAAGTAGCGAAAGGTTAATTCTAACCACCTAGTACTGTACTTAGGTAGATGCCGGCCGGGGTGGCCGAGCGGTTCTAGGCGCTACAGTCTGGAACTGCGCGACAGCTACGGTCGCAGGTTCGAATCCTGCCTCGGGCATGGATGTGTGTGCTGTCCTTAGGTTAGTTAGGTTTAAGTAGTTCTAAGTTCTAGGTGACTGATGACCTCAGAAGTTAAGTCCCATAGTGCTCAGAGCCATTTGAACCATTTGAACTCAGGTAGATGGATGTATGGGAAATACTCAAATACCAATAAATAAATAAATAAAAGTTATTGATACCAGTGTAGTAGAGGCCGTTTACATCCTTAACCGGCCTGGTCGGAAATTTTAACGCTGAATGTCTTGCGGACTCGTGGGGATTCAAAAACACCAAAAAAGTTATTGTGTCTTGTAATGATTTTTTGTTGTAATCAAAGATGTACAAGGAAAAACACATTTTTATTTCCGACCAGTTATAAATAAAGTGAAGAGAAAAAGTCTGATACTACGAATATTACAAAAATAGACAAAGTATTTCTGTTGCATCGGTTCCCAAGAAAAAACTGACAAATGAGAACTTTTTAATGGAACACACATTTCATAAAGTCTAAACTATAAGAAAAGAGCACACATATATTTCTATAGAAAAACTGCAAAATATTGACAGTACACATACCTCAAAGTTAGGATCTGTAGCGTTAATTTTTCTTCGATTCGTTGACATATTCAGTAAACTATAAATATTAGTCTAACTGCGTCGCGGTGTCCCGGGACTGTTCAAATGGTTCTGAGCACTATGGGACTTAACATCTATGGTCATCAGTCCCCTAGAACTTAGAACTACTTAAACCTAACTAACCTAAGGACAGCACACAACACCCAGCCATCACGAGGCAGAGAAAATCCCTGACCCCGCCGGGAATCGAACCCGGGAACCCGGGCGTGGGAAGCGAGAACGCTACCGCACGACCACGAGATGCGGGCCCTGGGACTGTTACGTTCGTTGTTTACAATGCTTGTCTTGATAACAGACTGCAGTCACCTGAGCACGTGGCGTGCCTCCCCGCCATAGGAAGGTACAGTATGAACGGCGTATGCTTCAAGATCAACAAATACGAAAGTTACTACAATTTCGTACTTCCCTGGAGTCCCAGAGACACCGCTGCACCGGTTAACGTACACTTCGGGTACTCCCATAAGTACTTTTGCTGTTTTCGTTCCATTATGAACGACGTGTTGATTTCTACATGCAAGGAAGATCTGTATCCAAAGTTGTCCTAATACTCCACAGACTCGTAACTAGTTCATTAAACGACCCTGCGGAACAGGTCGAATGCCTTCCGCAAATGAAGGAACACGACAACAATCTGAGAGGCTTTTCGTTGTGTTTGTTTTCGTTTATGTTGAAACGCGTATGTATTCAGTACAGCGATGGCGAGGCATGACAGAATCTCTGACCAGAGAGTTATTTATCGTTGCCAGTCTGCGCTTGACCGCGCGAGAGTTCAGTTGCATGTAGGGAGTCGGTAGTTGTAGTTGCTAGTTGCGAGAGAGTAGTTGTACGTAGCGAGTCGCGAGAGCATGTAGTAGCGCGCGAGAGACAGTCGCAGTTGTGTGTGTGGAGTCGGCGGGCGTTGACATGGCCCTCTGGTCAAGATTCAGGACGAGGTATATTTTTAAATAAGGTAATGAAGCAGCATTGCGCACATCTGAGAATGTAATGTATCTTAACTGTAATTAATTTGTTCAAGAATCGCCCCAATAATAATTTTGTTCTCAAAACAATTTTTTAAAAAAAGGATAATCATTACTATTGAATGTTCATTTCTCAATTTTTGTGTCGAGTTTACATTGGGCTAGTATTTTTCAATATTTTTGTAGCGAAGATACAGTCGCTTTTATTTCAATTTAACGATGTTTTGTGGGAGCTCAACAACATTTGGGTCATTATTATTCAGTAATCTTGTGGGGAAATAACTTTTGGCACGTTTTCATTATCATAGACTTTTCTTTTATTTTTGCTGGGAGGTTACACTCCAAGTGTAATCTCCCCGGAAAATTTCGAAAGACAATATTTAAATGTTAACGAGAATAGAACCTAGTGTAACCTCCCAGCAAATAAAATAATTTATTGACAATGACAATTAAACGAGAAATAGCAATCTGAGCCAAAAGTAAGCTGCCCACAAAAATGTAAGACAATTCTATGATAATGAAATCTCAGTGACAATGAAAACGCAAACAGACCGAAATGTCGATCATAGGCCCTAATTAAACTCAAATTCTTACCTCAGTAAAACTGCATCAGCTCTTATTTTCGCCATAGCTTGGAGGAAATGCATCGCAAATATTCTTTGAACTTAAGTAAATTTCTTCTTTTAGGAAATGCATGGGAAATTTTCTTTCAATAAAATGTTTATTTTGTTAAAATGCTTGGTTTGAAAACAAAATTATTATTGGGGCCATTCTTGGACAAATTAATTACAGTTAATATACATTACATTATCAGATGAGCGCAATGCTGCTTCATTACCTTATTTAAAAAATATACCTCGTCCCGAATCTTGACCAGAGGCCCATGTCGACGCCCGCCGACTCCACACACACAACTGCGACTGTCTCTCGCGCGCTACTACATGCTCTCGCGACTCGCTACGTACAACTACTCTCTCGCAACTAGAAACTACAACTACCGACTCCCTACATGCAACTGAACTCTCGCGCGGTCAAGCGCAGACTAGCAACGATAAATAACTCTCTGGTCAGAGATTCTGTCATGCCTCGCCATCGCTGTACTGAATACATACGCGTTTCAATGTACGCTACTGACCATCAAAATTGCTACACCAAGAAGAAACGCAGATGATAAACGGGTACTCGTTGGACAAATATATTATACTAGAACTGACATGTGATTACATTTTCACGCAATTTGGGTGCATACATCCTGAGAAATCAGTACCCAGAACAACCACCTCTGGCCATAATAACGGCCTTGATACGACTGGGCATTGAGTCAGAGCTTGGATGGCGTGCACAGGTACAGCTGCCCATACAGCTTCAACATTATACCAGAGTTCATCAAGAGTAGTGCCTGGCGTACTGTGACGAGCCAGTTGCTCGGCCACCATTGACCAGACGTTTTCAGTTGGTGAGAGATCTGGAGAATGTGCTGGCCAGGGCAGCAGTCGAACATTTTCTGTATCCAGAACGGCCCGTACAGGACCTGCAACATTCGGTCGTGCATTATCCTGCTTAAATGTAGAGTTTGGCAGGGATCGAATGAAGGGTAGAGCCACGGGTCGTAACAAATCTGAAATGTAACGTCCACTGTTCAAAGTGCCGTCAATGCAACAAGAGGTGACCGAGGCGTGTAACCAATAGCACACCATACCATCACGCCCGCTCATACGCCAGTATGGCGATGACGAATACACGCTTCCAATGTGTGTTCACCGCGATGTCGCCAAACACGGATGCGACCATCATGATGCTGTAAACAGAACCTGGATTTATCTGAAAAAATGACGTTTTGCCATTCGTGGACCCAGGTTCGTCGTTGAGTTCACCGTCGCAGGCGCTCCTGTCTGTGATGCAGCGTCAAGGGTAACCGCAGCCATGGTCTACGAGCTGATAGTCCATGCTGCTGCAAACGTCGTCGAACTGTTCGTGCAGATGGTTGTTGTCTTGCAAACATCTCCATCTGTTGACTCAGGGATCGAGACGTGGCTGCACGATCCGTTACAGCCATGCGGATAAGATGCCTGTCATGTCGACTGCTAGTGATATGAGGCCGTTGAGATCCAACACGGCGTTCCGTATTACCCTCCTGAACCCACCGATTCCATATTCTGCTAACAGTCATTGGCTCTCGACCAAAGCGAGCAGCAATGTCGCGATACGATAAACCTCAATCGTGATAGGCTACAATCCGACCTTTATCAAGTCGGAAACGTGATGGTACGCATTTCTCCTCCTTACACGGAGGCATCACAACAACATTTCACCAGGCAACGCCGGTCAACTGGTGTTTGAGTATGAAAAATGGGTTGGAAACTTTGCTCATGTCAGCACGTTGCAGGTGTCGTCACCGGCGCCAACCTTGTGTGAATGCTCTGAAAAACTAATCATTTGCATATCACAGCATCTTCTTCCTGTCGGTTAATTTTAGCGCCTGTAGCACGTCATCTTTGTGGTGTAGCAATTTTAATGGCCAGTAGTGTAGATCGCGAAGAGCTCGAGCAGAGAGCTCGCGAGGTGTGTGTTAAACAGTAGTTCGTCGTATTTTTTTCCGCAACACGGTGGTCCCCGCGCTGAGTCGGGTGTTTTCGCAACTCTCGCTTCCGGGCCGGCCGCTAACACCTGCCCCGCCTCTGCCAGCTGTTGTGGCGGGTGAACGCCCTTGCAGCCGGTCGTGGCTCGCATCCAGTTTGGCGCCGCTGCGCCTAGCGGTGTGGCAAACACACTGCGCGTCGCAGCCTTTACTGTTTATAGTTTGCCTGTCGCGTCATTCGCCCCGTCGCTTCCCCCCCCCCCCATCCCTCACCCCTCTCCCCCTACCTTCTCTCCTTGATATCATTCCACCCCTCCTTCCCTCAGAACAAGGGAAACAGCGTGAAGTCACGGTTAATTCCGTCGCGTCCTCCCCGCTACTCACAGCTGCCAAAAAAACGTCAGCCGGCTATGTGGAAACAAATCGTCGTAGAATATCCACTAATTACTGGTGTGATGCTCCCACTTCCTTCGGCCTTAATGATCACAGTTACGATTTGATGACAAAAGTGTATGTTAACAAATTAGTGAACACCCGTTATGAAATCTCTACATGTTTACTGACGTTACAACTCCTACTATTTTTAACATTCGTTTCCGTGTTGTTTTCACTTGATAATTTTCAGGTTAGGTCCGTCTATGCGCAACTGAATAAAAATAATTTTATCACGCCATGCACATTTTATATTTTTCATACGTTTTTATTAGGTCGCTTTCTTATCTGTCTGCTCTGTTCAAATTTTGCAATCGATTTTAACCTAACTCCCCGATGAGTTAGAGACGTTAAATTTTCGATATAGATCAGAATTGGACGACAGTGCAATGTTAACTCGCTTTGTTGTCTCTACTGTGGCAGAGGATAATTTGTATACAACAGCCATTTCCCTCTTTTTAACACGTTTTTATTAGGTCGCTTTCTTGTGTTTGTTCGGTACAAATTTTGCAGTTGATTTTAAACGAGCTTTCCGATGAACTAGAGACTTGAAACTTTTCAACATGTAACGGAACTGGATGACAATGGAATATTAACCCTAGAACACTAAAGGAGGGAAAATGTTACATTGTTACTACACCATAGCAAATCTTACTACTCCATATTTCACACAGAGGAAGTCATAATTTATAGTTTTGCGCTAGTTAATTGCAATTATAATGTCTGTAATGGTAAGTCACATACAGCGTAAGTTCAAAATGTCCCGTTTTACACCCAGTACTGACAACATCAGATTGTCGGGTACAAACTCCAATCGTAACTTTTATCATCATTTAGTAATCTAGGGTTAACTCGCCTTCTTGTTTGGTGTGTAACGGAATAATGTTAATGTGTGTGAAATCTTATGGGACTTAACTGCTAAGGTCATCAGTCCCTAAGCTTACACACTACTTAACCTAAATTATCCTAAGGACTAACACACACACCCATGCCCGAGGGAGGACTCGAACCTCCGCCGGGACCAGCCACACAGTCCATGACTGAGCACCCTAGACTGCTCGGATAATCCCGCGCTGCGGTGTGTAGCGGAGGATGCTTTGTTTATCATTATCAGTTTCCCGATGACTTACAGACTTGGAGCTTGCAACATAGCTCTGAACTGGATGGCAATGCAGTATTAACTCGCTTTCTTGTCTGATGTGTGGCGGAGGGTACTTTGTTTACCATTATCAGTTCCTGAAGACTCAGATACTTGAAACTTTCAACATAGCTCAGAACTCGATGACTATGCAATATTATCCCGTTTCCGTGTTTGGTGTGTGGCGGAGGGTACTTCGTGTACCGCTGCTTTTCCCCATTTTACTGATCCACTTGTGTTTTTTGGTAAGAACGGTTGCTGGTAAGTCCCTCTCTGAGTTCGATTCTCTCTGGTTTTTTACCTTCGAGGTTTTTTTGTGAGGTAATCGTAGGAAGAAGCAGTGTACTAGTTGACTCTTGTGAAGACAAATTGAAATAAAACTGAAATTTACCACATTTCTCTGTTATAATCTCATAAAAATGTCTGAAATCGACAGAAAAATTCCAGCACACAAGACAAAAACCAGAAAATATTTATTGAAATAAAAATTAATTTTTCACATGCCATATTTTTAAATCTGACTAAGAAGTATGAAATAATTTCTCCTAACCGCATACAGATTCCTAACTGCATACTGACAGATCTAAAAATTTGTGATTGTGAATTTTTAATAGCTATGAAAATACTTGTAAGATTACTAGAAAAACCATGATGTGCAAGTAAAAGATAATAGTAAGGAGGTGAACTTTTCTTGCATTAATTACATAACACATATACCCCACGTTTTTCGTGATAAATCCTACAAGTAGCTAATAAAAACTCACAAACACACACTTTCGGAACTACATGAACGGGGTTGGGAATCTGGATGGGGATAGGAGAAATTATTTCATACTTTTTAGTGCTACTGAAACGTAGAATATTAAAAATTAAGTTTTATTTAAATATTTTCTAATGACTCTGCGTACTGTAGACCATCTCTGTTGGTCCATTACGGCCAGGGGACATCGGCTGGTACGTACTTTGCAATTCATTGAAATTTACGAACAGCCGTACAGTTCAAGATATTTTATTTTATTTTGAAAGCAACCAGTTTCGGCAATTCATTTTGCCATCTTCAGGCCCCATACGCATTTTTCGAATCAACGAACTTATCGTTTAACGCCATAAAACTGGATATCGTGAAACCCAATCGTTGTGGAGCTGCTTCATACTAAAGCGTGACAGCAACCTGAAGATGGCAAAATAAATCGCCGAAACTGGTTGCTTTCAAAATAAAATAAAATATCTTAAACTGTACGGCTGCTGGTAAAGTTCACTGAATTGCAGAATGAAATAACTTACGTCTTCTTTCATTTCTCCTTTCTTTTTTCCTGGCAGTTTCCAGTGTTTCCCTGTGTCATTCTCCTCTGTTTCTTCTTTTAGCGCACGTTTTCCGTTAATTAAAAAGCAACTTCCAATTTCTTTGGTCTTGCTAAGTTAGCTTCTTCGTCCTAAGCATTCGGTCGTATTGTTTCATCTACATATTCAACCCTCGAATGTGAAAACTTAGAGATAAGTATTGCCAACTGTTGTTGGGATACGGGATCTATCAAAATTGACATTGGTCTCGCCCTTAAATATCACATTAGGGTAGTCAATTTTGGTAGTTCCCATACTCAGCAACAGATGGCAACACGTATCTCTAAGCTTTTACATTAGTGGGTTAGCCGGTTTTTCCGCGCATCTCAATAGCTTCTAAGCCAAAGCAGTCAACAAATATGATGATCACATATTTTCATACTTGAAAACTCACTCATCAGAACCTACAGGTCTAGACACATGTCTGATGGTCTAGCAGTAAGGCACTAGCCTGCAATCCGAGAGGTCGCGGGAGCGAATCACAGATGGGTGATAGATCTTTCCGTCTTCGTTTTAACCTAGACTTCACTTCTAAACGATGTCAGGAATCACCTGCGACAGTACGTGGTTCGGATTCCAAGTTAAACGGTAGGTTCTCTGTCCTCGGTCGGGTAACTGTGGCAGGTAAGAGGTATACATGTCGGCGAAGTGGCGTCCAGTGGAAAGATTTGCACCAGGCCATTGAGTTACACGTTATTATCTTTATACATAATTTTGTTCGGAACCCCCAGAGTGCGCGTCTTACACTTGTCCATTATCTTTCCCTAAAGTAGTTAGCTTACAAAACTGAAAAATGAATGTACGACAATGACGTGGACTGCTAATTTCCTACTCAAGCACCTATAAGCTATCCATGTAATACTCGAGTTGTGCATCCACGGTGAGAAGAGCGCTTGTCTTAAAGATAACGTATTTAATATTGCTTTCTGCATTCAGCTTCGTTACATGCAATGTTACCAAGCTCTGAACAATATCAGGATATGGGCTCCCGTTGCAATGATAAAGCTGTATAGTCCCCGAGTTGTTTGCCAAATTTCGTTACTGTATCGCTATTGGTTTTACCTTTTCCGTTGAATACTACCTTCAAAGTCAATACCTTCCCGGACGCACAGCTTCCTCAAAAATCACTTTAGGCCACATTTTGTAAATTGGTTGTCTTATATATTTGTTGCAAGGAATATCCTCGTGATGAGTTAACATATAGTAATAAACAACTTGTATAGCAATTTAAAAGAAAGTGCACTCGAAGGTGAGAACATTAAATGAAAATTTGGAAGCTACTAAACATTTATTTTTACTCTAACATAAACGAAAAAAATGGAGAAAATTACAAGAACAGTTAGACTGAAATGGAATTCCTATTAGATACTGCATCTTATAAATTTATTATACTGTTTGGTGAATTAAACTGTTTCTATAAATCAGAGCAGAAATGAATCAAGCAGCTAGACAAGAATGTCCATTTTCTCTACTCTTTTAAATACATACAACGAGAAAGTAATCAGTCTGTTTACGAGTGATTAGAGAGTCTACAATCAATGATATAAATGTGACAATTATACTTATTTATAATGCCAAAGCGAGAAAGATTTTCAGAAAGACATTTTTTATTGAATAAAATTGCTTAAGTGTACAATATGGATAGTCCTGGTATTAAGACAAAGACCATATTCCTAAAGACTTGAATCACTAAAGGTTAAAACCGAAATAATGTATCAAATCATAGAATAGGTTAAGTTTTTCAAATACATAAAATACATGATACCCGAGCCAAACGAAGTAACAGAGAATAAACCGAATCTTTTAATTATTTCCACGACGAAAATTCGGAATAAAAGTTCGCAAAGACACCCTACCGAAACTCTATAAGTAACAGAATTACCAGATTTGCTACATATCAGTGAGAACTGCGTTTAAAAAATAAGAGACGAACAGTATAAACGAGTCAGTGAAGTAATATTTTTGAGACGTGTATCTGGATACAGTGTAATGTATAGGAAGTGTACTGAAGACATGAACAAGTGATTAAAAACGCAGAATATAATTCAAACAGAGCATAGCTTAATCATAGCTAACACTTAGTTTAAGAATTCAAATGGTTCAAATGGCTCTGAGCACTATGGGACTTAACATCTGAGGTCATCAGTCCCCTAGAACTTAGAACTACTTAAACCTAACTAACCTAAGGACATTACACACATCCATGCCCGAGGCAGGATGCGAACCTGCGATCGTAGCGGTCGCGCGGTTCCAGACTGAAGCGCCTAGAACCGCTCGGCCACAGAGGCCGGCTATTGACAATTTGTACAGAAAACGGATAGAGTTACAAGAATCGAGGTGCCCGAAAGGGAAGCAGTGATTGAGAAAGGAGTGAGACAGGATTGTAGCCTACCTCCGATGTTAGTCAATCTGTACATTGAGCAAGCTGTAAAGAAAACAAATGAAAAATTTGGAGTAGGAATTCAAATCCATGGAGATGAAATAAAAACTTTGAGGTTTGACGACGACATTGTAATTCTGTCAAAGACAGCAAAGGATCTGGAAGAGCAGCTGAACGGAATGGATAGTGTCTTGAAAGGAGGATATAAGATTAACATCAACAAAAGAGTAACGAGGATAATGGAATATAGTCGAATTAAAACGGGTGATGCTGAGGGAATTAGATTAGAAAATGAGACACTTAAAGTAGTAAATGAATTTTGCTATTTTGTAAGCAAAATAACTGATTACTGTCGAAGTAGGGGGGATATAAAATGTAGACTGGTTATGGGAAGGAAAGCGTTTCTGAAGAAGAGAAATTTGTTAACGTCGAGCAAAGATTTAAGTGTCAGGAAGTCTTTTCTGAAAGTATTTGTGTGGAGTGTAGCCATGTATGGAAGTGAAACATGTACGATAAGTAGCTTAGACACGAATGGAATAGGAGCTTTCAAATGTTGTGCTACAGAAGAATGCTGAAGATTAGATGGGTATATCGCGTGACTAATGAGGAGGTACTGAATAGAACAAGTGAGGAAGGAAATTTGTGGCACAACTTGACTAGAAGAAGCGATCGGTTAATAGGACACGTTCTGAGGTATCAAGGGATCACCAACGTAATATTGGATGGAAGCGTGGAGGGTAGAAACCGTAGACGGAGACCAAGAGATGAATACACTAAGCAGATTCAGAAGGCTGTAGGTTGCAGTAGTTATTCAGAGATGAAGAGGCTTGCACAGGGTAGAGTAGCATAGAAAGCTGCATAAAACCAGTCTCTGGATTGAAGACAACTACAACAACAATTGAAATATTAAAACAATCCTACATATGATGGAAAAAAACACGTAGATCGAATGGTGAATACGAAGAAAAACACTAAATTCATTAATCAATAAGTAGCAAAAAGAAAACGAGCCTTGCGAAGGCTTAGATAAAGGTGGAGCAGGTCAAAACGCCGAAAGCCTAAATTGGAGCTACAATTTTTACATGCGATGGTACTAAAAACCCAAGCTCTAATACTACACGCAATCATCAACGACGTAGCTTACAGTGATGGTGAATACGGTAGTGAATTGACTGCCAACGACTTTGCTTCTGACGCGTCTACTGCGGTTACATGGTTTATAATGGTGTATACGTGTGCACAATAGACGATGTTCTGATGATCCCAGTGTTCCAAGCCATTATTTGGAACATCGTACTTAGCAATGAATGGCTATTTATTTCGGTGGCATTGGCTTTGTTAGCAGTTAGAATTATGATCGCTTTCGACAATAATCGTTACTTCATTGAGGCTGCGTAACCCAGCATAGGTACTACGTTGTGTTGTGTGAAGTAAAATATCGAAAGTGTTATGCGCTCATCGCAAAAGAGGTCACTTGCTTGCTCACTGCACGTAACAGTCATCCAGCACGTGACACCTTAGGCGTGCAGCTTTCCGGCAGGTGTCTCATTACTATTCCGCAGCTGGCGATACAAATGAATTTGTGACTCTTATCAGCAGGCAGTTTCCCACGACATTCGCTTTGCTATTCCAGTAGGCTCTCTTGACCAAGCTGCAAAATACTGGTTTCCTTCCAGGAGCGTGTCTGTGTTTAATGTTTTATCTGCTTTAGTTCCGGTCATATACGAGGGTTGGAACTTAGATAGTGGCAACTACACTCCTGCAAATGGAAAAAAGAACACATTGACACCGGTGTGTCAGACCCACCATACTTGCTCCGGACACTGCGAGAGGGCTGTACAAGCAATGATCACACGCACGGCACAGCGGACACACCAGGAACCGCGGTGTTGGCCGTCGAATGGCGCTAGCTGCGCAGCATTTGTGCACCGCCGCCGTCAGTGTCAGCCACTTTGCCGTGGCATACGGAGCTCCATCGCAGTCTTTAACACTGGTAGCATGCCGCGACAGCGTGGACGTGAACCGTATGTGCAGTTGACGGACTTTGAGCGAGGGCGTATAGTGGGCATGCGGGAGGCCGGGTGGACGTACCGCCGAATTGCTCAACACGTGGGGCGTGAGGTCTCCACAGTACATCGATGTTGTCGCCAGTGGTCGGCGGAAGGTGCACGTGCCCGTCGACCTGGGACCGGACCGCAGCGACGCACGGATGCACGCCAAGACCGTAGGATCCTACGCAGTGCCGTAGGGGACCGCACCGCCACTTCCCAGCAAATTAGGGACACTGTTGCTCCTGGGGTAGCGGCGAGGACCATTCGCAACCGTCTCCATGAAGCTGGGCTACGGTCCCGCACACCGTTAGGCCGTCTTCCGCTCACGCCCCAACATCGTGCAGCCCGCCTTCAGTGGTGTCGCGACAGGCGTGAATGGAGGGACGAATGGAGACGTGTCGTCTTCAGCGATGAGAGTCGCTTCTGCCTTGGTGCCAATGATGGTCGTATGCGTGTTTGGCGCCGTGCAGGTGAGCGCCACAATCAGGACTGCATACGACCGAGGCACACAGGGCCAACACCCGGCATCATGGTGTGGGGAGCGATCTCCTACACTGGCCGTACACCACTGGTGATCGTCGAGGGGACACTGATTAGTGCACGGTACATCCAAACCGTCATCGAACCCATCGTTCTACCATTCCTAGACCGGCAAGGGAACTTGCTGTTCCAACAGGACAATGCACGTCCGCATGTATCCCGTGCCACCCAACGTGCTCTAGAAGGTGTAAGTCAACTACCCTGGCCAGCAAGATCTCCGGATCTGTCCCCCATTGAGCATGTTTGGGACTGGATGAAGCGTCGTCTCACGCGGTCTGCACGTCCAGCACGAACGCTGGTCCAACTGAGGCGCCAGGTGGAAATGGCATGGCAAGCCGTTCCACAGGACTACATCCAGCATCTCTACGATCGTCTCCATGGGAGAATAGCAGCCTGCATTGCTGCGAAAGGTGGATATACACTGTACTAGTGCCGACATTGTGCATGCTCTGTTGCCTGTGTCTATGTGCCTGTGGTTCTGTCAGTGTGATCATGTGATGTATCTGACCCCAGGAATGTGTCAATAAAGTTTCCCCTTCCTGGGACAATGAATTCACGGTGTTCTTATTTCAATTTCCAGGAGTGTATTTATTCACAACTGATACAAAAGAGTAACATGCTTGCCCCTGTTACTGTACTTCAAAGTAGTCACCAGCGTTGTGTAGAAACCCGTTGCCAGCGATGTGGAAGGCGTAGTATACCGTTGGCAGAGCCTGTTCTGTTGATGGTGCGAATGGAGCGGTCTACTGCCTGTCGAGTCTCTGGAACAGTTCTGAAGCGAATGCAACGACGTGGTTCCTTCATCTTCGGAATCAAATCAAAGTCACAAAGACTTAAGTCCGGGGAGTATGGTGGATGGAACAGTACTTCCCAGTCCCATCGACCGAACAGAGCAACCACAGCTTGCGCTGTATGCGCCCACGCATTGTCGTGCAAAATGATGGGTGGGTTACGCAGAAAGTGTCGCCGCTCCTTTCGCAAAGCCGGTCGCAGGTGATGCTCCAAAAACGAACAGTAATACTGTGCAGGAGGAACGTATTGCGTTAGGATAACACCATCACAGTCGTACACGAGAATCGCCATAACTTTAGACTGCTCCATTCGCACCATGAACAGAACAGGCTATGCCAACGGTATACTACGCCTTCCACATCGCTGGCAACGGGTTCTACACAATGCTGGCGACTACTCTGAAGGACAGTAACAGGTGCAAACATGTTACTCCTTTGTATCGGTTGTGAATAAATAGTTGCCACTATTTAAGTTCCAACCCTCGTATCTATTGGCTGAGTGGTCAGCGCGATAGAATGCCATGCTAAGGGGCCCGGTTTCGATTCCTGGCTGGGTCGGAGATTTTCTGATTTCCTCCGCTCCGGGACGGGGTGTTGTGTTGTCTTTATCGTCATCATCCCATCCCCATCGATGCGCAAGTCGCCAAAGTGTCGTCAACTCAAAAGACTTGGACCAAGCGACCGGTCTACCCTACAGGAAGCCCTAGCCCACGACATTTCATTTCACTCTATAAAGGTTCAGGAAGCTGGATTAAAATTCACGGTGAAAAGACATCAGTAGTAATATTCGCTGATGACATTGCTGTCATTAGTGAAAGTATAACTATAGGACATGATGAATGGAATGAACAGTCTAATGATCACATTTAAGTGAGAATAATTTACTCAGCATGTCACAGTTCGGATTCTGGAAGGTTTACTTGGCTGAGAATGCTATCTACACATTTACCCATCAAATAGTACAAGCCC
Source organism: Schistocerca nitens (assembly GCF_023898315.1). Taxonomy (NCBI): domain Eukaryota; kingdom Metazoa; phylum Arthropoda; class Insecta; order Orthoptera; family Acrididae; genus Schistocerca; species Schistocerca nitens. The sequence continues at coordinate 486,571,328 of NC_064621.1, forward strand.
TAAATAAAAAATTATCGCCAGTTGGTATTTTTTGTGATCTTCCAAAGGCATTTGACTCTGTGGATCATGTCACACTTTTAGAAAAACTCAGGTTTTATGGAACTGAAGGCCATACACACAGCTGGTATGAATAATACTTAACGAACAGAAAGCAAAAAGTTGTGCTGAATAACACAAATAATGTTGGAAGGGTGGTAAATTCTAGTGAATGGAGAGTTACCACAAAGGGAGTCCCACAGGGTTCAATTTTGGGTCCTTTGCTGTTCCTTATTCATGTGAATGACCTCTCATTTAACGTTCAGCAAGCAGAACTAGTACTTTTTGCAGATGACACGAGTGTTGTAATAGATCCCACTCCAGAAAAAGCAGCTGAAGATATTGTTAAGGATGTCTTTCTAAGAATTATTAAGTGGTTCTCAGAAAATGGACTCTCCCTTCATTTTGAAGAAAACTCACTATATCCAGTTCTGTACACCGAATAGAGTCATAGCGACAATTGATGTAGCATATGAACAGGGCTCAGTTATGAGGGTAGATTTCTCCAAATTTTTGGGTGTTCACATTGATGACAACTTGAACTGGAAGAAGCATATAACTGAGATTCTCAAACAATTAAGTTCAGCTTCTTTCGCTCTTCGTATAATCGCTAGTCTTGGTAATAAACAGATCAGCCTCCTAAAGTACTTTGCATAGTCCATTCAATAATGTCTTATGGAATAGTTTTATGGGGTAACTCACCACTTAGACATAAAGCATTGATTGCACAAAAGAGAGTAGTGAGAATAATTAGTGGTGTTCACCCAAGGACGTCATGTAGGCACCTATTCAAGGAGTTAGGTAATCTAACTGCACCATCAGAGTACATATATTCGCTAATGAAATTGGTTAAAAATAATCCATTTCAATTCATACGTACAACATTAGAGGAAAAATGACCTTTCCTATCCGTTATTGGAGATGTCAGTTGCTCTAAAAGGAATACATTATCCAGCAACAAAAATCTTTGATCATTTGTCCAACAACATAAAGTGCCTGGCAGGTGGCAGATCAAGTTTTAAATCTAAATCATTTCTTTTGGACAACTCCTTCTATTCCATGGACGAGTTTCTGTTTCAGAACTGGTTAAAAAAATATATGTCTAAATGTAGTTGCATGTGCAGAACTAAAAATTTCAGTAATACTAATATTAGGAATATTCGTGTGTGTATATATATCTGGTAATCTAACTTGTTCCACATCATATCGATAAAATAATCGTTCAAATGGTTCTAAGCACTATGGGACTTAACATCTGAGTCTAGGGGTAGACTTAGAACTACTTAAACCTAACTAACCTAACACACATCCATGCCCGAGGCAGGATTCGAACCTGCGACCGCAGCAGCCGCGTGGTTCCGGACTGAAGCGCCTAGAACTGCTCGGCCACAACGACCGGCAAAATAATCGTGAAAATGATCTACGGAAGATGACATAACTAAACTAAACTAAACATTACGGATTGAAACGAAACCGAAAAAAAAAAAAAAAAAAAACTGACCGGGTGCGAGTAGGTGTCGCGCTCTGACGTTTCCGTACAAACTTAATTATGTAAGCATACAGTTCATCCATTCAGGGAATTGAGAATCTCGACGAGTTTTGCCTGTTATCGCCATGGATACTGGCAAGATATCGGTCTCGGTAACTCCAAGACCTTCGAGAAAGTATTAAGTTTCAAGTGGGATAACATATGATAAAAGAAATATTTTTCCATGTGATATAATTACAAATTAGCAATTTTCGGATATTTTCCTTTATTTTTACCGTGAAATCTCGTGTCTTGCCAAATTTCAAGTTTCTAGGTCAACGGGAAGTTCTCTACGGGTTTTGATGAGTGAGTTTACGAGTATAAACATGAAACATAAATTACGTATATTTTGATTGCATTGACTTAGAAGCTTAAGTTCGTTACACCGACAAGGGATCATGGATCTTACTATGCGACATAAATATGAACTTGTACGTCTGCACATTCCTGAGAAGAAGAGGGCTTAACAGGACGACAGACAGACACGCCGACAAAAAAAAAAAAAAAAAAAAAAAAAAAAAATTAACTTTACTTGTAGTGTTAAACATTTCTTCTCGCCAAATTTTATGATTCTTGTCAGCGGGAAGTACCCTATTGGCGTTAATGAGTGTGTGTTCGAATACAAAAATATATGACATAAATGGCCGTATCATTTGATTGCATTGACTTAAAAGCTTACATCTATTATATCGGCAAGGGACTACAGATCTTAGTATGCGACATAAATTTCAACTTGATACATCCACCCGTTCTGGAAAAAAAGGGGTGTTAGCAGATGAATGGAGAGACTGATAGTCGGATAACAACTGACAAAAAATGTTTTTTCCTGTGACTTAATTACAAATTAACATATTTCGGATTTTTCCTTTAGTTATACTGTGATAGCCTGCTTCTTGGAAAATTTCCTGTTTCTAGTTCGACAGGAATTACCCTATAAAAAAATGGTTCAGATGGCTCTGAGTACTATAACTTCTGAGGCCATCAGTTCCCTAGAACTTAGAAATACTTAAACCTAACTAACCTAAGGTCATCACACACATCCATGCCCGAGGCAGGATTCGAACCTGCGACCGTAGCAGCAGCGCGGTTCCGGACTGAAGCGCCTAGAACCGCTCGGCCACAAAGACCAGCTAGTACCCTATAAGTTTTGATGAGTGAGTTTGCAAGTATTAAAATACGTAATATAGATTGCATTGATTTAGAAGCTTAAATTTTTCGCACAGCCAAGGGAACATAGACTTTAATTGGTGACTTAAATGTCAACTTGACACGTCAACTCATTCCTGAGAAATAGGGTTTTAACAGTCGGATAAACAGACGGGCAGACAGATAGAAAACAAAGTCATCCTATAAGGGTTCTGTTTCTGCCGATTGAGATATGGAACTCTAAAAAGACGAAAGCAATGAGGAGTAGAAGAAATTAGATTAGCGATAAATTTAACATCAAATTCAAAATAAAAAACTGGGACCACGAGGAAGAACGACGTGAAGGACTTCTGCTGTCTGGGAAGCTAATTAACACAAGAGAATCGAACCAAGGAGAACATAAAAGCAGACTAGCAAAGGCAAAGAGGGGATTCCTGGTCAAAAGAATTCTAATAACGTGAAGCAGCTGCATTACCTTGAGAAAGAAGTTTCTGAAATTGTAATTTGTGGCACAACATTAAATGGAAGGTATGGTATCGTCCAAACATCACGGTGCCGCACCGAAGTCGGCAACGCACATCGATACCACAGACATTAGCGAAGCATCACAGCAGTCTGCAGCGAGAATGGGACGGGCTCCTGAAGACACACCCACTTTCTCAGTATCACAGCGCCTTCGCACGGCGGTTGATATAAACAAAAGTACGACTTGCTGTGCCCTAGTGAGGTTCTGGAAGGTACCTACAGGGATATGGAGTCATGCCGACTCCAGGTTCCTCGGTTGACGATCCATGGCGCGAACTGCCCGATAGAGGTGGTCCCACAGATTCTCAGTTGGGTTTAAATCCGGGGAGCATGGTGGCCAGAGGAGTACGGTGCACTTTGAACAACCCACATACACTGCGAGCTGCGTGACACGCTGTAATGTTTGCTGATAGACTGTTATCGTCGCGAGGAGAAACAAACTGCATCTAGGCGTGGAGATGGTCCCCAAGGATAGATGCATACGTCTGTTGGCCCAGAATGACGAGATCACACGGAGAATGCCTCGAAATATTCCGCAGACCACAACGTTCCCCCCTCCGGCCTTGAACCTTCCGACGATTGTTGCAGGGTGTGTACTTTAAGACGTTTCACGCCGTACGCGCCAACAGTCTTTTTTCCTATGAAACATAAAATGTGATTCATCTTAAAAGGCCACCTATTGCGGTAATGGCGTGCAAATTCCAGCCTTCGTTGCCGATGAACAGCTGACAGCAGTGTGCACGAACCAGGCGCCTGCTGCGGAGGTCCGTATGCTGAAACATTCGCTGAACGGTCGTTGATGAGACACTGTTGGTAGCTTCTTGGTTCATCTGGGCAGTCAGCTTCTCAACAGCTGCCGTCTAGTTGCTCTTACACATCTCCGCAGCCGTTGGTAACCCCTGACAGCAATGGCTCATGGAGTCTCACAGTTGCCTCCACACCGATTTTGGATAGCGACGTTTTGTCATGCACGATATAGTTTAATCACAGTGGCAAGCGAACAGCTTACAAACTTAGCCCTTACGGAAGTGGTTGCACCCTCGGCCCAAAAGCCAATGATTCTGTCGTTTTGGACTTCAGATAAATCGCTCCATCTCCGTGTAATCACAACGACTGCACTGTTGCCCTCGACCCCTAACAAGCTTTATGTACCCGCCTGTGCTGGTACTGCGTCCGGCCGTATGCGAGTGTTTATTGAAGGTCGACGTCGACCATAGGCAGTGGTGACATTAATGTGACTGGACCGTGTATAACGTGGCTTGATTTTCTCCATGTTAGCATACGTTTTGTAACAAGATGTCTAAATTTCCATGCTACATACTTTGTATGTGGTGGACCACAACCAATATTTGTGACGTAATTTACACTACTGGCCATTAAAATTGCTACACCATGAACATGACGTACTACAGACCCGAAATTTAACCGACAAGAAGAAGATGCTAATATGCGCCGGTGGCGACACCTACAACGTGCTGACATGAGGAAAGTTTCCAACCGATTTCTCATACATAAACAGTAGTTGATCGCCGTTGCCTGGTGAAACGTTGTTGTGATGCCTCCTGTAAGGAGGAGAAATGCGTACCATCACGTTTCCGACTTTGATAAAGGTCGGATTGTAGCCTATCGCGATTGCGGTTTATCGTATCGTGACATTGCTGCTCGCGTTTGTCGAGATCCATTGACTGTTAGCAGAATATGGAATCGGTGGGTTCAGGAGGGTAATACGGAACGCCGATCTGGATCCCAACGGCCTCGTATCACTAGCAGTCGAGATGACAGGCATCTTATCCACATGGCTGTAACGGATCGTGCAGCCACGTCTCGATCCCTGAGTCAACAGATGGAGACGTTTGCAAGACAACAACCATCTGCACGAACAGTTCAACGACGTTTGCAGCAGCATGGACTATCAGCTCGGAGACCGTGGATGCGGTTACCCTTGACGCTGCATCACAGACAGGAGCGCCTGCGATGGTGTACTCAACGACGAACCTGGGTGCACGAATGGCAAAACGTCATTTTTTCGGATAAATCCAGGTTCTGTTTACAGCATCATGATGGTCGCATCCGTGTTTGGCGACATCGCGGTGAACGCACATTGGAAGCGTGTATTCGTCATCGCCATACTGGCGTATCGCCCGGCGTGATGTTATGGGGTGCCACTGTTTACACGTCTCGGTCACCTCTTGTTCGCATTGACGGCACTTTGAACAGTGGACTTTACATTTCAGACGTATTACCACCCGTGGCTCTACCCTTCATTCGATCCCTGCGAAACCCTACATTTCAGCAGGATAATGCACGACCGCATGTTGCAGGTCCTGTACGGGCATTTCTGGATACAGAAAATGTTCGACTGCTGCCCTGGCCAACACATTCTCCAGATCTCTCACCAACTGAAAACGTCTGGTCAATGTTGGCCGAGCAACTGGCTCGTCACAATACGCCAGTCACTACTCTTGATAAACCGTGGTATCGGGTTAAAGCTGCATGGGCAGCTGTACCTGTACACGCCATGCAAGCTCTCTTTACTCAATGCCCAGGCGTATCAAGGCCATTATTACGGCCAGACGTGGTTGTTTTGCGTACTGATTGCTCAGGATCTATGCACCCAAATTGCGTGAAAATGTAATCACACGTCAGTTCTAGTATAATATATTTGTCCAATTGATTACCCGTTTATCATCTGCATTTCTTCTTAGTGTAGCAATTTCAATGGCCAGTTGTGTAATAATTCACAGCGAAGGGACATAAAGCAGTATAATGGATAGTGAAAACGTAGTACAACAGCAGACGCAGTGGAAGGCCGCTGTAACCGCTGTCGAAACTTCAGTTCTCTTCAGTGATATTTTGCAATATTCTCTTCAGTGATATTTTGCAATACTATACACGATGGACGAAGCAAGGAGAACGTACAAAGCAAGGAGAACGTACAAAGCAGTCTAGGACAGACAAAGAGGACATTCCTGGCCAAAAAAATGTGAGCTAGTATTCAACATCGGTCTCATTTCAGAGAATGAGCTTCTGGAGGACATAATTTTATGGAAGTGAATCGTTGATTTTGAGAAAACCGGAAAGAAGATAATCGAAGTGATTGAGACGTGATGCTACATATGAGTGTGTTGAAAATTACGTGAACTGGTACGGTAAGGAATGAAGAGAGTCTCCGCAGAATCGGTGAGAAAAGGAATATACGGAAAACACCGACAAGAAAAAGGGAGAGGATGATACGTCATCTGTTAAGACATCACGGAATAACTTCGATGACAGTTGAGGGAGTTGCAGAGGATAAAAACTGTAGGGGAAGACAGCGCTTGGAATATATCGAACAAATGGTTGAGAACGTTTGCTGCAAGTGCTATCGGAAATGAAAAGGTTGACACAGAAGATAAATTCGTCGCGGGTCGCATCAAATCAGTCAGAAGACTGATTAAAAAATGAAATAATAAACTGGCTACCATATGCAGGAAACATTACTGTTAGTCTTTCAAAATTAATGAAAAGAAATTAAAAAAATAAATAAAAAACATGGGATACCACTCCCAGAGAAATTTTGTTACTTTCTCCAAACGGTATTCCTGTATTTAACAATCTGTATATTTACCTCAAAAGTTGGTCAACTTTGTTGTAATTTATTTAATTCTTTATAGTTTTTCATGTGATATTTATTCTGTAATTTAGTTGACACCGGTGCATAAAAAATACAATAAAATGTTGTGTACTTACCTATAAGGAAGAAAAAAATCAATAAAAAACTGCAAGCATACGGTATGAATCACCGATTTTCTGTAGGTCATAGATTAAAATTTTAAGTTTTGGGGAGACTTCCAATAATACTGGCGTATTATAAAATGATTTCGCAATTCTGCCGCAGTATAATTTATTGGAATACTGTTGCGACGAAACCTAAAAAGTAGTGGTGGTTATCCCTTTTCTTCCACAGCAAATTAGTGACAACTTAGCTGGCTCTGAGCACTATCGGACTTAACATCTGAGGTCATCAGTCCCCTAGAACTTAGAACTACTTAAACCTAACTAACCTAAGGACATCACACACATCCATGCCCGAGGCAGGATTCGAACCTGCGACCGTAGCGGTCGCGCGCTTCCAGACTGTAGCGCCTAGAACCGCTCGGCCAACCACGGCCGGCCGACAACATAGCTGTGACACACGTCGCAAGAAAGCGGAAATGTCCTTGAATTTGGCTCTTTAAAGCTTTCTTCCAGTTTGTTTCCAGATATCGAATCCAATTTGTTAAGATGCATATGAAACGAGTGTGAGATATCCACAGTTCGTTTGAATGGGACATGTCTGATTAGCGGTTTAATGGCATTCAAAATCTGCAGAGCGTCTCCGGGTAACCTTACGCCTTACCCAAGTCGCGTGAGGTGGGATGCGAAGTACGTTGCCGACAAATTTATTCTGCTCTGCGCATCTGAGTCATCACAGGTATGTCTTCTCTACGGTTTGAGTAGCTTGCGGCCGCATTGGCTCTGTCGACCCGAAGGTTCTGAATTCCAGCTGTTGCGTCAGGAGATCAGAAAAACGAAGGAGACCGGCACAACGAAACTCGTCCAACCAGTGCGAGTGGAGGGAACGAAACAAAAAAAAGACAGCGAGCGATCCGCAATCCGGTACTCGGGGAGAAAGTTAAACGGCCAGCCCACTTTCGTGCGACCGAGCTAGGTATTCTGCAGTCACACGAAACGGGGTCGGCGGCGCTTGTCTTTCGCGCAAAACTGCAGAGCACTCTTCACATCTTTCTCGTCATTGCTGTGTTCTCCTCACGAGTAAGCAGTCTGAGATCACATATTCATGACATACTGTCGACTAAATCAACACAGTCAGAAAAAAATTATTTGTTTGTTTTAGTCTACAGTCGCACTTTTAATTCGTCCAGTGATTACCGTCCTCAGTTACCATCATCAGCCCACCCTATGTTAAAAAAATCAATGCCACACTGTGCCACTATTCCCTTTGAATGTCTGATATCTTTTCAGTATAAATAATTATGGTTTTCAGTAAATAATGCTGTTATTGGGGACAACGCACACATTGTTAGAATATACATGGCTAGATAGACTGGGTACGCGTTGTACATAAATGGTTGATTGAAACTTAGAAACTTATATGTGTCATTAGGCCTTTAGTGTTTTATTCCAGTGGGAATTGTATCATTCTTTATACTTTATTACTCACCTTCTTACCTTCCGTATTTTATACGATTTTTATTTTTACATGCTTTTCACATTGCAACTTTTTTAAGAAATAAAATGTATCTCTTTACATAGGGGCACCCTGAACACTTCTGGTTGCAATTTGCATCTCTTTAAAGGACAGGACTGACCTTTGCTTTCAGTATATGATATATCTACTTAACCAAACGAGCTTGATGACTGCGCGGCAGGGATGAGGGGCTGCGTAAATGGTTCTTATTGAATACTAACTGTTAGCCGCAGACGAGTTTTGCAGAGTGACCTGTATAGGACTGATGAAGCGTGCGGGCTTTGGCAGTTGACTCTTAACGTCAATAAATGTAACAAATTGTGCATACATAGGAAAAGAAATCCACTACTCTACAACTACACAGCTGCTGACGAACTGATGCAAAGAGTATCTACTGTAAAATATCTAGGAGTAACTATTTAGACAGACCTTTAGTGGAACAACAGTATAAAACAAATAATAGGAAAAGCAAACGCCAGACCGAGATTCACAGGAACAATTTTAAGGAAATATAACTCATCCACAAAACAAGTGGCTTACAAGGCGCTTGTTCCACCGATTCGTGAGTATTGTTCATCAGTCTGGGATTCTTTCCAGGTAGGACTAATGGAAGAAGCAGAGAAGATTCGACAAAGAGCGGCACGTTTCGTCACGCAAGAGCCTGACAGAGATGCCCAACAAACTCCAGTGGCAGACGGTACAAGAGGGGCATTGTGCATCACGGAGAGATTGAAATTTTGAAAGAGCGCTCTTCGGGTAGAATCGGACAACATACTAGTTGCTCCCACACACATCTCGCGAAATGAATACGACGAGAAAAATCCTAGAAGGTAGGGCTATTACACAGGCTTGCCGACAATCATTCTTCCCTCGCACCGTTCTCGAATGGAACAGGGAATATAGGGATTAGTTAGTGGTGCCAGAACTACCCTCCGTCACACACCATTAGGTGGCTTGCAGGGTATGATGAAGATAGATAAAAGTGCTCGTATGGGGCAACCGACACCTGGCTGAAAATGACAAGTTCGTGGCCCCCTCCATCAGTAATTCTGCAATTCAATATGGTGTTCGCCCACCCGTAGCCTAGATCATAGCTTCCACTCTCGCACGCATACGTTCAATCAGGTGCTGGAAAGTTTCTTGGGGAATGGCAGCCCATCCTTCACGCAGTGCTGCACTGAGGAGAGGTATCGATGTCGGTCGGCGAGGCCTGGCACGAAGTCGGCGTTCCAAAACATCCCAAAGATGTTCTATAGGATTCAGATCGGGACTCTGTGCAAGCCAGTCCATTACAGGGATGTTATTGTCGTATACCTCTCCTCCACAGGCCGCGCATTATCAACAGGTGCTCGATCGTGTTGAAAGATGCAGTCGCCATCCTCGAATTGCTCTTCAACAGTGGGAAGCAAGAAGGTACTTAAAACATCAATGTCGGCCATTGCTGTGATAATGCCACGTAAACAACAAGGGCTGCAAGTTCCCTCCACGAAAAACACGACCACACCAAGACACCACCGCCTCCGAATTTTACTGCAGGTACTACACACGCTGGCAGGTGACGTTCACTGGGCATCCTCCATACCCACACCTTGTCATCGGATCGCCACATTGTGTACCGTGATTCGTCACTCCACACAACGTTTTTCCACTGTTCAATCGTTCAATGTTTACACTCCTTACACCAAGTGCAGCGTCGTTTGGCATTTACCGGAGTGATGTGTGGCTTATGAGCAGATGCTCGACCATGAAATCCATGTTTTCTCGTCTTCCGCCTAACTGTTATAGTACTTGCAGTGGATCCTGATGCAGGTTGGTATTCCTGTGTGTTTGTCTGGATAGATATCTGCCTATTACACATTACAACCCTCTTCAACTGTTGGCGGTGTCTGTCAGTCAACAGACGAGGTCGGCCTGTACGCTTTTGTGTTGTACGTGTACCTTCGCGTTTCCACTTCATTATCACATCGAAAACTGTGGACCTAGGGATGTTTAGGAGTGTAGAAATCTCGCTTACAGACGTATGACACAAGTGACACCCAATCACCTGACCACGTACGAAGTCCGTGAGTTCCGCGGAGCGCCCCATTCTTCTCTCTCACGATATGTGTCTACTGAGGTCGCTGATATGGAGTACCTGACAATAGGCGGCAACACAATGCACCTAATATGAAAAACGTATGTTTTGGGGGTTGTCCGGATACTTTTGAACACATAGTGTACATACTACCATAACCTTCCAAGGAGGTTACTGGATTCTGTCAAGACTGAGCATAGCGGGTATCTGCAAAAGGGAATGTGGTTGCTCAACGACAGTGCCTCAGCTTTTTCAGCTATCAAATTTTGCTCAACTCCCACATTCTCCTGACATGGCTCCCAATCACTTCTTCGACTTTCGCCAGATGAAGAAACCAATGCCTGGCAAACATTTCCAGAATGACGACGAGCTGAAGTCATCCGTCGTTGGGAAGAATATCTCGCATTGAAGAGTGAATATTAAGAGATTCACTAACATCATTACTTTAATTTCACTGTCGTAGCTTGGTTTCTTCGATGCAACAATTTACCGTCGTAGTTACATCTCTTTACATTGTACCACAGACGACAGGTAATGTTACAATAGTTTCCAGATTTCTGTTCTGAAAAATTGCTGCCCACTAATTGTAACGTGATTGCACAATATTATGACGATAAGATTTCGAGGAAACGTCCTTTCTTACATCGGGAACAAGATGCATTACGTACGAGGACTTGCTGAAAAGTAATGCATACGATTTTTTTATTCTGTTCTCAATAAGTTTGAGGTATTACATGTCATGTGTGTTACTCGGCCGACATTCCCATCTCGCTGATGTGAATTGCAACCCTTCGCCACTAGTGGGCTCTGAATTGTAGCGTATAACATGGCGGCGTGTTAATGTAACTTACGTCTGTGCATGAGAAACAATGTCCTGTAATTGAGTTTCTAACAGCAGAAAAAGTGACCGCAGTTGAGTTCCATACAAGAATGAAAGCTGTGTGCGGTGTTATGATATCGACATGAGTAATTTACGAAGTTGGGTTGTTTGTGTGCTAACCTCAACGTGTGTGGCAGAGTGCAGAGTGGAAGACCGGGTACGGCAACCGACGAGACTCATCAGAATTAGGGTGATGAACTCTTCACAGAAAATCGTTGGATGTTCAAGGGGTGCTGCATTTGGAATTCATGCTTAAAGGCACAACCATAAGCTCCGCAAGGTACTACGAGACCCTCAGAAAAGTGTAAACACGAATTCGAAGAGTTCATCCACATATGGGGAGCACTCTCTCCGGCATCACAACGCCAGAACAGATACGAGCGCTGCTACATTTGCAACAATCCGTCGCCTTATGTTCACTTACATAGAAAACTCTCCATACAGTTCCCAATCGGCTCCATCCGAATTTCATCTGTTTTCAGAACTTGAAGAATGCCTTCGAGGACTTCACTTCGATAGTCATGAAGCGGTTCAAGCAGAGGTGAGCTTGTGGCTCCGTCAACAAAGTCAAACATTCTACAGTGACGGTAGCAACAAACTTGTCTCTCACTGAATGTGTTAGACGGAAAAACTTTTTTACTTCGCAGATGAGAAAATGTGCTACATTCCAACAGCATTTTTTATCTGGCCTATTCTGTAGGATAGTTCTTAATCGTCGAACGAATCGAGTTCCTTCTCGAATATTTAATCAAGTATCTTTGAACTTGTTAAAATTTATGATACATGTAGTTAAGCAAGGCACGCATTCGGAAAAATAAAGCTATAACAGATACGTATACGACCAGCTAACAAGTAATACGGTGTCTGGAATGCAAGATCAACAACATGAATAATTCAGAAAGTTCCATTGTAGTCGATTCCACAACCAGTGGTAATCGTTTGGAGTCAGTACATCAGATTAAATAAGTAGTAAGGTCACAAATCGATACAAAACAGAACGATTACGTAAGATTACTCGTGCAGCTGGGAAAGTGTAGATACCGTAGCTTCAAAGTGAGACCTATTACTAAGTGGATCTCGAATATTAGGAAATGGCTTCAGGTTGGTATGAGGCAACAAAATGGAAAAAATGATACCAGGTCAACCCAAACCAAAATATTATGTAGTTGTTCAGGGAACTCAATAAAGTGTTAAGCTACCCTTTACACATATAATATTTCATCAAAAATGTAACGACAAAAATCAGAAAAAAATTTCTGACTTAATTTATGAATGCAACTGGAAAAAGAGTATCAGGAAATATTAAGACATGCCGTGACCGCCTGCTAGTGAAACGTGTCGTGTAAATGGAGATTTAGATATAGACTCAAGATAACAAATCTTGAACCGTTATTCGGGCTGTAACCTGAGAGCAACAAATTTGTGTAATTTCTTTCGCGTCTGCGTGTACTTTCAAGTGTTTTCTGCAAATGAAAATTTTGCGAAACAGCTGTCTTTGAGTACCCTTTAGTGCTTCCAGTAATTCGATAGCCTCGAGTTCTCGGAAGATGACATTCCATAAAACTGAGACTTATCTCTTTCTCTTTGGTATAACAAAGACTGGTTACGCCCACTCAAGATCTGAGATTAGAGCATAATTAACTTAGGGGCGGTATTCGGTGAACTTGATCCACAAAGTGTCTGTGAAGACCAGTGCTCTCTCCTAAGCTGGAGAGTCGCCTCTCCGTTGGCGTTGAGCGACACAGTGCGGCCCGGCTGTCGGTTCCGCTGAATCACGATTCCGGAGGGTCCAGATTTGCTGCGCAGATACGCAGAAAGACGCGTTTGTCGCACAGCGGGCGTTGTACCCATTCCAAGAAGCACGCCTCACACCTTGATTTACGGCGGTGTGCCGCCGCGACTCTTCTGAGCGTGCTATCATCATCATTATTTAGCTGGCTACGTGTATTTTTACCCTAGTCATCATTAGTGGTGAGGTAATGATACACGACTAACACCGTTTTGTGAAAGAAGCCACGGTTGTTAAACAAACGCACAGTTCGTTTTCAGATTGAAATGATTTGTATAGCTACTTCATTATTCGATAGTTTAAGAGAATGGCGTCTCTCGCACTTCCATTATGCTAAAGTTAAGTACGCACTCTTCAAACTTGTGAAGTCCATCGTGGCAAATTTTCTCTACACAGTAAAAAGATGTCCTCTAACGTTTAGTGTGATTTGCCGCAACACCTTCGTCTTTCCTCCACTACAATGAGTTGCAAGCCCATGATTGATAAAAGGGAAGGAGCTACTTAAGGATTCACCGGGAATGGAAACTTGAAAATCTGACAACTAAAACTGCTACTCTGGCCACAATACTACGAAAGCAACGTTCATTTTATTTCCTGCAACTCTCTCGTGAAAGACTTTCTCCATGCGTCACTTCACTTACATACACATTCAGCATTATTTGTATTAAAAAAAAGGTACTGCGCCATCTATCTTTTTTTCACAATTTAGCGGTAATTTTTGGTCCTTTCTTTTTAAATTCACTACTTCACTCTGTTAGACTCGAAGAACTTTGTAAGATTAATAAAATTAAACTTTTAGAAATTTCTTTCGTGTTATCTGTGCTGGTGATGCCGATGTATTTTCAAACCGTAACAGTCAAAAACATATTATCTTGCCCCATGTGTTTCTTCACATGACAGCAAATTATTCTCCCTTTTCATTCTTGAGCCTGGTTAATAAAGTGTAGTGTTGCGAGGCATTCTTTCATACGAAAAATCGTCGAGAGACATACTACGTAGTTCCTTCTAATGATTTTATCGACTGATTTCGTTTCCTTCTCCCATTACATCGGGAAACAAATCAGTCTTCTTCCATTACTAATAATACACATGTACGTAGAACCCTAAACGCTAAATATAAAGCTCGTTTCGTTTTGCTTCCAAGATAACAACACGAATGTGTGCTCCCTGTTAGTTGGTTCTAATAGAAGGAATGGCCTAGGAAACGTTGCATCTAGACATATCGATTAATGCTCGTCCAACATATTCAGTAGCAACACAGTGATTTGTTAGTTGCTACAAGGGTAGATTAACCTGGTACTGGTAAAATTTTCTAAAACTGAGATCGCATAAATACTACTACATTTACAACAACCGGTTTCGAGAGACTTGGTTCATTTTCATTTTGTGTTGCAACCTCAAGTCAAGTGGATAAAAAGTAGCCCATTACAGAAAGGTTTGTCATACATAAAACTTTTAAAATCAAAAACCACCCTGTGCACATAGTCATGGCCACATATGTAGCGCGCACAGATGACTGTTACGTCACAAAAATCACAGTGCACAATAAAATGCGCAGTAGACCATCTGTTTACGTTAGCTGGACATGTTCTGATCATTGAAGATGCACCTTAGACGGCGTATAAGGTCAGATCGCTCCTTCCGATTTCTGAACAGGAGGAAATTTAGTCTTCTGGTAATGCAACGCAAAAATCTCTTTACGACGTTATTCTCGAAACGAAACATTTCATATCTTATTGCTTGGAGAATCTTTTGTAATTTGCTCAAGTGAGCTATTTAGAACTCGTACTTAATACATGATTTATTTTTCGATCTTTGTAAAGGAATTTTGCTACCCTAGCAACATAACCGTCGACTGGACGTTGATGACGAAGAAAAAATTATTCGATCTTGATGCTCGTCTCTCTGCAATGCATACATTAGTGAATTTGCCTTGTTTCCCTGTACTTTGTGGCCAAGCACCACTCTGATGATAAATTCACCCCTGTATGGCGACTCAAGGGGAAAGTAATCAATTCATTTGAAGAACTTTTGTTTTCATTATAAATGTGAGTGCGTCAGACTTTGCTTACGGTAATACTTTGCAGATTATAGTGAGCTGCGCACCATAAAGAGAGTATCTACAACACGAGTCTTAGGCACTCCAGTCTTCTCAGCAGCGAAGACAGACAGACAGCAGTCTCAGATTTCAAGTAGAAAACATTACGTTATTCGCCACACAGATAAAAGGCCATATTTCCCGTCCTTATTCGTCCCCTATTCCTTCTCCTAGCTCCGTTCCGCTCTTAATGGTACCACGCTGGGTCCTGCGTTGCTCGCTCCAGACAGAAGTTGAACGCACCGCTCACAAACAGCGATAGGTGTGACATTTGAACCCGGCAAAAAAGTATACCCATTAGTGAATTTGCCTTTGTTTCCCTGCACTTTGTGGCCAAGCACTCTGATAACTTCACCCTTGTATGGCGACTCAAGGGAAAAGTAATCAATTCATTTGAAGAATTTTTGTTTTCATTATAAAGTTATAACGTAATACATTATATCTGAAGGCGGAACCGGAGCTATAGCGACAAAAATGCAAAGTATATTCGTAGAAATGATCATTGGGCTCACCACATAGAAATTACATTTCGTTTGATTTCCTACTCTCATTTATTGTCGTACGCGCATTGCACTGCAAATATCTGAACAACACTGTAAATATTGACAGTTAGCGTCGTCTGTCTTATCTCGAAACAAATTTATTTCATTCACTCGCGGTACTTGTTGACAACAGGAGGGCCCACTTCACTCTTGGCATTCAAGCTATGCTGAGCTGTCGCCGCAACTGCCGGCCGCTGTGACCGAGCGGTAGCAGGCGCTTCAGTCCGGAACCCCGCGACCGCTACGGTCGCAGGTTCGAAGCCTGTCTCGGGCATGGATATCTGTGATGTCCTTAGGTTAGTCAGGTTTAAGTAGTTCCAAGTCCAGGGGACTGATGTCCTCAGATATTAAGTCCCATAGTGCGCAGAGCCATTTTTGTCGCTGCAACGACGGCAACCACTTTTGCATCCGTACACACGGGGATGGTTTGATAAGTCTGGTAAAAAAGTAAGAAAAATATTTGTTTCGTAAACAATTCACCTTATTTCTCGACATAGTCTCCTTTGAGGGATATATACTTGGTCCAACGCTCTTCCAGCTTTTTCACGCCATCAGAAAAATAGGTTCTGTATAACTCTGCAGAATACTAGTTGACTGTAACTATCACTCCCTCACTGAATGAACATTTCTTCCCAGCAATCCAGTTTCAAGTTAGGGGGAAGAAGTCAATTGAGGTTAAGTCTGGTGAATAGTGTGGATGAGGAACCACCTCTAAGCCCCTGTAGAGCACTTTCGCCATTGTGATGACTGATGTGTCGACTATACGGTGCATTATCCGGATGAAAGAGCACATTTTTGTGTACTAATCTTGGTCTTTTTTCAGCAACGCAAGTTTCAAATAATCTGACAATGAAGCATAATACGAACCTGTTACGACGCTGCCCTTTTCCAAATAATCTATGTGGATTATTACTCGGGAATCCCCCCCCCCCCCCCCGAAAAAAACAATGGCCATCATCTTACAAGCAAACAAAATGGTCTTTGCCTTCTTCGACGCACTTTCACCAGCCTTTGTCCGTTGTTTTGACTGTCGTTCTGACTCTGGAGGGTAATGATGGATCCAGGTTTAATTAACAGTCACAAATCGGCAGAAAAAGTCTTGCGGATTGCGATTAAACATCACCAGATGTTGCGTTGATACACTCCTGGAAATTGAAATAAGAACACCGTGAATTCATTGTCCCAGGAAGGGGAAACTTTATTGACACATTCCTGGGGTCAGATACATCACATGATCACACTGACAGAACCACAGGCACATAGACACAGGCAACAGAGCATGCACAATGTCGGCACTAGTACAGTGTATATCCACCTTTCGCAGCAATGCAGGCTGCTATTCTCCCATGGAGACGATCGTAGAGATGCTGGATGTAGTCCTGTGGAACGGCTTGCCATGCCATTTCCACCTGGCGCCTCAGTTGGACCAGCGTTCGTGCTGGACGTGCAGACTGCGTGAGACGACGCTTCATCCAGTCCCAAACATGCTCAATGGGGGACAGATCCGGAGATCTTGCTGGCCAGGGTAGTTGACTTACACCTTCTAGAGCACGTTGGGTGGCACGGGATACATGCGGACGTGCATTGTCCTGTTGGAACAGCAAGTTCCTCTGCCGGTCTAGGAATGGTAGAACGATGGGTTCGATGACGGTTTGGATGTACCGTGCACTATTCAGTGTCCCCTCGACGATCACCAGTGGTGTACGGCCAGTGTAGGAGATCGCTCCCAACACCATGATGCCGGGTGTTGGCCCTGTGTGCCTCGGTCGTATGCAGTCCTGATTGTGGCGCTCACCTGCACGGCGCCAAACACGCATACGACCATCATTGGCACCAAGGCAGAAGCGACTCTCATCGCTGAAGACGACACGTCTCCATTCGTCCCTCCATTCACGCCTGTCGCGACACCACTGGAGGCGGGCTGCACGATGTTGGGGCATGAGCGGAAGACGGCCTAACGGTGTGCGGGACCGTAGCCCAGCTTCATGGAGACGGTTGTGAATAGTCCTCGCTGATACCCCAGGAGCAACAGTGTCCCTAATTTGCTGGGAAGTGGCGGTGCGGTCCCCTACGGCACTGCGTAGGATCCTACGGTCTTGGCGTGCATCCGTGCGTCGCTGCGGTCCGGTCCCAGGTCGACGGGCACGTGCACCTTCCGCCGACCACTGGCGACAACATCGATGTACTGTGGAGACCTCACGCCCCACGTGTTGAGCAATTCGGCGGTACGTCCACCCGGCCTCCCGCATGCCCACTATACGCCCTCGCTCAAAGTCCGTCAACTGCACATACGGTTCACGTCCACGCTGTCGCGGCATGCTACCAGTGTTAAAGACTGCGATGGAGCTCCGTATGCCACGGCAAAGTGGCTGACACTGACGGCGGCGGTGCACAAATGCTGCGCAGCTAGCGCCATTCGACGGCCAACACCGCGGTTCCTGGTGTGTCCGCTGTGCCGTGCGTGTGATCATTGCTTGTACAGCCCTCTCGCAGTGTCCGGAGCAAGTATGGTGGGTCTGACACACCGGTGTCAATGTGTTCTTTTTTCCATTTCCAGGAGTGTATGTTATGCCGGATGCACTTTTGGTCGACTGTGAGCAATCGCGGCACCCAGTTCTCACACAGCTTCTTCATAGCCAATTCTCCGACCAGGATATTATGCACTCGCTCAGTTGAGATGCCCGCAGTCTCAGCAATTTCACGAATTTTTATTCGGTGGTCTTTCATTACCATATCGGTTTTTGGTGACCTCAACTGGTCGGCCAGAGCGCTCTTCGTCCTCGGTGCTTGCCTGACCACATTTAAATTCCTTTATCCAAAAGGAAATGTTCTTCAATGATGGTGTGTAGTCCGCATGAACTTCATTCAGTTCTGTTTTGATCTGTGCGGCAGTTCAACACTTCAAATGAAAGTGTCAGCACGAAACTCTGTTTTCTCCTTTTCAATCGCAGTCGGCACACTGACTAATGCAGATGACTGTCAACAATGAACTGTACGATCGTTGGAATAATCAAGCTTACCAATTATGAAGGCGCAACAAAGACATTCCATTCTTTCATGGTAATTTACCAGACATATCTAACCATCCTCGTAGGTGATTCATGGTGATTGTGTGTTACGGACTTTTTCACTGACCAGAAGATATTTTCGTGGAAAGAAAGGTAACTGGGGTAACAAACCGAATAAATCATAGTTCGTAATAAAAAAATTTCTGTCTCAATCGCGAAATGTTTGTATTAAGATATGACCAGTTTCATTGGGTTATGCACCATAATCAGATATGCAATGGTTGGTTACGAATATCGCGTTAATGGCTGTGTTCGCTACTTAAGATATGGCAAGTTACATTGACGTTCTATTCGTAGCCCAAGCATTTTAAATATTGTGTTGGTGCGTAAGGCCGGTATTACACTATTAAATTTCTTTGACAAGGAAATTTGATCAAATATTAATCACATTTCTTTGACACAGATCTTTGATGTGGCGCTAAAAGCGGTATTGCACTGCCATCAAACATTTCGTGGTACTTCCTTTAGAATGGCCAACGAAAGCTTGTTACTATGCTCTGCAATTGCGTGCACTATAATTGCATTGTGTTTACATTCGGAGGAGGAGTGGAAGAAAGGAAAGGTACTTGGGTAAAGTCCTGGGTATCATGGCGATATAATAAAAGCATTCAACAAAACTTGTTACAGGAGCTTTAAGCCGAGGACCTTCAAATCGTATGAAAATCACCTCCGAATGGACGAGTGAACATTTTAGTACGTGATCAAGAAAGTCGCTCCTCATATAACGAAGCAGAACACTCACTTCAGAAATACAGTATCCACGTTTATATACAGGAGCTGAGATTTATCCTTCCAGTAAACAGAAGGAGATCGCTTTCTTTGATCAACTCTAAAGCGAGAAGACGAGGCACTAGATTTGATCAAATAAATTTGACAAAAAACAACATTTGACAAAAGTTATCTATTATATTACGTCAAATACATTGGATGAATCAACTTTGTCAAAGAAATTTGATAGTGTAATACAGGCCCAAGGTATTGAAGCCTCTCTTACGTTAACAAAAGTACTTTGCGATCGAAACGAAAAATTTGTGTACAGGGAGTTCCGAGACTCCCGTTACAAGCTTCTAGGACTTGAGTGAGTACATAATATTCTAAAGAGGAATCCGTGTCCGAAAGCATATCGTTTCTTTTTTACGACTGTTTCAGGTAAGATGTTTAACTCATCCGCTTCTGCTTGAGGAATTGAATTAGATGTGACGCACTACTGTCATAATGTAACAATTCTAAAATGAACATAACGAAACACCCGTTTATCACTTAAGCACATTTGTTTGTATTAACACTTAAACATTACGTGTTTGCATTATTCTAAAACGAAAAGAACCCAGCATATCGTACGTAAAGAACAGTACTGGGGTGTTACAACAGAGGCTCGGTGTAGTAACCACCAAAGTTGTTAACTTACGTTCTATACGTCATCCTGTCTACCCTATTGCGTACCAGCACAAGCAACTCTGAGACTTTTCTTCGTCTGTCAGCAGAAGCGGACGCGTTGCACATCTGAGCTGAAACCGTCCTAGAACGGAAACGGTACGTTTCTTGGACATTAGTTCCTAATCAAAACATTATGTACTAACTTCCCTCTACAAGTCCTAGAAGTTTGTAACGGGAATTTTCGAACACCCTGTATTACTAACGGTGTTGTGGCCCTACATCGAAGAGGCTATGTTAGCATTTCAGATTACGGTTACCTTCTTACTTTGTAAAGATCCACCAAAATACTCAGAAAATATCATTGAACAGCCTCCGAAGTTTTGTCGGTGGAGTTAGGTTTACCCTGTACGTCTACCAGTGATCTTGGAGTTTTGTTATCTGCAGGCTAAAGACTGGAACAGCTAAGTTTCTAAACAGTTCTGTTCTGCGCAGTGCTCGCTGTTAATGGCAATTCAATGAGATGTGCTCCGGAATAAACAAGGTGTTCAATCTACGCAGTAATCTGTGGGTACGATTAACGGAAGTGAATGTTATGAAGGAAAAGTGCGTAGTCTCAGTGACTGGCAGTCACGACACACTCGGAACTCACCGCGACGGGAAATCCGGTCCGCAGCAGCGAAGAGGCAGGAACTTGGAAGAGCAACACAGACGGTCCGCTGAAGAGCTGCTCGCGCACTCGGGGGAATCACGGGCACGGGGAACCGACGGCGGCCGCGACTGCGACTGCGACTGCGACGCGACGGCAGGTGACGCGACGCCTACAGCGCGAGACTGGGGGCTGCGCGCGGCCGCACGCCGTCTCCGCGGCACGTGACGCCAGCAAATCTTCCGTTAGTCATGGTCGTATTTCGGCGGTGCGCGCTGGACGACCAACGGGCGCGATCTGCGCGTCGCCGCGACGCCGCCGCCGCCGCCGCCGCCGCCGCCGCAGCAGCCACCGAGAGCCGTGACGTCACGGCGCGCGCCCCTCCCCGCCACAGCCACAGCTATTCCTGGCCGCCAGCGGACACCGGCCTGCTACGGCAGACACTGCGTCGTCCGGCGACTACGCCGCCACCCTCGCCTCCGCTCAGTCCCCTGCCTATCCTCTATCAACATCACTCACTCCACCTGCGTCGTTTCACACGTTCCACCGTGCGAGGGGTAGTCACAAAATTTTAATTATCAGTCCGAAAAATTACACTACTGGCCATTAAAATTGCTACACCAAGAAGAAATGCAGATCAGAAAACGGGTATTCATTGGACAAATATATTATGCTAGAACTGACATGTAAGTACAATTTCACGCAATTTGGGTGCATAGATCCTGAGAAATCGGTACCCAGAACCGCCTCTGGCCGTAATAACGGCCTTCATACGCCTGGGCATTGAGTCAAACAGAGCTTGGATCGCGTGTACACGTACAGCTGCCCATGCAACTTCGACGCTATATCACAGTTCATCAACAGTAGTGACTGGAGTATTCTGACGAGCCAGTTGCTCGGCCACCATTGACCAGACGTTTTCAATTGGTGAGAGATCTGGAGAATGTGCTGGCCAGGGCAGTAGTCGAACATTTTCTGTATCCAGAAAGGCCCGTACAGGACCTGCAACATGCGGTCGTGCATTATCCTGCTGAAATGTAGGGTTTCGCAGGGATCGAATGAAGGGTAGAGCCACGGGTCGTAACTCATCTGAAATGTAACGTCCACTGTTCAAAGTGCCGTCAATGCGAACAAGAGGTGACCGAGACGTGTAACCAATGTCACCCCATACCATCACGCCTGGTGATACGCCAGTATGGCGATTACGAATACACGCTTCCAATGTGCGTTGACCACGATGTCGCCAAACACGGTTGCGACCATCATGATGCTGTAAACAGAACCTGGATTCATCCGAAAAAATGACGTTTTGCCATTCGCGCACCCAGGTTCGTCGTTGAGTACACCATCGCAGGAGCTCCTGTCTGTGATGCAGCGTCAAGGGTAACCGCAGCCATGGTCTCCGAGCTGACAGTCCATGCTGCTGCAAACGTCGTCTAACTGTTCGTGCAATGGTTGTTGTCTAGCAAACGTCCCCATCTGTTGACTCAGGGATCGAGACGTGGCTGCACGATCCGTTACAGCCATGTGGATAAGATGCCTGTCATCGCGACTGCTAGTGATACGAGGCCGTTGGGATCCAGATCGGCGTTCCGTACAACCCTCCTGATCCCACCGATTCCATATTTTGCTAACAGTCATTGGATCTCGACCAACGCGAGCAGCAATGTCACGATACGATAAACCGCAATCGCGATAGGCTACAATCCGACCTTTATCAAAGTCGGAAACGTGATGGTACGCATTTCTCCTCCTTACACGAGGCATCACAACGACGTTTCACCAGGCAACGCCGGTCAACTGCTGTTTGTGTATGAGAAATCGGTTGGAAACTTTGCTCATGTCAGCACGTTGTAGGTGTCGCCACCGGCGCCAAGCTTGTTTGAATGCTCTGAAAAGCTAATCATTTGCATATCACAGCATCTTCTTCCTGTCGGTTAAATTTCGCGTCTGTAGCACGTCATCTCCGTCGTGTAGCAATTATAATGGCCAGTAGCGTATGTTAGTTAATTTCACGGTCCAGTCACATTGATGTAACCATCGCCTATCTTCGACATCGGTATGCAATAACCACTCAGAGACAGCAGGTGGCAGCACTGTCAAAGGACAGGAGATGCGGAAAACGACGCAGTCGTTGTCGTAATGCGGAAATGTAGTCATTTGTCTGACGTCCAAGATGGCATCATCATCATCATCGGCTTTCGGGCCAACGGTGGAAGCATTTCCTATACGGCTAAGACTGGAAAATGCTCACGTGTCGCCGTGGTTAAATTATATACTGTGCGTGGTAAAATGGCGCCAAGGCAGCTGTGACGCAGCACTGGCTATAGACGACAGAAGTGAACGACGTCTGCGCAGATGTTCCAATGGTTCAAATGGCTCTGAGCACTACGGGACTTAACATATGAGGTCATCAGTCCCCTAGAACTTAGAACTACTTAAACCTGACTAACCTAAGGACAGGCAGGATTCGAACCTGCGACCGTAGCAGCAGCGCGGTTCGGAACTGAAGCGCCTAGAACCACTCGGTCACAGGGGGCGGCGCTGACTCAAAAGATGGTGTACCCAGTAATGAAACAAAGCAGTAGGCTCTGCCAGAAATATCGACTCCTAGACAAGGTGTCTAATAGTGTACTTTAAAATGACAGTATGCCATCTTAGGCAGTTTATAACACTTAAAACACCTGATAATGGCACTTTGAAGCCGAAATCATGATAGTGTAAGTGTAAATGTAGCACTGTAAATAAACGACAGTAATGGCGGTACTGACTTTAAAGAAATATTGTGACTGTGGCCCCGCATTATGAAAAAATTATTTCCAATAAGCATCCAGCAATAGTTATTTTCTTGGGTTTTCTGCCTTTTAATGAAGAACAAACTGTGTAGAGTTTGATTCTACACGAGTAATAGTTGATATTTTCTGTGTGTCAGACTATAAAAGGGGATAAGCGCTGTCTTGCAATTGTCTCTCATTGTGGTTCCAGTATTTGACTGTGTATGTCGGAACGGGTTAAAAGCAGAGCGAGGTGGAACTAAGGAAGTGGGAACTGCCAGAAAGGACTAACATGTAGAGTCGTGGGGTGTGCTCATTCATTTACAAAAATATGAAGCCAGCGTGAGGCACCTCTCCAATTAAGGGTGAACTATTAGGAAACAAATTGTTCTTAACTTGAACCCTTAACTATTTGCGCTCTTATTCATTTTCTAAGAAGCCAACAACTTTTCCTCTCCATTCCAAAATCACCTGTGCTAAGCGTTCTAGACTTTCTCCCTCTCACTCCGCTAAATGTAACTTAATACAGCTCAGCCCACATTGTCATCAGCGTACGGATGATGCCCGGCAGGCCACATCTTCGTACAAAGCTGGTGACCAGACCTGTGCCGTGAAACGACAGAGTGTGTCATGCGGTCGTTTCCTGCATTTGAAGCGCATAAACGCTGTAGCAATCCATTCTGAGTTGGTGGAATGGTGTCCAGAGATATGCAGACATGGAGACTTCCTGACGTAGGGGTTTTGCTCACTGACATAGGAGGCCGCACAGGGTAGCCGCATGATCAGGGACGCCTTGCCACGGTTCTCGCGGCTCCCCCCTCCCCCCCCCCCCCTGTCGGAGGTTCGACTCGTCCCTCGGGCATCCGTGTGTGTGTTGACCTTAGCGTAAGGTAGTTTAAGTTAGATTAAGTAGTGTGTAAGCCTAGGGGCCGAAGACGTCAGCATTTTGGTCCCATAGGAACTTACCACCACTACCGCCACTGACATAGGAGAATCGCTTATATCGTAGGCTCACGTAAGGATTTACCTGGGCCGAAAGGATGGGCACCCTGTCCCGTGCACCATCTCTAGGCCGCTGGACAACATTTCGCCGGTACAACAGAAAGAATGTTTGTTTCCGCACTCGGGCCTCCTGTCTGCAAGAATGTAGCAGAACTGTTTTCTGAAGCTCTTAAATAGGAAGCTATATTTTTCTTTGGTTCAATTTACCTGTCGTTTGCTACAAGAGAACGTCTGTCATCAACCATTTTTACGAGCTCTTCATAAAGACTAGTTTCATAGTAGTTATATTTAACAGAATTTCGTTAATAAATTATTCTCTGGCACATTTTTTTTTTTTCATTTTATATACACTGAAGCGCCAAAGCAACTAGTATACGCATGCGTATTCAAATACAGAGACATGGAAACAGGCAGAATACGGCGCTGCGGTCCGCAACGCCTATATAAGACAAGTGTCTGGCGTAGTTGTTACATTGGTTACTGCTGCTACAATGGCAGGTTATCAAGATGTAAGTGAGTTTGAACGTGGTGTTACACTCGGCGCACGAGCGATAGGACACAGCATCTCCGAGGTAGAGATGAAGTGGGGGTTTTCCTGTACGACCGTTTCACGAGTGTACCGTGAACATCAGGAATCCGGTAAAACATCAAATCTCCGACATCGCTGAGGCCGGATAAAGATCCTGCAAGAACGGAACCAACGAAGACTGAAGAGAATGGTTCAACGTGACAGAAGTGCAGCCCTTCCGCAAGTTGCTGCAGATTTCATTGCTGGACCATCAACAAATATCAGCGTGCGAACCATTCAACGAAACATCACCGACATTTGCTTTCGGAACCGAGGTCCTACTCGTGTATCCTTAATGACTGCACGACGCAAAGCTTTACGCCTTGCCTGGCCCCGTCAACTCCAAGATTGGACTGTTGGTGCTTCGAAACATCTTGCCTGGTCGGACGGATCTCGTTTCAAATTGTATCGAGTGGATGGACGCTGGATGTCGGCAGGAGACTGTTCAAACTGGTGGAGGCTCTGTAATGGTGTGGGTCGTGTGCTGTTGGAGTGATATAGGACCCCTGATACGTCTAGACACGATTCTGACGGTGACACATACGTAAGCATCCTGTCTGATTACCTGCCCCAGTCATGTCCATGGTGCATCCCCATGGACTTGGGCAATTCCAGCAGGACAACGCGACCCCCCCCCCTCCCGACCCCACTTAAAAAATTGCTACAAGTGGCTCCAGGAACACCAGGAACACTCTTCTGAGTTTAAACACTTATGGCTGGCCACCAGACTCCCCAGACATGAACATTATTGAGCATGTCTGGGATGCCTTACAACGTGCTGTTCAGAAGAGATCTCCGCCTCCTCGTTCTCTTACGGGTTTATGGACAGCCCTGCAGGATTGCTGGTGATACTTCCCTCCAGCAGTACTTCAGACATTAGTCGAGCCCAAACCACATCGTGTTGCGGCACTTCTGCGTGCTCGCGTGGACCCTACACCATATTAGGCAGGTGTACCAGTTTCAATGTAGTAAAACACAGTTTTAGCTTGTCGATTTAAATCACTGGAGAATTTCACATGGCAGCTGCGAGAAACTGGTTTCAGTTCTGACAGTACTTCGTATTTAAACAGTAAATAGTAGTCTGTAAGAATCTGGACATCTTGCTGTAGCATTATTTAGTTACAAGCTGATCAAACTCAAAATCTATATACAGTATTAACATTAATAAAACCGACAACTGCAGGGAAGGATTCCTGACTGGAGTTAGAGGAAAAAAGGTCCTATGAACAAGTGTGTGGAAAGACATAGTTGCCGGGTAGACGGAGCTGACGAATGACAATTCCTCTGACCAAGTGCCATGTATTCCTTGTGTGCTGCAGGCAGTATGATTGACGCATCGTACTGTAAGCAGCAGAATGATCCGGTATATATGTCGGGAACAAGCCGAGATGGTGTTTGTGTACGGCCAAGCAGATGGAAACGGTCGAGAGGCGAGACGGCTGTACCAAACCAAGTACCCTCACACACACCAATTGCATCCCACAACAGTTCAAGTCCTTTTTGGGTATTTGTGTGATGATGGGTCCTAGCAGACAGATGAACGTGCAGCGAGGCGGCAACGGTGCGTACACCAGATTTGGAGAACATTCTTCTACAGGATATTAAGACTAAGTCCAGTACAAGCTCCAGGCAAGTGGGCCGCCAACGTGTGCAAGGATTACCCTTTACGGGAAGGATTCTGTTGATAGTTTTTGCGCCAGACTATCACAATTATGGGATATCTGTCATCGGTCCTCTTTACCGACGAAATAACCATTACCAAAAGTGGCACGGTCAATGTGCATAATCGTCATCTATGGGCTAGAGAATCGTTGAGGCGTCTCATCAGCATTGGTTCAGCATCAATGTGTTGGCAGGGATTCTCGGCGACCACATACTTGGACCAGTTATTATTCCACAATGCCTCGACGGAGAAACGTACCCGGACTCCCCGCAGGATGTTCTGCCTGGGGTGCTTGAGAATGTGCTTTTTACAGTACAACAGGTTATGTGCTTTCTGCATGACGCGGAGCGCCATTCCACTTTCGCATCATAGTTCGCCAACCCCACAATAATATCTCCCCCAGACGTTGGATAGGACGCAGATGACCTGTAGCATGGCCTGCTTGATCATCGAACTTAACCCAATGGATTTTTACTTATAGGGGCATCTATGAAGCGCTGTGTGTAATGAACCGTTTCCTGATGTGCAGACTCTTCAACAGCGTGTTCACGACGCCTGTTGCGCTATTCGGAGGAGGGCCGGAACGTGCGAAAGAGTGCGGTACTCAATGACACGGCGTGTGAACGCGTGCGTTGCATCCACTTTGAACACCTGTTATGACGTGGATGCGATACAGCTCTGTCCTGCGTTCTGGGACGATTTTTTGTTGATGCGGTACACCGTCCATTTCCGGACACATGTTCATCGACTTTTTTTTTCCACAATTTCCAGCAATCCATCCGTGCAGTTCGTCGATTTTATTAATGTGCACCCCGTACGAAGACTTTTATCACTATTTGTTTATATTTAAATGGTTCAAATGACTCTGAGCACTATGGGACTTAACATCTAAGGTCATCAGTCCCCTAGAACTTACAACTACTTAAACCTAACTAACCTAAGGACATCACACACATCCATGCCCGAGGCAGGATTCGAACCTGCGAGCGCAGCGGTCGCGTGGCTCCAGACTGAAGCGCCTAGAACCGCTCGGCCACAACGGCTGGCTGTTTATATTTGCATATTGCTTCTTGCTACACGAAATAACAAGGACAAAACACAAAAAAATGTTTCTTTACTTTTCTTTAGTTATTGCACAACTGATGTAATCGGTTTGCAGGGTTTTATGACAATTGTACTGCTGACATGTGCTGATATTACAAAAGTAAACATCACTTAAGACCTTCCCGTCACCATGAATTCCACTTACTTCTAACCTTTTTGCAACTGCAATTTCCCCTCCAATCACTATGTTTTCTTTCTCTGTTCTGTGTAATGACCTCGTTAATAACTTTTCATAAGCCACAGAAGTTGTCGGATTTGTGTGATAAAATTAACAGAGAGTACGTGGATCTTTTTTGTCATTTATTCAAGTGCCCATTTTTATTGCTTTTTGACAGTCATAGTTAATAAAATAGCAGCAAATGCTTAATCATTCTTCGACGCCTTAGATTCTTCAAACCGCGTTGCCAAATGAAAATACGGAAATAACTATTGAGGGCGAGATGGTGGTTTCTGTACATTGAGGGACTCACAACAGTATATTGTTAAGAAATATTGAACATGTGGAAGCTCTTATGTATCGGCGGTGTTGGGAAGTATTCGGACACGATAGCTTGGAAGCGGGAATTTGCGGACACTGCCTGTTCGAAGAATGCTTGCGAGGTGCCGGGGCTAGCAGTGTATTTAACACTAAATTCTTCTCGAATCTTCATATGGAAATGATGCTCTAAGCCCCCCCTTTCTAACTCCTACTTTTGCTGTTGCACATGGATTAAGAAGAAATGCGAACTGACTGTAATCGACCCTGCAAGTGGAGTAGAAAAGAGTTCGTCACCTGCAATAATTTAATTTGATAGACATTAATTAAATAAAGGAAAGTTTCAGTAATGTAGTGAGAAATGAAAGGGTTGCTCTACCGATTAACAGAATGAAAGTTCTGTCCAAAATAACAACTTGATTTATTATGACTAAACTCAAAATCATAAACAAAACACATGAAACATTTACAATACATCAAATTGGATCAAATTGGATACTCAAATAAATGCTGTGAAGGTGAAGTTGTCCATAAACTAGATTGTGACATTTATGACGAAATGGTATGTGGAGCCAATTCCTTGCAACTCAAATCTTAAGAGAAACACCCAGCCAACTCAACATTAATTGCTGCTACGGTAGTGATAACACAGACAATGAACACCCAAGACAGAACAAAGTTAGAAACGACGAACAGGCGCGCTCTGCTGAGCTCAGATTATCATAGTGCAAATTCCTTAGTCTGCCGGTGCTGCGGACATACATTACCAAGCTGTCTTCTTATCTGCAAGGACACGATCTGGCGTACCGGAAGCGATGGCTGGTTGCTTCGACGTCCCGTCGTGGTGATGATAATGTCGCGGGTATAGCCCGAAACAAATTGTCCTGGTCTGGTTGTTCCAGACTAAAGACTTCCTATCAATACAAATGCGCCTCTGAGGGAGACGAAGAAGGCTTGCCACACAATCACTGACGGTACAGTGATTGATTTTAACAAGCGAAGTCACACAGCAACTCCGTTACAGTCAACTTTAGCCAAAACTGCCCAAGACAGACAACATAGGCCGCTTGTACGCAGAACGCTCAATTGCCAACTGTACTTGGAAAGTTACGTTGAAGTCGAAACTTCAGCAACTTCGTTAAACAGTTACAATCAAATAAAAGTATATTAGACAGCCAACGGAAGGCAGGCTGTCCAGAGCAGTCTTGTAACCTACTCCGACCAAAAGCCAAGAGCCGACCCCCACCAGGGCACCTGTACAAACCGAACACAGAACATTCCCGCCCCCACGACAGTGGCCATGGTTAAACGTTCCAATCAGCAACTCGAAAACCGGCGGAAAATTCCACTCTATTGCCGAAGCACTACCATTCCACCAATGGAGATTCTTGGCGCCAATTTGTGCTCTGATTTTGCTACGTCATGGAGCTATGCCCTGAGCAAGCCAATCACAGTTACGATTTTGCAGAAAACGCGGGAATTTGCCCGCCAAGACTGCCTGGGGACACAAGTCATTCCCACGCCTCGCTGGCAGCCCGCCAGAAAGTGTTTTCGCTAAGTTTCTGCGAAGTAACGGAATCTCTAGCCCAGCCGCTCCTTCAGGCCCCTGCGGGCGCGTCTCCGCCGCTATTTTGACAATGTCGGCGTCTGGAAAGCATTCACTCGACTCCCTCACACCCGTCGGCTTAACCCTTTCAAGATCAGCAGAGCCCGCCTGTCACCGGACCACCCGGGTGACGAGAGACGCTGCGTGGGAAGTCCGCGTGTGAAGGAATAGCAACTTGTCACCGCATGCAATTAGAGAGGAAAATCGAATTACTCAGAGTAAGATAGAAATATGAGAGGGGGCTTGTGCCACCTCTCATGCTTTTCCTCTTTTCGAAGGATCGGTGCCGAAAGTGCCTAGTAAGGGTGATATTCGCAAGTATCCGACAAATCCTGCTGCCTCCAAATCGCCTTTTCCACATTTCTCAGTCATTCGGCAAAACTGTGCGACAACGAAGTATCATATGAGACAACGGTTAGGTGGAGTAGACACTTCTAGTGTCGTCAAAAAATCTGAATGACGAAGAAGGAAGTGGCAGACCATCTCCCCGTAATGAAGCGGGAATCGCTAGAGGAAATGAGTCTTAATTCCTCGGATAAATGGAGGCGATAGTGGAAAAAAGTGAGAATTGTTCATGGATCAGTTTTAAAACATTTTGCACGACGTTTTTACCTTGGCAAAGGTCGCCGCTCGCTGGCTCCCGCAACTGCTCTCATCTATTCAAAAGGCCTACTGAACCAAGGCAGCAGCGGAAGTGTTGCAATTGTCACGAAACGAATGTGTACAGTAGTGCGGTCTGTAGGTGACGATACATCTCTATTTAATGACCTGTTCGACACCATTCATATTTTAACGATGTTTCTTCAAAAATTGCATAGATTTTGTTCGTCATTGAAGCTTTCAGGATTACTATGTTGTTTTGCGACTATTATTGTATCTCTTTATATTTTCCTATTATACAGTGTTATTTACAATCCGTCTTGATTGCAAAAAATGTTTATTCATATGACCGGTTTCGGGTCCTCTAGAACCATCTTCGCCGGCCAGGGTGGCCGAGCGGTTCTAGGCGCTTCAGTCCGGAACCGCGCGACTTACTGTCGCAGGTTCGACTCCTGCCTCGGGCATGGATGTGTGTGATGTCCTTAGGTTAGTTAGGTTTAATTAGTTCTAAGTTCGAGGGGACTGAAGACCTTAGAAGTTAAGTCCCATAATGCTCAGAGCCATTTTTTTAGAACCATCTTCAGATCTGCAATTTCGGTTACAGGAGTAACCCGTCCATACACAGCAACCTTCACATGCTGCGTCACGCAGCATCAGTTTGAGATCCCATATCGAACTGACTCATTACTTCGTGGGAATAAAGAGCTAATTGTGTTTCACAAGGACGATATTTTTTGAACCCGTGCTCTGTGTCAGCTGACCGTTTTCTTCAAGGTAATCCACAATATTCGAACACAATACATGTTCAAAAACCCTACGGCAAATCGACGTCTGCGATATGGGAGTATAAGTCAGCAGATTACTGTCATTTCCTTTCTTGAACATTAGTATGACCTGTGCAGCTCTCCAGTCTTTTGGTACGGATGTTCCGTCGAGCCAGCAGTTGTACGTCAATACAAAGTATAGGGATATGATATCAGCATTCTCCGAAAGGAATGTAATTGGTACGCTGTCTGGACTGGAAGACTTACCTTCATTAAGTGATTTGAGGTGCTTCGCAAGAACGAGGATATCTAAAGGGTGGTTATAATTAAACTTTCAAAACGCTGTATCAAATAACACCACTGATCAGAATGACGTCAAATTGCAACGAAATATTATCGGAGAAGGGGGAAAACGAATGGCAGAAGAAAAAAAATAGTGTGAAAATTTAGCAATAGATGGCGCTGTATGTGTCAGAATGATGATGATAAGGTCCCATACTCCGAGGAGCGTAGGGGACGATCCGGCAGACCCGCACCGCCGACTGGGCAAGGTCCAAGCGGAGGTGGTTTGCCATTGCCTTCCTCCGATCGTAATGGGGAAGAATGATGATGATGATGATGATACAATAACAATTCCCAGTCGTCTCGAGGCAGGGAAAATCCCTGACCCCGCCGGGAATTGAACCCGGGACGCCGTGCGCGGCAAGCGAAAACGCTAGCGCAAGACCCAGAATACGTAACTGAAAACACCTGTCATGCGCACGACCCATTGAAGTTGGCACAAACATGCCGGGTACACGTTGGCTTTTCCTCCCTTCGCGTCTGCGACGTTCGCCATGGCTGTTTCAATGCAGGATCGCGCTCTGCTTGTAAAGCTGCATTACAAGAATGATGACTGTGTACACGTTGCTCTGCAGAAGTTCCGGACACTGAAGGGTTTGAAAAAAGGCTTTGGTGCGATGACTGCCGTGGATCTGGAAAAAAGGGTTCGGAAATTCGAAAAGACGGGTTCTTTTGGTGTGCAACCTGGTAGAGGGAGTAAACGAAATGATTCGACGTCAGTGGAAGCAGTGGCCACAGCATAGCAGGAGGAGACGAGTGGTGGTGTGCAAACGTGTAGTGCACGGAGAATTGTCCGAACATTCGACATACCCGTGAGCATGGTGAGTAAAATCCTACGAAACATCCTTCTTTGCTATCCATTCAAAATTACCCATGTGCACGAGTTACTTCCTGCTAACGTGTCAGCAAGAGAGACCTTTGCTTTAGAATTTTTTGGTCGCATGAAAGTGGTCAATGATTGGCCGTGGAAGATTTTGTGGACAGACGAAGCCTACTTCCATCGGACAGGATATGTTAATACACAGAATTGCCGAATGTGGGCAACGAAAAATCCACACGTAAATATACCAGTACCACTTAATCCTGAAAAGGTCACTGTGTGGTGCGGGTTTACGGCATCATTTATCACAGGGACATATTTTTTCGAAGAGACAGGTTCTTCCAGTCCTGTTACCGGTACCGTCACTGGTAAGCGCTATGAGTGTCTTTTGTGCAACCACACCATCCCAGCTCTCCAACATCGTGGATGTGTGGATGAGATCATTTTTATGCAAGATGGCGCACCTCCGCACATTGCAAATCGAGTTAAGCAGCTGCTGAAGCGCCATTTCGGAAATGCTAGAATTATCAGCCGCCATTTTCCTGGCCGTCCCGATCACCTATCTTAATCAGTGACTTCTGGCTGTGGGGCTACCTGAAAGATGTTGTGTTTAGCGTTCCGATTGTAAACTTAGCTGCATCGAAAGCACGCATTGGCAACACATTCTGAACGTGACCCCGGAAACACTTCGATCACTTGTGGAACATGCTGTTTCTCGACTTCAACTTGTTGCAGAATACAGTTGACAGCATATTGAACAAGTTTTGCGCCAGTCACACGGAAATTAATAATCCGAATTGATTTTGATTGATGTTTTTTATGCGGTTTTTGGCCTCAGGACAATTAAAATCCGATGTGAGTGATTCTTTTTATGCGGTTTTTGGCCCTATGATGATTAAAAACCGATTTTTCCCATCCGACGTGATATGACTTTCCCGTGCTGGATGGGCTTACTTAACTAACATTATCTAACCTGTATACCCTTGCACACTGAATAGTACAGTTTGTTTAACGTCAAACGTACACTTTAGGCGTTGTTGTATGAATCATTTGTCATTTGTAGTTGACCACTATTAAATTATGATGCTTACAGCGCCATGTATTGCTACATTTTGTAACAATTTATTTTTCTTCTGCCCTACGTTTTCCTCCTTCTCCGAAAATATTCCGTTGAAAATGTCATTCTGACCAGTGGTGTTATTTCTACAGCGGTTTGAAAATTTAACTTTAATTATGATCCCCCTGTGTTTCTAAGTTATTTATATTGTTCTGTATTCGAATTCTGGAATATTTATTTCGTCTTCTTTGCTGAAGAAATTTAAAACCGTGTTTAATAACTCCTTTTTAGTGGTGCTGCCACCGGTAATATTACCATTGGTACCATTGCTATCGCGTCTTCCCGCTGGTGTAGTTTACATACGACTAGAATCTCTTTGGATTTTCTGTCAGATTTCGAGACAGAGTCCGCACTAAGTTTCGGCCATCAGTAAAGCAGTCTTGGAGATTTTATGTGCTTTGCAATTCTGCATGCTTTTTTCGTTGCTTCTGCAACAGTGTTCTATTTTGTTTACCGCGGGAGATCAGTACCATCTTTTCTTAATTTATTCAGTGCATATCTCTCAATTGCCTGAGATACTACTGTATTTCTTTGAATTTAAGTCAGATCTTGTCTATACTTCTACAGTCTGAGTAACCATTCAAGACACGTGTGGGTGAGGCCTTGTGACTCCATCTCATCTCTGCCTGCACGGAGACACTTGTGAATCTCGCTGTCTTGTATTTTAGCTTTGCTACAGGGCAAACGGCTTTGAGCCGTCTGCTTGTGCCTCGTAAATTGGATAGGGCAGACGACTTAGCTTAGCCCATTTGCCTCAGCCTCTTTCTATTTTAGCTTTGGTTCAGGACAGATGGTTTAGGCCATCTGCTTCTCCGCCTCTTTTAGTTAGCATCCGCTACAGCTGCCCGACTTGGTACTTGTAATTTGGCTTTATCTCAGGGCAGACACCACAGAACACATGTTTTCCCGCCTCTCCTGTATTTAATCTTTGCTCTGTGTCCCTTGTAACCTGCCTTTAGCTCTGCCTCCCTCTATTATTCCGCATTCGCGCCAGTAGCCTCCCTGTTATTTTCGAACATCTTTAACTTTGCCACCCATTCGTTTTGTCCACGAGACTAACACACGGCTATGATTCCATATTCTGTGGCCACAATAAATCGTATCGCTGCAATAAAAGTAGACTTCTTCCACTGGCTTTCAGTCCCTCAGTCGGCCCTGACACAAACTGTTCCATTTGGCCTGAAGGCACTCGGAGTCCTGTACAAAATGGTCTATGTAAGAAACAGCGACCCTTTTGGCGCTTTTATTAATAATTTAAGCGCAAATCGGAAATTTTGTGCTGTAGTCTGTCACGTAGCGTATGAAATCAAGATCGACTAAGTCGATGGCCAGAAATCAATAGCGTACGCCCATTACGAACGCAAGTAACGCGAACTCAAATGATAAATCAGTACCGATGAACAAATTGAGGCCCGTTTTAAGCAGCAACACATAATGACACAGAGTTCCAAGACAAATTCCAGGTCCAGAAAGCAAGTAACAATTGTATTCTAGATCGGCGAATGGAGGGTTCATAACGAAATACGAGTTGCCGATTTAATTTTTTTCAGCAGTTATTAACATTTTGTCCGCCTCCGTGGCTTAGTGGTCAGCGTAGATGGCTGCCCTGTGGAGGAACCGGGTTCGATTTCCTGTACTGCCAAGGGTTTTTCCTCGGTGGGAGGACTGGAGTGGGGTGCATTCAACCTCGTGATGCCAACTGAAGAGCTGCTAGAACGGGAAGCAGCGGCTCGAAGGCCTGGTAAATCGGCATCACACTCGGGAGAGCGGTGAGATGAACACTTGCCCTTACGTACCGCATCTGCATGACGCCGAGGATGACGTAGCGACCGGTCGACATCGTTTGGGCCTTCAGGACCTGGACGAGGAGCTAGTTTAAATTATTTACGTTTACGAGTTGACAGCAACAAATTTGCCACTCATCGGCCATCGTGTTGTATAAAATTTCTAGATTAATACACAGTGAAGAGACAAAGAAACTGAGAAACTGGTACACCTGCCTAATAGCATGTTGCCACCCCCCCCCCCCCCTTTCGAGCACGCAGAAGTGCCGCAACATGGCGTGGCATCGATTCAAGTATGTCTGAATTAGTGCTGGAGGGATTGGACACCATGAATCCTGCAGGGCTGTCCATAACTCCTTAAGAATACGAGGGGGAGGGGGAGGTGGGGGGAAGGCATCCCAGATATTCTCAATAATGTTCATGTCTGGGAGTTTGGTGGACAGAGGAATTGTTTAAACTCAGAAGAGTGTTCCTGGAGCCACTCCTTAGAAATTCTGGTCGTGTGAGGTGTCGCATTGGCCTGCTGGAATTGGCCAAGTACGTCGGAATGCACAGTGGACATGATTGGATGCAGGTTATCAAACAGGATGCTTACGTACGTGTCACCTATCAGAGTCGTATCTAGAAGTATCAGGGATTCCATATCACTTCAGCCGACACGCCTCACATCATTACAGAGCCTCCACCATGCTCACATGCAGGGTCCATGGATTCATGAGGTTGTCTCCATACCCTTTCACGTTCATCCACTCGATACAATTTGAAACGAAATGGTTCAAATGGCTCTGAGCACTATGGGACATAACTTCTGAGGTCATCAGTCCCCTAGAACTTAGAACCACTTAAACCTAACTAACCTAAGGACATCACACACATCCATGCCCGAGGCAGGATTCGAACCTGCGACCGTAGCGGTCGCGGGGTTCCAGACAGAAGCGCCTAGAACCGCTCGCCCACACCGGCCGGCTATTTGAAACGAGAACCGTCCGACCAGGCTACATTTTTCCAGTCATCAACAGTTCAATGTCGGTGTTGAAGGGCCCAGGTCAGGCGTAAAGCTCTGTGTTTCACAGTCATCAAGGGTACACGAGTGGGCCCTCGGCCCCGAAAGCACGTATCGATGTTGTTTCGTTGAATGGTTCGCACGCTGACACTTGTTGATAGCCCAGCACTGAAATCTGCTGCAATTTGCGGAAGGGTTGCACTTCTGTCACACTGAACCATTCTCTTCAGTCGCCGTTGGTCCCGTTCTTGCAGGATCTTTTTCCGACCGCAGCGATGACGGAGATTTGATATTTTACCGGATTCCTGACATTCACGGTACATTCGTGAAATGGTCGTACGAGAAAATCCCCACTTCGTTGCTGCCTCGGAGATGCTGCGTGCCATCGCTCGTGCGCCGACTATAACACCACGTTCAAACTCATTTAAATCTTGATAACCTGCCATTGTAACAGCAGTAACCGATCTAACAACTGTGCCAGACACTTGTTGTCTGATATAGGCGTTTCCGACCGCAGTGCCGTATTCTACCCGTTCACACATATCTGTATTTGAAGGGGCATGCCTATATCAGCTTATTTGGCGCTTTAGTGTACCGGGTGATCAAAAAGTCAGTATAAATTTGAAAACTGAATAAATCACGGAATAATGTAGATAGAGAGGTACAAATTGACACACATGCTAGGAATGACATGGGATTTTATTAGAACCAAAAAAATACAAACGTTAAAAAACTATCCGACAGATGGCGCTTCATCTGATCAGAATAGCAATAATTAGCATAACAAAGTAAGGCAAAGCAAAGATGATGTTCTTTACAGGAAATGCTCACTATGTCGGCCATCATTCCTCAACAATAGCTGTAGTCGAGCAGTAATGTTGTGAACAGCACTGTAAAGCATGTCCGAAGTTATGGTGAGGCATTGGCGTCGGATATTGTCTTTCAGCATCCCTAGAGATGTCAGTCTATCACGATACACTTGCGACTTCAGGTAACCATAAAGCCAATAATCGCACGGACTGAAGTCTGGGGACCTGGGAGGCCAAGCATGACGAAAGTGGCTGCTGAGCGCACGATCATCACCAAACGACGCGCGCAAGAGATCTTTCACGCGCCTAGCAATATGGGGTGTTTTTTTTTGTTCTAATAAAACCCCACGTCATTCCAAGCATGTGTGTCAATTTTTACGTCTCTACCTACATTATTTCGTGGTTTATTAAGTTTTCAAATTTATACTGACTTTTTGATCACCCGGTACATTGCCTGACAAAAAAAAATTTAAGCACCCAGAAGATATAGCCGAATGTCAGTGTGACTTCACACACACACACACACACACACACACACACACACACACACACACACACACACACACGCATACACACACAAGTGGCCACAGGATAGCATTAGTGTTGTTGGTGTTTAGTTCTGTTACTAGTTCTGGTAGGTCATATAAGGGGCATGAACAACGTTAGGTGTCAAGTCATCACTGTAAAGGACACGGAGAAGCAGCGTATCGTGTGAGACAGCGTTATCAGCACCTGAACGAGTTCGAACAGGTCCTCACTGTGGGTCTGCATTTCGCGCGCCGGTCGAATCGTGCAATATCCGTATTTGTTGGACTTCCGGATGTGGCAGTGGTCCGATGCTGGACTGTGGCTGGGGGAGGGGGGGCGTGAGGGCAGGCATACTTGTCGTTAAGGTTGCAGTCAATCACATCTGCCCCCCACGAGAGAAGATAGCCGTATTGTGCGCCAAGCACGTCGTAGAACCTTCTCACAGCGCTCGCTACCCCAGAACCAGCAATGGACTCCCTGCAGTATTAGGTGCCGTTCCGTACTATTGACCGGTGACTAGCTGCAGTCAGACAAAGAAACTACCGCTCCGTTCATAAGCTGCCCTTAACATCAAAGCACAAATGTCTGCTTTTGGAGTGGCGCAGTGACCGAAAGCGTGGGCTGTTGAGGAATGGCGTCCTCGAGAGAAGTGCCACATTTTGGAGAATTAGAGCGACGTTATGAGGACACGTATGACTTAGGATACGGCTGGTAGTGACTAAGGAAACTCCAGTAGCGCAACAGTACACCACGGACGTATTGCGTCCATATGTGTTATATCTCACGAGACAGTATCGTGGTGCCTTTTCTCAACAAGACAATGCTTGTAAACACATGGAACATGTCTCTAGGGGTTGTCTGCATGATGATGAGCACTCCAATGGGCAGCAAGATCCCCAAAACCTATCCTCAGTAGAATATGTGTCGGGCCAACTCAGATGTCAATTCTGTGCCAGTGCCAGTATCCAGGCAATCAAGTACCAGATACAACAGTTGTGCATCAACTTGACCCATAAGAGGATACAACGGCTTTGTGACACCCTTTTCAACCGAATCTGTGCATGCATCCAGGGTAGGGGTGGTGCAATGTCCTACTGAAAGGGAGCTCATACTGCAAAGTTTTTGTAATCAACCTCTCAAGCAGTGAAGTTTCATCTCGTTTCCTTCCTGTCTCCTGGGTGTTTCACTTTTTGTCATGCAATGGAAAATTATTTGACCAGTCTGAATGGCGATGATGTTCATGACACTGATGGTGATGTGACGTACAGTCTCATTATTATCAGGATGATGCGATGAGAGCTCCTGATAATCCTGGGTAGGATGGGATGTGGGAGGTATTGGAGAGTGTGTTACTTGGAACAGAATGTGGGATACACACGCGAGAAAAAAAAATGCTGGTTGGCACCTTCATTTGGTATAAGATGATTAACATAAATTCTAGTTGGAAGGAAAGGTAGATTTCAGGAATCAGTTCATTATCTGGGAGAAGACAGCCATTGAAGTTACGGAGGAAAAGGACACTGAATGTTGGAGATGGTTAGAAGGTAGCTTGTGTTCGTGGAGATGTGGCAGTAAGACATACTGCTTTGCCTTCGCACCATCTGAGGTTAGTAGAGTAGGACAGGGAGCTGGGTAGGCCAAACTATGGTTGGTAAACGGCCGAAGACAGAATTGGCTTCGTTTGTGGGAAAAAGTGAAATACAGACTGCCGGCCATTGTGGCCGGGCGGTTCCAGGCGCTTCAGTCTGGAACCGCTCGACCGCTACGGTCACAGGTTCGAATCGTGTCTCGGGCATGGATGTGTGCGATGCCCTTAGGTTAGTTAGGTTTAAGTAGTTCTAAGTTCTAGGGGACTGATGACTTCAGATGTTCAGTCCCTTAGTGCTCAGAACCGTTTGAACTATTTTTGAAATACAGACTTCGCAGATAGAGAGATTTTCATATAAGGTTTGGGGACGCTCTAAAGGATGAATGTTGTTTTGGAGTTGTATGGGAACAAATCTGACTATACATTCAGCTGTGGGAATGGGACAGAGAGAACGGGTGGGCCATCAACTAGGCAGGCAGCGAAAAGTGAGTTCAGAATTCTTTGGAGAGGTTTCGGCCTTACACTTATGAGAGTATGTGAGATGTGGCTCACTGCAGGAGTAACAAGTTGGAGATCTGTACTGGCTAGGGCAATCTATAAGGGGATAAATGCAAGGCCAGCAATGAGACCCGTGTTCAATGATTTCATAAGTAAAATTTGATACCCGATCTGAGGAAAACCCCTAAGAGGTTTTGGTCTAACGTAAAATCAGCAAGTGGTTCTAAATCGTCTTTTCATTCATCAGTGACCATACTGACACCGAAACGGAAGATAATAGAGAGAGGGGCGAAATACTGAACTCGGGCTTCCGAAATTTTTTCACCGCAGAAGATCGTTATAGGATCCATCCTTTCAACCATCGCACATATGTCGAAATGGCAGATACTGAGATAACCTATCGTGGAATAGAAAAGCAACTACAATTGCTTAGTAGTGGAAGTATCAGGGCCAGATGAGATACGTGTAAAATTCTACAAAGAGTATACGAAAGAACTTGCTTACCTTCTAGCAGCAGTTTATTGCAGGTCGCTAGAGCAGTGATGAGACCTAGCAACTGGAAGAAACCGCAGGTCATTCCCGTCTTCAAGAATTAGCCGCAGGTCACATGGACATAATTATGGGTCCATATCGTTAACGAGAAGCTGTTGTGAAATTATCGAACATGTTTAATGCTCAGGAATTATGACGTTTTTGGAGAATGAAAATCTCCTCTATAAAGATCAACATGTATTCGGCAAACGGAAATCTTGCGAAACTCAGCTCACTCTGTTCCTCCATTAGATCCGTAGCGCTGTAGAAAACGGCGCTCAGGTCGATGATGCCGCGTTTCTTGACTTCAGAAAGGCATCTGACACCGTCCCGCGGCCGGAGTGGCCGTGCGGCTCTAGGCGCTACAGTCTGGAACCGAGCGACCGCTACGGTTGCAGGTTCGAATCCTGCCTCGGGCATGGATGTGTGTGATGTCCTTAGGTTAGTTAGGTTTAATTAGTTCTAAGTTCTAGGCGACTGATGACCTCAGAAGTTAAGTCGCGTAGTGTTCAGAGCCAAGCCA
The DNA here is from genome assembly GCF_023898315.1 of Schistocerca nitens. NCBI lineage: Eukaryota > Metazoa > Arthropoda > Insecta > Orthoptera > Acrididae > Schistocerca > Schistocerca nitens. The sequence continues at coordinate 486,612,366 of NC_064621.1, forward strand.
CCGTCCCGCATTCGAATTTACCGAGTATCAGACGACTAGATTCAAGACTTCTCTGCAGATGGAAGCCAGCAAATAGCTCTTAACTGAATGAAATCGACAGATGTAAAGGTAATTTCCGGGGTATCCGAATGCAGCGTGTTAGTACCATTACTGTTTATAGTGCATACACATGATCTAGTAGAAAGCGTCAGAAGCTCTTTTAGACCGTTCACAGATGACGTGGTTCTCTATCAAAAAGGAGCAACGATAGAAGAAAGTATCAGTTTGTACAATGACCTACAGAGGATTGATGAATGGTGCAGGCTCTGGCAGTTACCCCTGAATGTCAATAGATGTAACACACTGTGCATACATAGAAAAAGAAATCAAATAGTGTACAACCATAATATTGATGAGAAACTGTTCGAAACAGTATCTTCCGTAAAATATCTAGGAATAACTATCCAGAGCGACATTAAGTGGAGTAACCATACGAAACAAATAATAGGAAAAGCAGATGTCAGACTAATTGTGAGATTCACGGAAATAACTTTAAGGAAATGTAACTCATCCACGAAAAAAATGGCTTACAAGATGCTCGTTCTACGAATTCTTGAACATTGTTCGTCAGTCGGGAATGATAGAAGAGACAGAGAAGATCCACCGAAGAGCGGTGCGTTTCATTACGTAATCGTTTGGTCGGCAGCAGAAGAAATTACATGTGCAGTTCCCCAAGGTTCCATACTGGGTCCACTACTTTTTCTTATGTATATTAATGACCTGTCATCTGTTACATTACTAGATGCCAAGTTTGTCGTATTTGCAGATGGTACAAACATTGCAATAAATGAAACTTGCTAGCAAATTAAAACTGTGTGCCGGACCAAGACTCGAACTCAGCAATTCGAGTCTTGGTCCGGCATACAGGTTTAATTTGCCAGGAAGTTTCATATCATCGCCCACTCCGCTGCAGAGTGAAAATCTCATTCTGGTATTGCAATAAATAGTAAATCAAATATAAATTTAGAAATGGCAGCTAATCAAATAATAACATTAATAAGTGATTCATAGCCAATTCACTGTCATTAAACTTTGAAAAGACCCACTATATGCAGTTCAGAATTTCCAAGAGATTTCCTTCTAGTGTGTGTATAAAATATGATGACATGGAAATAGAAGAAGTTAAGAGTGTAAAATTCTTGGGGTTAAAACTTAATAATAAAGTCAGTTGGGAGCGACATACTAAAGAACTGCCAAAGCGCCTAAACAAGTCTGTGTTTGCAATACGAATGATGGCAGACATAGGAAATATAAATTTAAAAAACCGGTATATTTTGCTTATTTTCACTCCATTATGTCATATGGTATCATATTTTGGGGTAACTCCACAAGCCGAGAAGTGTATAATGAAGTTTTTTGTAAATAATACATCTCTTTTTCCAACTAACTGCTTAGTACACAGTATCAATACTAGGAATACGAACAATATACATAAAGATTTAAAATCACTTACTCTTGCCCATAAAGGAGTCCAGTATTGAGCAACGCATATTTTCAATAAGTTACCAGCAACCATTAAGAGTTTAGTTTCAGACAAGGCCCAATTTAAACATAATTTAAAAGAATTTTCGATGGCCAACTCCTTTTATTCCATCCATGAATCTCTCAAGAAGAGCAGCACACCACTTTAATGAAAATTTATTATACTTTTTGACACGACTTGGTTGTAAAGTCAAGTAACTACCTACTGTGTGAATGATGGATGTACGGAAAGCAGATGTAAATCTTAAGTCTGTAAATAGTGGAAGTTTAATTTTAAATCTTGTACATAATTTGACTGTATTTAACTGAGTATCATTGAAATGAATAATTTACTTTAATTTTTGACAATATTTGGTTGTAACAGCCAAGTAACTAGCTACAGTGTGAATGATGGATTTAATGAAAGCAGATGTAAGTATTAAAAATGTAAATATTAGAAGTTTAATTTTAATTCATGTGCATAATTTTACTGTTTATTGACTGAGGATCATTAAAATTAATGAAACTCAAGTTTTTTAATTAAATTTTTGTAATGTCTTTATCTGGCATGTTCCACACTCAGGAGGATCCCCGCTTTTGTGGGTCTATGGAATGAATAATTAACCTAATCTAATCTAATCTAAAAAGAGCGTTACAGAAATGCCCAACGAACTCCAGTGGTAGACGTTACAAGACAGTCGCTGGGCATCTCGAAGATGTTTGCTATTGAAATTTCGAGAGAGTACTTTCCGGGAAGAGTCGGACAACGAGCTACTTCACCCTACATACAGGTCGCGAGATGACCACGAGGAGAAAATTCGCGATATTAGAGTTAATACAGAAGTCTACCGACAATCGTTCTTCCCACGCGGCATTTACGAGTGGAACATGGAAGGGGGAATCTGTTAGTTGTCACCAGAAGTATCCTGCGCCACATTCCACCGTGTGGCTTGCGGAGTACTGATGAAGATTTAGGTGTAGGAGATGTGTGGTTGAGTTTTTATATTTATTTGGATACCGAATTGGAGTGGGCAACGGGTATCTACTTCCCCTAAGGTAACAAAAGTCATTCAGATGGAGGTAGTAGCGCCTACACAAGTATAAAAGGGCAGTGCATAGCCAGAGCTGTGATTTGTACTGAGGTGATTCACGTGAAAATGTTTCCGACTTGATTATGGCAGCACGACGGCAATTAACAGACTCTGAACGCGGAATGGTGGTTGGAGCTGGACGCACGGGAGATTTCATCTCGGAGACCGTTAGGGAATTCAATATTCTCAAATCCACAGAGTCAAGCGTACCAATAATACCAAATATCAGGCATTACTTCTTACCACGGACAACGCAGTGGCCGACAACCTTCACTTAACGATCGAGAGCAGCGGCGTTTGTGTAGCGTTGTCAGTGCTAACAGACAAGCAACACTGCACGAAATAACCACAGCAATCAATTTACAACGTATGAGGAACGTATCCGTTAGGATAGCGAGCGGAAATTTGGCGTTAATAGGCTATAGCAGCAGACGATCTGTTCAAGTGCCTTTGCTAACAGCACATCGCCTTCAGCGCCTCTCTTGGGCTCCTGACTATAGCGGTTGGACCCTAGACGACTGGAAAAGCGTGGACTGGTCGAATGAGTCCCGATTTCAGCTTATAAGAGCTAATGGTAGGAGTCGTGTGTCGCGCAGACCCCACGAAGCCATGGACCCCAAGTTGTCAACAAGGCACTGCGCAAGCTGCTGGAAGCTCTGTAATAGTGTGGGCTGTGTTTACATGGAGTGGACTGGGTCCTATGCTCCATCTGAACCGGTTATTCACTGGATAGAGTTATGTACTGCAGTCGTTCATGTACTTCTTCCCAAACATGTCACCGGGTCACAATTGTTCACGATTAGTTTTAAGAACATTCTGGACAATTCGAGCGAATAATTTGCCACCCACATCGTCCGACATGAATTCCATCGAACATTTGTGGGACATAATTGAGAGTCCAGTCCGTACACAGAATTCTGCACCGGCAACACTTTCGCACTTATGGCCGGCTATAGAGGCAGCATGGCTCAGTATTTCTGCAGGGGACTTCCAACGACATGATGAGTCGATGCCACATCGAGGTGCTGCGCTACTTCGGACAAAAGAAGATCCGATATGGTATTAGGAGGTATTCCATAACTTCTGTCATCTCAGAGTATGGCGGAAGAAGTAAATGAGGTACCGGTTTTGTGGTTAATGACGGGAAGGGGGTTCTGGGGAAAGCCGATCCATTCCTTGGGCCGAGTATTTATTTGTAAAGAGTTCAGACGGCCATTTGCTTATGTTTACCATAATCCCTGTGTACCATGCATGACCGACGTCCTTGGAGCCCATTTATCGATAGTGTATGCCCTGTGTATACCACAGCCCCACTTCTAGGGAAGTGGAGAGCGCCAGATTCCCAAACCCAGTGGATAGCGATACCGGCTAGAACTGGATTATAGGGAACTGAGTCAAAAAATGTTTCAGGAAACAGCAGTATTACCCGACCTTCATAACTGTTTTATTTGGCTTTTTCCAGTGCACAGTAGTCTACAGTTGTTGACCTGAAGCAGGCCTACCACCTGGTGTCTTTCGCAGAGGAGTCTGAGCCTCTTGCACCTTTGCACGGATTGGAACCTCTTTGAACGTAACCGAGTTCCATCTGGGTTGGCTACCAGAGCAGCAGTAACATCGCAACCACTATATTCTGTGCCGAGCGATTTAATATTTAAGCGTGTCTATAATTATCTCAGTGACATGGTTATTTACAGCAAAACCTTCAGAGAGCACTGTGGTGTCGTGCGAAGAGCGAGGTGCCAAAGCAACGTTGGTTCCTCGCAAGGCAGACAGAAGAAATCAATGTAAGCCGCATCGACTAATAAGCGACACCAGCGTAGCCACGTCCACAAACGTTTCGCTACGCCGCTGCATCTGCTCGTCTACTTAACAGCCGAGCTCAGGACCGCTACCGAGCGAGGTGGCGCAGTGGTAAGCACACTGGACTCGCATTCGGCAGAACGTCGGTTCAATCCCGCGTCCAGCCACCCTGATTTAGGTTTTCCGTGATTTCCTTAAATCGCTCCAGACAAATGCCGGGATGGTTCCTGTGAAAGGGCAAGGCCGACTTCCTTCCCCATCCTTCCCTAATCCGATGAGACCGATGACCTCGCTGTCTGGTCTCCTCCTCCAAACTACCCAACCCAGGACCGCTCTGCCCAGTCGCGATCACCGAGTAAGTCGACTGCGTCATCTTCTAATAGGTCAGCTATGTGATCAATGTATTAGGCCGATCAAGTGAAAGGTATTGTCAAGTGCACTCTAAGAGAGAGGCTTGAATTTGGTCTGTATCAAGTGATACGATCAAGTACGAAGACAGCTGCAAATATTCTAATCTATGTTGTAATAAAGTGCACTAATATTTTATGTGCTATGGTATCAACTCGGTCTCCTACTGGAACAAACTACAGAACCCAGTGCTGTACCGGCGAATGTATTTTCGTTTGGCACAACAAGCACCTGAGTCACAGGCCAAGTCCTACACTGTTTCCGGGAAGCCAGGCAGACAATAAAACCTGATATGGTCAACCTATCCCAGAAAGAGATCTCATTCTTTGGTCATCTTCTGTCCGTTGAAGATGTGAGAGCGTGCCATGATCGAACTAAGGTTATTCATCCGTTACCCAGGCCTAAGGATAAATAGGATACAAATAGATCCACAGGGATGGAGAATTTTTTCTACAAATTCATTCCAAACTTTGCACAGCTGGCTGTTCCTCTTAGCCAACTGTGGAGGAAGGGTGAGCATTCGCAGCGGGGTGATATTCAACAGGCATCCTTTGACGCACTGAAGGAGGTACTGACTAGTGCCCACTTCCCAGCAGTACCAGATTTCGACAGAGAGTTTGTCTGGCAGACGAACACCTCCAGTTTAGGTGTCGCGCCCATCCTCCTCCAACAGGAGGAGGTACAGAGGAAATCTATTGGTTACGCCTCCAGATCATTATCAACTGTAGAGAGCAAGTACTCGATATACGAACTAGAAGTGCTAGCCATCTTATTTGGATTGGAACTATTCAAGTTTTATCTTGAAAACAGACCATTCCGTATAGAGACCGACAAGCAGGCATTAACGTGGATCCTAGTTAGGCTGAGGAAGACAGAGGGAATAGCCAGGTGGGCTGTGCAGATATCTGGCTTCCGTTTTAACATTCGTCATTTAAGGGGTACGGTTAACTGCGTGGCTGACGCCCTTAGCCAAATGTTTCAATACAAATCTGATGCAGCGGATCCTCTGAAGGCGAGAGTCAGTCCTCAGAGACATTCTCGGCTGTTTGGAGGACACTGGTCTTCTATTTTACAAAGTAAACTAACAGCTTAAAAGAGGTACCAGGATAATCGCTTAACAGCGGTTTACTTTATTCCGTACCCACTATGATGCGGATAGCAAACTCTGCCTGCCTCAGGAGTTGATCCCTCTGGTGTTTAAATACTTCAGCTTGCATTTCTCTCGAATCTCTTGCCCAGCGCAAAGACCCCAGCGACTGTAGGGTAAAAGAACGGAGCCGCAAAACTACCGACCAATATCCTTAACATCGGTTTGCTGCAGAATCCTTGAACATGTTCTCAATTAGAATATAATAAATTTCTTTGAGAGGAAAAGCTTCTGTCCAAAAACCAACAATGTTTTAGAAAACATCGTTCGTGCGAGACTCAGCTTGCCGTTTCCTCTCATCATATCACGCGAACCGTGGATGCAGGGAAACAAGCGGATTCCATATTCCTAGATTTTCGTAAAGTACACCACGGAAAAGAATCACAACACCAAGAAACAGTTGTGTGACATAAACGAAAGCTGGTTGGCGTGTTTCTGCATCTGAAAGATGATGTCTATTCATGTTTAGCGGCACTTTGAGGATGTAAATTAGGTTTGCTTTAAATACACGCTGTAACGGTCGTGAGCATTAGTAATTAGTTACCTGTGAGATGGAATGTGGTGGCTGGTGTAAGTCAAGAATGCCTTTACAGCGACACAGACGACATTATCAACACCTCGCTGAGTTTCAACGGGGTCGTGTAATAGGGCTAAGAAAAGCTGAATATTCCGTCTGCGATATTGCAGAAAGACTTGGCAGGATGTAGCCGCTGTACACGATTGCTGGCAGCAATGGTTACGAGAATGTACGGTTGCAAGAAGAATGGGCTCCGGACGGCCACATGGCACTTCCGAGACGGTAGGCCGTCATGTTCGGCGTATGGCTCTGGGGCATGGTACCGCACCTGCAGCAGCAATTTGAGCAGCAGTTGGCATCACAGTGACACAACGAACTCTTACAGATCGGTTGCTCCAAGGACAACTCCGAGCCAGACGGTCTGTAGTGTGCATTCCACTGACCCCAAACCACTGCCATTTGCGACTTAAGTGGTGTCAAGGGAGAGTTAATTAGAAGGCAGGGTGGAGGTCTGTTGTGTTTTCTGGTGAAATCTGGTTCTGCTTCTGTGCCAGTGATGGCCGTGTGTCGATTAGAATGAAAACAGCTGAGCACCTGCAACCAACCTGTCTGCGTGCTAGACGCAGTGGACTTACACCTGTAGTTATGGTCCGGGGTACTGTTTCGTACGACAGCTCGAGCAATCTGCTGTTTATCCCAGTCATCCTGACTGCAGATTTGTACGTGAATCTGGTGATTCGACCTGCCGTGCTGCCATTCGTGAACAACATTCCAGGTAGTATTTTCCGACAGTACACAGCTCGCCTAAATACCACTCTTGTAACTCAACATGATCTAGAGAGTTTCGTTGTGTTGCCTTGGCCTGCTCGATCACCTGATCTGTCTCCAGTCGAGTGCAAATGGGACATCATCGGACGACAACTCTAGCGTTAACTGTCCCTGTACTGACAGACCAAGTGCAACACGCATGGAAGTCCTTCCCACAAGGTGACATGCGGGAACTGTGCAATATTATGCATGCACGTTTGCACGCTTGGGTTCAACATTCTGGCGGTTACACCGGTTATTAATGTATCAGCATTTCACGTTTGGTCTTGCATTGTTAATCACTTAAATATGTTACCTAGACAAATGTTCTCCAGAAATTCCATTAACGTACATTAATTATTTTTTGATGTTGCAGTTTTTTCTCCGCCATTGTATCTGACACGATGCCACACTGTCGACTGTTAACAAAGATACAGGGTGTTTCAAAAATGACCGGTATATTTGAAACGGCAATAAAAACTAAACGAGCAGCGATAGAAATACACCGTTTGTTGCAATATGCTTGGGACAACAGTACATTTTCAGGCGGACAAACTTTCGAAATTACAGTAGTTACAATTTTCAACAACAGATGGCGCTGCAAGTGATGTGAAAGATATAGAAGACAACGCAGTCTGTGGGTGCGCCATTCTGTACATCGTCTTTCTGCTGTAAGCGTGTGCTGTTCACAACGTGCAAGTGTGCTGTAGACAACATGGTTTATTCCTTAGAACAGAGGATTTTTCCGGTGTTGGAATTCCACCGCCTAGAACACAGTGTTGTTGCAACAAGACGAAGTTTTCAACGGAGGTTTAATGTAACCAAAGGACCGAAAAGCGATACAATAAAGGATCTGTTTGAAAAATTTCAACGGACTGGGAACGTGACGGATGAACGTGCTGGAAAGGTAGGGCGACCGCGTACGGCAACCACAGAGGGCAACGTGCAGCTAGTGCAGCAGGTGATCCAACAGCGGCCTCGGGTTTCCGTTCGCCGTGTTGCAGCTGCGGTCCAAATGACGCCAACGTCCACGTATCGTCTCATGCACCAGAGTTTACACCTCTATCCATACAAAATTCAAACGCGGCAACCCCTCAGCGCCGCTACCAATGCTGCACGAGAGACATTCGCTAACGATATAGTGCACAGGATTGATGACGGCGATATGCATGTGGGCAGCATTTGGTTTACTGATGAAGCTTATTTTTACCTGGACGGCTTCGTCAATAAACAGAACTGGCGCATATGGGGAACCGAAAAGCCCCATGTTGCAGTCCCATCGTCCCTGCATCCTCAAAAAGTACTGGTCTGGGCCGCCATTTCTTCCAAAGGAATCATTGGCCCATTTTTCAGATCCGAAACGATTACTGCATCACGCTATCTGGACATTCTTCGTGAATTTGTGGCGGTACAAACTGCCTTAGACGACACTGCGGACACCTCGTGGTTTATGCAAGATGTTGCCCGGCCACATCGCACGGCCGACGTCTTTAATTTCCTGAATGAATATTTCGATGATCGTGTGATTGCTTTGGGCTATCCGAAACATACAGGAGGCGGCGTGGATTGGCCTCCCTATTCGCCAGACATGAACCCCTGTGACTTCTTTCTGTGGGGACACTTGAAAGATCAGGTGTACCGCCACAATCCAGAAACAATTGAACAGCTGAAGCAGTACATCTCATCTGCATGTGAAGCCATTCCGCCAGACACGTTGTCAAAGGTTTCGGGTAATTTCATTCAGAGACTACGCCATATTATTGATACGCATGGTGGATATGTGGAAAATATCGTACTATAGAGTTTCCCAGACCGCAGCGCCATCTGCTGTTGAAAATTGTAACTACTGTAATTTCGAAAGTTTGTCTGCCTGAAAATGTACTGTTGTCCAAAGCATATTGCAACAAACGGTGTATTTCTATCGCTGCTCGTTTAGTTTTTATTGCCGTTTCAAATATACCGGTCATTTTTGAAACACCCTGTACAAACATACGGATAGGCTCCCAGGTATGTAAGTGGCTCGAAGACTTATTAAGTAACAGAATCCAGCAGGTTATCCTCGACGGTGAGTGTTCACCAGAGACAAGACTATCGTCAGGAACGTCCAATGGAAGTATATACATAAATGATCTGACAGATAGGGTAAGCAGCCCTCTGTGGCTGTTTGCTGACGATGCTGTGGTGTATGGGAGGGTGTCATCGTTGAGTGGCTGTAGAAGGATACAAGAGGACTTAGACAAAATTTCTAGTTTATGTGATGAATGGCAGCCAGTGTTAAATGTAGAAAAATGTAAGTTTAATTCAACTGAGTAGGAAAAACAAATCCATCATGTTGGAATACAGAATTAGTAGTGTACTGCTTGGCACATCGTGTCGATTATTTAGCCGTAACGTTGTAAAGCGATAAGAAATAGACTGAGCACTTAAGGACTGTAGCAGGGAAGGCGAATGGTCAACTTCGGTTTATCGGAAGAATTTTACGAAAGTGTGGTGCATCAGTAAAGGGAACCGCATATAAGACACTACGGTGACCCATAGTTGAGTGCTGTTTGAATGTTTGGGATCCGCACCATGTCGGATTAAAGGATGTGGAAGCAATTCAGAAGCGGGCTGCTAGAGTTGTTACCAATAGGTTCGAACAACACACAAGTATTACGGAGATGCTTCAGGAACTCAAATGGGAATCACTGGAGGAAAGGCAATGTTCTCTTCGAGCAGCACTGTTGAGAAAATTTAGAGAACTGGCATATGAGACTGACTGCTGAACTATTTTACTGCCACCAACGTACTTTTCACGTAAGGACCATGAAGATAAGGTAAGAAAGATTAGGGCTTAAACGGAAGCATACAGACAATAGTTTTCCCCTCGCTCTATTAGCGAGTGGAACAGAAAAGGAATTGACTAGTAGTGGCACAGGGTACCCTCCACGCACTGTACGGTGGTCTGCAGAGTCTTTATGTAGATGTAGATGTGTGTAGGGCATCCGTGGGTATATGAAGCTATCATGAAGAATAAAGAGCACCTCACTTGGCCTACATTAAATGGCAACATCCGTAAATTAGTGGGCCAGTGCGAGCAATACTTGAGAGCAAAACCCAGCCCCAACACCCATGTAGGAAAGCTTACTCTCATAGGGAAGAGTGCCCTATGGACAAAGACGTTCATGATTACCTAGCTCCCCTTCCCCCATACTAAACAAGGTAACTGATAAGAGTCTCTCCAAGTCCGTGCTTGCTGTTAAAATTTTTCTTTAAGCTATTTGTCTAACGTTACTTGTCTGACGTATTACCTGTTCAGTGCTTGGTTCAGTTGTTTAGCTGCTGCCGAGTAGGGCAGAGTCTACGAGTCACCACCATCCTCTACTACCACCGACCCTCCTTTGTGGAGCATGTGAACTATAGTGTTAAGTCGCCTTGATCATCTGCCATGGTAAGTCGCAGACGAAGTGGGATGATTCCACTGGGTGGCTTAGTTTTGCGTTCAACACTGCCATGCATGAGACTCACAAGGCCACTCCCTCCAAACTTATCTCCGCATTTCGTGTTAACTCGCCACTTTCCAATCTGTGGTCGACTAAATAACGATTCAAAGCTCATTAAGAAGAACTAGGGATCTGAGAGAAATAACGTCAGGTTTCAACATCGCAGGGCGACTGTCCAGTACCACAAGGGTAGGAGTCTGACCTCACTACGGCCAGAGACCGAATCTATTCGAAGGATATTCGGGCACAAAGCACGAGGGCCATAAGGTCACTTCTAAGATGTTGTCATGGGTTGTGGGATTGTACAAAGTAGTTCAAATCACTTCGTCAGTGAGCTCCTGATCCAGGAACTTTCCACTGGTAAATTAATCAGGCCTCATATCAGCTGGCTAAAGGTAGGCACTGGGAACCATGACGCTGAGGAATCCTCCCATACTTTGCCGCTCCAGCCGCCGTCGGTTCCAGCTTAACGGGAAGAGGACTGTGGTATGTGTGTACGAATGCTTTGCCCTCAGTTATGAATAGCATCATCCCCGTGAGTGTGGAGAGTTGGAGGTCCAGTTTTACCTAGGACGTTTATGTGCCTCGTTCGTTCGAACATAGCTGGAAGGTGGCAGTGTTGCCTGGGGAGTGTTTTAGACAACACATCACTTGGAGTTTAAGTATCAGCTATTCGACCACTAAAGGAAGCGAGCCTTCTCGGGGATCAGTTGCGTACCTATATTGTGGATTTTATAGTGAGCCCATTCTGTAACGGGCAGTAATTTTGTTCTAAAGTGACGTCCGGCCCGCTGTATCCTGATTACTTTCGGGTGTAGCTGCTATTTGTCGATGTTCCTCTGATATTCTATGTGAACAAAGGCACTCATTTGTTTTTCTACCAAGCTCTGTTTTTCAGGTTTTCTGGACACGTATTCGCGATTTGCGGCGAACGGAACTGTAATTGAAATTTGGATTTTGATTCCTATTTAAACTTTACTGGGTAGCACGGCTTGGTTGACTGGCTACGCAAGTCCGTGCTTGCTGTTAAAATTTTTCTTTAAGCTATTTGTCTGACGTTACTTGTCTGACGTATTACCTATTCAGTGCTTGGTTCAAATGGCTCTAAGGACTATGGGACTTAACATCTGAGGTCATCAATCCCCTAGAACTACTTGAACCTAACTAACCTAAGGACATCGCACACATCCATGCCCGAGGCAGGATTCATATGAATTCTGCACGTTGTGCACTAAAGAAGAAGAAGAATAGGGGGCGAGCAAAGGTGTTTGAAGAACTGTATCCTGACAGCGATGTATGCAGCTAAAAACTCTCTGAAGCAGAAAGGAACAGAAAGAAGAAGAAGATCATTGAAAACACCTCGAGTTCTACCAGTATCCAAGACGTCTGGTGGTGTTCTCCTTTCCTCATCCCAGCCCACCCCGCTCTTTCGGCGATGGGGTCCCTCGCTGATGGTGCTGCAACTATTGCTCGAACAGCGCTCGAACGCTCAAACTCCCAAGCGCAGTTAGAAGAAACAAGAAGACATAACATCATGATGGAAGCCGCAGCCATCGGAAAATGACTGTACTTGAAACCGTACAGAAAGAGCTTGGTTCTTTCATAAAAAGAAGGCACGTTAGCAGTCCTACCAGATCTGGCACTCACAAATACTGATCTACTTAAGTTTGTTAGAAAAAAATTCAACATTCCAAGATTCCGTGGTGTGTTTATACAGGGTATATTAACGAATACTATGTTGAAAACTGGTGATTGTGGTCTTATGAATTTAGATGTTACTGGTGGTCCCAGCACTCAATGGAAGAATGTAGATAGCGTCTACTATTTCAAACTCATTTGATGATCTGCAACCGCCAGAAGAATTACAACGATACTTCACTCCCAGAAGACGTGTGTTCTACCATTTTTGGCGCTATCAGGACATTAATACACACCTCTGCGCGCATCTGTGCATCATGTTTCTCTTGACGTTTACAAAGAAGAAGAATGTATAAGGATGAGCTTTAAACATTCCTTCATCAGTTGAGGTTCAGATACAGTATCGTACAGTTTGACTTTACAAGATCGATCATCCGTATTATGCGCAAATTACTTCCCGCCAATTGATTTGAGCATTGATTAATGGAGTATAGCATTCACTGGACTGGAGACGTACAACAGCATCCCAAATATCAAAAATTGGTTCAAATGGCTCTGAGCACTATGGGACTTAACATCTGAGGTCATCAGTCCCCTAGAACTTAGAACTGCTTAAACCTAACTAACCTAAGGACATCATACACATCCATGCCCGAGGTAGGATTCGAACCTGCGACCGTAGCAGTCGCGCGGTTCCGGACTGCAGCGCCCAGAACCGCTTGGCCACCTCGGCCGGCCTCCCAAATATCATCGAGGCCAACAAGAAACTGGATCTGGATATTAATGGTAAAAAAGACATGGTGGAAATGCAACCTGGTACTTACGGTATCGCCGGCCGGAGTATAAGTCTGGAACCGCGCGACCACTACGGTCACAGGTTCGAATCCTGCCTCGGCATGGATGTGTGTGATGTCCTTAGGTTAGTTAGGTTTAAGTAGTTGTAAGTTCTAGGGGACTGATGAACTCAGATGTTAAGTCCCATAGTGTTCAGAGCCATTTGAACCATTTGAACTTAAGGTATCGATGATTTAAACGAAGTCTTAAAACAGTCTGTAAAAAGGTATTGAGCTACGTGCAAACACCAATACACTTAAAACTGTGAATGCAGCGATTGAGTTTAACCAGAACGGTTCAATAGGGCGCCTAGTGGGTTTCACAAAAGGACAGGATTTGAAGAAGGATCCTGGCAAATTTTACAAGTCGAATCAGACTGTGGACACACTGCAACTCAGTACAATCCGAGTCGAGTATAACACTGCAACGAACTCATATCTCAACGACTAATTATACTATTCACGGATTCTCCCAGACCCTTCCCCTCCCCGTCCCCTTCACCATCATCCTTCCCGTGACGCAATCCAAGAATCCGAGGAAAACAATTTGCTCAGTCTGTGGAGCTGCTGGACTCGAAGGATCTCACGACAATAAGCTAATATAGAGTCCAAAAGGCATTGTTTAAAGAAATTGTTTAACAATATTGTTTATTTATTTCTGAAATCGCTACACATCTCGAAATTGACGTTTGTGTTTAAACAATTTATATGTACTTTATTTTATTCCCATAACGAAAGCAACCACGCAATTACGCTATCACAGATCGCGCTAAACATATCTGGAAACTTTCTTGCACGCACCCCGCCCACCCACCGTAGCCGTGCGCTGGGCTTGTGGCACCGGCACATTGCAGGTGCAGGGCTGCGCTAAGCACTCCCTGTCGTACGGGGAAACAACTCAGCCTTCCGTCTCCCTGGTGGACTTTTCTTTACTTTGTGGCACACGGATAACTCTAGTCGTTGAACACGATCTGTTTCAGGAGTTATTAAATCTGATGTTCAAGCAATGTGTGGACTTGAAGATAACGCATAACTTGAAGATGTCACAAAACTCTGCAAATTCTGATGCTTCAGACGATGTGCCACAGAAAATATCACTTAAACAATTCGCTTCACAAACTTAATATGTATCACAAAACTACTCGAAATACACTTGCACACAAAACACTGTGACAGCTGCCAATTCGTACATCATAGGTCCAGATTTAATTATCTCGTGTATAGAACGATGTACTACGTTGACCGGAGATAGCTCATTGAATTTCCGTGGAAAGAGTAGATACCCTCCTCATTCTTCTTCAGCACTTTCGTAGTAGGAAGCATGGAGCCTCGCATTCGTGTTACATGCTGGACTGTATACATTTTCATCCCTCTGCACGTTAATTGTCGTATTGTCTCAATTCTGGTAGACTCTGGCGTTAGTTAACTTGCAGTTGTCGAATACAGTGGAACCATTTGATATATTCCCTTTTCTATCAGTCTGAAACGTAAATATGATGAATCTTGGCGTCTCCAGCTGAGAGGAGGTTTTAATGGCCCAAGTTTGTCTGCTTGCAATCAGTCTCACTGGGTACTCGAAAATCTTCCAATAGTGGAATGTTAGTGATAGATATGTACCGGCATTCAGAACTTTTAAACGCCTCAAACGTTATTCATCTGATACATTGAGGTGAAGCATTTTCCATATTATCTTCCTGATTGTGAACATGTTCTCCCCTTGAGCTCCTTGAATGAGTTCGTGTTTATCATTCATAGTAACCTGATTCATGTCCTCAAAGCAGCCCATAAGCATTTTTAGAGGTACGCATTCAGTAAATCGACCGTACTCTTCAACTGTTCTATCCACCGGACCGTCTATGGAACCATCCTGCATTTTCGAAACAATTCAGATCCGTGGGTGATGCAGAGACATACGTTTTAAGGGTTGATGTTATCCCGTCGATGTGTATACAGTCAGTCGCAGACCCATTGAGTTCATAGTATATCTCGTGAAACAGGAATGCTACAGAATCCCAATGTAGCGCTGTCGTCGGTTTTCTTGAATGATCCCTCCAAATATATGAAACTCTTGCATGGAAGGGTCAGTACTCTTGCTGCTCGATGACAATACTAATTTCATCATTCTTGTTAAATGTGGTTGAAGCATAAGATTTACGCTCGAAGTATACCTGACGTCTAATTCGCTCTTCATACTCTAATGGACTGGTTATATTGAGTGAGGACGTCACAGCGAGGTTTCAAGCCAACTGGTTTAAGAAACTCGTAGTTCGCAAGTGGTATTACTTTGCAGCTTGCAGCGAAGTGGCATGCTGTGGATTGCGAGCACTGGTTTTATACCGTACGCCCATGGTGCCTTAGATGTAATAATACAATGATTTCCTCACCACGAGAGTCAGCAGGTTGATTATTCTTGTCCACGATACGCCACTCTAAATACACTACTGGCCATTAAAATTGCTACACCAAGAAGAAATGCATATGATAAACGAGTATTCGTTGGACAAATATGTTATACTAGAACTGACATATGATTACATTTTCACGCAATTTGGGTGCATAGATCCTGAGAAATCAGTACCCAGAACAACTACCTCTGGCTCTAATAACGGCCTTGATATGCCTGGTCATTGAGTCAAACAGAGCTTGGATCGCGTGTACAGGTACAGCTGCCCATGCAGCTTCAACACGATACCACAGTTCATCAAGAGTAGTGACTGGCATATTGTGATGAGCCAGTTGCTCGGCCACCATTGACCAGAAGTTTTCAGTTGGTGAGAGATCTGGAGAATGCGCTGGCCAGGGCAGCAGTCGAACATTTTCTGTATCCAGAAAGGCCCGTACAGGACCTGCAACATGCGGTCGTGCATTATCCTGGTGAAATGTAGGGTTTCGCAGGAATCGAATGAAGGGTAAAGCCACGGGTCGTAACACATCTGAAATGTAACGTCCACTGTTCAAAATGCCGTCAATGCGAACAAGAGGTGACCGAGACGTGTAACCAATGCCACACCATACCATCACGCCGGGTGATACGCCAGTATGGCCATGACGAATACACGCTTCCAATGTGCGTTCACCGCGATGTCGCCAAACACGGATGCGACCATCATGACGCTGTAAACAGAACCTGGATTCATCCGAAAGAATGACGTTTTGCCATTCGTGCACCCAGGTTCGTCGTTGAGAACACCATCGCAGGCGCTCCTGTCTGTGATGCAGCGTCAAGGTTAACCGCAGCTATGGTCTCCGAGCTGATGGTTCGTGCTGCTGCAAACGTTGTCGAACTGTTCGTGCAGATGGTTGTTGTCTAACAAACGTACCCATCTGTTGACTCGGAGATCGAGACGTGGCTGCAAGATCTGTTACAGCCATGTGGATAAGATGCCTGTCATCTCCACTGCTAGTGATACGAGGCCGTTTGGATCCAGCACGGCGTTCCGTATTACCCTCCTGAACCCACCGATTCCATATTCTGCTAACAGTCATTGGATCTCGACCAACGCGAGCAGCAATGTCGCGATACGATAAAACGCAGTCGCGATAGGCTACAATCCGACCTTTATCAAAGTCGGAAACGTGATGGTACGCATTTCTCCTCCTTACACGAGTCATCACAACAACGTTTCACCAGGCAACGCCGGTCAACTGCTGTTTGTGTATGAGAAATCGGTTGGAAACTTTCCTCATGTCAGCACGTTGTAGGTGTCGCCACCAGCGCCAACCTTGTGTGAATGCTCTGAAAAGCTAATCATTTGCATATCACAGCATCTTCTTCCTGTCGTTTAAATTTTGCGTCTGTAGCACGTCATCTTCGTGGTGTAGCAATTTTAATGGCCATTAGTGTAGTCCAATGTCTGAACTATCAGCGGAAGGTGTATTGCATTGGTGGGGGTGTCAACAATCTTAAACCCTGTTGCATCTGAGGGGAAAAATCCATAAATAATATGAATCAGACTGTCGTTGAGACAGGAGTTCGTCGCAAAGTTACACTCGAATCGGATTGTGCTGAGAGGCAGTATGTCCACTGTCTGATACGACTTGTAAACTTTACAAGGATCCTTCTTCGAAATCTGTCCTTTTGTGAAACCCAGTAGGTGACCTATTGAACCTTTTTGGTTAAAGTCAATCGCTGCATTCACAGTCCTTATTTCAGATTTAAGTGTATTCATGTTTCCACGTAGCTCAGTACGTTTTCCAGACTGTTTTAAGACTTCGTTTAAATCGTCGATATCGTATGCACCGGGTTCTGCTTCCATAATGTCTTTTGCACTATTAATTTCCAGGTGAAGTTTGTTGTTAGCCTCTGCGATATTCGGATTGCTGTTGTAAATCTCCAGTCCAATCGGCGCAATACTCCACTCCCCATTACTTAAATCAATATGTGGAAGTAATTCGCCCGTAATACTGATGATCGTTCTTTTAAAGTCAGAGTATACAACACTGCATCTGAATCTCGACTCAGGGGTGGATGCTTAATGCATCTCCTTATATATATATATATATATATATATATATATATATATATATATATATATATATATATATATATATATATGCTTCCTCGTTAACATTACGAGGAACATAATGCACAGACTCCCGCATAAGTAGAAATTAAAATCTTGGTTGCGATGAAAATTGTAGAACACACGTCTTCTGTCGGTGAAGTTTCGTTGTAACTCTTCTGGTGGTTGCAAGTCTGCAAATGAGTCGATATATCGATATATTACATGTTATTTGTATTTTTCTTAACATACACCACCCAGTCGGTTCCTTGTCCCTCAGCAACATCTAAATTCACAATTCCACATTCTCCGGATTTCCACATAGTCTTTGGTAATGTGTCCCACATATACACAACAAGGAATCATGGAATGCTGAATTTTTTTCTGACAAACTTGAGCAGATTTGTATTTGTAATCTGTCTGTCGGCCAGAATAGCTAACACGCTTTTTTTGTTATTTTTTATGAAGAGACCTCTGTCTGGTTTCAGGTGTAGTCCTTTTCCAATGGCAGCTGCTTCCATAACACGGTTAGGGCTTTTTGCTTCCTCTGGTTGTTCCTGGGAAATCTGTACGTTCTTCACTCTTCACTGTTCTGACAATAGCCGAAGCACCACCAGCCAGTGAACCAACCGCTGAGAGATCTGCGAGGGTAGGGATGAGGGAGGGGATAATTCCACCTGATGTCTTGGGCATCAGTAGAAGCCTGGCTGCTTTAACCAGTCCTTTATGCTTCAGGTTACTGTCGCTGCATACATTGCTGTCAGTATACAATTTTTTTAAACACCTCTTCTTCTTCTTCATCGTTGTCTTCTTCTTCTTCTTCTACTGTGCACGACGTGCAGCATTCATATGTTGCTTGAAGTTCATTACCCCTATGCCCTATTTAATTTTACCAAACATGGTTTTATCAACTACAAATGCAGCGGCACGCTGTCCTATACCAATATCCAATCTTCTGCATATCACCTTAAGCTTATCAGCTAAAATTCTGTTTGTGGTGTGATGTGCTGGCAGATCTTTACGTTTTACGTATGCAGTGTCGTGTTCCAAACAATTCTCGTCAAACTGGTTAATCCCCTTATCAAGACGGGTCAAAAGTTTCTGAAGATTTGTACCAGGTCCACAGTAGTTATATCCTGGAACGTGCAATTCCACTGGCAGATTGTCTAAAATACCACCGCCTCCTATAACTCGTCTTCTGCCTCCTATAATGCGTCTTCTGTCACACATGTTATGCTACTGTGCTGGTTGTGGTCTGTGCACCCCATTATATAGCAAATCATCAGCGTCAATCCAGCTGTCTTGTATCGCGGGAAAACCAAACCATTTAATTAGTGATCTGTTCCCTTGACGTCTTACCACACGCTCTATGAGAAACACGTGTGATTCTGAGCTCTTCTGCTTTTCCTCGGTGTAAAATCATCCCGAAATTTCAGTGACATTGCTATTCTTTAAGATTTAAGTTTCGGGATTTGTTCTCTGTGAATATCTCACTCGACTAGTTTGGGAGATATGACTTCTCAAATGCTGTCTTGTGTTTTGAGATACGTACCAAATCACCTACATTCAATTTCTGTTTATGTGGATCCAGCATTTTAATATGACAGTACACCGTATTCATGAGTCCATTATCATAAACGTCGATTGGTCTCATTTTTATTGTGCTATTTTTGGTTCGATTATACCGTGAAGTTATTTCTGGGAGGATATCTGTCCATTTGTAAGAGCCGCGAAAATTAAAACGCATCTACATTTGACCTTTTATTGTTCTGTACAGACGTTCCACGATACTCGCCTTCCAGTGGGTGAATGTCGAGTAATGATGTATTCCATACCGTTGCATCACGGTTTTGAAATACCTATTGTAAAACTCTCCACTGTGATCGGTTTGGAGGTTGTCCGGTATCGATTCGTCCTTGTCTGCAACAAACGCTCAAACACATTCGTGACATATCTCCCATTTTTGTTTTAACAGGCAATGCCCAGGAAAATTTGGTGTATTTATCAATAACCAATAGAATATATTTAAATCCGTTATTCTCATGTGAATATTCTCTCTTACCTACAAGATCAGCCTGCTATAAGTCATCCAAACCTTTAATCATAACATGCCTACGAGGGTGTGTTTTGTGTGCTGGTTTGCGCAGTTCTCGAACTACTGTCTCCATATTTATTCGATTATACCTCTCTCTCTAAGCTCTGAAATTATTGAAACAACCTCATTCGAATGAGCCGTATTGCCCACAGTAGCTCATGCCTTGAGCAGTCGTAGTCTGTCTATTATCTCATTGTATATACACTGAGGCGATCGAATGCTGACTCTTTTATAATGAAGTCAATACCATTACCAGTGCTATACCGGCTGTCTAATAATAATGGTTTTATAACGTCCCTGTATTTCGCACTGCGTCGCTTTCCTGGTTTGCTGTGTACACCGGTCAATTGTAGTATTTCACCACACATCTCCAGATCTATGGGAGAAAATTTTACTGTTTTTGGGGGTTTGAGGAAAATGAGGTTCAGTAGACCTGGTTTCCTTTGAAATCCCCTGTCCCCTATCTGTATTGTTTTTTCATTTAAAGTTATAGGCTGTGTTCCCAACACGTGTGGTCTTTTACCACTGACATCGAATGTTTTGCCTATCCTAGCGTTGCTGTGACGGTTAATGAAACCGGCAATAGCATCATCGTCGTTGTTGTGTAATTCCTCGAGAAATCCAGTAACTGGTAAACGTTTCTCACAGTGTCTGCTCTCGATCCAAATGTCCTAACCTCAGCAGAAGTAACTTCTCTCGAACGGCCTTTCGTGCAGCGACCACCTTATGCTTAGTTGAAATCTTGCTATATACTAAGCGGGATGCTTCACAGGCTGCACCTTATATACATTTCGCTTTACACTTAAGTCATTTGCTTCCTTTTCAGTTCCATCCACTTTTACAGCTAAGTCGTCTACTTTCTTTCTCAGAATGATACGGGTGTACGTATCTAGTTCCTTAACGCTAGCATCTAATTCATTGATCAGTCTCAGAAGGGCCTGGGCATACGTCTCTAGCTCTTTAACTTTATTTTCGAGGGACTAAAATCTTACATGTATGTACAGACGCATTCTCTGTCTATGCACATCTACCCTCTGAGGCTGAGTGCCTGACATACGTGCATACTTGTCCATGGTGTGATGTATACTGACATACTCATTACCTTTTTCATAGCTATATCTATAGAAACTCCTGAAATTTCCGTCTATACAAACCATCATTCAGTATTCTTGACTTATGAATAACAAGTAACCCATACTGTGTGTGATTGCAGCGATCTGCACATATCTTTACAAAGTCATTGACTGGCATTTCAGGTTGTGCATGTGTCTGGTAAATGTGTTTTACATTCAAATAGTCTTGTCTGAAAGCTATAATGAGATTTACACTACCCTTACCAACTGTTTTAGGATTCTGGAATATGTTTGACTCAAATAAAATACGTAAATGCCCATATGACGACCAAAACAGAAATATCGTAAAATTTGATCTCGGTTTTCCACAGCACCATCATCAAATACGATCACTGTGTTTGGCCCTACTTTTTCTGGTGCGGGAATTTGACTGTTTTCACAGAATGTCGTGTATGTTACATCAACACCCTGCAGTATCTTTTGCTGTATCTGGTACTTGGGTTGAAACTGCGTTTTTGAAAATACACATACATGCTCAAAGCGTAATCCATCTGGATGTGTTAGCAGTGACGTGATAAAATTTGTCTTGCCACTGTTGGATGAACCTACAGTCATCGCTCTTATGTTATTTGGGGAGGAGTACACCATTCTTCTGCTTCTTCTTCTTCCAGTCTTCTTCTGTACAATTACAGGACCAGTCACTTACAACAATGTCCTGATGCTTCACCCACCCAGCCTTGATTCCAACTATGTCAGGTTTTTGTGTGCAGTGAGCTTTTATAGACAAAGTGAAAGCTTGTAATGCTAATAATAACAGTAATAATAATATACATAGCCACTATACCACAATCATCTTACCGAGTAAGCTAGAATGGGTACACTTTACATTATAAAATGAGGGGGTAGTTAAGTAAGAAAAACAACAAAGATTTGCGATTACATATATTTTATTTACATCTCAGCATGATGCATAGGCTGCATTACATCATCAACAACAAAAACAACTGATTCATTTTTTACAGTATTTCCCCAATAACTGCTTCTTGTATACAGAAAATTCAGCGAGTACTTCTCTCAAACTGATAGGAGTTCCTTTAGCTTCTACTTTTGACACTATATAGAGGAACTGTTCTAAATCGTCTGCATGCACACTATACATATGGAGATAGTTCATCATGTCTTTATACACAGTTGGAACAATGGCTCTGAGCACTATGGGACTCAACTGCTGTGGTCATCAGTCCCCTAGAACTTAGAACTACTTAAACCTAACTAACCTAAGGACATCACACACATCCATGCCCAAGGCAGGATTCGAACCTGCGACCGTAGCAGTCGCACGGTTCCGGACTGCGCGCCTAGAACCGCGAGACCACCGCGGCCGGCATACACAGTTGGAACAATGGTTCAAATGGCTCTGAGCGCTATGGGACTTAACACCTGAGGTCATCAGTCCCCTAGAACTTAGAACTACTTAAACCTAACTAACCTAAGGACATCACACAGATCCATGCCCGAGGCAGGATTCGAACCTGCGACCGCAGCACAGTTTGAACATGGCAGGCCATAGTTCAGTGTTTCCAGCACAAGTGATAGCACCATCCATAGACCGAACAAGGTTGTAACGGTGGAGTGTTGCAGATAAATTGATCGACCTCCAGATCTCACCATGAGTGTCACGCCATCGTACAATGATGTTATAGGGAGCGTCAGACCAGCACAGTAAGTGTCCAGAGATAAAGAATACTCAGAGGACAACTGTTGGTTGATGTAGTGTTCTGCACGACACATTCATCCCATTCCAGCTCCAAAAACCGCATCTGAACGCTTCTCGATACATTTTCAATCTCTAAAACAATGCGCTAGTCACTATCCACTGGTGCTTCTATGCCAATATTTAAGAGCTTTGAACCACTAGCTGTTAAATTATAAGTTAAAGTGGAAGCAGTGGAGTACTGGGAGGAATCACCACATCAACACTCCATCCATGCAGTAACACCAGAATGTTCTGGAAAATTGCATATGTCGGAGACCAGTACTAAACCACACCATGTGGTGTAGGCCTTCCAGCACAGTCCTTCTGAGAGTCAGGGACTTGCTGGGTGTCTAAATCAATAAGCAGGATGGATAATAGAAGCTCGTTGTCCTGCTCCAACCTACTGGTCAGGTGCACTGCAGGATCCCACGGTGCTGTTACTGCTGCTGATCCTGACAGTCCAGAGTCTGCTGCAAGTCCCGACGAGCCGATGGTGGTTGCTGCTGGTCCAGAGACCCCTCAGGCCGCTGAACAAAGAAGAAGAAACAATAAGAATCCACAGACAAAGACGTGGAGTTGAACAAAGAAAGGGAACTTGACAAAGAAGAGGAGAAAGAGGAGGAGGAGGACGAACCACTAGATGTGGTAATAGTAGCAACGACGTGTAATGAGTACTCACTTTTAAGCTTCTTCTGCAATGGAGAGGCAGATGCAGATCTCGACTGCTGGCGACGCTTCATGGTTCTTCTTCTTCCAGAGACTGACTGCGACTGGGACCTATGAGCTATCGCGCCCGCCTTATATCCCCTACATCACAATCACGTGACCAGAAATTAATTACTCAATCAGTTTATTGACTCCAGCAGTATTTCTGGATCGATTCTCAGTCAGGCATTTGCCTTGGAAGCAGTTGCTGTGTGCGTTGGTATTCCACAGGGGGAGGCTTGGGGGTTTACCACGTAAACACTGCTTTGTTTGCGGTTCGGTCCAACAGTAACCAATGGCGCATGCAGGCCCAGCAGTGGCACACGACAGGACGAGACCGCTTGAGAGAGAGAGAAAGAGAGAGAGAGAACATGTTCCAACACGACGCTCTCGAGTATCAAATATCGAAGGGATGCCGCCATCTGGCGCATTTGTTCAGGGATTAGCGCGTCATCCGGTCTCTGCGCTGCACAACGCTGCTAGCGGTGTGATGACAATGGTCGTGGGGCCCCGAGCAGGCATAATGCAATCTCTTGGACACCAGCGCATAGCGTGAACCGGCACTGTGTGCGGAGCAACGGAGAGCTGACCGTGGACGGTGTGTGCTTCACGATCCAAAGACTTTTAACAGTTTAGTTACGCGTGATGACTTTTTTATGATCGTATTCCTTGCGTGATCAGAATAAAAGAGAGATCTACTTAATTACTTCTTTTCGAAGTATTTTAGAAGATCTGCATCTTCGCAAATTGCAGAGAATTATGAGCAAGAGACATCCAACCCCTGAAAATTGAGGTTTTTTTTATAAATAAGTAACACATCCTCTGCCAAGTAATTGAATTTCCTGTCATGAGATCCTTCCCCTCCAGCACAGAGTCATGAATTTGCGGTTAGGGAGTTGGGAGGGGAGGGTTGGGGGATTTACCAGAGGGGGAGGAGTTAATTAATTTATCAATTTAATCAATTAGTCAATCAAATTGATAGAGTGGGAGAGGATTATTCGAATAACTCAGGTCTGAAAATGTACCTGTATCAGTGAGGGGGAGGGGAGAGAGTTGGAGGTTTCCAGAGGGGTTGGGAGGAGGAGGGGGAGGGGGACGGCGGAGAGGAGGTTTCTCAGGACAGATTGTTCCCAGGAGTCATACTCCACTTAGCAGAACAACAGATTAAGGACCTGCCAATCAAAAGAGAACAATAGGTTTGCCTCTGAATGTATCCATACCCCTGATGTAGGCAACCTCTACTAACTAAAAAGCCCTGATGTCCTTGTTCGCCGGCCGGTGTGGCCAAGCGGTTCTAGGCGTTTCAGTCTGGAACCGCGCGGCCGCTACGGTCGCAGGTTCGAATCCTGCCTCGGGCATGGATGTGTGTGTTGTCCTTAAGTTAGTTAGGTTTAAGTAGTTCTATGTTCTATGGGACTGATGACCTAAGATGTTAAGTCCCATAGTACTCAGAGCCATTTTAACCATTTTTTTCGTCCTTGTTCCCCCATTATTCTCACCTTCAGGCGGATGAATGTTGAGTAGCGATGTATTCCATACCGCTGCGTCACAGTATTGAAATACCTATTGTACAACTCTCCACTGTGATCGGTTCTGAGATTGTCTGGGCATCGATTCGCCACTGTCTGCAACAAACGCTCCACCGGGTTCCCGGGTTCGATTCCCGGCGGTGTCAGGGATTTTCTCTGCCTCTCGATGGCTGGGTGTTGTGTGCTGTCCTTAGGTTAGTTAGGTTTAAGTAGTTCTAAGTTCTAGGGGACTTATGACCACAGCAGTTGAGTCCCATAGTGCTCAGAGCCATTTGAACCATTTTTCAAACGCTCCAACACATTCACGACATCTCTCCCATTTTTGTTTTAACAGGTAATTCCCAGGAAAAATTGGAATATATATCAATAATCATTAAAATACATTTTAATCCATCATTCTCATGTGAATGTTCCCTCATTCCTACAAGATCAGCATTCCATAAGTCATCCAAACCTTAAATCACAGGATACCTACAAGGGTGTTTTGCGTGCTGGTTTGTGTAGTTATCGAACTACTGTCTCCATACTTATTCGATGATACCTCTCTAAGCGCAAAGATTACTGAAACAACCTCATTCGAATGAGCTGTATTACCTGCAGTAGCTGATACCATGAGCAGACGTAGTCACAGGGCTCGTCATAATATGCATACTGAGAGATTCAATTGTTCACTGCTTTTGCTCAATGTCAATGCCACCACTACTGCTGCCGTTGTTGTTTTCACCATCGAGTATTGGTTTGATGATGGTTTTCTATTTACTGTTGCTCTGGCTTTTTGGATTTTATGTACATTACTCAAAAGCAGTATTTCTCTATCATTAACTGAATAATATATAGGTTTTTTCGTGGGTCTTAGGAAAACATGGTGCGTTAAACGAGGTCGTCTCTCAAACTGCCTATCACCAATCTGTATTGTGACATCAGGTATAGTTGTAATCTGTGTACCCGGTATGTACAGTGTTCCCCTGCTGACGCCGAATGTTCTATCTATCAGGCCAGGAACGTGATGGATAATGAAACTGTCAATGGTAACACCACCATTATCGTGTGATTTTGTTTTTGTTGAGAGCTGCCTGAGAGATTCAGTAACTGACTAAAAGGTCTCTCATAGTTTTTCTGTTGATCCATACGCCCTAACCTTAGTAACCATAATCTCTCTCGAACAGTTTTCTCCGCCTGAATTACTTTCTGCTTAGTTGATATCTCGATGTATATGAATCGTACTTCTCTGCAGCATGAGACTTTATACAGGGTGGTCCATTGATCGTGGCCGGGCCAAATATCTCACGAAATAAGCGTCAAACGAAAAAACTACACAGAACGAAACTTGTCTAGCTTGAAGGGGCAAACCCGATGGCGCTATGGTTGGCCCACTAGATGGCGCTGCCTTAGGTCAAACGGATATCAACTGCGTTATTTTAAAATAGGAACCCCCATTTTTTATTACATATTCGTGTAGTACGTAAAGATATATGAATGTTTTACTTGGATCACTTTTTTTTCTTTGTGATAGATGGTGCTGTAATAGTCACAAACATATGGCTCACAATTTTAGACGAACAGCTGGTAACAGGTTGGTGTTTTAAATTAAAATACAGAACGTAGGTACGTTTGAAATTTTATTTCGGTTGTTCCAATGTGATACATGTACCTTTGTGAACTTATCATTTCTGAGAACGCATGCTGTTACAGCGTGATTACCTGTAAATACCACATTAATGCAATAAATGCTCAAAATGATGTCCGTCAACCTCAATGCATTTGGCAATACGTGTGACGACATTCCTCTCAACATCGAGTAGTTCGCCTTCCGTAATGTTCGCACATGCATTGACAATGCGCTGACGCATGTTGTCAGGCGTTGTCGGTGGATCACGATAGCAAATATCCTTCAACTTTCCCCACAGAAAGATATCCGGGGACGTCAGATACGGTGAACGTGCGAGCCATGGTATGGTGCTTCGACGACCAATCCACCTGTCATGAAATATGCTATTCAATACCGCTTCAACCGCAAGCGAGCTATGTACCGGGCATCCATCGTGTTGGAAGTACACCGCCATTCTGTCATGCAGTGAAACATCTTGTAGTAACATCGGTAGAACATTACGTAGGAAATCAGCATACATTGCACAAATTAGATTGCCAACGATAAAATGGGGGCCAATTATCCTTCCTCCCATAATGCCGCACCATACATTAACCCGCCAAGGTCGCTGATATTCCACTTGTCGCAGCCATCGTGGATTTCCCGTTGCCCAATAGCTCATATTATGCCGGTTTACGTTACCGCTAAATAGAACGCGTGCAAAAAATCTGTGTTCGTCCCGTAATTATTTCTCTCGTGCCCAGTGGCAGAACTGTACACGACGTTCAAAGTCGTCGTCATGAAATTCCTGGTGCATAGAAATATGGTACGGGTGCAATCGATGTTGAAGTAGCATTCTCAACACCGACGTTTTTGAGATTCCCGATTCTCACGCAATTTGTCTTCTACTGATGTGCGGATTAGCCGCGACAGCAGCTAAAACACCTACTTGGGCATCATCATTTGTTGCAGGTCGTGGTTGACGTTTCACATGTGGCTGAACACTTCCGGTTTCCTTAAATAACGTAGCTATCCGGCGAACGGTCCGGACACTTGGATGATGTCGCCCAGGATACCGGACAGCAAACATAGCACACAACCCTTTGGGCATTTTGATCACAATAGCAATACATCAACACGATATCGACCATTTCCGCATATGGTAAACGGTCCATTTTAACTCGGGTAATGTATCACGAAGCAAATACTGTCCGTACTGGCGGCATGTTACGTGATACCACGTACTTATACGTTTGTGACTATTGCAGCGCCATCTATCACAAAGCGAAAAAAGTGGTCCAACTAAAATATTCATATTTCTATATGTACTACACGAATACGTAATAAAAAATGGGGGTTCCTATTTAAAAAAAACGTAATTGATGTCCGTTTGAGCTATGGCAGCGCCATCTAGCGAGCCAACCATAGCGCCATCTGGTTTCCCCCTTCAAGCTAGACGAGTTTCGTTCTTTATAGTTTTTTCGTTTGATTTTTATTTCGAGAGATATTTGGTCCGGTCACTATCAATGGACCACGCTGTATATGCGCTCTTCTTCCTCTTCTGATGTGGCTACTCTCCTTTTCAATAACAAGAGCCTCTATATCTATTTTCCCCCCGTAGCCTCAACCTATTCAGTTAAGTAGGTTACTTTCTTATCGATTTTAATATCTAACTCATTTAATGAGTTGATGATTCTCAGAAGTGTCCGGTAATACTTTTCTGGCTCACTGTGGATGCCTCCAACTTTATGCATGATAGACTGAATTTTCGCATCCATGTACGAGAGAATGTTCTGTCTACGTACAACCATTCTATCGGGCTGCGAACCAGACGCGCGTGCAAATTTGTCCAGGGCGCAGCGTACACTAATGTACTTACCTACCTCTCTTACCAGGCTATATATACAAGAACTCTTGGAAGTTTCGCCTATACGTACCATCATTTAGTATTCTTGCTTTATCAATAACGAGGAACCCACACTGTGAATGATT
Source organism: Schistocerca nitens (assembly GCF_023898315.1). Taxonomy (NCBI): domain Eukaryota; kingdom Metazoa; phylum Arthropoda; class Insecta; order Orthoptera; family Acrididae; genus Schistocerca; species Schistocerca nitens. The sequence continues at coordinate 486,640,829 of NC_064621.1, forward strand.
CCAGTAATCAGCACGTATCTTCACAAAATCATTGAATGACATGTCAATTCCTACATGTGCTTGGTAAATGTCTTTAAATCCAGATTGTCTTGTTTGAAGGCTATAATGAGGTTTGCATTATCCCTAACGAACTGTTTTGGGATTCTGGAATATCATTGGCTTAGATAAAATACTTTGGGACCCGTATGATAACCGAAACGGAAATGTTTTCGAATTTGGTCTTCGTTTTCCACAGCATCTTCGTCAAATACGAACACAGTGTTTGGCTTTATCTTTTCAGGTTGAAGGATATCCTTGCTTTCACTGAATGTCATGTATGTAACACCTTTCATACCGCGCAATATCTTCTGTTCAAAAATGGTTCAAATGACTCTGAGCACTATGGGACTCAACATCTGTGGTCATAAGTCCCCTAGAACTTAGAACTACTTAAACCTAACTAACCTAAGGACATCACACACAGCCATGCCCGAGGCAGGATTCGAACCTGCGGTTCCTGACTGAGCGCCTAGAACCGCTAGACCACCGCGGCCGGCATATCTTCTGTAATAACTGATATTTGGTTTGAAATAGTGTTTTCTAAATATACAAACAAGTTCAAATTGGACTCCATCTACGTGTGTTAGCAGCGTCATGAGAACATTAGTCTTGCCACAATTGGATCGACGTAGAATAATTGCTCGTATATTATCAGGAAAGAGCAGTCCATTCTTCTTCTTCTTCTCCTTTAAGTCTTCTTTTGCATGTTCATAGGTCCACTCACCTACAACAAAGTCTTTGTGACGAGTATGTTTCACCCACCCCGTCACGATACCGACTACGACAGATACCGACAAGTAGTGGGCGTATATAGAAAGACACACACACACACACACACACACACACACACACACACACACACACTTGTAAGAACGATAATAACATGTGTAGCCACTACAAATCCGTCACTTAAACAACTGACCTATAGTGCCTACACATAGAATTCAATTATATATATGAAAAGAAGCATCATCCTTCAGTCAGTACAATTCTTCTGGGTTTGAAGCCGCATTGTCATCTATAAAATTCCGACGTTTCGGCGGCTGTTACAAGGCGCCTTCCTCAGGGCATATTGCAGTTAGCAATACACCCTGAGGAAGGCGCCTTGCAACAGTCGCTGAAACGTCGGAATTTTATAGATGACAATGCGACTTCAAACCCAGAAAAATTTTACTGACTGTGACAATGGCCGCGGAAGCCTACGTTTACATTCATCCTTCAGTTTGACAATGACACCTGGTGAGGAGGTGTTTGAGGCAACTGTCTGCTGCTGCTTGATTATAAGTGCAGCATTGATAATAATGATATTAATAAGTGTAATGAGAGAGATATGAAATAAAACACAAACACAGTTTGAGATTATATACACACAATATTTATTAAAATATCATACATCGCATATAGTATTTCAAACAAATCATCAGACTCTTTCTTCATCTTCTTTGCACCTGTACAATATTCCCCACATAAAGCTTTTTGATATCAACAAATTCCGCGCATATCACCTTCAAACCTCACAATACTCTGGTTTTTCACATGTACGTTTAACCTGTTTCTCTTTCAGCTCTGCTTTGATGTTGAAACAAAGGTATTGCTCTAGATGTACACTAAGCACACGTAGAAAGTTTACAACGTAATTGTATGTGAAGTCTATGCTTGGCAACCACCGACTCACTCTCTCCAATAAAAGGCATAGCGCAGTGTCCACTTTTATAAGTTCATAACTGAGGCATGCTGCAGATAAACCCAGTTGTCACCCGATTTCACTTATAGTGCAGAGTCGTCATATACTGTTGTAATATATAGTGTCACATCAGTAAGGCGAATGTCTGGTGGGTTCGAGTTGGATAGTACTCTATGGTCATCTGCTGATTGATATAGTGCTCTGTGTGACATATTTCGTCCCAGTAGAACTTAGAAATAGGTACTTCAACATGTTTCGATGCATTTTCAATTGCTGCCCTCACATACAAGACCCAGTCATGATGTGCTTCAATACCTACAGTTACACATTTCGTTCCACTAGGAGTTAAATTGTATGTAGAACTGTAAAGCATGGATACACTTGGTACCTTCTTATCCACAACATCTGAACTCTGTCCCTGCGCTATCACAGGGATGTTCTGCTGGGACGGATCATTGTCGGCCAGAACTGACCACCATCTTGTTGTTTAGTACCACCAGCAACACTCAAGGTACTGGGAACAGACCAGATGCCCTCTACATGCAAATCAATGAATGGAGCAGATAGTAACAGCTCCTCGTCCTGTGCTCCGGCAAGTGGACTATTTTCGAAACCTTCTTATTCATAGCATCTGCACTCTGCCCTGTGCTAGCACAGAGACAGTTTGACAGGATGGGTCGTTTGTCAGTGACCAGTACTGACCTCCATCTTGCTGTTCGGAACCACCGAGCCCATTCGAGATATAGGAAACAGACCTGGCATCCTTATCAGCTGAACCAATGAATGAGACAGACAATAACAGCTCCTGTTCTGCTCCAGCATGATGGCCACGTGTGCTACAGGATCTCACATCATTGCCACAGGCCCAGAGGTCGGTGCAGATCTCAACAAGATGGTAGCTGAGGTTTCTGCAGGTCCAGGTGCAGCAGAAGTCGACATGTTGATGGTCACCCGCGTAGGCCTCGACTGGTCAAAGGCTACTGCTGAACAAGGAAGAGGAAGCGTCACATACAGACCAAGATATGAAACACCAATAACAATGCCAACTGTAGACAAAGATGTAATTTGTGATACTTACTTTTCCGCTTCTTCCTGCTCTGCAGGGCTGTGCTGGATCTTGATTTCTGCTGCTGATGCTTCATGGTTCTTCTTCTCCTGCCACTGCTGCCTGATTGAGTAAGACTGAGGCTACAGAGCTGCTGAGCCCACTTCATATCTCCTCCGATGGTATCACCAGATAGTGCGATTCTACTAGCCAAAACCTGTCATGTGACCAGATTCAGCATTCCTACTGGTTCCCGCCACTTTTTTCTAGACCACCATCTTGGATACATCATGGGAGAGGAGGGGAGAGGGGAGCAGCCAAGAGCACCCTCTCGTGGTGGTGTTGTGAAATAGGCCAGTTGGTCTCCGAGCATCAAGGTGCAAGATGAGCACACCAAAATTTGATACACCACCAATAAATTTTAATTTCCCGCATAAATTTCAATTTCTCACCATTTCTAGAGGTGGGGGAGGTGAGGGGAGGGGGCTGTGAGCTCCCTGAGGGGAACCCACGTGCCGTCTGGGGAAACCCCATGACGTCTTCAGGGTGAGGTGGTAATTAGTTCATCAGTTAATTAATTTACATAATTAATTTGATACCAATTTCATTTAAAATTGCACCAGAACCCGCCTTATCCCACTATTTCTGGGGACCACCTTAATAAGATGTATTTTTGCAATAAACATGTATTGGTAAGCTCAATTTCATACATGGGACAGTAAATAATAAATAAATTTATCAGACTACTAGTGTTAACACAGCATCAAGTGCCGGCCGTGGTGGCCGAGCGGTTCTAGGCGATTCAGTTTGGAACCACGCGACCGCTACGGTCACAGGTTCGAATCCTGCCTCGGGCATGGCTGTGTATGATGTCCTTAGGTTAGTTAGGTTTAAGTAGTTCTAAGTTCTAGGGGACTGATGACCTCAGATGTTAAGTCCCATAGTGCTCAGAACCATTTGAACCATTTGAACAGCATCAAGTCTATCTTTATTAAGCATGTTATTGTTTGTCTCACATCAAAAATGGTTCAAATGGCTCTGAGCACTATGGGACTTAACATCTGTGGTCATCAGTCCCCTAGAACTTAGAACTACTTAAACCTAACTAACCTAAGGACATCACACACATCCATGCCCGAGGCAGGATTCGAACCTGCGACTGTAGCAGTCTCGCGGTTCCGGACTGAGCGCCTAGAACCGCTAGACCACCGCGGCCGGCTGTCTCACATCGCAGACAGGTGATTTCAGACGTGTATTTCATTGCAGCACAACTGACAAATGCTCGCAGCAAATCTGTTTAGTGTGATCTCTAAAAATTCGGTAGGGTGGTGGGGTATAAGTCTGTAAGCTTTCGTGACAGGTGACACTGAAGGAAAAAGCTTCTAGGTGACTAGCGTGCATAAGTTTCTACTTCTGTTTTTTCAATAAACTTGAAGTTTCGAATCCTCTGCTGGGATCTTCTGGTGTCCATAGGTGGCTGAACACTGGTTGAAATCCCTTCAGAAGGTTCTACGTATCGGGTTTGTTGAGGAAGACAAAAAGGCGACTCACACAGAAAATTTTACTTTCATAGGTAATGGGAATGCTGTAGTGCTGAAATATCGGAATATCCTATTCTAAAGGAACTGGCTTTGGAGAAATGAGTGACATTCTGCAAAACTGCGACGTGGCAATACAAAGAAATAATAACACTGCTGCACCAGGACGAACAAAGCAGTACCAAAAATAAATTATTACGAAACCTAAGATGAAAGAATGCCCATTATATACACATCCCGGAAGACAGGAATAGCACTACAGAACAAGTATTAATTCGTGAGTGAAAGAATCAATCATTTGAAAATAACAAAAGCCACGAAGTTCTGCAAACTTACAACCCCTGCACCCTTCCGAATTTTCAGAGATCACGTTAAACAGTCTTGTGCGAGCATTCGTCAGTTGTTCAGCATGTTTTCGGATTGAGAAAAATCAGACAAAAGTGTAACGTAAGGACAGAACTGTGCAGTCCATCTGTGACCTCGACATCCTACCATCAGCACTTGTTTACTCACGTCAGTTTTCAGGACAAGGAGATAATCGAAACATAACTTTCGATGTTAAACGAATCATAACTTTCAATGAGCAACTGGTTGAACGAAAGAGACACTGCCCTTACAATGAACAGAGGGGTCATCCACGTGTGCAATCCATCTTATCAACAAAGGGCAAATCATAGTGTATACTACTTTCTTTATCCACAAATAAAGCCACCTCTGCGACTGGATTCTGTGAAGGGTGATTTGTAGCACAAATATGTACACGACTATATGCTTCATATTTGAAGATGGAAAGTCTGGATAATCGCTTGGAATAAGTTGGAAAATTTATTTAGCCATTGTCAAGCTCGACAGACTAACATTTTGTTCAAATTTTGAAAGAAATGGAGATTATCAGTTTGTCACCAGCTGTCTCAAGTCATCGATGTGATGTCACACTTTTTATAGCCACGGATAAAGTATGCGCAGTAATAAGAAATTTTTATTTAAAAGCGTAGACTGAGTTCCAGCGATAATGATCATAGGGGTCATGTATGGAGACTCTACACGAGCACTCAAACTGCTTGTTTATTACGAGGAAATAAAATTCACGCCCACAGAGACTGAATCTTGTTAGTTCCTTTTGTAGAATATCCACAGTGGTGTCTTCTTATTCAAAATTATGTTAACAACTGTCAGCTAACCATAGTGTTGGTTATTTACAATCATCCCATGTTCCCACATGAGAAATTTTCTTAGATTTCCGCTTTTATGGTTGCGAAATGTACACAATGTTTCATTATAAATTCTTTCTGCCACTGTCAGTTCCAAGGAGAGAACTGATGTCACTTCCAATTAATCGGATTTTTGCTGTCGAGTGAGGTTTCGCAACGAATTCTCTTACGGCTACAACGGCTAGCATACCAGAGTAATCAAGGCTTATGTAACCGACAATGCATCCATGCTGTTGAGATAAATACGTTCCTTGCCTTATTAAACAGAACTACAGCGTCATGGTCGATGAGATTATCCATTAACCAGTTTCCGTCTACAGCAGGGACAGCCAAGAATTCGGTTCGTGTTCCACACCCTGGCACAGGCGCCATAGTGCTCGTCATCACTGCATACTTCCCCCGCCGCCACACCACGCTGTCTGAGTGTGAGGAGGGGGAAGAGATGGAAACTGCGAATGCGCTGCATTTAACTGACAGTGCAGTCGCACTGCATACGACTTGGTTTTATATTTCACATTTCTCGACAACATAGACCACAAACAAAACAGATTTTCAGTATTATTTAATTATTTTTGGCTCGCTGAAGACATAATATAATTGTTATCTGGTACAAACTGTCGTCATACAGACAGATTCCTACAGTTTCACTCATATTGGCATATAAACATGACTTACTTAGTTTCATAATCAAGAAAGATCTTTCACACATATATGTCGACCGAAATACTGTAGCACTTTAACAGCCTCGTTATGGACAGTTGGAAACTCTACCTGAGGAAAGCAATTCAGACGTCCTGGACAGTTTTCACGTAAAAGGATTTGTTACTGAAATGGGAATTATCTTACATGTTAATCAGTTACATCTGCAAATGCCACAGGGTCACTTTCAAGTGAAATGGCAACAACTCGAAGATTGGCAGTGTGCTCGAACTAATTCTTCCAAAGCCACAATGAATTCTTCAAACCTCGTGTTTTCTTTAATGGCACTGAGCTTAGTGAACTGGACTGTGTTTTCAGAATGTGTCCCTTCTATAAGGCGCATTTTTTTTTAAATGCGTCCCCATCAAAGCAGAAATAAGTTGTTCCTCACCTTGCAATGTCTTAATGCCGTCATTGCGCAGTCAAGTCCACTTAAAAGCCGGCCGCTATGACCGAGCGGTTCTAGGCACTTCAGTCCCGAACCGCGCTGCTGCTACGGTCGCAGGTTAGAATCTTGCCTCGAGCATGGATGTGTGTGATGTCCTTAGGTTAGTTAGGTTTAAGTATTTCTGAGTCTAGGGGACTGATGGCCTCAGATGTTAAGTCCCGTAGTGCTTAGAGCCATTTGAACCATCCACTTAAAATGTGAGTTACGCCACCTATTCTGGATGTTCTAATTTTCGTTCCTGTACTCCTTTTTCCTTCATAAATTCAACAATAGCGAGTTTTAAATCGAAAAATCGTTCTAGGCGTACTCCTTGACTTCACCAACTTCGCAGTAATATACACACATTAAAAAAGGTTTTGGATCACCTCGGTTCCGAGAGTTCCGGATCCTGTATAGAAAATTCGAATAGAGATCAACACGAACATCATTTCCGCCATTTATTGCTCATGAAAACCACACATTGCATGTTGTGCCATCATACAGCGAGACCTCCAGAGGTGGTGATCCAGACTGCCGCACACACCGGTACCTCTAATACCCAGTAGCATTCGTCGTGGCATACTATCCACAAGTTCATCAAGGCACTGTTGGTCCAGATTGTCCCACTCCTCAATGGCGATTCGGCGTAGATCCCTCAGAGTGGTTGTGGATCACGTCGTCCATAAACGGCCCTTTCCAATCTGTCCCAGGCATGTTCGATAGGGTTCATGTCTGGAGAACATGCTGGCCACTGTAGTCGAGCGATGTCGTTATCCTGAAGGAAGTCATTCACAAGATGTACACGATGGGGGCGCGAATTGTCGTCCATGAAGACGAATGCCTTGCCTCTATGCTACCGATATGGTTGCACTATCGGTCGGAGGATGGCATTAACGTTTCGTACAGCCGTTACGGCGCCTTCCGTGACCACCAGTGGCGACGTCGGCCCCACATAATGCCACCCCAAAACAGCAGGGAACCTCCACCTCGCTGCACTCGTTGGGCAGTGTGTCTAAGGCGTCCAGCCTGACCCGGTTGCCTCCAAACACGTCTCTGACGATTGTCTGGTTGAAGGCATATGCGACACTCACTGGTGGAGAAAACGTGATGCCAGCCCAGTCCTGAGCTGTCCATTCGGCATGTTGGGCCCATCTGTACCGTGCTGCATGGTGTCGTGGTTGCAAAGATGGACCTCGCCATGGACGTCGGGAGTGAAGTTGCGCTCATGCAGCCTATTGCTCATGAGTCGTAACACGACGACCTGTGGCTGCACGAAAAGCATTATTCAACATGGTGCCGTTGCTGTCAGGGTTCCTCCGAGCCATAATCCGTAGGTAGCGGTCATCCACTGCACTAGTAGCCTTTGGGCGGCCTCAGCGAGGCATGTCATCTACAGTTGCTGTCTCTCTGTATCTCCTCCATGTACGAACAACATCGCTTGGTTTCACTCCGAGACGCCTGGACACTTCCCTTGTTGGCACAAAGTAACTATGCGGAAGCGATCGGACCGCAGTACTGACCGTCCAGGCATGGTGGAACTACAGACAACACGAGCCGTGTACACCTCCTTCCTGGTGGAATGACTTGAACTGATGGCCTGTCGGATCCCCTCCGTCTAATAGGCGCTGCTCATGCATGGTTGTTTACATATTGGGCGGGTTTAGTGACATTTCTCAATAGTAAAAGGGACTGTGTCTGTGACACAATATCGACAGTCAACGTCTATCTTCAGGAATTCTGGGAACCGGAGTGATGCAAAACTTGTTTTGATGTGTGTATGAAATCTCCATACTCTCTTTTCAGTTCCACTGAAAACTGTCACAAGTTTCAGTGAAGTAATGTGTGTGACATAAAGAATTTTACTAGTCATATCACCAATTTCTTTAAATGTTGCAAGCCTGCAAATTTAGCACAAAGTGCTTCTTGATGAACAGAACAATGAATCGTTGTAATTTTTTGCTCTCTCATTGTCAACTGAATCTCTTAACTAATTCTGCAGGGTACTGTAATATCATTTGATAGGAAATTTGCAGTACCACTACAGAATATACAATGAGAATTCTCATCCCTCTATTCTGTCATTCCGATTCATTTTTAAAGGCTTGTGACAATAGGTCGATAGACTCCCTCTTTTTGCGCAAACAGCCATTGGACCTGGACTGGTCCTTCATACCATGAACAAATAGAGGAAGGTGAACGGCACTGACACCGCGATTCTGCCGAACTGAAGACAGTGTGTCGACCGAAAAATGCCACACCGCAATATTAAATGAAATGTTACGCTGTACCGAGTTCTTCCAGGAAGGATCGACCAAAGAGCCGGCCGCTGTGGCCGAGCGGTTCTAGACGCTTCAGTCCGGAACCGCTCTGCTGCTACGGTCGCAGGTTCGAATCCTACCTCTGGCATGGATGTGTGTGATGTCCTTAGGTTAGTTAGGTTCAGGTAGCTTTAAGTCTAGGGGACTGCTGAGCTCAGATGTTAAGTCCCATAGTGCTTAGAGCCATTTGAACCATTTTTTCGACCCGCACGATGCCCGCACACCCGGCACACTGTGGTTGGCCCTGGTCTACAGCTTGCTTGATCGAGTCCCTGAAACCTAGAATCCGAGGAATGACATTTACGTCTTTTTAAGACACGACAGATGTATTCGTCGAGGGGATGGAGTACGGGTGTACATACACTCTGATTTTTCATCTGCTGTGCTACATTCATCCAACAATAATGAAGATAAAAAGATGGAATATATGTTCAGAGAGAGCCGGCCGTTGTGGCCGTGCGGTTCTAGGCGCTTCAGTCGGGAACCGCGTTGCTGCTACGGTCGCAGGTTCGAATCTTGCCTCGGACATGGATGTATGTGATGTCCTTAGGTTAGTTAGGTTTAAGTAGTTCTAAATCTAGGGGACTGATGACCTCAGATGCTAAGTCCCATAGTGCTCAGAGCCATTTGAACCATTTGTTCAGAGAGATAAAACCCCTGTATGTATCCTCTGCAAACCTCCTAAAGTAGGCGTGTTTGCTGGCTTTGAAACTACTCTTTCAAGATCCGAATCGACATAGGAGCATGTAATTATAGCTAGACAATAGTCAGTCCAGTGTGAAACTTAATCGGATGCTTTCTTCTTCAAACATGTCGCTACTTCAGCTTGAATAATAGTCACACTCTCATGGTTATATTTGCAACGAAATCCTCAAACAGAGTAATTTGTGCCTCTCAAATATCTGCAACTGGCATGTCTGCCTATGACATAATTTTCATGTCGTAGTCGCTAGAATGTCCCTGAAATAAAACCGCAACTGACTACATACCGACACTTCAAACACATTAATTTATCTCAACTTGCAAGTATGGTGCAAGAAATAGTGTTCGGGACGTCTTGTACTCCATTCCCGAGCATAAACGAAAAACTAGTTTGCTAACAAACTTACTCAGCTATATGACAAGTATACCCCCCTGAATATTGGAAAAGTGAGAAGGAAAACTGCAGCTCAGCTAACTGAAGAACTAAAATAGCCCATTAATCTCACACAAGCTGCACATCGGGTATACGAACTATGTTCCGCGCGTGAAAAGCATATGCTAGCAGAAGCGAAACAGAGTCAGTCAAGCTGTGAGAAATGCAAAATTCAGGTATGCCCACATATTAACCGACAACGAAAATAAACCAGCTGTCCTGTGGAAAATCCTGCATGGTCTTGGTACAGACAAAGTACAAGCTGCAGCTGATTCCATTGTCTTATCCGCTGAAATGAATCGGTACTTCCCACTATCTACAACCACAACTGAACCACCAACGAAACTGAAATTCATTAATTACTTCACGGGGATAAACAACGTAGCCACGAAAAATTCTCTCCAGAGCATGTTACTTGCCACACCGTCAAAAGAACCATCACGCGTATCAGATCAGCATCTGCTGCACACGATGGCATCACAGTCCAAATGATGAAGCTTATTATTGACCCACTACTGCCCCCGACAACTGATATCTTGTACCACTCCTTAACCACAAGTGTTTTTCCTGAGGCCTTGAACCAGAAACTAGTTAAGCCATTACCTAAAAGGGACGCTGCCACAGCATCATCTGATTACCGACCTACTTGTATACTGCTGCATTGTCCAATACCTTAGAACATATAGCCCGTGACCAGCTAACAAACTAACTAATTTCAAACAAACTACTAGACCAATACTAATCAGGCTTCTGTAAACATCACAGCACAACATCTGCCTTAATAAAGGTAACAGGCGACCTGAAGCTTGTTATTGATGCACAAGATGGAACTATCACGTGCTTCTTAGACTTCAACAACGCCTCTGACATTGTCAGCTATGACATTTTACTTGCCAAACTTACCAGCCTGAATTTCTTGCCAAGTGCAGTGCAATGGTTTCGCTCACACCTGACGTCTAGCCATCGATTCATCGTGTTCGGCATCGTAAAGTCACAAGGGAGACAGGTAGCATCAGGAACCCCAGGGTTCGGTGTTAGATCCTGTATTCTTTTCACTGCGATGTTTCATCAGTTTCGTCCTACTGCAAATGCGGTATGTACGCTGATGACCTTTAGTTGTATCTAAATGAAAAACCAATAAACCTGAAGACAGCTATAGAGAATCTCAACACCGACCTGTGTGCATTATCAAAATGGGCTCAGGGTATAGAGTTAAAGTTCAACCCATACCAAACCCAAATGGTACTAATTGGTTATTCTAGGCTCATTAACATGAACTATCGGGAATCCACATCATCTTCCTAAATGGGACAAATATCAACTTCTCTCCTTTAACAAAGAGCTTAGGTGTAAAAACAGATACAAATCCAAATTGGACTGAGCACATAGCTGCAATGTGCAAAAGGCACCAGTATCTCTCAGACGCCCTACAAAAATATAAAAAGATCTTCTCTCTTCACCTGGAAAAGAAATCTGTACAGACACTTATACTTACAATTACTGATTACGGTGATGTTATCCTGTAAGGCCTTCGTCAGGAAAGCTCACGGTACCTGGAACTGGTTATGAATACTTGTGTTCGTTATATCTGAGATGTTAGACTCTTTGATCGTATTTCACCATCATATGCGCAGATATCCTGGTGCATCCAGACAAGCGCAGAGATTTCCATACCCACTGTCTTCTCCATTGTCATACCCACGCACACTGTCCCTCATATACCTCTTCGACGTTAATGCATTTGTCTGAACAACATAGGAGAAACACCCGTTCCCACCAGAGCAAAATCCTTTCTGTGGTACTCCATCATTCAGCCACTCTCGAAGCCCTGACGGGTTGGGGATTTTCTCTCCTCGAGGACTGGGTGTTTGTGTTGTTATTATTTCACCATCATCATCATCATCATTCGTGACAGAGTTTTGAGTGTGTAAAAAATTGGACTGTGTAAAAATTTGGACTTCGTACGGGCGCTGATGAACGCGCAGTTGAGCGCCCCACTAATCAAAACAGCTCTCGAAGTCCTCAGAAGCAGGAAGCCGACTCTGGAAAAACCTCCCGCATTATATTAGAGAAGTGAATAACGTTCCCAGCTTAAGAAGACAGTTAATGACACGTCCAATAAAGTATCAATAATGATTACCATTGTACCTGTACGCACCCATTACCCTTGTACGTCCCTGTTTCAATCTGATCTTCCATACTTCCCAGTATTCTTAGCCGGTGCAGTCTCCTTAAATTTCCTTTCTACAGAACTCGCTATATCAGAAAGCATCTACTACGAATACCTCTAAATATTTATTATATCTGCCACTATAATTATTGTTATTATTATTATTATTATCACTATTAGTGGCAGCAGTTGCATTAGTACAAGTACTGCCGGTAATAACTTTATTAGCTGATAGTCGGTATATTTTCTCATACCGTCATTTCACACACATAATCATTTTAATACTAGTTTTCATATTAAAATTGTTATTTCTTAGCTAATTTTGGTGTAAAAAAGTTACTGTATTTGAGAATCCCTGGACCGACGTAACAGAGGGTCTGATGGTCCTAATTAGATCATGTTAAATAAATAAATATATAATTTTGTTAGTTTGTCTTACATCGCTTGGAAGACGATACTACGTTCTTTCAGCGTGTGCTCTTCACCGACAAAGCAACGTTTACGAACCACTGTTTTGCACATTCACGTGATATGCACTGCTGGGGAGCGGAAAATTAACGGTGGATCCGATTTTACATACATTTTGACACAGTCAAATTTTTTACGCAATCAAATCACTGTCACGAACGTGAAGCGTAAAGCTACGTTGCAGCATCCTAGGAAATTTCGTTGTGGGACCTTCCTTCATCCCAGGGATATTAAATTGAAATACGTATCCTCACTTTCTTACTAATATTCTGATTGTTCTTCTAGAAGAGGTACCATCGGACAAGCGACAGTGTATGTGGTTCCAGCACGACGGCTGTTCGGCTCACTCCTCCCGTGTACCAACGCAACAGCAGCACTCCGTCTTCAGGCCACAAGTGGCCCATCGGGACCATCCGACCGCCGTGTCATCCTCAGTTGAGGATGCGGATAGGAGGGGCATGTGGTCAGCACACCACTCACCAACGCAACAACTGAATGAAATGTTTCTTGAACGTTGGATAGGACGGAATGCTGCATTATAGTGGCTGGCCAGGTCTCTCGATTTGACTCCTTTTAATTTCTTTCTGCTGTGTGCCCTGTAAGATGTAGCCTATCATGAAGCCCCAACTACGCCAGACGATAAACGCCGTCGAATCGCCACAGCATGCAACGGCATATCATCCCAAATACTTTCATCAGTTCACCTATTTCTCGAACGTCGATTGCAAATGTGCCTCGCAGACGATGGTAAACAATTTGAGCACATACTGTATTTGAGAAAAGTATATATTGTGTATGACATGTCGTCAGTCATGCAGAATAAACTTTTTAGTATATTGAAAGTGAATTCTGTCTAATTACAGTGTCGAGTACTACTTATAGACACATTTGTCTGACGGCAGGTGGTTTACTTTAAGAAGCATTCAGAACTCTCCAGGCGAAGAAAGGTCGGGGAACTTTTTTTTTTTTTTTAAATCTAAGGAAGTTAATACAGGAGTTTCCTTTTTCCCTTGAGTAATGTTGTTTGTAGTTATGAAGCATGAATGATGTTTCTGTATCGGTGTTGACAACTGAGCAGCAACGGAGACGATTGAAAGGGAAAATTGCATGACGAAACTGTAATTCTTTCCACAAAAACCTGGAAACGTACACACATTTGAAACAGTTTTCCTAAGCTCAATCTCATGCACCAGAAAACTAGTACATGTCATAGTCCTACATAAAAAAAATATCATCATATACAGTGTGACAATTATTGAACTATATGAAATAAAATCATCATAACTTCTGAACGGTTTGCGTTAGGACGTTCAAACTGCACGGTTGGTCGCAGGATATGATGGGAATTGTATGCGATTTACGGTTTGGTTTAGCGACAAAGCCCACTTTCATTTGGATGGGTTCGTCAATCTGCAAAATTGGAGCATTTAGAGGACTGAGAATCCGCATTTCGCGATCGAGAGCTCTCTTCATCCTCAACAAGTGACTGTGTGGTGTGCAATGTCCAGTCATGGAATAATCGGTGCTATATTCCTTGCTGGCACGATGACTACGTGGTTTTTGGAAGATGATTTCATCCACATTATCCAAAGTAACCCTGATTTCGAAAAGATGTGATTCATGCGAGACGGAGCTCGACCTCATTGAAGCAGGAGAGTGCTTCATGACCTGGAGGAGCACTTCGAGGACCGAATTCTGGCTCCGGGATAACCAGCGGCCGCTGGCATGGACCTCGATTGTCCGCCATATTCTCCGTATCGGAACACATGCGACTCCTTTTCGTGTGGCGCTATTAAAGATACCATGTACAGCAATAACCCCAAAACCACTGCTGAGCTGAAAACGGTTGATCGGGAGGTCATCGACAGCATCGATGTTCCGACACTACAACGGGTCATGCAGAATTCCGCTATTCGTCCGCGCTACATCATCACCAATGATGGCAGGCATATCGAACACGTCATAACCTAAATCCGAATATCTGTAGTGGTGTTTACATGTTGAATACAATGTGTGCACGCCCTAGTTTGTAATTAATTTACGCTTTCGTTCATACAGTTCAATAATGGTCACCCTGTATCTATGTCGATAGGAAATGAGGCTTTATCTTAGTGGCGTAGGCCTGTCTTGCTGCATGTGTCGACGCAGTCTCGCACGGGAGCTCTGCTTCGTGGTGTTTACATTGCAATAGCTGACTCTGGCCTCGAGTTGCAAAACTACCTTAGGCTATCATAAGCAAGCGTAGATTACGGTAGCTTTCCTAGTAGCTTCAGTCAGTTAAAAGTCGCTCCTGCGTTACTGTAAGTTAGGTGTGTGTGTGTTGCATACCTATCGGGCATTACCTCATAACGATTGCTTTCTTTACGTATGCTGTCAGCGTCTTATTAGATTCCCCTAAAAACCTGAAGCGGTGAACAGTCCAGAAACTGAGTGAAGATATGTGGAGGGCGGGGTAACTAACCTACGAAACGCTTTTGTTCTGCATAGTTATCCTCCTGTAAGCCTGTTTATAGCAAATTTGAAACTACCAATGTTTAATTCAAATTTTATTCGAAATTTATTGATTTGTAACGCGAAACAGGGGGATCTGGTAAAAATAAAGAAAACAATGCAGATTTATCACAAAGCGTTAGAAAACGCAATTCCCTCAACAAAAAAGTAACATAAAAAAATGTAAAACAAAATTATATCAAACATCGCCTCAATATTTCGTCGAACTTATATAAAACATGTTTCTGTTATTCATAAATAAATTTCTCATTCACCAATAATAACATGAAACTCTTGCTTTGGTCATGATGAACAAGAATAATTATACATATTTTTTGTGCTGGTGTATGCAGACTATACTTGCGTCAAAAGTAATTGCTTTGGTTATATAAAAGAGCTGAAGTTAAAGCGATCAACTAATTTTTATTACTTATAAAATGCAATATATGTTTTGTAAGGATATAAAATACACAATGGACTAACACTAAATGAAATGCGGTTCTAATTATGCGCAAAACTAAAAAAAGGACAAAGAAAAGTCGTCATTTCCAGTTTCTCTCTTACACATTCATTTATGTTTCTAACCTACCAGTGCTACCAATACTACCGGTAATCCTAAAATTTACTTCGTCATTTATGTAGCGTACCAAAACTACCGAACCATAGTTTTGGTAGCTCTGCTTTGGTCACATTGCTTTCCAATTTTGGTGCATCTCCTGGATGTTCAACCTCAACTTCAACAATTATATCGTTGTGTTCGTCTTCTCAAGCGCTTTCGGACGCCGTTAAAAATAGTACAGCACTCTGTTTAAAAAATCATACTTGCTTCAATATCTCGAGCAATACAAGAAAAGACACTTCATGACATACCAAAGTACATGCCGCTTAGCGTACTCCCATTTGCCGAAATCCTAGTTTCGATACATAGTACCGTTCACGAAACATGACGGCTTACATGACACCCTACATACTGCACTCGAATAAAATGTACATGTTTCAGTGCCTTTCATATTCCATATACTTTTCTAAGTAGAATCTATGACATATGAATCAAGTAATGTAATGTAAGAAAAGGCGTAATCGCATTAGCAGCGCCGGTTCGAGAACATTTTTCTACACAAGCGGCTTTTTACTTCCTGCATTCCGTACCGTACAGAATGGGAAGACACCCTAATATTTGCTACACTGGGAAGTACCCTCTGCCATGCTTTTCACAGCGGCAGAGTATGGATGTAGGTAGATCAGATGATATTTCTCTGTTCCGTAGCACTCTTGCATTTGCCTCTCCGCGCAGCCTCCTTTTATTGTTTTGGCTCGAATCCCACTGGCGAGTTACACGTGTGCTGAGCGAACAGTTGACAGTCGGCACTTCGCGTCTACGGCAGGGCAGACATGCGTGATTGAGCATGCTTGGTGTTTGCGCTGCTGCTTTACCTTGGGGCGCGGGCGGCAGAGCTGAGCCGGGCTCGCTGCTTGCTGGCTGCAGACTAGTTCCCACTGGCGGCCGCGCGGCGCGCCACTGCCCACGCTCCCACCACACCGCTGCGACTCCGACCAATCCAAAACACGATAAATTTAGCAGCGACGAAACGACGGTGGTTGCAAAATGAGAGCGCTAAATGTTCTCTATTCGCTTGTCAAACGGTCAGCTCTATGAGTTTCAGACATTCATGCCCGAAACCAAGAAGCAAAATTACTACGAGTAGTAACACTATTTCGTACATCTCAGGTTCATTAGCTTAAGTGTTGGCTCGTATTTTGGCAACGATCTCGTTCTTACTAAAGTTGGTGCAGAGCCGTACCGAGGTGATCATGCACCCCTTTAACAGAACTGCCAAAGTTACCCCCCCCCTCTCCCCCCGCTACTAACGGTAACTTTTTCTACGCGGATTTAGTAAATCATGTTGGCAACATTGTTCGTTGTTCGTAGACCCTTGTATACTAGCAACGAACATTTCTACATATTAAGTATGGAAAGTATTTGTACCGTCTTCTACACTGGACAGACAATGAACATTTCACATTATGTTTCTGCATAATAAGTATGGAAAGTATTCGCACTGTCTGCTACACTGAACAGACAGAAAACATTTCACATTATGTATTCGCATCAAGAACTACGCTTTGGCGAGTAAAGAGGAAAAATTAATTATATGTGTGCGGCATTAATAATACTCGACGAAATAAGCATACGATGAAAACGACTTAGTCGTCGTTGGTGGACAAGAACGTATTACGGAAGATGTGGCGGGAATGACATGCTGCGTGAGCTGAGTTTGGAAGACAGTTCTAGTTTTCGTAACTTCACTAGGATGTCGTCGTCCGATTTTGAAGTTCTAATGAATATTATAGGGCCAGTTGTTTCAAAGAAAAATACTTATTTCAGAAAAGTAAGTCCCGTGAGGCAAATAATCATTGTTAGTCTTCGTTTTTTGGTAACAGGAGATTGCTGTCAAAGCATTGCATATTTATTCCACATTTCAAAGCCAGGACTAATCGCATAATTCCTGCAGTCTGTGAAGCTTTCGTTGAAGGATTATGTAAACGTAGTTATTTCAAACTATAATTTCCAATAAAGAAAACTTCTTCAGCCTCAGTATTACACACACTTCCAGTGAGTGTGACAGGGGAATCTACAGTTGATGATCCCCTTGTCATATCCAAGTTTATTACTGACTGACACCTCCTACCTACTATTTGTCCACAATCACTTGATAATTTTGTAGTGATGCCAGAAATGGAGGCCGGCCTGCGTGGCCGTGCGGTTCTAGGCGCTTCAGTCTGGAAGCGCGTGACCGCTACGGTCGCAGGTTCGAATCCTGCCTCGGGCATGGATGTGTGTGATGTCCTTAGGTTAGTTACGTTTAATTATATCTAAGTTCTAGGCGACTGATGACCTTAGAAGTTAAGTCGCATAGTGCTCAGAGCCATTTGAACCAGAAACGGAGAAAATCAGCGCTATGCTGTGCTCATCATAAGAATAAACCTGATGTGAACACTACACCAAGTATTCTTCCGCGTTTGCTGGAACCCCTTGGCATTTCGTTGCACGTGAAGCGGTAGCCAAGTTGTCTCGAATAACGCGCACATCGACTGAGCGATAACACGGGACAACAGCTTGACCGGCGCATGTAACTTGGACAGCACAGGCCAGCCAGCTGCGAGTTCATGATATACTTAAATACTCTTAAATACTGAAGCCACTGAAAGTATTATAGTCAGCCGTCTCATAATCTTTTTACTCCTTCCATACCCAAATCCGAGAAATGCATTTCAGTACTGGAAAAAAATGGTTCAAATGGCTCTGAGCACTATGGGATTCAACTGCTGAGGTCATAAGTCCCCTAGAACTTAGAACTACTTAAACCTAACTAACCTAAGGACAACACACACATCCATGCCCGAGGCAGGATTCGAACCTGCGACCGTAGCGGTCGCGCGGTTCCAGACTGTAGCGCCAGAACCGCTCGGCCACCAGCGGCCGGCTTCAGTACTGGAACTGTCATCTGCTACACTAATAGCAAGTAGATCAATAACAGAATCCAAGAAACCATCCAAGTGCCGTATTTTCTCCTCTTCTTTTATGACGAGCCGTTCTGTATCCCGCCAGCGTTCGGCAGAGACTCGTGAGAAAAGCTTCATGCACTGGTTCCAGTACGTCTGACAGCTTTAACGCCTTGTTATTTCTCGCGACAGATCCCGTAACTTGGCTCCAGATCAGTTGTCTTCTGCTGGGTTCATTTGAAGTCGTACGATAATTTTGGGTGCCATACGTTATTAGAAACAAGCAAAGGTGCATTTTTCATTAAAGTGATAATTAGATATGTGGTAATTAGCACATATTTGATGAATTTTACATTTAAAATTTACATTTTAATACCTACTCCGAATTTTTCTTTTCTTTCCTTCACTGCTTGCTCAATATACAGATTGAATAACATCGGGGAGAGACTACAATCCTGTCTCACTCCCTTCTCAACCACTGCTTCCCTTTCATGTCCCTCGACTCTTATAACTGCTATCTGGTTTCTGTACAAATTGTAAATAGCCTTTCGCTCCCTCTATTTTACCCCTGCCACCTTCAGAATTTGAAAGAGAGTATTCCAGTCAACATTGTCAAGAGCTTTCTCTAAGTCTACAAATGCTAGAAACGTAGGTTTGCCCTTCCTTAATCTAGCTTCTAAGATAAGTCGTAGGGTCAGTATTGCCTCACGTGTTCCAACATTTCTACGGAATCCAAACTGATCTTCCCCGAGGTCGGCTTCTACTAGTTTTTCCATTCGACTGTAAAGAATTCGCATTATTTGTATGGAGAGTAGCCATGTACGGAAGTGAAACATGGACGATAAATAGTTTGGACAAGAAGAGAATAGAAGCTTTCGAAATATGGTGCTACAGAAGAATGCTGAAGATTAGATGGGTATATCACATAACTAATGAGGAAGTATTGAATAGGTTTGGGGAGAAGAGAAGTTTGTGGCACAACTTGACCAGAAGAAGGGATCGGTTGGTAGGACATGTTCTGAGGCATCAAAGGATCACCAATTTAGCATTGGAGGGCAGCGTGGAGGGTAAACATCGTAGAGGGAGACCAAGAGATCAATACACTAAGCAGATTCAGAAGTATGTAGGTTGCAGTAGGTACTGGGAGATGAAGAAGCTTGCACAGGATAGAGTAGCATGGAGAGCTGCATCAAACCAGTCTCAGGACTGAAGACCACAACAACAACAACATTTAAAAGATTTGCGTATTCCGAACTGAACGAGAAAAAAAAGAAGACCGAGGCGAGATTTGGACCATCGATCCATGAATAGTACCGGTACCGAATTATCATTCATACAACGCTACCGATTCAGCTATAAATCCAGTTTTCGAAGGCCATTAACTTAAAAATACATATACTTAGAAAACTTCAAAGCTGGTTCTTTCAGTAAACCTGTGAAAAGCCTTAAGAACAACCTGATTCTCGCCACTTTTTAACGGTGTTACACGCGTGTGTTCCACTATGGACAGGAAGCAGCGCGACAGAGAACATCAGTACAGGGACTGGTACTACACGATTTATGAAAGCTATATAGCTTAAGTATCATTAAGAAAAACGTTGATGGCTGTTAATACATGAGAATACCTTAAAGTTTCAATAACAGTAACATAATAATAAGACACATAATACATAAGCAGGACCTACTTCCAAGAGCGTAACAATACTAGAGTACGTGTGCGACAGCTGCTGACCAATCAAAGCGTTTGTGTTTTTCTTTATTTTGCCTCCAACATGTAACACCATTTAGCTAAGAACAGGTGGAATAACCATGATACAAGTCTATCTTTACACAGGATTTTAGTAAACACAGACACTTTAGAAAATACACTCACTTGTAATCGATTCTATAGGAAAAATGGTCACTATGCTGTTTTTAAACATCGTTTGTGAAATTTTCATATCCCTCCTTAAAATGAATCTTGTGACACATTGAAGCACCGCACGATGTTTGTTTATTAGTGGGCTATAATATTTAAAGAGAATAGAGTCCCGAGATGTTCCAGCTCAGAGAGGAATTTTTCTCTGTGTTGATCATGCTTTCGGCAAGCAAAGATAAAATGATTAACGTCTCTCATATCCATGGAGGTATAAGGAGGGGAGATGGCACTATGGCCGTCTGCTGTACGTCTGTTTGAAGCCGGTGGGCCGCCATGTTTGATTGGTCAAAACAGTGACAGAGCTCTTGTTAGAATTGCGTGTTCTTCATATTTAACGTTATGTCTGCGAAATAATTTCAGATGATGAGTGTTACAATGTTTACATGCATAACACAACGTCAGAATAGCTTTTTCAGGTGTTTTCGTTTTGTTTTTAATGCGTTTTTGCCCCAGCAATACAACTGATTTGGTCTCGTTAACTTAAGTGTTTCTTTTGGATACGAACTTCGAATGATGAAAAATAACAGTGTACAAAGCTCTTTTCAAACTCAAATCACCTTTTACTGTATTTGTGTCGATGTAAACTGAAAGCAGAACCCGAAAGCTATGCTAGTTTACATACCGGATGACATTTCTTACTCGTTTACACACTTATACAAAATTTCATTTGTAAATACAAACATCGTTTGTGCTTTGTCAAGAAAAATAAGCATATGAACCCACAGAGCCCTACGAGCTTCACTGATCGGAAATCTGAAATAAAATAAGAAGAAAACAGTTTCACAAAACGTAAACAAGGCCGCACATCTCACGAATATAAACGACAATATTTTACGAACGGGGCCACTTACGCATGGAACGTGATTCCTTTTAACTTGGTAGCACTATTCCAACGGTTAGTACACACGTAAACAACGCAAACCGGCATTTTAAAATGAAAAAACCTTCAGCAGCTCTAGACAGTAGCACAATCGGAAACGAGTCTTCTGACCAAACTGCAATGGCGGAGCTCGGTTTCTGTCGGCTTCAAGTTTGTGACGTCATGGCATCTCCCCTCCTTATACCTCCATGCTTATATCTGAGTCGTTGCAATCACGGGTGCCCGAAGTCGTAAGATGGAGACGGAATAAATAAGCAGGAGAGTGATTGAATCTCATTCCTGTAATTGTAGATATCGCTCTTCTGTGTACGACATACTGTGGAACCAAGGTAATCTTGGTAAGTAGGGTTGTCCATTTATAATCTTTGCTTTAGGAGCAGAAGTTTGTCCTTCCTCTTCCCACTGTGATCTGGTTTCCATTTTTATGTGTTTCAAAAGGCCCGAATAAGGTAACTAAATATTTAAGAAGGTTACAGAGATTGCAGCTTTCTTGGCCAGCTGGTCCACATATTAATAGTATAAAATATCTGTATTCTTATGATGAACAGAGTACAGTTGAAGTAAGTGCATTTAATTCCAAGCTGCCCCTAGACACAAAGTATTGCATTACAGTAGCCAAATTTTTATGAGGAATGGTACCAGCAAGTTGCCAACCTTCCCCTCGCGCTCCTCACCATCACCAGTCCATAAGGCAGGGGCAAGGCATGCCTGTAGCCGTTCCAGACAGCAACCGCTTGAATGGTCAACATACCATGAACGAACAGTGTATTCATTTCATCAGCCTCACTGGACCTGTCATCATTTTTTTTTTGTTTTTTTGTCGCCGTCCTTTCGTTGGGTGGCAGTTCTCGTAACCTGCTGACAAATTTTTCCAAAGTCAGATAACGAATCCTGCTGCGGTATTGTGAAATGAGAGACTTAATTTATTTATTAGCGTCACTGCTGCTGTTACTAAAAAAAAAAAAAAAAAAAAAAGGCAATTTTATTTGGGAGTCATGTTTCTCTTAAATATTTGTATAACATTCCAGAGGCACTCTTCAGCTTCATAGAGTGCGGCTGTTTTGGAAATTTTGCTCCTTGCTCACTCCATTTCGCACAGAAACACAGACGCTAAGACAACACGCAACACCGTGGCCAGAGCAAAAACAAACACAAGTGTTGCATAGCGGCATTTGGTAATAGACCAGGAACAATGTTTCTTTGCTCTTGACCGACACCCGTTGGAACACTGGTTTTGTGTTGCCAATGCGTTGCGGACATCGGTAGCCTAGCACTAACTGTTGTTGTTGTTGTGGTCTTCAGTCCAGAGACTGGTTTGATGCAGCTCTCCATGCTACTCTATCCTGTGCAAGCTTCTTCATCTCCCAGTACTTACTGCAACCTTCATCCTTCGGAATCTGCTTAGTGTATTGATCTCTTGGTCTCCCTCTACGATTTTTACCCTCCACGCTGCCCTCCAATACTAAATTGGTGATCCCTTGATGCCTCAGAACATGTCCTACCAACCCATCCCTTCTTCTGGTCAAGCTGTGCCCCCATTCCTGTCAATTGTTCCCTTATGCTCTCCCTGAAACTCTCTACAACCTCTGGTTCTTTCAGTTTATCCAGGTCCCATCTCCTTAAGTTCCCACCTTTTTGCAGTTACTTCAGTTTTAATCTACAGGTCATAACCAATAGATTGTGTTCAGAGTCCACATCTGCCCCTGGAAATGTCTTACAATTTAAAACCTGGTTCCTAAATCTCTGTCTTACCATTATATAATCTATCTGATACCTTTTAGTATATCCAGGGTTCTTCCATGTATACAACCTTCTTTCGTGATTCTTAAACCAAGTGTTAGCTATGATTAAGTTGTGCTCTGTGCAAAATTCTACCAGGCGGCTTCCTCTTTCATTTCTTAGCCCCAATCCATATTCACCTACTATGTTTCCTTCTCTCCCTTTTCCTACTACCGAATTCCAGTCACCCATGACTATTAAATTTTCGTCACCCTTCACTATCTGAATATTTTCTTTTATTTCATCATACAATTCTTCAATTTCTTCGTCATCTGCAGAGCTAGTTGGCATATAAACTTGTATTACTGTAGTAGGTGTGGGCTTCGTATCTATCTTGGCCACAATAATGCGTTCACTATGCTATTTGTAGTAGCTTACCCGCATTCCTATGTTCCTATTCATTATTAAACCTACTCCTGCATTACCCCTATTTGATTTTGTGTTTATAATCCTGTAGTCACCTGACCAGAAGTCTTGTTCCTCCTGCCACCGAACTTCACTAATTCCCACTATATCTAACTTTAACCTATCCATTTCCCTTTTTAAATTTTCTAACCTACCTGCCCGATTAAGTGATCTGACATTCCACGCTCCGACCCGTAGAACGCGAGTTTTCTTTCTCCTGATAACGACATCCTCTTGAGTAGTCCCCGCCCGGAGATCCGAATGGGGGACTATTTTACCTCCGGAATATTTTACCCAAGATGACGCCATCATCATTTAATCATACAGTAAAGCTGCATGCCCTTGGGAAAAATTACGGCCGTAGTTTCCCCTTGCTTTCAGCCGTTCGCAGTACCAGCACAGCAAGGCCGTTTTGGTTATTGTTACAAGGCCAGATAAGTCAATCATCCAGACTGTTGCCCTTGCAACTACTGAAAAGGCTGCTGCCCCTCTTCAGGAACCACACGTTTGTCTGGCCTCTCAACAGATACCCCTCCGTTGTGGTTGCACCTATGGTACGGCTATCTGCATCGCTGAGGCACGCAAGCCTCCCCACCAAAGCCTATATAAAAGCTCTCTAGTACTAGCCACGTAAAATGCTGCGGAATGTTTCGAACTCAGCGTAAACGCGACTTATGAACTATTTTGATATAAAGTATTTCACATAAGGTGATTAAATTAGATTGCATAAATTAAAAAGTTTTATAAACTTTCTACAAGAATTCTAAGTAAAACAAAATCTGCATATTATTGTTTATAGTAGCAACTGCACTTTGATTTATGGTGATGTATAATAACGAACAGGATTTGTTTGTTCCTCATAAACTATTAACATCTATTTTGCATGTTAATTACAGTTGTGACAGTTCCTACATCATGTAAATGGTTTACAGGAAGATAATGAAATAAAATATGTAAGTTAGAAATTAGAAACAAAAGGACAAGGGCTATAATTTATTGTTGAGAAAATGTCTCTTTCCAGGAACTGTGTGTTTTAATTTGCATTTGTGTGAGAAAACTCATTGTTTATCTCATTAAAGTTAATTTAACCAGCTGTGTCGTTTTCCATCGACAATATTGCTAAATTTTAAAACATACTTTCACCCATACTTTGCTTTCAGCAATTTTTTTGTCAACTTCAATTTGCTGAAACTGCGTTGACAATATGCTTCAGTCACTAGAAATGTCTTAAAAATCCGTATATATAATGAGATCTGTTTTCCATTTTTTCTGTTAAAAACTCTTCAGCTGGCAGAAATGGGAAATCTTCATCCAAAGTGCATACATATTTGCTTGAACACTCGTTCGCCGATTATTGACATTCTATATATGCTATTGTATCAAATTAGCAGCAGGAACTCCACTGTTGAACATACGAGGTGTGGCTAGAAAAAAACCGGACTAGTACTGGTGAAACAATAAAACGAATGCAATAAGGCTGAAAGTCGCGTGGCCTGTCACGTGACTCTCGCTCCGCCTACTGCTCGAGTTTCATCTGCCTCCTGCACTCAGTCTGCCCGTGGCGTCTGTTTTAAGTAGTTGACGTTTTGTCTGTGCGTCGGAAAATGTTGAGTGTACAGAAAGAACAGCGTGTTAACATCAAATTTTGTTTCAAACTAGGAAAATCTGCAAGTGAAACGTTTGTAATGTTACAACAAGTGTACGGCGATGATTGTTTATCGCGAACACAAGTGTTTGAGTGGTTTAAACGATTTAAAGATGGCCGCGAAGACACCAGTGATGACACTCGCACTGGCAGACCATTGTCAGCAAAAACTGATGCAAACATTGAAAAAATCGGTAAACTTGTTCGACAAGATCGCCGTTTAACAATCAGAGCAGTGTCTGAGTTAACAGGAGTTGACAAGGAAAGTGTCGAACAAGTTTACCGATTTTTTCAATGTTTGCATCAGTTTTTGCTGACAATGGTCTGCCAGTGCGAGTGTCATCACGGGTGTCTTCGCGGCCATCTTTAAATCGTTTAAACCACTCAAACACTTGTGTTCGCGATAAACAATCATCGCCGTACACTTGTTGTAACATTACAAACGTTTCACTTGCAGATTTTCCTAGTTTGAAACAAAATTTGATGTTAACACGCTGTTCTTTCTGTACACTCAACATTTTCCGACGCACAGACAAAACGTCAACTACTTAAAACAGACGCCACGGGCAGACTGAGTGCAGGAGGCAGATGAAACTCGAGCAGTAGGCGGAGCGAGAGTCACGTGACAGGCCACGCGACTTTCAGCCTTATTGCATTCGTTTTATTGTTTCACCAGTACTAGTCCGGTTTTTTTCTAGCCACACCTCGTATGTGTAAGTGCCAGGAATGTGAATCACTGTTAACAACAGTATTGCCAAATCAGCTATTTGAGAGCTAACTCTGGTTTCTTTTTAACACAATTTGGCTGGAAAACGAGTGATTTAGCTAGCGTCAGAAAGTGCGGCTATTTTTACAACCTGGCTTTCTTTTTCTTGACTATAGGAAAGTAATGAAATCGATGTTGATTAAAGGGATATTATTTGCAGTGGTCTTAAGATTTAAAAAAAAAAAACGCATTAATATCCCATGAAAATGTATTACCGGTATTAGATTGAATTAAAAACTACCCAAACTAAAACTGATGCGCGTTCCGGGCTTGTCAGAATACACAGACGCAAGAAGAAAAATATAACTATGAAATATAAACAGCTGAGAGCATTATTTTTTATACTGGAAACGACGTTGCAGCGTAGTTGACATCAGCCAAGTATCCCAACTTCATAATAATGAAGGAAGGTTTTCTAAGCAAGTCAGACAGAAGTCGTATGAAATTAGGTTTATATTAATACCTTCAGCTGCTGACAGGACACGAACCCGGGATCTCCTGCTTACATGGCAGACACACTATCCATCTGAGCCACTGAGGGCACAGACATGTCCGAAAGAACAGACACCATATCCACATAAGTATATAGTGCTGGCAACACCAGCCATGGACCTCCTTCTTCTGTGTGGATACACACATATTCCACTAACTCTTACGGGACTTGGTAAGGATGTCTTCCACAAGTAATGAGTGTGTTCGGGTGGGACACTATGAATGTAGTGTGTGGACATACAAGGTGAGAATGTGGGTCTCATGGAAGGCGTGTGCGAGATAGTTCCTGCAGTCGCACTATCCTCTGTGCCCTCGGTGGCTCAGATGGATGGAGCATCCGCCATGTAAGCAGGAGATCCCGGGTTCGAGTCCTGGTTGGGGCACACATTTTCACCTGTCCCCGTTGATATATATATATCAACACCCGTCAGCAGCTGAAGATATTAATGTAGTCCTAATTTCATTCTAGACAGCTGCAAGTCATTGATGGTGTCTGTCTGAAAGAACAGACACCATATCCATGTAAGTATATAGAAGTCGTATGCGTCACAGTTGCAATAACATTGAGGGTCAGTGTTGGAGCTGTGGAGAAGAACAGCGAACTTCTATTTAGTGTAATAGTTTGCTAAGATGTCAATCTCACTACAAAGCACATAATTTGGATGATGCAATACTAAATGTAGATTTCAATGATACAAATTAATGTATAAATTAGCATTATGCATGTGTATTCTTTCGGTATTATCAAGGATATGTAATACAAATAATGCCATACTTTCGCCGTTAATTGTTTATATTACTTTAATGTCCAGCAGATTTCAAATTAAGAAAATAAGTATAAAGTAATCTTGTTTCTATCTACTTTTGAGGAGGGCTGTAGTCAGTTTAGATGTAAAATTTTATGTTTTTTGATATTTGAGAATAGCCACTGACTTCATTATTTAGAAAATGTTACACACTATAATTATTGTAAAAATAAAACTGCACAATAATACATAGTCTTTTATTTCAGCCTTTTCTGGATCCTTTTTGTAGACACATTTAGCTTATTTCGGGTGATTTGGCCGGTTAACAATAGACATTTGTTGAGTTGTAGTTGTTTCTATATGATGCTCATTGGAGGAAATGATCACACCAAAAATAATGAGTCTCTCAGTCTGATAAAATTATAAAGCTTTCCCTACTCAACTTTCGCTGAGCCAGAGG
Organism: Schistocerca nitens; assembly: GCF_023898315.1. Classification (NCBI taxonomy): domain Eukaryota; kingdom Metazoa; phylum Arthropoda; class Insecta; order Orthoptera; family Acrididae; genus Schistocerca; species Schistocerca nitens. The sequence continues at coordinate 486,668,648 of NC_064621.1, forward strand.
TGCAACATTTTATGTACAGTACCATACTTTGTTCAAGATATCTAGATTTCAGTGTTTGGCCGGATAGAAAACTCACTTTTAAGCCCTTTCTTTGCTTTTCTTCCTCCATTTGAGGCACAGACTGGAGAAAAATCCAAGCCAGCAATCAAAGATTAGTCCAATGAAAGAATATACAAATTTAAATTAAATACAAATGTTAATATCAAAATGTTTCACAAAATAATGATCGTTGAAGAAGCCTTAAATACTCGAACAAGAATACTGAGATAATCTCATAGTGGGTCACGAAACAAGTATTGCAGCAAATAGCAAACACCATTTTAACCATTGTTTTATATTTTACAGCGGGTGACCAAAAAGTTTCAGTTTAATGGCCACACAGTCCAGAATCAGTACACCAATTAGGCAGAACTGCCAGGAGCATTGACACACTTATCCAACCAATGCACCAGGTGGAGATACCCATTTGGTAAAACACTGCGTTCTGCTGCAGGAAGAAGTCCACTGCACATTCTCAGCTGACAGGGATTGTTGACCCTTCAGTATCTTTTTCAAGAGAACAAAGGCATGATAATCGAATGTGGAGATATCACTGATATAGGGAGGGTCCTTGAATGTCTCCTACAGGGTTGGTGTAATCTCTGCATTACGACATTTGTGATATGGGAATGTGTGTTATCATGAAGCAGCAACACTCCTTGGCGGATCATTCCACACTGGTAGTTTTATCACACATGCTCCCCACATATATTCATTTTACAATTAACGTCAACCAGTGTTTGTCCTTCAGCAGCCAAGAACAAAATAACTGCATGTTGGTCCTATTTCGATGCATTTGGTAATAATGTCACCATAGTCCACGTTTACCATATGCACATCAGAAAACTTGATTGTCACACTAATCCTTTGCCTATATGTCAGTGCATATATACCTGCATTGGGGCCCTGCCACATTGCATATGCACTGCAGCAACGTCCCCAAACGGAAACTTTTTGATTGACCCTTATAGTTGTATACATTCCATTTTGCCTCATGGCAAGGCAACATATATTTCAAATGAAAAAAACTAAAGCTCTGGAGCATACCTAGGATATCAGAATGGAGGGGCCTCTTACAAGGTATCTGATAAGACGCATCCCTCCCCCCCCCCCCCCCCCCCTCCAATTCCTTGTACATATAGAATGCCTCGGTGAATTTGAGTGGTCTTGTGAGAGAATAGGTTTGATGAACTCAGAGTTACGTACATGGGAGCTGGTGACCACTGCCATTCCTCTGTGTCTAAAGCCACTTCATTGACCACTACGTGACATGATGGTGGATTGCTGAGAGTCATGGAGAATAGTGTCACAGGCTTAACTGTTCAGTACTTGAAGATCATGCAAACATAATATTAGATAATTACTGTCTTCATTGTGATGGAAACGAAGAAAAATATTTCAAACAAACTGTCAGCCTTCTGCTTCACAAAGGATGAAAGAAACATCCAGGGTCAGAAAAGCCAAGCAATATGCTGAATAACACTATGCTCATGTACCACACAGAATCACCCAAGTAAAAAACCTGTTAAATGGCAAACCTATAGCTACATGCCAGTCTTAATTACCATACATGGGTAGTCAGATTTTGATGCATCATGAATCATGACACCAAATACTACAAGAATGGAAAGATAATGTTGTAGGTAAAGTCAGGAAAGTTATGAACAAAGTAAACAGTGTTTAGTTAGACTCCTACATTTATGTGGGTATTTAATGAATCAAAGTTACCAGAACTCACTGCAACATATTTCATACCAATACCAATTCCCAGTGAGACGCTTCTTGTGCCAAGATTTTGGGTGCACAGAAATTGGGTGAAAGGAGCAAGCAACATGTGGCAAATGTAGTTGAGCTGCCCATGAAGCAAACACTCAATGCATAGCTGCATCTAGTTATGGGTCTTTTATTGAGTGAATGGTTGTATGTGATTGCTAAATGTGGAGCAGTCACATCACTGGACCACAAGCCCTGCCTTACTAAGTGATTTTAGTTGCTTATCTACACCAAGAACATCTGTTTCTAAGTTACTTGCATTGGCAGCTGTTCTTATTCAGATTCTGGAATATTTACTGTATCTTTTTTCGCACAGGAATTTAGAAAAACAGAGTTTAGTAATTCTGTTTTAATGGTGCTGTGTGTGTAAATTACTCCACAAAGCATCTAGTTTGGAGCATATGATTTATTGTTTTCATTGAGAAGATCTAGATACAAAAAATTTAAGTTATTCAATGCATTCCATATAAAGGGCAAGGAGCCTTCAGGCAGTTGTGGTTGAGCTGTCCTTGAAGCAAATAGTTGTTACACAACTCTGCTTATGTATGTATATTGCTCCAGAAACATCCAGTTTGGAACAGTGGACATCTGCTTTTCATTTAGAAGCTGTAGAAACATGAAATTTAAGTAATCCATTACATCCCATATTGTGAAATGAAGTTTAAGGCCACCCAGCTGCCTTCTTTCAAGACCACATGCAACATACAAACATCACAAAAATTTATTGTAGCAGCATATGCATTATAGCATGCATGCATTGAAGCTATATTGTCATCCAAAAACGCAGATGACAGTAAACACCCAACAGCCTACACTATTAAATAAAACATAACTGCATTATTCTCTAATACAATAAGGGGCCACACCAAACATTTTTGCAACAAAAGAGTTTCACATATACCTGTGTAATATTAAGTTCACTTAGCCATAGATCACAACTGCTTTACAGCAGTCTTCAAACCTTGTAACAGTGTTTAAGAAAGAATAAGACAATTAATGAAATCTCAGGTTACCAGCTGAGCCATGGTGTCATGTGGTCATCATGTTTCTACGAGTTTCCTACTTGTTGTTTTCAGGAGAAACATTGTGACAACATGACAATGCAACTTGCCTGCTGATCTGAGAAGATTTCATCAATGAAATTCACCAAGAAAGTCTGCCCTCCCATATAGAATAGAGAATTATTCGAAGTGCTTATAACTAACAAATTCATTATAAGTGAATTACCAAACAAGCAAATGACATTCCATTGTCTTTCTTACCAATGGTATCTGACCTGGATCTAACATTCTCTAGGTAGTAAATAAGAGCACAAAATATCTCTCAAGCACAGAGTTAGCACAGCTTTAATACAGACGGCAGATCTCAATTCACATCAACCAGATTCAAAACATTTTGACAAAAAAAAAAAAAAAAAAAAAAAAAAATGGCATTACACTTCAGACCTTACTACTTTTGTGCCATCAAAACAATACCAAAGTTGAGTGGCTAGTAAGAACTTCTAAGATTCAAGTGTCAAAAACAATGCAAGAATCAGGAATCAGAATCAGTTCAAAATTGTTTACCTGCTTTTTTCCCCCTTGCAGAACCAAGCCAACTGCTCTTGTTGTGAGAGCTTTTTCACAGATGACAGCACCAAACTTTGTTGCCTTTCAGTCTCTCTAGGACCACTATCAAAAATTAAACTAGCCTTTTGATTTCAGTTGAACATGAGGTGTGGGTGCAGACATACAGACAACATCGAAGCTGAACTGTACACAGGTAGAATCTCCTTCCTCTCCAAGGGACACCGCCTTGTCAAAGTATGCATCATGTGGGTGGAGAGGCTTGCATGTTCACGAAAAGCTGAGGGCTATGCCAGCTTGTAGCACAGCTACTGTCAGGTCTTGCATACTGGACAGGCCTCAGCAGATTATCCAGATGAAGATATGCCACAATGCCCCATCTCTTCCGTATACACTCCCATAGTTCTTCCTCAGTTCACCACATACCCATTCCAAGCCATGATACCACCATCCCAAGGGTTGTGTGGCTTACGGGAAGATGTATCATTAATGGAGCCTCAGGGATACTGGGTGACCTCCGTGAGTAATTAGCCTTGCACCACCACATGGGGTTCCATGGTGTTGACTGAATGGATCCCCAATCCTCATGGGACCAAAATGAAGAACACAGAAAACAAAACAAAAACTGAGAGATCTGACGATATCCCAACATCCAAGCATCAGGGCTGGAAGTGATGGATGCTGTTTCTGCAGTTGATTGATGACAGACCAGTACAAGAAGTGGAAACTGTTACTGAGAATTTGGTACAGGTCAAGATCAAAGCCTTGTCTGTTGCCCAGAGCAGGAAATTCCTCAAAGAAAAAAAGAAAAGGAAGGTAAAGAATGACTTCCTAAACCTAACTGTACAGAACTAAAAGGTCTTGAACCTAAGACCTCCAAAAGACTGTCTCAGAGTGAAAGAGGCTATCAGACGCCATCTATCCCAAAGACAGGGAACAAGAGAACAAGGGAGGAGTCTAATGCTCTCACTTCTCAGGATAAATGGATCCAGAAAACACCGATGCTGGGAACAGGGAACCAGATCTATAGTACTGCAGTCTCAGTTTTCAAGATGGTGGTTATTCAACAGGGACATCCACTGGCAACATCACTTCACAGCAGATGGAGCTTGTTCAGATGGCTATCTTTGAGAAGAATGGGGGGTGAGGGGAAAACAAGTCCAGGATGCACATTAGGAGGGTCTATCTGGACAAAGGCACTCTTATCTTTGTCTGTGAGAGGATGGGAACAGTAGAGTTGCTTATGGAGATGGTGCCCAAGATATCTTTGTGGGAGGAGATGAAGCTGCTGGTCAAACAGTGGCTGACCTCTTCAAGACTGCAAAGGTATCAATTCGAGTACCAAAAGTGCTTAAGGATACTCCTCCAAAGATATCTTTGAGAAAATAAGGGTGCAGAACCAGATGGTCTCGACAGAGGATCAGAGGGTAATCACCCAAAAGGTTGAAATCTCCTATCAGAATAAAACTGTGGGCCAGTCCAAGACTCGAACTCAGTACCTTTATTACTTGTGGGCAAGTGCTCTACTGACTGAGCTACCAAACATGGTTCATGACCCATTCTCACAGCTTTACTCTGTCAGTGCCTCATCTCCTACCTTCCAAACTTCACAGAAGTTCTCCAGCAAAAGGCAAAGGTCCTGAGTTGGAGTCTCAGTCCAGAGCACAATTTTAATCGTCCAGGAAGTTTCATGTCAGTGCACACTACACTGCAGAGGGAAAAGTTCATTCTGGAACCAAAAGGTTGTACCGGATGGCCAAATAGTTGTGGTAGAAGTTGGAGAAAAATCCCTGACAGCAATGGAAGAACAGGACTTGAAATTGTACATAAGGTTCTCATAGGTTACCATCAGGATAATCAAAGACAGTGAAAGAATGAACAACTGCTCGTTGGTTGTGGTGCCAATACCCACAGCCTGGTGTGGGGAAGCAGCGATACCAACAGCAGACGTGAACACCTACTCAAAATTCTACTATAAAATAATTTGGAAATCTTGAATAGCAGTAGGGGGTCTACCTTAGGAATAGAAGAAGCAATTGACAAAACTTTCAAGTCCACTCTAATGGGTAGTTGTGTCAAACAATGGCACAAGGCAATGGAGCCATCCTTAGCTGACCACATGTGTGTTAAGTTTGAGGGCGAAATTGGTGCTAAACAGACCATTACTTACAGGAATCCTAAGAAAATAGAATGGAAATCATATAGGAATGGCCTAAACTCATGCTTATCTGAAATCAGAACTTTGATAAGGAACCCAGGAGATTTTGAGGAAATAGTAGAAGCAGTGATATCTGCCGTTACGACCTCATGTTTAGTAAATTGCCCAATCATCAAGAAGTGCACAAACAGAAATGTTACTTGGTGGAACAACAATTTGGAAATGGAAAGGAAGCAGGTAAGAAGACTATTCAATGTTGCAAGGAAGAAAGGAGAATGGCAACATATGGGGAGGCCCATATGAAATACAACCTTGCGATCAAGCAAGTGAAGCTGTCTTCCTGGAAGGTATTCTGTGAAGAAGTGGAAGGTAAAGCTACTTGTACTAGACTTCATAAAATCCTCACTAGAATAGCAACTAATCAAGAAGTACTTTAAGGAAGGAGGGACAGCGAATGAGATGCTGGACGTGCTCCTCAAGATTCACTTCCCATTGGTGCACTCTGGCATATAACGCAGACCAGAGTCAGTCCCTGACATGCACTGGTTTATAGGTAATGAAAGGAAAAACTGGAAATCAGTCAGAGCACGAGGAAAAAAAAAACAAAACAAAACAAAACAAAAAAAACAGTGGACAGTGCAAATGTGGCAACCATTTAAGACACCAGGCCCCGGCAGTATCTTCCCAGCTCTGCTGGAACAAGCAGGAGAGGATTTAATTAGATTCCTATGTATAATGTGTAGGGGCAGTTTAGCAGCAGGAATCATTCCCAATGTTTGGAGGACAGTGAGAGTTCTTTTCATTACAAAGCCAGGAAGAACTGATTATACCAAGGCTATGAATATGAGGCTGATCAGTCTGTCCTCCTTTCTTCTACAGACATAATAAAAACTGGTTAATGTGCACATTAGCATGAGGAAGTTAACTAAGGTTCCTCTACATATAAACCAACATGAATATGACCAGGCAAATCATATGAAACAGCACTGTGCCAACTTGTTGGGATGGTGGACAAGGCTTTACACTTTCACGAAACAGCTCTCTGCATCTTCCTGGATATCAAGGAGGCTTTTAGCAGTACGACCTTTGAGTCCTTATTTAGAGGGGCAGAAGAACATGGCATTGATACCATCATATGCAGGTGAATTAAGACCATACTAAGTAGAAGAAAAGTAGAAGCAAGAAAATGAATGACAAAATTGTAACCAACACTATCAGGGGGCACCCACACGAAAGGGTTTACTCCCCACAACTGTGAACCAAGTGGTGAATAAACTCATTGAAGAGTTAAATGCTAGATGTTACTTTTGTCAAGAATATGCAGACAATTTAATCATAATAATACTTGGCAAATTTGCTAGTACTGTTAGAACAATGGAACAACAGCACTGGAGCAGAAAACAGGATCTAAAGGACAACCCCAAGAAAATAGTTGTTGTACTATTTATAAGGAAGAAAACTCAGCACACACATGGAATCTCAAGCTCATCAATGAAACTCCACCAATAGAAAGGGTGGTGAAGTATCTAGGGATACCTCTGAATGCAAAATTATTATGAACCTCTCCTATAAAGAATATATTATCCAAGGCAAAAAGTCCTCTACTGAGCACTAGAAGGCCTGTAGTAAAAACTGAGGTCTAAATCCCAGGAGTATGTACTGGATGTATACAGTTGTAATAAGGCCTACAATAATTCATGGGACTACATTATGGTGGAATAAAATAGAACATAAGATAGTTGCTAATGATTTTGGCAAAGTGCAGAGATTGGCCTGGTTAGCCATAACAGGTGGAATTAGCAGCATACCCACTGCTGGGATGGAGACCATGCTGGACATGCAACCATTACATCTTTGAGTAAGGAGGCAGCAGCAGGAGCATACAGGTTAAAAACTGAAAATAACAGAATTCCTTTAGGATATCCAGAATCTCACACCAATATAGTGAGGGTGACAAATGTAGAGATTATTGGGAAAATGCCAGCTGATCATTCAATAACATCTAGATGCTTCAATACAGCCTTTCAGTGTAACAACTGGAAGAAGGGAGCAGAGGCAGAATGAACTTCAACACTGTTGAGGACACACAGTGTGGTTTACTGTTGGATCAAAAGCAGATGGAGGTGCTGGGTCAGAGCATATGGGTACAGCTTAGACTACAGAGAGTAGTCTCTCTAGAGAAGCTGGCCACAGAATTCCATGCAGAAATATCTGCTATCAGAATGCATGCAAAGGAGAATTTGCGTAGGCTCTACAAGGATTGTAACATCTACTTTTATTTTGACAGCCCAGGAGCTTTGAAATCTCTACCAGCCCCTGCTATGAGATCAAATATCTTTGCGGAATGCTATGAAGCCTTGGAAGACAAGAGGGAAAACTGCTGTGGGTCCCTGGTCACTCAGGAATTAGTGTCAATAAACAGGCTGATAATACTGGTCAGGATGGGTGCAACAACTCTATTAATTGGACCAGAACCTGTTCTAACCAGTACGTAACTGGATCAGGAGTTGGTATGTAAAATATTGAACTACGATACAAATACAAAGGCATGGCCAGCTAATAATGCCAAAGCCATGTTTCGGGAGAAATTCTGTAATCCTGAATCTGCCCAGAAAACATATTAAACTCATGGTAGGACCCATGATAGCCAAGGTAACTTTAAGAAACACCTAAATTCAATGGATATACACTCCTGGAAATGGAAAAAACAACACATTGACACCGGTGTGTCAGACCCACCATACTTGCTCCGGACACTGCGAGAGGGCTGTACAAGCAATGATCACACGCACGGCACAGCGGACACACCAGGAACCGCGGTGTTGGCCGTCGAATGGCGCTAGCTGCGCAGCATTTGTGCACCGCCGCCGTCAGTGTCAGCCAGTTTGCCGTGGCATACGGAGCTCCATCGCAGTCTTTAACACTGGTAGCATGCCGCGACAGCGTGGACGTGAACCGTATGTGCAGTTGACGGACTTTGAGCGAGGGCGTATAGTGGGCATGCGGGAGGCCGGGTGGACGTACCGCCGAATTGCTCAACACGTGGGGCGTGAGGTCTCCACAGTACATCGATGTTGTCGCCAGTGGTCGGCGGAAGGTGCACGTGCCCGTCGACCTGGGACCGGACCGCAGCGACGCACGGATGCACGCCAAGACCGTAGGATCCTACGCAGTGCCGTAGGGAACCGCACCGCCACTTCCCAGCAAATTAGGGACACTGTTGCTCCTGGGGTATCGGCGAGGACCATTTGCAACCGTCTCCATGAAGCTGGGCTACGGTCCCGCACACCGTTAGGCCGTCTTCCGCTCACGCCCCAACATCGTGCAGCCCGCCTCCAGTGGTGTCGCGACAGGCGTGAATGGAGGGACGAATGGAGACGTGTCGTCTTCAGCGATGAGAGTCGCTTCTGCCTTGGTGCCAATGATGGTCGTATGCGTGTTTGGCGCCGTGCAGGTGAGCGCCACAATCAGGACTGCATACGACCGAGGCACACAGGGCCAACACCCGGCATCATGGTGTGGGGAGCAATCTCCTACACTGGCCGTACACCACTGGTGATCGTCGAGGGGACACTGAATAGTGCACGGTACATCCAAACCGTCATCGAACCCATTGTTCTGCCATTCCTAGACCGGCAAGGGAACTTGCTGTTCCAACAGGACAATGCACGTCCGCATGTATCCCGTGCCACCCAACGTGCTCTAGAAGGTGTAAGTCAACTACCCTGGCCAGCAAGATCTCCGGATCTGTCCCCCATTGAGCATGTTTGGGACTGGATGAAGCGTCGTCTCACGCCGTCTGCACGTCCAGCACGAACGCTGGTCCAACTGAGGCACCAGGTGGAAATGGCATGGCAAGCCGTTCCACAGGACTACATCCAGCATCTCTACGATCGTCTCCATGGGAGAATAGCAGCCTGCATTGCTGCAAAAGGTGGATATACACTGTATTAGTGCCGACATTGTGCATGCTCTGTTGCCTGTGTCTATGTGCCTGTGGTTCTGTCAGTGTGATCATGTGATGTATCTGACCCCAGGAATGTGTCAATAAAGTTTCCCCTTCCTGGGACAATGAATTCATGGTGTTCTTATTTCAATTTCCAGGAGTGTAGATGAAGAAGTCCCTAAGCGTAGACTATGTGGTGAGGCGAATGAAACTGCTCCACATCTAATCTTACAGTGCGAAGCTCTGGAGGCCAAAAGAGACAGAATATTCAGCAGATCGATAAAGCTTGAAGAAACTGAATCTGATAAGGAACTAGTAAATGGTCCCCTAATACATCTTAAGGGTACTGGGTTGATTTTGCTAGAATCACAAGGAGTGAAACCACACAATTAATTCAGTTTCAGTGCAGGTAACAGTGGGCTAAGACCACTGTTGTTTCAGTCTCCCTGCATTAATCAAATCAGAGTCTCCTTGAGTTGGCTTAACACACACAGCATTCACCAATGAGGGCTGGCTGAACCAGCATCTGAACCATCTGCACCAGTGGTCACCCCCCCCCCCCCCCCCATCCCCTGCCTGTCAGCAGCAACATACATGAAAAGGGCACAGCCACATTGCCTACTTTGACTGTCCAGCTGCCATCTGCTGGAAACTGAAAGGAAAGAAGGAAGCTCAGGGTTTAATATACCACTGATGATGAAACCATTACAGACCAAACACAAGCTCTGAGAGGAAAGGTAACTGGCAGTATTCTTTTTAATGGAACTTGTGAAGCACGCATTTCCCTTATGTGAGTTAAGGAAAATCTAAATCTGTATGGCTGAATGGGAATTAAACAATCACCCTCCAAATGCAAGATGAGGTTCTTGCCACTGTATCACCTTCCTTAGTGTGCAGCAAACTGACCTCCCCTACATGATCCCACTAATGAAGACAACACACTTGCAACATCACTCTCAGGTCAACTTTAGGTACAGTGGTTGGCAAAATTCAGTTAATTGCTAGGATACTGAGCAAATGCAGTCAGTCTACAAAGAAGATTGCTTACAAAACATCAATCAACCCAACACAGAATTTTGCCCAGGACCCATACTACATAATATTAACAATGGGTATTGGATGTATACACAGAATGGCAGCATGAGTGGTCCCAGGTATGTATGACTCATACAAGAACATTATGAAAATGATGAAAAACTGGAACTGGAAGTTGCATGAGGACAAGACATAAATTACCACAAGGAAGTATGCTTACCAATTTCCAGGCACAGTATTAAGTGAGGAATCTAGGAATATATTATATACACTTACATATTGCTCATGTAGGGACCTCAAAGGCAAGATTACAGTATGAATGGAGACATTTACACAGTCAATCTTCCTACACTCCATGCACAAATGGAATGGAAAGAAACCCAAAGATGTAGTACAATTGTAAGTACTCACTGCCATACACTTCACAGCAGTTTGCAGAGTTTGGGTGTAGACTGTCCAAAATCTTAGAAAAAGTCATCCATATGTACCTGTCCACAATTAATATGCAATATAGTTAGGATCTTGGAAGAGTTCCAATATGGAGAAAGCAGTTAACACAGAATATATTTGATTCATCAAATGATTTGCCCACTGCAGGTATTTTCTGTTACTTGTCAGAGGCATTTGACTGTGTGAATCACAATGCCATTTCATGTAAATTAGAATATCACAGACCAACAGCTCAAGTCACCTCTAACAGAAGACAAAGGGTGTGAATATGAAAGCTCCATAAAATAAATTATCAGTCATCACCAAAGTTTCAGTCACTTGCCAGCAATAACAGGAAGCATAGCTGAATGAGATTTTCACCATGCAGCAGAGTGTGTGCTGATATGAAACTTCCTGGCAGATTAAAACCATGTGCCGGATCGAGACTTGAACTCGGGACCTTCGCCTTTCATGGGCAAGTGCTCTACTGCAGAGGCCAAAATCCTATGCCATCCTTGCCTTTATCAGGGCTTCTACCATTCTCTAATGGCTATGTCACTGATGATATTAAAATATAATCTACCATGAAGAGATAAATCCCCAGATATATGAAGATGTTTTAAGTGTCAAATCCGACATATGTCAGGAGAACTAAAAAACATCTCTGTACGTAACAGATTTGTATCAAAAAACTGAGATACCACAGAATTATGCTACTTACCACGTAAAATAATGAGATGAATTAGAAATTGAACACCTTATTAACCTAATGACGTCGTATACAAATACTCCAGTGGTCAGTATGATTGTTTTATTTATCAGCTAGTATGACTGTTGGGTATAGTAAATTTTTAAACAATCTTCTGAATGTAGAGGAACACCACACTTCTTACACTGCCATGCACTTCCACTTATTTTCTTTCTCTGTGACTACAGATTGTCATATGATGTGATTGGGTTAAGAACATTCTAACTGCCATACTAGCAAATTGACTGGTTGTAAGTGTCAGTAAGAAATTCTTGCAAAGAAAGGTACAGCAACCAGCCACATAAATGGTGTTGTTATTGGTTTCAAATTGACAGGTTCATCTTCAGATGGCAGTTCACATTTAAGATGAACCTGTCAGTTCGAAACCAGTAACAGTGCAATTTGTGCAAAATAAATAGCACTATTGACAATGACTGGTTGCTGTTTTCTTGTTTGCTCAAATTATCTTATATTTTGTAGAGAGCTACAGCCTCAAAAAAATTTCAGCTTTCGATAATGTAGCAGGAAGAACATTTTTTTTCAAAGAGTCATAATACTGAAGCACCACATTTTATTTGTGATAACACAAACATATATATGTAGCAGTAAGTTTTTAACTGGCAGAACTGTAGTCAACAGAAACTGCTACTCATATCTTTTAAATTTTAGAACTCCAAAGGGAACTGCAGCTAGCACATCTACTTACGTATGGTTGAAGAGCTGTCTCCAACGTGTGACACCTGGATCAAGTCTAGAGACATGCATCACAGTGCTAAGACCACAATAGTACTGAAAACGCATTTTGCAGAAAAATTGCACTTATGAAGTTTTCCATTATCATTCTTCATGTGTAGCCTAATCCGTGAAAATGATTGGATCATTCAGATAAACTAAGTAATAATCAGATATAATTCAGTTTCCTCTGCAAGTATGCACCAAGCAAGAAACAACAGTTCTCTAGACATAAAAGATTTAATTTCTAAGGATGAGCTCTCTGCAACTCTAAAACATGATATGGTTTTTTGCATGGGAGAACAGAAACCCTGATACATATGTTAAACTGTAAAAGAGCTTTGTTCAAGCTTTTGCAAAAACCATGATGAGACTACAATTTTTACGAAGAATATAATGAAAATTCCCCTGTAGGTGTCAAAGATTTTACAAAAGCTCTTTCATACAAGATCTCAACAGTGTAATATGGGCTAAGATATGCAGTCCAATCTTCCTGTAGTTTCCAGAAATGCATCATGTATTTCCAGTTCACATAAAAGGAATTCACAAAGAAACTGGCTACATTTAGATAGGGAAATTTAAATCTGGTACTGATTATACATTAGATGACAAGTAATGGTCTGTCATTACATGAGCTAATTGTTAAAGAGTGCTGTTAACCCTTTGAGTACCACTGGTTTCTGCCAGAAACCACCATTTTATTAATTTCATTTTAAAGTACCAGTGCCTTCAGCATGAAACCACTGATGCTTTGCAAGTCAGAGAGATCTACTGTATACTGAGGTACTACTTCGAATAAAGTACATTGTAAGAGCACTTACAGCATTCAAAGTAACAGTCAGTGTGGAGACTGTGCTACGTGCATGATTGTAGGAGACTATGCCATGCGTGTTTTCTTTCTTTCTTTTCTGTTTGCTTTTTTTTAAAAAAAATACTGCTACATTATGAGTGGTTTCGAAATGGAACCACTGGGGCAGTATGTACATACGATACAAAATTGAGTAAATTTCAGGCCCATTTTTGCTTGTTATTGACTGCAACTTGTTTTAGGTTTTATGGAAGTTTTGAGATGTGGAATTGTGCACAGAAAAAATATGAATTTACTTTCAAATATACTACTTGAAATGATGTGTGGTTGAAAATGTTAGGTCTGATGTACCAATGGTTCCAAAATGAAACCACCACCTTAAAACAACTGACTGTTTACTTCTTGTCAATTTCTTCTTGCATTTGTTGCTTATTACGACAATAAAGATTAATTTTGTGGAAAATGTTAAGATTATATTCCAAAGTGAGACCACTGCCTTAAAACAGTTGAAAGTTTACTTTTGCCAATTTCTTCTTGCATTCATTGCTTACTGTGCTGATAAAGATTAATTTCGTGGAAATTTTTAAACTTGTACATTTCTTTGTATTGTTGGGACTCATACGTTAAACTTATCAGTACAGCTCATCTTAAGCTTATACACTGAACCAACTGTTTGTGTTGCTCTCATGTTTTTATATTCAGCTCTTCGTACTGCTTGGCCCCCTTACTCTTGCCTTATTTTTGGGAGTTGACCAATCTCTGTGCAGTACTACAATCAAACAAGTCACCAAGTTCAAACATCTACCTGCAACAGAACAACAACTGCTGCAACAAGTAATGTAGTCAGTTTCACGGGAAAAGAGACTGATGACTGTGCAAAATCAGTTATCAAGAAAGGACTCAATTTTGCATCAACACCAACTCAGCTTCAGATTTTATCAGTTGTACAGAACAAGTTATCTGTGCCCTCCCCAGCAAAGATGTGGAAGGAATACAGTGGGCAATGTGCCATGTACTTATGAGTCACTCCACCAAAGACAAATATCACGAAAACAGAACTACAGAAAGATCCTGAAATAGTCATTTTACCTGCAGCCAAGGGAAATGCCATTGTACCACTTCTGCTATCAGAATACAACCACAAAATGTATAATTTACTCGATGACCCAGCAGACAGAAAATTAAAAGGAGACCTGACCAAGATGGTAAAAAGGAAGACCATGAAGACTCAGTGCCAGTCCATGCCTAAGGGAAGTATCAAAAAGCTTTGACCATGTGCTGCTTTATCACTATTGGCTCTATGGCTTACCAAACTACGCAGACAAGACATTCCTCTAAGGTCTGTTGTAAGCAACACAGGGACACTTATGTAACAGCTGGCCAAACATCTGACGGCAGTATTAAGTCTCTATGTCAATAAATGTCAGCATCAAATCAGAAACGCAGTAAATTTCATTCGGTAGCTACAACAACAATGCCTTCAAACCAGGAGATTATATTGAGCTTTGATGTGGTCTCATTTTTCACCAAGGTGCTGCTTTGTGATTCCCTCAAGCTGATCATGTAGTTTCAGTCCCACAATGCCTATCCTCTTCAAATTTCCTCTTACACATACATTCTTGCCCACAAGGAGTGATTATTATGAACAAACAGATGACATTGGCACAAGGAGTCTTATTTCATCAGTTGTGGCAAACTTATTCATGGAAGATTTTGAAGAAAAACTTTTGAAAAATGTATGTTGGTGACACACTTGGTGTACAGCCACAGGGATGTGAAAGGCTCGAGTAGTTCCCCCAAAATCTGAAAACTACACCCCAGCATCAGAGTCATTGTGGGGTTGGAAATGAAAAGCAACTCCTCTTTTTTATGTCCTGGCACTATGGGGAAAGTGTCTACAGCAAAGCCACCCAGACTGACTTGTGTCAGCTTAGTTCCAGCTGGCATCATCCCTACATTGTGAGGGTGTGCTACAGATACTGGTGCACAAGGTCCATGCAGTGTATGACCAAGAAAGCCTATCAACAGAGCTCAAGCAGATCCACGAAGAATGGATATGGCAAGACACAAATCTGATGTGCCTTTAGGCAGAAGTTACAAACCCAGCAAACACAAAATAATAAGGAAAAAAAAAAGACAGAATTTAGCTCAGCATAACACTGAAAACATTTCATATCATCATCCAAAAATGCAAGCACTATTAGGTTCTGTGAAGAAGACATGAGACTCCATAGCCCAGGTGTCTATCATATTCAATGTAAATGCAGTAATGTGTGAGAAGTCAAAAAAAAAAAAAAATTCCCACAAAATATGCGGTTGCACAACACTGCAAGCAACAGGGGATTTCATGAAATAAGAAAAGCAGAAATGCTAAGATAAACCTCTTCTTTTAGAGGATTGTGTCTTAAAGGAATCTGTTGAGATGTGAGTGGCCGATTGTCTGATAAATAGAGAGAGTGGCTTCAATCTAAGTAAGGTGGGGACACAGACTCAGTACAATGAAATCACGTCAGCCCTGAGTGACTTCTGCACCTGACACGGGCGGCAGAGGCACTGAGGGAGCAGACTTTGCTACCAGCATTTGGCAATTGCAGCCCCCTACCACTCAAAGCTACACTGGCTGGAAGCAGAATATATGGTAGGAGCTGATAAAGAGTATAAAGGAGGCACAACGTAGCAAAGATGCTCATTCTACAGTCAAAATAATACTATTTCATCAACAATTGCACTCGGCTGGATACTGAAGAGCAAGACAAATAGTTGATTCACCAAGAGAGTTTTAAGACCACGCTATGAGTAAGGTGTTATGGGAGGATCATATTTAGAAGGAGTGGGCATTCAAATCCTTATTCAGCAGTCCTGATTACATTACACATGAATTCACGGAATTGCTTCAGGCACATGTCTAGATGATTTGTTCAGGTCCTAGCTGCATTTTTAGTGACACTTCTATCAGTGGGACACTAGATTACAATTTTCCATCTTCAATTATTAGAGAGAAGAGCTCTTATTGTCTTAAGATATTAATAAATTTCTGTTGACTTCTTCTTGGTTTTTTGCTTTACGTGTTTAATGCAGACATATTATCCTGGTTATCACTGTTAGCATTCAACCGCGATTCTTATACATATATTTTAACAACGCGTTTCAAGAGACAATGCTCTCATCATCAGGTTGTAAAGTCTATGTCATGAAATTAAACGGACTAAAAAGACAAAATACCATCATAAAAATTGTCTTTTTAGTCCGTTTAATTTCATGACATAGACTTTACAACCTGATGATGAGAGCATTGTCTCTTGAAACGCGTTGTTAAAATATATGTATAAGAATCGCGGTTGAATGCTAACAGTGATAACCAGTATAACGACAACTGCTACCTCGACTCCATAATGGATTATATTAAAAAAAAAGACATCTTATCACTTTTTAAATCAAATATTTCTAGTATGAGAAACTACATAGCACTTGGATATGTTGTTATGAACCTGTGAAAATATCTACCTGAGGAACTTTTTGTAGCTGTCAATTTAATCCCTCTACCATTAACTATGCAGCTATACGAAACAATACATATACCAGAAAATGAATTCACTGTTTGCAAAGAGAAAGAAAAGGACAAAGAGGGCAAGGGAGACAGTGAATTTTAGGTTATTATATATGTCTTAGCTCTATATGCAAAATACTACCAACTGTCTCTGGGAAAAGATAAACAGAATAACAACAGATCATATAAAAAAAATGTTTTTATTTTGAATTTATCCCTCATGACACATAAATGGCATTTTTCATTTTCTTTCTTTCTTTCTTTTTTTTTTTTTTTTTTTTTTTTTCCTCGAAGAGACCATCCATGTGCCAGTCTTAAGGATATGACATTTCTGCAGTCAAGATTCACTGCACAAAATTAATTTGTACATTCTTTGGTGACATGGTACACAATGAACACAGGATTTAAGTATTACAAACATTAGAAACACAATAATTATTTCGCAAATAATGCTCAAAAAATAAAAATAAAAAAATAAATTACATTTCTGAGTGACACACAACCATATACAGTGCTTTTAGTAACATGATAATGAAAAAATATGCAGTTTTCCAATCAAATGAGGGGAACGTCAAATTACAAATACTGAATTTTCCAACTCTCAGTTGTTGTCAGTTTCAGTTTTTAATTTCTTCTCTAGCATAGTTTATTTTAAACATAATCGTCTATGCGCAAGAAGGCAGGGTTTCTGTTGCATTTAAAAGTGAGGTTAAGAGGAAATAAACCAAGTATGCGACAAACACTCACTTGAAATTAAAATAAAACTATTCCTCATTATTATAAACTTCAAGATGGTAAACAAACAAAAATTTTGCAGATATTCACATTAAATTCAAAGAAACTTAGAGAATCTGTTTTTATAGTGCAAGGGAAACAAATTACATGCTTTTCATATCCATGATACAGTTTGATAAATTTTAATGTTTTGACTTCAATGTGTAAATGGAGTAGCATCTCTCTGTTGCTAGTGGAAATGTAGTGAATGTATCACCAGTGTCAAAACCTGTATTCTTGCCGAATGATTTAGTTGTTAGCTGGAGGGTTCCAAGATTCAGACGGACGTGGAAACCAAATAGCATTTAAAGATGTAAATGGATCAAAACCAAGGCCTCTCTGAAACATAAAGTTTTATTATGAGTCAAAAAGCATGTTTAATAAATGGCTCATTAACACGTACATTTGAATATAGGCAATACATGTGACACCAGAAGCAAGACAGCTCACATTTGATATTTCATGCTGCATAATGCAGATTTATTAATTTAGGCAATGTGAAATAGGCATGTGCCCTTTTAGCACTGCCTAAATTGCCCTAGGACTAGAGCTGACCTCTTCCACAGATGAAGCAGTGTGCAGGTATTACAAACATGGTCTCAAATCAGAACTGCTGAAATTAGACTTACGCCCACTTAACCTCTAACATACTGAGTTCAAAATCATCATGTCAGGTACATCTAAAATCACACATTAATGACACTTGTACCTAAGAGTACTTAGTTTTCAATAAGTTGAGAGCAAGACCTCTACTGTGGAAAAAAACTGACACTCTCACTCTCTCATAAATATTATAAATGAAGGGATGCTGTATCTGGTGTCAGACGAAACAGTACCACAACATGTATTTGGCTTGATGTACGGACAATCCAATCCATTGGCAGTCATATGTATGCAGACAGTTTTAATTCATTTGGAAATTATACATGATGGCATCATAAGTACCGGTGTTTGTAATCTGAAATAGAATGGGCATGAAAAGATACAGTTGCAGATAGGCCATCAGTGCCAACTTTATGCCGAGGATTATTTAATTTTAAGGATAAGTGATCCAATTTAGTGTTATTTCAAAAGTAATTATAGTTAAAAGATATTTATTGAACTGGAACTGGGCATATTGCACAGTATACTTGTTCCAATCTCAAGTAACTATTATCTGCATTAATGATACGGCACAGAACTACGTATTTTCTAAGAGTGATTAAATGACAACTGGGAAGACAGTGGAGGGCAAAGCTACAGTTCAACCACCCAAGAGAGATTCTTTACAACTCACGGTGCCGCAGTTAGCTGGTTTGATTGAAAAGAAAACAATAATTTACAGTTTAAGTAAGCCAATCTAGACTTAGTAAACAAAATATAATTTATAAAGGAAGAGTATCAGCAAAATAATGCACTTGTAACAGCTCAGTCACAAACAAATATTGATAAATTAAACAATGTTTGGTTGTACATGGATGACCAGTTAGTGTTGTCAAGTGAAAGATGGAATGAAACTTCAAACAAATCAACTGAAACAGAGGTTATATCTGATGTATAACATCACACATAGTAACCATCAATGTTTGTAAGTGTGGAAAAACGGTAGGCAGAATTTAGATTTAGGTCTATATACATACTCCACAAGCCACCATATGGTATAAAAGGTACCTCGTACCACTATTAGTAATTTCCTGCCCTATTCCATTCACAAATGGATCATGGGAAAAATGACTGTCTATATGCCTCCAACCGAGCTCTAATTTCTCTCGTCTTCGTGGTCTTTACACGAAATGTACATTGGCGGCAGGAAAATCGTTCTGCAGTCAGCTGCATCTGCCTATCCTCTAAATTTTACCATAACACTTGCATGCAGATCAAATCTACTCAAAACAAATTCAGCAGCACATGTCTGAATTTCTTTTGATGTCTTCCTTTAATATGACCTGATAGGTCGGCAGTACTTCGCAAGTACTCTGCTACCCGAGTAAATGCTTCCTTTGTGTAGTGCACCTCTTACCTATCAAGAGGAATCCTACAATTCTCCACCACATAACCCAGGTCCAGAATTCTGCAATCAAGTCCATCCCAGAAATGGTGGAGCCTCTGGTTGATACCCTCTACTCGGCTGTAAACAAAAGGTCTCCCAATTAATTTCTGGGCATTATACTGCAAATTGTGAGATCTGTTTGCAACCTGCGAGAGAGGCTAACAGCCTTCACCATTTCCACCAGTAGCCCATATGAACGGAGAATGGACTCTGAATCCAAGCAATAGACATCATTGGTGCCAAAATGAGCCACAACCTGCAGATGACTGCACCCTGAACCCTTGATAGCCACAGGCAGAGCCTTCTCCACATCTCAGATGAGACCCCATGGCAGACATACCGGGCACACATTGAAATTTTTTTCCTGTCAATAGCCACAGGCAGAGCCTTCTCTGCCTCTTAGATGAGGCCCCATGGCAGGCATACTGGACACACATTTAAGTTTTTTCCTGGCTCTTACCCTATCTTCCTAAAGGGTTCCATATCACAGCTAATATTTATTGGAGTTTCCCATAACTAGAACCCCCCCCCCCCCCCATGTGTCTGCTCAGACCCTGGTGAAGGAGCGGCCGCATGTCCACTCACAGGGTGAACACGTGAGGCCAGATGGCCGGTCCCTACATTGACACTCTGACTCATGCTACGTGAATGCATTACAACCTGCCGTTCAGCCTTCAGTGACAGTGGATCCCCAATGTTGGATACACTGTAAGGTGCCTCAGTAGCAGTCACTGTGGGTGCAACAAGTGGCACATGTGGTGCCCCATGCGACATGCCGATTCTCCGCCATCTTTACACAACAAGGCAGCAGCAGCCTGAAAATGGCTGACCATGGCCAAAAGCATCTTTAACTGTTTGCAAACTGCGGCCAGCTCCTACTGCATCCACACACGGAATGTACCCATCCTTCTATGAGAAATGAGCTGTAGAAGCACACAGAAAAGCTAGCTATGTAACTTGCTCCTCTCTTAATGTTTCACAAGTGCAGCAAGAAAATCAGTTAAATGTTGATACAACTGAACTGAGAAGAAAAGTCACAGATATTTTATTTTGACTAGTCATGCGAGCATGTAGCACTGTTTCACAGTTGCGAGGAAAGAAAAAAAAAGATCTGTTGGAGGAAGAAAGGGAATGAGAAAGTACAGTACTGACTGAAAGATAAGAAATGGGACAGAGACCTTAGGCCAAAAGAAAACAGACCAATCTTGTTGCTGAGCTCTCACTAAATTTGTTCTTGGGTAAAACTAAAAAATTATGGCCCTTATATAGCAGTAGATGTCAAATGGTTGATGAGGATGTTGAGTTAACTAATAACTACAAGATGATTCTCTATACTAGAGTTGTAATCAGTTTCAACTACAATGTGATTACTGTCTGAGACGGGACAAGGGACAGTACAAAAATAAAATGAAACTTTCAGGGACTGGTAAAACATCACATTTTTTTTTTTTACAAAATATTACTGGTTTTAAAAAAGGCTGTGTAGCATTAGCATGAAACATGGACTGAACTGCACATGATTAGCATTTATTAGTGGTAGTTACTATGTATGATGTGAAAAGCATTGTTTTCTTCTTCTTTATATTGACCGCTACTTTGCTAGCAGTCTGATTACAGTGAACTTGATTTTATAATATGTGACAGGAATAAGATAGAATCAAAAAAGGATTTATTGGGGAGGATTGTTTTAGTGAGGATACCTCAAGAGGAGGATCAGATTTTAGTAAAGTACAGGTAAGAAGATTTTAGTTTTATGGGAATTAGGCTATGGTGTAAGCAAGGGTACTGGAGAAATCCTCCGAAGAAGACTTCTTTAGCTGACTTTCATACAAAACAAAATTACATTGCGTTGTGATGCCATTTGAATGCTGCCATAGATCACATAGTTGCGCCAGCATGCATTATGAACCTTGTACTGCAGAAGATTTGGTGACATTTGCTTTATTTAGTACCAAAGCCTATAACTTATCTTATTTGCAGCTATCTTATTTTCTCTTAAAGTTGTTCTTATGTTTTGAATTTTTCAGGCCCCTCTATACATCGTAGTGTAGTAATGACTGGGCCTTGATAAAAGTACAGTATCAGAGAACTGAATTCAGTGGTTCCCTGGTTACAAACTCTGATGATATCTCCAACATTGGGAGATAAAATGATCGGCACTGAAACCTTTATCTGACCATGGCTAAACACCCATGAAACTATAATCACAAATGATATAAATACTGCCCATGAAAGCCTGGAAAGTATATACAGCCCTCAATAAATGATGGTGAATCATAATGAGAATAACATGTTAGTTACATAAAGTGGCAATAGTTTCTAGGAAATTACTGGAGTTTTCTCTCCCCCTTCCCCTTTATTCTGGTAATTTGGAATGATGCTGGGGCTTTAACTGTGACTTCGGTAATGACAACAGTCTTTGACAAAGAGACTTAGATAGAAGCAGCAAAGTATTTTTAAACAAGGTAGCAAGCAGACATAACTGGAAGCATTTATATAAGTACTGGTGAAGAGCTATTATGTGTAACTTAATGAGGTCATTCTTGGACAATAGATGATAACACACAGGGGAAAAAACTACAAAGAACGAAACTTGTCTAGCTTGAAGGGGGAAACCAGATGGCGCTATGGTTGGCTCACCGGATGGCACTGCCATAGGTCAAACAGGTATCAACTGCTTTTTTAAAAATAGGAACCCCCATTTTTTAATTACATATTCGTGTAGTATGTAAAGAAATATGAATGTTTTAGTTGTTGTTGTTGTGGTCTTCAGTCCTGAGACTGGTTTGATGCAGCTCTCCATGCTACTCTATCCTGTGCAAGCTTCTTCATCTCCCAGTACCTACTGCAACCTACATCCTTCTGAATCTGCTTAGTGTATTCATCTCTTGGTCTCCCTCTACGATTTTTACCCTCCATGCTGCCCTCCAATACTAAATTGGTGACCCCTTGATGCCTCAGAACATGTCCTACCAACCGATCCCGTCTTCTGGTCAAGTTGTGCCACAAACTTCTCTTCTCCCCAATCCTATTCAGTACTTCCTCATTAGTTATGTGATCTACCCATCTAATATTCAGCATTCTTCTGTAGCACCACATTTCAAAAGCTTCTATTCTCTTCTTGTCCAAACTATTTATCGTCCATGTTTCACTTCCATACATGGCTACACTCCATACAAATACTTTCAGAAATGACTTCCTCACACTTAAATCTATACTCGATGTTAACAAATTTCTCTTCTTCAGAAACGCTTTCCTTGCCATTGCCAGTCTACATTTTATATCCTCTCTACTTCGACCATCATCAGTTATTTTGCTCCCCAAATAGCAAAACTCCTTTACTACTTTAAGTGTCTCATTTCCTAATCTAATTCCATCAGCATCACCCGACTTAATTCGACTACATTCCATTATCCTCGTTTTGCTTTTGTTGATGTTCATCTTATATCCTCCTTTCAAGACACTGTCCATTTCATTCAACTGCTCTTCCAAGTCCTTTGCTGTCTCTGACAGAATTACAATGTCATCGGCGAACCTCAATGTTTTTATTTCTTCTCCATGGATTTTAATACCTACTCCAAATTTTTCTTTTGTTTCCTTTACTGCTTGCTCAATATACAGATTGAATAACATCGGGGAGAGGCTACAACCCTGTCTTACTCCCTTCCCAACCACTGCTTCCCTTTCATGTCCCTCGACTCTTATAACTGCCATCTGGTTTCTGTACAAATTGTAAATAGCCTTTCGCTCCCTGTATTTTACCCCTGCCACCTTTAGAATTTGAAAGAGAGTATTCCAGTCAACATTGTCAAAAGCTTTCTCTAAGTCTACAAATGCTAGAAACGTAGGTTTGCCTTTCCTTAATCTTTCTTCTAAGATAAGTCGTAAGGTCAGTATTGCCTCACGTGTTCCAACATTTCTACGGAATCCAAACTGATCTTCCCCGAGGTTGGCTTCTATTAGTTTTTCCATTCGTCTGTAAAGAATTCGTGTTAGTATTTTGCAGCTGTGACTTATTAAACTGATGGTTCGGTAATTTTCACATCTGTCAACACCTGCTTTCTTTGGGATTGGAATTATTATATTCTTCTTGAAGTCTGAGGGTATTTCTCCTGTTTCATACATCTTGCTCACCAGATGGTAGAGTTTTGTCATGACTGGCTCTCCCAAGGCCGTCAGTAGTTCCAATGGAATGTTGTCTACTCCGGGGGCCTTGTTTCGACTCAAGTCTTTCAGTGCTCTGTCAAACTCTTCACGCAGTATCGTATCTCCCATTTCATCTTCATCTACATCCTCTTCCATTTCCATAATATTGTCCTCAAGTACATCGCCCTCGTATAGACCCTCTATATACTCCTTCCACCTTTCTGCTTTCCCTTCCTTGCTTAGAACTGGGTTTCCATCTGAGCTCTTGATATTCATACAAGTCGTTCTCTTATCTCCAAAGGTCTCTTTAATTTTCCTGTAGGCAGTATCTATCTTACCCCTAGTGAGATAAGCCTCTACATCCTTACATTTGTCGTCTAGCCATCCCTGCTTAGCCATTTTGCACTTCATGTCGATCTCATTTTTGAGACGTTTGTATTCCTTTTTGCCTGCTTCATTTACTGCATTTTTATATTTTCTCCTTTCATCAATTAAATTCAATATCTCTTCTGTTACCCAAGTATTTCTACTTGACCTCTTCTTTTTACCTACCTGATCCTCTGCTGCCTTCACTACTTCATCCCTCAAAGCTACCCATTCTTCTTCTACTGTATTTCTTTCCCCCATTCCTGTCAATTGTTCCCTTATGCTCTCCCCGCAACTCTGTACAACCTCTGGTTCTTCAGTTTATCCAGGTCCCATCGCATTAAATTCCCACCTTTTTGCAGTTTCTTCAGTTTTAATCTGCAGTTCATAACCAATAGATTGTGGTCAGAGTCCACATCTGCCCCTGGAAATGTCTTACAATTTAAAACCTGGTTCCTAAATCTCTGTCTTACCATTATATAATCTATCTGATAAATTTTAGTATCTCCAGGGTTCTCCCATGTATACAACCTTCTTTCATGATTCTTAAACAAAGTGTTAGCTATGATTAAGTTGTGCTCTGTGCAAAATTCTACCAGGCGGCTTCCTCTTTAATTTCTTAGCCCCAATCCATATTCACCTACTATGTTTCCTTCTCTCCCTTTTCCTACACTCGAATTCCAGTCACCCATGACTATTAAATTTTCATCTCCCTTCACTATCTGAATAATTTCTTTTATTTCATCATACATTTCTTCAATTTCTTCGTCATCTGCAGAGCTAGTTGGCATATAAACTTGTACTACTGTAGTAGGTGTGGGCTTCGTATCTATCTTGGCCACAATAATGCGTTCACTATGCTGTTTGTAGTAGCTTACCCGCATTCCTATGTTCCTATTCATTATTAAACCTACTCCTGCATTACCCCTATTTGATTTTGTGTTTATAATCCTGTAGTCACCTGACCAGAAGTCTTGTTCCTCCTGCCACCGAACTTCACTAATTCCCACTATATCTAACTTTAACCTATCCATTTCCCTTTTTAAATTTTCTAACCTACCTGCCCGATTAAGTGATCTGACATTCCACGCTCCGACCCGTAGAACGCGAGTTTTCTTTCTCCTGATAACGACATCCTCTTGAGTAGTCCCCGCCCGGAGATCCGAATGGGGGACTATTTTACCTCCGGAATATTTTACCCAAGATGACGCCATCATCATTTAATCATACAGTAAAGCTGCATGCCCTTGGGAAAAATTACGGCCGTAGTTTCCCCTTGCTTTCAGCCGTTCGCAGTACCAGCACAGCAAGGCCGTTTTGGTTATTGTTACAAGGCCAGATAAGTCAATCATCCAGACTGTTGCCCTTGCAACTACTGAAAAGGCTGCTGCCCCTCTTCAGGAACCACACGTTTGTCTGGCCTCTCAACAGATACCCCTCCGTTGTGGTTGCACCTACGGTACGGCTATCTGTATCGCTGAGGCACGCAAGCTTCCCCACCAGCAGCAAGGTCCATGGTTCATGTTTTAGTTAGACCACTTTTTACGCTTTGTGATAGATGGTGCTGTAATAGTCACATGGCTCACAATTTTAGACTAACAGTTGGTAACAGGTAGGATTTTAAAATTAAAATACAGAACGTAGGTACGTTTGAACATTTTATTTCGGTTGTTCCAATGTGATACATGTACCTTTGTGAACTTATCATTTCTGAGAACGATTGCTGTTACAGCGTGATCACCTGTAAAGACCACATTAATGTAATAAATGCTCAAAATGATGTCCGCAAACCTCAATGCATTTGGCAATACGTGTAATGACATTCCTCTCAACAGCGAGTAGTTCGCCTTCCGTAATGTTTGCACATGCATTGACAATGCGCTGATGCATGTCGTCAGGCGTTGTCGGTGGATCACGATAGCAAATATCCTTCAACTTTCCCCACAGAAAGAAATCCCGGAACGTCAGATCCGGTGAACGTATGGGCCATGGTATGGTGCTTCGACGACCAATCCACCTGTCATGAAATATGCTATTCAATAGCGCTTCAACTGCACGCGAGCTATGTGCCAGACATCCATTATATTGGAAATACATCGCCATTCTGTCATGCAGTGAAACAGCTTGCAGTAACATCGGTAGAACATTACATAGGAAATCAGCATCCATATCACCATTTAGATTGCCATTGTAAAAATGGGGGCCAATTATCCTTCCTCCCATAATGCTGCACCATACATTAACCCGCCAACGTCACTGATGTTCCACTTGTCACAGCCATTGTGGATTTTCTGTTGCCCAATAGTGCATATTATGCTGGTTTACATTACCGCTGTTGGTGAATGACGCTTTATCGCTAAATAGAACGCATGCAAAAAATCTGTCGTCATCCCATAATTTCTCTTGTGCCCA
The DNA here is from genome assembly GCF_023898315.1 of Schistocerca nitens. Taxonomy (NCBI): domain Eukaryota; kingdom Metazoa; phylum Arthropoda; class Insecta; order Orthoptera; family Acrididae; genus Schistocerca; species Schistocerca nitens. Next base: position 486,695,155 of record NC_064621.1, read on the forward strand.
GTGGCAGAACTGTACACGACGTTCAAAGACGTCACCATGAAATTCTGGTGCATAGAAATATGGTACGGGTGCAATCGATGTTGAAGTAGCATTCTCAACACCGACGTTTTTGAGATTCCCGATTCCCACGCAATTTGTCTTCTACTGATGTGCGGATTAGCCGTGACAGCAGCTAAAACACCTACTTGGGCATCATCACTTGTTGCAGGTCATGGTTTACGTTTCACATGTGGCTGAACACTTCCTGTTTCCTTAAGTAATGTAACTATCCGGCGAACAGTCTGGACACTTGGATGATGTCGTCCAGGATACCGAACATCATACATAGCACACGCCTGTTGGGCATTTTGATCACAATAGCCATACATCAACACGATATCGACCTTTTCCACAATTGGTAAACGGTCCATGTTAACACGGGTAATGTATCACGAAGCAAATACTGTCCGCACTAGCGGAATGTTACATGATACCACGTACTTACACGTTTGTGACTATTACAGCACCATCTATCACAAAGCGAAAAAATGGTCCAACTAAAACATTTATATTTATTTACGTACTACACAAGTATGTATTAAAAAATGGGGGTTCCTATTTCAAAAAAACACAGTTGATATCCGTTTGACCTATGGCAGTGTCATCTAGCGGGCCAACCATAGCGTCATCTGGTTTCCCCCTTCAAGCTAGAAGAGTTTTGTTCTTTGTAGTTTTTTCGTTTGATGCTTACTTCATGAGATATTTGGCCCGGTCACTATCAATGGACCACCCTGTATAACTCTGAAAAAACTGAATCATATTTAAATATATTCTAAACTATCATTAGAAGAGTAAAACATAAAATATTGCTGTTGCACAGGAATAGCACTTTGATTAATAAATGAAATAGCTAATTTAAGCTTACTTTGAATAAGGCTCTGGGTTCCTTAAATAAAAACAATATCTCAAAGTTAATGCTTTAATACAGTTAATAAAGTTAACAGTATGCCTAATACTTCCAGTCAAAAAGTATGTAAATAGCAAATTTTAATTGGGTCTTTCACCCTAAAAATATTTAAGTATTTGAAAATAACTAATACAGTACTATAGTAATACATTACTAAAATAGTACTAATATTTCGAAACTGAAAATTTAACATTATGTATGTATTTAATTCTCTATTTTATAAAGACTTTTAATATTGATCTAAATGCCATTATTAGGGCTAGAGTGTCTTTAGAAGGGTGCAAATGGTGACCATCTGACTGGATTACTGAATATGAAGTTGTCGATGATGACTGGTTGGATATCCAATTCATCCAAAACATCTCGGTGGGCATGAAGAACAGCCAAGTTGTTCAGTCGCTTCTGTCCCATTGTTAATCAGAGATATGACTTCAGACATCTAAGGGCGCTAAATGACCTTTCTGTTGTTGCTGTCATGATTGGAACTACTTAGGGAAGCTTAATGCACTTCACTACTTCACCTAATATTCCTCCAACTGCAGGCTCTAGTGTAATGTACTTTCTAATATCACACGCTTTTTAAGACCAGTTTTTTTTTATTAGCGATATCAGCTAACATATTCAAGTGTAAGTGCAGTCTCTCAATGACTAGGTCATTTTTGAAAAATCAGTTGATTTTTCCAAATATGTTTCACCTCTGTTTACTAAAAGCAAGCACTATTGTTCAACTGCAATGACCTGTGTGAGTCCAGTTGAAGCAAACAACTCAGTAATGCAAGATTGCACCATTTCACAAACTTCAATGTACATAGCTTTGTATTATTCCTTTGGGGTTTTGAAGGTGTGTGGTGAACTGGTTTTATTGCTTTCATACTTCTTTGGTATACTTCAATTCCGAGGAAGCAAAGGGTCATAAACTTGTGAAAGTTTTCTTTTAAACACAATTCTCAAAAGTGTTCAAAACTATCATGCCTTCCATTCAATATACAAATCAAGCCCTCATATACTTTTTCCAAATCAGCAACACTTAGACGAGGGCACTGAATTTTTTCATTGACACCCTCTACTGGGTTCACTGCATGGCAATAAAAACGTAAAAAGAAATTGTAACATTGACTCAAGGTAGCCTGCACTTTTGTAACCTGCCTCTGTTTTGTCCTCTGCAGGAAATGTTTCAAAAAACTCTAGAAGTTCTTCAAAGTATTTCAATATTCTCAAGATACTAAAAGCATGCATAGTCCATCGAGTCGGGCAAAGGAGTCATATACCAGCTTGGTCATTGGTGCTCTCACAACGTATACTTCTTGGAAGTCCCATCCTTTTGTTGGATTCCATTACGGTGTGTTTGACTAAAGCCATAATACCCCTCATAGATGTAAAATGGCAGGGACTGTCTAGAGCTGCCAAGTTTAAACTGTGAGCAGTGCAGTGCACATAACGTGCTTTTGGTTGTATATCCAAAACTAACTTTTTTAGTCTTTTGTGAACTTAACTCTCATATTTGAGGCACCATTATAGCACTGTCCTCTTAAGTTATCCACTGACAAATCAATACGAGCAAAAATGTCTTTTAAAATACTAAACAGAGTTTGTGATTCAGTGTTGGGGGAAGTAAATGCATCTTCTTTTTTTGAAGAAAATTGTAACAGACTTTTAGCATCTGCCTCTGTAGGTTTTGCAAAAAACTTTTTCGGTAGATGCTTCATACTCTAACCACGTATATCTGATCAACCAAGACTTCTGAAAAGATCTTCCCTTACGTGATTGTCCAGGTTTTGGCTGTAAACGGTTCTCACCTGAAGACAACGAAGCAATTGACAACACAATAATTGATGGAGGTTGACTTGCAGTATCATCAACTTCCAAGTGCACCTTTTTGGTAACAAATTTATCCATTGCAAACTTAATTCACAATACACAAAGAGACTAAAGTAAATGAATAAAATATAGTCATATAAAATAGTTTACTAGACACTAAAGTCAGAACACTAAATAAGTCTGCAGTATGCACTGAATGAAACTATCCGCACTGAATTACTGCGACAGCAGGGTGGGCTTTATATAGCTGCGGCATTGTAATGTCTTGAATCATCAAGGTGATGTGAGGCAGAGGGTTCCAGGCACTTCTGCTCCAGTCTTTTTATGTCACTACAGCTGCAGTGCTGGCCCACCGGCACCAGACTTTACCCGAAGGTTTGTGCACCGGGACAAATTCTAAGTGTGCCCGCAGTACCGTAACAGTATCATGATTCCCACCACTTGTTTTCAGTTAACCTGATTACTACCGTAATAATTATTTGTTTTAACTCATTACTGAATGTATTTTAAAAGGTAACTATCGTCAAACAAGGAAAATAAAAAATTTCAACATAATTTTCTGATTTTATAAAGCATAATATAACTAACAATTTTCTTAAATAATTGGGGAGCTCCACCATCCGAAACGAATTTTTGAGGGGGCTTGGGCCCCCTCAGGCCCCATGATGGAGTCGGCACCTGTGGTAACGCGTTATCCTCAAAACTATTTACCTGTTACAAGCGAAACAAGGTAATTTCATACCATATAACTGGTATAAATAAATGAATAAATCTTTCTTTTTACAATGTTTCTGTATTATAAATCAAGAAATATCTTATATAATTTTGTCATTAATATATGTGTAGCATCTAAGACAAAAGGTTAGTTTGTGTAGACGTCCCATTAGATATGATTGATGTTACTGAGACTAAAATGCACGAAGAAGTAAGGACATAACACTAGTGAGTGCATCCCAACACGTTAAACCCAAAATACGTTAAAGTTTCGTGTTGTGAACAGTTTTATTTAATAACCTGAATGACATTTAAATCTCTCTGTCTTACCAGACAAGTAGTGTTTTACGTTCTTCACTGCAATTGAAGTGATTATCATCACTGTTAAGTGTTAATGTGTGTATGTTTAATAAACCAATGTGTTTGAAATAAACCATTGTATTTGAACAGAGAAAAACTTGTGTTATTCCTAAATAATATAAAAGTTTCTGGGTGCAAGTATGCTACTGTGTAATTTAAAGTGATTGAAGAAACACAAGTTGTAAGTTTTGTACATAAACAAAAAGTAAATTTTGAGATTAGTGTATTGTGACTTTCGTACGTCAGAGTAACTTTTGGAGTCAGTTAGCGAATTTCGACTCTAGATTCAACAATAGTGATAAGCACTGGTTTACTGGAAGGGCAATCAAACTGGAGTAAATGGAAATACAAAGAAAATGTCTGTCTACTTGGTATGCTTGGAGCGTTTGGCATTGTTAAAGGTAGGTTAGTTAAACCTTTACAACCTGCAGAAGGTGCTACTGCTCAAGTAAAAGAGGCATATAAGAACACATTAAATAATTATCTTAAGGCTGACAGCAATGCTTTAATTGTATCAACCATGGCTATGACAGACGAAACATTGCAGAAAATAATGTGTCTTAACACATCCTGAGAAGTACAGGTAGAATTGCATAAATTATTTGACAATATTTCTGAAAATAAAAGTTTATGACCTCTGTTTACAATTTTTTGGATTTGTGAAACATTCTAATAAAAACATAACAACTAATGTACCAAATTTGAAAAATGTATGGAATGATTTGAAATAAGAAGTGGCCAAAGATGCTGAAAATCATCCAGAATTGCCCAATTTATATTTAATTTGTATAATTTTAGATCCACTACCAGATGAGTATTTTTCATTAAAATAAAGCAGAATGCTTATGTCAAAAACTGATAGGACTGTTGATAACTTGACAATTCAACTCTGTGGACATGAGAAAGCTTTGCCGAGTAAAGGCACTTTTAAGCATCTCATCAAAACAACGATCTAAATACCCACAGAGGAAAATGAAAATTGTCTATCATTACTCTAAGAAGGCGTATCATGTGATCAAGAAATTTTGAAAGTGGATTGTGGATGTTCGAGCACAAAAGCCTTAGAAAAGTGGTGTGTTGGAAGCTGTTAAAACCACAAATATGAACATGATTTTGTTTCCAGAATGAGATTTTCACTCTGCAGCAGAGTGTGCGCTGATGTGAAACTTCCTGGCAGATTAAAACTGTGTGCCCGACCGAGACTCGAACTCGGGACCTTTGCCTTTTGCGGGCAAGTGCTCTACCAACTGAGCTACCGAAGCACGACTCACGCCCGGTACTCACAGCTTTACTTCTGCCAGTACCTCGTCTCCTACCTTCCAAACTTTACAGAAGCTCTCCTTCGCAGGAATAAGGATTTAAGAGAAGTGAAGTTCATACCTCCCATTTTATGAGACATAAAAGTTCTTACACGACTTTTTTCATATGTTGTATTGATGACGGACTGTTGTGGCAACAATGATAGTGAATTTAAAGAATTTATTGAAGCCCTTGCAAGAGAATTCAAAATAAAATCAAACCTGGCATCATTTTTCTTGGGATCGGAAATTGAGAGAAAAGAAGATGGATCCATTCAAATCAGTAAGATGCACTACTGCAAGAAGGTTTTGGAGCATTTTGGCATGATTGTGGAGTTGTTACAACTCCAATTATAAAGGACGATGCCATGGAAGAGAACCTTATCAACACTCAATATCCATGTAGGCGAGCAGTTGGATCCTTGATGTACTTGATGTGTGGGACAAGACCAGACATAGCATATGCTGTAGGAGTAGTACATAGAAGTCAGGAAACTCTGACAGTGTGTGATGTAATAAAGGTAAAAAGAATCTTTTGCTATTAAATAATGCTTAGGTAAAAGATACATTTGACTATGTGATAAATTACAAAAGCATTGAAGACAAAAGCATTCTTGACCGTTATAGTGATGCCAGTCATGGAGATGATTTAGAGAATGGATGATACACTTCAGGTGTTCTTTGCTTGTAATCTGGTGCACCTGTCAGCTGGACGAGTAAGCAACAAACTTCAGTTGCAGTCTCTACTACAGAAGCTGAAGTTACAGCGGCTAGTGAAGCAGCATGAGGAATTGTTTGGATCAAGAGACTTTTAACTGAACTTTGACAACTAAAGGATTTGAAACCTTGCCTACAAGTGGACAGAATCACAAATTTCACTTTTTTTCAAGAATTAGTTACAGCTAGTGAAATTATTATTTCAAGAGCAAAAGCAGAAAATCAGCTTGTGGATTTATCAAGAAAATCATTATTTGCTGTTAGACAACGACAATTGTGCAATAATGTGTATGTGTGTGTGTGTGTGTGTGTGTGTGTGTGTGTGTACTCTTCTCTGCAATGGAAATTATTTTTATCCTTGTTAAGTGTTAAAGTATAGATGTTCAATAACCCACTGTTTTTGAACAAATAAAAACTTGTTATTCCTAAATAATCAAATTACACCAAATAACTGCCATCTGGATTTGAATTGACACCCCTATAGCTGTCATTCAGTCTCCATCAGCCAAATCTTTATTAAATTTTTCTTTACATTCCACCAGGTTCCTAAGTTAGGTGATATTTACTTGTCTGACGCTTGGTGTCATATTCAATTCAACCACTTGCCTGGTGAGCAGTAGTGTAATGTAGGAAGCCTACAGTTTAGAGTTTCTAATGAAAGACAATTCACCACAGTTTATCAATATTAAAGACTGGTAAAATGAGTTTTTCTGAATACAAATTTATTATAGTTTGGACAAAAAAATTGAGGCTGTATCCTGCGAGTGTTTGTGATGGAAGAAAGGGACAGTATGCAGCCGCTGGATACATCAGTCAACATGCTTAGGTAACAGATACATTTGACTATGTGATAAATTACAAGAAAGGAATCATCATTTATGCAAATGTTGTTCATGTGGAATAAAAGTTTTTAATTTTATTCTACACTACTGAATTGTTTCAGCATTTGAGCCACTGTGAAGTACATATTTAACATGTCAACAAATTCATTCAAAAACTGTCACACACACACACACACACACACACACACACACACACATAAACTGGCTGCAGCATCATAACATTAAAACAGTAAAGGCCATACATGATTTATTTGTATAGTTTCCACATGTTTTGTCTGAGTTTTATTGACAACCTAATGTTTGAGGGACCTGCCCCTCCTTTCCAATTTTCCCTAATCATATGTATCTGCCAGCAATACGTGGAATTTCATCTCACGAAGGTAAGTACTCACCATCCACTCTTGTCTTCCTCTGTAGGACACAATGAATGAATAGATGACTGAATGAGCGAATTTATGAGAGAACAAAGTGGATGAATATTATGCGCACGTTATCAAGCAACAAATCCCAGATATATTCAATGTGTGATATCTCAAGAAAATTTGTAGACGAGACATGAAGTGAAACATCTCATCTGCCCTATTAGAATAGATTTCTGAGACAGTGTTGATCGAAGGATATCTCTTCGAGAACTAAAAGTTTTTGGTTGTAGCAGCTGTGTGTAATAGTTTTTGGAAGCTGAGATATGGCTAATGTTCATTATAACATCATAGAAAACCACAGTGGAGACCTATCTGGTACAATGCTGATCAATGTACAGGTAGGTATAATTCTCAAGCTTCAATAATTCACATGTGTTCACTCTTCACCGCATCTCCGAAATGATATGACATACTGGAAAGGATGCTGACAGTCAGTTGAGCACTAGTAATGTTGATTCATCCCTTGGTTACCATTGTATTTGAAGAATCGTCTCTAATTTGCTGCTGAAGTTTCACTGCATATGCTATACGTACACACACACACACACACACACACACACACACACACACGTTCATATGTTAAACAGGCATGAGAATATGAGAACGTAATAAATCTTACATCAAGATCACCGGAAGATGGTGGCTCATCCTCAATAGCGCCGTCTGTGCTGCCCTGTGCATGTACAGGTGCTACTGGAGGGAGGATGGGTGCTGGAGTAGTCAGTGGTGGAGCAACTGGACCAGGGCCAGTTGACCATGCTGATGATGACCATACAGAGCCAATACAAAGTGAGTTACTTGGTCCCCACGGTGAATATGACTGATCTATTTTGTTCTTTGCTGTCACAGAAACATCAGAAAACAGAGAATCATTGTGGCTTTCCAATGGCTGTGGTGGTGTATAAAGTGGCTTCCATAATGCATCCATCATCGGCCAAGAGTCTGCTGCAACAACAAAAAAATACAATAATGAAAATATATCAGCAACAATGATATCTAAGCTAGGCACATAATCTCAAGAAAGTGTTTCAACTGCATGTGATGCAAAAATTTTACTATTAAACCTCTAAATACCTTTACAACCAATTCACTGCAACACATAATTGTTGTTAATAAAGAATAGGGCGCTACTTTACAAATTATGCTTGGGATATAACAGTCAGGCCCATTGTAACTAAGAAGCATGAGAACACCATCAACACAACTATCCATAAATAAAGAGCACTGCAGGAGACTCCTTCCATGAAAATTATTAGCAGTTACAGTAAAGAAAGTAATGCTTGTAACATTTCACTGAAGGACATCATACCTTGTACAAATCTGTCAGGAAGAACGTAAGTAACTATGGAAGCCCCAACTATGGTGTACTAGAATATGGTGCATCCAAGTAAAGTCATATACTTTTTGTATATTTAAAAGGAAAGATGCCTATTAAATGCTGTCTACATTGGAAAGTCTGTTGAACAGCCACTTCCATTAAGTTATGAACATTTAATTGGTATTTTCAATACCTGCACTTGGAATGATTAAGGAGCTTCGTAGTCTTTAGGATCAGTTGACAGCTGACCTGTCACTCCAAAGTCTTTTTATGTAGTTCATTAAAGCAATGCTTCTGGAATTGCTGCAGTACAATTGGGTGCACCCCGTTTTGAGGATGGAGATCAAAAATGTTTAACTCTATGGGTGGGAAATCATCACGTCTACCTACTGAACTGAAATTACTATGAGAATTTCCTTTGACTTGGTTCACAGTTATCGCAGGACGCTGTTTTGGAGTTATCCATAGCCAGGCACCATATCAGGAGCTTCAGCCATAAGAGATTCCAGTTCTCACATAGAGATAGAGCCATTATATGACTTAGAACCCTCTCTAATGTCTTAAGGTAGTCGTCAAATGTTGGATCCTGGCTTTCAGTGGCAGTAGCCAATACAAAGTGTGCTGGAATTGTCTGGGCAATATCTGCTGGTGATCTTTTGGGAATATGGTCATTTCAGAATCAGTTCCATAGGTGGTTGACTGCATTTACCAAACATTTTCCTGATAGCTTCCTAGACTCATGCAGTCCAAGTTGAAGCAGTTGTTGGAGTTCAGGAACAGTTGCCATGGCTTTTTGTTGTTCTCTTTCATAAGGCGGTAAGCTTTGGCCATTATGGCCTAGAAGGCTGCAAAGTTTTCTGGTGTTGGTCAGGATTTAGACCATTGTAGGACTATATACCTGACCCTGCTCTACCAGAGGATAGTTTCCATCTTGCCAGCTTCCTTATTAGACTCTGTTCTGCTTGGTAGATGGATCAAGACTGTGCAGTGATCAATGGATTGAAGGTCGTCACAAACTTTCCATCGAAGAAAATCTGGATGGACTGAAGAGCATAATAATTTGTCTATTGGTCAGGGCCACTTTGTAGCAGTGGTGAAGCATATTTCATCAATAGTGTTATGATACACAGTTCCCTGTGCATGATGATCTCAGCAACTCAACACATGCATCAAGTAAGGGACAAGCTCCATAGCACAATGAGTGCACTGAAGTCTGCCAGTAGGTAAAATAGTTGGTGGAGTTCAGGGACGTAGACAAGTTGGGACAAAGAGGGGATCCAACCCCCCCCCCCCCCCCCCCTCAGCCAAGAAGCTTTTTTGGTGTGTAAAGTCATGTTGAAATATGGCAATTAGTTTAATGAAAATGTGATTAAATTTGCCTGTTGAAAACTTACAGTATCTGTTGTATTACAAAGTTTGGCAGCAGCGAGAAGTGGCATATGTCTAAAAGTTGTTGATGCTAAGTTGAGGTCACGATTAGAAGACACTCACATCAGCATCTCGGGCAGTGATGTCACATTCTGGCCTGAGATGGTGGAGTCGGCAGTCATGTGTCGGTGAGGTGTGCTTGCTTTTTTTTTTTTTTTTTTTTGTGTGTGTGTGTGTGTGTGTGTGTGTGTGTGTGTGGTTTTACTGATGAAGGCTGTGGGTGAAAGCTAAGCAGCAATCTATCTTTTGCTACATTGTAGACTTTACGATTTGTATCTTCAAAGTAAAAATGTTATTAGAAACCTTTTACTGCTTGTGCAGTCTTTCCAGTTTTACATACTTTTTGGCAGTCATATTAAGTTGTATTCAGGTATGCATAAGTATGTTAACTTAGAACCTCTGAAGCTCAGTAATGGATAATTATATCAAAAAAAGTTTCAAGGTTCCCCGAGAACATCATCTTCAGAACATATGGTAAATATTTCGGCAGTTCATAATAATGGCTATAACCACAACTGGTATTTTTTGTATCCAAAAATCATGGTTTTTTTGGTGTATCTTGATAATGGATACAGATTTTCGATAGCAGCAATACAGCATTTCTACATGATTGTCTATGGAACGTGCAGTTAAAATCTGAGCTATTTGCTATTGTTAGTTATGTAGATAATTGTGACTCATAGTGCAAAAACAGCTAAAATGGTTTTTGCTGTTTTCTGCATTAAGTACAGCAATTCTGAACATCTGGATCTTGGTAAAGGATAACGATATTGCAAAAATTTCAACGATCCACAAGAATAACATTTTAAGAACATTTGGTAAATACTTTGTCGCTGTGCCATGAACAGAAATTATAGGAGGCGCCATCCCTACAACTGCAATTTTTCTCACAAACAAACAGTGCTTTATAAGGCACCTAATGCCTATCTAAATCACATCTAACACTCAATTTGCCTGGCCTGGAGCTTGTTTAAATATTGACCCTGTACTGCAGGACAGCTACAGTTTGCCCCTTCTTCCTATAAGTATACAAGTGTCGTTAGGCCATGGTGGTTATGGGGTTATGTGTTATCCCTTAAAAAAAACCATACTTGTAAATACCTGCTTGTAATGTCCTTTTAAATGACTTAGAAACTAACAGCAATGCTCCAGAAGACAGACCCTTTAGGGTAAAAACATTTTAAGAATGGAAATGTGACTTTATAGGCCTTTTAAAATATAGAATAATGTTTGCAAGCAAATGGAAAATGTTTCATTACTCACTTAATTATCATGGGCGATCAACAAGTTTCTGTTTGAAGACTGTACACAGTCCAGAATTGGTATGCCAATCAGGCAAAATCACCTTGAGCACTGAAGCAACATCCCACCGATGCACCAGGTTAAAGACACCCATGTGGTAAGTCACCATGTCATGCTGCATGAAGAAGTCCATAAATGCCTGCTGTACATCCCCATCCAACATGAATCGTCAACCTGTTGAAGCCTTTTTTTAAGGGGCTGAGGGCTGATAATCAATGGAGAGATCAGGACTACAGGGCATCTGCTTGAGTGTCTCCTGCTTGAGTTGGTGCTGTTTGTAATGGATGAGGCTGGCCTCCCAGATTGACTGGCATCTTATGTCGAATTGCAGCCAGCATGGAAATTTGTGGACCATTAAATAATGATGGTTTTCAAAAGACATGGATGATGTTCTTTCTCCAATGGGTGTCTACCGGTGTTTGTCCTTCGGCAGCCAAGAAAAGAATACCAAGATGCTGGTCCTTTTTGGACGCATTCCGTAATAATGTCACCATAGTTTAAGGTTTTGCATTTACTGCACACACATTGGAAAGACACAAATGCCACACTAATCCCGCCTACATCTCGTGCTTGTGTACCCATATCGGAGTCATAGTATGTTGCATATACTCTGCAGCAACACCCTCAAACAGAAACTTTTTGATCGTCCTTTATACACGGACATAATTAATATGCCCATAGGACCTGTTGTGTGGGAGAAGAAGGGAGGCCACAAAGCTGTTCTATTTATCATACCTATATACGAATGTATAATTTTGCTTTCGATTAATATTTCATTTTGGCAGTAGTTTGAAAGGGCTGCCCTTTTCCTCAAGTGCAACATCTACAAATTATGCCCGAAAGCATGCAGTTTCGAGAGTATTTTCATATCATGACCACCTAGATAAAAAGCAAAATTTGATAACATGATGAAGTAAACTGATAACAGTTGAATATGGCAAAATCACATAAATGCAGTACAGTGGACGTTATTTTTCAGCCATAAGCCAATAGTATTATAGCTTGTTCTACTTTTTTGTGTCACCTCAGCGGAGAGCAGGGGTATGGTATGCACTATGGTGTGTTGTGGTGAGAGAAATGTTGGGGAGTGAAATCCCCCACAGTGCTGAAGCCATTTACAGCTCACACTGAAATCTGACCACTTGCTGTGATGGAAATGATGCAAGGAAATAGCAAGGTCTTGTGAAAGCAAGTTACAGCTACATTCATGTTCACATGTAGTGCTAATTTGAAGCTACCTTGCACTGAAGTCTGACCATTTGCTGTGATGGAAATGACGTTAGGATGCGGCAAGGACTAGTGACAGTGCATTACAGTGATGTTCATGTACACATGTGGTACTTATTTGTAGTTATGAATGTGAAATGAAATTAAATAAATGCCACAGCACAGTGTAAATAGTTCACTGTGTCATGACTAATCCAGTGCCACTTAATGTCAGCTCATGTAGACTGGCAAGCACCATGGCAAGTGTCATCAAACCTTTCAAATTCTACTGATGAATACCAAACAATACAAGGGGACACTGCTTCAAGAAACATTGGACAAGTTATATATCTTTTCCTTCCCCACCCTCGTTTTCCACCTACCCTCTATCCCCCTTACAGCTTCCCAACTGCCTCTTGCATCTCCCCCTCCTTTCTCTGTTCATCTCCTCCCCCACTGTTTGACCATTTCCTCCTTCCCCCCCTCTCTCTCTCTCTGTACATCTGTCTCCTGCTCCTCCTGTCTCTGCCTGTCCCATCCTCACCCCTTTCTATGTCCATCTCCTCTATCCCACTCACCCCACCTCCAAATCCCTGCTGATACTACCCACCCAACACACCTCTGGTGCAGGACAGCCTGCATTTTGGGGCTTGGAGAACTGTTTCTTGCTCCTGACAAGTAGGCTGCTCTGCAAAGCAACCTGATTAGGCAAGTCAATAATATTATCGCACAATTCGCTTGTCATACAGGTCAGCATATTTGGAGGGGTTGGGGGGGGGGACATGTTTTTATCCTTATCTTCACTCCTAATGGAGGTAGGTTGTTATAAACCTAACAGTGCTGATAGGAAGTTTACTGTTTGTGTGCCAAATTTGGCTGAACTCTGTCCAGGGGTTTGGGAAGATATCCCAATCTTCTAAATTAATCTGTAGAACAATACACTTAGTATGAGTGTCGTCAATACGTATTACAACAGTGCTTTCATTTCCATTCATTGTATGTTTGAATAAAATCTTTGTCCCGCCAGCCATTTCTTCTAATTGAGGAACAAATAGAATTCTGAGGGAGTCAAGTCTGGAGAATATGGGGGATGTGAAACGAGTTGGAATCCTATTTCCATTAATTTTGCGACCACAACTGCTGAGGTGTGTGCTGGTGCATTGTCGATGGAAAAGGACTTTTTTGTGGTCCAATCACCAGCGATTTTCTTGCAGCTCGGTTTTCAAACGGTCCAATAACGATGAATAATATGCACCTGTAATAGTTTTACTCTTTTCCAGATAGTCGATGAGGACTATCCCTTGCGAATCCCAAAAGACAGTCACCATAACCTTTCTGGCAGAAGGAATGGTCTTTGCCTTTTTGGTACAGATTCCCTCTTGGTAACCTATTGTTTAGATTGTTGTTTGGTCTCAGGAGTATAGTAATGTAACTATATTTCATCCACAGTGACGAAACGATGCTTAAAGTCCTGCAGATTCTTCCTGAACAGCTGCAAACCATCCTTGCAACACTTCACACGATTCCGTTTTTGGTCAAGCATGAGCAATCGCAGAACCCATCTTGCAGATAGCTTACTCATGTCCAAATGTTTATGCAAAATATTACGTACCCATTCATTCGAGATGCCCACAGCACTAGCAATCTCATGCACCTTAACTCTTCTGTCATCCATCACCATATCAGGGATTTTATCAATAATTTCTGGACCCGTAACCTCCACAGGGTGTCCAGAACTTTCAGTATCACTTGTGCCCACACGGCCAATCCGAAAATTTTGAAACCACTTATAAACTGTTCTAATCGAGGGTGCAGAGTCACCGTAATGTTTATCAAGCTTCTCTTTAGTCTCCTGAGGCGTTTTGCCTTTCATAAAGTAATGTTTAATCAGCACATGAAATTCTTTTTCATCCATTTTTGACAATGACTCGACTTCCTCGATTCACACGAATACCAAACACAAAGAAATAGACCAATATGGCTGAAACTAGGTGTGCGTTCTTTCCAAAGACGCTACTAACTAAACGTGACCTCGATACGTGCCGGTGGTGCCATCTCTCGGACTTTGCATGGACTTTTCAAACACCCTTTGTAGATGCAACCTGTATTGCAATTCTAAACACTCAAAAAGTACCTGATTGTTCCACTGCTAATATCTTGGGATACTGATATGAATAAAGATCTTGTACTTGAACAGAACTGAAAAAACTCCCCCCCCCCCTCCCTCCCCTGAAGAAATAAATTATCCATGTCTCTGCTGATATCTTGGGATACTGATATGGATAAAGATCTTGTACTTGAACAGAACTGAAAAAAATCCCCCCCCCCCCCCCCAAAGAAATAAATTATCCATGTCCCTGGTGGAGTTGTATTGTGAGACTGGCAAAGCCTCACAGTCTAATGGCTCTTGTGATGGTACGTACAGACAGCAGTTTGTTCTCCAGTGTGGCACATAAATTACAATAGTACCTGCTTGCAGATCTGTAGCCAAGGAGACAGCAGAGCAGTAGTATGTGATATCAGCCAACACAAACATTCAGATGTGCCCATCCCCAGCAATATCACCCTTTTAGTGCAGGGGATTGATTAAGTTTTAAAACATATTTCTTGCAAACACAAGCAAAGGGGGACTTACCCATGCCAGCAGTGGTTTCATGGTTTTCCTAAAGCTTATTAGTCTATAGAGATTGTAGAAATGTCATCAGATTTGTCAGCCTACTGTGCAGATGTGAACTAATAATAAGTAGAGATTTTATTAACTGTTCAGATGTGCATGTTTTTACACTTGTATCATTGACCACTACATCAATGTGCTAAACTTCTTACTGGCTTCTTCACTATAGTTTTAAATTATGCCAGAAACATGGATGGCTGCTACGCTTTACATGCTTTTCTTGCTTAATCATATGGTACACAAGTCATCACTTTCATTTCCCAGATATTCATCATATCTAATCCTGACTCCAGACACTGGCTTTCACCACAGTTAGCAGCTGATGATGGCAATATACATGATGTGCTAGGTTTTCAGATGGCCTTCCCACAATTTGTGCAACTTACTTAGTCCTTATAAGGCATAACAATGTGTCTGAATACTGGCATCAGAACACCTTAAAGAGTACAGTATGTTGGGCTACACTTTTAAACAGCCACACTCTGCCATGATGTATCTGTACAGGAAGAATGATTTTGTTAAAGGTGAACACACGAGTGATTGTCTTCTGCATTTAACCATTACCTTTTTACAAGATATTTTATATGTCAGTCACTCTATTACCTGATTATTCTTCATTTAATTCACCAGTGCTGTAAGTTTGTTACTGTATTTACCTGATTATAAGATGATTCCCTTTTTAAGGAGGTGCTGTGGGAAAATTTTATTTTTAACATATTCTAACCAATCAAAATTACAAACTGTTTCACTGCTATAAAGGATATGTCTAAAAAGTTGACATTACACATATTCTAAACTTATGCATTTTATTGATTGTCTATATTTTGACATTACAGGGAGAAATAAACAAAAAGAAATGGTTTGCATTAATTTTTGTCTTCACTTCCTTCTTTGTGTATTATCTAAGCCAGTTTTCTGTGTTACTACAATTTTTAATCATCATATTCATCACCACCAATGGTGTCATTATCTGGGATGATTGTTTCACCTAACCAATGAGAGGTGAGAAATGGGCAGTGTATTCCTGTATACAAGCAGCAATGAAATTTATAATCTCGGCTGTCACAAATATTTTACTGTTTCTTCCAAATATGTTGAGATGTCCAACATCGTGGTAACAATGGGACAGGAGAATGTAGCTGTTTATTCCGAATACACAAAGGATTTCATGTCTATACTAAGGTGAGAATGTGACAACATTTTCCTTCATTTCCTCCCAAACACGTGATCTGCCCAATGCTCTCTCACTGCCTGCGTAGAGCCAGCAGCTGACACACCCCCTTCCATTCCTGTCATATTTCCTGGTGACCATTGGCAACATTGCTGAATGAAACACATTAGTATCTCACTGGTCCCTATCAAGACTTCTACAGCTTTCTGCAGGAATGTATACTACTGTACAGTATTTGTCAAACTTTAAAGTCAATTCAGTTCCTACTACAAACGAGAAGGCAGGTTACAGAAAAAAGATTTAGTTGTGATCTTTTTTCAACATCTGTATGAAAATAGTTACCTTTTTTTTAAATAAAGTACGATACTAGCGAAACTGGCAATACTTCGCAACTGGTAAATATTTATGTGAATTTGATATATCTCCTTATCTCCTTCTGCCCGTCTCCTCCTCCTCCCCCCTCTCTCTATCTCCCTTCCTCTCCTGCCTCTCTCTGTCCAATCTTTGATTGGGAATTGAAGTTGCTTAAAATTAATGCGAAAATCAGTTGGGGTCTCTGGTATACAGGGCATGAGAGATCTCTCCTGCTGCTGGAACTGCGAGTGTGAGGATATTGCCTTCAATAGAAGTATTTCGCATAGTTTCAATCAGCAAACAGGTGGTATTACGAAGTTATAGACAATTCAAATTCCATACTAGTATTCAAATAGTAAGCCAATAAGCTATACATAAATATTTCTGTTTTCTGTTAAACCAACTGTTAGGAAGAAAACAAACCAGCACAGGGCTAAAGTAGAAAAGATATATTTGGGAGAAACAATTTGTGTAATGTTTTAAATACCCTGCTATTGGAGGTAAAACTGACTAAGAGAAAGAAAACAAAACCACACATTTTCAGAGCAAACCATGGCACAGCATTTTCTTTCTCACAGTCAGTTTTAACAGAAAATCTGAACACAATTGTTTACAACAATATTTTGCCTATATCCTTCTGAATATTTATCACAGTATGGTACAGTGTATGACACTTATACAGTAATAAATTAAATATATGAAAATAGTATGTAGGCCATAGTATGTCTATCTTAATATTTATTAGAGTATCATATAAAAATTTGAAGTAAATTGGCCAAGAGCTTTCTTTTTGCTAGAGAGAGAGAGAGAGAGAGAGAGAGAGAGAGAGAGAGAGAGAGAGAGATGGGGGGGGGGGGGGGGAGGGGGGGGGGAGGGGGGGGGGGGGAGAGAGAGAGAGAGAGAGAGAGAGAGAGAGAGAGAGAGAGAGAGAGAGAGACTGAAAAGATATGTATCCCATGTCCACTGAACATTTATTAGAAAATTGTATAAAAATTTTAAGTAAGTGAGTAAGTAGTACTTTTGAGATTCTTGCTAACAATTTTTCTTTTTTACAGAGTATACAGATATTTGTATACCACATATATTTAAAAACAATGTGAAGCCCATATCCATCCAATATTTGTGAAAGTATCATGTCCAAATCTGAAGTAAATTGGTCAAGAACTATTCGAGAATTTTGGTAACAACATTAAACCACCATTTGTTTTAACATAGTAATATAGGTATCTTGGTAAAATCAATGTTACATTTTCATTAATAGAGATAATTAACAAGTATTATTACTTCTGTGACAACTTTCTTCAATCAATCCAGAAGAATAATTAACAATAATCCATTGTTAAAAAATTCCGAATTCTTCAAAACATATCTTCATGTGACCTCAACCATCAAAGCTTCATCTATAAATGTAAGACTACCCCTATACTAACCTGTTACCCAACATAAAAAAGTTGATCTCAACAGTAGTAATTTAATCTGTCAGAGTAAGACCACCCTGTATATTTCAAATGACAAATGTGGGGAAAAAAAAACCTTGTCTTATAATCGGGTAAATATGTTACTTCTTCATTAAATTAGAAAGAGGCTGAATGGTTGACCAGTACTTACTTTCAAGAGGCAAAATTCCAAATACCCCCATTTTTTCCCCTCAGAACTCCCATGTTCTTTCCTTAACAAGGAAGAAGAATTGTTTATGGATCTTTTTCTTTTATATCCCTGCAAATTACAACGCATTTTCTAAAATTTAGGGTGTTGCGCAGTTCCATCACAACTACACAGTCTATTTGCTGTTTTTCTTTCTGTAGCAGTGTAATTAGGTACAATGTGGTAGTTTCTACAAGTAAAATTCTATTTCGTAGGTGTTTCATGAATTCCAGGTTTCTTGCTGCCCTTGCACCATTCTTTCTAAATAAAAAAGTGCAAGCTTTTTTAATGTACCTCCTTCTTTCTTTAATATGAAAAACACATTCTGACAATCGTTCTGTGCTCTGTCACTGCTATCTCACTTCATTCTAACTAGTGTGCGCCCAGGAGAGCTGAACTTGTGACTTTTCTTGATGGATTGTGTGTTAGCCCACTTGAATTGCTGGTAATATTTTTACTTAATATTGTAAGACCTATAGCTGTCCTAAAAGCAACTAGGGAAATACATTTCAACTCAGGAAGAATCCGGCATACCTAGGGTGTGGCATGTGCACTACAGGTTTTCCCCTTCCAGTTGTTTTACATCAATAGCCATCAACCACATCAGCACAGGTCATCAGACATTGCCATTTCTCCCTTTTTAAAAACAATAAATCAATAAATACATAAATTTCTATCATCCTCATAATTTAGGCAGTTAAGACAAGACCACCATTCCTGTGACATACAACACTGTATAAGTGTTCCGTTGCTGGAGTTTGCAAAAATAGTGGACTGGAGGCACACACCAATTCTCAACTCAGGATCCCCTGTTTTGCGAAACCCAAACTCTGCCATCAATTGCTGAGTGCTCCCTGTGGTGCTTGCCATGTGCAGCCTAAATAATGCTACAGATGCTGCGACCATTGCCACTCCATTCATTCATTTAGCTCTTCGGCACACTGACCACCTTGAGGTTGGGGCTATTTCCTGATCCCCCTCCCCCTTTTCAAAGAGATCCCTGTATGATGCAGTCAATACAAAATCTGCAGTACATGAAACATACAAGGTTTTACCACTCTGAAACTTGCGAAAGGTATGTTAAATAACACGGCAGTCCTGGCAAACTCCACGCTTTGTTACAATGAATTCACCAAATCCAGTGGCATTTGCCATTGTCAGCAAACTTGATGGACTGGTACATCTAAGGCACATATTACAACCTGCTCAAATTCCATGCTGTTCCTTTTCCCACAAATTTTACATGAGCTGATCTTGACTTAAGAGTGGTGGGTAGTTGATTATATGCTTATCATTTTAAATAAGGAAAGCTAATGATGATATGGTTGGTAAAGACTAATCTTAGCTTTATAATTATGTCTAATACAAACATCCCAATGACAATTTCTTCTTCTCTGCAGAATATGACTAAATCAGTGGGTTTCTAGCTGATTTAAAATTTTGCATTTATGTCTTATATACTTCAATTACACAATGGTGACATACTTCATTATGATCTGTAGTGCAACACTACAGACTGGTTTAGTGTAAGACCTTTCCTTATATTACAAGTTAGTTAACTCTGCCACTGTAACAACCAAGCCTGAAAGGTGAAGATAGCAAATCATATTTCTTTTCAGTTATTTCTAAGCAATCACATTACATAAATTTTTTGTTGTGGCATAAAGGTTACTTCATTTAAAATATTGTCTTGCAACACTTCTATACTAACCACTCATAACAGGTGATTTTGGAGAAGCTTCCTCTGAGATGCCATCCTCAAACACTGCTGATACAGTATTGTCTTGTTCCCATGAGCTGTCTGTATAAGGCAACCCACCAAGACTGTCATCACTCTGAAAGTATTGAAGATCACACAGTCAGCCTGATTCTGAGTGTCAAAATGACAATTCATACAGAAAATTTCTGATTTCATTAGGAAAGTTAAAGTAATGATATCTGCTCAAGAGAAACAAAGTGTTATTAACCAATTATAAAATAAACAACTGAATGAAGCCATTCATTCTGGAAATAGATGAACTGCAGTGCACCCAGGGCATGTTTAGTTTGCATATAATTTTTCATATTAGCCTATGAATGGTAAAGATTGCAACAGATGGAAGTTTCCACTATGTCTCATTTATATCGATCACATTTGCATTATAATACACTTTGGTTTCATTGTGTACTGTGTTGGCAAAAAGAAAGATTTCCTTTGGCTTTCTTACCTGTTGTGCTTGGTCAGTAAAAGAGTCTAAGAATGGGACTGATTTTTCCTGATTAGGGTGCTGTGACACTGCCTGGAATTCCTTATTACCATCCCATGTGCAAGAACGTGGTTTTGAGCCAACTGGTCCTAAAAAAATTACACAGGACATTTATCTTCTTAGCCATCCAGTTCAAATTAAAGGAAAAATACAGAAAATAATTGGCACATAAAATTTTTTAAAACCAATGCATTCAGTTTTGCTTGAAGCTTCATTTGTTTGTTTTAAAGGGAAAATTAAAAGACAAATTTTACAGAGAATTAGAGAAAAACAGTCCTGTAACTGGTAGTGGTATGTGGTGATTTCTGATTTTGTTAAACTAATGCAATGTAAAGATAACAATGGAATATATTTGTTACCTTTGGTTAAATTCTCATCAATGGGCTGCAATCTACTAGAACCTTCCCTATTAATATACTTTTCCAATCAGTTTAAGCTACAATTGAAATTATTTTTATGATTTTATGTGATTTGCTGAATTTCAAACTCTCGCTCTATACTATAGCAGCATTTTCATCAACTGTCAACCATATAGCATACAAATTGATATTAAAATTTTTGCTCTGGTACCACCAAAATTTAAAAAGCTACACGAAATTAACAAAAAACATAAATACCATATGAGTGGGTTATATTTGGAAGTACCAAGATGAAAACGTTGACAAATAGTTGTAAAATGCTCAGCATTAGACTGATAATGTGGATTAAACGTAGTAGTCAAATTTCATTGGGCTTTGTTTAAAATGACAAAGATTTAACATAAGGAGCCTTTACATAAGAAAAAGACCTCTTTTAAGCTTTTGTACTGTTATTTTCTGCTGCTGCAGGTTGTGAAGTTAAAATTTTGAGAACCACATACTTCTTACCCCAGAAATGACTATCTGGCTATCACAAGTATAACTGAATTACCAAGTTTTATATGATGCCATATCACATCTCTCTGTTGATGGCGAGGCTGCTCGAAGGGCGAAGACCAACAGCCATGCTAAAATACGAAATATTGAAATTAAGGTTAGGTGTTGTACCCAGCTGACTATATGATCTGAACAACTGTACTATGAAAGTGAATAAATTTATTCACCATCTATAATTTATCTTCATATAACAAAACATTGATTTACGATATGAACTGCTCATGGAAAATTATTTAAAATTTGCTTTGTAGAATGTACAACTGAAGCTTCAATCAAAAACTGAATATGCTTAAATAGTATTATCTATACTGTTTGTTACATTTCAGCATGAAAACAATGTCTTAAATAAGTTACTTCCTTTCCTACTAATTAAAATAGTTTATTTTGTAGAGAATGTGTATCTTTTTATACTTGATGTATGTAACATGTCATTATGACATTAATAGAGAATAAGAAAATTCTGTTACTACATTAGGAATTTTATATTGTGAGACTTAATGCGTTTTCTTAATGTCAGAGACAACTTTGGACAAAAGAGGAAGCAACCAAAAAAAGAACTTTGGAGACATCAAGAATTCATTTCCAACTCATGCTCATCACCCCATAAAGCAAATAATAAGAAACAAAATGCAGCAGATGTGTGGGCGTCCACATGTAGCTGATGCAAGGGCACCCATACAATGGTTTGTGGAGGGCATTAGACCCAGGGGTATGGAGTATTTTTAATATTCTGAAAGACAAAAAATGTCTTGTAAGTAGCCATAAAAAAGTTCCTGCCCTGAGCCTCCTAAAAGAACCTGCATAATACTGACTTTAAAATCACTTTCTTACCACACATGTTTTCCTTTTACTGAGAGTGGGGGGGGGGGGGGGGGGGGGCACCCCCTTGCCCCAGGTGTGGGTGCCCCTGAACAGAAGTGCTTCAATGTCCAGAATGTGTACAGCAGCAAAGAAAGAAACTGACTACATAAGAAACACTATCAGAGGTAACAATGGGACAGAAATGTAATGGCTAGCAGCAACAGATGTAAGTAACCTAGCAAAACATTTGTTAATAAAATGACATCCAAGTGATGAAAAAGAAAATTGATACATGAAAATTATAAATAAACCAACAGAAACTAAACACAATCACGGAGACAGACCATGCAAGAACAGAAAGATAATATTTTGCATTAATATCTCTTTATATAAAATGATCAAAATTTTAAGAAAGTTAATCAATGTAATAATGCCCATTCCACTTCCTTCTTCGTTATTAGACCCACCTAAACTGGAACCGCTGCCAGAACTGCTGCTTGTGATGCCTCCTGCTTCTGGATTAACTTGAGCCTCACAAACTGGTGGTGAGCCTTTTCTGTCTTCAGGTGATGCTGTGGACGAACTAACAGCTGCTTCATTCTGCTTCCTCGGTGCTACGATGCTCGAGTACAGAGGACTCTCATTGCGTGCCACAACATCACTAAATGTGGCTTTGCTTTCTCCCCAACAGGCAGCTGGTGCAGGGACAGGTACAGGTGAAGGTACTGGTAAGGGCTGAACTTGTGGCTGCTGTCTCTGCTGGGGCTGTGATTGTGGTTGTGGTTGTGGTTGTGGCTGTGGCTGTGGCTGTGGCTGTGGCTGTGGCTGCGGTTGCGGCTGTGGCTGTGTCTGTGGTGGTGATGGTGGCTGTATTGGAGGTGATTTCTGGCTTACACTAGGTTGCGTCACAGCTGCTGGTGGAGACAGAGGACAACATACTGTTGTTGTGCTTGATGATGGCACAGTGTTGGTTGGAGACAGCGTAGTTGGTGAAACAACTGTGCATGACAAAAAAGAAAGACACAAATAAAAATTACCGAGTATCACTGACACATCAAAATTAAAATAATAAATGATTTTTCACCCTCCCTCCCCATTTAAAGATTTGCCATGAAACACAAATCAATATTACAAATATCACATGAATAAATTTAAAAAAGGACAATTGACAGAGAAGCTAACAATGAATAGCTTCCAGAAAGCAAACTATCTCCATCTATGGATCTTTCATTATTACACATTAAATAAATAAGGCAGCCATAAATCTATTAAGCCAGTAGAACAGCTGTGTCTTTTTCCTTTACACAGTGCTCTGCTGACTCAGCCACGAAAAAATTACATTTGTCACTTCCAGTTCCACATATTTCTCATTAGTGTTCCACTCCATTCTAGTTCAGTATGGATTTGTTCAAGCAGAGTCCAAAAGAATCACATGCATGCGCACTGCAAAAACAGCATTCGAGCTGTGACACTGATTACTACCGATTGTTCCAGATTAACATAAGATGTTTGACAAGGATTTCTCAAACACTCATGAACAGTTGGCAGTTGTTTGAAATACTCTAAGGTTTCAAACTGCTCCAAAAAACAAGTCTCATTCATCCACATGGCTCCCCACTAGTCCCACACTTTCTTTAGCACCATGTCACCTGACATAAAGTTGCCTTTGACAAGAAAAAGAGAAAGAGAGAGAGAGAGAGAGAGAGAGAGAGAGAGAGAGAGAGAGAGAGAGAGCAAATTGAGGTATAAATTACTGAAAAAATATCTTAAAACAATAATGTACACAGTCATCATGTTGCCATTTTTTACTGAGAAGGTACACCGGAACTAATTCATTCCACATCACAGTGAGATTTTGCAATTATGTCCCACGTAACATGCAACGAACGAACAAGCTAACTAACTAGTTAACTACGTAAAACTAGAATAATTTAAACATTGATAGTAAAAAAAATTGCATGGACAAAATTGACTTTACTTTATGTCACATCAATTTCCCACAAATGAGGAGTGACAAGTTGTCATTTATAAGAGCATTTTTGCAGTCACTGAAGGAGAGAATCAGGCCACAATCTGAATGCATTATACTTTGCATACTACAATGCAAAGAGGAAACAAATATTTCACCCATATTTCACAAATTTGCAACATTATGTTATCTGACTGTCTCTAGATATTTCTGCACAACAAGCCTGATTGTTTCGGCTTACATTGCCATTTTCAAGTGCTCATCTAGCTGGAGTTGTCAAACATATGGCATCCTGGGGCCAACTGTGAGCTTTCTGTTGTGAAATATTGTTATGTCTCACATGAGAGAGGGTTAAATAAAGAAAGTAAACCCCCTAAAAGTATCACATAAGCATTTTTACACTGTAGTTAATGCAGTTCTTATTGAATAATAACGGTCACACGACTGTTAGCATCCATAATGAAAATGTTCCTTATTAATTGTTCTGCTGCTTCTGCATACAATCAACGATGCTCAGTCAAGTGAAGTACTCCTCACAATATACAACATAGACGGAGCCTTCATGCACCACAAAAATCCCAAACTGTTTCAAGCCATGCATGCACAGATGAACCAGTTTACAAACTGTCAGTGCTGCTTGAACAAACCCCATGTTAACTGCTTGTTCCAGAAATGCAAAAAGGTGTTATGTTTCATTGTGTGTTTTTAATAAAATGTATCCATCAAGTTAGAGTGCCTGGATGTCTGCTTCCTTCACACACACACACAGCACTCCGAGTGTCTTTTGTTTTCATTATCACTAGTGAACATCTATGTGAATTTAAGCTAGCTCAAAATTCAGTTCTGGTTAATATGATTCTATCAAGTGTGCAACCTCATACTCTATGGACTTCTCTGGGATAGGTCAATAGCTGTCAGTCTTGTCCTTTATGGTATGGTCTGTTATGTAATGCACAATAACAGGAAATACTTTACTATTTACCAAAGGTTACTAGGATATTAAATCATGTACTTTTAACCTCATGAGGGGTAAATGTTGAAGTTCCAACACTTCTCATTTCTTATGTATATTTTTTCTTCTTCCTGAATGTAAATACCTTGGGCGTAAAGGAGACCCTTACCAAACAGCAGAAACGTTGAGCCGTCAACAGGCACACACAAATGAGGTAGAAAACTTGCTAGTTTTCACAATCAACACCCCCCCCCCCAACACCCCCCCCACACACCCCCCTATCCTCCTACACTGTGCCGGCTGAACACCCAATGTCGGGACTGCATTTCGGCATGTGGGCTAGGGTGGGTTGGGGGATTGTGTCAGGTGGGAGGCTGGAAGAGGGGTCCTGTTAGCTGCTTGGAGGCAGCAGCAGGTTTGCTGTCTAGGAGTGTGAGAGGTACGGGTGGCAGGTGCTTGGGCTAGGTATGTGAGTACTGGTGTCGATGTGGTACAGACACGATGAAGGTGCCGTGGATTAGGGACAGGTGAGAGGACAGAACAAAGGAAACTGTTGGGTTGGGATGTGGGGGCACTAAATGAACAATGGTTGAAGCCAGGCACTAGCCTCACACCTTCTACCCCTCCTTTCTCCTGTCATCCCCTTCCAACACACATTACCTTTGTCATGCACCACATCCCACTGCCTATGGCACCTGGTTCCAAGCACCTGCCTGTGCATCTGCCAACCCTCCTTCCTGCATCCCTAGCCAGCAAATCTGCTGCCTCAATCCACGGGACTTACACCCCCCCCCCCCCCCCCGCCCCAAGCTCCTATTCCTGATTCCTGAATGCTAGGAAGCTGTTTCTCTATTTTGTGTCTGCCTATCAATGCCCCAAAGCTTCTGTTATTTGTTGGCAGGTCTTCTTTACTCCTGAAGTATTTACATTCTGCCAGAACTTGCCTACCATATTTTTCTCCGTTAACAAATAATTCTTATAAAAGACAATTAAATTTCAGTTCAAACAAATGTAGGGTTACAATAATTTATGAATACATATGTAAGCTGTAAAAAAAAACTGCAACAAACTACATACATTTAAATAGACACAAGTCACAAAAATGTTGAGCATTTCTTGTATGGTAAAAAGCAAATGTTTATCTACATATTATAAATTCAGCTAACTTGCCAAACATGCAAACTTATCAAACTGTTACCCAAGTTTATTACCTACACCTATTCCTACACTCTGTGAGCCATTGTGCAATGTATGTCACACCGTATGTAGTGTACCAAAGTTATTTTCCCATTCCCTTATTACATTTGTGGATAAGGGTACCAACAATATTTATGGACAGTATGCAGCAGAAAACATTGTCAGAACCAGTCCACGTAAGCTCAAATTTACCTCATTTTAGGCTCATGACCATCATGTCAGATGTACAGCATGTGTTGTACATGTATTACGTCTGTTTTTTTTTCCCAACTAATGGGAAGAGTTGGAGTAAAGGATGTCAATCTGCCAGTAGATCCTGCTCAGTGGCCTCTGGTCCTACAGACTGTGTAGACCACACCTAAAGTGGAAGGGTGTTTTTTGGTTGCTCAAAAAAGTAGCTTAAGGCAATCATGTGAATGCCAAGGAAGTTGCCACATTTTTCACTGACAAAGTTTATTGTAATTGTAAAACTGACTTGCTTCACACTGCTGTGGGGGATCGAATTATGATTCATGGCATTTTTAAGTAACTAAACTCTCTCTATAAAAATATGCCAAAGTGCAGAAACATTTGAGCTTTGATGGCCAGTTAAATGCCAGTCTGAAGGCAAAGGAATTAAAATTTAGGGAAATCCTTTGTGCACTCAACTGCTGCTGATGATTTGTAATTGCAGAAAGTGCACTGAAGTTTTGCCAAATGTTTTAATCAAACAGAAGGAAAATCATTTGACAATTTGTGTTAAAGTGTAGGGATTGTTTTGAATAATCAAAATATTTTGGATAGTGTGATAATTAGTGATGATGCGACTGATAGAGGAAATAGAGAAGATCCAAAGAAAATTGCATATTTCATTACAGATTCTTTTAGTAAACACAACAGTGTCACAGAAATGATCAACCAACTCCAGTGGCAGACACTGCAAGAGAGGCATTCTGTATAATGGGGTGGTTTATTGTTAAAGTTCGGAGACTGTAGGTTCCTAGAAGAGTCAACAAATATATTGCTTCCTCCTGTGTGTATCTCGCGAAAAGACCATGAAGATGAAATCAGAGAGATCTGAGCCCACAGAGAGGCTTCCCAGCAATCATTCTTCTCATGTGACCTATTTGTGACTGAAACAGGAATGGGATTTGGGGGAGGGAGTGGCAGTGATACACAAAGTGCCCTCCACCAAATACCACAAGGTGGATTGCACAGTAAAGAGTAGATGTAAAAGTTTATACTTCCATATAAAATCCAGAACCAAAAAGCAGAGTGGATCATTTGATGCATAAGGTGTGGTCCACGAGGAGTTGTATAACTGGGCAAACAATAAACAGTTATTTTCACGGAAAGGTTCAAATTCAGGATTAGTATATACAGCAATTGGAAAGATACTGTTGATATCTGGATGCTTCATTATGATAATGCACCTAGTGACAATTCCATAATGGTGAGGTAAACTCTTAAGCGAACACAAAGTGGAGATGTCACTGTAATAAGTAATACTAACATAAAAAATACTTAAAAAGAATAAGTGCAATAAACCTGAGCAAAAATGTACCAAGGGCAACAAAAATAATTCTAAAACTTTTCTCAAGCCACGATCTTATGGAACAAACTAGTTGCTCCATTCAAACACCTTTACGATGAGCTGGGTAGAAAAGCAAAAGTGTAATAGGCACTTTGTATTTTCAGTATTATCACTTAAAACACAGGGCAAACCTTCACTCAAATTATGATTTGTCCTCTGATTAGTAAACTGGTATGTTATTCTTTCAAAAGTTGGATATAAATGTTTGTACATCACAGGCACTGTACAACTGAGGGTCCCTCTCACTGCAGAAGGAAACTGTATGTAAAAAGGTGGTGCTGTATCTAGAGACAAATTAACATGATTTCATTTCATCTCAGTGCCAGGCAACTGATGTTACTAATGACGACTTCTCCCCTCTCATTTTATCCATGCACTTCTCATCCTTACTTTAGGACTGACAGCGGCAATGAAAGTGTTAGGGCCTACAGCTGCATCAAATCCCCAAAGTTGCCAAACCTTTACCCCATACAACAGTTCCTGCTTGCATCCAGCTTGGTGCCTTGTGTTACTGCTGAACCCTGTGACTTTTTGTGTGTTCGTTTATACAGTTGTATAGTTATTCTTTTATTCATTGTTTCTGTTATTCATTATGTGGTACTGAATGATGTCAGTTGAAAGTTTGTCGAAAGTTATAAATGGAAAAGTTTAACGACACTCTCTTGTCAAGGAAATTTCCATACGAATGCAGTCAAGATAAATGGTTTGTGTGTTATGTGCCTGCTCTGAGAATGAAAAACGTAATGAAGGCCTGCTGCTCTCCATTACCAAAGGTATCAACAGAACTGCTGAAGCTTTGAATATAAACTGATTTGATGATTGGGAAGGAAATGTTCAACAAAGAAAAGGAAGCTGAAGAACCATCAAAACTTAACAGCCCTACAAAAAAAACATTGTCTGGATAAACGAATTACCAATATCAATTCATTTGCAGAGGATGCAATTTGTTGTCATGTTTGTAATTATTATTGCAGGATGGAAAATCCAGCACTCAAGAAGTTATTGGCCACACTTAAAGAAGCAGGACTTTTTTGAGACACCTGCATCTTGTCCACAGTTAGCACCCTTGTCTTTCAGTATGGACTTTTCTGTGACTGTGACCTGTTGATGGAGAGGGAGGATATATCTGCATGGCAATTTCAATTTTTTAAGGGACATATGTAGCACAAACGTTGACAAAGTGATGTGACTTGATGAAATGTGAGTCAATTCTGGTCACTTTGTCAAGCAGGGCTGGACAGACGACACAGCAACAAACAGTCTCCTGCTTTTTGGATCAAAGAAAGCAGGAAATTATCATGAAGACATAAACCATGTTACATTTGCAAAGTGGTTCAAAGATTCACTAGAACCAAATCTTGGAAAACTGTCAACAATTGTTCTAGATAATCCTCCTTACCATTCAGTTGTTGTTTAAAGGCACCTGCCATGACAAACTGAAAGGAGGAAATGATTGATTTGTTTCATATCATAACGTTGATGCAAGTGATGACCTCAAAAAGATGGAAATTAAGGAAAAAATATTTCTCCATAGGATATTGTTCCCTCTATATGAAATTGACGAACTGTCAAAAGAACATGAACATACAGTTGTTAGGCTACAACCTTGCCACTGCCACTTCAATAAAATAGAGTTAATATGGGCCCAAGTTAAACTTTATGTTGACAGGAATAATAATAAATTTACCCTATCTGCAGTTGAAGCATCCACAAAAGAAGCTGTCATGAATGTCACCATTGAAGACTGGAAGAAAATGTCAAACTTACGCAGAACATCATGAAAAGAGTGTGGCAGAATGAAAATCTTTGGGAAAATTCAATGAGAGGAGATGTAAATTTCGTTAAATGACAACAATGACATTGCCAGTGGCAGAGACAATTCAAGAATCCGTCATAGCGACTAGAGGGACATCAGTGGAGTTTTTCCATTATCCCCTTAGAAATGGAGCATAGGCAGCTCCAGCTACATGTTTGGTGTGTGCAGTTTACATCTGTAAGTACTTACACACGAAAATTATATCACGTAAGTTTAGAAATTTTAATAAAAAGGCCTTAATCAACTAAGTCCAAAGGAAGCTCATATCAGGAATTCAGCAAGCATCATACAAAATAAATATTACTGTTTACAATATAACTGCTGTAATAAAGAGGCCCTCTTATTTTTTATGCACTTGTTCTTTCTAAACAATAGAGAATGGCCTATTTAAGATACATTTTCCAACCATGATAAACACAGTTAATGTTACTTTTTGCTGTGTTAGAATTATGCAGGTGCACCAGAAAAACTAATAACAGTTTCATTACAAACCCATATCAATCTGTTTATTGTGTTGAAACTGTACGGGCACCCAATTAGTAGCTGTCACGTGAGCGGATCATTGTGCATCGTATTTAATTGTAATTAGCCTATCTCACATTAGAGATCTTCAGCAGAGTTCTGGGTCCAAATATACAAAAATATGATGAATTCTTAACATTTCATTCGCATAATTTATTCACCTAACTTCTTTACGGTAAGTAGCTGTCTGTCTTTTCCTACAGTGTTGATATTCCTATCTGGAGCTGCCTCATAAAGTTGGAGTAGATGTGTCCTGTCGGCTCCTCAAGACCTAGAAGTGATGCCTTTAAGGATGTTTAAAGTCTTGAGGCATCATAATTTTAATTATTTAAGGTGTGGCAGCCACGTGAGCCTCTCATCAAAAAGTGAGGTCCAGATATTTCACTTGTTTTCCTACAAGTGAGCATAGTAAACCCCAGTTTTAAAGAAGGCAAATGAAAAAGAGAGAGCAGGAGTGATTACAATCAACAAAAAGAGTTTTCTCCAAAATGAATTTAAAACCTGTGGTGTTAGACCATTTCTCCAACCGCTTGATCGTCAAATGCAATTGCTGTTGCAAGGCTGGGGAACACACAAAAGATGGAGAAGACATCCACAAACAAGGAAGACAGTATAGAATGCTGGACTGTGGACAGAATACTGCTGATTGCAATGGTGAATGCCATGACACTAACAACAATCCCTTGAAGGGCACCATTCTCATGCTTAAAGATCATTCCATGTCAGTTCAACCAGAGGCTCCAGCTCATAGTCTCAGATATGACTGAAATTCAGTACACTAATTCTACCATGTGTGAAACACTTGTGTACAAAGTATTAGTTTCCCCTGCCAATTAGTTCCAGAATTATGACTTGTAAAAGAAGGTGGCGTGACCAGGAAATTACAACCCACGTCTAGCAATCTATCTTCAGATCCAACTTCAGGTCTTAATAACTTTGGAACTATTCTGCACAGTCGAGTGAAATTTTTACAACCCAGTAACATCCATTTAAAGAACACACTCCATGAATCAAAACACCAACAACATATTTCTGAAGAAAATAAAAAATTCCAAAATGTGATTCAAAAAATGTAATACGTTAAAAGGTACTTATGCCAAATATAATTATCTCAAAAAGGGTATAAATTTTTTTGTGGTAAGCTTAATGTGGCCTAAACACACACAGAACTCATCATGCCCATATCAGTCACAAAAACTGAGTTACATGCACACGAAAATACAAAAATTTGAAAAATTACCTGGAAAACATGGATTTTCTAAGTGTGGTAGCACAAAAGGGACAAGTGGTATCCAAGCCAAATTTCACACACTGCATAAGTAGACCATAATGATATATATCTCAAAATTTCTGCATGTTATTGCAAGGCATTTGTGTACAATGGAAGTTGACAGATGTATTTGGTGATGTGTAAAAACATGTCGTAAATTGTTCTGCCTCTTCTTATCCTCTCCCACAACTGTTTAATCACTAAGCAACAACATATAGACAGATTAACACAACCTATCATTAATGTTTACTGCACCTTAACTGCAAAAAACCAGTCGATTGTGCTTCGAACAGAAGTTCTCCCACACTTTGGCTACTGTACTCTGTACATTGAGTGGCAAATTGTACTGCCTTCCTGACACTGTGGAATGAACTGAAACTGTCATAAGAATATGTTCAAATGGAATCCAACACCTGTCTGCTAAACGTGACAAATGAAATGATCTTGCTGGTCCTGCTGGTGCCATGAAGTTCACAAATACACCACCTTCTGCTTCACAGCACTCTGCACCACATCCTAAGTACCATTTGTCATCACAAACAGCAACAACATAGCAACCTGGTTGTCAGAGTCCCCTGGAGAGAAGTGATGATGGCTCCTTGTGCCTGCAACAGTTTTAACGTGTTCTAGTCTGCTTTTTAGCAACTCTTCAACTGATTTCACCTCATATTTTGAAACAAAGAATGATTGTAGGCCAGAGATATTTTTCTGTACCTAGGTAAATAATCAAAGAGGTGTTAGAATGTGACCTTCTGTAGGGTGCTGCAGACTAGCTCATGATGCCAGGCACTTAATGGTAGCACCAATACCATCACATGACTTGTTGCGAAAAAATTCCATTCTGCGTGAATCTGAAAATCATTGTAATGCATGCATAAAGTTTTGAGATTTTGTACTGACTAACTGCGCTATCACTGAAGTATTTCGCAAAATGTATGTGAGGCAGCTTGTTTTTCACATATGCCATGACAGTGCGAATGTGGGCATGAACTGCAATGGCATCATGAATTAAACAGTCACTAACAGCACATAGGTTCATGACAGACACATCACCTGATTCACCTCTGTAGTAAATTGCAAAGGGCTGGAGAGTTGAAACTTCCTGGCAGATTAAAACTGTGTGCCCGACCGAGACTCGAACTCGGGACCTTTGGAAGGTAGGATACGAAATACTGGCAGAAGTACAGCTGTGAGGACCGGGCGTGAGTCGTGCTTCGGTAGCTCAGATGGTAGAGCACTTGCCCGCGAAAAGCAAAGGTCCCGAGTTCGAGTCTCGGTCGGGCACACAGTTTTAATCTGCCAGGAAGTTTCATATCAGTGCACACTCCGCTGCTGAGTGAAAATCTCATTCTGGCTGGAGAGTTGCTTGACTGTTGTCTTAATGATATCCTTGGATGACATCTTGAACTATAAATGTATAATTTTCAGAAAAGTCTAGTTTTACTATAATTTCATCGTTTCAAATTATCTTTACAAAACTAGAGATAAGCCGATTGTGCTGTTGCTGTGAAGCTGTGCGTGGTCAGTTTGTCCATTTTTTGACAACACATTTTAACAAAATCTTCCACTGTACTTTGCTTTGTTTCAAGACTTGTGCGATCCATATGTGTCCATTGTTTATAAAAAAAAAACAAGTTCATTGTCATCCATAAGGAGTTCACCATACAGTTCGTTATTCATGTGTTCTGCAAGATTTGCCTTACCAGGACACTTTTCACACCTGTGTATCATGCACTGGTAGGAACTGATGTCACACACTAGCAGCTTTATTGCACCTTTTCAATCCAGACCAGAATCGTTTATAGCAGCAAACGTCAGCTTAGCATTTTGATGGGTCTCACATACACAAACATTGTGTGTGCCCCTTGCACTTACAGGCACAACCCATTTTGGCCGAAGATTGAAAAAAGATGATAAACCTACTTTGGTATTGGGATACTTTTCCTTGAATTCTACATATAGTTCTGATGTGTTGCATAGCAACAGTCTTTTTTGCATCTGTACACGTACTTTTCCCATTTTCACCGTTACATAGTCTTTTTTTTTCCAGGCACTATTCGGCTATAGTCATTATTTTCATAAAACTCTGACACTAGCACCTTTATTTCTGAACTCAATTGCTTACCCTGAGCCTGCTGAAGTTGTGGAAGCACTCCTTGGGTTGCTTTGCTTTTATTTTCCTAACTTGCTTTAACATATATGTAGAAAAAACTGGAAGGTGCAAGGGTAAGAATAGCTACTTTTTTCTGGCGTGTGGATATGGCACATTTTTCTTTCAAATCATGCACAATTTTGTCCAAATCAGAGCATTTCTGACATGATTTCTGTTCCTTTGGAGCAGATAGTTCTTCCTCTTCCACCATTAGTGTGTCAGCTATTTTGTGTTTTAATTCCATTTGAGCTTCTTGTAGTTTTCTTTTCCCAACTTTGTGTGTCTTCACGGAAGACAAACCAAGAGCAGTCACTGAAGTATTTAATTGCTCATCCACTGAGGTTGTAGGTGGCTCATACTCTTCATCACTGTCATGTAAATTATCAGAATATTCTTCATTTTTTAGCAGTGTAACACACCTGGAACATAACTTATGTCCTGGTTTCATGTTAAGTCCCATGCACTGACACTTTCAATATTGATTTTATATCAATTTCTCTGAGGCTACACTTCACTGTCTTCTTATGAACCCGAAATGGATCAAAACAACTTCTTTGTAGGAAAGAATACTTATCCAGAAACACTTTCATATGATGATAACAAACACTAAAGTTTCCTGGAACTGTATTTCTTGTGCCCACAGGGTGTATCCCCGATCTCCATAGCAACAAATCTCCGTCCGATTCATCCAGATCATACAGTACAAGGCGAATGCCACATTTTGTTCCATATGTTGTTTTATGACATTTCGGATGCTTGTGCTCTACCAATACTGCAACTTGTTTGAACAAAAGCACCACTAGCAGACTCTTCTGCCTCCATACTGACTTTCCACAACAGTACTGACCAGTCTGAACTAGAATCTTAAAAACATAAGTAACCTGTAATTGTTGTTTGTTTCCTTTGTCGTTCCTGCCTAACAATGACTCATTCTGTCCCTGAAAACTACCATTGTTTAACTTTCTGTTGCCTAATGGTTCCCAACAATTGCTGCAGCTTTATCTGAAACAAGCTGTCTGCATCATCACTATTACTTGCTAAATCGTGTTAAAAGAAACGTAATCAAATACATCTCTGTCAACTTTTATTGTACACAAATGCCTTGCAATAACAAGTTGAAATTTTGCCACATATATTATGGTCTACTTATGCAGTGTTTGAAATTTGGCTTGGATATCACTTGTCTCATTTGTGTTACCACACTTAGAAAATCCATGTTTTTCATGTAATTTTTCAAATTTTTGTATTTTTGTGTCCATGTAACTCAGTTTTTGTGACTGATATGGGCAAGAGGAGTTCTGAGTGTGTTTAGGCCACATTAAGCTTACCACAAAAAAATTTATACAATTTTTGAGTGAATTGTATTTGACATAGAGGGCACCTACAATATATAACTTTTAACGTATTACATTTTTTAAACCACATTTTGGAACTTTTTATTTTCCCTCAGAAATATGTTGTTGGTGTTTTGTTTCATAAAGTGTGTTCTCTAAGTGGATGTTACTGGGTTGTAAAAATTTCACTGGACTGTGCGGAATAGTTCCAAAGGTATTAAGACCTGAAGTTGGGTCTGAAGATATATTGCCAGATGCGAGTTGCAATTTCCGGGTCACGCCACCTTCTTTCACAAGCCATAATTCTGGAACTAATTGGCAGGGGAACTTAAAATTTTGTACATGAGTGTTCCACACTTGGTAGCATTGGTGTGCTAAATTTCAGCCAAATCTGAGACTATCAGCTGGAACATTTTCTCAAATTGGTTGAATTGACATGGAATGACCCTTAAAATAGTCAGACAGGACATTCCCAACCTTGTATCAAAAATACCTGTCTGAGAGGAAGAACCATGTGGAAGTGAGTAGATGTCCACATAACCCTCACCAATAGAGCTGCAACAAAATATTGTGCTACCAGACAGTATTGTAGGTGTCTTTCACATCAAAAAAGACACCAAAGAGGTGTTGCTTATGGAGGGAAGCTTGTAGAACTGCTGCTTCAAGCAGGGTCAGGTTATTGAGTGTGAAACGATACCTCCTGTACCCACACGGGGAGCCACTTACTAGGGATCTGGTTTAGAGAAGCCATAGGTTGTGACCAGACACTGTATCTCAAGCTACTAAAACCGCAGAATCTAACTCCCACAGAGAGTAAATGATTGAATTCCTCAAAGTTGATGGAACAGAAATCAAAACTATTTCTCTCCTGTCTCTGCTAATAATGGCAGAGAACTGTATTCTGGCTAGAATCAGCCATGATGGTCATGTAAGATTCAGCCATTGTCTGAGAAGTGTCTCTCAGCAATGTTAGGAGACATCCCTGCTACCATAAAGCTGCTATTGGTAGTCGTTCGTTCCACACTGAGACCCTCCCAATGGCTAGCCATTCTTTACTTGGTAATGTAGACCTACTGATAAGAGTTCAGGAACTGTGATTCTTGAGTTCAGGAACTCTTGCTAAGGTCTTTGCTTACTCTCTCCAATTATTCTCCTCGCCTTTGGTCTCGCCATTTGAAAGATTGGAAGGTTCTCATCAGTAGGGCTATGATTGAAACTTTGCATAGCTGCCCTACTGTCCCTCATCACTTCTCCAAGGAGCAGGCTACCTCCTACATGTTCCATTTTACTCTAGGATGGTTACACCAGCAGTGTGGTGACCGTAGCTGTAATGTGGTCCACCAAGTTCTGAATGTCTTCACACTGACCAAAAACAGAAATTGGCTTCTTCTGGCAGATGGCTCCAGATAAAGTAGTGGTTGATACCACGAAGTTTGTCATCCACTCCCAATTGAGCAGTGTCTGGAAGGGCAGGCAAGCAGAAGGAGAGGTCTATGGCCATAGATGACGCAGTAGCAGTACTAAGATGTGTAGCTTGACCCATGTTCATCCATATGATGTCTGTAGTTCATGTCAGATTCTCAAGTGTATTACCTCTGGGGCAAGTGGTGTTACATCACCACAGTATACTGTGCACACTAAAAATAGCCTAAAAGGAGAAAGGGGTAGTTCATCAAGATGATGTGTGAGGGGTCTCACTGTAAACATGCTCATTGGGTGGCAGGTACACACAGCACACTGTGACAGTAACATGGGCCACAATCTGAACAACAGTATTCCTCTGCAGTATAGGAGCCATTTTATCAGCACGGTTTTGATTTACTCCTATCCTAATACCAGGTTGTGAGGCACTTGCAGAGCAAGGGGAAGTGGAAGGGCTGCCTAGGTCCAGTGGTGAGGCATCTAACTCCATGATGTCCTCCTCATCAGTCGTATGTGCCAGAATGATATCTGATGGCACCCGGAATGGCTTTTGACCCAAATGTCGTGACCCTTTCCCAGCTCCCTTTCCCTTCAAGGATGACGAAGAAAGGGGATGTTGAGAGGGCACTCTGCTTTTGTAGTGCCTTCTCTCAATGCTCTCTGTGAAAATGTTCCTAGCCTCTACAGCTGTCTGGATTGCTGTCTTTACTCATTTTGCTTTGGCATTTTCAGGTGCAAGTACAGGTGCTGATGGTAGATAAGGGTGTGCTGGACATTGTACACATTGAAGTGTTCACCTTGGAAACAGATTTCTGCACCAAGGAAGCAAAGAAGTGGCAAAGACAGGGAGGGGACTTTGCCACCTTATATTCTTTTTTGGCTTATGCATAGGGGATCCACTGGGTCACTTTTATCTCCTGAATTTTGTGTTCCTCAGCAAAAACAGGGCAGTCTCAGCTCCAGACTGTCTGGCTCCTGGAGCAGTTTATGCATATTGTTGGAATTGGGCAGTCAGTCCCAGATTCATGGGCTGTCTGTCCACACTTCCCACAGGTCACTTCACCTCCGCAACTCAGGCTGTATGGCCAATCCCTGGCATTTGAAGCACCACATACGGTTAGGTACAAATGCCTAACACTAAGTTGCAGGAATCCTGCCATGAAGTGTTCAGGCAACATGTTCAGGTCACAATGAAGGTGTTGGTCTTCTTAATTTCTCCGTAACTCCTTCAAGTCCTTTGCTTCACATTTAATATCCCCTGTGAGTCTATTCTTGTTTGAGTTCTCAGATGTCTATCATGTTCTCAGACGTCTATCATGGCACATGGCCAGTCGCTTACTTGAGTTGAAGTAGTTAAGCAACTCAACAATTATGGCATATTCACCCAATTTCTCTGACTTCCTAAGAAGTTCCATCTGTTTTGCCCTGTAAGCCTCAACCAATAAGGAACCATTACATATATGTTTAATGAACTTAAGGCACCAGCAAACCCTTCTAATCCTTTATGAATACAGAAGGGGGACACTTTTTCAAATGTCCTCTCCTTCCTCTTAACCATTACCAAACCATTCTGCTTTACAGCTGCTAGAGAACCATTACTAAATATAATTTGATTATCAGGAGGACTAGCCTCCCTTATTCATTTGGATGTATGAGTGAGTACTTCCAGACGGTACACTTATCTCATTGGGAGTGGATGTACTCATTGTACTCACTATGGTGTTCCCAAGAGCAGTTAGGGACATGCAGGTCCACCCAGACAGAGCCTCACTTGGCTGTGTAAGCCTTATACAACTGAGATGTGGCAAGTTCCACAGAGGTTGCCTGCTAATGACTGTTCTTCCCCAACAGCCATGCATTCATCAGAGTGCAGCTCAACTTAAGACAGAGAAGTTTTTCTAAGAGGTTTTATCATCCTCATGATCCAGGCAGCAAAGCCCAAGATGCACGGTCCCTGTGGCACACGATGTTCCGTCTCCAAGCCATACAGTAGTTTCTGAGGCATGTCCAGAGCTTATGGTGACAAAGAAATAGCAGCACTGACCAGTAGCCAGCTCAGGAAACCCTTGTTCACCAAGCACAGACCCAGCAAATAAATGCTGAGCTCCCTGAGGTGCTTGCCACTTAGAGCAACCAGCACAACCTAGGGGTCATGTGTGGCTTATCAAATGCCACAAATGCAGAGAGCAGTACTCGCCCCCAATGTTCGATGAGGGGCAAGTTACTGTAAAAATAACCACAAACTTATAGGCCTATACTGACCTCCCAAACACAATTCTCTAGCTCAAACCAGTCAACATTTACCCGAGGGTATTGTAAGTTTCCTCAAGCTGATGTTATAGTCTCTAGCTTTTGCTGAGTATCACACTAACCCAAAAATACTAGATTTATATGGCTTTGAAATTAATTTATTGAGAGCTTTGTTCTACAGTGGAGATGGCTGTAATTTCACAGATTGAGACACTCAGACATTTTCTTAATCTGTCTTGAAAGACAATGTATTACAGTTTTGGTATTATTGATAGCTGTAATAGTCTTCCTGAAAGGAACAACAGATTTTGTCAAAGATGCACTTTCACAACTGCACTTGCAAGGAAATGTGCAATGCCATTAGCTTTTGCTCAAATTGATGCAGCAATGTTTTGGACAGGTGATTTTAGAGCTGAAGCAACTGGACATTTTAA
This sequence comes from Schistocerca nitens, assembly GCF_023898315.1. Taxonomy (NCBI): domain Eukaryota; kingdom Metazoa; phylum Arthropoda; class Insecta; order Orthoptera; family Acrididae; genus Schistocerca; species Schistocerca nitens. The sequence continues at coordinate 486,734,221 of NC_064621.1, forward strand.
GTATTGGTGGCTGTGATCTTTTATACAACTTATTACTTACGGCATAAATAATTCATCTCTCTACCTTCAGTTCCTGCTCTTCCAATCTTTCAGATACACAGGACATTCTACTCTAGATGGGATAAATTACAGTAAATCTGGAGCAAAGAATAACAAACTCCATCATGGGCATCTGTACCACACTTTCCACAACCTGGCTCTCTTTTAAACACCAAAGTTCTATGGCCAGTCTCTGGTATTTGTAGCAGCACTGAATTAGGAATGTATGATTTCACCTTAAGATGAATGTATCCTGCCATTATGTGATCTGGCAGTACTGTCCTACTGAATGTAAGGATAAATGTTCCTATTTTATTAGCTCACCATTTAGCATCTTCATTTTTTGATGAACATTCCCCTTCCTATGCCCATTCCCTTCAGTATCATGGAAAGGTGTCAGCATGTATAGCTCTTTTTCAGTAAAATACACTCCTGGAAATTGAAATAAGAACACTGTGAATTCATTGTCCCAGGAAGAGGAAACTTTATTGACACATTCCTGGGGTCAGATACATCACATGATCACACTGACAGAACCACAGGCACATAGACACAGGCAACAGAGCATGCACAATGTCGGCACTAGTACAGTGTATATCCACCTTTCGCAGCAATGCAGGCTGCTATTCTCCCATGGAGACGATCGTAGAGATGCTGGATGTAGTCCTGTGGAACGGCTTGCCATGCCATTTCCACCTGGCGCCTCAGTTGGACCAGCGTTCGTGCTGGACGTGCAGACCGCGTGAGACGACGCTTCATCCAGTCCCAAACATGCTCAATGGGGGACAGATCCGGAGATCTTGCTGGCCAGGGTAGTTGACTTACACCTTCTAGAGCACGTTGGGTGGCACGGGATACATGCGGACGTGCATTGTCCTGTTGGAACAGCAAGTTCCCTTGCCGGTCTAGGAATGGTAGAACGATGGATTCGATGACGGTTTGGATGTACCGTGCACTATTCAGTGTCCCCTCGACGATCACCAGTGGTGTACGGCCAGTGTAGGAGATCGCTCCCCACACCATGATGCCGGGTGTTGGCCCTGTGTGCCTCGGTCGTATGCAGTCCTGATTGTGGCGCTCACCTGCACGGCGCCAAACACGCATACGACCATCATTGGCACCAAGGCAGAAGCGACTCTCATCGCTGAAGACGACACGTCTCCATTCGTCCCTCCATTCACGCCTGTCGCGACACCACTGGAGGCGGGCTGCACGATGTTGGGGCGTGAGCGGAAGACGGCCTACCGGTGTGCGGGACCGTAGCCCAGCTTCATGGAGACGGTTGCGAATGGTCCTCGCCGATACCCCAGGAGCAACAGTGTCCCTAATTTGCTGGGAAGTGGCGGTGCGGTCCCCTACGGCACTGCTTAGGCTCCTACGGTCTTGGCGTGCATCCGTGCGTCGCTGCGGTCCGGTCCCAGGTCGACGGGCACGTGCACCTTCCGCCGACCACCGGCGACAACATCGATGTACTGTGGAGACCTCACGCCCCACGTGTTGAGCAATTCGGCGGTACGTCCACCCGGCCTCCCGCATGCCCACTATACGCCCTCGCTCAAAGTCCGTCAACTGCACATACGGTTCACGTCCACGCTGTCGCGGCATGCTACCAGTGTTAAAGACTGCGATGGAGCTCCGTATGCCACGGCAAACTGGCTGACACTGACGGCGGCGGTGCACAAATGCTGCGCAGCTAGCGCCATTCGACGGCCAACACCGCGGTTCCTGGTGTGTCCGCTGTGCCGTGCGTGTGATCATTGCTTGTACAGCCCTCTCGCAGTGTCCGGAGCAAGTATGGTGGGTCTGACACACTGGTGTCAGTGTGTTCTTTTTTCCATTTCCAGGAGTGTATAAAGCTATGAGTTTTGGTGTTTGGAGTCTTGTTGTTTTAATGTGAAGGACCGTCAAACAATCTAAAATCAGTGGTGGTAAAATAGTCAATATTAAACTGAGTGAAAGCCCAAATCCGAAATAGATGTTTATCATCTTTTACCCTGTATGACAACAGGCTTCATACCCTGGAGGTATATCTGCCAGTCACATCTGCATATGGAATGAAATTACGTAAATAAAAGTACTAATAATCAACATAACCAACCGAACAAAGTAGACAGTAAAACAAAGTACTTACAAACTGGTACTTCATGTGCCATGACTTCCAAGGTGCAAGTGCACATAAAAATATGTCACTCCTCAATAAAACCATGGATGAAACGGCAGACGAGAATCCAATCTGAACTGCGTATGATCAGTAAAACATTTCATAAACTCTGTCAAAAGACAAGCCCAGACAGCACATGACAATCCTCGTCTGATAGGATGAAATGTTCATCAAATTCCACAGGGAAAACACAGAATTAAAAGACACACAATCCTTGGGAGTATTTTAGTATGTTGATGACTCCCAAGGTCTGTGTCTCTTTTAATTCTTTGTTTCCTTATTGGATTCTAATGATAGTTTAATCCTATCAGATGAGGATTGTCATGCTGTCCAGGCTCACCTTTTGACAGAGTTTTGGAGATGTTTTCCTGATCATGCATGGTTCAGACCAGATGCCCATCTGCTGTTTCATCCATGGTTTTACCAAGAAGTGACTTGTTTTTATACACACTTGCAACTTGGAGCCGGCCACAGTGGCCATGCGGTTCTGGGCGCTACAGTCTGGAATCGAGCGACCGCTAAGGTCGCAGGTTCGAATCGTGCCTCGGGCATGGATGTGTGTGATGTCCTTAGGTTAGTTAGGTTTAATTAGTTCAAAGTTCTAGGCGACTGATGACCTCGGAAGTTAAGTCGCATAGTGCTCAGAGCCATTTGCAACTTGGAAGTCAAGGTACATGAAGTATTGGTTTTGTGAGTCTACTTTGTTCAGTGGGTTATGCTGGCTATAAGTGCTTTAACTTAAGTAATCTCATTCCCTGTGCAGATATGACCAGGGTATGAAACTGGTCATCATACAGGAAAAAACACAATAAACAGCTATTGGAGATTTGGACTCATTTGATATAGACTATTTTACTATCTCTGAATTTAGATTGTTTGACTGTCCTTCACATTATGTACAAGTTCTTTAGCTGTGATTGCCTGACATATAAGGTTATTTGTAGTCTTTTTATTTGCTAATGGTTGGTTTCAAAGTATCACCAATCCTCTTTAGATGATAGATGGGTGTAGAAGCAATATTTCCTGTTCACTACAAAAAACACAAGTTTTTTCTGTTACTGTTACATGCACATTACTTTAAAGTAGGTTTCTCAGAAGACAGTTTACTCTCTCTCTGTTTTTTTCCATTATCACAATATTAGAGAACTGACAGCACTGATTAGTCCACAGCTCAATAAACATGAGGATGCCAAACTCTCACCCAGTCAAGACAAATGGAATTTCCCAAAAGCATGCTATTTAGGATGCTCCAGGAGGTAAGTGTGGCTTTACTGAAATATCATGGATGTGATGTACTTCACACTCCATGGCACTTGGAATTTTGTGAGATAAGCTCCTCATTGTGCACAATATGTGACTTGTTGCCTCTCCCATTGGAATTTGGAAAACTTTTATATGACAAATATGTGCTGGTTAAACAAACAAGATGAACTGCACAACTCTTTTCTGAATCTACTCCAGTCCTTCCATTTACCCAAACTGATAAATGAACATTAACAAGAGTTTTTCCACAGGATTCATCCAGTAAACATCATTCTGACATTTATTTTTCCCATGGCTAAAGTAAGTTAGTCATTTCCCACTTAATGGCACTGAATGGATTTTCCTTGATATTTGTGGTTAGTAAGATTACAATACTGTACAGAAACCACAAAATGTCAAAGTTGGGAACTGTTTGAATACAAAACACAGTGAACTGCTTTATCAACACAAATATAAGTGCACTTCTGTCTGATTTTTAAAGTGTTACATTCAATGGGAAACAGAGTAAACGATCATAAGGTTGTGCGAGTGACAGTGCCCCTCTTCTTCCTTTGCAAATGAGCCTGTGCTGGTCTCTTCTATATTTGTTAGGGGCAGGTTAGTCATCGTTTTTAAAATTAAGTGTTGAAATTACATGTTTCATTAATCTGTAAATCATAATTCACTACAGATATCTGACATCATTCTTATGTGAGGGACTGTAATTACCAAAGGGCCCTCACAAGCTGAGGTTCATTTCATTAATTGAACACCAACTGTGATAAAATATTATTTCATATCATCTTCTCTATTAACGTGCATTATGTTATACTTAATAATGAAAGGGCCAGCTGCAAGTATTTGCACCACATATTACCCATCAACAAGTTTCTCTTCAATTACTAACAATTTCTAATTATGTCATCTCCCAGTAGGCAATAGCATTATCTATAAATAACTTTAGAGTGCCTTTAGTAGCAACTGGAGCTAACTTTCCTTTTAGTGTTAGCTCTCAGTTATCAGTGACATGCTGAGTTGTATTTGGTAAAAGGTCTTCCATTCAATCACATATCTGTTTGGATATTCCATAAGCATTTACTATGTTTAACATGAAATGGTGTTGAATTATACTGAAGGCTGTTCAGAGGTCTAGAAAGAACAGATCAATCTGGGCTCCACATGCCTGTGAAATCTGTATTGTTTAATACAACGAAATAATTCAGTACCAAAAAGTCCTCAAAAGAGAGCTGCAAATACACTCCTGGAAATTGAAATAAGAACATCGTGAATTCATTGTCCCAGGAAGGGGAAACTTTATTGACACATTCCTGGGGTCAGATACATCACATGATCACATTGACAGAACCACAGGCACATAGACACAGGCAACAGAGCATGCACAATGTCGGCACTAGTACAGTGTATATCCACCTTTCGCAGCAATGCAGGCTGCTATTCTCCCATGGAGACGATCGTAGAGATGCTGGATGTAGTCCTGTGGAACGGCTTGCCATGCCATTTCCACCTGGCGCCTCAGTTGGACCAGCGTTCGTGTTGGACGTGCAGACCGCGTGAGACGACGCTTCATCCGGTCCCAAACACGCTCAATGGGGGACAGATCCGGAGATCTTGCTGGCCAGGGTAGTTGACTTACACCTTCTAGAGCACGTTGGGTGGCACGGGATACATGCGGACGTGCATTGTCCTGTTGGAACAGCAAGTTCCCTTGCCGGTCTAGGAATGGTAGAACGATGGGTTCGATGACGGTTTGGATGTACCGTGCACTATTCAGTGTCCCCTCGACGATCACCAGTGGTGTACGGCCAGTGTAGGAGATCGCTCCCCACACCATGATGCCGGGTGTTGGCCCTGTGTGCCTCGGTCGTATGCAGTCCTGATTGTGGCACTCACCTGCAAGGTGCCAAACACGCATACCACCATCATTGGCACCAAGGCAGAAGCGACTCTCATCGCTGAAGACGACACGTCTCCATTCGTCCCTCCATTCACGCCTGTCGCGACACCACTGGAGGCGGGCTGCACGATGTTGGGGCGTGAGCGGAAGACGGTCTAACGGTGTGCGGGACCGTAGCCCAGCTTCATGGAGACGGTTGCGAATGGTCCTCGCCGATACCCCAGGAGCAACAGTGTCCCTAATTTGCTGGGAAGTGGCGGTGCGGTCCCCTACGGCACTGCGTAGGATCCTACGGTCTTGGCGTGCATCCGTGCGTCGCTGCGGTCCGGTCCCAGGTCGACGGGCACGTGCACCTTCCGCCGACCACTGGCGACAACATCGATGTACTGTGGAGACCTCACGCCCCACGTGTTGAGCAATTCGGCGGTACGTCCACCCGGCCTCCCGCATGCCCACTATACGCCCTCGCTCAAAGTCCGTCAACTGCACATACGGTTCACGTCCACGCTGTCGCGGCATGCTACCAGTGTTAAAGACTGCGATGGAGCTCCGTATGCCACGGCAAACTGGCTGACACTGACGGCGGCGGTGCACAAATGCTGCGCAGCTAGCGCCATTCGACGGCCAACACCACGGTTCCTGGTGTGTCCGCTGTGCCGTGCGTGTGATCATTGCTTGTACAGCCCTCTCGCAGTGTCCGGAGCAAGTATGGTGGGTCTGACACACCGGTGTCAATGTGTTCTTTTTTCCATTTCCAGGAGTGTATATTCCACAATTATAAAGTAACTTACATTCTATGTTGATCACTAGTTTTATTGCCAACAGTTCTTATCATGCATCACACTGTTGCAACATTGCTTACCTGTAACTTTTGACAGCTATGACACCATTATCAGAGACTGAATTTTAAAATGGTTTGGTAATACAACACATCATCAAATTAAACAATCAAATAGTCAGGCTCTAATAATAACAGCATTCTTATAAAATTCTAATATAATATTGTTGTTTCACCATGTGTGAAACTTACCTTTTGAATGTGCAGTTTTCTCAGCAGCTGCTCGTCTCTTAAGAACGTTTTTCTCCTTTCGTTCACGGTTAGAGGTTTTAGACGATTTTGGTTTGTATATTGTCTCCAGACTTGTGAGCTTTGAAAGGTCTTCGTTTATACTTTTCTGTGGAAGCTCATTCACAGTTTTTGAAATTACTTTGAAGTTATTCTTCCATCGAGACGTAAGATCTTTCTTCTTATGATTCTCTCGTTCATAATCATCATCGTCACAGTCTCCTTCATAATTATCTTTATAATAACTTGCTTTACTTTTCTCTTTTTTAGGTGAAGTCTTTTGAGGTTTTTCAGAAAGTATGGAGCTACTCCTCTCCTGCAAAATGAAAGTTGGCATAGGGCATAACATCTCTTAACATAAAATATCCACTCAAAAACATCAAATTAACATTTATTATACATATTTAGACAACTGAAAATCCAGAATGGAATAACGGCAATATTATGAAAAGGATGGATTGCTACGGACCATATAGAGGAGTGATGAGTTGTAGTTACACACACGAAAAAATTGCTCAACATGTGAGCTTTCGGCCAAAAGATCTTCCTTTAAAACAGGGGAAAAAAATAAAATAATTACCCACACACGCATTCATGCAAGTACTACTCACGTGAATACTGTCTTAGCCACTGAGGCCATACTGTGAGCAACTGTGCATGATGGGAGAAGCAATCTGGGTGGTAGGTAAAGAGGAGCCTCCTTCTTACCCCCACCACCCAGATCGCTTCTCCAATCACGCACAGTTGCTCACAGTATGGCCTCAGTGGCTAAGACAGTGGTCATGTGTGTGTGTCTCGTGCTTACATGAATGTCAGTGTGTTACTTTGTCTACTTTAGAAGAAGGCCTTTTGGCTGAAAATTCACATTTATCAGTCTTTATGAGTAATTTATTATACAAATTACATATTGTATCAGTTAAAAAGAAAGAAAATTAAATGGAATGCAATAATTTACGAGTAACTGCTACAGAGGATTCTGAAAATAGTAGTCAAGAGTGGGTCGTTGTTGTTCCTCGGAATAATGTCTTATTGAAGTACTGCTCAGACTGGCTCTTTAGTGTGGTACACAGCTGAAAGCTCCAGCTATTGAGCTTTTTTTAGGTAACAGCTCACTTAACCACTTCAAATATGTACTCAGTTAATAAATTGAAAATAGAATGAGATTTTCACTCTGAAGCGGAGTGTGCGCAGATATGAAACTTCCTGGCAGATTAAAACTGTGTGCCCGACCGAGACTCGAACTCGGGACCTTTGCCTTTCGCGGGCAAGTGCTCTACCATCTGAGCTATTGAAGCACGACTCACGCCTGGTCCTCACAGCTCTACTTCTGCCAGTATCTCGTCTCCTACCTTCCAAACTTTACAGAAGCTCTCCTGGTAAAGCACTTGCCCGCGAAAGGCAAAGGTCCCGAGTTCGAGTCTCGGTCGAGCACACAGTTTTAATCTGCCAGGAAGTTTCAAATTGAAAATAACTTCACAATACAGAAACAAGGTCAGTGAAGTTATTTTGCCCACTCACTTAAGAGTCCTGGGCAGCAATGCTGGGGAGGTACAGTCTGTCTGTAAACTGAAAAGTGAGCAGCACTTGTTGTGGGGGAAGTTGCCTTTCCTAGAACAACACTACAGCTGCTGTACAGGGTGACTAAGAATCAATTTCCCCCTCTGGCACAGTAGAACAGTGTGCAGAGATTTACATAGATTGTGTCCATAGTACTATCAGTAACTCATATCTGTATTCCATGTAGTGTTAACACACTATTGGAAAATCAACATCCACCAGGCATGTCTGCACACTGCGTCGGCAGTGATTTGCGAGGCACCCTTCAGGAGGGTTGGTATAGTTTTGTGAAACACCCTGTAGTTGCTTCTTGTGACATTATAGTGCACACAGAGTGGGGAATCACCTGCATGCTCTTCGGATCGCAGACCTACGATGGATGGAAGTGCACGACCACAAGCTGGTGACCTACCTTCCCCCTCATACTTGTGCCCTCTGCCCTCACCCTTCTGCCCTGTTACACCTCCAGCACACAGTTTATCTCTTAATACTGCTCTACTCCACCTAGATATGGAACACATTTTTATTATCTGTTCTTAACCCAATATTTAATAATAAACATTAATTTCAAACCATTAAAACACTGGTTTTAATAATCTGTGATTTTTCCATTCCCTACAATCCAACAATAGAGAAAAACTGATTGTGACCTTTTTGTAGGAAATTCAATGTAGTTTAGTTTTGAACAGGGACACATTTCTGCTAGGAGCTGTAATTTTCGAGTTATTCACGAACAACATAAAAAAAGTGATCTTTAAACATCCCCACCCATACACCCCGTTGGTCAGAATTTCGGAGTACGTTGTTCAATGCACTCCCTCCTACCACTGTACAAAAATTGCAACTACACAAATTTATCCCCTAATTTCCCTTTGTTGACTGGACTAAAATGTGTGTTCAGCCACATGAGTATTATCTGCATCTTGCATTAACATGAGTTCCATCACTTTTATCTGGTTCTTGAAGGTTTTGATTTCCAACATCATGCAGAATTTTGTGGGTTTGCTCTGTAACATCAGAAGGACAGTATGACATTTTCAAAATGTGTGCTCTTTTCTACTGAAGCAACATTTACTAGTGCCAGTAAAGTAATTTACATAACATGCACTAGAGGACAGTACAAATTCACCACTGACTCCAAATACAGCAACAACAGCTGTGGACTGTAAATGTATGGTGCGTCCTAATACAATATTTCATTGTGCATTTCAGGGGTGTTATATGGAAATACGTATTCATGATTTTTATACACATTGTAAACATTATTCTAAATGAGATACCACTACACAGTGTACGTGGTTCAATCACGATTGCTCTAAACCTCTATCTTATCATGTTACAACACCACACCGAATGAAAAATTCCCTGGCCAGTGAAAAGCACTGAATGCCACAATAAAATGGTCAATCTGTTCCCTCAATTGAATTCCTATTGGTTTCTTTCTGAGGGGAACACTCTTGAAGATGTTTTACACCATCAAGACTCAACAAAGCCTGACAATATGTACCAACAAATCACCACAGCATGCACCACTATCTCATCTTTCATCTATCTCTCAGAGGCCGAATGCGTGTGCAGTTGAGCTGATGGGAAAAAGTTTGAGCACATGCTCATGTGAAGCATAAAACTATGCTATGTTAAGAACAGTATTTATTTCGTAAATGACAGTTACCAAATCAATAAGACTAAAAAATTTAGTCTCACCATTTAATTACAATTCTGGCTCACATATGTAATCACAATATAATATGTATTTTACAGATCTTCCTCATATCCTTTAAGAACCATTGGGCATCTGTGAGCAAAACGTAGGTTGGGTAATCTCTTCTCCAACTGAAATGCTGATGTTCATTTACTTTAATTGTGAGGCCAATATCCCAGATGTCCGAGTAACTAACAGAATCAAAATTTTTGAATCAGTTAATGTGAGGAGCATATCAGTGATCATAAGGCTGATACAGCATCAATTACTGCAAGTATTACAAGGAATGTTATGAAAGATAAGAAAATATTTTTCTCAGCTAGAGAGACAGAAAAAAAAATTATAGAATATCTGAATGGAAATGAAGTCCCATGCTTCTTGACACAGCGTAGGGGAATGATGCAGGAGACCTGCACTGCTGTACTAGGCAAGGTCCTAATGGAGGTGGTTTGCCATTGCCTTCCTCCGTCCGTAATGGGGATGAATGATGATGATGAAGATGACAACACCACCCCCAGTCTTCTTGGGGCAGGTGAAAATACCTGACCTCACGGGGAATCGAAGCCAGGACCCCGTGCTCGGGAAGCGAGAACGCTACCGCGAGACCACAAGTGGTGGACAATATCTGGATAGTCAACATCAAATATTCAGCTCTGAGGACAAAGATGTGACACAAAAATGGATAAAAATCACATACATTATACAATATACACCACACCACTATCTGCAGACCCACTGTGGTTCAGTACCCATGCTAGAAAGTTTCTACAAAAGCAAAGACAGCTTCATCACAGCCTGAAGTGGAGACACAAGTTAACTGAGAAACTAGACCCGAACAAGCCAAAATGAGTGTAAGAAACGAGATGTAATAAGTGTTTAATGAATTTAAAAGTAAAATTTTGCCAACTCATCTGCCTAAAACACCTAAGTAGTATTGGTCATATATAGTTAGCATAAGGATCAAAGATCAAAACTGAGCATTTAGTCGCTCAGTATGCATACTGGCAGCAAAGAAGTCCAAACACTGAATTCAGTCTTACAAAATTGTTTCAACGTAGAGGAATGTAATATAGTCCATTTCTTCAATCCTTACATAAATATCAAATTGCTAGATAATGGGGTTATGGAACAGAACAGCAATTACAATTGCTGAAAAGATGAAAGGCATGCCAAGTATGCAGCTCCAGAGGGTACTGTTGAATTAATCTGTATGTTTGTTTTGCAAATAAAACCGCCTTTTCCTGCTGCCACTTAATTTATTTATCCCAGATGCGTTTTGCCTTTTTCTTGTTCTAAGGCATCATCAGTGGGATCTATAATGATACAGTTTTGTTATTTTTAGATTATTAAACAGTTCATGTCATAATTTTTTATGTAAAAAAGTAATTACTTACAATTTGCTGATCTGTGTTTCCTCTCATCTGGTCTGGAGGTCGCACTACCACTTTATTACTGACATATAAGCACAAATTTGCATTTTGACCTTCTTTAAACTGTTCACCATGTTCCTCCTCCTTTTTCGTGGTGTACTTTTGTTCATTTGCCACTCAATGTAACTATTTTGTAAGACAATGCTTTTAACAATGTAAATATTGCAACTCCATAATGTGTTTCTTTCTCTTTGACGTGTTTACCTACTTGTTGCCAACCTAATGAAGTATATGTTCAAGACTAACTTCTATTCACGATTGTTTATACTGTGTGTGTATGAGAGAGAGAGAGAGAGAGAGAGGGAGGGAGAGAGAGGGAGGGAGAGAGAGAGAGGGAGAGAGAGGGAGGGAGAGAGAGAGAGAGAGAGAGAGAGAGAGAGAGAGAGAGAGAGAGAGAGGGGGGGGGTCTTTTTTTGGGGGGGAGGGGGGGGGGGGGAGTGAATCGTATGGTGCTCTACAAGTTGTTAGCGAGTGGTTGAAAGCTTTGGTGACAGCTGATTTGACTTTTCATTTCAGTCTTCTCTGAAGGGGTTCATGGATAAGTTAGTGTAAAGATGTTGGGTGGTATTATTATTATATTGGATGGTATTATTATATTAATCCTCTTTGGGAGCATTATTCTATTATTTTATCTATTACTGTAAATAATGAATTGCTTGGCATGTGTACTTGACCATTCAAAAGGGTTTTCCTTTCTGCTTTGGTTTTCTGTATGTCGTAATTTTCTTGCAGTGTTAGGAGGTGTTTTTAATTTGTTGATTCTAATTATTTTCATGTCATCTTCTCTAGTGGTTGGTTTGTGGTCTTGTTCTCTTTGGTGTTTTGGAAAAGTGGAGTGGTTTGTCCCATATTTCCAGGCTCTCATGTGTTCTTTGTATCTGACATCAAATGTTCTACCTGTTTGTCCTATGTATCTGCCTTCACAAGTGTTACACTGTAGTTGATATATACCTGCTTTCTGGCATATGTCTCTGTTTTTTGTCAGTTTTGGGGTGCATTTTTGTATAGAATTGTCTGTTGTGTATGCTATGTTTATTCCCTGGCTTTTGAAAATGTTGGTGATTTTAGCGGTGAGTTTGTGCTTGTATGTCATTGAGTACCACTTGTGTTTTCTTTCATCTTTTTCTCATTATCCTGTGTAGTTGTTATGGGACTGCATGTTTGTTTTAGGTTCTGTTGTGTTATTGTCTGTGGTTTGGTGCTTTCTGCTTTTATTTTACTTTTAATTTTTTTTTGTTTAGCTTTGTTACTATGTTGTTATTGCAACCATTACTTTATGCTCTCTGCATTATTATGTTCACTTCTTTTTGGTAGCATTCTTTGAAGAGTGGCACTGTGTTGAGTCTGAGTCTATGGAGCATGAGTCGTAGTGCTGCTTGCTTTCATGACTGTGGGTGGTTTGAGGGTTGAGGAATGATAATGTCTGTTGCTATGGGTTTACAGTAAATTTCAAACATATGCTTATTGTTTTATTTTTTGATTGTTATTGTTTTATTTTTTGATAGTTATATCCAGAAAGTTAATTTGGTTGTTCTGTTCTCTTTCAATGGTGAAATTTATATTTTTATTTATTTTGTTGATGTCAATAAGTAATTTTTCAATTTTTGTTTGTGGTTCATCTATTAAGCAAAGGATATCATCCATATACCTGAACCAATATAATATGTTGTATTCTTTTGCTACTTCTTTTTGTGAAAATGATCTGTTCAATGTAGTTTAAAAAAATATTTGCTAAGGTTCCTGAATCTGGGGACCCCATTGGTAATCCATCTTCTTGTAAATAAAATTCATTATTGAATTGGAAGTAATTTTGTTCTTTTACGTGCTTTATTAATGTGTGTGTTTCCTTAATCTGTTCACCTGGGAGTTGACTATAAGTTTTCAGGTTCTTATCTATGATTTCTATTGTTTCCGGTACTGATATGTTGGAATACATGATTTCTATATCAAATGAGAGGAGTGTTGCTGTGTCTGCAATTTTTATATATTTTATTTCTTGTATTAGCTGTGTAATGTTTTTAATGGTTCTGTTTTCTTGTACTTCGAAATTCTCAGACAGTAATTTTAACACAATGACATTTTCACTCTGCAACAGAGTGTGCGCTGATATGAAACTTCTTGACAGATTAAAACTGTGTGCCAGACCGAGACTCAAACTCGGGACCTTTGCCTTTCGCAGGCAAGTGCTCTACAAGTGAGCTATCCAAACATGACTCACGACCCGTCCTCACAGCTTCAATTCTGCCAGAACCTCATTTGGAATGTAGGAGACGAGGTACTGGCAGAATAGAAGCTGTGAGGATGGGTCGTGTGTTGTGCTTGGGTAGCTCAGAGGTAGAGCACTTGCCCAGGAAAGGCAAAGGTCCCGAGTTCGAGTCTCGGTCCGACACACAGTTTTAATCTGACAGTGATTTTAATGTTGATCCTGCAAGCTTGTAAGTGGGGGATTTTCTGAAATCCAGTATTGGTCCCACAGGAAGATTCGGTTTGTGGATTTTTGGTTGGCTTCGGAGGACAGGTGCAGTGGGATTGATCTGTGTCAACTGTCTTTTCTCTGTGTTCTCCAGTATGATGTCAATATTTTTCAGAGTGTTTTTTACTTTTGTCTGGAATCTGTTTGTTGGGTCTGATTTTAATTTGGTAATGTTATTTTGTAAGATGAATTCTTGTGTATTTTGAATGTATTGTTCTTTGTCTATCAGTACTACTGTGTTCCCCTTGTCTGCTTTTGAAATGATAACATTTTCATTTTGAAGTTTTCTTCTAAGTTTTCTGAGTGTTGCAGATTCTCAGTTTTTGTTGTTTTTGTGTTGTGTTTTTATACTGGTTATTATATCCTGGATTTCTTTCTTTCTTTTTTTTTTTTTTTTTTACTTGTTATCTATTTAGTCCAATGTTGATCCTGCTGTTTTCATGCTTATCTTCCCCTGTCAAAACACTTTCTGTGTCTATATTTAGATTTTCTAAGTAATATTCATCTATTTTTCAATTTACATTGTTTCTTAATCCTTTCTCCAACAGCTGTCTTTCTTTACTGTTTAACTGTGTGTCAGTAAGGTTCACTTATCTTAGGTAGAATTTGTGTTTGTGTTTCTCTTGGCTGTGTGTAAAGGTATTGTGTTGTGACTGGAGTTTTTTGAGTTGACTGATCTTTCTTCTGTGAACTGTTTCCATTCTTTGTATAGCATTTTTTGTGTGCTTTTCAACCTCGTTGACCAACAATGTCGAAAAGCACACACTAATGGTGCACATATTGAAGTGTGTTACATATGCAAAGAAAAACATTTGGAATTACCATACTTGTACAAACATAATGACAATAAGTATCTCAAATACTTCTCAAGTAATTAAATTTTATATTATTATATACTTAACTCAGACAACCTGTATTGCGATTTTTTGAAGGACTGTCTTCAATGAAATCAACATGGATTCCATAAACAGAGATTTCACGGAACAGATAATACTCTGTTAGTCCGTGAAATCTAGAGTGCTGAAGACAGAGGAGCCTATGTTTATGCCATGTTCCTTGACTTAGAGAAGGCATCTGATAAAGTTCCATGTAGATGTTTAGTGAGCCAAATCTGAGTCTGCCAAGTATCAGAAGATACTGGTTTCAGGACTTCCTAGCAGATAGAACTCAACATGTCACTCTTAACAAAACAGGATGAACAATTGTAAATGTAATTTCCAGAGTATGCCAAAGAAGTCTGATAAAACCATCACTGTTTACAATATATACATAAATGATACAGTGGATAGCATTGGAACCTTCATGAGGCTGTTTGCAGATTATGAGGTTGTTGATATGAAGGCCAGAAGACTGTAATGAATTGCAGGAAGACCTGGAAAGGATCAATAATTGGTGCACAGACTGGCAATTAACCCTATACATCAATAAATATATTGTGCACAAATAAATAAAGACATCCATTATTCTTTGATTATACTGTTGGCTATACATTTCTGGAATAAATAACAACTGTAAGATACTTGCAACTAACTGTCCAGAGTGATCTAAAGTGGAATGAATGAAACTAACTGCTGGAAAAGAAGATGTCAAGTTGAGATTTACTGGAAGAATCTTAAATAAATATAATTCATCTGAGAAATATGGAGCCCATGAAACACTCGTGTGGCCAATTGTTGAGTATTGTTCATCATTCTAGAGTCCTTACCAAGTTGCATTTATAGAAAAGAGAGAGAGAAAATTCAACAAAAAGCGGCACATTTTATCATGGGATCATTTACTAAGCATAAAATAATTTTAGACAGATCAGTAAATTCCTGTGGCAGACTACAAGAGAGGCATCATGTATAGCGGAGACATTTACTACTGAAATTCTGAGAATGTATGACTGATGAAGAGATAGGTAACCTATTATTTCCTCCATATATGTCACACACAATGAGCACAACAAGAAAATCAGAGTAATTAGGGCTCACACATAAGTTGATTGACAGTCATTTGTCCCATGCATCTTTTGGAAATGGGCCACAGAAGGATGAGAAATAACAGTGGCACCAGATGTACCCTCCACTTGCAGAGCATAGATGCCTTACTGATGACAGGAGATAAAATAAAAATGGAGCAAATGAAGCAGGCAAAAGATAATATGGACATCTAAAAATTAAATTGACAGAAAGTACAAAGAGGCAAAGCAGGAATGACTAGAGGAAACACTGTGGTCTCTTGACTGTGGGTAAGTACGATTGTTGTGGGACTGGGTGACAGAGAAGTGTAAACTACAGAAAACACGGAGAAGTTAACGGAAATGGCTGCTTCACAACAACTGCCATTTGGAAATTCCCTCAACTGCCCCTTCCTTCTGTCCCTGATTGCTTGTCTGAATGATGTCGATGAGGGATCTCCTTTAAACATATCCTTCTTTTCCAAACATTGTCTCTTCAAATCTATTACCGTATTTACTCGAATCTAAGCCGCACTTTTTTTTCGGTTTTTGTAATCCAAAAAACCGCCTGCAGTTTAGAATCAAGTGCAAAGTAAGCGGAAGTTCTGAAAAATTTGGTAGGTGCCGCCACAACTAACTTCTGCCGTCGAATATACGTAGTGCTACACAGGCATGCTTTGCAGGCACAAAGATAAATACTGGCGCCAAAACCTCTGCGTCAGTAAATAAATTTAAAAAAAGGTGAAAGACGAGCTTTTTTCTCCACCCCGAGTTTCGACCACTACATTTTCATACATTATACAACGAAGTAAATACAAATTCCGAATTGTTCATCTTCGAATGAAGCAGCATTTCCATGTACTACAAAAATCCGACTGGCGAGACTGTTTGGGATGTTTGTCAATATGGCCAACTCTATGGTCTGAATTTTTTCCTACCTGTGAGAAGAGATGGTTGCTAATAGGAACTTTTATGAATTGTGAATCACATGCAGTATTCTCTTCAACATAAGAATAATTCGAATATAAACATTTTGCCATGCATTTGTTTCGTGTTTGCTGCTATCTCATTTAAATCCTGTCTGCCTAATAAACTACGAAACTAGAGTGAGACAACAGCAAACGCGGAAGAATATACATATCATGTCATGTTTATATTCATATTATTCGTATGCCTAATAGTGATACATTCAGAAATGAAGCACAGCAATTGACTAGATTTTTAAATCTACGATGACTCTAATTTCTGTGCAGAATGTAATGTACTAAAGAGGCGTCTGCAAAGATTTTCAAACGTAGAAAAATTTTTGCTAAACTCTTGTTCAGAACATGTTCTATCATACACAGTCTATTATTTGGTTCTTGTTGATCATTATCAAAGAAAGCAGCAGTGTAAGCAACAACAAATAGCAGTCTCTTGCCATTGTTTCGCTAATGAGACGATTCCTCTCTCCTTTTTTAAAAATTGTAAGCGGCGGTAGCGTGCACAAAAGCAAACCATGCCGCGAGTGGCGACAGGCCGTAAACACTCATTATCAGAATGCGACAAACAATGCATGACACAGTACAGTAATGCATTTTCAGTTTAGAGTGACGTAAATATCTATAACAAAGAGAACAGCACTTGTCAGATCAAAGAAAAATAAGCAATGAATTCAAAGTAGATGAAGCACGGGAAAAAGGAAGGGTACCCGTATAAATACGGACGGAGCACCTGACACGCATAGCAATGGCTACCTGGTAAAGCTTAACTTCTAAGCTTACGACTCGAACCAAACAACTGTAGCTGTATTGCCATTCACTTGACCTAAATTGTGTCTCATATTACAATGGACCAACTTTGTTTCGATTTTGAGGTGCGACCTAAAACTTTTCTCTCCCCTTGAATTTCGAGTCTCAAATTTCAGGTGCGGCTTAGATTCGGGAAAATTTTTTTTCCTCTATTTCGATTCTCATTTTTCGGGTGCGGCTTGGATTCGAGTAAATATGGTAGTTCATTTTGTCCACTGCTCTCCTGTTTCCATCTGTTTACATATTCCTGCAGTCTTCCTGCTACTTTTTCCCTCCACTGTAGCTGACCAATGGGAACCTTTCCCCTCTCCATCCCATTCCTATGTCTGTCTCTCTCTCTCTCTCTGTCACACACACACACACACACACACACACAAACACACACACACACTCCTCCCCTGGCCATGCATGTGAACTGAATGGTTGGTGTGTGTGTGGGGGGGGGATGCAAGTGCACCCCTCATCGGTCCATAATTTCATGATGAATATTCAAAGGCCTAACAAAATATTTTTGCCTGCAGTTGAAATTTCATTAGCTTACTCAAATATGAAAGTTGTCCAATGGAATGTCCAAACAGTTTTATTTGATAAAAAGTTTATGAAACTTTAATGTCGTATACAAGCTTCATTCTTCTACTGGAGAGAAACTGGACCATGGTCTTGCTAACCCTTTCCATTCTATAATGCAGACACAGGGTATCTCCATGCCCTTCTATTTAAATCACCACCACCTGTGCAGTGAATACACCACAGAGAATTGCACTAGACTCTTTGTGGAAACACTGAGGCCACTGATCAACTATTACGCTAATTAGGCTATACATTACAACAAAGTGTTCTTTTACTCAAATTCATTTACATAATGCATAAGACTACAAAACTCTTCATGGTAGACTGATTCCACCATCATTTCACTCCAACAGTATACAAATGAATCACTGTCAACATCAAAATCGCTGACATCAGCATCAAAGTTCCTCGCATTTTCACTTAGACATTCCTCTACGAGCTGTACAATCACTTCGTTACAAAGGAATGTGCATGAAAAACTTGACATTTTGCACCCGTTAATTTGAACGTAATGATTACATCCTCTCTCTCAATACAACTGCTACAATTCAACACCGGGTTAACATGAGTTTCCTTAGACGGCAGTGCAGTGCAGCACTAATGTCTAGTACAGTCATGTTCAAGAGTGGAGTATCAAAGAGATACAAAAAATTGTGTCAAATAAGGGCTCGACATCAGAGTGAAGAACACAATATGCAATGTTGAGTGCCACTCGGCACTGGAGTGAAAAGGGTTAATAAAGTATTCTACCAGTTGCCATATGGCTTATGGGAAAACAATGGAAAGTTCAAAACTCATATACAAGGCACAGATTTGAACTCTGTTTCTGTCTAAAAGTTTATTTGACCAGGGTAATAGCTCTCATGCACCAATGTTATGCAATGCTCCTTTCTGCAACAACAGCCACATTTTAATCTAATTTTTAATTATTTTGTCACTGTGGAACCATTATCCTGCAACAAACTTAATAGGACGGAGTAGAAGCTGCAGGATACAAGCTCCTGACTGTGTATACAATACTGTAGTCTTGCATCCCAGAATTATGCAAGAACTCTTTGGTGCTTTAACATTTCCATTTGTTTGTGTCATATGACTCACTAAATCTACTGCAATATTTGGGCATTTGCAGCAGCACTGATTGCAGTGCCAAGTACCTAATCCCAATTTGGAGCTGTGATGCTCTTGGGCAAAACTGTCGCTCAGATTCAGGTGCATTGTGGAAAACCCATTATTCATCCCTTTTCACAATGTTGTCAATTAATGTACTTTCTTCATCTGTATGATGAACTCAAGAATGAAGCATGTCAGTTTCTCTTTCTATTTACACATTAAACTTTTTGGGGACCCTGTGCACTCACAGCTTTCCACATCAGAGATAGCCAACTGTTTCCATGCAAATTATGTTCATTGAGCTATTTCCAGCAGATTCCTTTTGCAACTTTTTAACATTCTGTCAAGTTTAATGTACCCGTACAGTAACAAAATGACCTTCCAATATTGATTGATATCAGTTCATATCAATACTGACTGATCTCACTTTTAGCCCATAACTAACATTTCATTACATAATTGGTATAGTCATGGTACATACAGTTATTACATGAGGAAAGATATTTCCAAATGTGTGTTCAAGTAAGTAAAATGGTACAGTGAAAGAGTCTTAAACTACTGGAAGGAACTCTTGTGCAGAATAAAAGGTTTGTGTTACAAGGGAGTTTTTCCATTTAAACTTGACTACACAATACAGCCTGTTGCCATCTGAACTGTCAACAATGTGGAAGATTTATTCCTCTCTAAATGTTCTTTGCTCATGAATGAAATCCTAAATAACAGAACTAAGTCACACTGGTTAAGGAAGGAAATTTTATTGATGCTTTATACGGTGTCATTGTTTTATATGGTAGTTTATAACTGTGATATATATATATGATTATAATAGAGGGAAACATTTCACATAGGAAAAATATATCTAAAAACAAAGATGATGTGACTTACCAAATGAAAGTGCTGGCAGGTCGACAAACAAACACAAACATACACACAAAATTCTAGCTTTCGCAACCAATGGTTGCTTCGTCAGGAAAGAGGGAAGGCGAGGGAAAGATGAAAGGATGTGGGTTTTAAGGGAGAGGGTAAGTAGTCATTCCAATCCCTGGAGCGGAAAGACTTACCTTGGGGGAAAAAAGGATAGGTATACACTCGCACACACACACACATATCCATCCGCACATACACAGACACGAGCAGACATTTGTAAAGGCAAAGAGTTCGAGCAGAGATGTCAGTCGAGGAGGAAGTACAGAGGCAGATGTTGAAAGACAGGTGAGGTATGAGCGGCGGCAACTTGAAATTAGCGGAGGTTGAGGCCTGGCGGATAACGAGAGGAGAGGATATACTGAAGGGCAAGTTCCCATCTCCGGAGTTCTGACAGGTTGGTGTTAGTGGGAAGTATCCAGATAACCCGGACAGTGTAACACTGTGCCAAGATGTGCTGGCCGTGCACCAAGGCATGTTTAGCCACACGGTGATCCTCATTACCAACAAACACTGTCTGCCTGTGTCCATTCATGCGAATGGACAGTTTGTTGCTGGTCATTCCCACATAGAATGCATCACAGTGTAGGCAGGTCAGTTGGTAAATCACGTGGGTGCTTTCACACGTGGCTCTGCCTTTGATCGTGTACACCTTCCGGGTTACAGGACTGGAGTAGGTGGTGGTGGGAGGGTGCATGGGACAGGTTTTACAGCGGGGGCGGTTACAAGGGTAGGAGCCAGAGGGTAGGGAAAGTGGTTTGGGGATTTCATAGGGATGAACTAACAGGTTACGAAGGTTAGGTGGACGGCGGAAAGACACTCTTGGTGGAGTGGGGAGGATTTCATGAAGGATGGATCTCATTTCAGGGCAGGATTTGAGGAAGTCGTATCCCTGCTGGAGAGCCACATTCAGAGTCTGATCCAATCCCGGAAAGTATCCTGTCACAAGTGGGGCACTTTTGTGGTTCTTCTGTGGGAGGTTCTGGGTTTGAGGGGATGAGGAAGTGGCTCTGGTTATTTGCTTCTGTGGCAGGTCGGGAGGGTAGTTGCGGGATGCGAAAGCAGTTTTCAGGTTGTTGGTGTAATGGTTCAGGGATTCGGGACTGGAGCAGATTCGTTTGCCACGAAGACCTAGGCTGTAGGGAAGGGACCGTTTGATGTGGAATGGGTGGCAGCTGTCATAATGGAGGTACTGTTGCTTGTTGGTGGGTTTGATGTGGACGAACGTGTGAAGCTGGCCATTGGCCAGATGGAGGTCAACGTCAAGGAAGGTGGCATGGGATTTGGAGTAGGACCAGGTGAATCTGATGGAACCAAAGGAGTTGAGGCTGGAGAGGAAATTCTGGAGTTCTTCTTCACTGTGAGTCCAGATCATGAAGATGTCATCAATATACAGACACAAGCAGACGTCTGCTTGTGTCTGTATATGTGTGGATGGATATGTGTGTGTGTGTGTGCGAGTGTATACCTGTCCTTTTTTCCCCCTAAGGTAAGTCTTTCCGCTCCCGGGATTGGAATGACTCCTTACCCTCTCCCTTAAAACCCACATCCTTTCGTCTTTCCCTCTCCTTCTCCTCTTTCCTGGTGAGGCAACAGTTTGTTGCGAAAGCTTGCATTTTGTGTGTGTGTTTGTGTGTCTATCGACCTGCCAGCGCTTTCATTCGGTAAGGCACATCATCTTTGTTTTTACATATATTTTTCCCACGTGGAGTGTTTCCCTCATATATATCCTGATGAGGCAACAGTTTGTTGCGAAAGCTTGAATTTTGTGTGTGTGTATGTTTGTGTTTGTTTGTGTGTCTATCGACCTGCCAGCACTTTCGTTCGGTAAGTCACATCATCTGAATGTATAATCTATTACTCACCTTCTCAGTTTCCTCATTGTTTGAGCTCTCTGTTGTGGTGGACGATGTTTCCTCTTCATAGCACTTTACTGGTTCTACAGGAAGCTTGCTGCCCTTTTTCAACAATCGAGTAGATTTTTTATTCTCCTTTACAACTTCAAGAGTTCTCTTTGTCTTCTGAATCATTTCTGGCTCCTGTATAGTGCTGTTATTAGGAACTTTAGGTTCTGCAAGATTTAATCGTGATTTTCCACTTTGAGTGGGAGGAGTATTTTGTCTAATATACATATTACTCCAACCTTTCTTCACTGAAACATTTTCTTGCACTGCTTCAGATAATGATGATGCTTCACTGTTATTACTGTTTTTCTTGGACAGTTTTTTCCTGTGTCTAACAGAGAGAAGTGGTGTGGATGAGGTAGAATATCCCGCATCTACATCATCATACTTTATGACTGTCGGGTGGTCTTTAGGAAGCCCATCGGTTGAATTCTGCTTTCCTTCAAATGTATTCCACATATATGATTTTGAACTACTACTGTTGTGAGATTGTTGTGGACTGTGTAGGTCTGTATTTTGTTTCTCATGAGACGGCACCAATGGTGGATTATTAGCATTCCATTC
The DNA here is from genome assembly GCF_023898315.1 of Schistocerca nitens. Taxonomy (NCBI): domain Eukaryota; kingdom Metazoa; phylum Arthropoda; class Insecta; order Orthoptera; family Acrididae; genus Schistocerca; species Schistocerca nitens. The sequence continues at coordinate 486,756,607 of NC_064621.1, forward strand.
GGTATCTAATGTACTATGTGATTTCTCAGTACATTTTTGTGCACTAGTGCTAGCCATATCAGCTGGGCTTGAAGTAGGTATTCTTGCATCCAATGAACTTTTATGAGCTTTTTCTTGTTTTATGTTAACAACAGTACACTTTAGTATACGATCCGATTCTAAGTATGCTGCTGTCAGTACACAGAGCAAAAGAAATACCATGAAACTGACTGCAGTATAATAAACTAATGGTTCCCATGTTGGCCTTCCAAGAACACTTGAGCAAGTAGCAAGAAAGTGCGGAGGTATTGTTGCTATAAGTGAATAATTGACTGAAATGCCAAGACTTGTGTCTATGCCTAGTATTCTATGTACTCGCGCAAGTGTGAAGTCTGGTGTAAAGGCTATATCAATTTTGCGTGTTCCATTGGGCTGCAGATGGAAGGCAGCACAATTTAGAATTCGAAATCCGTATCCTTCACATGGAAGCCCATTAATTCTAAAGCCACTGATGTATATGGGAAGTTCACCAGTATTTCTTGCCGTGAATGATCTTTTTACAGTTAAATTTGGTGCTGGAAATCTGCGGTTCTTTTCTCCTGAAATAAGAAACCCATCCAAAATGCATAATATGTTAGGAATATCAATATGTTCAATATGTTAAACACTAGTCTATCAAAATGAATTTAATATATCTGTACATAATCAAAAACTTCCTTGCACTACATATCACTGCCAGTTGCACTCACTTTCACAATCTCTGAGATGTTTTTTTGACAGTTCAAACATAAGGGGTTCATCTGAACCTGGTTTCCTATTACCAAATTTGAACTGTGCTTGTGTCGCTCTACCAGATATCCGAAGCACCTCTAAAATGGTCAGATTATTCCTGCAAAGAAACATTTGTAGGAAAGTTAAGGTTACCTCTCTCACATCATTGTTTATTTGATTTTATACACATGCGACTACGTTAAAAACTTTAGTTACAACTCACAACTACAGAATTTAAGAGAGCACATTAGTATATGTATATTAATATTACATTAACAAAAGAGTGTTTTCACATAACAAAACAATGGAAAATCTATGACTGAATAATAGCAAACTGAAAACAATAGCTTGCTACTCTCCGTAAAGAGAAGATATTGAGTTGTAGACAGGCACAACAAAAAACTGCTATACATTTGAGCTTTTGGCTAAAAGGCTTTCTTTTAAAGTAGGACACACACAAACACACACACACACACATCCACCATCTCTTGCCACTGAGGCTGGGCTGTGTGCAGCCAACTGCACTAAGCAGTCTGTGGGTGGTGTGGATACGGAAGAGAGTGCATCGGGGAAGGGAAGGGATAGCAGGCTAGGGCTGGAGAGGGGTGTAGTTCTACTTGTGGGAGGATGCAGGGACACAGTGGGGACAGGACTGGGTTGTAGATGCAATCAGCAGGTCTGAGAGGGGGTGGGGGAGTGGAAAAGGAGAGAAATAGGAGAGGGGAAAAAGACTAGTGGATGTATTGGTGGAACAGAAAACTGTGCAGTGCTAGAGTGAGAGTGACAGCAGGGAAAGGGATAGGTGGGTGAACGACAGAGACTAGCAAAGGTTGAGGATGGGTAGGGGGGAGGGCAGGGATTATGTGAACATAGGTATATGCAGGGAGAGTTCCCACCTGCACAATTCAATATTTGCTAGTCCCTGTTCTTCAGCCACCTATGCCCTTCCCTTCTCCCACTCCGGCACTATACAGCCTTCTATTCCACTGATGCACCTACTTGCTTTTTCTCCCTCCTCTACTTCTCTCCTTTTTCACTACCCTCCCCCCCGTCCCCTCAACCCCTTCAAACCTCCTGACTACACCAAGCACCTCTACCTTGCCCCCACCATGTCCCTGCATGCTTCCACAAACAGCACTACACTTTCCCCCGCCCCTAACCTGCCATCCCAGCCTCCTCATTACCCCCACCACCCATGGATCACTTCTCCCACCAGGTACAGCTACCGTATGCAGTTCAGTGTCAGCAGCCAGAGACAGTGGTCGCGTACTTGCATGTTTGTTCGCGCGCGCGCGCGCGTGTGTGTGTGTGTGTGTGTGTGTGTGTGTGTGTGTGTGTGTGTGTGTGTGTGTGTGTGTGTGTGTGTTTTCTACTTTAGGAGGTAGCCTTTTGGCTAAAAGCTCAAATGTGTAGCAGCCTTCCTGCTGTGTCTGCCTGCAACTGAGTGTCGTCATCTTTCACATAATAAGTTAATCAACAGCAGAAGCTTCCATTGCAAGTGTTATAATATTACTAATATATACATAGTTTCAAGAACTCAGTCAAGCAAGCAGTATGGAAAGCTTTGCCTAAATAGTGTTGTATTTGCTCAAAGTACTATGGCTGATAACAGAAAGCGTAGAGATTCCCTTCAACAACAGTTGCAATTTTTACACCTTTTAACAGTAAAAGATGTGACAAACAGGAATACTTCCAACGCAACTAAAGTAGCAGACAACAAAGGGAAGCATCTGGTATACAAAACTTGAAAGTGTACTATCACTATCACTACTACCACCACCACCACCACCACCACCACCATCTGGCTCATGTAACTAACATCTTAAAAAAGTACAAAATGGTCTAGGAAGGAAATGCCAACTAAAGTTGCGATCTCTGAATTTTTAAAGATAGTCTTGAGTGCCACCAACCATAATGAAATTCAGGCCATTTTTGAATCATTCTAAAATCTTTGATACAATAAACTACAATCCACAGAAATGTATTGCTATTGTGCCTAGTGGCCTAAAACTAATTAAATTGTTCTATTTTCAGCACACAGTGAGCAGTAAAAAATGTCATCAAAATAAAGAATGCTTCTTAGCAAATGAGCCTTGTCATTTGTTGTAATTTTTAAGACTGATTTGTTCCACACATAATGACACACTTACGTAAGGCCCCCTATCATCATATTCACAATTGGTCGAGTGTATGTGTATGTTTCATGAATGACTCAGTTTTAGTTCATGATGGAAAGGCCTTCGTTTGTTCTGGGTTGCCTACAAAAACTAAACAGCCGTTGTGCAAAATGAGTTTTCTGTCAGTCAGAGATGGATCAGTCTGTCAAGCCTGGGGTACCCAATACCTACTCCATGCACCATCTAGGAAACTGGTCCAGTAAAATTACCTGTCAAAGGGTTGACACCTGGAGGAGATATAGAGAGATTTGGAGGGGGGGGTGGGGGGGGGTGGTACGAGATTGACAGTCAGAAAGGGAGGGGGGAGGAGATGGCCAAACAAGGTAGAAAGAGGAGGAAATATGTACAATGAGAGGGGGAGGAGATGGACAGGGAGAGGAGGAGAGAAGGACATTAGGATGTGTATACCATTCCAAAACAGATTTAGCAATTGCGAAGCATTGTCAGATTTGCTAGTATAATGGAAACAAAATATTGTTATTGTCTCACAATGTGTGTCTCAAAAAAATAAATTAAAAATACTCACATAATAATTCAATTGTATATTAAATTAAATCAGTCTAACAGAATGGGAGATGGATGCAAACTAAAATCCTGGGATATAATAGAAAAATTATCAAACCTCACAGGAGACATTTAAAAAATAAGATTGCACATCCACAGACTTATCCACAACCTTTTAACATTCATGAAGCAACTGAAAACTATACCACAGATTAAATATGTCAAAAAAGATCTAAAAAGAGCCCACACGAACTCCTCAGAAGTTCTGGCTAGTTGGAGAGCAAAACTGCAAAGAAAAAAGGAATACAGAAGACCGAAGAAAGAAACAGAATACACAGTGAAAATATGAGAGCTGAAGGGAAACTATGAAAATTGAGTCATAAAGATTTGTGTGATTAAGTGACATCCAATTAACATATAACAAATTCTGGCATGAGTATAACAACAACAACAACAATAATAATAATAATAAACCCCGTGGAGGCCCGGGAAAAGAATAGGCCTCCGGTATGTTCTGCCAGTCGTAAAAGGCGACGAAAAGAACAAACCACTAATAGGGCTAACCCCCCTTTTAGTGTGATTAGTTGGTTCAGGACAGAACTAAAGAAGCCTCGGACAAGCGCCGTCATGGTCTGGGACGACGCTTGAACCCTATGCCCGCCCACAATGGTAACGAAACTGCTAGCCAACTGGAAAATGATTTAAATCCAAATAGAGGTGCTTTTGCAGGACATGCTTCCTGCAACCACCCTAGAAGGAAAACAAAGACAGAGGATGAGATGGTCTGATGAAGTTAACAGACACCTATGTTCTGTTATTACCAAGCAACAAACCTAGGAACCAACACAACTGGATACAGATCACAAGTATACACAACATTTATTACCAGATACCCAGAATTAAAATTTTTAACAGAACAACGACTAGCTGATCAGATCTGTGTAATAATAAAAAATAACAGGATACCCCAGTCAAAATTAGAAAACATCAAACAACAAGTGCAACAAATACTGGAACAAAATAATGTGCAATCAGAAGAAGAAAATACAGTAATGGACTCAAACATCCAAGAGCAAACCAACAAAGAACAACACGCATCAATTAAACAATCAGAGGAAAACGAAATCTTAAGACAGCCACCAGAACAAGCATAAATAGAACACGAAGTGACACACATGTTGGATATAGAAGAAAAATTTCAGCTGACATATATAGCATACAAAGACACAAATACAGACATTAGACCATTCTTGCATAGACCGCCAAATAACCCACAAGTCGAAACAACAATAAAAACTATCAACACAATCATACACAACAAAATAAATGAAAACACGACTATGGAAGAGGTACAACTACTGGTTTCTGTAGGAGCACTCAATACACTAAATATACACACTAGGCAGAGATCAGAACCTACCAACACACAGAAGAAACCCACAAAACCAGCATGGCAACACAGGCTACAGATCAAAATAGAAAAACTGAGAAAAGACATTGGACAGCTAACAAATTTATAAGAAATGAAATGTCAGAAAAAAAAAACGAAAAAGGTTAGGTAAAATCTCACAACAAGAAGCGATAGAGCAATTAGATGAAAAGAAGCAGAAATTACAAGCATTGGCCAAACGACTTAGAAGATACAAAAAAAGTGAAAATAGAAGGAAACAAAACCAAACATTCAACACAAACCAAAAGAAATTTTACCAGACAATAGATAACACACACATTAAAATAAACAATCCACCAAACATAACAGACATGGAACACTTCTGGAGCAACATATGGTCAAACCCGGTACAACATAACAGGCATGCACGGTGGATACAAGCAGAAACAGACACATACAAGATGATACCACAAATGCCTGAAGTGATAATTTTGCAACATGAAGTCACCCAAGTAATTAATTCTACTCACAATTGGAAAGCCCCTGGAAAAGATAAAATAGCAAATTTCTGGCTAAAGAAGTTCACCTCAACACATTCACATCTAACTAAATTATTTAACAGTTACATTGCAGACCCATACACATTACCTGATACACTTACACATGGAATAACTTATCTGAAACCTAAAGATCAAGCAGACACAGCAAACCCAGCTAAATATCGCCCCATAACATGCCTACCAACAATATAAAAAATATTAACTTCAGTCATTACACAGAAATTAATGACACACAACACAGAACAAAATTATAAATGAAGAACAAAAAGGCTGCTGCAAAGGAGCACGAGGATGTAAAGAGCAACTGATAATAGATGCAGAGGTGACATATCAAACTAAAACTAAACAAAGGTCGCTACACTACGCATACATTGATTACCGAAAAGCTTTTGATAGTGTACCCCACTCATGGTTACTACAAATATTGGAAATATACAAAGTAGATCCTAAATTGATACAGTTCCTAAACATAGTCATGAAAAATTGGAAAACCACACTTAATATCCAAACAAATTCAAATAATATCACATCACAGCCAATACAGATTAAGCGTGGAATATACCAAGGAGACTCATTAAGTCCTTTCTGGTTCTGCCTTGCTCTGAACCCACTATCCAACATGCTAAATAATACAAATTATGGATACAATATTACTGGAACATACCCACAGAAAATCACACATTTGCTATACATGCATGATCTAAAACTACTGGCAGCAACAAATCAACAACTCAACCAATTACTAAAGATAACAGAAGTATTCAACAATGATATAAATATGGCTTTTGGAACAGACAAATGTAAGAAAAATAGCATAGTCAAGGGAAAACACACTAAACAAGAAGATTACATATTGGATAACCACAGCGACTGCATAGAAGCGATGGAAAAAACAGATGCCTATAAATATCTAGGATACAGACAAAAATAGGAATAGATAATACAAATATTAAAGAAGAACTAAAAGAAAAATATGGACAAAGACTAACAAAAATACTGAAAACAGAATTGACAGCAAGAAACAAGACAAAAGCTATAAATACTTATGCCATACCAATATTGACCTACTCATTTGGAGTAGTGAAATGGAGTAACACAGACCTAGAAGCACTAAATACACTTACATGATCACAATGCCACAAATATAGAATACATCACATACATTCAGCAACAGAAAGATTCACATTAAGCAGAAAGGAAGGAGGAAGGGGATTTATCGACATAAAAAACCTACATTATGGACAGGTAGACAATTTAAGAAAATTCTTTCTAGAACAAGCAGAAACTAGCAAAATACACAAAGCAATCACTAATATAAATACATCGGCTACACCACTGCAATTTCATAACCACTTCTACAACCCTTTAGATCACATAACATCAACAGATACGAAGAAAGTAAATTCGAAAAAGAAAACACTACATGGCAAGCACCCATATCATCCAACACAGCCACACATCGATCAAGACGCATCCAAAACATGGCTAAGAAAAGGCAATATATACAGTGAGACGGAAGGATTCATGAATGCAATACAGGATCAAACAATAAACACCAGATATTACAGCAAGCATATCATTAAAGATCCCAATGCCACAACAGATAAATGCGGACTTTGCAAACAACAAATAGAAACAGTAGATCACATCACCAGCGGATGTACAATACTAGCAAATACAGAATACCCCAGAAGACATGACAATGTAGCAAAAATAATACATCAACAGCTTGCCTTACAACATAAACTTATAAAACAACACGTTCCCACATACAAGTATGCACCACAAAATGTACTGGAGAATGATGAATACAAATTATACTGGTACAGAATCATTATAACAGATAAAACAACACCACATAACAAACCTGACATCATACTCACCAATAAAAAGAAGAAATTAACACAACTAATCGAAATATCCATACCCAATACAACAAATATACAAAAGAAAACAGGAGAAATAATTGAAAAATACATCCAACTGGCTGAGGAAGTCAAGGACATGTGGCATCAGGATAAAGTTGACATTATACCAATTATACTATCAACTACAGGAGTCATACCACACAATATCCACCAGTACATCAACACAATACAGCTACATCCAAACTTATAAATACTACAGAAATCTGTAATTGTTGATACATGTTCAATTACCCAAAAGTTCCTAAATGCAATATAACATATACCATACAGTTAAAAGGAAGTCACGCTTGATCAAGGTCCGCGTCACTTTCCATTTTTGACCAGACATGACGTCTGAGAAAAGAAAGAAATAATAATAATAATAATAATAATAATAATTTATGGAATTACTGCTCTTCTCAAATTCAGAATGAGCAATGTGATGGTAGTTTCTAGGATCAAATAAATAATGTTAAGCAGTCTCACATGGCCTTTTAAGTAGCAACCTCCTGCTCAATATTCTTTTGACAAAATCACACATTTACTCTCCACTCCTCCTACTCATGATAATGACACAGTAAATCATCAGTTGTTCTGAGAATTACATGTGAAGCCGTTTATTTTTACCAATTCTGCTAGCCTCTTGAGAGAACTGAAGTAGTCACAGATTCCAGATCATAAACAGCATTAATGCCAATGTGGACAACGATTTGCAGCTGATGACATACAAAGCTCTCAAATGGTCACAGGGTGACCCTTTTCTTTTGGAGAACACGTACCCTTGGGAGGTGCACTGCTCATACACTGGCTACTTCATACTTCCCTGCCCCCCCCCCCCCCCCTCTCTCCCAAATGCAATTTCCTAAAGAAGAGTCATCAAGCATCTAATACTGCAACAGACAACAATTAATAGCTTCTCCTTTTCACTCTGTGAATGTCTCGATATTAACTGAGAGGCTATTGTTCCAGCAGTGAACCTGTAGTGACACGCAGCAAATCACAGCGACATCATCAGGTGGGCATCTGACTTGTTTGACAACCTGTCAACATGGTTCATGCCATGGCCACCAGGAGTGCTGTGATCGGTTTCTCCTTGCTACAGTGCTAAGATCTGTCATTATTAATATCTGTATTTTAATTTCACTTGGTTACCAAACAAACACGATGGTATGCGCTTTGTATGTTAATTAGTTAGGCAACAGCTTCTCTCTGAGTTGTTCTATTGTTCTACATATGAATATACATGAAAGTTATGAATAAAACAGTGTCACATGATACTGTATTATGTTTCACATCTGTCCTCGTCATATTAGAAATCAGCGCACCTACTGATTTTCTATGTCAAGCAACGGACTGTGACAGTGGTGACCCTGACGTGATACAGCAAGAGGAAATAAAGTCAGCAATACAGAAGTATCATGCCGAAATTTCAAGAAACAGAAAAATGTGAGATGGCAGGTGCACCGGCTTATCCAGATTTGCAGTGTGGCTACCTCCGTTTTTGTCACACAACCCAGTGTTACAGTTTGCACAGGCAGAGGAAAGTTATCTGGCACTGGAGTGACTACAGACTCTACCAAATTCACACTGATGCTCAGCCAATTAGATCATCATTAAGCAGCAGAGGTGCAAGACATAATAACCTCACCTCCAGATAGAGAAGCATATACAAAGCTCAAGGCCGAGTTAATTTGTAGCATTAATTTGTAGCTTTGCAAGAAGAACGAATGAGACAGGTACTGACACAGGAAGACACTGGAGACAGAAAACTATCCCAGTACCTCTGCCATTTATGAAGCAAAGTCGGAGTGTGAATGGTGCCAGATATATTGTTACACACATTATGGAGAAGTCTCCTTGCAGCACAGCTGAAAGACATTATAGCTTCCCAAACAGAAATGTCGCTTGACATCATAGTGGACCTGGCAGACAGGATTCAGGACACAATTGTCCTGACCTGCACTTCACTTGAAACAGCCGGCCACAGTACATCAATAGGGGTGTGTGCACACTGTAATATTTCTGGATTTGCAACCATCATATTCATGTACAAGAAGCTCTTCATAGAGCAGTTGAGAAAGCAGCACTTGCAAGATGGCGTAATAACGATGACAGATGGTTTGTTAGGTACTGGTATTGTGAGAAAGGCCACCTAAATTGTGGTCCTTCTCTGCAATTGGTTGCTGTATTCAGAAGTTGCATGCCAAAATGACAATCTTCTATTGTTAATATTAGACAAACTAAACAGCAAAATTTACTTGCATTTCATATTTAAAGCATCTCTCGATAGCGTGCTATCATTCCATTATTTCACAAGTATTAATAACCAGAAGAATAATAAACAACTGCTAAATGAAAAGGCACGCGAAGCACTTTGGTGATCTTCGGATTGCGCCTAACTTGGATGGCGGGCATAGCGGTTCAGCTGTAAGATCACAGTTGGTTGGGAAGTGACAGAGGACAGACATGTTGTCTGCTGCAGTCGGTGTTAGTGAAGACTTTATTAGCAATGTATGGTTATTTCGAAATATAGTTGAGAACAGTGTGATACTAATTACGGAAATATGCAGTTCATTAATTTGTTGAAGAACAGAAATCATTTGTGACTCTAAAGTGGAATGTAATTGTACAGTTTTTCATGTTCTGCCAACAAAAAGCGAGTGGCATCCTGTATAAACAAACTGATAGGAAATTTAATTATTTTTAAAATAACAGTTTCTCACTAAGAGTTTCTTACAGCCTCAAGATAAGGGATTCACGACCTATGTGCTGTTTTCTGCGCAGGAGACAACAACTACAGAAGACTGCAGATTGGTGAACATTTACTGGAACTTATGCATTCCACTCATGGCAGTGAAAGCAAACAGGCACCTTGTATGTACTGCAATCTTAGTACAAATGAGATCAGTGACATGTCATCTATGGTAACACAGAGGAGTTATGAAAGAGAGAAACATTTTTGTGGGAAAGGGTTTTTCATACGTACATATACACCTCCCTCTCTCTCTCTCTTTCAACTTGCTGTTAAGATTAGAAAAGCCTCACAAACAACGTTGACACACTAAGTAAACAGATCAGTGAACTACTCTCTGAATGGGGATGTTTCTGTAAATGATAAAGAAGCCATTCCTCCATTAACTTCTCAGCAGCAGATGACACAATCCAACTACACAATTGCTGGTATCACTAAAAGTTCGAAGACTGAGTGCAGAAGTGCATTTCGCCGTGTTCTTTCCTGAATCGAAATGACTGTGTGAAGTAGGCATACCTGATTGTCAGCCACTGTATCTGTGCCTCTTCATAACAGACAGCAACATGGGATAAAAATTTTTAGTGGACAATGATTTTGATCTATGTATTTTGCCCTGAACCCTATTACACAAGTATTGGCCATGGAGCTGGTTACATATTTCTGTGGGAAACAGCTCACCCATCACAAGTTATGGAATGTGACACATTCACAACATATGGAACGGAACACATGGAATTACTTTCTTTGGCTAAAAACTCAGCTACCTTGACTTAGGGAACGCAATGCATGGGACTATGAAATGAGCTCTGTGGAATTTTACTGTGGCAGATGTGACAGAACCAGTTGTCAGGGTCGACATTTTAGCACACTATTGCCTACTGCCAGACAGGGTCAATGCACACCTCGACAGCATCACTTGCCTTTCTGCCGACAGGTTTCAACACAGCACAGTGGAACACAACAACAACCTGATCTGCTCAACAGGCAGTAGATAACGTTGAGCTATTGGGGCTGCTCCCAGATATCGTGTGTCCTCCAGGCACCACAAAACAGGTGCATCACAGCACCATACATTATATTAATACTATTGCAGGCCCACCAATTTCACGTAGACCTAGACGACTTGTTACAGGCTGCTATGCTGTTGCAAAGGCCAAATTTAATTCCATGTTGAAAAAAGGCATCATCCATCCACCCAGCAGCCCATGATAATCGCCTATACATTTGGTCCCGAAGAAGAATGGTGCATCTATCTATGTGGGGATTTTTGTGCCCTTAACGCTAGGACAAAACCAAATCATTATCTGTACCACTATTGAGAGACTATAAATCTGCACTACAGGGCACAACAGTGTTTAGGATGTTAGATTGTGCAAAATCCTGTGCTCAAATTACTGTAGCTGAGAAAGATACACCGAAAATGGTTATCATCAATCCATTTGGCCTCTTTGAAAGCTAATTCACGACATTTGAATTCAGAACTGCTGCCCAGGCATGGCACGGTGCTGCAAGGGTTGTTGTTTTGTTTTGCACATCTTGATGATGTCCTCGCTTTTTTCGGTAACAGCGGAGGAATATGAACAGCATTTACTTGAGGTTTTTTGATGCCTAGACAAATACAGTGTCATGTTAAACACTGCAAAGTTTGTTTTGGGTAGACAAAGATCAGCTTTGTTGGCCACTTAATATCACCAGAAAAGCTGAAGCCACATCAAGTATGCCACGACCAGGGAAAACTCAAGAACTGAGAAATGTTTAGCAATTCTCAATTTTTATTGGTCCCATCTACCTCATTCAGCAGAACTTCAGGTGCCTCTTATCAAGGCATCATCTGGTCCTAAAGTAAATGGAAGAACATCAATACAATGGACAGACACAATGAATGCCACTTTTAAATCAGGTAAACAAACATAGCAAAAACAGCACTTCTTGCTCATCTGGCATCAGAAGCACCTCTTGCAATTGTAGTGGACAACAGCCACACTGCAATCAGCACTGCATTACAACAATATGCAAACAATGCCTGGGAGCCTCTCATGTTCTACTCTCAAAACTCTCCCAACACAACAAAAATGGAGCACATATGACTGTGAATTATTCGCAGTTCACAAGTCCATAAATATTTTTTTAGACAGCTGGAGCCAACGGAATGCAATTTATACAGGCCACAAACCCCTCATCTCTATCTTTTCGCAAGATAATGACAAGTGTTCACCACGACAATACGATAAATTGGAGTTCATCGCACAATCAGCACTGACGTGCAACATATATCACGAATTGATGACGTAGTGGTGGACTGCCTTTCCCACATGAACAGTAGCATGGAGGCAGTTGACTTCATGCAGCTAACCAAGACACACGAATATGACCAGTTACAGCGATTTTTAACAGACACTGCATCTGGTCTTCCTTTCAACTGAGTCTTACCAACTTTCTGAGTGCAAATGACAACTATACTGTTAGGTTTCAAATGGTAGAACTCATCTGTTCATACCTTCCCCGCTCCATAAATGTGCTTTTGAAAGCTTATGCAACTTATGTAACCCCAGTGTCAGAGCAACAATTAAACTAATAACTAGCCATTTCATATGGCTCAGAACACAAAAGATTGTTGAACCTCAGCTCGTGTGCGCTCACAATGCAGCGAAGCAAGATTTCTCACCATATCCATGCCCCAGTGCGAGACGTTCAAGACTCAACAGCACAATTTGCACATGTTCATTAGCCCCCTTTAGACAAACAACAAAATCTTTCTACAAAGACTGGTCATTTTACTGGATGGCTAGAGGCCATCCCAGTGGACAACATTTCATTTCACCAAAGATGCTGACTACTGCCTCTATGCCACAATAGGTATCCAGCTTTGGTTGCCCAGCTGAGCAAATTTTGCAGAGTGTTTGAATGCTAGCACTGGTCCTTAAAATCACACTAATGTGGCTTGAGTCAAAATGGACATCAGTGTTACCATTAATCTTACTCGGCCTACATAACATTTGCAAGTCTGACCTGGACTCTTTGCCGGCTGAGTCAGTATGTGGAAAAGTTCTACAGCTACCTGGTGAATTCATTGACCCACGTGCTTTCATGATGGATGAATGAATCACATTTCATTACTCACTTAAGAGAATGATTATCACAAATCCGGCCATGTCAAGCATCGCGTCATGGAACTGCACAAAAATTTTTGCATCACAAGTTGCAATCCTGTATGCATGTAATACTGCACAGAGATGGGGTGAAACCTGCACTGACACCTCTGTATATTGGTCTGCATCATATCCTTCACAGAAGCGAAAGAACATTAGACATTCTCATCAATGGCCACACATAACACTGTCTCAATTGATAGAGCGAGCCAGCTTTCATTTTGCAAGAAACATCACAACCAAATTTCCAACACAACAAGTTGCAGCATATGCCTAAAATTCAACAACCTCCATTGGAATCATTGTCGGCTCAACCACCACCCCATATGTATTCTGGTTGGCATGAACACTTTCTTGTGTGATTTCTGGGTGATGCTTCTGGCACAAATTGAGGAGGATGCTCCAATTTCCCCATGGGGGCTGGTGTAAAGACATGCAGCAAACCACAGTGACATCAGGTGGATAGCTGACTTGCTCTATGAGCTGTGAACAGGGTTCACACACTGGCTGCCAGGAGCACTGTGACTGGTTTCTCCTCGCGAAGTTCTGTGACTATTAATGTCTGTGGTTTTTTTTGCACACTTGGTTACCAAACAAACTTTCCAGTATGTGCTTGTATGTTAATTAGTTATGCAACAGCTTCTCTCTGAATTGTTCTACAGATGAAAATGCAAGTTTGTTCTGAATAAAACAATGTCTGAAGACACTGCATTATGTTTCACATGTATCTTCAGTGTATTAGAACTCAGCATACCTATTAAGTCAAGAAACAGACTGAGACAAAACCATCACTGGTAGTTACTATTAAATGTCAATTCCTTAGAACTATTGCTTCCTCACATATAATTTGTCTCGCAAAACAGCTCTGAACTGGGTACAATCTGCCAACCTACCCGCTGGATGATCATTAAGGATTAGTGGTCATACACAGCCAATCACCAATTTCCAACACAGTTACCAACTGTTTGCAGTCAATAATTCGTCTACCAAGTCTCCAGAATGATCACGATCCCTAGTCACTTCTATAAGCTCTATTTTAAGATAGCTTTCCAAAATGAGAAGCAAGCAACCAACCTTGCACAGTGAATCAAACAAACTGCTAGAAATAAATCACAAAACGGTAATAATATGAAGTTCAATTGAGACACTACTCTTGATGTCTGGCTTGTATAAAGCTACATTTAAGATTTGCAACAAGCAATATTAACACTCGAAAACCACCTCACAGTAAATAACAAAACTGAATAACACAGAGGTCCAGCTACCCAGGCAGGAGGAGAATCCAGCAGTGGACATGCATCAGTTTATGTTAGTACACTTTTTTAGTTTTATTCAGTGATGTCACTCACAAACTCCTGTCCCCCAGAGCTTCTGTCATGAAGTGAATATTATCTGTATTTTTATCTGACTGTCTAGTATTTATTTACAATTAAAGCTTTATTTCCTGCAGTAGCTTCCAACTGAGCTGAGTTTCTAAATAAAGTAACTGCTCATGCGTATTATTTTAGTAGTGCAATTTATTGCTTTTTTTAAGAGCCTGTGAATCTTATGGTCTTAGGTCCCTGTGGGAACTCTGCAGAGTAGATTTTGGTGTTGGTTTATTCTTCTCGTTTATATTTCTCGTATATATTTATATTCTTCTCTCAGTAGCACCACAATTGGGTTCATCTGCTGCGGGGGTCTATTTGTTCTTTCTCAATTAGTCCTGATTTCTTTATTTATATTTTGAGATTGTATACATAGTATGATATGGATAGGGACTGTGATAGTTGTGTGCAGACATGAGGAGAGCTTGCCACTGAGCATAAATAGATGAAAGCTGCATTGGCGATGGGCAACAGGCTTCAGGCTTCCATTCAGAGCTGCAGTGACGTTGGGGCACCAGTGGTAAGGTCTGTGACATCTTTGGTGTCTTTGGAAACCGCTGTTAACCCTGTCGTTGCTGTGTCTCCTGATATGCAACAAATGACCAGTCTGTCTATATTCAAGAGTGTGTGGCAGACAGTGGTGGGTTCATGTTCTGTGGACAGAATATGAAAGTGGAAATAAGCCACACAGCTGGCTCCTTAGGCCCTAGCAACAGGTACAAGATCCTACCCACCATTGAAAACACTTCTGAGCCAACACGGGATGCTTCTCCTGTTGGTACAGAAGCCAATGTTCCTGCTAAGTCTGGACAAGTGCGGAATGCGGGTATGAGTCACTGAGAGCTCCAATGCTAAGCAAGTTATGGAACTCCTCTGGGAACTAGTAGGCAGATTGGGAAAGGATGCAAGGTTACACTTGATATGTTTGCCGGGTGGATGGCAGTTTCATCTGTGACTTGGGGGAGACTGGTGGTGGGGCTACCAAGCATGCTGGGTGTAACCTTCTGCAAGTAGTGGCACATGTCAGCAGGAATGATGCCTGTTGGATGGGTTCTGAGGCCACTATTGGTTCCTTTCAGCAAATGGCTGATACGGTAAAGGCAGCTAGCACCACAAATGGCGTGCAAGCTAAGCTCACTATTTGTAGCATTGTATCCAGAATCAATCACAGTCCTCTGGTTTGGAGCAGAGTGAAAGATCTAACCAGAGGCTCAGACAGTTTTGCGACAGTATTGGGCATGAATATCTCATTCTTTGCTACCAGATGGAGAATTGTAAGGTTTCCCTAATAGGTCAGGCTTGTACTACACACAGGAAGCAGCTACCAGGGTAGCAGATTACTTATGGCATGCACATGGGTTTTTTAATGTTAGAGGATTATCCCCATGGGATCAGAGATGAACTGCCCACTGGAATCGAAAATAAATCAGCTACATTACTATTAGAGAATGCTTGTCCTTATGGAACAGAAATAGAAAGGTTAATATGATATTAGTAAACTGCAAGAGCATCCATTAGGTCCCAGAATTAGAGTCACTTATTAAAGGCAATAATGCCACTATAGTGTTAGGAATAGCAAGTTGGTAGAAACTGGAAATAAATAGCAATGTAATTCTAAATTCAGAATGGAATATTTATTGTAAGTATAAGTTAGAAACAAGAAGTAAATAGCAATGAAATCTTAAATTCTGAATGGAATATTTATTGTAAGGATAGGTTAGACACCGAAAGTGGTGGTATATTTATAGCAGTAAAGAATTTGATACTTGGTTACAGTATTATGGATTCCGAATGGGAATTAATCTGGGTGAAGTGTGGCTTTAAAGGTGGGTACAAAATGGTAATCGGATGCTTTTAAAGAATGCCTGTGTCGGGAGCTGTAATGGTAGAATGATTCAGAGAGAAATTGCAGAATTTTGTGAAAAAGTTTCCTGATCTTGCTATTATAATAGGGGGTGACTTGAACTTGCCTGGTACAGATTTATAAGGTCATGATATCAAAACTGGTGCCAGAGACAGGTATTCATGTTACATTATTCTGAATGTATTGTCCACAAATTACTTTGACCAGACAGCTAGCCACCCTTGTGAAGGTAATATCTTAGACCCCCTTGCAACAAAGAGACCTGAACTTTTCAAATCAGTTAATATAAAAGAAGGTATTAGTGACCATAAGGCAGTAATAGCATTCGCGACTGCAGGTATTAAAAAGAATGTTAAAAAAGGCAAGAGATATTTTTCTTTAGCAAGAGTGTCAGAATAGAAAGTGGTGAGTATCTGAGTAGTCGACATCAAATATTCAGTGCTGAAGATGAAAATGGGGAGCACAAATGGAAAAAATTCAAAAGCATCATTCAATGTACTTTAGATGACAATGTGGAACATTGGTCTTAAGGGGTGGAAAGATCCACCATGGTTTATTAGCGCTATTAGAAAGTTGCTACGTAGACAAAGAGAATTTCATTACAGATTTAAGAGAAGTCAAAACCTAGCTGACAAACAATAGCTGAACAAAATGAAAATAAGTGTAAGGAGAGCAATGAGAGAAGCATTCAATGACTTTGAAAGTAAAATTTTGCAACTGATCTGACAAAAAACCATAACAGGTTTTGGCCTTATATAAAATCAGTAAGCAGTTTGAAAACATCTATTCAGCCACTCAGTCTATTCAGTGACCTTACTTGCATCGAAATGGAAGACAAAAGAGAGAAAGCCAATACAATGAATTCAGTCTTCCAAAATTACTTCACCCTGGAAAATCACAATATAGTCCCTCCTTTCAATCTTTTTATGAATGTCAAAATGCAGATATTGAGATAAGTGATTGTAGATCAGAAAAGCAAGTACAACTGCTCAGTAGTGGAAAGATGTCAGGATCATTTGAGATCCTGTAAGATTGTACAGAGATTATGTGAAAAAAGTTGCTCCCCTCTAACAGAAGTTTATCATAGGTCACAGGAGCAATGAAGGGTATCTACAGACTGGAAAAAAGTGCAGGTCATTCCAGTTTTCAAGGAAGGTTTGTAGGACAGATGCACATAATTACAGGCTTGTATCACTGGTGTCAATCTGTTGTAGAGTAATGGAACATGTTTTGTTCTCATGAATTGCAGCAATTTTGGAGAGCAAAAATCTCCACAAAAATCAGCGTGGGCTCCGTGAACGGAGAACTTGTGAAACTCTGCTCACTCTGTTCCAACAAGAGATCCACAGTGCTGTAGACATAGGCACTCAGGTTACTTCCATGTCCCTTCACTTCAGGAAGGCATTTGACATTGTCCCATACTTGCATTTAGTGAAACAAATAAGAGTACCGAATATCAGACCAAATTTGCAAGTGGATTCAAGGTATCTTTGCAGCTTGAATTTGACACATCACTCTTAAACAGAACAAAATCGACATATGTAATGGTAATTTCAGGATTAACTCAAGGAAGTGCGATAGGGCTGTTACTTCTTACAGTATACATAAATGAGTTAATTGGAAATGTCAAAAGCTCCATAAGGCTGTTCGTGCGTGATATAGCTGTCTATAAGAAGCTAGCAATGCCAGAAGACTGTAGCAATTTGCAAAAGGACCTGCTGAGGATTGATGAACAGTGCAGGGACTGGCAGTTGACCCTGAACGTAAACAAATATTGTGCACACATAGGAAAAGAAATCCACTACTGCATGACAGCAGTGTTGATGAAAGACTGCCGGGAACAGTACCCACCACAAAAACCTAGGAGTAACCATCCAGAATGACCTTAATGACCACAAAAAACAAATGTTAGGAAAATCAGTTGCCAGACTGAGATTCACAGGACGGATCTTAAGGAAATGTAACTCGTTCAAGAAAGAAGTGGCTTATGAAACACTTGTTCGAACAATTTTTGAATATTACTGATCACTCTAGGATGCTTATCAAATCCAACAAAGGATGGTGTGCTTCATCATGGGATCGTTTAGGCGGCACAAGAGCATTATAGAGATACTCAACACACTCCAGTGGCAGACATTACAATAGAGGAGTTATGCGTCACAGAAATTGAATTTCGAGAGATTAAGTTCTAGGAAGAGTCCGAAACATATTATTTCCTCCCACATTTGTCTTGCAAAGTGACCACAATGAGAAAATTTGAGGAGTTAGAGCTAATACAGAGGCTTGCCGACAATCATTCTCCCTAGGCATCATTCACGAATGTAACTGTGACTCGGGGATCAGTTATTGGTACCAGAAGTATCCTCCACAAAACACTCATTACTGTTATCCAGCAGTGTTAATAAAAATTAAACAGGACACAATACATAAACAATGGTACCTGAGAGAATTTTAAATAAATAAAAATTCTGATGAAAGATAACTAACTGACATAGTGGCAGTTGATAAATCTTCCCACACACAAACAAGTGTTCTGTCACTTAGCTAATTAGCATAGATTGTGGTGAAGAAGAATATGAATGGTGCTCAGAGCATTGCAACTAAAACTAGAAATTCCCTCCACTATTTTAGCATTACAAACCACTAACAATCAGTTCAATCACTACTGAACCTTTTTCCACATTCTTTTGTACAAAGTTAGAGTTGTTTGAAATAAAAAGATCCCGATTGCTCAATTACAACAAACTCATGAAATAATCCACAATAATGGCTTAAATATCCTCTCTACAGAAGTAAAAACAAGAACAAGGTGGAAGAACAGAGCTAGCACTTCACACTGTTAACATAAGCAGAGCTTTCATTGCAAAGATTGTACGTACCATGGACAAATTTAGTGAAAACGCAATAGTCCTCCCACAAGCAAAATTAAAGTTTACGAAGACTTAAGGTTCTGGAGACCTGGAATATACAGCATTGGATGTGCAAGTGGCCACTACTACACTGACCACAAAAAGCAAGCACTACATAGAGCAACACACTAGACAGTCCCTTCAGTCACATAAACAAGTTTGTGGTGGGTTAGCAGAGCATCATCAGATGAGACGTTTGAGTTGAAATAAACTGATGTGATGTGTCATGCCAATGCATTCCAGCACACTAGGATCGAAAATCCGTGGAAACAGGAGTAGCCAATATTGTACTTAATGAGAAAAATTCAACCACCTGTGTTCCACAGAGGACACTAATGCAACACATAACTCATCTGTGATTCCCAAGTGACAGAGGATCCAATGTCTACTGACCACCACACCTAAGACTCTATGACTCCTACTCCTTTCAATCATATGGCCAACACCAGTCTCTCCACTATCTTACGAGACTTACATTTTTCAGAATGTTTAGAATGATTGCTAGCCCCTCAGAAATATAGAGGGGCAATTCAGTATCTATTAACTGCTGCCATAATATAACGACCAGAAAATTTGTGATTATATTTAGAAGCAGAACCATGATGTTACTTGTATAACACAAGACTCTGCCAGTAACCAACTACATATTACATATACAGTTCCTTGTAAGGTAACATTTATTACTGTTGCAGGTGTGCTAGTGAGGGGAAGAAATGTGGACTCATCAAGCAGCAAATCAGAAAATTTTATCACCTGAATTTATTTAAGAATAGAAAGGTACATCACAGTAAATTAAGCAACAATTTCCAGAAAATAAAGATTATACAGACACAGGGCAAAGGGGGTAAATATTTAACAAAGGTATTTATGGAAACAGCAAATGACATCACACATCTGAAGGAAGTAAAAGAAAAGAAAATCTAATGAAACACAGCAATTATCTAAGGAAATCAAGCAAACAATAATAGCAACATGGTATAATTGATACATATGCTAACTTACACAAAATTATTTAGAAATATCATCAAAAGGGTGTAAAAAGGTATAAGAACATTAACAGTGCTGTGTCAACTCCTCTCCCTCTAGATTTCACAACACGTGGTAATGAAAATGCCAACTAGCTGCATCTACCTCTACATTTATACTCCGCAAGCCACCCAACGGTGTGTGGCGGAGGGCACTTTATGTGCCACTGTCATTACCTCCCTTTCCTGTTCCAGTCACGTATGGTTCGCGGGAAGAACGACTGTCTGAAAGCCTCCGTGCGCGCTCTAATCTCTCTAATTTTACATTCGTGATCTCCTCGGGAGGTATAAGTAGGGGGAAGCAATATATTCGATACCTCATCTAGAAACGCACCCTCTCGAAACCTGGCGAGCAAGCTACACCGCAATGCAGAGCGCCTCTCTTGCAGAGTCTGCCACTTGAGTTTATTAAACATCTCCGTAATGCTATCACGGTTACCAAAATAACCCTGTGACAAAACGCGCCGCTCTTCTTTGGATCTTCTCTACCTCCTCCGTCAACCCGATCTGGTACGGATCCCACACTGATGAGCAATACTCAAGTATAGGTCGAACGAGTGTTTTGTAAGCCACCTCCTGCAGAATCATACTGCCAGGGCTGGATGGATCACCTCACGCCAGGATCTAAGGCCTGATGACCAACTACGCTGTGTGCTTGGTGTACCTGAGAGAAAATAATGCAGTGTCGTAACAAACCTGGGCCAGGTGACTATACATACTCCTTATTCAGACCTAACAGTCCCTTATGTTGTCTTTGCCTGATACTGACACTGAGATGTGCTCCACACCATCTGATGGCCCAATGTCAGTCACCCAGTGACATCTACATCCAGCTGCTACCTGCACTAACTTCTGGTCTTTGGGCAGGTCTCTAGACCTGATACTGCTGGGGTTAGAACTAGCAACATCCAGCTGGGGTCCCCTGGAGATGCCTCTGAGCATCTCCAGCAGGAATTGGTTTAGATCCTATACACCAGCACACCTCACTCCTGACCAACTACCATGCTGCCACCTGTCTGGTGTACATGTTCTCTGCTGCCACAGACTCGCATCTGTAGGTGCTGATGTTGCAGCCTTCAATGAGATCTCGAGTTCAGGGCCCTGTCCCATCTTGCCTTATATTGCTGCCCAGCATTGCAGGTCATGTCCACCAGAGCCTGTCACTGCTGGCACACACATCTGGTGTCCAGCAGCCCATGCCACATTATAATCTTTTGCAGCTCCACTGGGATTGGTTACAGCACAAGGCTGCCACACCATTGTGCCTTGCCAAGAAGCTGCACTGCTCTTGTCATAGCACCCCAATACACCCCATCCTCTGACCCCTTGGCTGAGGACCACAGGGTTTCTGCCTGACCACATCTTAAGAGTTATCACCAACGGTCATTGTGCAAGTGTCTCAATGAATAAATATTTTTATTGCTATGGAAATATCTTTGTTTTCGTATTGGCTGAGGAACTTATAGCACCCACTCTCTGTCCTGCCGGCATTGTGAACTGACCATCCTGGCATTACATAGTGATCACGACTGCGACGCTATTACAATGATGTCGGAAGTAGCCACCGACATCGAGCAACACTGTGGGTCAGTATGCAGCACTGTTATTGCAGCGCTGCATGGTGAGTGACTACAACCTGTTTTGGCTGTTTTCCACTTGATGGTTAAAAATGCTGGTATACATCCAGTTTGATGTGCACAGTGTAATTTGCTAGGTCACAGTGTCCTTTGCATTCAGTTCTGGCCAGTGATCTATTTTAAATGCAAAAGGTGCACATGGCTCATGCTTAGGCATCAGGATTAAATACTGTTGGTGAAGTTGTAACTATGATGTGAATGAGAAGTCCTTTCCTGTGTTATTTTTCCTAATTTATTTTTTCCTATTGCTATAGACACAGCCTTTACAATGAGTTAACCAGGGGAGCAAGGAGTCAGTACAGGGGTGGTTCAGTCTTTGCTAGAACCCGTGGCTCAAATAAGGGCATACGGAGGTAGATGCATTAAGTGATGAAAGAGCCTTGTCCAGTTTGTAAGCACCCATCCCAAATACTAGAGCCACTAACCAACTTTCTCCCTTTTTGGTTAAAGAAAGAAAGTGTGTTAGCATTAGCGGGCAGCCTTTTGACAGCCACAATGCTGGATTGTTGATAAAAGAGGATTGTTGATAAAAGACACATTTGTTATGTATGGCTAAGGTATGTTTAATACGAGATGCGAAAAGGAATGTAATGTATCATGAAGAGTTAAGAAATGCTTAGATGTTTGAATTACTGAGGAAAGGCTTATCGCAGTGATACAGGAGATAAAACAACTGTAGATATTATTGAAAACAGTTAAATAGTTTGTCGCAACAACAGGGCAAACTGATTGAATGTTTCATGGATGGAGGAAGGAAACTCAATAGGTTTAATTTGATGGAGAATGGTGGCACAAATAAAGTCTTCCGACAAGGAGGAGAGCAAAGGGTCTTACAAGCATTTTTGCAGGGGTTGCCACTGGATGTGTCAAGCAAAGTGCAGGTGGAAAATAACACATCATTAAATGGCAATGGTGGCACCAGGGCCTCTGAGTGGCACTCTCAGTAAATTTTAACACAACTGAAACATATGCATGTACAGAATTTTGCTTAACTGGGTTAGTGGGTGGAAGGAAACACAAGTTTTCAGTGAACACAGGGATGCTAATGTCTTTGGCAAGTTTATACCTTATGGGAAAGAGGCAGTTTTACCCACCACAGTAAAAGTTATGTGGACTGTGTGGTAATGACAGGCATTCACCAAGATTGATGATATATAGAGGTTTGATGGTATGTTGGTACAGGTGTAAGAAGAGGCAAAGGATACCAGAAACCTGGTGGAAAGATATTCTACTCAGCTGACCAATCAGAAACGGGAAGTGGTACATTATACCACAGTGTTGTGAGAGTTAACAGTGAATTGGACTAGCTACATAAGAATGACAATAAGTTTGATGAAATTGTGATCTGAGCCTAGTGCAGTCCCGGCTAAACCTACTGGAGACTCAACTGGCCACAGAGAGGCTGTTGGGCACTCTTGCTGATAGCATAGGGGATGCTTACACAGAGTAGCTGAGATACAGGACAGCTAACACCTACCTGCTGAAACCAAGTCAACTCCTGGCCAGTCTACAGCAGGCACAAGAAGAACTGCCAGCTAGGCTAGAATCTGCTGCACCTCCAGAAGGAGAAACCTTATCACTATACCACCATCTCGAATCAGTGGAGGTCAACACTGACTATGCCCACCCCCAGCTCACAGAGCCGTACCATGTCAATAGGTCGCGGTATGTCTTCCAAATGCCATCTTTGCCTCTAGCGGATGACATACCATTTTGACACAAGTGTGTGGCAGTGTGAGGAGTGTGTCAGACAGTGGCAGGAGGCGGAGCAGGAAGGGCTCTTCAGGCACGGCATGTTGAGATTTGGGCTACATTATTTCTCTATGGGGCTACTGGACTTCAATATTCTGATTGGGGTCGCGTGTCTGAAAATAAATTGTCATTCTGCTAGCTCTGGAGGACATGAGGCAGCTGAAGTTATTCCTACTGTGGAAGTCCATGGTTGCAGCACCTTGGTTAAGAGGGAAGTATGCTGTCTTAAGAGCTATGGTGAGGTATATTACTTCTATTGAGTGAATTTGGGAACAGTGTGAGGTTTGCAAAATGTTATTTTCTAGCATCTATCTCATTGTGTCGCCATCTGCTTATGAGCCTTAACCACCTTCAAGGCTACTAGAACTCTAAAAAGCAAACAATTGAAAACCCAGGATTGAATGTAACACGCACATAAAGGGAAAGGGAAGTTGCCACTTACCATATAGCGCAGACGCTGTCGCAGGTAGAAACAACAAAAAGACTGTCACAAATGAAGCTTATGGCCACTAACGCCTTTTAAAACACACACACACACACACACACACACACACACACACACACACACACACACGCAAACACATCTCACACACGACTGCAGCCTCAGGCAACTGAAACCACACGGCGAGCAGCAGCATCAGTGCTTGATGGCAGTGGCAACTAGGTGGGCGTAAGGAGAAGGCTGGGGTGGGGAGGGGGAGGGATAGTAGGGTAGGGGTGGTGGACTGTGAAGTGCTGCTGGGGTGAGCGGAGCAACGAGGTGGAGCAAGGGGCAGCATGTGCAGTCAGGAGGTTATATGGATGGCAGGGGAGAGGTATGGTGAGAGAGAGGGGGTGGGGGTAGAGGAAAAGGAGAGAAGTAAAAAGACTTGGGGTGTGATGGTGGAATGAGGACTGTGTAGTGCTGGAATGGGAACAGGGAAGGAGCTGGATGGGTGACGACAATGACTAACAAAGGTTGAATCCAGAAGGGTTACGGGAACGTAGGATGTATTGCAGGGAAAGTTCCCACCAGCGTAATTCAGAAAAGCTTGTGTTGGTGGGGAGGATCCATATGGCACAGGCTGTGAAGCAGTCACTGAAATGAAGAATGTCACATTTGGCAGTGTGCTCAGCATCAGGGTGGTCCACTTGTTACTTGGCCACAGTTCGTCAGTGGCCATTCATGCGGAAAGACAGCTTGTTGGTTGTCATGCTCACATAGAAAGCAGCACAGTGGTTGCAGTTTAACTTGTAGATCACATGACTGGTTTCACAGGTAGCCCTGCTTTTTATGGGATAGTTGATGTTTGTGACGGTACTGGAGAAGGTGGTGGCGGGAGGATGTATGGGACAGGTCTTGCATCTAGGTCTATTACAGGGATATGAGCCATGAGGTAAGGGGTTGGGAGCAGGGGTTGTGTAGGGTCGGACGAATATATTGTGTAGGTGCATTGGGTGGCGGAATATCACTGTGGGAGGGGTGGGAAGGATGGTGAGCAGGACATTTCTCATTTCAGGGCACAACGAGAGGTAGTTGAAACCTTGGTGGAGAACTCTGAAAATACTGCCTCAATCTTCCTGCTTGTTTAAGCCACAGTCGAGGGTATGCTGAGTGTGAGTTCAAGAGGTCTGCACATGTCTTTACCAACTGCTTATTACACCAGTGCAAATTTGTGATTTTCTGTAATTAAGACATACTGTGTTTTTACTTTGTTGCATATGATAGCTTCGTGATCTTTGGTTTAAGTTTCCTCATTTAGTGGTGTAAGTGGCTTTGATGCTACCTACCTGACTCATTAATTCTGGGAGAAAAGGATTCATGCAAATTTCTTGGTATTTAAGGTACTGTCTGCTAAAACAACTGAAGTTAATTTGCCAACTGTGTGCATCTATTCAAATCTTGTTGATTTTCTGTCCTGTGTGGCAGCTTCTTGCAACGATAGCACAACTAGGTGTGGTTTTTTTTTTTTAACTGAATTGTGGTTGTTAGGCAAGTCTTCTAATCTTCTTGTTGAGATTTTGGAGTGTGTTCAGTAATAATACCTTGATTGTTTTTTTGCGATTAATATTGGAGGGCTTTGTTCCTGCCCCTTTATTGATATGTGCGATTGTGGTTACACTTGTAGCCATATTGTGTTGAGTTCCATGACTATTTGATTATTTCTTGCCAGGTAATACTAGCCAATTTTCTTGCGAGATAATACTAGCAGTTACTAGTGCTGTGCGCAGAATTGTCTTGATTATCCGGGGGGTGTCCATACCTGATTTAGCCGAATAACTGCTTGGGTGCAGCTGGTTGGATTCTGATTTTGCGGGTTGCACTGCCTCTTGATCTACAGTACTTGCATGGCCAAAAAAATTGCTTGTCGCAACATTGCACCTGTCTTGTTTTTCTTTTTTTAAATTAATTATGTATTTTTTGAAACATGTGAGAGTACTTTTAGGGAACTGAATGTAAATTTTAAGGTCATTGTTCCCATAAGTTTTCATTCATTTGGTCAGTAGTGTTGTGGAACATTCTGGGATACCAGGCAATTGTATTTCAGTACACAGGCTGTCAGAAAATATGACAAGATGAATTGCCAAATTGTTTCTGGCACAAATTCTTATTGTTGTAGCTGTCGTTCTGAAGCATACGTACTGTACTAAATTTGTGCTTTGTTCTTCTGTCACATAAGCATGTACTAAAATTTTTTCTGTGTCCTAATGATTACATTGTATCTCATTATAGGAATTAATACTTAATGACAAGGGATTAATTCTCAAGGAACTGCAACGAATTTTTTTGCCTCTGTGATAGTTAAGTGCAAAGCTCATTTGATGTCTTTGAACACATATCTTTTCATAATCATATAACATATTTTGTTTCTCCTATGTTTTTAATAGTACAATGTGGGTCAGTGTGACAGGTTATTAAAGTCTTATTTAAATGCAAAGTAAACACTGCAGCACATGTTCAGGGACATGAACATTTATGAAACTTCCTGACAGATTAAAACTGTGTGCCAGACTAAGACTTGAACTCAGGACCTTTGCCTTTCGCGGGCAAATGCTAGTAGAGCACTTGCCCGCGAAAGGCAAAGGTCCCGAGTTCGAGTCTTGGTCCGGCACACAGTTTTAATCTGTTAGGAAATTTCATATCAGTACACACTCCACTGTAGAGTGAATATCTCATTCTGGAAACATCCCCCCAGCTGTGGCTAAGCCATGTCTCCGCAATATCCTTTCTTCCTGGAGTGCTAGTTCTGCAAGGTTCACAGAAGAGCTTCTGTGAAGTATGGAAGGTAGGAGATGAGGTACTGGCAGAACTGAAGCTGTGAGGGCGGGTCGTGAGTCGTGCTTGGGTAGCTCAGATGGTAGAGCACTTTCCCGCGAAAGGCAAAGATCCAGAGTTCAAGTCTCAGTCTGGCACAGAGTTTTAATCTGTCAGGAAGTTTCACATCAGCGCACACTCCGCTGCAGAGTGAAAATCTCATTCTACAAACATGTATGAAATTTGATCACCTTTGAGACTTGTTCTTATTGTTCTGAATGTGTTTTTAATTAATTGCTGAAAGCTTACATGTAAAATTTTCTTAATTGGTTTGATTGATCTTTTAAGAATAATGTCATTGAATAAATATTTTGGTCATGAATGATGTTTAGCCCATACTTGGGCCTAGTCGTCCCCCTCCTAGACAACAACATGCAGCAGTATGTACCACCCACATCAATGGAGGGTCAACATGGCCCACGCCTGCCTTCGCATGCTAGTATCTTAACAACACGGATACCAATAAATATACCAGTAGTGGATACCAACACCAATTATGAATGTCATTTAATTCACCCATATCCTATAACATGGTGCATTTGGGAAAGTTTTTGCAAGTTAAGACAAGGGGATGTTTGTCAGTTATCCATATGGAAAGAACCGTGCATTAATGTCAACATATGATTTGCAGTGGTGTCAGACAAAGCATATTACCATATGCCCAACCAGTGTGATCCAATCTGACACAGGGACATGTGACATGAAGTTATTTCTAGAAGAGATAGTTGTGGAGGGAAGCCCATGGGACATCCAAACCACACAACCTAATTTTCAGAGGTTACAACGCCACTGAGTCTACTCTGTATATGATCCACTTATAGTTACCACAAATTGTTACGAGCAAGGACAGTCAAAGCAAATACAACATTTAGAGCTGTGAGATAAAACTCTGATATTTAACAGTATGGAATGCAACATCTCGGGATTGACTGCAACAGTAACGGTGACTAAAGCCCTGAATCTAAAGTACCCACAATTGTATCTACCTGCGAAACCTTTCAAAGTACTATCCATTGGGAACATCACCTCCCTGAACAATGCTTAGAATCTCAGATTACTCAGCTCTCTGGACAAGCTTACAACTGCACAGAAGGGGTGGATTAGCACAAAATAGATGTTTCAACACATTCAGCAGTACTGCATTAGAAACCATCACCAAGTCATGGTGGTGATAATCTTGTCTTTAGGTACTATTGTAATACTGGTCCTTGCTTGTACAGCCGTTGTGTATCTGAAGTGGATAACTGCCTGCCATCCACAACTCCCAGCTCACTGAGTAGGTCACCCATAGAATTTAAGTAGCCACGAGTACAAAAGTCTCTGTGCACTGTAAGCTGATTTGGAATAAGAAGTTTATGTACCTAAGTTTACAATGCGAATTTATGTAATGCAGATGGTTTTATCAGAGACTGTTTGAAATAGTTTTATTTTCTGTGTAAAAATAAAAAAAAAAGTAAGCAGTTTTCAGTAATTTTTGGTTATCGGTGTTGAACATATCTGGCTAAGCTTAATTTACAAAGATAATGTGCATTAGACTGCATTTGCAAAATAAAAAGTGATGAACCTGCGACATATCGGTACGCTTGACGTTCCGGTGTCACGGCAACTGTATGGTCTGTATAAAATACATGTCATATAATGTGACATAGTACTTAGCTGTGGGACCTAACAAAGAAATGCATGTGTTTGTCTGCTAGCCAAAGTTCAAAAATTCATACATTGTGGACACATTTAATGTGGCAGTTTTAGGGAGCAGGTGTTTTGAACTGTGGTTGTGTGAAATACCAGTAGAGGTCAGACCTGAACTTCCTCATTTTATGACACTGCCAATTTCAGCAGGTAACTGCACAGTAACTGTTACCAAATGCTTTGTGTTGTGTGTTGGTCATTGTTTTCTTTTGTTATTTTGAAATGAGTGAAGACACAAATCCCAGTCTGTTATGGAGTTCGATTACGGCCTTCACAATACCAGAATTTAACAGCGAGCCCTGTGACCATATGTCAGTTCTGCTTTCACAGAAATGTAGAACATGATGTAGGTTGCTGCTCTGCAATGGGGAGGTAGGTCTTGTTTCCTGCACCACTTCTCTCTCCTCTTGTGGTCATAAAGCTAGTTCGTTTATGGTAGCAGCCAACTGCCTGTTTATAGTGTCTGCACTATAGCAACCTTTAAAAACATATATCACCTGGCTGAAATTCTTTCCCTAACTTGCAAATAAGAGTTACTTTCAGTCCTTTCTATACTAAATGCCTTGTCAGTTCTATCGAAAGTGCTGGTACATGTGGATTGCACAGTTATTATTGCCCGCAAGTGGTTGAAATTAATATTCAACAGATTTTGTAATTACCAAACTGGTTGGGAAAAATAATAAAGTCAAGAAACATCTTAAATCAGAGAAGCACTCTGTTCACCAGAGGGAAAATGCTGCTGCTTGTCAACAGACACAATCATTTGTTGAAAGAAATAGAGCCGAAACAATGAAACAAGCAAAGGCTATTTTGGAAAATAACTTTTGAAGTTTTTGCAAAAGCAAAAATTGCAGTCAAAAAGCTCCCCAAATCACCAAAACATTATTTCAAAGCATTATGGAATTGTCTTCAGGCACGCAGTGTGTCAATATTTTAAAAATTTAGACACACACACAATTTCACCAATAATAGATTCAAATTTCACAAAATAAATATGAATTTTGAAAAAAAATAATT
Source organism: Schistocerca nitens (assembly GCF_023898315.1). NCBI lineage: Eukaryota > Metazoa > Arthropoda > Insecta > Orthoptera > Acrididae > Schistocerca > Schistocerca nitens. The sequence continues at coordinate 486,786,351 of NC_064621.1, forward strand.
ACTGTATTTTTAGGTCACTAGTAACAGCTGTTGAGAAACAAGGTGTTGGAGCAAATTATTTTCGTATGATGAAGATTATACATTGCTCTGCAAAACTTAAGGATGACACAGATATAGTAACATAACATATTAACTAATCAGTGGAAATGGACGAAAGTGCAGGAGCATGTTGCCAGAGGTTTCCCAGTGGTACACAGAATGATACACACCACATGGTGTGAGGTCAATGTGACTGTAGCACCGTATGGGACTTATCCCACTGCATGAGGCTGCTGAAGGAATGGGAAAAGACATTATGTGTCAATTAACCAGCAGTTATGAAGCATCTGTGGTAGTGGTCTTCATTACAAAATGGCTCAGAGGCAACATAGATGACTTCACATGGTGCAAATTATCGGGAAACTGGAAAAAGGATGAGCTGCAATGAGTGTAGCCCACGAACCCAAGAGTTTGGTGTTGCTCAAAACATTGTTCCATGTGCATGAGGAGCATTACAAACCACAGGCACTGCTACCCAGAGGAGAGGAGGTGGTTGAAGATGATCAACTACAGCAGTAGATGAACATTACATTGTGCAATAGGCAAGAAAGGACCTATGTTAAACAGCAGGAATAATTGAAACAACATTTAACAGGACTGCAAGACACACACACTCACACTCCACAGTGGCACAGTGACTACTTGGGTATGATCTCTTGGCCTGATGACCTGTACATTGTGTTCTGTTTACATTGGTACATCAGCGGCACTGCTTGTGACAGTGGCAAAAGCATAGAGAATGGACCCAGATGAGAGGAGATTCAGTTTGAGTAGTGACTTTGCATGTATCCTTATATAGCGAGAGATAGGAACACACAATGTACTCAGGAACATTGTCAAACATGAGCAGTTTGGTGGGCCAAGTGTTATGGTGTGAGGAGGCATAATGTTGCATGGACATACTGACCTTCAAATCTTTGAATGCATTACACTCACCTGTCAATGTTATTGTGACACTGTACTCCTTAACAATGTGCATCTTCCCGTAGGGGCATTCAGCCCTCATTCCATGTTTTCGTACGACAGTGGGCGATTGCACTGAACAGTGCGTGTGTAGGAGCTCTTGGAACACAAGGATATTCAGCGAACAGACTGGCCTGCCTGTCCCCTCCCATACATAAATCCCATTGAGCACGTGTGGGCTGTATTGGAGAGACATTCAAATGCACCAACTACCATCCAGCAGTTGTCAATCATGCTGGTGGACGAATGGAATGCCTTGTCGTAATAACTCCTTATCAACATTACGGCCACCAAGAGAATACATCGCAGACCATGCAGTGCTGTCTACGACAATCATATCCTCTATTAAGAACCATGTCCTGCCTTTTGAAATGTCCAGAGGACCATCACAAATCACAGTGACTTCAATGTTATTATAGTCTCTGAATAAAAGTGTCATATCTGTTCACCTCATTGGTATACCTTTCAGTTACATTACGTACTGTAGTGTAGCAGTTCTTTGTATGTATGGTCCAAGTTTCATTGGAACTATGACACTTCGCAGTGACAGATCATGCAAAAATGATTTTCTTCTCCTTCGGTTTCCATTAGGCTTCATAAGGATAGCAGAAACTGAAAGGGGAGTCAGACAAGGAGATTCCATTTCGCCAAAACTATCCTCGGCAGATATAAATGAATTTTTCATGCTCTTAAACTGCAAAAACAAAGAATTCTTTATTAATAAAAAATATCTAAACTGTCTATATTTTACTAATGACATGGAAGATTCTACAAAATAAGAAAATTCCAAAATGACACCTAATGGACGATAGTATACATCATCAGATAAAATGCTGAGCCTGATTATACAAATAAGTGAGAGGCCACAACGATGATCTACGGAGTATGCAAATAAATAACTAAAAGGCTTTAATGTATGGAGAATTTGGACAAATCCTTCACATAGCACTGTAAGTAAAATGGCTGCTGCTATATATGATGACGACGACGATGATGATGACGATGATGATCATAACCATGTATATAATGGCAATGTGCTCTCTTCACAAAATAATAATAGACATATAAAATTTCTGATTAATGTCCATTCTATCTAATTTGAAAGTAAATAAATTCTCTCTCTCTCTCTCTCTCTCTCTCTCTCTATCTGTCTGTCTATCTATCTATCTATCTATCTATCTATCTATCTACCTTCCTCTCTCTGTCTCTAATGATTGCATTTGAGTGCAACATGTGCACTGGCAAACAAAGGGTATCCCCTTGTCAGCTGCTAAAAAATTTAAAAATAATATCTATTCATGATGTCTTGATTTTCTTATACAAAAAAAAAAAACTTACACTTGTAATGTTCTCTTTCCAATAAAATTATAGTACCCATCATGGAGAGACTGTTTAACTTCCTACACACCATGTACTCCTCTTTGCCCAAACAACAGACACTATGGGGTTAAAAGTTTACAAGAAATTCAAACAGAGGAATAAATTCAACATGAACCATGGCTCACTGAATAGTTTACTTTTTTTCTTTTCTGGCGGAAACATTTTATTATCCTGTTGAAGAATTCATAGATACCAATTTCACTGTTTGAAAAGGGGAATTTTTGAGACTGAAAACTGTAGTGAGTGTTTATAGATGTATCACAGGGTAATGTATATAAAATAATGCAATACATTTGCATTAATCTTATAAAAATGTTTCATTGTAAATGCTGAAGTGTCTGATGTGTAACAAACCAAACAATTTGAAAATTGGACATAATCCAGTAAAAAAAAAAAAATCTCCCTTAGAAACCACCATTGAGCTTTGTAATCTTGATGATCTAATGTTCATCCTGTCATAAATGGTCCATTCTTTTCGCAAATTTATCTCATTTAACTTTGCGGCCAGATGTCGTCCCTGTCGCCACAGTCATTAATTAAACTAAGGAACCAAAGTAGTGTGTGGCATCTGTCTGTGAATACTGTAAACTTTATTCCATGTGTTATAATATTTTAAGTGTATCTGTATCATGTTTTCTGTGGTAGAGATTGAAGACCAGCCCTGCATTTGCCTAAACAAGTGTGAAAATTGACTAAAAACAATAACACTCAGGCCGACTGGTGCACCAAACCAACACTCATTACTTCACAGTTTAATGAGTTGACTCGATACTGCTGTCAGGAATTTGAAGAATTATGTGTTTACCACCAGCTGTACAAACTTGTTATTTATTTTCTACCAGTTTCAGTCACAGTGACCATCTAACGCAAAGCTTTTTTTCTTCGCATGAAGACAGTTGCTGTGACCAGAACCAGTAGAAAATGAATAATAAATCTGTATAGCTGATGGCAAACACGCAGGTCTCCAAACTCTTTAAACACACCATCTGGATATGGCCTTTACCCATGTTTAGATCACCTCCCTGTGTTGTTGCTAGCATGGTATATGTTAAGCAATGCAAGCGGGTTAGCATTAGGTTTTACAATGAGTACATTAATGTGGACTATCATATATTACACATACCTTACAAACAGAACAGCAGAATTTATGGCACTTTTTGTAGGAGCAAATCCAATTTTTGTACTAATTCTTTCTCCCGGCTGTAATAAAAATGGAAGACTATCTGGATGCACGTTAATACCAAACAATTTTTCTATGTGTGCTATGTTCTCAGCATTATTTTCTAAAACAAATTGCTTCAAAGTTCTCTCTCCACTCTCTGCAGTGCGAGGATAAAACCTGAAACAAAGATCGACAAAGAAAATATTGCATCACAACTAACTGTGTGTAAAATGTTTACATGATAAAGATTGGTTGCAAATTCTTTATTTCCTTGTTCTTTTGATTTATTCCATAGTGCCCTACAACCACATTAGGCCAGGTAAGCAATGCATTTTCAACATCTGAAATGATAATACAGCATAGCCGAATGTCTTCACATAAATAAACAAGCTCTAAGAAATCAAATTCCATTTATAGACAACATAAACCTCCATAAATGAAAAGCTTATTGTCAGTATTTTTCACTGTGCCTATCTGCAACTCAATGCCTCCTCTATGTTGTTAGCAGCAATCTATCCTTTCCATGTTCTTCATAACAGACGTATCCAACTTTGCAACACAGTATGGAGACATGAAGCACCCCTAGATACAATGAGCAATAAATTTTAATTGGGTCCACTTAGTCATATGGGCTATTCACATTCACATCACGTGTGGACTTGTTCTAAAAGTTGTGCTCAGTTTAATTAAAATACAGATACAAAGGTCTCTTGAAAGGTTGTAACAGTTATCAGTAAGGACAGGGAAAGTCTGCAAAAACAATAACACAAAATAGGTGATTTTTACAAGATATTAGGAAATTTGTAATTTTTCCCTTTAGAAATGTTATAAATCTGATTATGGCAGTTTACTAATACACAAAAGAAATTACAGATCATGCCTGTGTGTGGGCATTGATTGAAATCAATGGGGAAAGTTGAAAATTTGTGGCGGATTGGAATTCGAATCTGGGTCTCTGACTTATTAAGCAGATGCTGTGACTACTGAGCCACCTGGGCACATTGGTCATTGCAGCTCCACGGATTACCCAAGGACAGCGACCCGGCTTTAATTTTTGGACCAGCACAAATTTTCAACTATCCCCACTGATTTCAATCACACCCACTCACAGCCAGGGTCTGTAGTTTCTTTGTGACTCAATTCACAATGGCTGCTGGATCAAAAATGAAGGCCAATGACCTCTTTAGTGCAGATGCACTTTAGATCTTCTTCCGTATTAGAAAACATACACAAACGCAACTCACACACGTGTGTGTGTGTGGGGGGGGGGGCATTTTCTAACTCAAAAGAAGGCCTTTTGGCTGAAGGCTTACATGTTTAGCAGTCTTTTTGTTATGCCTGAGGGATAAAAACGAATTATACTCATATACAAAGATCATAATATACAAATAAAAATGTGATTTTATAACAACAATGGAAATTACTGCAAGGAACAATACGTAAAATAAGGGAAAGGCAATCATTCACCTACAGTAGACTGACCTCTGTGGAGCACAGAAACACATTTTGTAACAGAAAATAAAATTCACACTAGCTTATAGGCTCTTGCTCTTGGAAGATGTGATGCTGTAAGTGATATATGAAAAGACATGGACGGATGGATTGATGGTGTTAAAGAGATCAAACTACAAGGTCATCGGTCCCTTAATCCTTTGCCTGTCAAGCTGGGAATAGTCCCAGGCAGTCCAATGAGATAGGAACCACACAGACATTGGGGTGCGGGGTGGATCCTCATGTAGGAGTATGTGGCCGTGGGTCAGCCCAGTGTGGCCAATAAGAAGCCTACAGACAACAGTAGATTCTCTACAAGAAGCACGAAGGGAAGACTGTTACATGGTGTGGAGTCCTTCATGGTTCGTAGTTTATTTGGAGAAACCAGGGCACACCAATCCGCATTCCAAGCATCCAACAATTGTCAGCTTAGAGTCAATGAAAGGTCTCGTTCCAATATTCCCATCTCCAAAGTCGGTCCCCTGGTAGCCAACTTGGCCAGTCAGTCAGCATGTTCATTCCCAGGGGTCCATACAAAGACCAGTAAGTTCATTCCCAGGGGTCCATACAAAGACAACTAACCTTCCAGTGTGATGGAGGTCATACAGGAGACCGTTGATAGTCACAACCAATGGGTGTCAAGGGTAGCACTAGTCGACAGTTTGAAGACTACTTGAAGATTACTCAAGGAATCACCACTTATTAAGAACGACTTGCTAGTGCAAGAATGTACGCAGCAGAGGGCTCGAGCAGTGGCCACCAATTCTGCAGTGAATACACTGCATCCATCTGGCAAGGAGCATAGCTCCCTGCATCTTGCAGGTGTGTAGGCAAAACTGGTTCATTCGGCCATCAGAGAGCCATCTGTGTATACCACATTTGTGTCCAGAAATACGTAAAGGACGTTGAGAAACAGGCACCGAAAAATCATACGTCTACTGAGTCTTTCGGCCTAAAGAAGTAGTCAAGGCAGATCCGAGGATGGGGTAAACACACTGGAAGTGCATGCAATTTCTCCCTGACAAGAGGTGACAGTGGGGAAAGATGGAGAGTTCAGAGTAGAGAACTGTATGCGAACTGCAGTTGTGACTCTAGACTTCCCTCCTCTGGATCGCCCTACCAGGAAAAAGGTCATGCTAGTTTGGACACTCAGGGGAGAAGTGAATGTGTATTGAATAACTGAACAGCAGTTTCGATGCCTGATCTGCAGGGGAGGGACACCAGCCTCCGCGAGTAAGACTGTTTAAAGGACTGATCCAAAAGGCAATTGGATAATTGGATCCCACAATGCTGTATCAGATCCAGCATCTACAATGCTGAAAGCATTGCTGAGCCATATGCCAGGCTCTCATAATCTAGACATGACAGGATTAGCGTACAGTAGTCTGCACCTCACTGGTGTTACTGAGACAGCAAATAATATCAAGATGTGACCAGCACGTTCGCTATAGTTGGCGAAGATGGGAAGCCATATCAACCAGATATCAAAGACCAATACCAAAAAACGATAATACTACACCTCATTGAGCATTTGGTCATCAAGGTAGAGTTCTGGTTTGGGATGCACTGTATTATGGCGACAGAAGTATATGGACACATCTTCATGGCGGAAAACTGGAAGCCATGGGTGAGAACCCAGATTGGGCCTTTGATATAGAATCCTGCAGATGGTGTTCAGTAGCACCCACAGTGGAGGAGGAGCAGTAGATGCAAAAGTTGTTAGCATAAAGGGAGAGGGGCACTGTAGACCCACAGCTGACATTGATAGCCACTACAAAAAGGGGCACATTCAATATATATCCCTGTGGGATACCATTCTCATTTATATGGGAATATTATTGAAAGCACCAACCTCAAGGTGGAAAGTACAGCAAGACAAGTAGTTCTGAACAAAAATAGGAAGTTGGCCCCAGAGAACCTACTTATGGAGGGTAAAGAGGATGTACTGAAGCAATATGGTGTCATAAGCACCAGAAGAAGACAGAGATAAGATGTTGACATCAGGCAAAAGCTGACCAAATAGCAGACTCCAGGCAGACCAAACTGTCAACAGTAGAATAGCTTCGCTTAAAACCACCATATGACAGAGTCAAAAGACCCTGAGACTCGAAGTACTGACACAGCCATCAGCTCACCATATGTTCCAGCACCATTAGTGAGGTTTAAGGGCGACATCTGTCCACCTCAAGGCTGGGATTACCTGGTTTCAGTACTGGGACAAACACACTTTCCCAAAATTGAAAAGGAAACACATCCTCACTCCAGATATGACTGAAAATGACAATAACATGACTGTGGCAATCCATTGATACATGTTTGAGCATTTGGCTGTGGATACGGTGTGCCCTTTGAGCCATGTCAGGGAAAAAGGCTAGGGCACTGAGGAATATCCATACACTGAACAGAGCATTATAAGGTTCCAGGTGATGTAGAATAAACAGTAAAGGAAATCACTCTACCAGCTGTCTGAGGCTACAAAATGCTGCCTCATAATTCTCAGACACACAGGCTCAAACAGAATGAAAAGCAAAATTTCTGGCAACAGCATCTGAATCAGTGTACATCACCATCCACAGAGATACCGAGTACACCTGAGGAGTACTGGGGACCACAGAGGTGTCGAATCTTCACCAAAACCTGAGGAGGAGGGGTGTGTAGTTCAAATGTAGTAAAATACCACTGTCAACATTCTTGTTTCTGTCATTTTATGAGGTGGTAGATTTGGGCATGGAGCCATTTAAATGCAATGAAGTTGTCCATTGACAGATGTCACTTATGGTGTTGGAAAGCCCGCCGCAATCTCTAATACCTGCAGCAACTTCGGGGGTCCACCAAGGAACTGCTTCCGACGGGGGGATGCCAAGGAAGAGGAGATCACTGGGTCTACATCTACATCTACATCTATGTGCATTTTCTGCAAGTCGTCATATGGAGTGTGGTGACAGGTACCCATTTCCATTACTACCCATTTTCATTTCCTGTTCTACTTGCCGATAGAGCAAGAAAAAAAAAATGACTGTCTCTATGCCTCCTTAAGGAGCCTTAATTTCTTGTATCTTATCTTTGCGGTCATTAAGGGAAAAGTACATCGGTGGCAGCAGGATCAAATGGTTCAAACGCCACTTCTATAAACTTTCTCAATAGTGTTCTTCAAAAAGAACATTGTCTTCCCTCCAGGGATTCCCATTTGAGTTTCTGAAGCTTCTCCGTAGCTCTTGCCTACCAGTGACAAATCTAAAAGCCCACCTCTCAATTGCTTCATTGCCTTCCTTTAATCTGACATGGTGCAGATTCTAAATACTCAAGCAGTAACCAAGAATAGTTCACACTCGTGTCCTATGTAAGGTCTCCTTTACACATAAACCACACTTTTCTAAAATTCTCCCAATAAACCAATGTCAACCATTCCCTCTCTACCACAATCCTCACATGCTCATTCCATTTCATATGCTTGGCAATGTTACACCCAGATATTTAAACAACGTCATTGTGTCAAGCAATACACTACTAATGCTGGAGCCAAACATTACAGGTTTGTTTTTCCGACTCATCCGCATTAACTTACATTTTCCCACATTTAGAGCTAGCTGCCACTCATCACACCATTTAGAAATTTTGTCCAAGTTACCTTGTATCTTCCTACAGTCCACCAACTTCAACACTTGACCATACACAACAGCATTATCAGCAAACAATCGAAGACTGCTGCCCGCCCTGTCCGCCAAATAATTTGTGTATATAGAGAACAACAGTGGTCCTATCACACTTCTCTGGGGCACTGCTGATTATACCCTTGTCTCTGATGAACACTCGCTATCGAGGGCAACATACTGGGTTCTGCTACTTAAGAAGTCTTCGAGCCACTCACAAATCTGGGAACATATTCTGTATGCTCGTACATTGGCTAATTTTTGTAAATAGTAACATCCTTTGAAAAATGTATATATTTATGGGATTCCTTTAACTTACAAATTTAAGATGAAAATACAAAATTTAATGTATTTTTTCCACTTAACAATTTTGTTTTCTAATTTGGAAAGTCACAGTATGCTACCTTTTCTGTCATGTTACCAGATACTACTGATATAATTGTAAACACCATAGTCTCTGCCCCAGCCATTTGTATTATGTAAATATTTATTACTAAAAATGTAAAAAACTGCATTGTTATGAGAATTACACAAAATATTGTTTGGTTAATAAATTAGTAGTCAGCGCAAACACAGTGGGCTATATTTCTCTGTATAAAGTGTCAAAATTTTTTCAACATTCTGCATATTTCGTATCACTGAATTTCTAGTGTAAAATATGCATGTAGGTAACACTGTTTCCACTGCTCTTCTGTTTATAACAAACGCGTGAGAACATGCACATAAACTATTCTGCATCGAATTTTGCGTTTGGTTTGAACTTTTTGTTAGGTACAATGTCAGTGAGAAAATACAGTAGTGAAAGAGTGAGATGTATGGACTATGAAAAAAGACACAAGAAAGTGGTGTTTAAGAAAAGTGAAAAACACTACTCAGTTTTTGGAAATCTGTCAGACGAATTCCAGAAATAGCTTGGTCTTCAAGTAATGGTATTATACAAGAAGGAATTTAATGACAACCCACCTGAATGATCACCACCACCCAAATGTGAAACTGAAGAAGACTGTGCAGATGCTTATATTGGGTGTGAAGTAGTGGGTGCATTGAATGTTAGCATTTCTGCTGTAGCCCCTAATATATTCCCCCTTAAATGTCCAGGAAAGGTAAGATGCACAAGAAGAAAACAGTATGTAAATAGAAAAGTGGAATAAATTGAAACAAGTTTTACACATACAATATGTTCAAAACTTTGTCAAGTGTATAATGTAGATGCACTTATACAGAAATACATACCCACTTCCTCACTTTATTCAATTTCAAAAGCTCATAAAATAAAGAATGAGAAACATATTTGGACATGCCCAGAATCTTACTGTCAGCATCTGTTGCAAGATGATAGACTTACTGTTGCTCTGAAATATTACTTAAGTGATGACAAAGATTGCAGCAGGCAAAGTCCTAACCAAGTTGCTGTTATCTCTGTTAGTGAAAATCATGATAAAGTTGAAAAGGTAAAAAGATGTGTGACAAGATCAATAAGAGAAGAATATCCCCTAATGAAAAAGGAGAATCCGAATTTAACAATTGGTCTCACAAAATTCTGCTCCTTACAATCAAAATGGGTCAAATGCCAGCCAGTGAAGGAAGTATGCACATGTATTTTCTGCACTAATTTGAAACTTGTTTGTTTCACCATAAGTAATGTCTCGGGAAAGAAGTACACAGAGATGGACCAGGTGCTTCTGTGTATGTCTCAAGAGTCGCAAGATAAATGTGGGTTGCAGGAGTGCGCGATGTGTACTCGTGCTAAAGTGATGCTGTTGAAGCATTACACCTTTAGGATACTAACAATGACGTAACCTATGCATTGTGGGAGGGAGGAATGTCGATGAAGAAGACATTAGAGCAGACAAGTTTGTTACAGAGGCTAGGCATTGGCTCATGAAAGGAATAGCTCTCCATCATATCCGGAGGAATCAGAGAAAGGCCATAGCAGAAGTAAAATCAGTCATATCCGAAAATACTGACACATTAGTTCTTCATTTCGACTCTGCTGAGAACTGGTCTGTGCTCTGCAGAATGAAATTCAAAGTTACCACTGGCACAAATCACAGGTATCAATATTCACATGTGTTGCTCACTTCCTTGGAACATCACATCACACTGTTTTCCTATTGTCAGTGATAATCTCATTCATGACAGTGCACATGCATACTATGCTGTCAGCATGATAATGGATGACATAACATCTAGAGGCCATGCATTTCCTAAACATGTGTATGTGACTGATGGTGCAGCATCTCATTTTAAAAACCACTTTCAGTTTTATGAACTTGGTCAACACTGCAGTACAGGAATTAAGACAAAAAATGGATATTTTCAGCAACAGGCCATGGAAAAGTGCATGATATGGGGTAGGAGGTCTCTGTAAACATCTTGCAACAGTATTTAATCTCCAGTATGAAGCTTTTGATACTACAAGAGATGGTACTGGATTGGTACACACCATATCAATATTAGTAACAATCATGAAACCCTCAATTCTAAATGAAAATACATCATGGGAATTTCTTTTTTAAACGAGAGAAGAGTGGTCTGCTATGAAGCCTGTGGTAACTATTCAATCAAGTCACTACTGTGTTGCATCCCGGAGTGGCACATACATTGCAAGAACGGTTTTCCACGAAATGCAGCCTGTTGCTGTGTGTGAAATGCAGAGACTACAGTAAACATTGGAACACTTTGTAGTGAGCTACTTCATTTCTTGTGTGTATGACAAAAAGTGGTGCATGAGACAGATAATAAGTCTCTCTCATGACCTCCAAGATATAATTGTTTCCTTTATGACACCTCATGGTCCTGCTAATGCTTTCATACGCCATCATCAAAAGGTCAGTGTGCAGTTCCCATTTCCCAGGTGCTGCTCTTGTTGGATCATCCTTGACCATTTGCAAATTCAGCTTGGCTGTACAAGTTCAATGAGAAGCAGATGAAGGAAAAAAAAGAACTCTTTTCAGCAGTGCAATGTTGACTGTTACATCATAAGCAGTTTTAATTTATAGAAAGTTATGAAGCAGTAAAATTATGACAGAAGTCAATAATAATTTGTGAATAATATCATAAAAAGAAAAACGGGTATAAATATTCTATCTCATTTTTGTTGTAAAATGCTTTTGAGCAAAATTATTAATTGTTTTCACACTCACTTATAATGCTGTAAAGTAATTATTTTGATTCAGAAATATTAGTTTTGCATGACATTTAGTCAAAATCAGTGATCAATTTAAATATTTAAGTGTCCATGATTTGCTGACCTTGAGAGTAGAGTTAGGTCTCCCTAATAAATTTCTCACATTTTGTACAGACGAGTATTGCACACTATGACTGTACATTACCTAAATACAATGACCAACTAACACACCATGAAATGTTTAGAACATTTAGGATGGGGTTTTGGAGAAAATGATTTCTAAATAACCAAAAAAATTCAGATTCTTTCATCTTTATGTACATATATTTTGACAGTTTAATATCATCGCTGACAGTTATCAGTACTTCCACTTCTTCATTTCTCAATACAGTTAACATCTTGTGACAATTCATATCCTCAAAACACAATTTTGAAATTCGCAAAAGGTTGCAAATTTTCATAGTTTATTTTTAAAAAACCACACTCAAAAGTGTGTATGTATTAATCATGTCGCATAGTATTGGGAACAAAGTATTTATTGAAAATAAATTCAGATATCTATTAATGCTGGTTTCTTTTTTACAATTTTTCAATTTTCCCTTTTGTTACATTTTCACAAATACTCTCATTCATAGATATGTCTGTAGCATTTTAACAAATCATCAGGAAACAAAAATATTGTAATTTTGGAGAGACATCACATGGAACTTCAAGATATATTTTTTCAGCGAACTTTGAAATAGTGATGTGACACATTCACTCTTGACCTGTATGATTCGAGATGAAATCCATCTCACCGCAGATTTTGGAAAATATGTCTGCATCCCCTGCAGTGAATCCATTGTTGTCCCAGTCTATACTCGGTAAGGTTTAAGTAGCCTCCAACTAATATTGCATGATCTGGGTATCTGCTTGCTACCAAATGTACACTTCCTTTGAATGACTCTAGCACTGTCACAATGAAATCAGGCACCCAGTAAAAATATCCAAAAATTAAATTTCTTTCATTTACACCTATTATAGGTGAACAGATAATTTAGCTGTCACATTCAATTTCAACCTCAACAGAGATAATACTTTTGTCAACTGTGATGAACACTACCATTCCTATGGCATCTAATGTCTCATGACTCGTCAAACATTTCGGAGCTTTCTTCTTTGGGTTTTAGCCAATTCTTGGTCCCACGATTAATTTGAGAGCAAGAACTTTCCTGGAGGGTACTAAATTTGGGAACTTTGTTATGAATACTTCAACAATTTACTGATAAAATTCTGACAGTCAAAATGTCTTTACTCTGAATGCAGTCAGATGCCTTATCTATGAATCGAATGGCAAGTGTTCATAGCATAAAAAATCCCATGTGCACTCCACAACTACTCTGCTAGCAAAGTAGCTGCTTCCTTTGTATAGTTCACCCCTGACCTGATCTATCAAGGGACATCTTACAACTTCCCCTTGATAACGCAGGTCTATAAATCTGCAGCCAAGACCATCATAAAGTCAACAAAGCATTTGGCTGAGGCCCTCCACTCAGCTCCAAAGCAAAGGATCCCAATCAACTCTGGGAACTATGCAAATTGCAAGCTCTGCGTGCACCCAGTGCACAAGGGCAGCAGCTTTCCAGCATGAACACTATCTTTATAAGGGGTCCATAAATTGCCTAATGTTGAGCTTCCGATAACGAGCAAGCCCCTGGCCAGGTGTGCCTGCTTGGACCATGCTGAAGGAACAGCCACCTGTTCACTCATAGAGTGAATAGTCAAGCCCAGACACACAGCCTCCACAATGGCTCACTGCCTTGAGCACCGCAAACTTGTTACATCCCACCACTTACTCTGCTGCGAGGGTGGATTCATCACATTGGTTCCACTGGGAGGTAACCTCAGTAGCACAGCCCATGGGCAAAACAAGCAACACCTGAAATGCCCATGTGACATGCCAGATTCTCCACCACAGCAACACCTGAAAGCAGCAGCCTGAATGTGGCTGACCATAGACAAAACCACATTCAAATGATTGGGAACTGCGGCCAGCTGCTCCTGCATCTGCACACAGCATGCACATATACCATCCATCCTAGGAAGAATAACTGTAGAAATAAACACTGACAGACAACTAGATATCCAATTTGTTACCTTCCTGATATCACCAATGGATGCTGATACCTCAATGAACAGCGTAGCTGGCTGTTCAGGAGAAATGACAACTGAGCTTCAGATAGCCTGAATTTACACTTTCAAAATGCAAGATTAAACCTCTTACATACAAAAACATACAAAAATTTAAGCAATATATACATCTAAGAAGAACAGGAAAAGCTAAATACATAATTTGCTGCCCTGGAGATGTGTCACAGGCAATTGCTGGAGGCAGCTGCCAACAGAATGACTGCAGTTGTATTCTAGACAACTGCATCGGTATCCTCATGTTCCAGGGTGGAAAGGATGACGGCAGTGGTCAAAGCATCCCAACCACCTTTCGAGAGAGCCCACCTGGGTGGACGTCCAGGTGAGTGATGCCGAGGGAGGATCAAAACAATTGGAAAATGATCACTGTTGCACAGGTCATCATGGCTTTCTAATGGATGGATGGGAGAAGATATGGGCCACAAATGGAAAGGTCAATGGCCAAATATGATCCATATTTAACACTGAAGTGTGTGGGAACACCAGTGTTCAAGAGGCAAAGATCGAGCTCTGCTAGCAATTTTTTGACAGTTTTACTGCAGCATGTTGTCGCACTTCCATCCCATAAAAGGTTGCAGACACTGAAGTTACCCAATATTGGGAAACGTGTGGGGGGGGGGGGGGGGGGGGGGGGCTGAGGAAACAGTGCAGACAAGGCGTTGTGAGACACTTCAACGTCAGGAGATACACATTACAGATTGTAAAATCCAGAGATGTCTTCACATGAACAGCCATAGCATCTAAAGTCATACTGAGTGGCACATTTACTGTAGATAGAGTCCAGAATGTACATGCAGATACTACCCAATGCTCTTTCATAGTCAATGTGTTTCTTAAAACAACCTTGACAGCTGCAGAGGGTAGGGGTCTGCATTGCTGAGAAACAAGTTTCCCAGATGGTGATGCAAAAAACTGGATGGGTCACCAGGCATGCTGCTTCGGATACAAGGGCGAACATTCGTGGTCTGGCAACACAGGAGCCATCAGAAACTCTCTCTTTGTGGAGGACTACTTCTTGTCCTTAGATGATTTAGACTTCTGTGAGGACTTATCTGCCCAAGATTCTGGGACAGACAGGATGTATATGTAGACAAGGAAAATAAATTCCCGGGTTTCCTGGTTAAAAATACACTTTCTCTTGGGAGAAAACACATTTTTTCCGCATTAAGTGACAGTATATTTTCCCTTGGAACTGAAAAACTTATCAATCCTTTGAATGGTTATGGTTTTATACACAGGCGTAGAATTTCCCGACACTTTAGACAACAAAACTGAGGGAAAGACACGTTTTGGAAATATCTTTGATGTGCAGCAACATGTACGCTGCGTATTTTCGTATTATGAAAGTATACATTGGAATTCTACCAAACACCGCATGTTACTTTCTGAATCATTGAAAAGGAGATTGTGATGCACTTTTGTAAGCCAGTCATAGCTCATGTCACGAGATCTCGCCAGCCGATGACAGTGGATATGCAGAGCATAGGACACATGATGTAGTCAGCCAACAGCAACATCACTGTTAAGTAGCACGAACACACAAACAGGGAAAGTTAATAGTTTAAATTAATATACATGATGTTGCTACAAGAAAAGCAAAGCTTTCACATATAATATTGGTCTTTAAGGTTAATAAGCTGCAAGAGAAGCTAAGCTTTCGCATCTAATATTGATCTTTTTTGCACATGTTACACTTTAAGATATATCACACAAATGTGTCAGTAAAATTTTTAATAATGACATAAGTATCTGATCTTTAGGATTCGAAATTCTTCTAAATGGCTCGTCATCAAAGAGTTGATTTTTAAATGAGAGTCAAACGCTACGTGATTTAAGAAATTCATGGTACATTCTCGCACATAGTTCAACTTACGTAAAAGGATATTTACTTGGAAAGTTAACGCATTTCAAACCACCATTTGCAATATTTTTCTGTGGCCTGTTAGAAATAGGTTCGTTTCAGCAGTTGCCGGAGAGTGCAGATAACAGGCGACACTGTGCTTGTGCAGCTACCACAACGTAGGAAGCCCTTATGTACGTACGTGTAAAACATTGAAAGATCATACATGATATCATAAAATAAACAAGACATCGGAGGATACTCCAAGAGCATCGAAATTTCATGAACCATACCAAAATGTGCACATTTAAAGTGCATACTTAAGATGCACATTCATATGTCCAGATTCCGAATGAAGTAGACCTCGACCTGATATTCAGCTTTTCAGAGTGGTTTTCAGGATATAAATTTTTTTGGAGCACCAGTACTGTATTAAATCATGTTTGGTTCTTTATTATCGCATAATGCCATACATGATAGAATATGAAAACGTGCACTTGAAATGCAGTGAACAGTTGAAACTAGTCAGTACTGTGGAATTAAACATTTCGTTCCAAATACATTGACTTCCTATGCGGAAAATGTTAATAAAAGTCAAATTTCTTTAGCAAACAGACAAAAATAACTTCATTTTTCTGCAAGGTGATTAATGCTTGACTGTCAGAAAGGTGGAAATAAAATAAAGTCTGAAATTAATAACAAATTTTAGCGTTCCATTATTATGTGAATGTATTTTTATTCCCTTGATAGCTCTCAGCCACAGTTATCCGTTTTGTTTTCATTTGACGTGAGAGTAAACAAAGGGGAAACTGCAAAATCACTAAATGTAAACACAGGTCACATGGAGAATACCCACTATAACTGAGACTGCTCTGCACATCCGCCCCAGAGCTACGATATTTGCGAACCGGGTTAATACTAAAATAAATTGAATTTTCAAACATATGTTCATCTTGTAGCGCACATCCTTCTGAAAAGTCTGAAACATGAAACATATGTGTTCGAGGAAATGTAAGACATGTTATTTGGTCTTAAGTTAGCCAAACTGCAGTGCCACACCTCTTCATACAGCGTTCTTCTATCGCACGTCACTGTATTTCGCTCTGTGGAATTGAAACGTGTATATTTTGTAATGGATGCCCTCAAACTATATTCAGGACAGTGGAAATTGAAATGCCCTGTGGTGCCTCTCCTGCTCCCAGTTTTTTTTTTTTTTTTTTTTTTTAACTCGCAATTAATAGTGGATGGGATTATTTGTAATCAGGAGAACAAGAACTATTCAGAAAATTTGCACTCTTTATTGTCTATTAGCTAATAACTTGATGTTTTGTGTGACATAAAATTAAATATAGAATACATACAACCAATAAAGACAAGAGACAAGCAAGACAGTACACATTTCTTCAATCCTTAGCTCCTAGCATTTTTTACTCTCTAATCTGGCAACAGCTTTACATAGCATGCTTTCCTTTCTGCGAAACAATCTATTGCCTTATCAAAGTTTGTCAAACGTTTTGCTACATGAGAAATCGAAATGATGTTATCTAATACTGAAAAAAGCTGTTAATACAAATAATACCCTAGACTGGTGTGATTTCTCGATCTGATTACATATATTTTGTCACTGTCTACTAGATAAAACAAAATAGGCCTTTCTACTATTGCAGCAATTTTGTAACACACACCAAATAAACGAGACTGTTTTGGCACAAACGGTCATTTTTATAACACGGCAGAATATAATTCACAAAGTACCAATATCAAATGCATATTAGGCATGCTACAAGCAAAAAGCTTTATGTTAGTAAATAGTTTCACATTTAATTCATACGCACCAGTTTCTCAAGCATGAGATCGAAAAGTAGTATTACGAAGTTTTTATATAAATTTGGAATCGGCTTATTCTTCCATAATTTGTGTGATGTCCCCGTTTCTTCTCCTTAATCGTTCTAACAAATGATCTTGTCATCACCAATTCTATTCCTGCCATTGTCAAAATTTGTTCGCCGATTAACTTCACTAACCCTGCCAGAATCACTGGTTTAGTTATCACGCTATTATTCTCTGGTTAGGCATTGTTACATGTTCGTACAACACGTTTTCCGCTTTACTTCCAAAATAGTGCTTAAGCGGCTGCTAGCTGGGGACTGTACAACTAGTCCTTACTAGTGTAGCGATCTGGCCAAAAATTTTCTGTCAAAATTTCATTTTCTTGGATACACGGAGAAGGTAATACGTAATATTTCTCACCTGCTATTCCTGTTAGTCATTTATTTCCATTCTGGTAGTCTGAATCTATGGATTTCGCTTGTAATTATAGCAACGCTGACTATTCGCAAACCCAATCAACCACATAATCAGATAGCGGTTGGCATTCATCTGTTCGGCTTTACTCCGCTCAGCTCGTATAGACCCGACCTCTTTTGTCTGCGGAAAGTTTATTTCTAGATGTGACGAGGATACTCCTGACAGAGACATCATATACACTACAAACGCATTCAAAAATCAACTTATGATTCATTCAGAAATCAACTTAAAATGTGTTCAAAAACAACACGGATGCATTTCAAAATCCTATCAATAATCGATATACCAACGTACGCTGGATGGTAGGAGCTTTGTGAAACAAGTCCCCCCCCCCCTCTCAAGAATCTGAATTTGGCACCCCCTTTTCCTGGTAGCATCTAGCTGCTTGCTTCGACTGCTTGCACAGCCAACAGCCACATTCTTGTAGCCAGAAGCGGGAGAATCTACTACTCAAACGTGAGTCAACTGCGCATGTGCATGAGCCCGCTCGTAACTGCTAAAATGAATCTAATGTACACAGTTGTGGCTTCATGCTCATCAGAGGCAATTTTTTGTTATGAAGCATTGCATAGTCTTCCTAAAGCCTTTGACACATTTTGCTGTTGGCAGATGCTTGCAGGAGCACTGTGTGTCATCGTTGTATACGGCGCATTTCCTCTGCAATTCAAGTTATGTTCATTTTTTTCTCTCGTTTGTTTTATTGTTGAAATATTATTCTGCAGAAGTGGGATACAGTAACATCCTTAGTTAGAGTATCAGTTTTACCACCCAAAATTACAAAGAATTAACAGAAAACTAAAACAATGAAAAATTCCCAGATTTTTCCCGGTTTTCTCCCGGATGAAAAAATTTTCCCGGATTTTTCCAGGATGTCCCGGTTGTCATGGGTCATATACACTCTGGACAGAGGAGGAATGCGAAGTCCTATGATCTGCAACCTATGGTTCCTTCAGCCAACAGCTGACATCCTGTTGCAGGTTAGCAGAGACGTGGGAATGGACCATCCTGAGGGCATTGTTTCTCTGGCTGGGGTTTGGGGACTGATGTCTCCAGTAGATAGGCAGTTGGCGAAAGGGGATATGGGGGAAGCAGTAGGACAAGAACCTCCCATTCACCAGGCGACTGAGTGTAGTCAAGTATCCCTAAGGGCCAGATATAAAAGATATGGAGGACAATGGAATAGTCACTAAAGAGGATGATGCCATCATATCAGTAGCATATAGCATCATCATTCGTAGATGCTCGTGCTTCTCCGTCACCTCTTGATATGTGAGGTGGTCCAGGATTTCCTTCTCTCATTTCAAAATGGTGCAGTCTGGGGATCAAGAGGAAGGGTGCTCCCAACAGTTGACACACATTTGTGATGGGCACAAGGCGAGTTCATATCCAACTGACAGCCACAAGGTCTACAGATGTGGCTGGCTTTGCAACATGAAAGACATTGAGCAGAGGCCACGACTGGGTGGAGGAGGCCATTTTAAGCAGAAAAGAGCCACTTTTCATTCTAGAAATTACTACCACTCCCCCAAACCTGTTCTCGAGGTGTGCAATGAAGACCAATGGCTTTCTAGTAAAAAAGGAATCTCTGTCCATCCTAGATCCAACAAAGCATTGGGGGAGTATTTCTCATCTTGTCTCACAGTAGTATGTTCCTCCAAGGCATAGCCAGTGAAGGAACATTTTGGGGTTATACCTCCCCACATTTTAATGTGCCTTAGCTGCAGATGAGACTACAGGAGCCATGTGGTCACCAGTGGAAGAAAGTTTAATTTACTTCATGTGCAAATAGTCGACCAGCGTACCAACACTGCAAATAGGGGCTCTCCCATGGGCACCACCCTGGCACAGCAATGGCTACCTGTCCAGTAAACCAGAACCTGCAGTCCTGTGTCCTAGCCATGATGGGCACATAATCCTCAGCCTGTGTGAGGAGTTCCCAGCATGTGCACCAACAGTGCGATCCCCTCGTGACCAGGAGGCTACCTCCGTGAAGAAGCCCCCCGCCCCCCTTCCAACAACAAATGGTTACTGTGCTTGGATGGTGCTGAGTACTGTTGCGTGAAAGAAGGGTGCAGAGAGAGAGAGAGAGAGAGAGAGAGAGAGAGAGAGAGAGACAGAAAGGCACAAAGATAGAATATATGCCAAACTGGGCGACCTTCCCTGCACAATCTACACTTCTGTAAAATTTGGAAAAGAAGTCACAAGTCAAACCCAACAAGGGGACCATATGATTAATAATCAAAAGCTGCAGAAGGCCAGAAGTTAAGAAAATGAATGTCCAGAACACATGCCAGATCCAAGCACAAGCAGCACCAAGAAAACTGTCCAATAGAAAGGTAGAGAAGAAAAAAAAATTAGTAGAAAGACAGATTTGCATTAATGAAAGGGAAGTAGCACTGCATGGGCAGGGTCCCCATGGTAGCCAGGCACAGACTCACAATAGAGATGTAAGCTGCCTGGGACAAGAAAAAAAATACAGACTGAAGCAATCAAACATAGTTAAGGAGAGCTAGCAGGAAAAAATTCATTTAAGTAAATATATACATAACCACGTAGTGTGAAAAGGAAGAAGAATAGATAAGAAGGGAAATTTGGCTAAATTAGAAGACAAGAAGTAAACAGATCTGACCAAAAAGTAGTAAGTAAACATAAAAGGAAGCTGACAAGACCACAATGTTGAATGTGAAGGCATTGCTTGAATTTGTAAGCCATACATTCTATTTCTCAGGAGCTGTACAAGAAATTGCTGAAATGTGGAAGGTAAATTTTCAGCTCAATGTTTGTTGTATCAAAACTGTGGGTATGGTCTGCAGTGAAGAGATCATGTGTGTAAACAACAAATGTTATCAGCGAGGATAATATTATGTGACTATGGAATGATGAGGTAGGAGGTGTCGAATTTGCGTACAGCTCTATGTTAGGGAATAAGCAGTTTCATAACTACAATGTACAGCGAGATTCAGCAAATAATAAACATGTAAAAGTCACTTCCTGAGAATGAAAGTCTATACTGGAAGATTAATGGGTGTGATTGTGACTAGAGACCAAATTAAATAAACTGTATATAATTACCTTCAGCCTGATGCCATATCATTGACTGATTCTCCCATTAATTGACAATTAACGTAGGATGAGTATTGTGAATGATTAGACACAAAGGATAATTTAAAGATGATAGTGTTAACAAATCAATAATGTTAACCATTCTCAAAACTTAAGAAATGTGCTAGAAGCTTCAGTTACCTACCTGCCACAGTCAAAAAGTAGAATGATATTAAAATAACTGGATATTCTGATAGCAGCAGCACAACAGTGCAGAAAACAAATTTATGAAAATGAGGAAAATATCAATAACTATAAGGATACATAACATCAAAATTTAGTAGTGTATAAGCTGCAGAAATTGTTAATAGTAATATTTATCAAAATATAACAAATTATAATGCACTTGAGAAAAACATATACATAAAAAAGTATTTAAAAAATATGATAAATACCTTGGTGACAAACTATCAAGCATTCGGTTTGCTTGAGGATATGTCCCCTCCATTGCTAATTGAACAAGGATTGGCTGAGAAGATGGATTATGTAGAGTTAAGTCCTTGAACACAGTGTCACCAACTTGTGTTAAAGGAAATTCAACATTAAATTTTTTAGACTGTGCAGATGATACAATTCTGGGCCACACTAGATGTACAGAGGCATGGAAAATATGACCCCGCACTTCAGTTGTATCCAATCGAAATGTAAGATTCTTCCACGCGTTTGTTTCCTTGGTTAGAGACAAGAACTGACCATATCTATAATTGAGCTGCGATAAGTCAGAATCCTGACAATGGAATGGAAGCGTCAGAGAGTGCAGCCACTGTTTACCCTCTGTAAAAGACCAGAAAAAATACAAAATCAATTTAAAAATATGGCAAAATCTAATAAGAATTTTTCTTGCCAATCAAAGGATTTCATAATACACACAACATAAAACATTCATTATTCTGCCACAGATTAATGGTAAGTTGTGAGTAAACTGACCAGTGTTTTTACACCAAGGTGAAATTGTTGCACAGAACTTGCAATGTAACATACAAGTTTTGTGAGTGTAATAACTTAGAAAATAATTATACCTGTACAGATTATTAATTACTTAATGGTGAAATGAATTAATAGAATATATACTAAAACAGATGTGTCTGTCATGTATCACTTAGTTAAATCTTTGCTACATATTTTTCAGCACGTGTAACAAAGGAGTAAGTATTAATGGTGGCACTTAGCACATACAAACATGCAAAAAATATCCAAATATTTGGTTCAACATTGAAAAGCATATCAACAGGTGGAGTGCAGTAATGAAGAAGACAATATATTTAGAATCTTGGCAGAATAGCAGGAGTTGTCCAGCAGAAACTTTTTCTGTTTTTTTCAAATTCAACTCTGCTATCTGTCAGACATTTTATATCACTGGGTAAGTGATTAAATTTGATGGCAGTATTGTGCACCATTTTTTGTGCTAAAGACAATGGAGCAATGGATACCATATTTTCTTCTGGTATTGTAATTATGTGCTTCATTGTTCTTTATGAACCATGGTGGATTATTTCCAACAAACCATGAAGCAGTAGTCAAAACACCTAACTACTTGAACAATTGTCTACAAGATGACTGGGGTGAGCCCTACATATTTACCTTACAGCATACTGTTGAACAATAAATATTTTCTTTCTTAAAGATGAGTTATCCCAGGACATTATTCCACAAGAGATTTTCGAATGAAAATATGTAAAATATGTCAACTTAGTGATCTGTGTCTCCCAAAGATTTGCAATTATTCTTAGTGCAAATGTGGCTTGACTAAGATATTTCAGTAGTTCCAAAGAGTGTCTTCTCCAGTTTAAAATCTAATAAGTATGGACAACCGAAAATTTAGAAGTTTCCGCCCTAGTTTTTGTTACAAGAATAGAAATAATCAGTTGTCAACTGCACAATTATTATTTCCTCAGTGTGTGTTACATTTACCATTGGGGTTGTACCTCCAGCTTTGTAGAACTGAATATGTTGTCTCTTTTTGAAACTGACACAATCCATTCACAGAAAACCACACATCAATATGTAGTGACTCATATCCTGGTGAAATGTAGTGGCTTGCAGTATCGTGCATGTGAGTATTTACGTCGCGACTGTCAAACATTTTTTCCCCAGCCACCACACACGTCATTTTATTTCTTTAGTAATGTGCTTACTCTTAGCCTTGTGATCCTTTTTTTTTTTTTGTTTTTCCTTCAGCAACGTATTCCAGGGGAGTTCATTGGTTACAGACTAAATACAATATAGATTCATTCCTGAATTGCAGGGAAGATTCCACATGTTATAAAACTTCTACGAGCCGCTACATCTTAAAGAGTACCCATTTCTGTGCAATGTAATAAGTTTTGTTCCTTTCTTGTTCGAGAGTTTATATGACAGTAAGGGCTAGAGGTTGAAACAATAAATTTAAAGACTGGGCAGTGAAAAGCAGCCAGCTTGACAAATTGGTGACCCCAACATGATCTAGCATGCCCTTCAGCACAGAAAGAACTCAAGCTACTAGCTAACCAAGCATTTTGCCACATCTGATATATCAGAAACAACAGTATCATCAGTATTCTGACCTGCCATGCATTTATCGGACTTCTGGTCACACAATTACGTACTGTGATTTGTGCAAGTGGAGGCCCATTTTCTTTCTGCCGGAATCACAACAGATTCCATGAAGTATGCAATAGTGGTGAATCATCTAGACCATCAATATGCAGAAGATAGAATTAATTCATAAAGTCTCAGCATAGAATTAATTCGTAAAGTCTTAGCATCTCAAAGAATAACATATCAGGTAAGTTTGAACTCAGAAGGATATCAATGACCAGAAGCCATCACAGTATCTATGGCACTTGAGGGGCAAGATCTACACCAGCACCGTACCTGACAACTTGCTACGAGCATTAGGAGTAGCTACCTACCACCGCAAGTAATGGCAATTACGGCATCACAAACTGAGATTTACCTAGATGCAGTGGACAACTTAGTTGACAAGGTAATGGATGTAATGACACAAGCCCCATTAAGTGCAGTGATAACACTGTGTGGCAGCATATCGACAACAATGGTAACACGCATAGACTATGACAATCTTGTAGCCAAGAGTGATGGACTCACCAAACACATCAGTGAACTGTTGTTGTTGTTGTTGTTGTTGTTGTTGTTGTCGTCGTCGTCTTCTTCAGTCCAGAGACTGGTTTGATGCAGCTCTCCATGCTTCTCTATTCTGTGCAAACTGCTTCATCTCCGAGTAACCTACATCCTTCTGAATTTGTTTAGTGTATTCATCTCTTGGTCTCCCTCTACGAATTTTACCCTCCACCACTAAATTGGTGATCCCTTGATGCCGCAGAATGTGTCCTACTAACCGATCCCTTCTTCTAGTCAAGTTGTGCCACAAATTCCTCCTCTCACAAGTACTATTCAGTACCTCCTCATTGGTCACACAATCTACCCATCTAATCTTCATTCCTCTGCAGCACCACATTTTCAAAGCTTCTATTCTCTTCTTGTCTAAACTATTAATCATCCATGTTTCACATCCAAACATGGCTACACTCCATACAAATACTTTTAGAAAAGACTTCTTGACACTTAAGTCTATACTCGATGTTAACAAATTTCTCTTCTTCAGAAACGCTTTTCTTGCCATTGCCAGTCTACATTTTATATCCTCTCTACTTCGACAATCATCAGTTACTTTGCTCCCCAAATAGCAGAACTCATCTACTACTTTAAGTGTGTCATTTCCTAAACTAATTCCCTCAGCATCACCTGATTTAATTAGACTACATTCCATTATACTCGTTTTGCTTTTGTTGATGTTAATCTTATATCCTCCTTTCAAGGCACTATCCATTTCGTTCAACTGCTCTTCCAGGTCCTTTGCTGTCTCTGACAGAATTACAATTTCATCAGCAAACCTCAAAGTTTTTATTTCTTCGCCATGGATTTTAATTCCTACTCCAAATTTTTCTTTTGTTTCCTTTACTGCTTGGTTAATATACATATTGAATAACATTAGGAATAGGCTACAACCTTGTCTCACTCCCTTCCCAACCACTGCTTCCCTTTCACGTCCCTCGATTCTTATAACTGCATTCTAGTTCTTGTACAAACTGTAAATAGCCTTTTGCTCCCTGTATTTGACCCCTGTCACCTTCAGAATTTGAAAGAGAGTATTCCATTCAACACTGTTAAAAGCTTTCTCTAAGTCTACAAATGCTAGAAATGTAGGTTTGCCTTTCCTTAACCTATCTTCTAAGGTAAGTCGTAGGGTCAGTATTGCCTCACGTGTTCCAACATTTCTACGGAATCCGAACTGTTCTTCCCCAAGGTTGGTTTCTACCAGTTTTTCCATTCGTCTGTAAAGAATTTGTGTAAGTATTTTGTAGCCGTGACTTATTAAACTGATAGTTCGGTAATTTTCACACCTGTCAACACCTGCTTTCTTTGGGATTGGAATTATTATATTCTGTCTCATACATCTTGCTCACCAGATGGTAGAGTTTTGTCATAGCTGGCTCTCCCAAGGCTATCAGCAGTTCTAATGGAATATTGTCTACTACCGGGGCATTGTTTCAACTTAGGTCTTTCAGTGCTCTGTCAAACTCTTCACGCTGTATCACATCTTCCATTTCATCTTCACTTACATCCTCTTCCATTTCCATAACATTGCCCAGGAGTACATCGCCCTTGGACAGACCTACTAAATACTCCTTCCACCTTTCTGCTTTCTCTTCTTTACTAAGAACTGGTTTTCCATCTGAGCTCTTGATATTCATACAAGTGGTTCTCTTTTCTCCAAAGGTCTCTTTAAATTTCCTGTAGGCAGTATCTATCTTACCCCTAGTGATATCCCTGCTTAGCCATTTTGCACATCCTGTCGAGCTCATTTTTGTAATGTTTGTATTCCTTTTTGCCTGCTTCATTTACTGCATTTTTATGTTTTCTCCTTTCATCAATTAAATTCAATATCTCTTCCATTACCCAAGGATTTCTACTAGCTCTCGGCTTTTTACCTATTTGATCCTCTGCTGTCTTCACTATTTCATCTCTCAAAGCTACCCATTCTTCTTCTACCGTATTTCTTTCTGCTGTTCCTGTCAATCGTTCCCTAATGCTCTCTCTGAAACTCTCTACACCCACTGGTTCTTTCAGTTTATCCAGGTCTCATCTTGTTAAATTCCCACCTCTTTGCAGTTTCTTCAGTTTTACTCTAGAGTGCATAACCAATAGATTGTGGTCAGAGTCCACATCTGCCCCTGGAAATGTCTTACAATTTAAAATCTGGTTCCTAAATCTCTGTCTTACCATTATATAATCTATCTGAAATCTTCCATGTACACAACCTTCTTTCATGTTTCTTAAACCAAGTGTTAGCTATGATCAAGTTATGCTCTTTGTAAAATTCTACCAAGCAGCATCCTCTTTCATTTCTTATCCACACTCCATATTCATCTACTACTTTTCCTTCTCTTCCTTTTCCTACTATCAAATTCCAGTCCCCTATAACTATAAAATTTTCGTCTCCCTTCACTATCTGAGTAATTCTTTTATCTTGTCATACATTTCTTCAATCTCTTCATCATCTGCGGAGCTAGTTGGCTTATAAACTTGTACTACTGTGGTAGGTGTGGGCTTCATGTCTATCTTGGCTACAATAATGGATTCACTATGCTGTTTGTAGTAGCTGACCCATGCTCCTATTTTTTATTCATTATTAAACCTACTTCTGTATTAAACCTATTTGATTTTGTATTTATAACCCTGTTATCTTGGTGTAATTATAGCAGTGACAGCAACCGACATTGCAAGAGATCAAGAAACCGCTCTTCCACAATCTCGTCAACTTCTAGAACAGGTCAATACCCCATCTGTTGGTATCACTGCAGAATCAGGGATCATGCGTGCAGATGTATCATGCCTTGCCAGCGGCAATCAGACATGAGTGTATCATTCAATAACTGAGCATAATCACTGCGGCTATTTATGTGTGATTGGAACTCAGGTCAGAAATATATGGTAAATACTGGATCAGACTTATTTACATTTCTTCAAACCCTATTACATGGCAGCCAACCATCAATCTTGTTCTGCCTTACTGCAGCAAACAACTCCTCTATACAGACGTACAGTATGTAGTGAACTGAATTAGACCTGGGACTGCGTCATGTTTTTGCGTGGGATATCACAATCATAGATATGACTTAGCCTATCATGGAAGCCCATTTCTTAGCACACAATCACCTGCTTCCTAAGGTGATGAATGCAAAACTCATCGACAATGTCACAGGCCTGACAGCTTCGGGATTCCATTGTAGTGAGGCAGTGTGTACGGCCAAGATCATGCAAACAGCCAGTGGTGAGAATGAAGACCTACTGCAACAATTTCTAGCCTTGACGCGACCACTTGGAGCACCGAAAGAGGTACGTCACAACACAGTACACCTTATTAAAACTACTGATGGATTACCCGTCTCATGTAGACCTAGATGTCTAGCTCCCAACGCCAGAGCGGCTGTGAAGGCAGATTTTAGCACAATGCTTAAGGAAGGAATTATTCATATATCCTGTAGCCCATAGTCGTCTACCTAGCACCTTGTGCCAAAGACAGGAGGCACAATGTGTCCATGTGGGGAATACTGCGCACTCAACTTTCGAACAGTGCCAGACTGTTACCCAGTGCCTTTATTATGAGATTATAATTACGCATCATGTGGTGCAACCATATTCTGTGTTCTTCAATGTGCAAATGTGTTTACTCTGATCCCAGTGGTGGACACAGATGTATTGAAGACAGCTCCCCCCCCCCCCCCTCCTCCATCTGGGTTATTTGCAAGTTGCAAGCCTTTTCATGAAATTTGGCCTATTGAATGCTGCACAATCATGGCAATGATTCATCAATTCTGTACAGCAAAATCTTCTTTTCTGTTTCAAGCACGTGGATGATATTCTTGTCTTTTCACCCACTGCAGAACAGCACAAACAGCACAGTTTTCAAGCATTTAAATAATTATGGTGGAGTGCTGAACACTTCTAAGTGCGTATATGGTCAGTCACAAGTCAACTCTCTACAGCACCAGATTTCCTCTAAGGCCTCACTACCATTACCATGAAAAGTGGAAGACATTTTACAAACTGCTCTACCAAATACTGCTACAGAAATGCGCCACTTTGTTAGCATGTTCAACTTTTACTGTTGACATCTGCCATGTTTGACCAAGCTACAAATACCGCTGACTGCAGTACACGCTAATCCGAAAAAGTCAAGGGTAACTCACTGATTCAGTGGACAGAAACCATGAGCTCTGCCTTCCGAGCAGCAGAATAAAGCACAGTGGCTGCAGCATTTCTCATTCATCCTGAATCAGATGCAACCCTCGCACTAGATTGTTCACACAAGCCAAATAGCAATTGATGTGATGCTGCAAGAGTTCCATGATGGCACATGGCAGTCACTAGTTTCTTTAACTTCACAAGCTGTCTCCTTCACAGCAAAAGTGGAATGTATATGATAGAGAACTTCTCATTATCTACGAAGATATCAAGTACTTTCACCCGCAACTGGAAGCCAGAGAGTTTACTATTTGTACAGATCACAAACCACTCACTCACACACTCCAGCAACACAACAACAACTGCTCACCTTGCTAGCATAACCAGCAACACAACAACAACTGCTCACCTTGCTAGCATAACCAACTGGTATTTCTCATGCAGTTCTCATCTATGTAGATACTCTGCAAGCCACTGCATGGTGCATGGTGGAGAGTAACCTGTAACACTAATACTCACTTCCTTTCCTTTTCCACTCACAAATACAGCAAGAGAACAACGACTGTCTACACGCCTCCGCATGAGCCATGATTTCTTGGATCTGATCTTTGTGATCATTATGTGCAATGTATGTTGGCAGCAGTTGAATCATTTGGCAGTCAGGTTCAAATGCCAGTTCTCTAAATTCTGTCACAAGAGTTCCTTGAAAAGAAAGTCGCCTTCTCTCCAGGGATTCCCATTTGAGTTCCCAAAGCATCTCCATAAATCTTACATGTTGTTTGAATCTACCTGTAACAAATCTAGCCACCTGCTTCTGAACTGCTTTGATGTCCTCCTTCAATCTAACCTGGTATGGGCCCCCAACACTTGGGCAGTATTCAAGAATAGATCACACCAGCGTCCTATATGTGGTCTCCATTACAGGTGAACCACACTTTGCTAAAATTCTTCCAATAAACCAAAGCCGACAATTCGTCATCCCTACCATAGTCTTCACATTCACCTTCCATTTCATATCGCTTTGCAGTATTATGCCCAGATATTTAAACAACATCACTGTGTCAAGCAGTACACTACTAATGCTGTACCCAAACATTACAGGTTTATTTTCTTCACTCATCCACATTGACTTATAATTCCCACATTTAGAGCAAGCTGCCATTCATCACACCATCTAGAATTTTTGTCTAAGTTATCTTGCATCTTCCAACTGTCAATCAACTTCAACGTCTTACAATGCGCCACATCATCACCAGCAAACAACCAAAGACTGCTGCCCACTCTATCCGCCAAATCATTTATGTATACAGAGAACAATAGTTGTATTATCACACTTCCCTGGGGCAAAGACATCAAACACATTTCAGGAATTGAAAATGTAGTAGCTGATTGTCTTTCTTATATCAACACCATCTTAAGTATCATCGATTTCGCTCAACTTGCTGTAGCACAAGTGTCTGACCAAAAACTCCAGAACCACCTCAAGGATACTTTGTCAAGCTTGGAATTTCAATTAGTCAGTGTTCCTGGTGCAGTTGTCAAACTGTACTGTGACCTCTCAACCAGAAAACCTCAGCCATCCTCGCCTACTACATTCCTAAGATGAACCTGACATCACAGCAAAGTTCCACCTAGACTCTGGGCTGTAATTCCAAAAGATTGCTGAGAATGAACTCATATGTATGTCAAGTACCAACTAAGCAAAGTGTCCCGCCATGTCCACGCAGTAGTAGGGGACTTTCCTGACACAACTACACAATTTGCTCATGTACATGTCGACACAGCAGGCCTATTATCTCTGTTGAATGGACAACAGTAACTATGATAGAACATTTTACTCGCTAGATGAAAGCAGTGTCTGTTGATAAGATCTTCGCAGAAACCTCAGCCTCCACTTTCGTTTCAAGTTGGAATTCTCAATTTGGTTTCCTGCTACACGTCACAATACACTGTGGTCACAAGTTGGAATGTGACCTGTTTTAAAGCTCAATAAATTCTGTGGAATTGTTCACCACAAAACCAGAAGATACAGTATGATAGAATGCTGGCACCATTCTCTACAGGCAGCACTCATGTGCCAAGAAGCAAATTGAACCACAGCTCTTCCAATGATTTTAGTTAGTTTATGGAGCACCCAACCCCAAATTTACTTTTAAGAACATTATTTACATTTTCTTCTGTTTCTGTACATATGTTTGGATTGATCACAACACTAGTGTCATGCACAAAAAGAACTAATTTTGCTTCCTGTACATTAGATGGAAGGTATTTCACAATATGGTAAACAATAGTGGACCTAATATTGTGCCTCTTCTAGTCAGGAAAATCACCACTGCCTACCTTGATTGAATTGTTAAGCACAACTTTCTGCATTCTTTTGGTTAAATCTGATAATATCCACTGGTTGGCTACACCACTTATTTCATAAATCTGTTTATCTGGGAGAATATTGTGATTCACATACTCAAATGCCTTAGATAGGTCACGGAAAATACCAACAAGTGCTATTTTATTATTTAATGCTTGTAAAATTTGGTTAGCGAATATAGAAACGGCATTCACAATTGAGCAGCTCTTCTGAAATCCAATCTGTGATTTTCTGAGGATATTATTCTTGCTCAAGTAGGATATTATTCTAGAATACACCACCTCCTCAAAAATTTTAGCAAATGATGTCAGTAGTGAGACAGACTGGTAGTTACTGACAACTCCCCTATCACCTTTGATAGGGGTATACGAGGGTCACTCCAAAAGAAATGCACACTATTTTTGTAAAAATACAGTTTTCATTCTGCATGCGTGAAAGTTTTACAGTGTGTAGATACATCCTTCCCACTTGTTTTCAAACTTAGTTCAACCTGTTCCCATGAGTGGCGCTGTCACCGTGTGTCTTCAAGATGGCTGCTACACTTGACGTTCGTCAGAAGCAACGTGCTGTCATAGAATTCCTGTGCTGTGAAAACGAGACAGTGGGAAACATCCACAAGAGGTTGAAAAAGGTGTATTGAGATGCTGCTGTTGATCGCAGTACAGTTAGTTGGTGGGCAAGCAGGTTACGTGATGAAAGCAGGCACGGCAATATTGAGGATTGTCCTCGCAGTGCCAGGCCTCATACTGCACACACTCCAGACAATGTGCAGACAGTTAACGAATTGGTGACTGCTGACAGATGCATCACAGTGAACGAATTGTCACACTACATTGGGACAGGGGAAGGAAGTGTTTGCAGAATACTGAAAGTGTTGGCGTTAAAAAAGGTTTGTGCCAAGTGGGTTCCCAGGATGTTGACAGTGGCTCACAAAGAAACAAGAAAAACAGTATACAGTGAACTTCTGGAACAGTACGAGAATGGTGGAGATGAATTTCTTGGAAGAATTGTGACAGGTGATGAAACATGGCTCCCTCATTTTTCACCAGAGACGAAGAGGCAATGAATGGAGTGGCATCATACAAATTCACCCAAGAAAAAAAATTCAAAACCATACCTTCTGCTGGAAAAGTTATGGCTACGGTGTTTTTCGATTCTGAAGGACTCTTGCTTGTGGACATCATGCCAAGTGGAACCACCATAAATTCTGATGCATATGTGACGACACTGAAGAAACTTCAGGCTTGACTGAGTCGTGTTCGACCACATCGGCAAAAGCAGGACGTTTTGCTGTTGCATGACAATGCACGGCCACATGTCAGTCAAAAAACCATGGATGCGATCACACAACTCAGATGGACAACACTGAAACACCCGCCTTACAGTCCTGACCTGGCTCCATGTGACCATCATCTCTTTGGGAAACTGAAAGACTCTCTTTATGGAATAAAGTTTGAAGATGATGACTCCCTTGTGCGTGCTGCCAAACAGTGGCTCCAACAAGTTGGTCCAGAATTTTACTGTGCGGGTATACAGGCTCTGGTTCCAAGGTGGCATAAGGCAGTTGAGATGTATGGAAATTATGTGGAGAAATGAAAATATTGTTCCTAAAGGATGTATCTACACACTGTAAAACTTTCAAACACGTAGAATAAGAGATGGATTTAAAAAAAATAGTGTGCATTTCTATTAGAGTGACCCTCATATTTCAATCTCTCTGGAAAAGTGACCTGAGTTAGTGATGCATTTCAGAAAAGATAGTGCTTATTATGTGGGAACAAGTCTCTAGTATTCTGTTGGAAACACCAACAAATCCAGATAAACTTTTACTTCTAACAAAATGTATAAATTTAGAAGGAGAAATGGATGAGACATCCATGCAATGAATTTACGTGAGTTGTTTTTTTGATTTTTCTCTTTCACTGTTGTCTGTGTTTTCTACTACATTTAAGAAAGGATTATTAAATATACTGGTGACTGATAATCTACCCTCCTTCCATTTAATTCAATAGTGGTGTTACCCAGTTCTGTGCTCCACTGTCCTGTCTCTCATTTCACTACATTCTGTACAGACTTAAGTCTATTGCAATAATTACTGATTTCTGACACAATGTGTATGTTCCTTGATTTTTTAATTACTTTTCTTGACAATTTTAAGGAGCTTCTGTAGTGAGTAACTATTGCAAGGTATTTATTTGTTCTTGCCAACAGATACTTTTCCTAGCAAATCCATGTTTTAATGTCCTTTCTGATCAACTTATTGAAAAGCTATTTTCAAAAAATGATACTAATTTATCAAGGAATAGGTTAAATTTTATGTCAGCATTTGGCGCATTATAAATTTCATCTTAGGTCATCTCTTGTAAACTACCCTAAAATTTGTTTTCCTGGAGCTGTTAATTATCTAACTTATTACCGTTCAAGAGTATCTATACTGTAAGGCACTGTCTTATTTAACCTATGGTGTGGGATTCTGTATCTTGAAGAAAAATATCTGTAGGGCATATTTTCTGCATGACACTACTTCAAAGTCAGTCCTCCACAGTTGTAAAAGAACAAAGTAGGTTCACAAAAATAAACAATTAATAGTAGCTTCAGTCAGATGAAAAAAGCTGACTCAAGAAATCGGTAAAAGTTCTTTTTGGTTCATACTTGTATTTTACGTATTTCTTGTGAGCTACAAAGAGTGTGGTGGCCCAAACAACAGAGCTAAATGAGCATCAAAACTTTACTTTGCTTGTTACCCCTGAAACAATGGTTTGCTGCTGTGGAGTAAGACATACATATAACTGACACTACAGTACACATTATGACAAGCAATAATATTTAAAGTACAAAACCATCTGAAATCCACAGCAAAAATTGCTTTTTCTGAAATGTAAATATCGGGAAACTTAATTATTAGGAATCAATAACACAAGTTAACATATTTTGAGACTTGCAATAAAGACAACACTTTTTGTTTGTGTCAGTAGTTCAATTTACCAAAATATTTGTTGTGACTCGTCGATGATTCAAAGCGCCGCCGCGCAATTACACGCGCCCTCTACGTGTGGCGCTGTCTGCCAGCCATGCAGCAGCTGCGCCACCTAAGCGGCCAGCCGAGCAGTGGCCGTTAGACTGGGACTCAGTGCTCATTCGAATGTTAACGTGTGCACATGTCTTGCTTGTCAACTTACTCTGTGACTTATATGTGTTGTGTCGTTCTGAATATATGTGTTCAACTTGACATTATAACAATTGGCGACGAGGATGGGATTTTTCCTTTTCACCGTTTACCCGCAGGTTTCCATGGCTACTGTTGAGCAACTATTGCAAAGTCTCCTTGAACAGCAAACGCTTCTAATGGCGGCGATTCGCGATTTCGTCACGGCATCAAATGCGGGGCGTTTCTCGTTGTTGGCTATACCTCCTTTTCCTCCTTACGTCGAGACGGCGGAAGACTGGTCTGATTATGAAAAACGTCTTCGACAGCACGTCTCGGCATTTCATGTCACGGACGAACAACCATGTAAGTCTCTGTTCCTTTCCTCGATTTCACCTCAAATGTATCGGTTGTTGTCGCAATTGGCTCCTTTGAAGGATCCGGCGTCTTTGTCCTTTGCTGAAATGTGCTCACTTCTGTCTGTCTATTTTCAAAAGCAAACACATGTGGTAGCCTCTCGTGTTGCCTTTTATCGTCAAAAACAGCCGCATCAATCCTATCGCGCTTGGGCTGATGAACTTCACGGCCTCAGTCGAAAGTGTCAATTTGTTACTGATGTTCACAAAGAATCCTATACCGATTCCATGGTACGGGATGCTATTATCCGGTCGGCGCCCAACAAAGAAGTTCGGCAACGTGCCCTTCAGTTGGCAAATCCGACTCTAGATGAAGTTCTCTCCATTGCACAGTCTATTGAAATTTCTCGCGCCGCTGGGGCGCAAATAGAGGCGTGGGGTGATGTCAGGGAAATACAACCTCTGTGCACTGTTGACGACGCGTGCAGCGCGTCCCCGCTGGCCGACGTGGCCGCAAGGCGCTCCCACGCGCAGCCTCAGCCTAACCGTAAACAACCCGCTAAAAAACTGCAGCAAAACCCCCAGCAACTTCCTTCATGTCCGCGGTGTTTTACGAAACATTCACCCGAGGATTGTCCCCAACGTTGGGCTGTGTGTCACAATTGCAAAAAGAAAGGTTGTGTGTCTTCCGTTTGCAAATCCGACCGCATACATGATGATCATGAACATGACGCTGATTCTGATTCTGTGTTGTCTGTCAATTGCACTTCATCCCTTTCAGGGAAGTTATTCCTCAATGTCCAAATCCTTGGTCGAGATGTTCGCATGCAGGTGGATACCGGTTCTGTTTACACTATAATTAATTCTCAGACGTATCTTCAATTGGGTTCTCCACTCCTGTCACCTGTCACTCGGCAATTACGGACGTACAATAAGCAGAAGATTTCTCTCTTGGGACAATTTAATGCTGAGGTATCTTACAAATCTGTCGTTCACACTGTTCCCATATTTGTGGTCGACCAGAGTAACGCAGAGAATCTTTTTGGTTTCGATGCCTTTCGTGTTTTTGGGTTCTCCATAGATGACTCTGTCAATATTGTCTCTAATGCTATTCCTTATGCTCAATTCGATTCCTTGTCGACGACATTTTCGTCCCTTTTTTCTCCTGGGTTAGGCCATGCAAACAACTTTGTAGCTCATATCATGCTCAAACCCACTGCTCGGCCTAAGTTTTTTCGGGCTCAGCCCATTCCTGTGGCCCTTCGTGATTGGGTAAAACGGGAGCTGGATCGTCTCACTACTTCACGGGTCTTGCTTCCTGTCACTTCCAGTGAGTGGTCCTCTCCTGTCATTGTTGTTGCTAAGCCAAATGGTGATATTCATCTCTGTGGCGATTTCAAAGCGACTGTAAATGCTCAATGCCTCATCGACGCTTACCCTATGCCCCGACCTGAAGAACTGTTCACTAAACTTGCTGGAGGCCAGTATTTTTCTAAAATTGACCTGTCGGAAGCTTATCATCAACTTCCTCTCGACGCTGCTTCCCAGCAGTTTCTGGTCCTTAACACGCCTTTCGGCCTCTATCAATACCAACGCTTGCCTTTCGGGGTTGCTAGCGCCCCTGCTCTCTTTCAGCGATTCTTGGAACAATTATTGCTCCCCGTCCCTGGGTGTATCAATTACATGGACGACATTGTTGTCACTGGCTCCACCACTGAAGAACATCTTCAAAATCTCTGCACACTTTTTCATGTCTTACAGACTGCCAGTCTTACGTGTAATCTTCAGAAATCACAATTTTTTCAGGCACCTATCACGTACTTGGGGTTTCAACTTTCTCGGGATGGTATTCGTCCGCTTCAGCAAACTGTCGCTGCGATCGATGCCCTTCCTCACCCTACATCTGTTAAGGAACTGCAGGCCTTCTTGGAGAAAATAGCATACTATCACAAGTTTTTACCGTCTGCGGCTTCGGTGGTTCAGCCGTTGCATTGCCTGTTGCATAAAAACGTGCCTTTTCACTGGTCCGCGTCATGCGATGCAGCTTTCCAGAAATTGAAGACAATGCTGAAACAGGCCCCGTGCCTGGCTACTTATCGACCTAGCCAACATCTTGTTCTTGCCACAGATGCCTCTCAATACGGGGTTGGTGCAGTCCTTGAGCACCGTTTTTCTGACGGTTCGGAACAACCCATCGGTTATGCCTCCAAAATGCTCACGGATGCCCAACAAAAGTATTCTCAAATTGAAAAAGAAGCTTTGGCCATTATTTATGCTCTTCATAAGTTTGGTGTTTTTCTCTATGGCTCAAAATTTGATCTTGTTACGGACCACAAACCACTTGTTTCCTTGTTTCATCCATCAATGTCACTTCCTGACAAGGCTACACACCGCCTCCAGCGTTGGGCTCTTTACTTGTCTCATTTCAATTATGAGATTCATTTCCGGCCAACGGCTCAACATGCAAATGTTGATGCTCTGTCTCGCCTTCCCATGGGATCTGGCATTCGATAGGGATGAACTTTTGTGTTTCCACTTGGATGTTGCCGAGCAGCGGGTTGTGGACGGGTTCCCCATCACTGGGGACAGGCTTGCGGCTGCTACGGGTTCTGACCCTACCCTCTCCCGGGTTTTACGCTGTATTCAGAAGGGTTGGCCAGATCGCCCGTCCGCTAAGACTTCTGATCCGTTGCGGAACTACTACGATTTGCGCTACCGCCTCATGGCTAGGGATGGTGTTATCCTCCTTTCCACTGACAATGCTTCGCCGTGTGTTGTGGTACCTGCATCTTTGCGTGCTTCGGTCTTGCGCCTCCTTCACCAAGGGCACTGGGGTGTGTCTCGCACAAAATCTCTGGTGCGCTGTCATGTGTACTGGCCTGGCATCAACTCTGAAATAGCACACATGGTCGCCGCCTCTGGCCCTTGTGCGTCACAGGCCGCTGCCCCGAAGTCATCTTTGTCACCGTGGCCTTCGCCTCAGAAGCCCTGGGAGCGCATTCATGCTGACTTTGAAGGACCCTTTTTAGGTACTTATTGGCTCCTTGTAATTGACGCCTACTCTAACTTTCCTTTCATTGTCCGTTGCACGTCGCCTACCACCGCGGCAACCACAAGTGCTCTCACCCGCGTTTTTTCTTTTTGAAGGCCTCCCCTCTACTCTTGTTACTGATAATGGTCCGCAATTTGCCTCTTCCGAATTTGCAGATTTTTGTGCTCGTCACGGCGTTATGCATGTCACGGCCCCGCCGTTCCATCCACAATCAAACGGTGAGGCTGAACGACTGGTCCGCACATTTAAGGCTCAGATGCGGAAACTTCTGACTTCTTCTGCTGCTGATGAGGCGCTTCTCCAGTTCCTGGCGTCTTACCGTTTCACCCCCATGGGCGACCACAGCATGGCTGAGCTCTTACATGGCCGACAGCCCCGCACGCTACTTCATCTTCTGCGGCCTCCCACCTCACGGCCGCGGGTGTCTTCACTTGGCTGGTTCACCGCCGACGACCTCGTCTGGGTACGGGGATATGGCAGGCGGCCAAAATGGAGCCCGGGCCGCATCTTACGACACCGTGGCAGACGCCTGTATGAAATCCAGACGGACACGGGTGTTGCAGTGCATCATTCGTCCCAGCTTCGGCCTCGTGTGCCGGCAACGCCTGTTCCAAATGCCGCTACACCACCTTCGGCTCTACCTGACGCTCGGGATCTTGCCATCTCTCAATACTCACAATGCAGCCCTCTCACCGTCATTGCGATGCCAGCACAAGAACGGATGCCACCAGGAGACGTGCCCATACACAACCGGATGACCATTCTGTCAGAGCCAATCTACTCGCCTCCTCCTCCAACGGACGCAGACACATCGCCCATGTCTCCTGTTATATCAACTGGACTTACCGCAATGGGTAGATTGGTGCATGGGGCCCCAGCAGATTCGACCCCTACGTCTCCTGTCATCTCGACCCGTTATCATCGGGGACACTTCCGTCCGTACGGGAAGCCTCCTCCTCGAGACTTTACGGCGAGTCAAACAACGCCTATGGACGTTAGCCATCTCCAGGACACCTCCATCAGGACCAGTGCAACGTATTCAAAGGGGGGAAAAGTGTTGTGACTCGCCGATGATTCAAAGCGCCGCCGCACAATTACGCACGTCCTCTACGTGTGGCGCTGTCTGCCAGCCATGCAGCAGCTGCGCCACCTAAGCGGCCAGCGGCCGCTAGACTCAGTGCTCATTCGAATGTTAACGTGTGCACATGTCTTGCTTGTCAACTTACTCTGTGACTTATATGTGTTGTGTCGTTCTGAATATGTGTGTTCAACTTGACGTTATAACAATATTTCAAGCAACTATTTCAAAGCAAAACATAGGAAAAGTAGCATTAATTTGTTAGGTATCCAGTTTTGATGGATACTATTTTAAAATTTCAGAAGGAAAGACTTTCCACATATTATAATTACAGATTTTTATTTTTATTTCCACTAATTAACTAACTAACTAACTAACTAACTCACTCACTCACTCACTCACTCACAACAGATACAGTCACAAGCTCTATGCTGATAAATCGGTACTTAGACATTTCACAATTCACTCCCAGTTATCAATTATTCAAATATTTTATTCTCAAACTCCTCCACTTCTTTTCTTGTGGCAGGCCTCAGCACACTTTCAAACTTTAGTATGTGAATAAAAATAAAAACATGACTAAATTAACCAACATACAGGAACAGAAAATGTGAGTTGTACAGCACCAGAACATTTGTGCTACCACTGTAGCTGCCCAGGTAGATGACAAATACCTGCAAATGCTTTACAGTAATTTCACTGTGTAGGCACTACAATTAATAGCCTTATATTGATCTCTCATCAAAAACACACAGTATCTAAGTCATTTTCTTCATTTATGAAATAAGTAACTATTCAAAACTGGGACACACTAATGAGAGTACAAAAACATTTTATTTTAAAGATTAAATTTAAAAAATACAAGAAAAGATATGTCTGATGTAATACAAACCTGAACTATTGTATGGTATGCCTGTGTAGCATTTTGAAACTCCGCACTTGAGACCGGGTTCAAAGCACAGATCACCTACTGAATTTACCAGCAGTTCTGTGATATAAATAGGGCCTCCGCCAGTTTCTGGCGGTATGTATGTAACTCTTGGATCAGGTGGCACACTTGTAATTCCTGTCACCATCATTGTGTGGCTGAAGAGAGATCTCACATGCAACTGCTGTACACACAGCTTGCCCTGAAGGAAAAAAAATACATACACTTATATTGTTGTAAACAATGCATTGTGACACTTCTAATAGGATATGGATATCTTTTCAAAATGTACCTTTTTATTATTTATTTCTAGTTACAGATACTTTAACAACTGTTACTACGGCTTTCGGAGTGGAGTCAAGAAGACAACAATTAACAGACAATATCGTTATTCGTGCCAATCAACACACTGTGTTATCTGAAAAGGGAACAACAGGGAGTAACCCACAACCTCAAAGTTTAGAGTCTAAAACTACAGTTCCGCTTTCCATTGCTAAAACAGGACATGTACTCAAACATCATGGTGTATGAGAAATCACAAGGAAGGAATAGAGAGAAAAGGAAAAGGTGGAACAGGAAGCCAGTAAACAAATGAATGAAAAAAGTGTACAGGGAACAACTTTAAGAAAATAAAAGATTCAGAAACTGAAATACAGAGGACACGGTGGAATTAAATAATGAAGCTGAAAAAGGAACAAGTCAAGGTGATAAATAATGCACAAAGAGAATGAGAAAAAATACGATATAAAGGAAGAGCTATGGTGAAGTTGGCCCAGGAATGCCCTAGCAGTGGAATGTCAGGTCAGTAGTTGGTTGTTATCATCATCTAGACACAACATTTCAGAGGTCCATCTGGCTGCTATCTTCAGGTGAGAATGCTGTTTGCCAATTTCATAGGAAGTGATTCATACCACAGTCATGGCTTGATTATATACTGTGGATGACTTGAGAGTGCATCCACCCTAAATCATCACTGCTGCATCCCCCCAACATAAGGATATTTCTTCTGCTTAGTCCTCAGGAAAACAGACCACCACTTGCTCCACAGAGCAAATGAATTTACTGATGGAAAGGCTCCTCAATACGGGAGCAAAATTTAAGCTTTTCTCCAAAACTGATAATGTGGCGTCATCTAATTCTTTATACATGAGGTTAATCACAGTTCATCGATGGGTGCTGTCATCTGATGTCATGGGTCAAGAACAAAGATGTTGAAATTCTGGAGACTTTCTAGTGATAACAATCCTTTGTGCCCAGTGCCTAAGAGGAACACAGCCCTATTTTGAACAAACTGATGGAATGGTTCTGGGAAGTTGACTATCACTCCCACCATTAAAACTTTTCTGGAAGATTTTGGAGACAGAAGAAGGTTCATGTTTTTAAAACCTACCTGTTTTTGGAGGTATGTCGAGAATAAGTTTATTGTATGGCCACACGGAATAGACACTGTTAACCATTTCCTGGATCATTTTAATTGCCTTCGTCACAGTATCAATTTCACAATGCACACTGAAAGGGATGGAAAGCTCCAATTTCTGCACATACTGGTCTATAGAAAGGATGACAAGGAAGTTACAATGTTTATAACAGCAATGGAAAAAGATGTTTACTCCTCTAGAGTGACAGTGTGTGATAGTGCAATCCAAAAAGGTCAAAAGTTGAACAATAAAAATATATAAAGGGAGCAAACCAGGAAAAACATAAACATTAAACTCAAAAAACAGAGTCTATATAACAGTTCACATTAAATAAACAAGCTCAATAAAATAAAATAAAATTAGTCAAAAAACAGAAAATCCAGGACAGAATAATGACAATATTGCTACAAACCATATAGCGGAGCGGCTGAGTCGGAGACAGGCACAACAAAAAGACTGCTAAACAAGAAAGATTTTGGCCGAAAGCCTTCTTCTGAATTAGACAACATACATACACACATTCACATGGATGCAACCAACACACACATGACCACTGTCTCTGACAGCTGATGCCAGTCAGAAACAGTGTTTGTGTGTGTGTGTGTGTGTGTGTGTGTGTGTGTGTGTGTGTGTGTGTGAGAGAGAGAGAGAGAGAGAGAGGGGGGGGGTTGCAAGAATGTGTGTTTATATTGTCTAATACAGAAGCCTTTTGGCCTTTGGCCAAAAGCTTACTTGTTTATCAGTCTTTCCGTTGTGCCTGTCTGCGACTCAACATATCCACTATATAGTGAGATAGTGAGTAGCAATCTATCTTTTTCATAATATTGCAAACCAAGTATAAGAAAGAATTAACAATTGTGACAACAGAAGGAGTAATAGGCAATCAATAAAATAACAAGAAATGAGCAAACACAGGAAAATGGAAGAATAGGAATTACTTGTCCAGTTTGTGATATGTTTTACACTGGTCAATCAGGCAGTGACATAGCAACTATGCCTGCTGACTACAAACACAGCTGGAGGTTGCAGAATTGTGACTCCACTTTTGCTGAACATGTACTGAGTGAGGGTCACAAATACCAGCCACACAGCTCCGTGTCTTTCACTTAGCAAACAAAGGTCACAAATTCAACCTCTTGGAAGCCCTGGAAATCCACGAAAATCCAACCCATATTCCTGATTTAGTCTTAAATGACTAAACATAGCTCAGCACTTCCCCTCTTCTAAAGTGCACATAATCCTCTCAGTTTTCCATTCCTTCCTATTCTTCTATTTTCCTGTAATTATTTATCAGCTACCTGTTGATGATTGGAGACACAACATCATTGTTGCAGTCTACTGAAACCAGTTCATTGATGTTGGTCACTGATGGAATTGTGTATCCGATTGGAGTTAACCACCTCAGTGTTATTTATGGCATATTGATGGTGTGCGGAATCACCAAAACTGGTAGCCTCATATATGGAAGCATGGCTGTAGGTGCTCCATTTTATTACATAAATGAATGGCTGAAGTCCCTCAAACCTTCAATCAGTAGGATGGATATACAAAATCTTGATAGTTTTGTTAAGGTCTGATGGTGACCTTGTAAGGCAAAAACCAGTTAACTTGAATAAATTTATCCTGCAGAACATAAGCAATAAAGTGCTTTTCATTTATTATTATTATTTTGTTCTACGAAGAAGAAATGGAAGAATCATAATATCCAGGCTCATGATAATTAGCTGAGTCATCAAAATATTATGCACAAAAATGGAACAAACACCACAAGAGGATTGGGATGTGGAGTGGGGGGACTCCTCTCCAAGTAATCATTCAGCCTGTATCAGTTCTTAAGTTTTTGTCATATCAATGAAGAGAGCTAATCAATTGACACAACATCTGGATGCTTTTGTAGATGGCTATACATTCTGCAATAATAAAGTTCTGTACAACAAGCAGATTTTGCAGAAGAGGGTTTTATGTGTGTTGGCAGAGAGAAAGGGGGGAGGGGGGCATACATGCACTCACTTGAACAGCTATTAGCACTGTTGCTAATGAGATTTAAGTGTCAAAAGTCAAAACTCCGAAAATTATTCTGTTAAAATTCCTCCCCACCCCTTACCCATCTGTATTCACGTTCAATCACGCCAGATAACAAGAATATAAAATTGTTGCCATTATCTGGTTAAAATTTGCCATTAAGTTGTCAATAGATTTACACAGTATAAGTCAAAGCAAGAATCAAAACTGATTACTGTCTGATCACTTTCATCTGGGTGAACATGCCACCATGATAATGTCTCTTACCTAATAATCTAGGGAAAAAATTCCAAACTTGACAAAATCTTACAATTCACATTACATTAATCTCTTTATCTGTTTAAAAAATGCTGGCACACCAGCAGGGAAATTAATCTAAAACTAAAGAACAGCCAAGTACATATATCTGGTTATTACCCGCCAAGTTATTCTGATACTCATTAAAATTTCATCATCATCATCATCAAATGATTTTGCATCTCATTATGCCAACATAATCTTTGTCTACCAAAGTGACAAGCTTCCGGTGGTTTTCATTCCATTACAAATCTGAGAACTGCATTTACAGATATCTGAGCTACCTGGGAGCACACTGGATCTACACACTTTTCTCCAACATTCACACCTACAGGGGATAGGCAAAATAATGTGAACAGTGGTAGTAATGGGATGGTTGAGTCTGATGGTCAACAACGCAGATAAGGTACATGTCACACCAGACTGTGCGTGTTCAGTACGGACTAGGCATCAGTGAAGGTTGCTTACAAGTAGTGCACACTTCATATTTGCATTCAGAGTCCAAGGTCGACATGCAATGAAAGACCCAACAGAGTTCCAAAGAAGACAGATTGTGGGGGCCCAATTAGCTGGAGCAGCAGTAACCAAGACAGCCAACTTATCGAATGTTTTAAGAGCAACTGTTTCAACAGTCATGACAGTCTACACCAAACATGGAACGACATAATTGTGTAAATGTAACAGTGGGATGACAGAGATTGTCTTACGCTAACAGGAATTGTGTCAAAACAACACAGAGCTAGGTGGCTAAAGTGACTGCAGAGCTCAACAGCCATCTTCGAGAACCCATGTCTATCTACACTGACCTCAGAGAGCTCCATAAAGCGAATATTCATGGACGAGCTGATATACTGAAACCATTAGTGATGACAAACAACGCAAAGAAGCATAAAACATGGTGTATGGAGCATAAACCCTGGATGGCTGATCAGTGAAAACACATCATATGGTCCTACGAGTCAACGTTTTCGTTATTTCCAACATTGGGCAGGGTTTACATCTGGAAAACACCAAAAGAAGTCTACAATCCTGATTGCTTGATTCCAACAGTCAAGCACGGAGGTGGAAGTGTGATGGTGTGGACAGCCATCTCATGTTATTCTGCTGGTCCCATCATTACTCTCAAATGCTGTGTTACAGCCAACGATTATGTGAACATTTCAGGTGGTCAGGTGCAGCCCATGTTTCAAATGTTGTTACCCAATGTAACGCACACATTCACACAGCCAGGACAGTGCAATCGCACTATAAGGAGCATGCAACTGAACTGCAGTGTCTTCCCTGGCCAGTACGGTCCCCAGACTTGAACATTATCAAATCCTTTTGGGCGATGTTGGAGTGCAGAGTCCCTCATCACTACAGGAGTTAGAAGAGGTTCTGATCAAAGAGTGGCATAACATTC
This sequence comes from Schistocerca nitens, assembly GCF_023898315.1. Classification (NCBI taxonomy): domain Eukaryota; kingdom Metazoa; phylum Arthropoda; class Insecta; order Orthoptera; family Acrididae; genus Schistocerca; species Schistocerca nitens. The sequence continues at coordinate 486,830,916 of NC_064621.1, forward strand.
CACTGGAGACTATATACTCATTATATGTCAGTATTTCAAGAAGAACTGCAGCCATATTACAGGAAAATGGGGGTCCAACCCCTAATTAATAAACCATTCCCAAGTAAGTATAGGTGTTCACATCATTTCATATCCCCTGTATAGTATTCAAGATACCTTACAGTCAGTAGCGGAGGGTACTTCTGGTACCAGTATCCAACCCCCATTTCCTGTTCCATTCATGAATGGCATGTGGGATGAATGGTTGCCAGTAAACCAAACACTTGCTCTAATTTCTCACATTTTTCTATTGTGGTCATTAATGAGACTTATGTGGGAGGAAGAAGTATGTTTTCCAACTCTTCCCAGGATGTATGCTCTTGTAATTTCAATAGCGTACCACTGCATGATCCACACCTTTCTTGCAGTGTCTGCCCCTGGAATTTATAGAGCAACTCTGTAATGCTCTCGCACTGACTAAATGATCCTATGATATGTATAATGTGCAGTCTTCATTGGATCTTGTCTATCTCTTCAATCAATCCAACCTGGTACGGGCTGTAGACTAAAGAGCACTAATCAAGAATTGGTTGAACATGTGTTCTGTACATTATTTCTTTCATAGATGAACTGCATTTCCTGACATTCTTCCTATGAATCTCAGCTTAGCATCTGATCTTCCTAATATTTGTTTTATGTGGTTATTCCACTTTAGGACACTTCAGGTGGTTACTCCTAGATATTTTACAGTATTTCCTGTTTCCAGGAACTTGATACCAATAGTATAATTGTGCAGCAGTGGATTTCTTTACCTATTAATGTGCAATATGTTACATTTATTTTTGTTCAGGTCAACTGTCATTCCCTGCATCATTCGCTACCATCTGCAGGTCTTCAAGCAGTTTGCTACAGTCTTCCAGCGTAGTTACCTTCTTAAAGATAACTAGATAACTTCTGACGTTATCCACTAGACCTAGACTAGAATCCACATGTGTGTGTGTGTGTGTGTGTGTGTGTGTGTGTGTGTGTGTGTGTGTGTGTAAAACTCAGTAATAAACCTACCAAACTTTCAAAATGTTCATCAAGGAGATTCACCTTTCATACTTTAAACTCTTTAGTTTTTCCATTTACTCCATTCACCCCTGTGTGTAAGTTGTTCAAATAGCCTCATCATCATCCTTCTTTTGAAAATTGCTAATTCCTCTGATTTATCTTCCTAGCTGTTCAAAATTTTATAAATATTTGAGTTCAAACCATACCAAGGAATATACCCCTATTACTCTTTGGTAAAACAAGTCTGCGTTTCTTAAGTGATTGTGTGACAGTCACTTCCAACTTTGGATTAGGGTTGAATCTTGCTCCACCCTAAATGTTAGCAGGCCATACTTTCTACCATGCTTATAAGTGATTTATGAAAACAGTTATCTGGTAGGGCAAGAATGGCCTACAATGCTGAGAATTCTGAACCAGGAGAGAACAAAAAGCACTGCTGTACCTTGTGGATCTTAGAATGATGTCCTCCATTTGCAAAACAGGTAAATTAAAAAAGATGGTGAGAATGGTTATATACACCTAACTATCTATTAAAAATTTAAGTCACTTAAGTCAGTTAGTTCTCCAAACTCGATATGCGAGCAACTGGTGTGTTGCTGCTGCAGGGTTAGGGAAAGAACAAAGTACTGCAAAACTGTTCATGAATAAGGAACACTGCAATGGACTCCTAACTACGGACGTTATGCTATTGCTGACAACAGCTACAATGTTAACATGCTCCCTTAATGGGTAGTATTTTCCAGCTCAAATCTAAGCAGTGTGAATGTGGCAGCAGATTTCAGGTATGGTCTTTCTAAGATGCCTTTACTGCACAGCTACCTATAGCTGGATCAGATTGTTGAGAATCGTTTGATATCTCCTGGATTTACACTGAGTGGAGCTATGGAGATTCCTGGTTTTCAGTATTCAAACCAGGTGAAGTTTTACCATTTGCCCCATGGATTTTGCTGCACAACTTAGTTCAGCCAACCATTTAGAGCATGTTCATTCCTTTCTTGGTTTCAGTGTACTTAGTAACCAATATCTTCATTCTTTGTGATGCCAATACATAATGACAAATGACATTCCCACTACAACTAGATTACATGCATTGCTGGTGGTGGCATTAAGATTTAAAACACATAAAACTAAATATTATGAGTACTTACACACTAATAAACAATATCTCTAACTGACACCTGGTCCACTTTTAATATCTAACCTGGTCCACTCTCTAATATTTACACTCATACAGAAGCACTACAAACATCCTATAGTTCTTGCATAAAACAATTTGTTAAAATATTAGCAAATACCACGAGGGGCTAATACCCAAAATAATGAGCTAGTCACCCTCTAAATACAGTATATTAAAATCTTCTACCTAAAAACTTAGATAGTATGTCATATGTTAACACAAAATGCTAAATCCTGTATAACATTTGTCTTGTTATCACCTAAAATAAGAAGTAGATTGGTCAACAAGATGGATGCTGTTCTCCTGTCAAAAAGACAAATCATATTCTGTTAAAATTTGATGGCAAGATATTTTTGTAATATAAGCACAACATACTGGTGGATCCTTTTGCACTGGTGGACTCTTTTGCCAAAGAATGAATTCATGTTTCATAATATGATTCCTCACCCAATGTTCATTAAAATTCTTCATTTCACCTCAGTGGCTGGTTGGAGGAATAGCATGGTCAAATCACTGACTTCACTGAATGCAGCTTGTTCCTCTAATTGATGCATGTTCTTCTACAGCAACAGTAAGGTAACTAAGTAATGTCTCCTATACAGGCATCTTTGGCCAATTCATCTGCAGTTTGGTTTCTCTTAATTCCCAGTGCCTTTGTATCCAGCTTTGTATCCAGCATAATTAGCCTTCTTCCCCTGCCCTTTAAGCAAAGAAATGAGCTCTTTGCTGTCTCAAATTTTTTATCTATACACGCAATGGATAGCCTGAACGGCACACACAGAAGTAAAGGAATCTAAGATTTCTTTCCTCCAAAAGTAGGATGAGTCTCCAAAAAAAAAAAAAGAGAGAGAGAGAGAGAGAGAGAGAGAGAGAGAAGAAGAAGAAGAAGAAGCAAAGATAATTTCTCTCACCTGGTGTTTAAGGTTCTGTGTAATGCAGTACTGGATCTGATCATTGCCAGGTGAAGTCTTCCTGGTCTCGGACGAGGCAGAAACCATAATCCAAATGGAAAAGAGCAATTTTAAAACTCTTATTTTTGACCAGAATTTTCCAATTACTTTCTCAGATTTGATTTTCTATAGCACTGATTGAATCAAGATAGTCTGTCATTGTCTGAGCAAAGTCTGTAGGTGTAGTCGAGAGGCACTCCCCATCTGGTAACTTTGTTCAGTAAGTTTGAGGGAGTTGAGAATTACTGTCAGATTACACAAAGTAACATTACATGGAATGTTCACTGTAAACTTTTTGAGTAGCTGCTGTGAGAGGGACAGGAATAAAGTAATCCACATCACTGACATATGGCTACTCTACTTTTGCACTGTCATGGGTGAGGTCATCTCTCCTGCAGCTGCTGTATCACCTGAGCACAGGACTTCCAGTTTGTCTACAATGTCTCTTGTAGACAGAAACATTAGTATCTTTTGTGTTCTAACTGTTTATACTCCTCCACAGCTGTCCTGATACCACTTGAATTTCAGAGTAATATTTGTGCCATTTATCAGCAAAGTTCTGTCATTCTCTTTCCCTTCTACAAGGAAATGACTCCATGTCAGGTGACAGAGACTTGAAAGAACTTGATGTTTCACTTTAAGTACCTCAACTGAATTGCAAAATACTCACCTGGCATAGCAATGACTTTTGGCCTGTTGTTTTGACTCCTTATCCTTAATATTTCATTATTGCTTCAATGCTGTTCTCCCCTTGTTATTTAATAGGGAGGATTTAACCCAGATGGTTTTTTCTTTGGTTGTCTCCTTTCCATACACATTAGTACTTCAGAATTCTGAAACTTGGCTGGGGTCATTCCAAAAATAATGCCTTTTCTTTTGTGTTGATTTTCAGTGTCCAAGTCAGATTAGTTTAGTGTAGTACTAATGTTTTAATCTTCCTCTTATGGCCTGTTGATTTCATTGTCCTGAACAAATAGCAGCTGCAGGAGAGCTTTCCAGATTGGCGTCCAATATCGAGATGCATTGTGGGCTGTACATGAAGATACACCGATGGGAAAAAAATCACAACACTAAAAAATAATTAATGTAGAGTAATTAAATTTCAGGAATATGTTTGTCTAGGTAAAATAATTAAGTAATCAACATTGCAAGATGACAGGTTAATGTAAGCAAGAGATATGCCAATGCAAATGTGAAATGCTGGCACATTAATAACCAGTGTAACTGCCAGAATGTTGACTGCAAACATACAAACATGCATGCATTGTGTTGCACTGGTGCCATACGTCAGTTTGTGGGGTAGAGTTCCACACCTGTTGACTTGCCCAGTCAATACAGGGACATTTAATGTGTTTGTAGACGACACTGAAGTTGTCATTTGATGATGTCCCATATGTGCTCTTCAAGCAGGCCAAGGCAACGACAGTGGTATATGCATGAGTGTTATCCTGTTGGACAACACTCCCTGGAATGCTGTTCATGAATGGAAGCATAACAGGTGAAATCACAAGACTGAAAAACAAATTTGTAGTCAGGGTATGTGGGATAACCACAAGAGTGCTCCTGCTGTCATATGAAATCACACACCATATAACAACTCCAGGTGTACGTCCATTGTGTCTAGCATGTAGACAGGTTGGTTGCAGGTCCTCAACTTGCCTACTTCTACCCAATTCATAGTCATCACTGGTACTGAGGCAGAACCAACATTCATCAGAATGACAAGAGACCTCAACCCAGCCCTCCAACGAGCTCTTGATTGACACCAATGAAGTTGCAAACGGCCCTGAGCTGTCCCTGGAGTAACCAATTCGTAATAGTTAGTTGTGTCACTGTGGTACCAACTGCTGCTCAAATTCTTGCTGCACATGCAGTATGATGCACCAGAGCCATACACTGAACAAGATGGTCTTCCCTCTAAGTGATGCATAGTGGCCATCTGAAGCCCTGTCTTCTTGCATCTGTACATTGTCATGACCACCGCTGCCAGCAATTGTGGTAAGTGGCTACACTCCTGCCAAGTCTTTCTGCAAATCACATAAGGAACATCCAGCTTCTCACAGCCCTATTACACGATCTCATTCAAAATTATTGAGGTGTTGATAATGGTGTCTTTGTTGCCTAACATCAATTCACCAGTCCAATCTCAAAGGAAACTAACACTCATACCATTACAGCACATATTTAAAGCAAACCTGATTTGCATCTTTGCAGTGGTGCTACTAGCACCATTCTTATGCAACTGGCATGAAATTTGAACACAGACCATCTTTCAGATGTAAAAACACACCTACCAACTTTCATTTATGTCCCAAAACTCCTTGGTGTTAACGATTTTTTTTTCCCATCATTGTATTTAACTGCCAGACTACTATTTGGGCATATGGCCCACCATAAGTTTCATATATTAAGTACTTCTATATCAAATTAAGTGTGTGTTGAACATGAAATCTTTATCATGTTAAAATTAATTTGGATCTCTGTGGTACACTCATTACTGAGTGTTCATGTTACAACTAATACACTTCTTGGTTGGCCTGGCCACTACTATCACCGGATGAAAAGAAGTTTTCATCGTAAAGGTTTCATACTTGACACACACACAAATCAGTTGATACACACGATATATGCCACTGATACATGTCCGAATACTAGTCTCGCCATATTGAACTCATTGCCAAGTTCGGGTGACGGTGCTACCACAGCTAGTTCGGGTTTTTATGGGTGGTATTTAAACTCTTGTTCACAGTTAGCAAATGTGCATAATGAATGTTGGTGACTACGTGGAGAAATCACAGTATTATTCTGAAATACAGCTCTCTTTAAATGTGTTATTGCACTTTCTGTATATGTTGTTGTTTCCAGGAAAATAAATGGGAAACATATGCATGCCTTCGAGTATAATACGTGCTTAGTCAGTCAGATTTTTCTCCTCTACCAGGAAAACCAGGACTTCACTGATTCTAGTGGATGTGGAACTGAATACCTTACACAGAAGTCATAATCAGAGCAATTAGTTTCTTCAACTTGAGCTACCTTATAATTGTTGCCTTACCTTTAAATCCCAACATAGTGTGCCTAAATTTCTGGCATTTGAAGCACCTCATGGGGTTTCGAATGTACCATAAGCAAAAGTCCAGCTTTTAAGAAATTCACACATTTAAAGGATATTTCAGTAGGTGCTGGTGAATGTACCATATGAACAACAAACATGAAATGCAGTTTTAATGATCCCTACATTAGTGACTAGTTTAATTTAAAGGAATAAATATTAAAAGTTTAGAAACAGGAACCTATTTTGGCACTAACATGTCCATGAATATCTTAAGTATCAGGCAGCTCATGGGAAAATACAAATAGTAATTTAAAATCAATCCTTTCAGTAGGTAGATCCTAAATTGTTTGACCTCCACCTCTTGAATGGCTACATCAGTAGCTCCATCCATATTAAACATACCAATCACCAGCAATACCTCCATTTCAACACCTGCCCCCCATTACATATCAAAAAGTCACTTTCATACAGTTGAGCCACCCACAGTTGTTACCTCTACAGTGGTCAGCAGTCCTTCTCCTAATACATCAAGTCTCACTGAGACCATCACAGACTGAAATTACCCACCCAATCTTGTATAGAAATAGATGTCCCATGTCTTGTCTCTAGTCGCCTGCCATCTCCCATTATCTGGCCACAAAGCAGCACTCCTCTCATGTCTCAGTACCACCCAAAACTGGAGCAAATGAATCACATTCTCCGACAGAGTTTCGATTACCTCTTGTCGTGCCCTGAAATGAGGAATATGCTATCCACTACCCTTCCCAAAGCGGTATTCTGCCACTCACCAAACCTATGCAATATCCTCATTCATCCCTACTCCACTCCTCCCCCGAACCCCTTGCCTCATGGCTCATATACCTGCAATTGACCTAGATGCAAGATCTGTCCCATACATCTTCGCACCACCACCACCACCACCACCACCACCACTACACTACTACCATCATTGCTACCACCACCTGTTCCAGTCTGGTTCCATGTATCTCCTACCCCAACAAAAGCAGAATTACCTGCGAAAGCAGTCAAATGATCTACAAACTAAACTGTAAACACTGTGCTGCTTTCTATGTGGCCATGACAACCAACAACCTGCCTGTCCGCCTGAATGGACACCAACAAGCCATGGCCAAGAGTCAGCTGGACCACCCAGTTGCAGAACACGCTATCCAACACAATGTATTTCTCTTTAATGACTGCTTCACAGTCTGCACCATCTGGATTTTGTCTACCAACACCAGCTTTCCTGAACTGTGCAGGTGGGAACACTCTATGCAATATATCCTATGTTTCCTTAACATCCCTTGCCTCAAGCTTCACTGGTACCTGTCCTCCACTTACTTCTCTCCTTCCCAGCTCCCACTCTTTCATTTCACCAATGCACATATTAGTCCTTTTCCCCTTCTCTATTTCTCTCCTTTTCCGCTCCCCTTCCTTCCCCCTTCCCCACCCCAAATCTCCCGAATGCACCTAGCAGCTCCCTCTGGTCCCAAAGTCCCTGCACACTCCCACAAGCTCTCTCTCTCTCTCTCTCTCTCTCTCTCTCTCTCTCTCTCTCTCTCTCTCTGTGTGTGTGTGTGTGTGTGTGTTTTCTACTTCAGAATAAGGGCTTCTGGCCGAAACCTAAAATGTATAGCAGTTTTTTCATTGTGTCTGTCTCCTGTATATGGTGAGTAGCTCTCTATCCTTTTCATAATATTTTTTTTATTCCATATGATTGTACGTAAGCTGTATGATTCAACTGTGAATAACAAGCTACACTATGTAATCACAAGTATCCAGACACCCCCAATAACATATGTTTGTCACATCAGGTGCATTGTGGTGACACCTATTGCCAGGTACTCCATATCAGCGACCAGTGGTCATTAGACATTGTGGGAGAGTAGAATGGGGTGCTTTTCGGAACTCACGGACTTTTAATGTGGTCAGCTGATTGGGTGTCACTTGTGTCGTACGTCTGTATGCGAGATTTCCACAATCCTAAACATCCCTAGGTCCACTGTTTCCGATGTGATAGTGAAGTGGAAACGTGAAGGGATATGTACAGTGCAAAAGCGTACAGACCGACCTCATCTGTTGGCTGACAGACCGCCGACAGTTGAAGAGGGTCATATTGTGTAATAGACAAGACATCTGTCCAGACCATCACACAGGAATTCCAAACTGCATCTGGATCCACTGCAAGTACTATGACACATAGGCGGGAGGGTAGAAAACTTGGATTTCATGGTCGAGCGGATGCTCATAAGCCACATGTCATGCCGGTAAATGACGAACAATGCCTCGCTTTGTGTAAGGATCATAAACGTGGTACACTACATGGCGATCCGATGACAAGGTGTTTGTATGGCGAATGCATGGTGAATGTCATCTGCCAGTGTGTGAAGTGCCAACAGTAAAATCTGGAGGCGGTGGTGTTATGGTGTGGTCATGTTTTTCATGTAGAGGGCTTGCATGCCTTGTTTTGTATGGCACTCTCATAGCACAGGCCTACATTGATGTTTTAAGCACCTTCTTGCTTCCCACTGCTGAAGAGCAATTCAGGGATGGTGATTGCATCTTTCAACACCATTGAGCACCTGTTCATAATACATGGCCTGTGGCGGAGTAGTTACACGACAATAACGGGGTGTATACATGGGCAAGGAAAAAAAATTCCCGGATTTTTTCCGGAATTCCCGGTTAAAAGTACACTTCTTCCTGGGTGAAAATACACTTTTTCCGTGTTAAGTGAGAGTATACTTTTCCTCGGAACTGTAAAACTTATGATATATTGAGAAAGTTCAGACATTTGTGAGTGCAGCAATAAACTCATGCTATTACTGTCAATTGTAGGCTTAGACTTAACTTGTGCTCTTCTAAAAATTGTCTACAATGGTAGACCCATCCACATTCAAAAACAATTGTTCTCTAATTTCATCGCATAATTGCATTAGAAACTGGTTTACTTCTGAGAATTTTCAGACAGTTACAAAAGTATATTTTTGAAAATTTTCATAAGTTATGAGTGTTGTAGGTAATTTATTTTGTAGAAAATCAGCGTTTGTGATTTACAGTTACTGTCAAACAATAGTTCATCCTGAATTTCAGTGTATATCAACATGAATAAACATACATTTTTGAGAATTTTCAGTATTTAACATAGTAAATAAACACTATTTTTGAGGGTGTCAGTGACAGTAACCTCAAAAGGCTCAGGAAACATAATTTTTATCAATTTTTCCACTTTTCTTCTGCCTTAACAGAAATCATATAGTGTGTATTAACTGCTTCATTTCTTAAAGGGAATTGGTGAAATTCTGATTAAATGATATTCATAAGGCTTAGTTTAAAGTTATTTGTTCACTGTCCTGTAAAGCACCGCACAAGCCATAGTGAATACCAAAAGTTAACGCTTTTCTCGAACATGGGGTGAGTTCATAAGCAGCTGTCAATTGCTCTGACAACTGTCAAATGATTGGCAGTTGCTGTTAATCAGCATGACAGGACAGAACCTGAGAGTCATGTTCCAGAGGTGCCAAAGTACCTCAAGTACTATCCTCTTCAATGGATCCTGTTTCTTCTGCAGGAAGTACAGGATCTGTCATTATCCATCTACTTGAGTTGGGTAGTTTGGGGGAGGAGACCAGACAGTGAGGTTATCAGTCTCGTCGGATTAGGGAAGGATGGGGAAATAAGTTGGCTGTGCCCTTTCAAAGGAACCATCCCGGCATTTGCCTGGAGCAATTTTGGGAAATCACGGAAAACCTAAATCAGGATGGCTGGATGCGGGATTGAACCGTCGTCCTCCCGAATGCTAGTCCAGTGTGCTAATCACTGCGCCACCACATTCGGTCCCCATCTACTTGACTATGAGTGGCATGTCAATAGTGGTTCTACGTTTCCTGTACAGGGTAGATAGGTACCAGAGAGAATTGAGGGTGTTATACCGATCCTGCTAACCAACAAGTCTGAGGTGCTGCCTTTCACCAAAACTGAGCCACTGGGACTCGTTTCACTTGTTGGGAAACCTGCTTAGTCCTGTGGCTAGAGTAGTCAAATGCAAAAGTACAGGATCTATTAATCATCGGCAGTTCCAAGAGACAGCAAACAACGGTATCCCGTACGAAAACGGCAGCACTTGACAGGTATGAACACCAGGTGTACTTCAGTGTGTATGCCTGGGGGGTCCCATTCTAGCAACCAATGGGGGAACAGGGTTCAGTCAACTGCAAATTGTGGTGCACTTTGGAACAAACAATGCCTGTCATCTGGGCTCCAAGGTGAAACTGGATCATTCCAGCAACTAGCAGAGAAGATTGAGAAGACCAGCTTTGCATACAGAGTTTCAACAAAGCTTGCAATTTGCAGCACTATCCCCAGAACTGATCAGGGCCCCCTGGTTCAGAGTCAAGTGGAAGGACGGAACCAGAGACTTCAAAGGGTCTCTGACAAGTTAGGCTGAGACTTCCTGGACTTGCACCATAGGTCTGAGAACTGTAGGATCTAAATCAATGGGTCAGGTGTGCACTACACATCAGAGGCTGCTACCCAGATAGCTGACTGCAAATTTCATACAAGGGCTTCTTAGATTAGGCGTCTCTTCAGACAGTCCTGATAACTGTATAAGATCCACAGGAATGGCTCCAACAGGTGAGAGGATTAAAATCCTAGTACTTAACTGCCAAAGCATTCACAATAAAGCACTAGAGTTTGAGCACTACTTTTCACATAATACTAGCTACAGAAAGCTGGTTAAAACCTGAAGTTGACAGCAGTGAGATTTTTGGGGAATATTTACGTGTATACAGAAAAGGTAGACTAATAGGAAATGGAAGTGGTGTATTTACAGGGTGTATACGCGGACAAGGAAAAAAGTTCCCGGATTTCCTGGTTAAAAATGCACTTTCTCCCGGGTGAAAACATACTTTTTCCCTGTTAACTGACAGTATATTTTCTCTTGGAACTGCATAACTTATCAGTCCTTTGAATGGTTATGGTTTTATATACAGGTGTAGAATTTCCAGGCACTTTAGAAAGCGAAACACAGGGAAAAAAACACGTTTTGGAAAGATCTTTGATGAGCAGCAACATGTACGCTGCATATTCTCGTATTACGAAAGTATACATTCGAATTCCACCAAACACCACATGTTACTTTCTGAAGCATTTAAATCGAGATTGCGATGTGCTTTTGTAAGCCAGGCATAGCTCATGTCACGTGATCCCGCCAGCCGATGACAGCGGGTATTCAGAGCTGAGGACATGTGATGTAGTCAGCCAATAGCAACATCACTGTTAAGGAGCGCGAACACACAAACAGAAAAAGCTAATGGTTTAAATTAATATACATAGTGTTGCTACACAAAAAGCAAAGCTTTCACATATAATATTGGTCTCTATGGTTAATAAGCTGCAAGAGAAGCTAAGCTTTCACATATAATGTTGGTCTTTTATGCGCGTATTACAATGTAATGTATATGTATCACATATGTATCACACAAATGTGCCAGTACAATTTTTAATAACAACATAAATGTCTGATCTTCTGGGCTCAAAATTCATCTAAATGGCTCGTCATCAAAGAGTTGATTCTTAAATGAGAGTCAAACGCTCTGTGATTTAAGAAATTCATCGTACATTCTCGCACATAGTTCAACTTGCGTAAAAGGAAATTTACTTTCATAGCAACGGTTTTCAAACCACCAATATGAATATTTTCCTGCAACCTATTAGAAATAGGTTCGTTTCTGCAGTTGCCAGAGAGCGCCAGATTACCGGCATCACTGCACTTGCACAGCTACGATGTCATAGGGAGCCCCTATTTTCGTACGTGTAAAACATTAAAAGATCTTACATTATGTCATAAAAGAAACAAGACATCAGAGGATACTCCAAGACCAACGAAATTTCGTGACCCATACTAAAACGTGCACATTTAAACTGCATATTTAAAGTGCACATTCGTATGCCCAGATTCCCAATGAAGTAGGCCACGATCTGATATTAAGCTTTTCAATGTAGTTTTCGGGATGTAAATTTTCTTGGAGTACCAATACTATGTTATTTCTTGTTTGGTTCTTTATTATGGTATAATGCCATACGTGCTAGAAGTTGAAAACGTGCACTTGAAATGCAGCGAACAGTGTGTGGAATTAAACACTTCATTTCAAATATATTGTCTGCCTTAGTGGAAAAGATTAATAAAAGAAAATTTCTTTAGCAAACCGACAAAAATAACTTCATTGTTCTGCAAGGCAATTAATGCTTGACTGCCAGAAAGGTGGAAATAAAATAAAATCTGCAACTAACAACACATTTTAGCCTTCCGTAATTATGTGAATGTATTTTAATTCACTGGATAGCCCCCGCCCATAGAAATCTGTTTTGTTTTCATTTGACGTGAGAGCAGTAAACAAAGAGGAAACAGCAAAATCACTAAATGTAAACACAGGTCACGTGGAGACTACCCTCTTCCACTATAGCTCAGACTGCTCTGCGTATCAGCCCTGGATCTACAATATTTCCGAACCGGGGCAATTCTTCGCCACTCTCTCGAGTGTTTGAGATAGGACGTCAAAAATTAGAAAAAATATATTGAATTTTCAAAAATATATTCATTTTGTAGAGCACATCTTTCTGAAGAGTTTAATGCATAAAACATGTGTGTTCGAGGAAATGTAAGACATGTTATTTTGTCGTAAATATGGCGAAGTTCAGAGCCACACCTCTTCACACAGCATTCTCCTATCGCACGTCACTGTATTTTGCTCTGTGGAATTGAACGTATGTTTTGTATTGGATGCCATCACATCATATTCAGGACAGTGGAAATTAAAATGTCCTATGATGCCTCTCATGCTTAAAGTCGGCCGGTTTGACGCCCTTAAATAAAAATCAGTTGTACTCGGATCACAATGAAGTGGGAAATCTCCAGTCTGTGAATTTTAATCTCAGATTATTTTTGCCGTGAAGTAGGGTCAGCTCTGATTACCAAAAGAGTATTACTAAATTTGACCTTTAGCAGTGTGATAGGGACTTTTAAAGTAAAAGACACTAAAAAACTGAGGATAACTCAGGGCGCAAGGGAGAGATGGTTAGTGGAAATTACAAGGAGAGATACAAAAACAAACTAGCGGAACACATAATTATGACTCTAATGAAAAGAAATGCAGGTCGGCAGGGCATCTAGCCAGGTGAATGGTTGGTAAAAGACTGAGGACGTTCTGTGCTTGACTGCAGAAGATCAAGATGATGATCCAATGGAAAAGATACACACATACACACACACACACACACACACACACACATATATATATATATATATATATATATATATATAAAACAGAGGGAAACATTCCACGTGGAAAAAATATATCTAAAAAGAAAGATGATGAGACTTACCAAACAAAAGCGCTGGCAGGTCGATAGACACACAAACAAACACAAATATACACACAAAATTCAAGCTTTCGCAACAAACTGTTGCCTCATCAGGAAAGAGGGAAGGAGAGGGAAAGACGAAAGGATGTGGGTTTTAAGGGAGAGGGTAAGGAGTCATTCCAATCCCGGGAGCGGAAAGACTTACCTTAGGGGGAAAAAAGGACAGGTATACACTCGCACACACACACACATATCCATCCACACATACAGACACAAGCAGACATATTTCATATATGTCTGCTTGTGTCTGTATGTGTGGATGGATATGTGTGTGTGTGTGCGCGCGCGAGTGTATACCTGTCCTTTTTTCCCCCTAAGGTAAGTCTTTCCGCTCCCGGGATTGGAATGACTCCTTACCCTCTCCCTTAAAACCCACATCCTTTCGTCTTTCCCTCTCCTTCCCTCTTTCCTGATGAGGCAACAGTTTGTTGCGAAAGCTTGAATTTTGTGTGTATATTTGTGTTTGTTTGTGTGTCTATCGACCTGCCAGCGCTTTTGTTTGGTAAGTCTCATCATCTTTATATATATATATATATATATATATATATATATATATATATATATATAATTATCGAGAATAGTGATAAAAATAATTTATTGCCAAATATTAAAATCGTACATGTAATGTCATTCTTATTGTTCGTACCTCATTCTGACATGCACAGCTCAAATTTTTGTAGAAAAAAAAGAGTTTATTGGCTTTGCAGTAATAATTAATCTTGAAGTGTATCATTGACACTTCAGACATGAATTTCATATGGCTGATCTATAGTTAATTGCAACTGGCTCAAAAATAATTGCAGTTCAATAGAAACAACCTAATAATGTAACTGATGTTTAATTTTTACCGGAAAGCAATCATCAAAGATTACTGGCTCTGGTACGACTTCCAGTTTTCCATGAGCAACTCTCATTTTGGCTGATAACACCACTTTCTCAAACTGCGTCTGGACAAAGACTTCAGCCTCAAGAATGCCTTCCATTTCTGGTGCAACAACCACTACACGAAAGACAGCAAAGAATCCAGGTTTTAGTATCTGCTGTAAATGGAAACAAACAAAGCAATTAAGAAGCCTGATTTCTGACTACATAATACAACATTTCTTACAAGAAAATAATTGACTCAGCTCAAAGCACTTGTCTGGACAAGCACAATAATATATGGCATTTGGACTACAAACAACAAAATTTATGATCAGAGTTAGCCAAATGTGAGATATGCTATATACATTAAACCATCCATCACCTTTATTACAATCTGAGTTTATCTTGACAGTCACTTGTGTCAATTACCAGTAATGTTATTCAAAAACTAATTTATCAATAAATGTAGAGAACTTTTCTGCTTCTCTTCTGTTTAGAAAAGGAGGAAAACTGCTGGCAATTTGAGCTCTGACACTATAACAGTGCCTGTGAATATATATTCCACACATGCTAAAAGACGGATTTTTTTAAATTTATATATTTTCTTTTATTTTAGTGTCTAATGCTTGTCACACTAGGTCAATAATATTTAAGTCACCTGAGTGAGCTATTATGACCCCCCCCCCCTCTCTCTCTCTCTCTCTCTCTCTCTCTCTCTCTCTCTCTCTCTCTCTCTCTCTCTCTCTCTCTCCTCTTTTCAACCAAACACTTTCATAGCCTTCCCACTAAATTTCTTTGCATTTCTGTCTTTATTGAATGGGAATGACCATCTGCAGCTGAAACTACATGTTCCTCCGAATGAGCATCTGTTGCAGTCTACATGCTGCAGGACACAGCAGCTTATCTTAAATTACACACTGTGATCAGTCAGAATATTGTGATCACCACAAAAAAGATGATGCACATTTCATCGAGGACAAAATACAGTGTGACATTTACATGATGTGACAATATTATGAGAGGGAAAGTTGCCACTCGCCATACAGGGAAGACACACACACACACACACACACACACATATACACACACACACACGTCTCACACACGACTGCAGTCTCAGGCCCTGAAACCACACTGTGTGTGTGTGTGTGTGTGTGTGTGTGTGTGTGTGGGCGCACGCGCGTGTGTATGTCTATTGCTGATGAAGGCCTTAATGGCCAAATGCTGTAATTTAGAGCGTCTTTTTGTTGTGCCTATCTGCGACTCAGCATCTCTGTTGTATGGTGAGTGGCAACTTTCCTTCTCATAATATTGTTACATTCCATCCTGGGTTTTTCATCATATGATGTGACTTGCATACATCAAAATCACCCAGGAAACTGTTTGACTGACATGATTTCAGCAGTAGCTGGGACAGCGGAGAGTTACAAGTGCACAACTGAAGTGGCTAGGCTTCACAGATGTTAACCTGCTATTGTTATTACTATCCTAAAAAATCAGATGAGTAATTGAGCAAGTGTAAGTGTTAACCATCTGTGTCTCACCTAAGAATGTTCCCCAGTCCAATACTTGAATTTTGGGAGAAATGTAGGTAGGTAGTGATGAAACTCTTATGCCATGGAAGGCAGTCCATCTGTTTCTGTCAGGCATCTGTGGTTGTTACAAGGGCACCATGTAATATGTTGACGATGTCAAACTTATTGCTGAAAGCTTCTTCTCTTTTAAGTACAATGTTTCTGTTATAGCAAATGGTACTTTCCAGCAGCACAACTGTCAACTTCACGTGACCAGAATAGGATAGTGAAAAGAATAATGATTATTTCTACTTGATGTCGAGACATCGAAATTTACCAAACAAAAAACTAGCAAGTATGTCTAAGATCCCATTACGCACCATCTAATGGCTCACAAATTACCACATCATAATCATCGAAATGACAGTTTGGCATCACCCAAAAAGTCTACTCCATGTTTTTCATTCCAATAGATGACAGTACCAATTCTAAGTTCCAGAAGGCATATCGTCAGACAGAGGACAATGCCATGTCCAATTGTAAGAAACAGCATTTCGTTGTCCACCGGCATGCACTGAACTAGCGTGAGTGACAGTCTCGGTGTAGTATCCTGCATTTGTGATTTTAAGAAGTTTGGCTTTGCAAATCCATGTCTAAAAGACAACCAGACTAGTTTTTTATTTATTGTTTCAATTTTTTGTGGCTTGTAGTTTTGAGGTGAAGCTTAGCACTGCCTGCAGCACCACAATCACGTAGTTTTGATTACAGTAACGCAACCAGCCATACTTGCATTTTCCAGTCACATAGCGAGCAATGAATTAGTGTCAATGATATTTTCTATTATTCTAGTAGCTTACCTTTCTGACTTTAAGCCATCTGGTAAGACAAATTCGTCACTGAAAGACAACAGGGCTCATTTTTATTTATTGCTTTCATTCGAATTTTCGTATTATGATTAATAGTGTGTGTGCTTGCTGTGTGCAGATGCAGGACGACTCAAGGACAGCTGAAGGCACATTAAGCCACAATCAGTCTCCTGCTGACTGCTGGCTTGAAGTGTAGCAGTTCCAAAGAAACTGATGCATCACATAGGACACATTAAGTATTGCTTGTTTTGTCAAGAAGCCCTGCTGTCAAGGTGTTTTCCAGCATACCTATTGCAGAACTACACTCCCCTCAGGCTGGGTGGCAGGTTGTAACTTGGGCTTGTTGCTTGAGATGGAGGGACAACATGGAGACTGGCAGTCTGGCTTCACCTCCCCCCGCTACAGGAAGACAAGTGGCTGTTCATTAAAAAGTATCCAAGGAAGTATGTACATGAGTGAGGGGAGGGTTTTGCTGATTATTGGAAGTGCATTATGAAATACCTTAGGGAAATAGTGTTGCAAAGAAGGGTAATGTGCACTCAGTATGCCTGCCACGAGGCCTCATCCAAGACTTGGAGGACACCATGCCTGTGGCTATTAAGGATACAGAGTGCAGTCCTCTGCAAGTTGTGGCTCATATTGGTGCCAATTATGCCTATTGTTTGCATTCTGAGGCCATCCTCAGTTCCTCCTGGCAGTTTGTGAAATAGTGAAGACTGCTGACCTTGCTCATGGCATGTAGTATCAACCTATAACGGACTGCGGTGATTTTGTTTGGCTAAATGTGAAGGATCTCAATTAGAACTCTGTTATTTCTATGATTGTCTTGGATGCAGATTTCTGGACTTGTGTTATGAGGTGGAGAATTTTAGGACTCCCCTTTCATAGTCAAGTATGCACTACATAGAGGAAGCAGCTACGCAAGTAGAAAAGTACATGTCGAGTACATATAGTTTTTTTTTTAAGGCTATGCGATAGTTTGAGGTCTTCTGATGACTGCTCACCAGTCAATAATTGGAGAGCAAAATAAGACCACATATAAAAAGTAGATACACTCTGTATGTCAAGATTACAAATGTAAATTCGTAAGAAAGACCCTGAATTTGCCATTCTCCAGGAAAACTGCTTCCAGTCAAATCACTCAAAATGGAGAGCTGGATGAAACAAAAAGTAGAACAGAAAGCTCAGAAATATTTAAAGGGGGGCACGGAACATTTACTGATAAGGTGGGTTGGCCATCATAGGAGAGGGAGTGTTCTTTGCAAATGACTAATATATTATGTCTATCAAGGTCAAAATTTAATCTGACTGCAAAATTCTCTGGGTGCAAGTAACTAGCCTGTCTCAACTCAAATTCATTGTTGAATGTTTTTACTTGCCACCCAATTCCACTGTAACAGTTGTGAATCATTCAAAGAAATTCTACATCAGCAGCATGAAAGTACCATTATCATACAATATTAGTTGAAAGCGACTTTAGCCTACCGAGTGTAGACTGGGATGTTCATGGATTCACTTTCAACTAATACTATATGATTAGGGTACTGTCTATACCATTGCAGGTGGTATAGACAGGTAGCAGGTAGCAGGTCAGAATGCTTTCTCCAAAGACTGCCTTCAGCAACAAGTGGACAATCCACACACACTGGAAATATTTTAAACCTCAGCTACAAACAGACCTGACCTTGTCAGCAGTGTCATTACAGAGACAAGGCTTTGCAATATCTATGTCATCTTAGCCATGATGTTTACTTAAGTTAATAAACCCACCAAGAAGGTTACAACATTTTTTATGCTGGAAAGAGCAAATTAGCAGTTGTTAACTTTCGACTTAAACAGTGAATCAACATCATATAATTCCAGAATGATGGACAAATATGAATTATATGCAAAGATTAAACTGAGCTGAAAATACATTTTGGAGAAATATACACTGAATAGTTGATTACGGATGGAAAAAGTCCACCATGGTTTAATAACAATTCATAAAAAAATACATATATATATAAAATAAAATAAATAAAAAAAGGAGGAAGAGAGAGCAAGAGAGAGAGAGATTGTTGCATTCTCTATAAAAAATAAAAATTTAAAAAAAAATGCAGAAATGTCAATAGGCAAAAGTTAGTAGAAATTCAAACATCTATAGAACGATCAATATGTGAAATGTACATCTTCCACCATCTTATGTTTGGGAAAGATCAGGCTGAGAATCATCCAGTCAGGTTTGGCAACAGAAGACAGCAAAAGGGAAGCTGAATTTTTAAATTTTCCACTTAAACAATCACTCATGATGGAGGATCATACAGGCATGCCATTGTTTGACTGTATGGAGGACATAGATATGTGCTCCCATGCCATTGAAAAGCAAGTGTAAAAGTTGAAAACAAACAAGTCACTGGGACAGAACAGACTCCCAATTCAGTTTTCTACCGAGAGTACTCTTCGGCACTTGGCCCTTACTTGGCTCTCCAATTATCGTGAATGTCTCAGCCAGTGCAAAGTTCCAAGTGAATGGAAAAAAATACAGGTAACCCTACTAAGTTAGAGGGACAAAAGTATGGACTTTTAAAATTATAGACTAGTATACCGTATTTACTCGAATCTAAGCTGCACTTTTTTTCCGGTTTTTGTAATCCAAAAAACCGATGCGGCTTAGAATCGAGTGCAAAGTAAGTGGAAGTTCTGAAAAATGTTGGTAGGTGCCACCACAACTAACTTCTGCCGTCAAATATAGGTAGCGCTACACAGGCATGCTTTGCAGGCACAAAGATAAATACTGGCACCAAAACCTCTGCGTCAGTAAATAAATTAAAAAGGTGGAAGGCGAGCTTTTTTCTCCGCCCCGAGTTTCGGCCACTGCATTTTCATACATTATCCAACGAAGGAAATACAAATTTCGTATTGTTCATCTTCGAATGTAGCAGCATTTCAATGTACTACGAAAATCCGAATGGCAAGATTGTTTGGGATGTTTGTCAATATAGGAAACTCTACATTCTGAATTTTTTCCTACCTGTGAGAAGAGATGGTTGTTAACAGGAACTTTTATGAATTGTGAATAACATGCAGTATTCCCTTCACCATAAGAATAATACGAATATAAACATTTTGTCATGTATTCTTTCATGTTTTCAGCTATCTCATTTAAATCCTGTCTGCCTAATAAACTATGAAATTAGAGTGAGACAACAGCAAAAGCGGAAGAATACACATATCACGTCATGTTTATATTCGTATTATTCTTATGCCTAATAGTGATACAGTCAGAAGTGAAGCACGGCAATTGACTAGATTTTTAAATCTAAGATGACTCTAATTTCAGTGCAGAATGTAATGTACTAAAAGAGGCGTCTGAAAAGATTTTCAAACAGAGAAAAATTTTCGCTAAACTCTCATTCAGAACATCTTCTATCATACGCAGTCTATTATTTGGTTCTTGATGATCATTATCAAAGAAAGCAGCAGTGTAAGCAACAACAAATAGCAGTTTCTTGTAATTATTTTGCTTATGAGACGATTCCTCTCTCTCTCTCTCTCTCTCTCTGATTTTTTTAATTTAATTGTATGCGGCGGTATCGTGCAGAAAAGCAAGCCATGCGGCGAGCGGCGACAGGCCGTAAACACTCATTATCCGAAAGCGACAAACAATGCATGGCACAATACAGTAATGCATTTTCAGCTTAGAGTGACAGAAACACCTATAACAAAGAGAACGGCACTTATCAGATCAAAGAAAAATAAGCAATCAATTCAAACCAGACGAAGCACCTGAAAAAGGAAGGGTACCCGTATAAATACGGATGGAGCGCTTGACGCATAGCAATGGCTACCTGGTAAAGGTTAACTGCTAAGCTTACAACTCGAACCAAATTACTGTAGCTGTATCGTCATTCATTCAACCAAAATTACGTCTCATATTATAATGGACCAACTTTGTTTTGATTTGGACGTGCAGCCTAAAACTTTTCTCTCACCTTGAATTTCGAGTCTCAAGTTACAGGTGCGGCTTAGATTCGGGAAATTTTTTTTTTCCCCTTGATTTAGAGTCTCATTTTTCAGGTGCGGCTTAGATTCAAATGCGGCTTAGATTCGAGTAAATACGGTACTTAAAGTCAGTTTGCTGCAGAGTTACCGAGCATATTTAAAGCTCAAATATAATAAATTTGCTTGAGACAGAAAAGCTTCTGTCTACAAATCAACATGGATTTAAAAAGCACTGCTCTTTCGAAACTCAACTTTCCCTTACTTCACATAATATTCCGCAAACCATTGATGAATAGCTAAAGGCAGATTCCATATCTCTCGATTTCCGGAAAGCATTTGATGCAGTGCCACACAACAGTCTATTAATGAAGGTCGAAGCATGCAAAAGAGGTTCTCAGATATGTGAGTAACTCAGAACATTGTAGTACACTAGACTTAACAGCGAGTCTTTATCAGAGCTGAAGGTATCATCGTGAGTGCCCCAGGGAAGTGTCAATGAGCACTCTTGTTCAGTACATACACAAATTATCTGTCAGATAAAGTAAGCAGCAATCTGTAGAGTAAAGGAAAGTGTCAGCATTGAGTCACTGTAGGAAGATACAGGATGATTTGAACAAAACACCTATTCCTATTGCTAATCTATTCCATTTTATTCCTCTTGCTCAAAATGTGAAAGTAATCTAAGTTAATGTGGATGAGTACAACACAATACTGCAATGTTCGAACACAATATTAGTTGGATGCTGATGACACCGTCATTTCAATTAAACATCTACGCATAATGCTGCAAAGCAATATGATATGGAATAAGCAATGAAGGCTGGTTGTAGGGAAGGCAAAAGTATGACTTCAGGGCAAGATTCTAGGAAAATTAGCTCATCTATAAAGGAGAGCATGAACAGAACACTTGTGTGACCCACTCTTGAGTACTGCTCAAGTATTTAGGATCCCCACCTTGTTGGATTAAAGGAACTCATTGAAGCAATTCACAGATGTGCAGCTGGATTTGCTACTTTATGTTCGAGTCTTGTGGAAAAGCGTTGTGAACTCAAACTGGAATCCCTGGATGGAAGATGATGTAATTTTTCTGAAACACTATTGAGAGAGTTCATAGTACTGGCATTTGA
The DNA here is from genome assembly GCF_023898315.1 of Schistocerca nitens. Classification (NCBI taxonomy): domain Eukaryota; kingdom Metazoa; phylum Arthropoda; class Insecta; order Orthoptera; family Acrididae; genus Schistocerca; species Schistocerca nitens. The sequence goes on from NC_064621.1 coordinate 486,852,910, forward strand.
GACATACTGCAGAATGGTTCTACTGCCACCAATGTACATCTCATGTAAGGAGCACAAGGACAAAATAAGAGAAATTACAGTCGGTATGGAAGCAGCAGGCAGTTAATTTTCCTTTGCTCCAGATGCAATTGGTACTCCTAAGGAATAACAGCAGTATTACAAAGTACCAACCAATAAGCACCACATGATGCCTTGTGGAGTAGTGATTTAATCTGCTATCAAGTTTCCTGGATGTTGTTGGACAAAAGAGCAAGGTCATCAGAGAACCACGGAGAGTTTAAGTTTATTTTGTCTTTAGTCTTCCGAAACTGATGTTTTTGGGTTAACCTTTTACTATGTTCCAATTATACACTATGTGATCAAAAGTATATGGACACCGCCAAAATCATATGTTTTTCATATGAGGTGCATTGTGCTGCCACCTACTGCCAGGTACACCATATCAGCAACCTCAGTAGTCATCAGAAATCGTGAGAAAGCAGAATGGGGTGCTCTGAGGAACTCACGGACTTTAAACGTGGTCAAGTGATTGGGTGCCACTTGTGTCATACGTCTGTAAGCGAGCTTTCCACACTCCTAAACATCCCTAGGTCCACTGTTTCCAATCTCATAGTGAAGTGGAAACATGAAGGGACACATACAGCACAAAAGTGTACAGGCTGACCTCATCTATTGACTGACAGAGACCGCCGACAGTCGAAGAGGGTCGTAATGTGTAATAGGCAGACATCTATCCAGACCATCACATAGGAATTCCAACTGCATCAGGATCCACTGCAAGTACTATGACAGTTAGGCAGGAGATGAGAAAACTTGTATTTCATGGTGGAGCAGATGCTCATAAGTCACACATCATGCCGGTAAATGCCAAACGACACCTAGCTTGGTGTAAGGAGTGTAAACATTGGACGATTGAAGTGGAGAAATGCTGTGTGGAGTGATGACTCATGGTACACAATGTGGCGATCCGATGGCAGGGTGTGGGTATGGCGAATGCCCGGTGAACATCACCTGCTAGCGTGTGTAGTGCCAACAGTAAAATTCGGAGGCGGTGATGTTATGGTGTGGTCGTGTTTTTCATGGAGGGGCTTGCACCCCTTGTTGTATTGCATGGCGCTATCACAGCACAGGCCTAAACTGATGTTTTAAGCAACTTCTTGCTTCCCACTGTTGAAGAGAAATTCTGGGATGGTGTCTGCATCTTTCAACATCATCAAGCACCTATTCATAATGCACGGCATGTGGCAGTGTGGTTACACGACAATAACATCCCTGTAATGGACTGGCCTGCACAGAGTCCTGATCTGAATGGCCTGCACAGAGTCCTGATCTGAATCCTACAAAACCTTTGGGATACTTTGGACCGCTGACTTCGTGCCAAGCCTCAACGACCAACATCGATACCTCTCCTCAGTGTAGAACTCCGTGAAGTATGGGCTGCCATTCCCCAAGAAACCTTCCAGCACCTGATTGAACATATGCCTGCAAGAGTGGAAGCTGTCATCAAGGCTAAGGGTAGGCCAACACCATACTGAATTCCAGCATTACTGATGGAGGGCGCCACAAACTTGTAAGTCATTTCCAGCCAGGTGTCCCGATACTTTTGTTGGGAGAGCCAGGCCTAACAAAACTCTACCATCTAGTGAGCAAGATGTATGAGACAGGCGAAATACCCTCAGACTTCAATAAGAATATAATAATTCCAATCCCAAAGAAAGCAGGTGTTGACAGATGTAAAAATTACTGAACTATCAGTTTAATAAGCCACGGCTGCAAAATACTAACACGAATTCTTTACAGACGAATGGAAAAACTAGTAGAAGCCGACCTTGGGGAAGATCAGTTTGAATTCCGTAGAAATGTTGGAACACGCGAGGCAGTACTGACCCTATGACTTATCTTAGAAAATAGATTAAGGAAAGGCAAACCTACGTTTCTAGCATTTGTAGACTTAGGGAAAGCTTTTGACAATGTTGACTGGAATACTCTCTTTCAAATTCTGAATGTGGCAGGAGTCAAATACAGGGAGCGAGAGCCTATTTACAATTTGTACAGAAACCGGATGGCAGTTATAAGAGTTGAGAGGTATGAAAAGAAAGCAGTGGTCCGCAAGGGAGTGAGACAGGGTTGTAGCCTATCCCCGATGTTATTCAATCTGTATATTGAGCAAGCAGTAAAGGAAAGAAAAGAAAAATTCAGAGTAGGAAATAAAATCCATGGAGAAGAAATAAAAACTTTTGAGTTTCGCCGATGACATTGTAATTCTGTCAGAGACAGCAAAGGACCTGGAAGAGCAGCTGAATGGAATGGACAGTGTCTTGAAAGGAGGATATAAGATGAACATCAACAAAAGCAAAACAACGATAATGGAATGTAGTCGAATTACGTTGGGTGATGCTGAGGGAATTAGATTAGGAAATGAGGCACTTAAAGTAGTAAAGGAGTTTTGCTATTTGGGGAGCAAAATAACTGATGATGGTCGAAGTAGAGAAGATATAAAATGTAGACTGGCAATGGCAAGGAAATCGTTTCTGAAGAAGAGAAATTTGTTAATATCAAGTATAGATTTAAGTGTTGGGAAGTCGTTTCTGAAAGTATTTGTATGGAGTGTAGCCATGTATGGAAGTGAAACATGGATGATAAATAGTTTGGACAAGAAGAGAATAGAAGCTTTTGAAATGTGGTGCTACAGAAGAATGCTGAAGATTAGATGGGTAGACCACATAACTAATGATGAAGTATCGAATAGAACTGGGGAGAAGAGGAGTATGTGGCACAACTTGACAAAAAGAAGGGACCGGTTAGTAGGACATGTTTTGAGGCATCAAGGGATCACAAATTTAGCATTGGAGGGCAGCGTGGAGGGTAAAAATCGTAGAGGGAGACCAAGAGATGAATACACTAAGCAGATTCAGAAGGATGTAGATTTCAGTAAGTACTGGGAGATGAAGAAGCTTGCACAGGATAGGGTAGCATGGAGAGCTGCATCAAACCAGTCTCAGGACTGAAGACCACAACAACAACTTGACTTTAGATTTTGCATTAGTTAAGGTGAATTCTGTTTTTTTTATCAGCTGTGGGTAAAATTCAAAATTTCATAAAATTTCCAATGCCGATAGTCTATGGATACAGTCATGTGACTTCTTAAAACCTGCAAAGGTTGTCGCAAAAGGCTTGTTTTGTTTCCTGCAATATGTCATTCATAATATTACTAAAGTTTGTTTTCTGGTCTGATAGACCTATGATTATCGAAAGATTCTGTAACAAGATGAGAAAGAATATGTGTCAGCAGTAAATCAGAAGTGATCTCTGAGTATCACATCTGTGGAAATAATTATTTACAATTACAATTTGTATTGATTTTGAATTATTTTAAAATTTACAGAGCAACACAATGAAGCAATACAGATCATTTATATACATTTAAGAATGTGCATGCAATGATAAGCGATCAATGCCAGAACAATCCCCTATTATGTCTCAATATTTTACTCTAATTATTGAAGTATAATGATTTATATTTTAATGCCCATAAGGATGCTCATACCAATAAACTTATTTTCAATTCATTTCACAAACCATTGCATCACAATCTAAAGACATAAAAATAATGACTCAAAATAAAATACTAGAATGCTCTCAACATTCTCATCCTAACACAGAGGTAGCATGACTGTGAGCAAATGATGATAATCTCCAACAAATACAATTCTTTGGTAGGCACAATCTCGAGTCTGAGATACACATGTTTAGTTGTTCCTTTCTAATAATCATATAAGCAATCAAGTTCTAGTTTTTCTATGAGAAATGGATGAAACTGAATTACAATCTGTTCTGAAGTACAATGTCTAATAAGAACTGGAAAGGATTCTTCTAATTATTCCTGAAGGGTAAAAGGTGAGCATCCATTGAGATTCAGAGTGCTTAGGTCACACCAAATCCTGATGACCAATGTCGCTTCTTGTGGCAAACATTCACAATGCCATACTCAATTATTACTGGCTGAAGGTAACTAATTAGCTGGCATTGCAAAGACTGATAGGTCACATCCACAACATTTTACATGAAGCTTTGGGCAGGACACATTTCTTTCACTCAATGCAATGACCAATGGATTAAAATGAATATTCTTCAAGAGTGTTTAAAATGACAACATTTTTGTGATGTGTTAACACTGACTAGACAGGTAGGTAATTGGTACAGCTCTTCTTGAATCTGTGCCCCCCTCCCCCCCATTAATCTAATTTGGTAAAGGGTCACTGACAAATGAACAGTAATTAAGAACTGGTCAAACAGAAGTTTTGTAAGTGGTCTCCTCCTTGGTGAACTGCAATTTCTTATGTTCAGAGAATATCCATGCCAATTATGACACACTGACTTCTACAAGATGTGACATGGTTGGCTTTATACACTCAATGACTGAAGAGGTAAAGGATTTACATCTGTAATTCCAATCTGTGACTATAAAATAGTGATCTTGGAATACTGATTTCAATAAATAATGACCATCCTCAGATCTGAATACACGCAGGAGGAATAATATTACAGTGTAACCTAAGAAGCTTAATGTGGACATTCCAACTCTTTTATTTTGTTTACAAGTTATTCTACCTGTCAGTATTTAGACTGAGGATCAGCTGTATTGACTGAAACCAATAGTCAGAGGACAATATTTTGTGATCATAGATTTGGAAAACCCATGCCGATTCCTACAAACAAACTGTCATATTAAAGCACAAAATACATCCAAATATCTATAGCAAACTGGCATTGTGAGATAGGTCCACAGTTCTGCACATTCGTCCTGCAATCCCCCTTACAGAGTGGAATGGCATATACCTATTTCCTATTATGTGGAACACTCCACTGCTCCAGAAAACTACAATAATACTATTGCTAGAAGAGGCACCAGCTCTTCCTCATATTGAATAAAGAATCTAATGGGTATTGAAAAAGATGCAGTGGCCTTTCCTCTACTGAGAATCTTCAGATGATTTTCAGTTCTGCACTCCCTAATTTATATTTGCTGGATCTGGCTCCCACCAGTAAGTTTTTATATAAAAACATGAAGAAATGGCTGGATGAAAATTCATGTCATATTTTGAGAATGAATCTGATGTGAATGCTTATTTTATTGATCTTGTGCTGAAGGTATTATAAAAAAAATTCTGGGCTAACTGCATTGACTATGTTGGAGAGACGGCCATTCTCACTTAAACCTTGTGATCTATTTTTCTCAAGATGAGATACCTAAAATACTTACGCTTTTGCTCATATTTTTAAAGCTGTGCTTTCTCAACACACTGGATTGATTGCCTTCTTCCACACCAAGTAATTCCACAGCTCCTCCTGTAAGATTGGTACCCCACATTTTCAGATTTACTGCCACAGGATTGTTATTCAGTAAAGCAAAATGTGCCTCTCTCTGGCTCGAACTACCCACTGTTCCAAAATTAAGCTCAGTCTCATTCTGCCCAGTGATGATTACCTGAAAATTGAACACAAATTTTCATTAATTCTATAAAAAGTATGGTTAGGACATATAACAGGAACATAATGACAGATGTACATAATGACAAATGTACATTTCTGTATAAGATACAAGTGAAAAGATAGGAAAGGTTGTGATACTGTAAACAGACGAATCAATGCCCTTATGTTTCTATTCTGACCTACTCTGGGCATTTCAGTGCATTGTCCTTCCCCCTCAAAAACTCTAAACTCATCTCCTATTCTCCCTTTTAGCCACTTCTTTTGATTGTTGTGACCAGTAGCTCTAAAAAGCTGAGATACAGTAGTCACCCAGAAAAAAGGCAGCTTGCAACAATGTCAGAAACACTGGTTTCCATTTTACACCCAAAAATTATACTGAATATGACAATGTAAAAATCCACAAACTACAGTGCGTTTAAAATTCATTGTGACTTTTGATATTTGGCTCACTAGGGGAGACATGACACTGTTGCCAAGGTAACACCAATGGTGAGCCAGATTTCCCTACCAAGCAACCAGCAGTTTGGTTGGTAAAGCGCCCCTGTTGCCATGCCATGGATAAACAAACAATACCACATAGTGTTGTGCATCAGAGGCTCATACGTTCATTAGCTCTCGTTGTAAAGTGATATTTTCTGGCGTTGAACTGTACTAAAGTCATCATGTATTGTGAACAAGTGTTTAGTGTTGGCTCTGCATTAATAATAATGGTGCCGCACGTTATATTTCACGAGATTCGCAATAGAAGTGGTCATCCAAGAACATGTTCACCAGCTGTAAAGATAATGTTCTGTTGCAAAATATTCCTCCCAACTCGACAATAGTAATGGACAATGCACAATACTACTCTCTTGTGATGGATAAAGCTCCATCAGCGCAGCGGAGGAAAGTAGCTATTCTTCTACAAGTATAAAGAAATGTTTGATTGGATAAAACTGAAACTACCTTGCGTAAAGCAAAGTTAATGGAATTTGTAGCACTGTACAAGCTAAAAATTCCATGCTACCAGGCCGTCTAAATGGCTAACGCTAAAGAGCACAGTTTAATCAAATCCAGCTGCTTCGCTGAGTTTTAACATGTTTGAATACCACACAGCGGGCCCAGGTTTGTTTCTGGGCCAGGTTGGAGATTTTCTCCGCTCGTGGACTGGCTGCTGTGTTGTCATCATCACCAACACGCAAGTCACCAAAAGTGACGTCACCTGAAATAAAACTTGCAATCCGTAGGCTGAACTTCCCCGGGCTGGGCCTCCTGGCCATCAATACCACATTATCATTTCATTTAATATCACAATTTAATCAGGCTTCCTCCACATCATGCTCGTTTAAATCTGACTGAGAATATATGGCCTAGGTGAAAAGTAAAGTGGCAAAAAAGAACACGAAATTTACCCTCAGTGAGGTTGAAATGCTGACAAAAAACAAGTCATTGCAAATGTTGCATCATAAGACTGCACTCAAGTTGTCAGCCATACCGAGAATTTAGTTGTGGAGACATGCATTCATGAAGGACTGTGTGAGTTTTGAGTAATATGTTACTTCTCTTGTTGCTGTGTTAACATCTGCTTCTTTTGCCTAAACATAGAAGAGTTTACAGGTATACATCTCACTAACATTCTAATGATATATCTAAAAACAAAGATGATGTGACTTACCAAATGAAAGTGCTGGCAGGTCGACAGACACACAAACAAACACAAACATAGTGATGTCTGCTTGTGTCTGTATATGTGTGGATGGATATGTGTGTGTGTGTGCGCGAGTGTATACCCGTCCTTTTTTCCCCCTAAGGTAAGTCTTTCCGCTCCCGGGATTGGAATGACTCCTTACCCTCTCCCTTAAAACCCACATCCTTTCGTCTTTCCCTCTCCTTCCCTCTTTCCTGATGAGGCAACAGTTTGTTGCGAAAGCTTGAATTTTGTGTGTATGTTTGTGTTTGTTTGTGTGTCTGTCGACCTGCCAGCACTTTCATTTGGTAAGTCACATCATCTTTGTTTTTAGATATATTTTTCCTACGTGGAATGTTTCCCTCTATTATAACATTCTAATGAAGTTGACATTTTGCAGGATCATAAAACAATGTATTATTAAACTAGTAACTGAGGGCAAGACGTATCAATAGTTATGAGAAAATCCAGTCTTGGTGTAAAAATAAATGTGCAGTTTCTTCACTTATATTGTTGCAAAACCCACTGCAACTCTCGCTTCACAGGCTATTGATGGTCCTTAAAAATTACAATATTTCACATAAAAAAAATCTGTAGTTGCATGAATGTTGCGGAAGATACGGAAGTTTTGCATATTGATCATATGGCAAAATACCCTTCTCTTTGCGTGTTATCATTTGCAAAATCTTGTTTCAGTATCTCAGACATTTATGATAAATGAGGGATTTATGTATATTTCATTCTCGCTTTTTCAATGGTGAGGGAGGAGTGTGTTCATGATGGAGCCCTTTACATACACTCCATTTTCTCAACATTGGAGACAGATAGTGATACCCTTCAAGGTTTAAAGAATAATTTAATATGTTATCTACATTTCATATGCAGCAACATATGACCTAACACACACAAATATAAATTCATATTGGCCCATATTTTTCACTGTAAACTTTAAGAATTTTTGCAATAGCTAATACAGATATATCACAAAAACTATGACCATTAGCGAAATGATAGGTAATTCATCATGAAGCTGATGAATGAAACAATAAGATGTGCGAGATTCGGAGTTTATTACCGTAATGTTTCTTTAAAACGGTTTTAGAGAAAGACACGCTTGCACAGCTGACAGGTTATAAGCTGAGCAGGACTGGCGTCATCATCACCCGCTGATGCATCCAGCACATGTTGCATGCTGGCAATGGTGCTCCCCTTCACTCACTCCGTACTGAACTGTCAATAGTCACAACTAATTTTAAATGTACTATAATGTATTGAGTCACTGTCACTGACCCTCCACCCCCCCCCCCCCCCCGTTGCAATACATGCATAAACAAATCTACAGTCAACTACTCTACTATTAGTGTGTTTCACAATTCTTGCAATCAGTCATAAGCAGATAACTTGTAGGATGAGCAGACAGGACACCACTGAATCAAAATTTAACCAGACAATCTCACTGAACTATGTTCTCATTCAACAACTCCATTCACTCAAATACTACTCCAGATATATATCTCTGTTTATCCCAGTGGAGATTTTTCCCCCTTCTATTTCAGATAATTCTATTCAGCTTTCAGCATTCTTTGTTTTGCAGAGGTTCATTTAACTTCTATATCAAACTGAAACTCACTCACTCTCTCTCTCTCTCTCTCTCTCTCTCTCTCTCTCTCTCACACACACACACACACACACAGACAGACAACATATACAAAACTTTGCAAAAAATACAGTATTTAGGATTTCCACAGGCTACAGCAGCATAAAAGTGTCTTCATACAGGTTTAGGTATTTAAATCGCCCGAGAAAATAACACTGCAACACCAAGAAGATGTGGCAAGATTTTGACACGATAGAAGAGACTTAATGCTCAATCCATAATGGGAAAAGGAATGTAGACAGATTTGCTGAACGACAAGTGATTGACTAAGAGCCTACATTTCACAAAAAGATTGTTTTTCACCATACAATGCATCAATTTATATTTTCTGTGTTGCAGTTAAAAACCTTCATACATTCAATATTACACATACTCCACACTTACTGGGTTAACTTCTTGAAGGCCCTGTTTGTTCCAAAATCTGATAGGTACCTCACTATAAAATATTACTTTAACAAAGAGCACACATATAAAGACACAGTACAAAAGTCATAATCTCACAAAGGAATTTACTAAGTCTAGTTGGCTTTGAGAAGGTTTTATGTGCACGTAGAATATTCTTGCAGGAATTTCTGTCCTATTCAATACATCAGAGAGTTTTTCCACAACTTAAGTACAAAAACTCATGTCATTAGGATCTAAATAATGGCGTAAAAAGATCTTGCCAAAAGCTGATAGTATTTTTAAAATTTTGTTTTCAAAAACAAAAGTGTGGCCTACTGGGCTTGGTGGAATTATGATTTATGCACAAAAAGTCACTGGAAGGGCAGAGCTGTGCTTTAACCAAACAGTGTGCATTATTATTTGACGGCAGCCCTACAAAAGCTTGTATTTCTAAGAGTGTGCGTGAGAAGTACAAAATGTATCCAACTGAAACTTATATGAAAAAAAGAACACATACATTACTAGGAACTTCTGACCACTAACAAGTCCAAGGCTTTTCAAGAGCATCATCAAGGAGACAAGGATTAGTGATTATAATGTTTTTACAACAACAATGATCATCATAAGTAAAAGATTCATCACAAAAGTTAGAAACATAGTTGTGTTTGATAGAATAGATAGGCATCACTAAGATCCTACTTGAAAGACTAATAAAGGAAAAATTTTTGTAAATACTATTAATGCATAAAAGGTCTGATTAAACTTCAAATACACAACAAATCATGCTCTATAAAAATACACAAAGTAAGGTGATAAAAAAATCCATCAAAAATCCTCTTTGGTGTAACAGTATAATTTGAAAAAATATTGCAGAAACAATTGTACCAATATGCTCCCGTCACACACTTACTAACAATATAAAAATAAACACTCCTGGGAGACTGAGACAACATAAGGTCGACATGAACCCTGAGGAAATTCATTTTATATTGAATATGCTTTGTTATTATCACGTTTTTAGGTGGTGTTAACTGAAAACTTTCCATATAGTGAATGACTGATTGGTTGACTGACTAAACAGTAAGTCTGTTGATTCAGCTGTAGTTCACCTGGAGTTAGTATGTCTACGAGGAAGGTGTTCTGATGATGAAAGTACTTACAAGGGAACCTCCCCATCGCACCCTCCTCAGATTTAGTTATAAGTTGGCACAATGGATAGGCCTTGAAAAACTGAACACAGATCTATCGAGAAAACAGGAAGAAGTTGTGTGGAACTATGAAAAAAATTAGTAAAATATACAAACTGAGTAGTCCATTCGAAGATAGGCAACATCAAGGACAATGGGAATCAATGAGCGCCGTGATTAGCGAGAGCAGCTACGGAACGAGAGGTCCTAGGTTCAAGTCTTCCCTCGAGTGAAAAGTTTAATTTTTTATTTTCAGTTTATGTGACAAACTCTTATGTTTTCATCACTTTTTTGGGAGTGAATATCACATCCACAAGAAAACCTAAATCGGGCAAGGTAGAAGAATCTTTTTACCCATTCGCTAAGTGTACAAGTTATGTGGGCCGACAACATATTCCTGTCATGTGATGCACATGCCGTCACCAGTGTCGTATAGAATATATCACAGTGAACAGAGACGTCAATGAGCGAACGACAGATCATAACTTTGCGAAAATAAACAAAGTAAAATTTACATTTGAGGGCAGATATGAAACCAGGACCTCTCGTTCCACAGTTGTCGCGCTAACCACGGGACCACGGTGCTCCTCAGTTCATAATATCCTTGATGTTGCCTATCTTGCACATGGACTACTCAGTTCGCATATTTTGTTTATTTTTTTCATAGTTCCAAACAACTTCTTCCTGTTTTCTCGATTGATGTGTGTTCAGTTTTTCAAGGCCTATCCACTATGCCAGCTTATAACTAAATCTGAGGGGGGTGCGATGGGGAGGTTCCCTTGTTAGAAGCAGTATGACTGAGGTAATACTGATGACAGAGCTGATAAATAACTTACAGAGAACTATATGGTATTATATAGGTCAGAGCAGGTTCCTCTGTGGAGAGAGAAATCCCACCCTGCATCCAACCCCTACTAGCCTTTTGAAGGCCAAAGACAATTACAGAGCCAAGAATGCCTACTAGTCAACAGATTCAGAACAGTAAAAGTGAGAAGGCTAAAAATGTAATGGATATCAGTTGGACCATCAATAATAAAAACAAGGCGAGAGAAATAGGTATGGTACCAGGTGGGCATCCTGGGGGCTCTGTATGAGAGAGGAGGCATCCCTCTCACAGCTGTCCCAACCGTGATCTACTACAGTCGAGGCATTAAAGAGCACCCACTATTCAACAGATTGCTACCTCTAAAGTGGAAAATAGTGTCTAGCAGAAAAGGACGTCAATGGAATCCAAAAGTAATTAAAACAGAGTAAAAGAGAGATGAAACATTGAGCAGGTCAAGGAGGTAAGGTTGGGGGTCCCCCAGAACCAAACTGCACCAGGAAACACCCCAACCCCAACTTCCCTGCCCCAAAGATAGCTTAAAACCTTATGATAAAAAAACACTTTCATGGAGAAAACAGAAAACCAGTTCAACCATATGCAAGTCATTCACCCATATTAGAGACAAAGAATTTGGATCAGATAGTTTAGCATGATGGGCCGGAGGTATGCATTCCACCAGGATATGAGCTACTGTTTGTAAGACTCCGCAACCGCAATGTGGAGGTGGCTCATTACACAAAATAAAACTAGGGATTAGCCTGGAATGACCAATGTAGAGGTGACATAGGATGGTAGATTCCTTCCAGTAGGAACAAAAGGAAGAGTGCCATGCAGCAGCAGTCTTCTAGATAGTGCAGAGTTTATTAGAGTGTGCAGTAGTTAACCAAATGTCATTCCATTTGTGAGTGAGCAGAGGTGCACTCGCAAATCCACACCTGGGATCATATGACTCAGTTCAGATGATCACATTTAGCAGAGACCCCAGGGTAACAAGAGTAACATCAGTCAATGGCTGGAGACTTCTCACTGAATTACTTCATATTAAAATGTGGTCAAGGGATGTTCGTTTAATGAAATGGAGGGTTCTGTCAACAGCTGTCAGCTCTGTCATAAAAACACTGTGTTCTCAGCAATGAATGATGTTCTTGACCTGTAGGAGACACAAAAGCATATCCTTTCTTATCCATGGCTTTAGAGCCATTAGTGTAAAAGATGAAACTCCTGAAGAACTGAACATAACAGATGCCAAAAAGTCATGAGAGCAATTGAAGCTTGAGGACTGTGAATAGATCAGTCCCAGTTTGAGACCTGGATACCTATTAAAGGGGGGTGCATGAGAAAGCATATGGCGTACATTCTAGGGAGGAGAGAAAGAGGTGCTGGCAGAGAGCAGAGAGGTGCATGCCAACTGGTAATTCCAACTGAGGGCAGGTGTCAGGGAGTCAATGCCCCTCATATGCAAAAGAATGAGGTACGTTGGACAATCATGGAATTTTCGAACGGCAATTGCATAGGAGACCAAGGGTTGGTACTGTTGGAGCTGAAGAGGGAAGATCCCCACTTAGGCAGAGAGACTGTCTATGGGACAAGCCTGCAAGGTACCAGTGGCTGGTAACACTCCATCACAATGAGCTGGGTCTAACAACCTAACAATTTTCAAAGCTGAAGGTGCTGCCAAGCCATGGATCTTGTACTCGCAATCCAGTTGGGATGAGGCTAGGACCCAAATGAGGCAAAAAGAGGGGGGGGAGGGGGGGGGGGACTGCGTGGATCAGGATGGGCCATGATGTGAACAAATTTGCATGACCTGCATTTCTGCAGGAGAAAACTGGAAGCCACACAAAAGTGTTCATTTGGAGGCCCTTCAGATGGTGCCTTGGAGCTCGCATTCAGCCAAGGCTACTGAGTGGGAGCGTGCCAAATGCAAAAGTCATCAACATAAAGTGCAGGGATGGTCAGCAGCCTGAGATATGTTGTTAGCCCATTGACAGCATTGGGAAAGAGTATTTTAGTACAGAAAACTGAAGGATGCCATTCCCTTGGACATATGGAGAGCTGATTGAAGTGCTCACTAACCCAGAACAACTGGTGGGTTAAAAACTGACAAATTAAAGTTGGTACGGAGCCTCAAAAGCACTAGACATGAAGGGTAAGTAAAATGTAATGACACCACACAATGACATACGCATTAAATAGACAAAAAAAAAAAAAAAAAAAAAAAAAAAAAAAAAAAAAAAAAAAAAAAAAAGACTGTGGTGAAGTTTTGGCATTTAGAAACAGCCTGTCGTATTGCTGTTCCCAGCCTAACAAGATGGTCAGTTGTGGATCGTCCCTCTCAGAAACCACATTGATAGGTGGCTGAAAGGCCTCAAGATCTGAGCACCCTGCAAACCTTGCAGGCAACTATACTTGTGAGCAGTTTGCAGAGCATGTTGGTGAGGCCAGTCGGTCAATAGCTGTTGAAAGATTTTGAGTTTTTGCCTTGATTAAGGATTGGGTTGAAGATACTATCTCGCCATTGCAAAGAAAGATACCTTTGAGCCAAATGTGTTTACAGTCCCTGAGTAGATGCAGCCTTTAAGTAATACTCAGGTATTGGATACACTAATTATTAAATAAATCAGTGTCTGGAGCTGTATTGCGAGAGGAGACAAGAACATGATGCAGTTCCTAGTCAGTGAAAGGTTCATTATATAATTCGGCTTGGTGGGGAGAGAAACATACGAGGATGCCTTCAAATTGTCTTTCCTGCATTAGGAAGGTAGCCGGGAAAAAAGAGGATGCAGATGCTGTGGCAAAATGTATTGCAAAGTATTCAGTAATAATTGACGCATCAGTACAAAGGCCTCCCTGAAGATCAAGGCATGAGGCCCAGAAGAATACAAGGCTGAACCCACACCTGGGAGGCATGCATTCCAAGGACAAAACATAGTGATCTCAGCATTCCTCCTTACTGTGCTTTATTAGATAGCAAGCATTAGGGTGTAGCTGAGTAAAAGTGAGGATGGCGGCCTGTGAAGCATCTCTCTTGAGATGTCGCAGGGCTCTGTGACAATGCGGTAGTGATGTTCTTGGTTGACACAGCACTGGTCAGCAATGGAGGGGACCTATAAAAACCAGAATAGCAGTTGCTGTGGCATGGGTAAACATGTCAGAGATGCCTTGCACAACCTCCCTGATGCAATCTGACACAGAGGGTTGAAGGTAACAGTAGAGGCATATAACTGCAATTTGGCTCCTTAAAGCACTCAACATGGAAGTTGGTCCACCTGGCAGTGGCAAGGAGGTGACAGGATCACTGGAAAGTGGTCGCTGTTACAAATATCATCATTTGGTGATCAATGTAACAGAGCCATCAATCAGATAGCCCCATTGCAGAGTGAAAATTCCATTCTGAAAACATCCTGCACGCTGTGTCTAAGCCATGTCTCCACAATACCCTTTCTTTGCTAGTCTTACAAGTTTTGCAGGAGAACTTCTGTGAAGTCTGGGAGTTAGGAGATGAGGTGCTGACAGAAGTAGAGATGTGAGGACAGGTCATGAATTGCACTTGGGTAGCTCAGTCGGTAGAGCACTTGCCTGCAAAGGTAAAGGTCCCAAGTTCAAGTCTCGGTCTGGCACACAGTTTTAATCTGCCAGGAACTTTTCAGTGCCATCATTATTGTAATGTACAGACTGAACCGTTTATCTGAATCTACATCTACACTGTACTCTGCTGGCCTCCAAATGGTATGTGGTGGAGGGTACCTCTGGTATCATTAACTGATCCCTCCTACCCTGTTCCACTCACAAACGGTGCATGGGAAGAATGATTGTAGGTAAGCCTCTGCAATGGCTCTAACTTGTCCTTTGCACTGGCTCCAATTTGTTGAATTTTCTCAGTGTGGTCATTATCTTAGACATATCTGGTAGGCAGTCATATGTTGTCTAATTCTTCCCAGAAACTGCTGTCGCAAAATTTCAATAGTAAACCTCTCCGTGATGCACAATATTTCTCTTGTAATGTCTGCCCATGAGTTTGTTGTGCATCTCAGCAACGCTCTCACACCATCCAAATGATCCCACGACAAATGCACCCCTCTTCATTGGATCTTCCCTGACTCTCTTCTATGAGCCCTACCTGTAAGGATTCCATATTCATGAACGATATTCAAGAATCAGTCAAACAAGTACCTTATAAACCACTTCCTTCATAGATGAGTTACATTTCCTAAAATTCTTTCTGTGACTCTTAGTCTGGCATCTGCTTTTCCTACTATTTGTATTAAGCGGTCATTCAACTTAAGATCGCTCTGGATAGTTACTTCTAGATATTTTACAATAGATACTGTTTCCAACACTTTCTCATCAATAGTGTAATTGTACAGTAGTAACTTTCTTTTCCTATGTATGCGAGGTATGTTACATTTATTGTTTATTTGATGTCCATAAAGGCATGATCACTTGCTTTCAGGCTGACATTGGAAGCATTTATGAAATGGCTAAGTTTGCAACATGCTTGTGTGATGCCACAGTTAAAGTCCATGGTAAAATAACGCTATCCAAAAACAGTGAGAAGACAAAAAATAACAGGGATGAATGATGATTGCAGAGATATGTTCAGGTGAATAGATGTGTAACTGTCAAGCAACTGATCACTCAGATGATCAAGTTGCTACCAAAAGCATCTCCTCAATGACTGTTCAGTGTACGTTGCTGCATATGGGCCTCTGTCCTCCATAGCAGGTGCCAGGTTCATGCACATCAATAAAACTGGACATCCACTGTGTGGCACCAGTTGTCCATTTCAGGTAATTTGTGTTTTTGCTCCACTGAACAAATGGCCATTGGGTATGTACAGCATGAAACGTCTGAAAGCGAATGGTCCCGGACGGAGAATGGAGCATTGTGGTCTGGGGAATGTTTCCAAGATCTGGGTAGTGCTTCCATGACTCCCCTGAGTGATCTTGACATTTAGGAAGGGGCAATGGATAAACACAAGTACTGTATTTACTCGAATCTAAGCCGCACTCGAATCTAAGCTGCACCTGAAAAATGAGACTCTAAATCAAGGAAAAAAAAAATTTCCCGAATCTAGGCCGCACCTGAAATTTGAGACTCGAAATTCAAGGGGAGAGAAAAGATTTAGGCCACACCTCCAAATCAAAACAAAGTTGGGCCATTGTAATATGAGACACAATTTAGGCTGAATGAATGATGATACAGCTACAGTAGTTTGGTTCAAGTCGTAAGCTTAGCAGTTAAGCTTTATCAGGTAGCCATTGCTATGCATCAGGCGCTCCGTCCGTATTTATATGGGTACCCTTCCTTTTTCACATGCTTCATCTGGCTTGAATTGATTGCTTATTTTTCTATTATCTGATAAGTCCCGTTCTCTTTGTTATAGGTGTTTACGTCACTCTAAGCTGAAAATGCATTACTGTACAGTGTCATGCATTGTTTGTCGCTTTCGGATAATGTTTGTTTACGACCTGTCGCCGCTCGCGGCACGGCTTGCTTTTGTGCACGCTACCGCCACTTACAATTGAAAAACAAAAGAGAGGAATCGTCTCATTAGCGAAACAATGGCAAGACACTGCTATTTGTTGTTACTTAGACTGCTGTTTTCTTCGATAATGATCAACAAGAAACAAATAATAGACTGCGTATGATAGAAGATGTTCTGGACGAGAATTTAGCAGAAATTTTTCTCCGTTTGAAAATCTTTGCAGACGCCTCTTTAGTACATTACATTCTGCACAGAAATTAGAGTCATCTTAGATTTAAAAATCTAGTCAATTGCCATGCTTCATTTCTGACTGTACCATTATTAGGCATAAGAATAATACGAATATAAACATGACATGATATGTATATTCTTTCGCGTTTGCTGTTGTCTCACTCTAGTTTATTAGGCAGACAGGATTTAAATGAGATAGCAGCAAACACGAAACAATACATGGCAAAATGTTTATATTCGTATTATTCTTATGGTGAAGAGAATACTGCATGTGATTCACAATACATGAAAGTTCCTAATAGCAACCATCTCTTCTCACAGGTAGGAAAAAATTCAGAATGTAGAGTAGGCCATACTGACAAACATCCCAAACAGTCTTGCCAGTTGGATTTTCGTAGTACATTGAAATGCTGCTACATTCGAAGGAATTTGTATTTACTTCGTTGGATAATGTATGAAAATGCAGTGGTCGAAACTCAGGGCGGAGAAAAAAGCTAATCTTCCACCTTTTTTTCTTTTTTTAAATTTATTTACTGACTCAGAGGTTTTGGCACCAGTATTTATCTTTGTGCCTGCAAAGCAGGCTTACTTTGCACTCAATTCTAAGCCGCAGGCGGTTTTTTGGATTACAAAAACAGGAAAAAAAGTGTGGCTTAAATTCGAGTAAATACGGTATGCATTTATTCTTGGGGACCATTTCAACCCCTATATGCAGTTTGTTTTTCCTTGACATGATGGCACATACCAACATAACAATGCAATGTGTCACACAGCTCGTAGTGTACATGCATGGTTTGAAGAGCACCAGGATAAGCTTAACATGCTCCCCTGGTCATCAAATTCCTCGGATTTAAACCCAATAGGGAATCTGTTGGCCACCTTAGTCAGACAGTTCATGCCACAGATCCTCAACTGAGAAACCTAGTGCATATGGCCACAGTTCTGGAGTCAGCATGACTTTACATCCCTGCTAGTATGTTCCTAAACCTCACTGACTTTCTTCCTATGTGTCTCTCAGCAGTCCACACTGTAAAAGGTGCTTATTCAGGCTCTTGATAGGTGGTCACATTAACGTGACTGGTCAATGTATATATTGTTGCAACAATGCAACTACTGCAACAAATAGAATTTCTAATGGCAAAAATGGGCTACAAATTCTAATAGACTAAATAGCATATGAAAATCAGAAGGGGCTCAGTTCAATTGTCTCCAATCACTGTCTCATTAATGATAAACTACAAGATGGACCCCTCCCCCTAACTAAATGTCAGTTACTATAAATGACAGCAAAATTTTATTATCCTCTTAGCATATTTTCACCGATATCCATAACAGGAAAATTCCTTTATCAAAAGATATGATGTAAAGGCACACACTGGGCCTCCAGACATGGCACCCCGATGGGAATTTTGGTCATCACAATTCACTCATCTGCAATCATCCAGATTACCTGAATGGATAGAAATGCACAGTCAAGAACCTCCAGTTTCAAAAGTTCACATATTTTGTGATGCCTCAGAACAGGCATATGGAGCAGTACCGTCCAGTAGTACATCTGAGACTAAAAATAACATTTGTCTGTCTGGTTGTCAATATAAACAGAGTTTCTGTCAGTTTCTCCTACCAAAAAGGTAATGCTTGAATTACTAGCTGCCTAAATGTGTTCACAACTTCTGAAATATTTCTTCCAGTCTTCTGGATTTAAGACTGCAAATGTATCAACATGGAGAGATTCCCAGTGGCACTTGGCTGGGTACGAAGTAACCCAGATTCCTGGCATACATTTATTGCTAAAAGAGCAACTGAAGACCATGAAATTTTAATGCATTTGCAGTGGCAGCATTGCCCCACCATAAACAACCTGGCAGACCTGCTATCACATGAACATACATAGAGAGATTACAGTCTTCCATGCTTTGGTGGCATAGACCTTCATGGCTCACTCAACCATCTGAGACTTGGCCTCAACAACACCTCTTCTAGAAGGTAATTTCGTTTTTCGCGATGTTTTCGCACCTATTTTCGTATTTACTTAAGTTTTCGTGTAGCCAGCACTTCCATTCTCCGTATCATGCTGAGACGATATGATGCATACGTAACTATAACAAGTATTTTCCACAAATAATGTACTAAAACACTTTTCACTACACCAGAACACAGTGTGATTGTGGTCTGTTGTATGTCCCAGCCCAGTCAGAGTTCATTTGTTCACCAGAAAGTTCGGCACCAAATTTGAATTTTGTTTGCATTCTGTGTGTGTGTGTGTGTGTGTGTGTGTGTGTGTGTGTGTGTGTGTGTGTTTTGTGTGCTTCTTAGCTGTGTGTCTTTTATATGGTATTCCTTTTGTGTGTAAATGGTGCGTCTTTGAAGATTTTAGTGTATCTATTTTTCATATGTGTGTGTGTGTGTGTGTGTGTGTGTGTGCGTGCATGTAGACCTTATCTGTTTGTGCTGTTTTTATTTGTAAAGTTCCTTTAATGTGTTAAATAGTGTGCCTCTGCAGTGTGTAGCGTATTTGTTTAAGACCTGTTTTCCTTCTGCTATTGCCTTTTGTATATGGAAGTTTTCCTCAATGGTCAGTTTGCTGTATAGTCTGTGGCTGGGTTTTAGTATTGTTAAGTCTATTTCTATTGTGGTTGGGTGGTGATTGTTGGTCAGCAAATGTGCTATGGGAGCCGTTGCTTTTTAAAGCTCTGAGATGTTCCGAATATCTTGTTTCGAAGTTTCTGCATGTTTGTCCTATGTATACTGACTGGCAGGTGTTGCATATGAGTTCACATATTCCTGGTCTGTTAAATTTTTCCATGGGTGTTTCTTGTGTTCTGATCTTTTTCTGTGATGTGTTCTCTGTCCTGTACCCTATTTGGAGTCCCTGTTTCTTTAATATGTTGCCAATTCTGTGAACAATCTTGTTATTGTAGGTGAGTACGTGCGATTTCGTTTTGTTTGTGTGTTGTTGCTCTGTTGTGTCTTGTGTGCGGTCATTGTTTGAGTTTTGTGTTGTTTTGTGTTGGGTGAGGTAACCAACAACAACAAGCACCACCATTCACAACCAGTCAAACCACCCATTAACACATAAGCATGCAAACTTCAGATTCATGCTCCACAGATTAAACAGAACACCCATGAACAAACAGAACTACACACAAGAACTAAACACAATAAAACAAACAGCAGTAGAAAATGGTTATACTACCCATCTGGTAGACAAGTTAAATCAACAAATATGCGAACAGTACAAAAATGAACACACACACACACACACACACACACACACACACACACACACACACACACACACACACACACACACATCCTCACCCAGCACAGAACAACACAAAACACAAACAATGACCACACACAAGACACAACAGAGCAACAACACACAAACAAAACGAAATCGCACATACTCAGCTACAATAACAAGATTGTCACAGAATAGGCAACATATTAAAGAAACAGGGACTCCAAATAGGATACAGGACAGAAAACACAACACAGAAAAAGGTCAGAACACAAGAAACACCCATGGAAAAATTTAACAGACCAGGAATATGTGAACTCATATGCAACACCTGCCAGTCAGTATACACAGGACAAACATGCAGAAACTTCGAAACAAGATATTCGGAACATCTCAGAGCTTTAAAAGGCAACAGCTCCCATAGCACATTTGCTGACCAACAATCACCACCCAACCACAATAGAAATAGACTTAACAATACTAAAACCCAGCCACAGACTATACAGCAAACTGACCATTGAGGAAAACTTCCATATACAGAAGGCAATAGCAGGAGGAAAACAGGTCTTAAACAAATACACTACACTCTGCAGGGGCACACTATTTAACACATTAAAGGAACTTTACAAATAAAAACAGCACAAACAGATAAGGTCTACACACACACATAATGCAAACAAAATTCAAATTTGGCGCCGAACTTTCTGGTGAACAAATGAACACTGACTGGGCTGGACATGTAACAAAACACAATCACATTGTGTTCTGGTGTAGTGAAAAGTGTTTTACTATGTTATTTGTGGAAAATACTTGTTATAGTTACGTATGCATCACATCTCAGCATGATGTGGAGAATGGAAGTGCTCGCTACACGAAAACTTAAGTAAATACGAAAATAGGTGCGAAAACATCGAGAAAAACTAAATTACATTCTAGAAGATAGGTTAACTCCCAGCAAAAAACTTTCTCATCAACATTGTTTGGTTGCAGATGACAAGCTACCTGTAGTAATTAACACAATAGTGATCCAGAAAATTCATGCACACCAAATGTAAAGGTATTTACAAAAAGAAATGATCTGTTGTTTGAACTAAAAATGCACATAATTTTACAATCATTTAACACAAATGTTCACATTGCAGAATAAATAAAAATGAAAACCCACTGATGATGGCACAGTTTGTGTACTGAGAAAAATGGTGTTTTGCATAACTGGTGGACCTCACATTAAAAAAAAGTATCACATTATCTGCTTACATCTTCATATGTGTAATGTTACATGTTACATTTCACTTGATGTACATCTTGGATTAGTTTCTACTTGAGGTTTCTTAACTTTATTACTTGATTCTACACATTCTCTCAAATGTGAACGGTGATTATGGTTTTGATTAAGTTAAGATCATACACATATTTTTGAGAGGATCATTTTGGCACCCTCATGTGTGCACAGAAATGAGTGTCATTGATACTCACAAGCTTTTGCATTTTTTGTTATCTACTATCACTTCCTACCCATGTTAGTGAAATACATGGCAAACATACAGACATGTTTATGCACATAAATTGTCCCCTGTCAGGGGATCTGCTGGTTCATCAGTAATAATATTTTGAAATAATATTATGAAGATTGTATGCTGAAGCACCAAAGAAACTGGTATAGGCATGCGTATTCAAATAGAGAGATACCTAAACTGGCAGAATACGGTGCTGTAGTTGGCAACGCCTATATAAAACAGCAAGTGTCTGGTGCAGTTGTTAGATTTGTTACTGCTGCTACAATGGCGGGTTATCAAGATTTAATGGAGTTTGAATGTGGTGTTCCAGTCAGCGCACAAGCAACGAGACACAGCATCTCCGAGGTAGCGATGAAGTGAAGATTTTCCCGTTAGACCATCTCAAGAGTGTACTGTTATTATCAGAAATTCCGTAAAACATCAAACTGCCAACATCGCTGCACCCAGAAAAAGATCCTGCAAGAACGGGACCAGCAACTACTGAAGAAAATCATGCAGCGTAACAGAAGTGCTACCCTTCTGCAGATTTCAATGCTGAGCCATCAACAAGTGTCCACATGGGATTGACGAAACTTCATCATTATGGGCCTTCAAGCCGAAGGCCCACTCATGTACCCTCGATAACTGCATGACACAAAGTTTTACACCACACCTGGGCCCATCAACACCGACATTGGACTGTTGATGACTGGAAACATGTTGCCTGGTCAGACAAGTCTCATTTCAAATTGTATCGAGTGGATGGAGGTGTACAGGTACGGAGATAACCTCATGAATCCATGGACCCTGCATGTCAGCAGGGGACTGTTTAAGCTGGAGAAAGCTTTGTAATGGTGTGGGGGCACGTGCAGTTGGAGTGATATGGAATCCCTGATATGTCTAGATACAACTCTGACAGGTGACATGTATGTAAGCATTCTGTCTGATCACCTGCACCCATTCATGTCCATTGTGCATTCTGATGGACTTGGGCAATTCCAGCAGGACAATGCGGCAGCCCATGCATCCAGAATTTCTACGAAGTGGCTCCAGGAACACACTACTGAGTTTAAACACTTCGGCTGGCCACCAAACTCCCCAGATATGAACTTCATTGAGCATATCTGGGGTGCAAAATGCTGTTCAGAAGAGATCTCCATCCCCTCTTACTCTTACAGATTTATGGACAGCCCTCCAGGATTCATGATGTCAGTTCCCTAATTCAGACATTAGTCAAGCCCATGCCATTCATGTTGCGACACTTCTGCGTGCTCACGGAGGCCCTACCCAATATTAGGCAGGTGTACCCAGTTTATTTGGCACTTCAGTGTATTTCTGTGGATTACTCTTCTGCACATAATGCCAACAGGTTGGCTCATGTGTATCTATACATAGCCGTCAGACATTAATGACCTACAATATAAGGCATTCATTAAGTCTGGCATGCCAGCAATTAATGGATTGTTCATTTTCCCATATTTTGTGAAATTTGTACTGATTTCATATATTATTGATTACTGTATGAAATGTTTTATTATTTCTGTTTGTATGCCACTAAGTAGGCTTTCATCACTGATTGGTATACAACACATCTAGCACGCCAACAATATATGTGATGCGCCTCTGACGACTATAACATGTAATACATAATATAACATGTAAGTAGGAAGTTTGTATGGTAAGGTTGTATGTTAATGTGAGTTGTGTCATGTTTTACTTATACATGGCGATGTATGGAGATGTATGCAGATAATGTGATACTCTTCCATCTTGGTTTTATAGGTGCCCGAAAATGATAGGTCATCAAAGTTAGCTAATTACACGATTTAAATAAAGACTGTCTACATTACACGCTACTAGGGACCATGTTTTCTTTTATTTACTTAGGGGATTATTAGTAGAAATAGAAGCCGCCATCAACTAAAGACCAATTGAACATGGGGGATCAGAAGTACTGACACCAAGGCATTTCTTAAAGGGAGAGTAGTTAACTACAATACACACCGGTCCTGAACCAAGTATGCAGAAGGATCTGTGAAGAGAGAGAAGCTACCAAGAAAAACTGCAAAATCAATTTTGTAAAAAGATGGAAGAAAGAATATTTCTTAGAAGTAAAAAACTAACAAGAAACTGGTTAATTGCTGAGTGGGAGACATTGTGGGAGAGCGCCTATATCATGGAAGTAAGATGAGTGAGAGATGGAGTGGTGTTGACCTTAAGTCTTCGGATCCCAGATGGAGCAAGTATTACTCAGCCAGTGCAACTGGTCATTCTGTTGGAGATCAACCAGGGTGGAAAGGACCAGGGTGGGGAGGCTGTTCGGGGTTAAACAAATATTATTTAGTAAATATTATTAAGTAAAATATAAATTTATATTAATCTTTATAATATTTGTGTCTCTGATCAGTAACAGAACAAAGCTGTGAAACAGTATATGCTATCCTGTCAGTTCATACACAATATGTATGTGAAAACCCCATTCCAGGAATCCAGCAGGATCTCCAGTCTTACCTTAAATTGCTAAAATCCCTAGGTCCATCCCAGAACCTCTCTGCTGAGTTTATCTCCCTCCCCACCCTCTCCATTCCTATCTTCTATGTGCTTCCTAATGTACATAAACCCAACCACCCAGGACACCCCATGTTGGTTGGGTAAAGTACACCCAACACCTTCAACCTATTATTCACATGCTACTCTTCTGTCCCCCCATGAACCATGGGCCTTGCCGTTGGTGGGGAGGCTTGCGTGCCTCAGCGATACAGATGGCCGTACCATAGGTGCAACCACAACGGAGGGGTATCTATTGAGAGGCCAGACAAACATGTGGTTCCTGAAGAGGGGCAGCAGCCTTTTCAGTAGTTGCAGGGGCAACAGTCTGGATGATTGACTGATCTGGCCTTGTAACATTAACCAAAACGGCCTTGCTGTGCTGGTACTGCGAACGGCTGAAAGCAAGGGGAAACTACAGCCGTAATTTTTCCCGAGGACATGCAGCATTACTGTATGATTAAATGATGATGGCGTCCTCTTGGGTAAAATATTCCGGAGGTAAAATAGTCCCCCATTCGGATCTCCGGGCAGGGACTACTCAAGAGGACGTCGTTATCAGGAGAAAGAAAACTGGCGTTCTACGGATCGGAGTGTGATATGTCAGATCCCTTAATCGGGCAGGTAGGTTAGAAAATTTAAAAAGGGAAATGGATAGGTTAAAGTTAGATATAGTGGGAATTAGTGAAGTTCGGTGGCAGGAGGAACAAGACTTCTGGTCAGGTGACTACAGGGTTATAAACACAAAATCAAATAGGGGTAATGCAGGAGTAGGTTTAATCATGAATAGGAAAATAGGAATGCGGGTAAGCTACTACAAACAGCATAGTGAACGCATTATTGTGGCCACGATAGATACGAAGCCCACACCTACTACAGTAGTACAAGTTTATATGCCAACTAGCTCTGCAGATGACGAAGAAATTGAAGAATTGTATGATGAAATAAAAGAAAATATTCAGATAGTGAAGGGTGACGAAAATTTAATAGTCATGGGTGACGAATTCGGTAGTAGGAAAAGGGAGAGAAGGAAGCGTAGTAGGTGAATATGGATTGGGGCTAAGAAATGAAAGAGGAAGCCGCCTGGTAGAATTTTGCACAGAGCACAACTTAATCATAGCTAACACTTGGTTTAAGAATCACGAAAGAAGGCTGTATACATGGAAGAACCCTAGATATACTAAAAGGTATCAGATAGATTATATAATGGTAAGACAGAGATTTAGGAACCAGGTTTTAAATTGTAAGACATTTCCAGGGGCAGATATGGATTCTGACCACAATCTCTTGGTTATGAACTGCAGATTGAAACTGAAGAAACTGCAAAAAGGTGGGAATTTAAGGAGATGGGACCTGGATAAACTGAAAGAACGAGAGGTTGTAGAGAGTTTCAGGGAGAGCATAATGGAACAATTGACAGGAATGGGGGAAAGAAATGCAGTAGAAGAAGAATGGGTAGCTCTGAGGGATGAAGTAGTGAAAGCAGCAGACGATCAAGTAGGTAAAAAGACGAGGGCTAATAGAAATCCTTGGGTAACAGAAGAAATATTGAATTTAATTGATGAAAGGAGAAAATATAAAAATGCAGTAAATGAAGCAGGCAAAAAGGAATACAAATGTCTCAAAAATGAGATTGACAGGAAGTGCAAAATGGCTAAGCAGGGATGGCTAGAGGACAAATGTAAGGATGTAGAGGCTTGTCTCACTAGGGGTAAGATAGATACTGCCTACAGGAAAATTAAAGAGACCTTTGGAGAGAAGAGAACCACTTGTATGAATATCAAGAGCTCAGATGGCAACCCAGTTCTAAGCAAAGAAGGGAAGGCAGAAAGGTGGAAGGAGTATATAGAGGGTTTATACAAGGGCGATGTACTTGAGGACAATATTATGGAAATGGAAGAGGATGTAGACGAAGACGAAATGGGAGATAAGATACTGCGTGAAGAGTTTGACAGAGCACTGAAAGACCTGAGTCGAAACAAGGCCCCGGGAATAGACAACATTCCATTAGAACTACTGACGGCCTTGGGAGAGCCAGTCCTGACAAAACTCTACCATCTGGTGAGCAAGATGTATGAGACAGGTGAAATACCCTCAGACTTCAAGAAGAATATAATAATTCCAATCCCAAAGAAAGCAGGTGTTGACAGATGTGAAAATTACCGAACTATCAGTTTAATAAGTCACAGCTGCAAAATACTAATGCAAATTCTTTACAGACGAATGGAAAAACTGATAGAAGCCGACCTTGGGAAAGATCAGTTTGGATTCCGTAGAAATGTTGGAACACGTGAGGCAATACTAACCTTACGACTTATCTTAGAAGAAATATTAAGAAAAGGCAAACCTACGTTTCTAGCATTTGTAGACTTAGAGAAAGCTTTTGACAATTCACATTCTAAAGGTGGCAGGGGTAAAATACAGGGAGCGAAAGGCTATTTACAATTTGTACAGAAACCAGATGGCAGTTATAAGAGTCGAGGGGCATGAAAGGGAAGCAGTGGTTGGGAAGGGAGTGAGACAGGGTTGTAGCCTCTCCCCGATGTTATTCAATCTGTATATTGAGCAAGAAGTAAAGGAAACAAAAGAAAAATTTGGAGTAGGTATTAACATTCATGGAGAAGAAGTAAAAACTTTAAGGTTCGCCGATGACATTGTAATTCTGTCAGAGACAGCAAAGGACTTGGAAGAGCAGTTGAACGGAATGGACAGTGTCTTGAAAGGAGGATATAAGATGAACATCAACAAAAGCAAAACAACGATAATGGAATGTAGTCGAATTACGTTGGGTGATGCTGAGGGAATTAGATTAGGAAATGAGGCACTTAAAGTAGTAAAGGAGTTTTGCTATTTGGGGAGCAAAATAACTGATGATGGTCGAAGTAGAGAAGATATAAAATGTAGACTGGCAATGGCAAGGAAATCGTTTCTGAAGAAGAGAAATTTGTTAACGTCGAGTATAGATTTAAGTGTCGGGAAGTCGTTTCTGAAAGTATTTGTATGGAGTGTAGCCATGTATGGAAGTGAAACATGGACGATAAATAGTTTGGACAAGAAGAGAATAGAAGCTTTTGAAATGTGGTGCTACAGAAGAATGCTGAAGATTAGATGGGTAGACCACATAACTAATGATGAAGTATCGAATAGAACTGGGGAGAAGAGGAGTATGTGACACAACTTGACAAAAAGAAGGGACCGGTTAGTAGGACATGTCCTGAGGCATCAAGGGATCACAAATTTAGCATTGGAGGGCAGCGTGGAGGGTAAAAATCGTAGAGGGAGACCAAGAGATGAATACACTAAGCAGATTCAGAAGGATGTAGGTTGCAGTAGGTACTGGGAGATGAAGAAGCTTGCACAGGATAGAGTAGCATGGAGAGCTGCATCAAACCAGTCTCAGGACTGAAGACCACAACAACAACAACAACAACAACTCTTCTATATAAATTATGATTATGATGATGATGCTACTCTTCTATATAAATTATGATTATGGTATATCTAAAAACAAAGATGATGTAAGTTACCAAACGAAAGCGTTGGTATGTTGATAGACACACAAACAAACAAACAAACAAACACACACACACACACACAAAATTCAAGCTTTCGCAACCCATGGTTGCTTCATCAGGAAAGAGGGAAGGAGACGGAAAGACGAAAGGATGTGGGTTTTAAGGGAGAGGGTAAGGAGTCATTCCAATCCTGGGAGCAGAAAGACTTACCTTAGGGGGAAAAAAGGACAGGTATACAATCACGCACACACACATTTGCATTTACATATGTCTGCTTGTGTCTGCTGTATATGTGCGGATGGATATGTGTGTGTTTGCGTGATTGTATACCTGTCCTTTTTTCCCCCTAAGTCTTTCTGCTCCCGGGATTGGAATGACTCCTTACCCTCTCCCTTAAAACCCACATCCTTTCGTCTTTCCCTCTCCTTCGCTCTTTCCTGATGAAGCAACCATGGGTTGCGAAAGCTTGAATTTTGTGTGTGTGTTTGTGTTTGTTTGTGTGTTTATCAACATACCAATGCTTTCGTTTGGTAAGTTACATCATCTTTGTTTTTAGATATATTTTTCCCATGTGGAATGTTTCCCTCTATTATATTCATATCATTAATTATGATGATGATGATGATGATGACATGACGACGACGGCGTGTTCAATTGTCCCTCAATTTGCAGGAAAATAAAATAAATGGATATTAAACAAGAAAAGGGAATTGTCAACTTCAGTGTCTGTGACCACATGTCATTTTGGTTGAAAAAGTGTATGACAAGTAGCTCTAGCAAGGACATTAAAAAGGAGGCAAAACCCAACTAAAACATGTAGCCAGTCACTAAAGGGTACACCAGAAACTAAAATGTGGCAGGAAAATGCAGACTATGTGGACTAGGAAGTTAAGTAACTTAAACAGTTCGATAAATTAAATACGTACATGAAAGTTTAAGAATACATGACAGTGAGGAGGGAGAAAGTATCCAGAGGCCACTAGGGGCACATGCCACATCGAGAGGTACTCCCCTACATCCACCATCCCTGGTACCAAAAGTGGAGGTGCATTAAATTTTGTTACAAAATCTGCTAGGTTGACTGCCCATCTCAGATCAGCCAGCAGGGCACATACTGTGAGAATGTGGGTTATAACGATATGACTAATACAGCAGAAATGAGGGAGGTCCTCTTGATGCAAAAGGAACTCATAGTAACTCTAGTGTGGCTGATATGCAGTCAACACAGTACAATGCTTGGAGAGAAGTATACCATGCCTTGGTGGTTCCTTCGACTGCTCTCAACTCGTCTGGATCGTGGTAGCTTGCAATTCCATAACCCAGGTTATCAAAATTCGATGTCCCAGTTGCAATTGTGAGTCTGTGCCAGGTATTCCAAATTAAAGTTTGTCTCCTGTAGAGGGGCTCCGAGTCCTGATGAATGTTAGTATCACTACGGAGCTGTGGGGGTCAACTACGAGGTGCATTCAAGTTCTAAGGCCTCCGATTTTTTTTCTCCGGACTGGAAAGAGATAGAAACATGTGTATTGTTTTAAAATGAGGCCGCGTTCATTGTCAATACGTCCCAGAGATGGCAGCACCGTACGGCAGATGGAATTTTACCGCCAGCAGTGAGAATGAGAACTGTTTTAAATACTTAAAATGGCGACGTTTTCCTTACTTGAACAGCGTGCAATTATTCGTTTTCTGAATTTGCGTGGTGTGAAACCAATTGAAGTTCATTGACAGTTGAAGGAGACATGTGGTGATGTAATTATGGATGTGTCAAAAGTGCGTTCATGGGTGCGACAGTTTAATGAAGGCAGAACATCGTGTGACAACAAACTGAAACAACCTCGGGCTCGCACAAGCCGGTCTGACGACATGATCGAGAAAGTGGAGAGAATTGTTTTGGGGGATCGCCGAATGACTGTTGAACAGATTGCCTCCAGAGTTGGCATTTCTGTGGGTTCTGTGCACACAATCCTGCATGACGACCTGAAAATGCGAAAAGTGTCATTCAGGTGGGTGCCACGAATGCTGATGGATGACTACACGGCTGCCCGTGTGTCATGTTGCCAAGCAATGTTGACGCGCAACGACAGCATGAATGGGACTTTCTTTTCGTCGGTTGTGACAATGGATGAGACGTGGATGCCATTTTTCAATCCAGAAACAAAGCGCCAGTCAGCTCAATGGAAGCACACAGATTCACTGCCACCAAAAAAATTTCGGGTAACCGCCAGTGCTGAAAAAATGATGGTGTCCATGTTCTGGGACAGCGAGGGCGTAATCCTTACCCATTGCGTTCCAAAGGGCACTACGGTAACAGGTGCATCCTACGAAAATGTTTTGAAGAACAAATTCCTTCCTGCACTGCAACAAAAACGTCCGGGAAGGGCTGCGGGTGTGCTCTTTCACCAAGACAAAGCACCCGCACATCGAGCTAACGTTACGCAACAGTTTCTTCGTGATAACAACTTTGAAGTAATTCCTCATGCTCCCTACTGACCTGACCTGGCTCTTAGTGACTTTTGGCTTTTTCCAACAATGAAAGACACTCTCCGTGGCCGCACCTTCACCAGCCGTGCTGCTATTGCCTCAGCGATTTTCCAGTGGTCAAAACAGACTCCTAAAGAAGCCTTCGCCGCTGCCATGGAATCGTGGCGTCAGCGTTGTGAAAAATGTGTACGTCTGCAGGGCGATTATGTCGAGAAGTAACGCCAGTTTCATCGATTTCGGGTGAGCAGTTAATTAGAAAAAAAATCGGAGGCTTATAACTTGAATGCACCTCGTAATAGGTCTTGGATGTTAGCAACCAAAATGTTTCAGGGGTAGCACTGAGATATGGCAGTTTCTGCAGACCAGGAAGACCTTTGTGGTGAGAGTATGAACAGATGAAGGGGGACCCAAAAATAGCCGGGATCAAACTGCTGCATGCACATGCTCTGTAGTTATGTACTGCGCCACTGCATGTTGTTACTTTTAATTATTTAGGGTCAACTGTCAATTTTTGCACCATACATACATCTTTTCTAAATCATTCTGCAATTTGTTTTGATCTTCTGATGCCTTTACTAGACAATAAATGACAGCATCATCTGCAAACAACCTAAGACAGCTGCTCAGATTGTCTCCTATGTCATTTATATAGATAAGGAACAGCAGAGGGCTTATAAACTACCTTGGGGAAAGCCAGAAATCACTTCCACTTTACCTGATGACTTTCCGTCAATTACTATGAATTGTAACCCCTATGACAAGAAATCACGAATCCAGTCATATAATTGAGATGATATTCCATAAGCACGCAATTTGATTACCAATTGCTTGTGAGATACAGTGTCACAAGCTTTCTGGAAATCTAGAAACATTGAGTCAATTTGAAATTCTTTGCCGGCCGGTGTGGCGGTGCGGTTCTAGGCGCTTCCGTCTGGAACTGTGTGACCACTACGGTCGCAGGTTCAAATCCTGCCTCGGGCATGGATGTGTGTGATGTCCTTAGGTTAGTTAGGTTTAAGTAGTTCTAAGTTCTAGGGGACTGATGACCACAGATGTTAAGTCCCATAGTGCTCAGAGCCATTTGAACCATTTTTGAAATTCTTGTCAACAGCACTCAACACTTTGTGTGAGTAAAGAGCTAGTTGTATTTCACAAGAACGATGTTTTCTAAATCTGTGTTGATTGTGTACCAATAGACCATTCTCTTTGAGGTAATTCATAAAGTTCAAATCCAATATACGTACCAAAATCTGGCGCATATTGACATTAATGATATGGGCCTGTAATTTAGTGGATTACTCCTGCTGCCTTTCTTGAATATTGGTGTGATCCATGCAACTTTCCAGTCTTTGGGTATGGATTTTCATCGAGCAAGTGACTGTATATGACTGTTAAGTATGGAGCTATTGCATCAGCATACTCCGAAAGGAACCTAATTGATATGCAGTCTGGATCGGAGGATTTGCTTTTATTGTGTGATTAACTTGCTTCACTACTCCGAGGATATCTACTTCTCAGTTACTCAAGTTGGCAGGTGTTTTTGATTTGAATTCTGGAATATTTACTTCATCTTCTTTGGTAAACGAATTTCGAAAGACTGTGTTTAGTATCTCTACTTTAGCAGCAGTCATCAATAGTATTTTCATTGCTATTGCACAGAGAGTGCATTGACTGTGTCTTGCTGCTGGCATACTGTACACATGATCAGAATCTCTTTGGATTTTCTGCCAGGTTTCAAGACAAAGTCTCATCGTGGGAACTACGAGGGTTGTTTTTTAAGTAAGGGCCGTTCGCGCGTATAGTCCAGTAGTTCACGCGGACACCACAACAAATCACCGCGCCACTTGCCGGCATCCTTCCCGTTCACACTGATGCAAGTTGCAGCTCTGTAGCTGACGTGTACACATCACTGTGCTACTTTATAATGTTTACGATTATTGAATCGCCCGCTGCGTGTGAGATACAGTCAGTGATACGTTTTTTGACCGCGAGAAGCCTATCAGCTGCAGAAATTCATCGTCAGTTAACAGAAGTTTATGGCTTGAATGCAATGAGTGAAGGTAAAGAGCGTCAATGGGTTAGAGTGTTTAAAAAAGGCTGTCAAAACGTCTATGACGAAGAACGCTCAGACCGGCCCTCTGTGATCAATGATGATTTGGTGGCTGCAGTCGAAACAAAGATTCGTGAGGACAGAAGATTCACAATTTCCACTCTTTCTTTGGAATTTCCACAAGTTTCAAGATCGGTTTTGTACAAAATTGTGTCTGAAAACCTAAACTTTAAGAAACTGTGTTCTCGGTGGGTACCCAGACTCCTCACAGAGGACCAAAAAGGGAAGAGATTTGCCACTTCATTGGACTTTTAGATTCGTTACGAGGAAGAAGGGGATGACATGTTGAGTCAAATTGTCACTGGAGATGAAACATGGGTATCCCATATAACTCCCGAAAGCAAGCGACAATCGATGGAACGGTGACACACAACCTCACCCGTCAAGGTCAAAGCCAAACAGACGCTGTCAAAGCGCAAAATTATGGCAACTGTTTTCTGGGACCGGCGCGGTGTTTTGCTAGTGGACTTTACGCCACGAGGAATGACAGTCAACTCAGATGCCTACTGTGCAACTCTAAAGAAGCTCCGCTGAGCAATTCAAAACAAAAGGTGCGGCATGCTACAAAAGGAGTTTTGCTACTGCACGATAACGCTAGGCCTCACACCTCTCAAAAGACTCGGGATTTGATTGATTCTTTTGGTTGGGAAGTTTTGGACCATGCACCATACAGCCCCGACCTTGCTCCTAGCGATTTTCACCTTTTCCGGTACCTGAAACACCATCCTGGCGGGCAGCGCTTCAATGACGACAATGAAGTGAAAGCGGCTGTGAACTCTTGGCTGTCGGAGCAGGCGGCCGAATTCTTTGAAGAGGGAATTAAAAACTTAGTTGTACGGTATGACAAGTGCTTAAATAAACAAGGCAACTATGTAGAAAAATAGGTAAAAGTGTGTAGAATCAGAAAATAAAAGTTTTTTTTACAAAAGTATTTGTATCTTTTTTTAAAAATAAAAACGGTCCTTACTTAAAAAACAACCCTCGTATTATAAGCATCTCACATTGAAGTTTGGACTAAATTTTGAGCTTTTTAAAAAGATTGCCAATCTTGGAGATTTTGCATTCGTTTGAATTTGGCATGCTATTTTTGTTGTTTCTGCAACAATGTTCTGCTCTGTTTTGTGTACCAAGGGAGATCAGCTCTGTCATTTATCTGGTACAAATCTCTCAATTGCTGTCAATACTATTTCTTTGTATTCAAGTCACATCTTGTTTACACATACTGGGATATTGTTAACTTGGATGGAGTGGCGGTGGTCTCTCAGGAAGGGGCAAGTGAATTTTTATATGCTTTTTTGAATAGCTATATTTTTGTTTCTTTTGGGAGGAATTGGAAGTTATGGTATTCAGTCTTGATACCTCTACCCATTTTGGTGCACGTTATTAGCTCAGTATTATTTGTTCCTAAGAGGTTAAGTGCATTTTCACAACCATTTACTATTCGAGTGGGCCCATGAACTAACTGCTCCAAACAATTTAGAATTCATTTAGCACAACTTCAGAGGATGTTTTATGCATACCTCCAGATTTATTACCTCCAGATTTAAACATGTATTTTCACCAACATATTGAGGGTAAATTGATGTCACCATTAACTACAATTTTGTGAGTTGGGTATGTGTTTGAAATTAGACTTAAGTTTTCTTTGAACCTTTCAGAAATTGTATCACGTGAGTTGGGAGATCGCTACAAGGATCCAATTATTGTTTTATTCTGGTTGCCAAGAATGATCTCCACCCATTCTAACACACAGGAACTATCTACTTCAATTTCGTTACAAGATTAACTACTCCTAACAGCAACAAACATGCCACCACCTACTGTGTTTACCCTATCCTTTCGGAACACCATTACATCCTTTGAAAAAATTTTGGCTGAATTTATCTCCGGCTTCAGCCAGCTTTCAGTGCCTGTAAAAAATCTGAGATCAGTGCTTTTTATTAGCACTTGGAGCTCTGGTACTTTCCCAACACAGCTAAGACAATTTACAGCTATTATATTGATGGTTCCTAAACCTACAGTCTTCATGTGTTCAACCTTCACCCTTTCACAGTGAAGCTATTCTTGTGTCTCACACAGACCCTCTAGCCTAAAAAATTAGGAATCCCTTCTAATCACTCTTAATCTCAAACCCCTCAAAACAGTTCATATTTACTCAGTACATCTTCATTATCTTGGGGGAGGGTGAAGACACCTTATCCACGTTCCATCAGAACCTCAACACCTCGTTACCCATTTGCTTCACCTATTCCTCCTAAGACCAACAAGCCACCTTCCTCAATGTTGATCTCCAGCTCAAAAAAGGCTACAACTGTACTTGCATTCACATCAAACCTACCAACCACTGACAATTCCACTTCAACAGCTATCACCACTCCAGAGAAGAAAAAAAAAAGGGGGGGGGGGGTCCTTTTCATATAGCCTAGCCAACTGTGGCCATCACATCTGTAGTGATGAGCATCCCCTCTCAAAATATGCCAAAGAACTCACTGAGGCATTCAAAGAGTGAAATTACTCTCCTAAACTTGTCTCACGATGCAGTAACACTAAGGACTGGAGCAAATGAATCACATTCTCCACCAAGGTTTCAATTAACTCTCATTGTGGCCTCAAATGAGTAATACAGTATGTTCCCCACTATCCTCCCCACCCTTCCCACAGTGGAATTCCACCATCCACCCAACCTAAGCAATATCCCTGTACATGCCTATCCCACCCTTACTCCTAATCCCTTGTCTCATGGCTCATATCACTGCAACAGACATAGATGCAAGACCAGACTTAGGAAAACTGCAAAACTGAGGAAAAAGAAGGAATTGAGAAAAACATTAAAACCCAAAAATACAAGCAAAGACCTACATAATTGGCATATATAATTAAAAATCATAATCCTCACCAGTACTCAGTATAAAACCTATATAAATGAAGGCAATGAAATGTATAGTAAAATGTTTGTACAATAATCTGTGGTAATGAATTTCATCAGTACTTAAAAAATCACAGATGCATAACAGTAAGTGAAAACTCATAAAAAAAATTGAAACTTGTATCTGTGTACAAGGTAATCAACCTATTTTCAGACATGCTATGACCACAAATTATATACCAAAACAGGTGTTTGAGACATTTTTGTGTAAGCCAAGAAAAAAAGCAAAAATTGATAAACATAGTGAATTAAACCAAAAATTGAAGTACGGTGAAAGGCATCAAAATCTAACATGTGGGGTGCATGTATTTTCCTTCTGTAGCCAATGGCAATTTACTCGGGTTAAGTAGACTTCAAGCCGTGTATACACTAAGCTTGAAACACGTTTTTGAAGCATGTTTTTCAGCCAACTATTTGGTGTGGAATCCATTTGGAAACATCTTCTGAAACACAGGAACATCTATTCATAGCAGTGTCTGTACAGATCAAAGGAAACAATGTTTTGGGCCAGCTACCACAGGTGACCACTGAACAGCCTGAGTGTATGTTTATATGTCACATTGTGTCATCTATTGTATAGAGTTGATAGGTATTTTGTTTTCTCTCTCTGTATTAGGTTTTTCCAGGGGGGAGGGGGAGGGGGGGGGCGGGGGTGGGGGGAATGCAGTGGATGAGGCAGCAGACTGCCAGCCAAGTTGTTATAGTTGTACCAGGCTGATGGCTGTTTGTGGAATACATGAAGCAAGCAGTATAAGAACAGCAATACAGCAGGAAGCTCTCCAGAAAACTGCTGCTACATTTAGTAGAATACTGATAAAGACTGCGTAGCAAAGAAAACAAGGTCATTTGTCGTAGCTTGCTTCAAAATGAGAAATAAATACTCAAGGCTTTGGAACGAATCTCCTGTTGACAAAAAACTAAGACTAACAACATGTCTGGTTGTAATGGCTTTCCCGAAATTTCTATCTTTATTTTTTTTTTTTTTTAAGTAACAGCAACACCATATTTGCCAGAAATTCAAAATCGTTAGATGATATCCAAGTGAAATTAGGGAAATCAGACCTGTCTTCCATATTCAGTTCCCATTTGTGGCAAGTTTTTCCCACCAGTTGTTCTATGGTATGCTTTCGCTCGTCAAAGACGATGACTGTATGCAAACCAACAAATCGATTCCAAACAACAACTTATCCAATTTTGTCAACCATTAACAACTACTATACACACTCTCTACAGAAATAATATCATAGTTTTAAAACCAGTAACCAAATTCTTTGATAAACGCAACCTTACTCTGTAAAACTATGATACACAGAGATGTTTATGGCCTTCAGGAGACAAGTCATGATAAATAAATAAATAAATATATAAATCTTTCATTTTGCTTGCATGAACCTTTGAGTATTAATACTGCAGCAGCACACATTACAGTTTCCTCATCGCCAGACATGACATGACAGACAATACAAAAACAGCACAACAAATAGCATAGCACATGATGCGAGTACACTGAGATATGTTTGCTGCCAGGTGGACAGAAACACAGACAAAAAACGAAATGAGAAACAGATACAAAATACTGTAGGAAATAATGTTGCCAACAGAAAAATATTTCCAGTGATAGTGTGGATGCCACTTCACACTACTAATGCAGTTGTGATGTCACTAGTGGTCTTTCGACTATTGTCTTTAGTGAGTGCTTGTGAATGATACCTGTATGAACTGTGTGCACTTCAATTATTCATTTCCTTTGCAGTAATATTATCGCGGAGATGATGAGTTGCAGATATGCACAACAAAAAGATTTTCACACTTAGAGCTTTCGGCCAATGGCCTTTGTCAACAATAGACACACATATGCACACACTCATGCAAACGTAACTCTCTCTCTCTCACACACACACACACACACACACACACACACACACACACACTGTTACATTCCATCCTAATTTTCCATTGTTTGATTTTCTTTGTAGTGTGTGATGTGTGAGCAAAGTATGCTATTTCAAAGCAACGGTGCATTGAAAGTACCATATCACAAATATGTCATACTTATCATTAAACGTCAGTTAATAAAGCACCAACAATGTAAGGGTTCAAGAGGTCTTATGATAATTAATGCACAATACAAAATTCAGATGAGTAAGCTGTAGCATAATGTTATTGTCATGGTTTGTTATCACGTTCGTTATGATCATAATACAATATGTTCTGCAGTGTTCATTGTTGATAAACATTTCTGTCTGCTTAGAGAACGAAGGATGAAATAAATATTTGCCTGTTTATTTCCGAATGTGTGGTGATTTCTGAGTGTATGGTTATGCAGAAACCTAGAGGGCAGATTACATTCATGTGAGTGAAATGAGAAGCAATAAAATTTGTATTGTTCCTTTTCAAAAATACTTTGCTGTTTATTTCTGAATATGTGGAGATTTCCGAGTGTGTTGTTAGGTAGGAACCTAAGAGAACAGCTTAAATTGTTCAGGGTGTATACGTGGACAAGGAAAAAAAATTCCCGGATTTTTCCCGGATCTCCCAGTTAAAAATATACTTTCTCCTGGGTGAAAACACACTTTTTCCCCTCAGAACTGTAAAATTTGTCAGTCATTTGAATGATTATGGTTTTATACAGCGACTAATAATTTCCCGGCACTTTATAACACACGGGAAAAAAAATATGTTTTGGAATGTTCATTGATGTGCAGCAACATGTACGCTGCAAAAGTATTACGAAAGTATAAATTCGCATTCCACCGAAAACCGTATGTTACTTTCCGAAGCACTGAAATCAAGATTGTGATGCGTTTTTATAAGCCAGTCATAGCTCGTGTCACGTGATCTCACTAGCCGATAACAGCGGATATTCAGAGCATAGGACACATGATGTAGTCAGTCAATAGCAACATCACTGTTAAGTAGCGCAAACACACGAACAGGAAAAGTTAATGGTTTAAATTAATATACGTAGTGTTGCTACAAGGAAACAAAGCTTTCATATGTAATATTTGTCTCTAATCCTTAGGATGGATAGGATGTGTGACTGCTGTGTACGGACGCAGGAGGAGCTGGCCACTGTTCGTGAACAGCTGACCGTGTTGATGGCCGCAGTCAGCCGTCTTCAGGCTGCTGCCTCGGAGTGTAGCGGCAGTGGGGAGTCTGGTGCGTCGCATGGTACACCCCAGGTGTTACATGCTTCATCCACTGTCCCTGCTGTCGAGACATCTTCGTGGGTACCGGGCGCGGTTGGGCCACCCTCTCCCCAAGGGGAGTGACGGGTTCAGTGGCGTTCGTGGCGCACGAGGCGGAGGGTCAATGGGGAGGCTTGCCGTGTGGCATCGCCCACTCTGCCTGTGAGTGGACATGTGGCTGCTCCTTCAGCAAGGTCCGAGCAGGCACACGGGGGGGAGGGGTTTATTAGTTATTGGGAGCTCCAACGTTAGGCGGGTGATGGAGCCCCTTAGGGAAATAGCGGAAAGGTCGGGGAAGAAGGCCAGTGTTCACTCTGTCTGCTTGCTGGGGGGTCTCATCCGAGATGTGGAGGAGGCCCTGCCGGCGGCGATAGAGAGCACTGGGTGCACCCGACTGCAAATTGTTGCTCATGTCGGCACCAATGACTCCTGCCGTCTGGGTTCAGAGGTCATCCTCAGTTCGTACAGGCGGTTGGCGGAATTGGTGAAGGTGGAAAGCCTCGCTCGCGGGGTGGAATCAGAGCTAACTATTTGTAGTATCGTTCCCACAACCAATTGGGTGCAAATTTCTTGACCTCCGCTATCAGGTGGAGAAATGTAGGGTCCCCCTGAATAGGTCAGGCGTGCACTACAAGCCGGAAACGGCTACAAGGGTAGTGGAGTACGTGTGGAGTGCACATGGGGTTTTTTTTTAGGTTATAGAATTCCCTCCCTAGGCCCGACAAGACGCCTCCTGAAACGCGGCAAGGTAGGAGTAGGCAAAATGCAACAGGGAATAACAATATTAATGTGCTAATAGTAAACTGCAGGAGCATCTGGAGCATCTATAGAAAGGTCCTAGAACTGCTCTCATTAATAAACGGTCACAATGCCCATATAGTACTAGGGACAGAAAGTTGGCTGAAACCAGACGTAAACAGTAATGAAATCTTAAACTCAGATTGGAATGTATACCGCAGAGACAGGCTGGACAGTGAAGGGGGAGACGTGTTTATAGCGATAAGAAGTGCAATAGTATCGAAGGAAATTGACGGAGATCCGAAATTTGAAATGATTTGGGTGAAGATCATGGTTAAAGCAGGCTCAGACATGGTAATTGGATGTCTCATAGGCCCCCTGGCTCAGCAGCTGTTGTGGCTGAGCACCTGAAGGATAATTTGGAAAATATTTCGAGTAGATTTCCCCACCATGTTATAGTTCTGGGTGGAGATTTTAATTTGCCGGATATAGACTGGGAGACTCAAACGTTCATAACAGGTGGCAGGGACAAAGAATCCGGTGAAATTTTTTAAAGTGCTTTATCTGAAAACTACCTTGAGCAGTTAAACAGAGAACCGACTCGTGGCGATAACATATTAGACCTTCTGGTGACAAACAGACGCGAACTATTTGAAACAGTTAACGCAGAACAGGGAATCAGCGATCATAAATCGGTTACGGCATCGATGATTTCAGCCGTAAATAGAAATATTAAAAAAGGTAGGAAGATTTTTCTGTTTAGCAAAAGTGACAAAAAGCAGATTACAGAGTACCTGACGGCTCAACACAAAAGTTTTGTCTCAAGTACAGATAGTGTTGAGGATCAGTGGACAAAGTTCAAAACCATCGTACAATATGCGTTAGATGAGTATGCGCCAAGCAAGATCGTAAGAGATGGAAAAGAGCCACCGTGGTACAACAACCGAGTTAGAAAACTGCTGCGGAAGCAAAGGGAACTTAACAGCAAACATAAACATAGCCAAAGCCTTGCGGACAAACAAAAATTACGCAAAGCGAAATGTAGTGTGAGGAGGGCTATGCGAGAGGCGTTCAATGAATTCAAAAGTAAATTTCTATGTACTGACTTGGCAGAAAATCGTAAGAAATTTTGGTCTTATGTCAAAGCGGTAGGTGGATCAAAACAAAATGTCCAACCACTCTGTGACCAAAATGGTACCGAAACAGAGGATGACAGACTAAAGGCCGAAATACTAAATGTCTTTTTCCAAAGCTGTTTCACAGAGGAAGACTGCATTGTAGTTCCTTCTCTAGATTGTCGCGCAGATGACAAAATGGTAGATATCGAAATAGACGACAGAGGGATAGAGAAACAATTAAAACCGCTCAAAAGAGGAAAGGCTGCTGGACCTGATGGGATACCAGTTCGATTTTACACAGAGTACGAGAAGGAACTTGCCGCCCTTCTTGCAGCGGTGTACCATAGGTCTCTAGAAGAGCGTAGCGTTCCAAAGGATTGGAAAAGGGCACAGGTCATCCCCATTTTCAAGAAGGGACGTTGAACAGATGTGCAGAACTATAGACCTATATCTCTAACGTTGATCAGTTGTAGAATTTTGAAACACGTATTATGTTCGAGTATAATGACTTTTCTGGAGACTAGAAATCTACTCTGTACGAATCAGCATGGCTTTCGAAAAAGACAGTCGTGTGAAACCCAGCTCATGCTATTCGTCCACAAGACTCAGAGGGCCATAGAGACAGGTTCACAGGTAGATGCCGTGTTTCTTGACTTCCGCAAGGCGTTCGATACAGTTCCCCACAGTCGTTTAATGAACAAAGTAAGAGCATATGGACTATCTGACCAATTGTGTGATTGGATTGAAGAGTTCCTAAAAAACAGAACGCAGCATGTCATTCTCAATGGAGAGAAGTCTTCCGAAATAAGAGTGATTTCAGGTGTGCCGCAGGGGAGCATCATAGGACTGTTGCTATCCACAACATACATAAATGACCTTGTGGATGACATCAGAAGTTCACTGAGGCTTTTTGCAGATGATGCTGTGGTGTATCGAGAGGTTGTAACAATGGAAAATTGTACTGAAATGCAGGAGGATCTGCAGCGAATTGACGCATGGTGCAGGGAATGGCAATTGAATCTCAATGTAGACAAGTGTAATGTGCTGCGATACATAGAAAGATAGATCCCTTATCATTTAGCAACAAAATAGCAGGTCAGCAACTGAAAGCAGTTAATTCCATAAATTATCTGGGAGCACGCATTAGGAGTGATTTAAAATGCAATGATCATATAAAGTTGATCGTCGGTAAAGCAGATGCCAGACTGAGATTCATTGGAAGAATCCTAAGGAAATGCAATCCATAAACAAAGGAAGTAGGTTACAGTACGCTTGTTCACCCACTGCTTGAATACTGCTCAGCAGTGTGGGATCCGTACCAGATAGGGTTGATAGAAGAGATAGAGAAGATCTAACGGAGAGCAGCGCGCTTCGTTACAGGATCATTTAGTAATTGCGAAAGCATTACGGAGATGATAGATAAACTCCAGTGGAAGACTCTGCAGGAGAGACGCTCAGTAGCTTGGTACGGGCTTTTGTTAAAGTTTTGAGAACATACCTTCACCGAAGAGTCAAGCAGTATATTGAAACTTCCTGGCAGATTAAAACTGTGTGCCCGACCGAGACTCGAACTCGGGACCTTTGCCTTTCGCGGGCAACTGCTCTACCAACTGAGCTACCAAAGCATGACTTACGGCCGGTACTCACAGCTTTACTTCTGCCAGTACCTCGTCTCCTACCTTCCAAGCTTTACAGGAGAGCTTCTGTAAAGTTTGGAAGGTAGGAGACGAGGTACTGGCAGAAGTAAAGCTGTGAGTACTGGCCGTGAGTCGTGCTTCGGTAGCTCAGTTGGTAGAGCACTTGCCCACGAAAGGCAAAGGTCCCGAGTTCGAGTCTCGGTCGGGCACACAGTTTTAATCTGCCAGGATGTTTCATATCAGCGCACACTCTGCTGCAGAGTGAAAATCTCATTCTGGAAGCAGTATATTGCTCTCTCCTATGAATATCTCGCGAAGAGACCATGAGGATAAAATCAGAGAGATTAGAGCCCACACAGAAACATACGAACAATCCTTCTTTCCACGAATAATACGAGACTGGAATAGAAGGGAGAACCGATAGAGGTAATCAGGGTACCCTCCATATATACAAAGACAGTAACTTGTTCTCGAAAGAACAGTTATTGTTGATGACCGTGCAGCTTTTTTCCCTGAAATAAATGATGACTAACTGACAACCTCAGCTGCTGACAGGTGTTGTTGTTATACCTCGATGTGGACAGCTGAAAATGTGTGCCCCGACCGGGACTCGAACCCGGGATCTCCTGCTTACATGGCAGACGCTCTATCCATCTGAGCCACCGAGGACACAGATGAATAGCGCGACTGCAGGGACTTATCCCTTGCACGCTTCCCGTGAGACTCACATTCCCAACTATGTAGAATTGTGGACAGTTGGGAATGTGAGTCTCACGGGAAGCGTGCAAGGGATAAGTCCCTGCAGTCGCGCTATTCATCTGTGTCCTCGGTGGCTCAGATGGATAGAGCGTCTGCCATGTAAGCAGGAGATCCCGGGTTCGAGTCCCGGTCGGGGCACACATTTTCAGCTGTCCACATCGAGGTATAACAACAACACCTGTCAGCAGCTGAGGTTGTCAGTTAGTCATCATTTATTTCAGGGTACCCTCCGCCACACACCGTCAGGTGGCTTGCGGAGTATGGATGTAGATGTAGATGTAAGATTAATAAGCTACAATAGAAGCTAAGCTTTCACATATAATGTTGATATTTTTTGCGTGTTTTACACTTTAATATACGTCACACAAATGTGCCAGTAAAATTTTTAATACCGACATAAATCTCTGATCTTCTGGGCTTGAAATTCTTCTGAATGGCTTGTCATCAAAGAGTTAACTTTTAAATGAGAGTCAAATGCTCTGTGATTTAAGAAATTCATTGTACATTCTCACACATAGTTCATCTTGTGTAAAAGGAAATTTACTTAGAAAATAATGCTTTTCAAACCACAATTCGCAATATTTTCTCGCGGTCTGATTTCTGAGAAATAGATTTGTTCCAGCAGTTGCCAGAGAGAGCGAGTCACCATGCTTGCGCAGCTACAATGACGTAGAAAGCTCATATGTTCCTATGTGTAAAACATTAAAAGATCTAAAATTATTTCATAAAAGAAGCAAGAGATCAGAGGATATTCCAAGAGCGTCGGAATTTCGTGAACCATACTGAAATGAATAATTCGCCTTAAAGTGCACATTTGTATATCCAGACTCCCAACGAAGTAGGCCTCGACCTGATGTTAAACTTTTCAGTGTAGTTTTCAGGATGTAAATTTTCTTGGAGTACCAGTACTGTATTATCTCATGTTTGGTTCTTTATTATGGCATAATGCCATACATGCTAGAACATGAAAATGTGCACTTGAAATGCAGCGAATAGTTGAAACTAGCAAACAGTGTGGAATTAAACACTTTGTTTCAAATAAATTGGCTGCCTCAGTGGAAAAGATAAATAAAAGTCGAATTTCTTTAGCAAAACGACAAAAATAACTTCATTGTTCTGCAAGATGATTAATGCTTGACTGTCAGAAAGGTGGAAATAAAATAAAACCTGAAACTAATAACGTATTTTAGCCCTCCATAATTGTGTGAATGTATGTGTATTCACTTGATAGCTCCCACCTCAGAAATCACTTGTTTTTCATTTGACGTGAGAGCAGTAAACAAAGAGGAAACAGCAAAATCACTAAATGTAGGCACAGATCACGTGGAGACTACCTCCTACCCCCACCCCCCTCCCCCCACCCCCACTATAACTCAGACTGCTCTGCACAGCAACCCCAGATCTACGATATAGGATGACAAAAATTAAAAAAAAAAAAAGTATTTTCAAAATTATATTCATTTATTAGCGCACATCTTTCCGAAGAGTCTGGTTTATAAAACATATAACTTCGAGGAAATGTAAGAAGTGTTATTCGGTCTTAAGTGTGCCAAAGTGCAGTGCCACGCCTCTTCACACAGCATACTTCTACCGCACGTCACTGTATTTCACACTGTGGAATTCAAATTTGTATATTTTGTAGTTGATGCCATCAAACTATATTCAGGATAGCGGAAATTAAAACGTCCTGTGGTGCCTCTCCTGCTTCGAGTCACCCCCGTTTGACATCCTGCCCCTCTTTTTTTTTTTAAAAAAAAAAAAAAACCTCACAATTAATACTGGATGGGATTATTTGTAACTGGAAGAACAATAATTCTTCAGCAAATTTGGACTCTTTATTGCCTATTACCTAATAACTTACTGTTTTCTGTGACATAAAATTAAATACAGGATACATAAAACC
Source organism: Schistocerca nitens (assembly GCF_023898315.1). Lineage (NCBI taxonomy): Eukaryota > Metazoa > Arthropoda > Insecta > Orthoptera > Acrididae > Schistocerca > Schistocerca nitens. The sequence continues at coordinate 486,897,504 of NC_064621.1, forward strand.
AGTATGGACAAGAGACAAGCAAAACAGTACACATTTATTCAGTCCTTAGCTCCTAGGATTTTTTCTGTCTAATCTTGCTACAGCTTTACATGGCGTGCTTTCCTTTATGCGTAAGAATCTATTACCCCATCAAAATTCATCAAACGTTTAGCTACATGAAAAATCGAAATATCGTTGTCTAATACTGAAAAAGCCATTAAAACAAATAGTACCCAAGATGAACATCAACAAAAGCAAAACGAGGATAATGGAATGTTGTCGAATTAAGTCGGGTGATGCTGAGGGAATTAGATTAGGAAATGACACACTTAAATAACTCACGATGGTCAAAGTAGAGAGGATATAAAATGTAGACTGGCAATGGCAAGGAAAGCGTTTCTGAAGAAGAGAAATCTGTTAACATCAAGTATAGATTTAAGTGTCAGGAAGTCGTTTCTGAAAGTATTTGTATCGAGTGTAGCCATGTATGGAAGTGAAACATGGACGATAAATAGTTTGGACAAGAAGAGAATAGAAGCTTTTGAAATGTGGTGCTACAGAAGAATGCTGAAGATTAGATGGGTAGATCACATAACTAATGAGGAGGTATTGAATAGGATTGGGGAGAAGAGGAGTTTGTGCCACAACTTGACAAGAAGAAGGGATCGGTTGGTAGGACACATTTCATTCATATGCTCCAGTTTCTCAAGCACGAGATCGAAAAGTAGTACTAGGAAATTTTTGTATAAATTTGGAATCGTCATATTCTTCCATAATTTGTGTGATGTCCCCATTTCTTCTCCTTCCTCATTCTAACAAACAATCTTCTCATCACTAATTCTGTAACTATTCCTACCACTGACAAAACTCGTTCTCCGGTTAACTCTACTAACCCTGACAGACTCACCGATTTAGTTATCCAGCGCGATTATTCTCCAGTTAGGCATTATTACGTGTTTGTACTACGCATTTTCCGCGCTACTCTCAGAATAATCTTAGGCGGCTGTTACCGGGGTCTGTACAACTGGCCGTTACTAGTGTAGCGGTCTGGCCAAAAATTTTCTATCAGAATTTCATTTTCTTGGAGGATGGAGGAGGAGGATATTGGTGTTTAATGTCCCTTCGACAACGAGGTCATTAGAGACGGAGCACAAGCTCGGATTAGGGAAGGATGGGGAAGGAAGGCGGCCGTGCCCTTTCAAAGGAACCATCCCGGCATTAGCCTGAAGTGATCTAGGGAAATCACGGAAAACCTAAATCAGGATGGCCGGACGCAGGATTGAACCATCGTCCTCCCGAATGCGAGTCCAGTGTGCTAACCACTGCGCCACCTCGCTCATTTTCTTGGATGCACGTAATCTTTCATACCTGTTATTCCTGTTAGTAGTTTATTTCCACTCTGGTAGTCTGAATCCTGGATTTCGCTGGTAATTATAACAATGCTAGTCATTCGCAAACCCAGTCAATCACATAAACAAACGGCGATTGACATTCACCCATTCAGCTTTATTCCCCTCCGCTCGTATAGCCCTGTCCCCTCCTGTCAGCAAGAAAGGTTATTTCTAGATGGATTCCTCTGGCAGAGACTTCATGTACACTATGCACGCATTCAAATATCAACTTCTAATTCATTCAGAAATCAACTTGGAATGTGTTCAAAAACCAATAGGGATGCGTTTCAAAATCATCTAAACTATCGATAAACCAACGTGTGCTAGATGCTAGGCGCTTTGTGAAAGAAGGTTTTTCTCCTCAAGAACATGAAATTGCCCCCCACCCCCAAGAAATTTCCGCATAGTTCAGACACCCCGATTTGCTGCTTTCTGTAGCCAGAAGCGGGAGAAGGTACTACTCATACGCGACTTAACTGCGCATGCGCATGAGCCCGCTCATAACTGCTTAAATGAATCTAATGTAAACAATTGTGACGTCACGCTCATAGGAGGTAATTTGTTGTTAAGGAGCATTCCATAGTCTTCCTAACGCCTTTCACACATTTTGCTGTTGGCAGACTCTTGTATAAGCTTTGTGTGTATTTAAGTGGCGCACTTCCTTTGCAATTTAAGTTTTAGTCTCACATTCATGTTTTGTTGCTGCAGTATTATTCTACAGTAGCGGGATACAGAAATAGACATTGTTAGAGTATCGGTTCTTACCAGTCAAAATTACAAAAAATTAACTGAAAACTAAAACAATGAAAACTTCCCAGAATTCTAAAAAATTCCCAGGTTTTTCCTGGTTTTCTCCCGGATGAAAAAATTCCCGGGTCTTTCCCAGATCTCCCGGTTGTCCCGGGTCGTATACACCCTGTTGTTGCAAATTAAATGATGAGCAATGACATTCATATTCTTCCATGTCCTTCACATGTTGCACAATCACAAACATAATCCCCAAAGAGTTCTTGCTACAACTGAGATTCTCCTATCACTAACAGGTCCATAAAAATCAACTTGAGGTTATAGCTATCGACAAATCGATAGCGTCATTCCTAATAGCCTTCACAGCTCCATCATATCATGATTACATCAGTTCCTGCAAAAAGTATGTAAAACATATTCAACCGATCATCATTGTGCAATGAAGTTAGACATTGCAAGTTGTGTTGGCAACGCCGATTGTCGATTATGTCAGCATTTCCACTCTCATGTCTCCTGTCTCCACAATAGCCTGAAATATTCTCTTAACTCCACCATCACCCACATTGTGAACCGTCTGTCTTTTGTGTCACTTATAACTCCTTCAGTCACATCTAATATCAATAGGAAGAAAACGGGACGAAGTCAAACGAGATGGTGAGTAAGAACACAGAATCGAGTAAATCTTACTAAGAAGAAAAATAAAAAGAGAATTTTTAGCATTGGTCTTATTGTTTTTTCACAGGGGCTATTACTTTATGATGTAGAATCGTGAAAAATGTAAAATCGGAGAACATAAAAATCGAAGTTCCACTGCAGTCATTTCCCCTTCTCTCCCTCCCCCCTCGATCCACACAGCTTCCCTATGGAGCATCCAGGAACTCACTATCCTGTCACCAATATGCCCATGGCCATTCCCACAGGCAACACTAACATCTTCCTCCTAACCCTACCCTAGTACCCCTCCTTAGCCCCCCACCTCCTCTGTACCCCCCACTACTTACCACAGCAAAGTTCACTGCTCACCTCAGTCGCAGTAGCAGTCGGGTCATAGTGCCCGGGGATGACAGTGGTCATGTATGAGAGTTGCGTTTGTGTGAATGTGGGTGAATTTTGTTGTCTCTGTTTGATGATGGACTTAGTCCAATATTTGAGTGATATGCAGCATCTTCTTCATTGTGCCTGTCTTGCATTCCACAACTCCTTTACATGGTGAGTAACTACACAAGTGGTGAACAATAATTGTTTACATTGTATTACAGTGCTGTAGAGGAAGTCAAGATGAACAATTTGATACAGGATGCCTGAGGTCTATCAAGTCGAGAACAAAAACTTGGACTACAAGAATTACTTCCCGTATTTTACCATTTTTGGTCTTTACTGACTAGGCTATTATGCCACCAGCTTAGTTGGTTGTTCTGTTAAACATTATTAATTTTAACTTTTCCATGAGTATATTGGAAACATTATGCATAAACTAATTATGCTTACAATTTGCTCTTAACTCAACCCATGCAAACACAGCAGTTTTGTAGTACGAAGACCAGACAAACAAAATGATTTAAAACTTAATTTTAAGCCATTAAAATTCACAAAATTGTGATGTAAAATTTATACAAATGTGATTTTTATGATTTGTAAGTTCAGAACTAAGCTGGCACATAATGGATTAATAATAATAAATAATAATAATAACAATAATAATAATAATATAACCAGACAATAAAGATCAAAAAAGGTCAAATATGATAAACAATTCATGTAGCCATAAATTTTTGTACAATGATATGAGAAAGTGCCATGAACAACATACTAAAAATCCTAACCGGTGGGGATTGAGTGTAGGAGTGGGGGTGCGTTTGAAAGTCACATTTGTACATTTCTCTTGAATAACCCGAAAACAATGGCCTTTAATGAATACTTATCCAAGTATAAAATGAAAAACTATGTTAAAGTTCCTACAAAAGAGGTCTCTTTTTTTCTATGCACTAATACTTTGTACACAGGGAGTGGGAGAATACTGAAAATCTTGAGTACTGTGCAAGCACTGAAGGTTAGGTGTTTTTTGTGGGGCAATTTGTGATAGTTTCTCAACTTGAGGATCACAAATGACCTGTATCAAATTGTTCATCTCAATTTCCTCTACACCACTGTGGTAAGTTATAAACAATTATCATTTATACTATGTACATTCTTTTCATACTGTTGAAAATGTGGATAATTTGTCTTAGATAATTTTGGTTCCAATGTGTATAAGAAAAGACCAATTTCCTGGAAAATCGAACAGTGAGGTACATGTGACTGTGATCTGCGCTGTACGAGAAATGAAGCAAGCGACTTGGAGGTACTGTTTGGTGGTAGTTAGTAGCAAACAATGGAGATATCTGACCTTTAGCACACAATTAAAATAACTAGAAAATTAATAGATACTAGAAAATTAAACCAATGTTTTACACATATATTCACAACAAACGTATGAAAAATAAGAAATGCATGAGTTATTACCTTTTCTAGCTTCCCATTATAATAAAGTAATGGCACTGTTACTACTGAAACATTTGTGTGTAAATATAAATAAGTTTCCAGCTTCAAATCTGGTGGTACAATGTGTTGCTTCAAGGACAACTGAAAAAGCACAGTTGTCTTATCTGGAATTATCACAGTTGGTGTGAAATTCTGTACCTGTAAAGAGCAAAATTACATCACTATTTCAGTGTTCCTATCCTTGGAGATAAAAATATTAAAAGCAAAGCAGAAAAATGAAACTAAAAGATGAAAAAAGAATATGAAATACTCAATACCAGTGAGTTACATGTCTCTGCCTGTAAGATCATGAACAATCTGTACGAACAGCAAGTGAAGTCTACTATCCCTAATTTTACAATAACTGTTAGAGGAACCGTTTTAAGTTGCATAGGAAATTTTATTTACTTAATGATGACCAGTTTCAGATGGCTCATCCTTTATTAAATCATCCTCAAGAATAAAATGCACTGGTTGTTATGATACATAGCAATGAAAGCTTAACAAAATTCCAAACCTGACCAAAGGCAGAGAACAGACCACTTACATAAGTTGCGCATTACAACCAGATGTGCACGGAAGATACGGGCCACAAAACATATAAACATGGCAGTATACAATGTAGTGTCCACACATGAACACCGGTACATGTCAAAACATACACTGAAGCTAAAACACGCCTGCAATGACTACTAAGCTAAGCCAGTGGCCACGAGTGGTGGTGTATGTCGAAGGATTGGGGCTTTTATTCTAATACAAATTCAGTTTACAAAAATCACTGTTAAAATACAATCTTAACAATTTGTGAACAGTCTACATAATAAAACGATATAAAATATAAAAATGAATGTACATCTGGTATTATGATGCCACATGTGGTGTACTGAAACTACCACAGAGGGAAACAAAGAAAGGACTCGTGGCAAATCAACTACAATACAAACAAACTCAAACAAAATACGGCCTTAAATTGGGCCTCAATTTTTCACTCCGTTTCATTTCTATTCTTTCTTTAATTGGTTAAAATCTATCCCAATTGTAAGCTTTGATTTGTCCCTTCTATCAATCATCTCTTGTGAACTTATTTTTAGATTTTAAAACAAATTTAGAGCTATTAGATCTTTGCCCTAGTGTTGCTATTACTTCATCACGCACACAAAAGCATGCGTGTATGCTTACACAAGTGCGTGCACGAGCACACGCACAAGTGTGCGAGCGCACGAGCGTAAGCACAGGCAAATCCATTTTCATAAGGTAAGTAAATAGATAAATGCAGCCTTCTGGAAAATTTTTTAACTATACTTCTTCCTTTCTATTCCCTCCCCTTCATTCAAACTCTCCAATAATTATTTTTGGACTGCACATCTAACATAGCTTTAAATCTCCTCACCATATTTTTCCGCTTTCAATCTCCTCACCATATTTTTCCCATTTTGTAAACTTCTAAGATACACATAACTTCAAAAAACTACTGAAGAAAAAAAAATGTTTCCTTTGGTGTAGGATTTGAATGAGAAGAAGAATAAGATGAACACCAATGCACAAAGCTTTTATCACTATCTTAAACCTCTGTCAGTTGCAATTCAACAATGGTGCATTAGAGAGAGAGAGAGAGAGAGAGAGAGAGAGAGAGAGAGAGAGAGAGAGAGAGAGTAAAAATAAGGAATTACGTTAAAAAAAATTAAAGAAAATAACACTTACTGTTAATCAAATATCTCAAGCATACTATGATAGCACAATTTTGCTTACCATAAAGTAAGCTCTTGCTTCCTTATGAAGGGTAACATTAATTAAAGCTATAGGTATCTTGAATGTGTTTTTTACAGTAAAATTTCGAGCACTGCTGTTTCCACCTATGTCAGAGCAGTATTGTGTAACAGATGAATTGAAGTCCAAGCCCCCTTCAAGAACTTGTGACATGTAGGGTGTTATGAGCTGATGTTGATTCTGTTTACTTCTAATAATTATTTTTCCATTGTAATCTTTGCCTTCAAATGCAGCTTTCCCTGTAAATGCAACAGACCACATGTAACTTCAATGACAATAATACAGAATATGGAAGAGGGGAGGGGGAAAAAAGGGGGAGGGTAGAGAGAGAGAGAGAGAGAGAGAGAGAGAGAGAGAGAGAGAGAGAGATATTCAAAAACTTCAGACACCCAAACAGGAAAAACACACACACACACAGGAGGTGTTACAGCTGTAAAAGTTTAAATTTTATCTCTCATATGTGGAATTGGATGCATTACTATTACTTTAGTATCAAAAAAAAAATGGCTCTGAGCACTATGGGACTCAACTGCTGAGGTCATTAGTCCCCTAGAACTTAGAACTAGTTAAACCTAACTAACCTAAGGACATCACAAACATCCATGCCCAAGGCAGGATTCGAACCTGCGACCGTAGCGGTCTTGCGGTTCCAGACTGCAGCGCCTTTAACCGCACGGCCACTTCGGCCGGCTTTAGTATCAACCTGTTGAGTTGCAGGCAGCCACAACGAAAAGACTGTTACACATTATAGTATTCCACCAAAGCCTTCTTCAGCAAAGAAAACACACACACTCACTCACACAAGCAAGCACACATCTTGCACACATGACTGCCATCACCGAGATTCCAACCAGAATTTCAGTCTGAAGTTTCCTTTGTTTGATTTTACACAAGTGTTAACTAGAAACAAAATTCCAATAAAGTATTACACACATAAGAAACAAATGTTAGATAACACTTGTGGAACAGATACATATTATACAAAAAACTAAATTTTATTATGTTTAGACAGAAGTTAATTTATTTTCTTGCATATTAATTACAACGTTTAATCAATAACTCAGTACAGCCAATCAAAATAAGAAAGTGTATTTTCCACTAAAAAGGCTATAGTGTTGGAAGAAATTGGGTAAGCCTGTAAAATTGTAATTCTCCTCCTCCCTCCTCAAAGTATTTCATATGAAAAGCCAACTCACAAAGCAAATTCTGCCTCAAAATGGGAAATTACCTGATAAATTCTATTTCATTGTGAGTTGCATCCATATAAACTATTTTATCAGAAATAGTTTGAAATAGCTGTATTTTTGGAATACAAAATGGAGAATGTAACTAATTTTCAGTTATTGGTATTGCACACCATCTGGTGAAGCCCAATTTGGGAACAATGTTTTGTAAGTAGGTGTTTGCAAAGCAACGGGCACGAATGCAATGAAGTATCACCACGCTCAATGCTCTAGTGCAACGTCAATTGTTGATGGTTGAACAGTCCCTCCCTATAAGATACACGTCGCATACTATAATGTAAGACTCACCTGTGGACACAGCATCTTAGAACAAAGAAACATACATGTCTGTCTGTTAGCTAAGGTTCAAAAGTTGGTATAATGCAGACATTTAAAAATGGTTGTTTTATGTGGAGTGTGTTATGAACTGTGCTAGCCTCAAATACTGACAGAGGCGAGGGGTCTTAACTACCTTGTTTACAACCTCAAGAAGCAATTGTGCAGTAGCTATTATCAAATGATTTGTGTGGCTCATTGTTTTCTTATTTTGAAGTTAATAAAGATACTAATTCTAGTCCATCATGATGTTCAATTAAAAGCCAGAAAGCATTGGTGATCCTCATGACCATATGTCGCCTCTGCTTTCACATAAATACAGAACACAGGTGTAGGCTGACTGCCGTGCAAGAGGGATGCAGATCTTGTTTCCCCACACTGCTCCTCTCTCCTCTTGTGGTCTTAATTCCAGTTTGTTTACAGTTGCTGCTGACTTTAGTGTTCATGTTCTGTAGTATAGTGTCCAAAAAAACAAAGCAAGACAAAGTATTTCGACCATGTCAACAGTTTTACCCTAATGTGCAAACAGAGTTATTTTTGGTTCTACTTTCACAAGAAGTACTTTGTCAGTTCCATCTGTAGTGTTGTCAAGTATGAGATGCATGGATGTTAATGCTAACAAAAGGCAAAAATCATTAGTCTGCATATTTTGTAATTATAGAATTGGTAGGGAAAAGAGAAATAATGTCTTGAATATTTCTCGGATATTCAGTCAGGCAGTGTCTTCCAATGAGTGTGATATTTTGGCAAGCCAACTTCTTGTCATCTTCAGGCACTCCCAGAGACTGATTGATCTCTGATGGATGCCGACTTTATATTGTCTTCACCCCCTCTCCCACAGCCTCTGTCTGGCTGTCTCTGAGCGCAGTCTGGGTGCAGACTCCAGGAATGCCTGAAGATGGCAAGAAGTCGGCTTGCTGAAATATCACACCTATTGAATGACACCACCTGGCTGGATACCTGAGAAATATTCATCATTTCCATAAGTCGGTCAAAACCTAAAATCACACAAAAATAATGTCAATAAACACCTTAAATCAGATAAGAACTCTGTTGAGAGTGCTTAACAGAAACAATCATTTGTTGGAAGCTTAAATACACCAAGAAGAAAAAATGAGCAAAAACCATTTTGGAAAGAGCAAACGTTCCTGTAAAGAAAGGTCCCCCATCACTACTTCCTTTTAAAGCCAGTATTAGAATGCTAAGGCTCATTTTCAGAGTCGTAGTGATGACAGACAATAAGTTGTCCTCAAATAGACTAAGATTACTGACAATTTTGCTACAGTGTTCACAGGTGGCACAGTAGTGTGAAAGATGTCAGTAAATTCAGCTCAGTGCAGAATCCAAGCATTTCCTACATTTATTTAGTTACATAACTCAATTTCTGGATTTTCCTTTGCGTACAAATGTGACCACATGGTCACATAAATTCAATTAGAAATTCTAGATCCAAACGTTTACATTCAAAGAAAAGTAAGATGTTCAGTTTATTTTCTCCATGATCTTTCACAGATTGTACAAAACCTTGGGTGTCATCAAATGCCACACAAAATTTAATTCTTACTATAACATTAGTTGCAAACTGCCTTTGTCTTTTCTACTCTATGACACTGGCCCATTACTTAGCTTGCATTTATTGTAAATCTCTTGCCCAGGTATATCAGAAGGGTAGAAGAACAGACCAACAAAATCATAGGCCAAAGTCCTTAACACTGGTTTGCTGCAGAATTCTTGAACATATTCTCAGTTTAAATAAAAAACATTTCCTTGAGAACGAGAAACTTGTGTCCACGAATCAGCATGGTTTCAGAAAGCATCCTTCGTGAGAAACTCAGCTTGCCCTTTCTCACATGACATACTGCAAAATATGGGTGGAGGGCAACAGGCAGGCTCCACATTTCTAAATTTATGAAAAGTATCTGACAGAGTGCTCCACTGCAGACTGTCAACAGAGGTATAAGCATATGGAATAAGTTCCCAAATAAGTGAGTGGCTTAAAGATTTCTTAAGTAATAGAACCAAGTGTGCTGTTCTCGACAGCAAGTATTCATCAGAGACAAGGGTATTATTAGGAGAGCCTCTGGGAAGTGCGACAAGATGGCTACATATCTAAATGTCTGACAGACAGGATGAGTAGCAATCTCCTCTTATTTGCTGATGATGCTGTGGTGTATGAGAAGGTGTCAAAGGTCTCTTGTGGACTGGATGGTAAAAACTCTGGGTACCAAGACATAAATCAATGTGTGTTGGCTTGCAGCACACTAAGCATCCAACTTTCAATGCACTAGTACATCTCAAAATGGCAGCCTTCCATCTTTCACTATCTCGACAGTGAACTGGATGTTTGGGTGCTTGTTGTTCATATGTTTCTCAAAATGCCCAGGAGCTTCTATCCCGTGTAGCCAGACCATAAATGTATGGTCAACATAACGACGAAATGGAGATGGATGAAGGGGAGTCAATTTAATGCATGGTCCTCAAAATGTTCCATAGAAAGTTAGCCATTGCTGGAAACAACGGAGAACCCAGAGCCATTTCGTTCGTCATACAAGAAGTAGGTGGTCACCATAAAATGTCGAAACAACTTTATCATTTCAGGAGGCAAATGCTCTGCCAACAGTTTAAGTATGTCCCCCACAGGAACCTTTGTAAATAGTGAAACTACATCTAGGCTGACTACAATATTGTTTGGGCCAACTCGAATTCGTTTAATTTTCTCAATGAACATCTGAGTCATTGATGTGGTGTTCACAGTGGCCAACTATTGGAGTCATCAGCTTAGTTAAATACACTGGTGTCCAAAATAATAGCAACGAACCGCTATTGCCCTGTCTTGCGTCTAATTCGCCATATAATCATACAAACAATCAACTGATGTCCGTACAATTGTCTTCTGTACACAAAATGGCATTCCGGTCAACAGACAACCCCGTCAATGATGTCAGGGCACCTATAGAACAGTGTAGTATTTGCTAGGTAGTCCCACATCCATAATCTCTGTGTATACAGTCACAGATGTTGCAGTATGGTACAAAGAAGACACCTGCCAGACACTCTGCAGTGGAGGGCCATAACAAGAATGGAAGAAGGACAGTCACAAACTGATGAGGCACAATGGGGTAATATGAATCATTCAGTTGTTTCTTGGATTTTGCAACAATTTATAGAGATCAAAACAGTACCCAAAAGACCAGGGCAGTGTCGACCAAGTGTGATAACAGAAAGAGAGGGCTATTATTTGGCTATAATGGCATGATGGTACCACCTTAGTACTGCACAGCAATTGGCATTTCACCTTGTACCAGCCACTGGATGTGTTGTATTGAGACAAATGTTGTCCAGAAGGCTTCAGCACAGTGGCCTTTATTGTTGCAGACCTGCTGTTTGTGTACCTCTGATGCATCTTCACAGAAGGAACATCTAGAGTGGAGTTGACAACATGCCACCTGGGCACTCGAATTGTGGGCCAATGCCCTTTTCACAGATGAGTCCTGATTTGGTCTGGAGCGTGGTTCTCGAAGCAAGCGCTTCTGGAGGGAACGTGGAACATGATTTTGGGACCCAAACATTATGGAAAGAGAGCAATATCGAGGAGAATCGCTAATGTTGTGGGCAGGGATTATGTTGATCACAAGAACACCTCTTCGTGAAATTGCATGGGTGAATCAGCAAGGCTGAACTGCTGTCAGGTATTGTGATGAGATCTAGTTGGCCCAAACAACATTTCAGTCAGCCTGGATGTACTCTTTCTATTTACAAAGACTCTCGTGGAGGAGACATTGCAACTGTTGGCAGAGCATTTTCCTCCTGAAACAATAAAGTTGTTCCGACATGCTATGACCACCACCTGCTACTTGTACAGTGGTAAATTTTGTGAACTGACAGACTGAATGGCTATGGGTTCTCCGCTGTCTCCAGAAATGGCCAACTTTTTTATGGAACATTTTGAGAACTGTGCATTAAATTGGCTCCCCTTTGTCCATCCCCATTTTATCATCATGTTGACGATACATGTTTATGGTCTGGCCACATGGAATAGAAACTCTTGAGCGCTTCCAGGAACATATGAATAGCACCCACCAAACATCCAGTTCACAGTCAAGACATCGAAAGAGCGGAAGCTGCTCTTTTTAGATGTTCTAGTACAACGAAAGTCAGATGGACACCTCGGCCACTCAGTATACCACAAGCTGATGCACAGTGATTTATATCTTGGCGCCCAGAATTTTCACCATCCAGACAAGAAAACAGCAACTTTAAATACATTGGTACACAGAGCAAAAACCGTTCCTGATGAGGACCACTTCTATTCCCAAATTAATCTTTAAAATGGTTCTCAGAGCATCGTATCTCCATGTCATCTTCATTTGCTTCTTATTTCCTTTCTGTACTATTGCCATCACACTCACTTTCCTTTTTTGTTTCATACTGGCTTAATATCCGAGTTCTTGATGCTCATACAGCGACTTCTCTTTTCTCTAAAGCTCTCTTTAATTTTCCGGTTGGTAGTATCTGTCTCTCCACTAGTCATGCATGCTTCTATGGTCTTGCATTTTTCCTCTAGCCATAGCTGCTTAGACTTTACCATACTCTGTCAGCCTCATTGTGTACATGCCTGTATATTCTTTTGCCTGCATCATTTGCTGCATTTGTATATTGTTTCCCTCCATCAATTAAATTCAATATCTCAATGCTATTAGATGGATAGATTGCTACTCACCACAGACTGCCAGGTGTTATTAGTTATCACACATGCATACCTCACAAATATGCCCACTGTCATCTCCTTATGCTAAGGTCCGAATGTGACAGTACATACATTGGGCAGCGATCTCTGCTAGGTGTGTGGATGGGGTACAGGAGAGGTGTGAGTAGAGTGTGGGAGGATAGCAGGGTAGGGGTGGGAGTGGAAGCTAGTGTTGCCTGTGGTAGTGCACAGGGACGTAGTGAAAACAGGATAGAGGGTAATAGGCTGTTAGATGGTGGTGGTGGTTAGTGTTTAACGTCCCGTCGACAACGAGGTCATTAGAGACGGAGCGCAAGCTCGGGTTAGGGAAGGATTGGGAAGGAAATCGGCCATGCCCTTTCAAAGGAACCATCCCGGCATTTGCCTGAAACGATTTAGGGAAATCACGGAAAACCTAAATCAGGATGGCCAGAGACGGGATTGAACCGTCGTCCTCCCGAATGCGAGTCCAGTGTGCTAACCACTGCGCCACCTCGCTCGGTAGTAGGCTGTTAGATGCAGCATCAAGAGGCAGTGCTTAGGGCTGGGGAGGGTGAAATTGGACTGGGGGGAGGGGGGCAAAGGGGAAAGGGCAGTAGAAGGCACACTGCCAAGTTACACTACTGGCCATTAAAATTGCTACACCAAGAAGAAATGCACATGATAAACCGGTATTCATTTGACAAATATATTATACTAGAATGGCATGTGATGACATTTTCAAACAATTTGGGTGCATAGATCCTGAGAAATCTGTACACAGAACAACCACCTCGCTGTAATAACAGCCTTGATATGCCTGGGCATTGAGTCAAACAGAGCTTAGATGGTCTGTACAGGTACAGCTGCCCATACAGATTCAACATGATACCACAGTTCATCATCAAGAGTAGGGTCTGGCGTATTGTGACGAGCCAGTTGCTCGGCCACCACTGACCAGACGTTTTCTACTGGTGAGAGGTCTGGAGAATGTGCTGGCCAGGGCAGCAGTCGAACATTTTCTGTATCCAGAAAGGCCCATGCAGGACCAGCAACATGCGGTCACACATTATCCTACTGAAATGTAGGGTTTCGTAGGGATCGAATGAAGGGTAGAGCCACGGGTCGTAACACATCTGAAATGTAACGTCCACTGTTCAAAGTGCCGTCAATGCAAGCAAGAGGTGACCGAGACGTGTAACCAATGGCACCCCATACCATCACGTCAGCTGATACGCCAGTGTGGCAATGACGAATACACGCTTCCAATGTGTGTTCACCGCGATGTCGCCAAACATGGATGCGACCATCATGATGCTGTAAGCAGAACCTGGATTCATCCGGAAAAATGACTTTTTGCCATTAGTGCACCCAGGTTCGTCGTTGAGTACACCACCGCAGGCGCTCCTGCCTGTGATGCAGCGTCAAGGGTAATTGCAGCCATGGTGTCCGAGCTGATAGTCCATGCTACTGCAAACGTCGTCGAACTGTTCGTGCAGATGGTTGTTGTCTTGCAAACATCCCCATCTGTTGACTCAGGGATCGAGACGTGGCTGCACGATCCGTTACAGCCATGTGGATAAGATGCCTGTCATCTCAGCTGCTAGTGGTACGAGGCCGTTGGGATCCAGCACAGCGTTCCGTATTACCCTCCTGAACCCACCGATTCCATATTCTGCTAACAGTCATTGGATCTCGACCAACGCGAGATTGGATCTCGACCAACGCGAGCAGCAATGTCACGGTACGATAAATTGCAATCGCGATAGGCCACAATCCGACCTTTATCAAAGTCAGAAACGTGATGGTACGCATTTCTCCTCCTTACACGAGGCATCACAACAACGTTTCACCGAGCAACGCTGGTCAACTGCTGTTTGTGTATGAGAAATCGGCTGCAAACTTTCCTCATGTCAGCACGTTGTAGGTGTCGCCACCAGCGCCAACCTAGTGTGAATGCTCTGACAAGCAAATCATTTGCATGTCACAGCATCTTCTTCCTGTCGGTTAAATTTCGCGTCTGTACCACATCATCTTCGTGGTGTAGCAATTTTAATGGCAAGTAGTGTATAAGCCAGGCATACGTAGGACTAGAGTGGAAATAGGGAAAGGACTAAGCAGATGAAAGACTGAAACTAGCAAATGTTGAGCCCAGGGGGATAACAGGAATGAAGGAAATATTGACATACCAGCAGGTGAGCTTCCATCTGCGCAGTTCAGAAAAACTGGTGTTGGTGGGAAGAATCCAGACGACCTCAGCTATGAAGCAGTCATTGAAGTGAAGCACATCGTCTGTGATGGTAGCTCATCAATTCGGTGGGCCAGCTGTCTTGTGGCCATAGTTCATCAGTGGCCAATCATGCATACAGGCAGCCTGTTAGTTGTCATAACCACATACAATACAGCACAGTGGTTGCAGCAGTTTGTTAGACCACGTGACTGCTACGACAAGTAGCCCTGCATTTGATAGGGCAGGAGATGCATGTAATAGGACTGGAGTAGATTTGATTAGGTGTACTTTTCACTACAAGAGGTCCATAGTGAGGAGATCCTACATGAAGTCAGAAAACAAAATTACATAATAATCATTTTAAAAGGAAAACAGATGTGCTAATGCATCTTCCACAGATCCCAAGTGCAGTGGTCATAATCAATGTGGGATAAATCAAAAAATCTTAAACATATTTCCACTTATAAAGTAATAACTAAGTTGTCACAAAACATGTAAATGTTCAGTACACTGACGTCCATATAATAATCATTAGGTTGTTGTAGCCATGCATCATGAAATAGAAAAACAATTTTACAAAGCTTATTTACAGTCATCACATTGCTGCACAACATTCTCAGACTTCTTGCCACATCAGTTCAAGTTAAAACCTTCAGCTTTTGACAATTAGCACCATCATCTTCGTTGGGAGCAACTGACTGTCAGAAATGCTGCTGTGATGACCGAATATAGCCCAAGGATGGCTTCTGATTGGTTAGTAGTTACATCATGCTATCACAGATGTTATCAATGCCTGCACTGGTGGTGCCACCACTCCTGCTGTAGCATAAACATTGCGACGAATATCTCTGGTTCTTCTCTGCAGCAAGAGCTTGATTCCATGCATTGATAAAATTATATCTGCCATCACGGTTGAAGGTTTTCTCACCAATTGTTACTTCTACAGCCTCTTTAATTATAGAGTACCAGTATGTATAAGCCTGGGACAAAACTTTTGCTGCTTCAAACAATATTTTATGTTTGTTTTTGAGGCTGTGCTCTGCAACTGCAGTTTTCTGTAGTTCTCAATTTTTAATATGCCATTGATGTTCTGCATAACGGTCAAAAACGGTGTGGATGGACTGACTTATGTAATTGCTTCCGCACTCACATGGGATACTGTAAATCCCAGGAATCCTAAGGCCAAGACTGTCCTTAACAGGGTGTAGTATCTGCTGTATCTTCTTAAGAGGTTGGAAAATACATCTGATACTTTGTCTTTTCAAGACTCTCCCTATTTTGCCGGAGGTAGCGTCAGAAACGGGAAGAAATGCAGTGGCTCATCATGTGAACATCGAACATTTTTACTTTTCCTGCTCTTGGAGAACACTGACTTGATATCACATGACCATAGTTGTTCTTTCAGAACACATACACTGAAAGATCTAAATCGAAACAAGGCCCCCTGGAGTAGGTAACGTTCCCTCAGAATTATTGAGATACGTAGGAGAGCCAGCCATGGCAAAATTATTCTACCTGGTGTGCAAGATAAATGAGACAGACAAAATATCCTCAGATTTGAAGAAATAGATAACAATTGCAATTCCAAAAAAGCCAGGTGCTGATAGGTGAGAACATCACCAAACCATCAATTTAATACATCATGGTTGCAAAATGCATTATTTACTGAAGAATGGAAAAACGAATAGGCCAGTCTCAGGAACAAACAGGTAAGCGTGTCAGAGTAATGTACGAGCACACAAGACTACATTGACCCTACAACTTAGCATAGAAAGTAGGCTAAAGAAATGCAAACCTATGCAAACAGTTAGCAGCAAGAAAAGCATTCTTAAAAAGAGAAATCTTTTGACACTGAATATAAATGAAAATGTTCTGAAGTCTTTTCTGAAGGTATCCATCTGGAGTGGAACCTTGTGCTGCAGTGAAACGTGGATGAGAAACAGCTCAGACAAAGAGAAAATAGAAGCTTTTGAAATGTGGTGCTACAGAATAATGCTGGAGGTAATTCGGTAGATTGAGTAACTAACAAAGAGTTACTGCATGGAATTGTGGGAAAAAAGAATGCCACAAAAGACTAAAGGAGGGATTCTGAAGCAGCAAGGAACTGTCAATTTGATAACAGAGAGAGCGTGTTGGGTAAAAATTGTACAGGGAGATCAAGGTTCAAATGCAGTACACAGGTCCCAATGGATGTAGGTTGCAGTAGTTACACAGAGGTGAAAAGACTTGCACAGGATACACTAGCGTGGAGAGCTGCATCAAACTCGTCTTCAGCCTGAAGACAAGAACAACAACAACTAGAACAACAACAGCAACAACAAATGAAATGTGTTCAGCTGCCAAAAGAGAAATGTGTGACACCTTCAATGACTAAGGTAGTAGAATCTTATTAATTGTTATCAAAAGGTCTCTCACAAAACCTGAAGAAGTTCTGGTGGTATGTACACGATATCTGAGGTATAGCAATATACATCCCTATTTGAGAAACAGACAGAAGCTTTCCAGCCATCTGCAAAGACTCATGGCCCTAGAGAATGTTTTCATATGCTGAGAGAAGCATATGACGTGAATTGGTCAGCTCGTCTATCCAAGCTAGGTACAAGGTCAAATATTACACATACACTATGATTTATTAAAGAAATTTCTGGTAATTCAATTGTCATTAAATTGTCATGACACTCTGTACAGCCTTTCTTAATGACAATAGTTAACAACAGTATAATTTCAGTTATCTAAAGCAGCTTTCAGATATGCAAAATTACCTAAAATGTGGATTTTATGACTTTCCATGACAAGTAACTTCCTGGCATGCTAATGTGCTCTTGTGAAAGTCAGTGTGCAACTTTTAACTCTACCATTAAATATTCAAAAAAACAGCATTTTGATTAAAAAGCTAAGATCTACGTAATAGTTACAGTTTCAGACAGCTAATATCTACTGGATGACATTATTTTCACTTATTGTGTTGTCCTAGTGAATGAGGGAGTGAATACAGCATGTATGTGAAGTATGAATTGCTGAAATTTTTAATAACTAAGTATGAATGAGAATAGGAATCAGACTGTGCGATCTTGACGTGAGTCACATACACACAGGACTATGGTAATTGTAAAGTACCCAGTTTTCAGCAATTTAGAAATACAATATTTACTTCAGTCCTTCGGATGAGTAAAGAATGTGTTAATTTGCTTTCTGGGATGCATTAGTTTGTATTTTGGTGTAAACTAATTTCAGAACTGGGACTGGTAAAAAGAGAGAGAGTACCAGGTTACGCGAATTTTAATATGAAGCTGACTGGCTACTGTGTTATTCGGCTACTCAGAGAAGAGATCTTCTATGCATGAAACTTGTCGAGTATGTAACATCATGTACACCAAAGCCCTAACTTCTTCTTCTTCTTTTTTTTTTTTTTGTGCAACAATAGTTTTGTAAGAATTTCATTAACATGAAGTTAATTATGGGTCTTGGGTCTCAATAATCAACTGTGGTTGACATGTACAGAAATTTCAAATTTTTTAATGAGATCTGATGCTTCCTTTCAAAGGGTGTAAATTCCAAGTGGTGTACTGCACTGTCATGACCACGAACTTTC
Source organism: Schistocerca nitens (assembly GCF_023898315.1). NCBI lineage: Eukaryota > Metazoa > Arthropoda > Insecta > Orthoptera > Acrididae > Schistocerca > Schistocerca nitens. The sequence goes on from NC_064621.1 coordinate 486,915,994, forward strand.
AGAATCCTAAGCATGATGAACTGCATGGTATTTAAGCAAACATTCAAAGTATTTTTTTTTTTTTTAACTGATAAGAAGTGCGATTCTTTCAATAACAGATTGTGAGTTAAAATCTTAAGCCGGCTACTAGATAGAAAGAGTGTGCTGTAAGCGTGATAAGATTAAAGCAAATAGTGCTTAATTTCGTACTTTCATTTCTCGAACTGTGTGCTATGAAGGATTTGATAGCAAAATTTGTGTACTTACTCAGAGTGATAATATATAACAGATATTTTATGCAAGGATTTGTCTTTATTTAGTCGTTTCAGTCATACCTAATGAGATTAACTTACTTTGCTTCTAAAAGTCAGTTAACTAAATCTATGCACACTGTAGATGTACATGTACAGTGCAGCTATTTATTTATTTATTTTCTACAGATTTTCTCATCTGAGGAACATTATACATCACTTCAGGGCAGGGTGTACTTCTGAAGAACTCACAAAAGTAGCAGAAAGACATTTGCGGATGCACTGCCACGTATCATCAGTACCAACACGTGTTGATACTCATAGGTGATAGGGGAAAAGAAACTGACGGTAGCAAAGCAGAAGCAGAAATGATGAACTATGTACTCTTAATGTTCCTACAAAAAGTAAGATACAGGAGTACTGACTCAGTTTAATTCCCTCAGTGCTATATTGATGAATGATGTAGATATTAGTGTCAGTGGAGTTGAGAAATAGCTGAAATTGCTAAAACAGAACAATGCTCCAGGTTCTGATGGAGTCTATACAGAATTTAGGCTGTGTTAGCCCCTCCTTCAACCATAACACACTGCAGATCCTGCTGAAAAAAACTCTGCCCAGTTGCTGAAAGAACGCAAAAGTCTCACCCATCTATAAGAATGTCAGCAGAGGTGGTCTGCGAAAGTACCATCCATACCTTTCCCATCTACCTGTTGTATAATCTGAGAACATATTCCAAAGTGAGATATCTTGAACACAATCTCATCCTCCATCCCAAACAGTTCAGAATCTAGAAACATGGGTAACTTGAAATCCAACTCAATATTTTCTCACATCACATTCTGAAACTCATGGATCAATGTAATTGGGCAGATGCAGAATTTCTTAACTTCCATAAAGCATTGACTCAGTACCACACCAATACTTATTACTAAAAATACTATACACAATTTGCCACTGGACTGAGGATTATTTTGTAGGGAATAGGCAGTGTGTTAGCTTGGTCAGAATGTCATCGACAGATGTAAAAGTAATTTTTAGTACGCCTCATGGAAACATGTTGGAATCCCTACTGTTCATGTTATATATTAAGGATCTGATAGGCAATATTTAGAGCGGCCTCACACTTTATTCAAATAATGCAGTTACCTACAGAGTGCAACAAAATTAAAGGATCACCTTTTTGAAACCACATAATTATCTCCAAATGTGACACATAAGTTTGAAATTAAATTTCCCTCAAAAGTGCCTAAAACCTCCCTCTGCAGTAGAGCAGAAGCGGGGCACCCTGTGGCATCACCCTCGAGCTCAGCGACACTTCAAACAGCAAAGTGTCACACATGTGAAAAAAAGGCCACAGCTCAGAAGTTCATGTGAGCTGTAAAGTGAATTAATGATGTCATATCAGCACCAAATTTCACCACAGTTCTGCCCAACACCATCATGGACATGTCACATGATGAGAAAGTTGTCACAACCCCTCTTAACCCCATTTAAACCCTTCATTTGATTTCTCTACAATGAAGGTCAGAACCATGACGCTCAGCATTCAAGTCACACAGTTTTCTTATGGGTGGCCCAGAACAGCAATTCAGACACATCGCCACTCAGAATCTACATGGAAATGCCTCAGGGAGTGGCATTAAGGTATCAATAAAACCACCCCTTTCCCTGAGGCATTGAATCACACACATTTCACAGTCAAAAATGACAATTTGCAGTGTGAGGAGCAGCAGGAAGATGGTCTTTACATGCTTTAACACTACTGATGCCCTTCGACATTTCAACCCTTGCTCTCGGTTATGGATTAGTCCAAAACTATCTGACAAAATTTGAATGTGATCTACAGCAGTAGAGGGTACTTGTAGTTTTTCAAAACATCTGTTTTCTGCCCTCTTGTAATGTGATCATGCGGTAGAGCAAAACTGACATGTGAATGAATAAAATGGCAAAGTGTTTCTCTAAGAACCACCAGTTTGGCAACACCCTTTGTGCCACAGATGCAACTTTTTTGAGAATGTTACAAATGTACCCATCAGAAACTTTGACACCAGTTCAGCCTGGCAGCTGCTCTATCATCTGAAGGTAAGCAAACTGCACACAAGGGTGATGAAGGGGTTTCCTAACCCTCAGATGGGAGAGTAGCCATCAGGCTGCATTGGTTCCTACAGTTATATTTGTATTGTGCTCAATAAAGTTGTGTGGGTAGCACCAAGAACGTTGCCAAACTGGAGGGGGGAGGGGGGAGGATGGGAGGTCTTAGAGGGACTCTTTGTTATTTTATTTATGCACATGTTAGTGTTGCACTCCCGCGTGATGATGTGCCATAGGAGGGAAGGAAACGGGAGGGATGAAAAAACCTAAATACTCTTTACTGCTTTGGATCATGTCCAAGTTTCACTGAATGTTTTTGAACGGTCCCTGGCGTTTTCAACCTGTATATGAACACTCCAAAGGGGCCGATCACTTTCAATGGGGATGCAGCCCCCCGGATTTACTTAGAGATGCACTGAAATATCTGGGGTGTCAACAATGTCAAAGCATGTCAGAAACATCTTCCTGTTGCTCGTCACACTGCAAACTGCCATTCCTGATCACGAATGTGTAGGTACCAACACCCCAGGGAAAGGATTAGTTTCATTTGCACTCTTTATGTCACCCCGAAGCCTTTTTTTGTCAATTCTTCATGGCAGTGTGCCTGAAATGTTTTCCTTGGCCACCAATAAGAAAACCATGTGAGTTCAACACAGGGTGTTGCAGTTCTGACCTGCAGAACTCTAATGATGTATCTTGAGTCATGCACTGCACAGTTGTTTTGTAGAATATGGATATAGACCTAATAATGCAGACTGAAAATAATGTAGACTGAAAATTTAACTTGTCTGTTTCTTCCCAGACTGTCTTAACTAAACCTGTTATTATTTTGGTTTTCATATGAGATTGGTCTATCCTGTCTGCAAGGCTCATTTTATTGATCTGTTTCGTATTATTTCTCAAGATATCACTGTATTATCTGTAATGAGCTGCTACAAATGGTTTTCGCTAGAGATTCATAGTCCTTAACATAGCAGCATAAATTGCCTGTCAATACTAGTACTGTCTCTGTCTTGCTTATTACCTCATCTTCCACCTTTAAGCTCCCAGGTTTTCAAATCTCATCCATTGCAGTCCCCAACAATCTGTCTTTCCTTCTCATCCTGTCCAGTAAGGTGCCCTTATCAGGGGTTCTGGGCAGCTTTTCCTCAACACTCCCCATTTCCTAAGCCTTGAAAATCTTTTTCCTTCATCCCGCCTTGAAAATCCTTTTCCTTCATCCCTCTTCCTTCCGCTTCAATCCTTTTGCCCCAAAGCAGAGCCACTGGCTCCAAGAGCTTAAAATTTCCTTGAATCATGTGTGTCTTCTCCTGCCACCGCTTGCTGAAATGATTTTTTATCTACCAATTATATTATAATACTAGTAATGTGTTTTATGCACATAAAAGGTATTAAAATATGTATTTATCTGTTAAATTTGTCATTGCAGCTTTGAGCACTGAAGAAGGGAATTATCACTTCTTTCACCACAGTTTCAACAACTTTGGTGTTAGCAAACTGGCTGATTTTATGATAAGTGTTTCTGCATTTCTTACTAACATCTTAAAGTGATTGCTATAATGGGTTATAAGCTGTATTCGTTTGAGGGTGTTGCTGCAGCCTATATGTAACAGACCATGGCTCCGATGCAAATATATAAGCACCGACTTATAGGCAAGGAATTAGTGTGGCATTCACATCTTTCTGATGTGCGTGCCCAAATGCGGAAATGTGAAAAATGGTGATATTATTATCACATGCATCCATACAGGGCCACCATACTGTTGTTATTTCCTTGGCTGCCAAAGGACAAAAACAAGTAGACATCCGTCAGACAGTCTGTCAAAACAATTGCAGAATGGTGTGCCATGTACCATGTCCTGGTCACAATTTGATACAAAATGCCGGTCAATCTGGGAGGCCAGCCTCATCCATTATGGACAACAGAAGGCAGGCAGTTGAGGATACAATTAGGGCAGACCAGCACATAACCATTTATGCACTACCAAAGGATCTTGACATCAGCTTCATTGGCATGCAACACGTTATCCAGCAGGAGTTAGGCTACCATAAAATCTGCAGCCATTGGATACCCCAGCATTGAATGCCAAACATAAAGCAAACCAGATGGCTATTTGAATGAAGCATCTGTTGCGTTTCAGTGTGGAGGAAAACATGTTCCATGACAATATTGTTACAGGCAACAAAAGATGTTGCCACTACTGGGAACCAGAGTCAAAAGTGGTGACGACGCAGTTGTGTCATCAGTCTTCATCTCGTCCTGAGACTTTCAAGAGCAAGCCATATGCTGGAAAGGTGATGCTTCCCCCTGTTCTTTTATTGCAAGGGGCCACTGCTTATTGATTACAAGGAACCCAATACCCCTATCTCTGGGGAACGGTACTGCACAATGCTGGATAAATTATAGTATGTAATTAAAGTGAAACAAGGGATGCTGCTGCTTCACAATAATGCATGTCTCCATATCACAAAAATTGTAATGCAGAAGTTATGCCAATTCACGTGGGAGACACTTGAGCAACCGCTCTACAGTCTTGATCTCTCCCCATGCAATTATCACAACTCCTGTCCCTTAAAAAAGGCCTTGAAATTTCGATGATTCCTGTCGGCCAAGGATGTGCAATAGTCAATTACAGACTTCTTCATGCAGTAGGACATGGTGTTTTACCAAATGGGTACTTTCACCCTGGTGCATCAGTGAGATGAGTGCCTCAATGCTCATCATGATTTTGCCCAATTGGCATATTGATTCTGGATTGTACAGCCTTTGAACAAAAACTTTTTGATCACCCCTTATAGTTTTCATTGCCAGTACTGAACAGAACTGACCTCTTGCCACAATTCAATGTTAGTCACCCGAAACTCCTGAAAAAATCCAGTCATATCTGATAATGTCCAAATATTAATCATCTTTATGGTCATGCATTCTTTAAGCTAAAGCAATTACACAGAATAGTTACCGTGCTACCAAGGGAAATGTTTCAAATCTCTGTCCGTGTATATGATGCTGTTAATCAAGTGATGAAACAATGGACTGGTTTTATATTCATGAGCAGCAAGTTTCTGAGCCCTATTTGGCCCATCATGATTTAGCTTCTATCTGGTTTACCCACGTCACTGCAGGTGAGTGCTGGGACAGTTTCTACATGATCATTGGGTCCATTGTTCTTCATTATTGTACAAATGTCCACATGTTTTGCCTGTACTGGCTTTAGTGATTAACGCACATTAAACAGTAAAATGCCATTCCTATGTTATACGGTATTCTCTCCTTGCAATGATTACAATAACACTGATCATAATATTGCTAAATGCAGCAGGTAGATAATCTGAAAACCATTTTTCTGAAAGCAAATTGTGGTCCTCCTTACACTGTTTGAAACTCGAGAATGCAATCAATTGCTGAAGAACATTCCTACCATATATTACTATAGGGGCCCCACCGCCACAATAGCTGGTTTTGAAAAGGTGTAAGCACATACTTACTTAAAAATCAAAAATTAAATAACAATCGGAGTGGTTAGTGTGGGTTTTAAGCATGAGGTGTGTGTGTGTGTGTGTGTGTGTGTGTGTGTGGTTTGGAGAAGGGGTGGGGGGGAGATGGTGGTAAAGCAAGAAATATGCAAAATAAGCAAAAAGATTTACTCTTTAGTAGTCAGTACTCTCCTTTACTGAATGTATGATACAGCCACCCATCAGGGAGTGATCACACCAGGTAAGTGGACAAGCATAATATAAATATCTGTGGGGCTCTGTATTCTCATGAACCTGCTCCACCGGAGTCTAGATCACAATAAGTTGTGAGGCAACAGGTAAAATAACTCTCTTCTTATGAAGCTTAGTGAATAGAATCTGCCTGGGAATTACTAACACTGGTATTTCAAAACAAAATATGATTAACAAGTGCGAGTCAGTTTTGGGGCAATGGTGGGCAGTGAAGTTGAATTTGACAGATTTTGAAAGTCTTGCAATAGATAACGGAACTTTTGTGTGTGTGTGTGTGTGTGTGTGCCCACTCATGCATACATGTAACAAATAATAATTTTTACTTATGGCATTGAACAGCCACAATAAACACTAATAAATTAAAGATATAATGTAACTGGATAGATCAAAGAATCTAGTCACCAAGTGGCAGCAGGAACCACTGGCTCAGAAAGCTCGCAAATTTCCTAAAGCTTTATATGTTTGTGTTCTCCTGCCGCCGCTTTGTGAGTAGATTTTTCATCTATCCAGTTACATTTTATTTTCAAAAATTAACAAATTAAAGAACTTTTCCCATGGTTATTTTTTAAATTTATTTCCCCCACTCTCACCCACACCCCAGGATTAAAGAACTTCCAAGTGTTATATTTGTACACAGACTATGCATCCTGCCTCCGGGAAATACAGTGACTGTCTTGTCATATTTTAATTGTGTATTTCAGTTTCAGGCTCACTCACCTGAGTTACTACCAAGTCACCATCAAATGGTTTAAACGGCTCTGAGCACTATGGGGCTTAACATCTGAGGTCATCAGTCCCCTAGAACTTAGAACTACGAAAACCTAACTAACCTAAGGACATCACACACATCCATGCCCGTGGCAGGATTCGAACCTGTGACCGTAGCAGTCGCGCGGTTCCAGATTGAAGTGCCTAGAACCGCTTGGCCACAGTGGCCGGCAAGTCACCATCAGATGGTTTGAATACATTAAACAATAAATCATCAACTTTGACAAGTTACTACACAACATGTTTAAATCGTCTGATGACAACTTGACAATAAGTGTAAAATTGGCTATGATGCTACTTACATGACCAAAGGCTGAAATATATAATTATAGTAATAATAATAATAATAACAACAACAAAAAGAATGCAAAGAAAAATTGATTGAATTATTTGCTTAACGTCTTCCATTTTTGGGGACAATTCACCAATGATGATGATGATGATGATGATGATGATGATGATGATGATGATGATGATGATAATAATTGAGAGGAAAAAAAAGAAAAAACACAAATTTGTGATTAGAAATCTTCATTTTTCTTTTTTACAGGTATACTGTTTACCCACCACAATTAGTTCTAGCATTTTACTATTAACTTTGTTGCCCCATTCAATTCATCCTTTAACAAAACACTGGATTAAGCTTATATGTACATTTCATACGAGGGAAAAATTTATTTCTACTCTTTACTGAGATTTCCTCATATTTTTCATTGCATACTCTTTACTTAAGCTGCTCCTCTTGCTTTATGAAATCCCTTTTCTCCTTAAAACTATTCAACTGGTTCTGCTATTTCGGAATACAGGGTCTGACAAATTTTCCTATATTTACATTCAAATCATTCATTTCTCCATTCTAATTACCTATATTAATGATCTTCCTTTGGAATAAGGAGATAATGTTTATATGATCTTACAAAATACAACAAGCAATTTAATCTTATCCTTCATGTTTCTCATGAAAAAGTGGAATTTAAACTGTATACAGCGTTACTGAAACAGATGGACCCAGTTTAAATGATGTGTATTTAATGAAGTATACATTCTACATCTACATCTACATTTATACTCCGCAAGCCACCCAACGGTGTGTTTCGGAGGGCTCATTACGTGCCACTCTCATTACCTCCCTTTTCTGTTCCAGTCGTGTATGGTTCGCGGGAAGAACGACTGTCTGAAAGCCTCCATGAGTGCTCGAATCTCTCTAATTTTACATTTGTGATCTCCTTGGGAGGTATAAGTAGGGGGAAGCAATATATTCGATACCTCATCCAGAAACGCACCCTCACGAAACCTGGCGAGCAAGCTACACCGCAATGCAGAGCGCCTCTCTTGCAGAGTCTGCCACTTGAGTTTGCTAAACACCTCCGTAACGCTATCACGGTTACCAAATAACCCTGTGACGAAATGCGCCGCTCTGCTTTGTATCTTCTCTATCTCCTCCGTCAACCCGATCTGGTACGGATCCCACACTGATGAGCAATACTCAAGTATAGGTCGAACGAGTGTTTTGTAAGCCACCTCCTTTGTTGATGGACTACATTTTCTAAGGACTCTCCCAATGAATCTCAACCTGGTACCCGCCTTACCAACAATTAATTTTATATGATCATTCCACTTCAAATCGTTCCGCACGCATACTCCCAGATATTTTACAGAAGTAACTGCTACCAGTGTTTGTTCCGCTATCATATAATCATACAATAAAGGATCCTTCTTTCTATGTATTCGAAATACATTACATTTGTCTAGGTTAAGGGTCAGTTGCCACTCCCTGCACCAAGTGCCTATCTGCTGCAGATCTTCCTGCATTTTGCTACAATTTTCTAATGCTGCAACTTCTCTGTATACTACAGCATCATACGCGAAAAGCCGCATGGAACTTCCGACACTATCTACTAGGTCATTTATATATATTGTGAAAAGCAATGGTCCCATAACACTCCCCTGTGGCACGCCAGAGGTTACTTTAACGTCTGTAGACGTCTCTCCATTGATAACAACATGCTGTGTTCTGTTTGCTAAAACCTCTTCAATCCAGCCACACAGCTGGTCTGATATTCCGTAGGCTCTTACTTTGTTTATCTGGCGACAGTGCGGAACTGTATCGAACGCCTTCCGGAAGTCAAGGAAAATAGCATCTACCTGGGAGCCTGTATCTAATATTTTCTGGGTCTCATGAACAAATAAAGCAAGCTGGGTCTCACATGATCGCTGTTTCCGGAATCCATGTTGATTCCTACAGAGTAGATTCTGGGTTTCCAAAAATGACATGATACTCGAGCAAAAAATATGTTCTAAAATTCTACAACAGATCGACGTCAGAGATATAGGTCTATAGTTTTGCGCATCTGCTCGACGACCCTTCTTGAAGACTGGGACTACCTGTGCTCTTTTCCAATCATTTGGAACCTTCCGTTCGTCTAGAGACTTGCGGTACACAGCTGTTAGAAGGGGGGCAAGTTCATTCGCGTACTCTGTGTAGAATCGAATTGGTATCCCGTCAGGTCCAGTGGACGTTCCTCTGTTGAGTGATTCCAGTTGCTTTTCTATTCCTTGGACACTTATTTCGATGTCAGTCATTTTTTCGTTTGTGCGAGGATTTAGAGAAGGAACTGCAGTGCGGTCTTCCTCTGTGAAACGGCTTTGGAAAAAGGTGTTTAGTATTTCAGCTTCACGCGTGTCATCCTCTGTTTCAATGCCACCATCATCGCGGAATGTCTGGATATGCTGTTTCGAGCCACTTACTGATTTAACGTAAGACCAGAACTTCCTAGGATTTTCTGTCAAGTCGGTACATAGAATTTTACTTTCGAATTCACTGAACACTTCACGCATAGCCCTCCTTACGCTAACTTTGACATCATTTAGCTTCTGTTTGTCTGAGAGGTTTTGGCTGCGTTTAAACTTGGAGTGAGGCTCTCTTTGCTTTCGCAGTAGTTTCCTAACTTTGTTGTTGAACCACGGTGGGTTTTTCCCGTCCCTCACAGTTTTACTCGGCACGTACTTGTCTAAAATGCATTTTACGATTGCCTTAAACTTTTTCCACAAACACTCAGCATTTTCAGTGTCGGAACAGAAATTTTTGTTTTGATCTGTTAGGTAGTCTGAAATCTGCTTTCTATTACTCTTGCTAAACAGATAAACCTTCCTCCCTTTTTTAATATTCCTATTAACTTCCATATTCAGGGATGCTGCAACGGCCTTATGATCACTGATTCCCTGTTCTGCACTTACAGAGTCGAAAAGTTCGGGTCTGTTTGTTATCAGTAGGTCCAAGATGTTATCTCCACGAGTCGGTTCTCTGTTTAATTGCTCGAGGTAATTTTCGGATAGTGCACTCAGTATAATGTCACTCGATGCTCTGTCCCTATCACCCGTCCTAAACATCTGAGTGTCCCAGTCTATATCTGGTAAATTGAAATCTCCACCTAAGACTATAACATGCTGAGAAAATTTATGTGAAATGTATTCCAAATTTTCTCTCAGTTGTTCTGCCAACGGGTAGGTCCCATGGCAGATCATGACCGCTGTCTACACATTTTGCCACCAAGCTCTCTTGATCTCATGTCCTGAGAGCTTTTCTTGCAGGGTTCTGTTACAGGGCTGTTTACATCCCATCTCTACGACAACTCAGGCCAACATGCGGAACCATGTCATTGTACATAAACAATCTACATATCAATGAAAGGAGGAAATCCCTCCATTCTTTTTAATACAGGTCAATTTGTTTCCCCTTTACCAATCAGCAAACATCTAAGTGGTAGCCAAACTCGTCCCACATGTGGAAAAGCATGTCTTGTGTTATGGAGTCCACCACAGCAATGACATGGTTCCGTATGTTGGTCTGAGTTGTCGTAGAGATGGGATGTAAACAGCCCTGTAACAGAACCCTGCAAGAAAAGCTCTCACGAAATGAGATCAAGAGATCTCGGTGGCAAAAGGTGTGGACAGTGGTCATGATGTGCCTTGGGACCTACTCGTTGGCACAGAAGGGCTTGAAAAATTGTCTGACATCATGGTGCCAGTGGGACATAGCTCCATCCTTTTGGAAAATGAAGTCTTGTGAATGAAGCTGAGGCAAAAACCATTGTTCCAACATATCCAGGCATATTATTCCACTTACAGCACTTTCCACAAAATAGAATAAGCCATTAATGTTTGTCTGTGATAAGGCACAGATCACGTTTGGCTTTGCTGAGTTTCTCTTTATGCTGCAATGTTGTTCAGGGATTTTGCAGACCCCACATGCAAACATTGTATTATTCACCTTTCCACTTCATTACTAAAAATTAAGCACAATAGAGATGCATCATTCTCCATCATTTCCAGCATATCACCACAAAATGTAATAAGCTGTCCTTTGTCATTCTCAAGGAGAGCCCACACAAGCTGTAAGCAGTATGACTTGTACAGCAAAAGCCTTCTCAAAAGTCGCCATATGGTTGGCTGAGGTATTACTGGTTCCATATTAACTCTACTGTTTAATTTACGTTGACTATGAACAAAACTAGCTTATACTCATCTGATGTCTTCCTCTGATACACATGGTTGACCTGGACTTTTTCCTTTGCAAACACATCTAGTTTGTTGAAATTGCTTAATTCAATGGCTTATGCTTTTCCCAGTTGGTGGTTCAATGCCAAATGGAGATGGAAGGCCAGTTGCAATGTAACTGCCGACTCACTTCTTGCAGACTCAAGAATGCAAAAAATCTACTACATCATCGCCATCTTGCTCACAAGTGCCTATTAGTGTAAATACCCTAGCAGTTGCTTACACAACTGCCACCTCCCTAGTAGCTGTTTATGCAACTAGTGGTTAACAAAACAAAACTCTGGACCTTCCTCTTTCCTTCAGTATGTAAACTGTTCATTTCTCATTTATATTGTCATGAAACGCACATGAAGTAAACTTGCTACATCTTTTTGAATAACTGTGTATATTGTCTTCTGAATTTGTTTCGTGGTGCAATTGGAGATACCTTACACTGAAGTATACACACCTTTGCTGGGGAGTTTGTCTCCAAAATTAAACAGCAACTAAATCAATATTTAAGAGAAATCATTTCATACTTACAATCAAATGTTAGTACTGCAACTTTGGTTGGCATTTTAGTATCAGGTAAAACCTTTATTGGTTGAAATTCTATTTTTACTGCTTTAGAAGGCATTGTTGTAGCTATACTCTGAAAGTAGAAAAAATTGTTTACCACACTAGCATTGTTCTAAAATTAAAATAAGCATGATGAAAAATAATTAGGGCTCAAAACACTGAATGAATAAACTACGCCAGTAAGTACACTGACCTACATTACTACAATTACATAAAAACATCTTGTACTTACTTGCAATCGTATCAGCTTCCTTCCAGAATTGAAAAGATATAAAGGTATTCTCTTTGGTTTGTCTTTGCTTCCCCCAATGCCAAAATCAATAACATCATCAGGAGAATAAAGTCCTGCTTGTGGCATGACTTCTATATCTAGAGGCACCACTAACACATCCTCAGTTTGATTCACTTTTATCCTTAAGAAGTTAATGACATTTATTATAATAAAGTATGAGAAAGTGTAAATTTAAGACTGCTAGTTATTCAAATGTTACTACTTGACTATAGTGGGAGGACTCTTCTACATATCAAGACAAAAACTTTCGATACAGAATTTTGGAAGCTATGATAAATTACTAATTCTCTACAATTCCTTTAAATGCAATAAGTAAATGGAAAGACAGTAAAAAATGTGGACAGATATATCCAAAATTAAGCCTTGATTAAATGAAACAAACCTAACATATGCTGTATGATTTTTCTCTGCTCTTGCTACAAATCGAATTCTTATGACAGCTTTTGTGTGGTATGGCGGAATCTCCCATAAATGTTTTGGCCCCTCAAGTTCTCCAGATGGGAGTTCCAAATGGAAATCTCCACCACTGCTGTACACCTCTGTTATCTAGAAAAAAGCAAAAAAGGTTAATAAGTTTCCAAACTTTGAGTCAATAAAAAAAGTTAATGATGTAGGCTGTTTAAGCTGCAAATAATTTATGGTACATACATGAACACCATGCAGGCCCAATATTTGGCTGGAGAAAACGGAATGTTAAGAATGTACAAGTGGGGTGTAAAATAAAGCAAAGAGGTATACATCCTTAAAAATAATGGTACAAGAAATACAACTTTAGTTAATGATACACAATTGTAATGCAGACATTTTAATTATAGCTGAGAATTCATGAATCTAGAAGATTGTTACACAAGTACCCACAATCTCGATGCCAGAGCAAAGCCGTCTAACTGCCACGATACATATAACCACTCTACTAGTTACAACAGCTATTCTCATCAGTCAGGTTTAAAGCTAGTTCTTTACTAGGCAGGGTGGGGAAAGGGAAACCTTCCAGCATCACTCTCCCCATTTACCTTGTGCAACCATTCTCAATAGTCTCTTTCTGTTTCTAACATAGCTCAGCAGACACCATTCAAGACACAATCACTAGGTCTGTTGAACTGACTGGCACATATTCAATTTAACTGAAGCGACGCAAAATCTATTCACCAATTGGCCTCAGGAGAACACACATATAAAAAACGGTTTTACATACATAGTCAATGCTCCTTCTTCTGGCAGAAGGCTTTAAGAGGAAGGGAGAGGGGTGAAGGAAAAGGACTGGAGAGGTTTACGAAAAGGGGTAGAGTTCACTCCTTTTCCTTCCCCTTCAATCCTTCTGCCGGAAGAAGCAGTCAATTGCTCCAAAAGCTGGCATACACAAAACCTTTTTTTATATATGTGTTCTCCTGCTGCCGCTTGGTAAGTAGAATTTTTATCCATCCACTCACATTATACTGCCAAAAATTGACTTTCTTCATTGTTGTATTAGCACATATTCATACTTTCATGTCTCCTCTAGTGACAATGTTGTAATGCTTAGAGGAGTGTATAGCTTCATAAAGCCAATAGAGCTCCCACTGATATTGTGAACTAATTCAGTCGCGTGACTAAATATAATCACATTACAGTTCAAAGGAGGGGACACTCTTTATCACTTAATGTGAAAAGGCACATGACCAATAAAATTTCTTAACAAATTTGCTACTGATATCATTAAATTTTTCATGAAGCTTAACGCCTTTTGATCAGATACAGCATAGAACACAACCAGATCTTCATACCATTCTCAAAGACAGCATTATATGCTTTGCGTCACATCTAGCATCAATTATGCTGATTAACTAAACCATAAAGCTTTACCTCTGTTGGCATGCCATTCAGCAGGGAACAAGCATGGAATAATACGTGTAGGTCCATGCAGCCTGCATCATGCCAGTAGCACGAGCTGACAGAACACCTACGTAGTCCAGATCTATACATAAGTGCCATAATGCCAATTTTTGGTATAAATATTGTGAATACCACTAAAAACCAGTCACAAAATGCACCTAAGGACAGCTTATTACTTGCCAGCCGAAACATCATAGCAATATGTCAACATCATTGAGATTCAATTCCAAAACTTCACGGAACATCCAATATGGTGGAAAAATTTCATAGAATTTATGGACAATGGGAAGTATTCATCAAACTAGTAAATATGGCAGTGACAAAGATTATATTGTGCAACTAATCATCTCATTACTGTCAAAGACTTAACACCAAAAATGATACCAAGTTTTTCACAAATATTAAGTTTACTTAAATCAAGAAATGAAGCTAAATACTATAGGATTACAGGAGACCACTCACCATAAAGCAGAAGCATTGAGTTGTCAATAGGCACACACAGATGAAAGAAAACTTGTTAGCTTTAGGAGTTATCCTTTGACAAGCTACAGTAAAATAACACACACACACACACACACACACACACACACACACACACTCAACTATGCTCTCCTACATGGTGCCAGCTAGACCAACAGTGTCAATGCTATTTTTTGGCTGGTGGGTTGGTTATGGTGGGGGCAGTATCGGGTGTGGAGGATAGAGGGGGATTTGGAAGGGAGGTGGGAGGCAGGGACTGACTAGGAGTGCGTGGCTAGTGGCTCAGAGAGATGATGATGATGATGATGATGATGATGATGATGATGACGATGATTAGTTTGGTGGGCACTCAACTTCGCGGTCATCAGTGCCTGTACAAAGTCCTAATTTTTAGACAGTCCAATTTTTAACTCAATCCAACCTAGCAACTATCATGAATGATGATGATGATGATGAAATGATGAGGACAACACAAACACCCAGTCCCTGGGCAGAGAAAATCCCCAACCCAGCTGGGAATCAAAGCCTGGACCCCATGATCCAGAGGCAGCAACACTAGCCACTAGACCACGAGCTGCAGGCGGCTCAGAGGGAAGTGGACAGTTTGCCAGTTAGGAATGCAGGAGGGAGGGGTGGCAGGTATGTAGGCTGGCATGATTGTAGCAGCTAATGGCAAGCGGCACTTACTGAAGGCAATGTGAGGATGTTAAGTGGGAGGTGGTGACTGGATGAAGGAAGGAGAAACTGTTGGGTGGAGAAGGGGGGGGGGGTGGCAATGGGTTACCTGAGACTGAGGCTAGGATAATAATGGGAGCAGATGATGTGTTGTATGGATAGCACTCATCATCAGCCAGTTCGGAAAAGCTGGTGATGGAGGTTAGAGTACAGATGGCTCAGATTGTCAAGCAGCCATTGAAATTGAACATGTTGTGATCAGCTGCATGTTGTGCCATCAGGTGGTCAACTTTGTTCTTGACAACAGTTAGGTGGTGGTCATTCATCCTGTGGACAGCTGGTTTGTTGACGTACCAATGTAAAGGATTGCGCAGTTTGTGCAGCAGAGTTGATATACGACATAGCTGCTTTCACAGGTGGCCCGGCCTCTGATAGGGTAGGATAAGCCTGTGACAGGACTGGAGTAAGTGATGCTGGGTGGATGGATTGGGCAGGTCTTGCACCTTTGCCTGCCACAAGGATATGATTACTGTGTTATGAGGTTAGGAGTGGGAGTAGCATAGGGATGGACTAAAATGTTGTGTAGGTTGGTGGGCGATGGAACACCACTTTAGGAGGGGTGGGCAGAATCTTGGGTAGGATGTCCCTCATTTCAGAGAAGGATGAGAGATAATCAAAGCCCTGGCGAAGGATGTAGTTGATGCACCTTTGCAGCTGAATCTTGGGGGTAGTGGGAGGATTAGGGGTGTGCGTGTGTGTGTGTGTGTGTGTGTGTGTGTGTGTGTGTGTGTGTGTGTGTGAGGATATGGCACAGGGAAACTGTTTGTGGACTAGGTCTGTGTGTACTGCCTGTCTGTAGAGGGCTTTGTGAGGCCTTCAGCATACTGGGCAATGGGGTTCTCATTACTGCAGATATGGCATCCACAGGTGTCTGGGTTGTATGGGAGGGATCTTTTTGGTGTGAAATGGATGGCAGCTGCCAAAATGCAGGTACTCTTGGTGGTTAGTAAGTCTGATGCCATGTGGGTGTCTGCGGCTGTGCTGCAGATCTGTCTGTACACCTTCCTTTCAAAGGAGAAGTAGCTATGCATTAAGATGAAGTTGGTTAGGTGAATGAAGAATGAGGTAATGGGTTTGGAGTCTGAAGGACATTAGGAAAGGTAGTGTTCAACTGCTGTAAGTCCATGGGCATGAGGGATGTTGGTGTATAGAGAAGTGGCATCAACAGTGAGCAGTTGGGAACCAGGAGGTAAAGCGGTGATGATGGAGAGTCGATGAAGGAAGCGACTGGTATCTTTGATGTGGGAGGCTAGATTACAAGCAACTGGTTCAATGTGTCGGTGAAGGATGGCTGAAATCCTTTCAGTGGGGCCACAATAACCAGGATGTCCAGGATTGTTGGCTTGTGGATTTTGGTGAGCATGTAGAAAGTGGGTGTGCGGACTGTTGTTGGGGTGAGGTTTAAGATGGACTCAGATAAGAGGTTCTGGGAATGGCCTATGGATTTCAGTAGGGACTGGAGGTAAAGTTGGACTTCCAGCATGGAATCACTCTGGCTGAAATTGTAGGTGGAGGAGTCAAACAGTTGGTGGAGGTCTTCCAACATACATTCACTGTGACTCATAACAACAGTGGTTAACCCTTAGAGTGCAGGAAGGATGACCAGGTCTGATCTTTTTGCAGATTGTATATGGCTACCTTTTCTTCTATTGAAATGTTTGTGTTCTTAGGAAAGGGCCTGGGGAAGGATGATGAGTCAAAGTTGGAGGTAAGGAATTCCTGGAAGCTGTGGTTTGGTGGAAAGAGGGAAAGGGAGGGGGGGGGGGGGGGTCACAGTTAGATGGTGGTATGAACTGGGAGAAGCAAGGAGAAGGGTTTTCACTGTAGAGATCAGAAGGAGAGTAGATCTTTGACAGGCCCAACATGGTTAAATTTCAAAGTAGGACTGAAGGTTAGGTTTTTGGATGGGAATGAAGCTTCTGGGCAGCTGAGGTTTTTGAAGGATAGGTTAACAACAGTGTTTTGGGTTCGCTTGGGTTCTGGGTTTTGTGAAATGTTGGGAGGGAATTCTTTGAGAGAAGAGGTCAGTTAACTGTGAGAAGAATGAGTGTTGTTACCAGAAGAAAGCTGTCGACCATGTCCCTCTGAGCTGCTAGCTCCCCGCCCCCAGTACCTCTCTCTGCCTCTAACCTCGCTTCCCCTTTAGCCACCCAACCTGACACTACCTCCACTACAACCAGTCCACCACTCGGAAAATAGCAAAGGCACTGTTGGTCTAACCGGCACAGTGTAGGGGCACACCACACCTCACCTAACCCGAAACTACCCCCACTCCCTCCTCCTCCTCCTCCTCCTCCTCCTCACAACCAGTCCATCAGCAAAAAAAAAAACAACCTGTAATGGCACAGCTATGTGTGTGCGTGTGTGTAGGTGTATCGTGTTTGTGTATTTTATTTTACACTAGCTCATCAAAGCATAACTCCGAAAGCTAGCAAATTTCCTTTCTTTTGTGTGCACCTATTGACAACTCAATGCTTCGGCTTTTTGTTGACTGGTCTCCTTTAATCCCAAAGTGTTTCCATTCTACAAGACCTTTCCTACAACAAGATTGAAAACTATCTATCAATGATATATATGTGTGACTACAACACAATATAATGTAATTGGTGAATTACTGAATTTGGGTATTATATAAGCACCGAGCAAAAGTGATCTCTCTGGACTATTTACTAAATATGCATTCTTGTGCTTTGTCAGAAAATGACTGAACAAGGTGGGAGACAAAAGATTCAATTAACGGTGGTTGCTTCCACAGTACGGCCTATCTGAATCTACACAAGTCTGCATTTGTTTCTTTCACTGCATGTTGTTTGACTGTAGGCTGCATGTTATATAGACTGTTTTGGCCTTCTGGTGGAGTGCAAGAACACGTCAACAGTAAGCTGCTCATCCACTGCCATTAAGCTGATTAATTTTGATGAAACTCTTTGCTGCCTATGACACAGTTCAAAGTCAACAGTCACACCCTAATATGCTCTAACAAATAGTTATTTATTCCTACAATAAGTCTTACTTATTAGGGTTGGAACTTTAAAAGAGGCAACTATTTATTTACAGCTCGTACAAAATAGATACGTGTTTCGAAGTTTTACTGACCTTCAAAGTAGTCACCACCATTGTGTATAACCTGTTGCCAGTGATGTGGAAGTTGTAGGATACTCCTAGCAGTGCCAGTTGTGTTGACAGTTTGAGCAGCGCGGTCTATTGCCTGATGAATTTATAGCAGTTCTGAAGCGAATACTGCTAAGTGTTTCCTTCAGTTTGGAAATCGAGTTGAACTCACGAGGGCTTAAGTCGGGAGTGCAGTAGGTGGTATAGCACTTAGCAGCCCCATCAGTCAAACAAATCAGTAACATCACTTAACATTTCTGGGCTGAGATGCCGTGGTCCGTACATAAGACTCTCCCCTGACGTTTCGCCTTCGACTGCGGAAGGTATCCTCCAAGGACAATCAGCCCGGAAATGTTAAGTGATGACAACACCTGCCGTGAAAGCCTTCATTCTAAAATCAGTAACAGCTTGCACTGTACGTGCTTGAGCATTGTTCTGCAAAATGATGGTCAGGTCCTGCAGAAAGTGTCATCACTTCTGTCACTAAGCTGGTTGTAGGTTGTGTTCCAAAAATGAACAACATACAGACAGAAGTGATGACACTTTCTGCACAACCTGACCATCACTTTGCAGGACAATGCTCAAGCACGTACATTTCAAGCTGTTACTGATTTGTTTGACTGATGAGGCTGCTAAGTGCTATACCACATACTGCACTCCTCTGACTGAGGCCCTCCTGAGTTCAACTCGATTTCTAAACTGAAGGAAACACTTAACGGCATTCGCTTCAGAACTGCTACAAATTCATCAGGCAGTAGACCGTTCCGCTCAAACTGTCAGCACAACTGGCACGGCAAAGAGTATCCTACAACTTCCACATCACTGGCAACAGGTTATACACAATGCTGGTGACTACTCTGAAGGTCAATAAAACTTTGAAACACGTATCTATTTTGTACGAGCTGTAAATAAATATTGCCACTATTAAAGTTCCAACCACCCATATTTTCAGTACAGGTAGTATATCCAGCTGATACTGCAGTAAATAAAGACATCATGACAAGATTCATCACCACACCTTCACCTTCAGGCTCTGAAACTAAAGGGTGTCCACTAATTATCTTTACAGCTTAAGACTTTAATATTGCATATTAACTAATGGTTTTCAACATATGATAAGATGACTCAAAGTTTTTTTGTTTTTACCTTCCAGGTGGCACAATTTTACACAAAATTGAACTTGAAAACCTGATAAAATGTGGATGCTATAGGAGAAAGCTCAGTGTTTTACCTGGTTCATAAGGACGATGTCCAATAGCCAAGTGCAATGAAATTTTCGAACATGGTATGGAAGGCAAAAGTTTCGAACATGATATGGAATGCATCCACTGTCCCAAACAACTATTTGGGCTTAGTCTACATCATTTATGGAAACAGGTAGTGTTCTCCATAAAAAGGAGGCATGTTGCCATTCCATAAACCAATGTGACAAGGCACAGCAGGTGTTTGCAAGGAGTCCAACAAAATTGGTGAATACAGTAGCCAACAGTGCATAATGTCTTGCATAAGATGTTACGCTATTTCTTACAAGGTGCAGCTGCTTCAGGCATTAAAATCTACAAACAAACCTCAGCACGTACAGTTTACAGTAGATATTCTAGGCAAGACTGATGCAAACAATGACTTTTTGGAAAAGATTTGCTTCTCTGATAACATTTCATGTACTTGTATATCGAGTTCACAGCATCCTCGTGTTACATGTGAAATGGAAAGAGAGAGAGAGAGTTCCAATGCCAATGTTTGATGCTGACTGATGCACAATTGAACCATTGGTCCATTCTTTCTCATTGAGACTTCCATCACCTGTGGTGTTTACCTTGACGTGTTACAAGAGTTTACTGAGCCACAACTGGAACACCTGCAATCTGATGTCATATTCCAAGAGAATGGGGCACCCTCCACTGGTCCCTAAATGCCCGTCAATTTCTAGATGAAAGGTTTCCAGATAGGTGGACTGGACAAGATAGTATAATTTGATGGCCGCCACAATATCCTGACCTTAACACCACTAGATTTCTTCCTGTGGGGTTTTGAAAAGGATTTGGTGTACCACAGTGAAATTAGAGACCTACAGGAATTGAAGGCATACATTCGTAGTGAATGAACATATCACTGTGGAGATCTTGAATTGTACGTAGGGAGAAATGGAATTCCGACTAGACATTATCAATGCCACTATGGGTGCACACGTTGATGTGTATGAATGATGCTGAAAACTATTTGTTAATAACTAGTATAGTTTTAAAGGTATTAAAGTCTTAATTAGTAGTAAAGATATTTATGGACACACTATATTTTGTTTTAAAATACTATGATTCCAAGTCCTGTTGTACATGGTATTTTCAGCAATCTATTACCATAGCCAATAGTTTAGTTAAATATCTACAATGCCTGAGAAGGAAGAGTCTACATCACTTACACTTTCAGCTTGGGAAGATCATACAATCTAGGTGTCCTAGTAACTAGTAGCATAAAGTTATTGAGCACATTGTCATTGGGGCCCAAATAGTTCCAAATTACAAACCTGCCTTTTTCTTAAAAGTAAACGAACACAATTATACAGTTACACTTTTACAGTGCTGCACCCCAGTTGGGTTGGGAAACTGTCTTGAAAAGATTTGCTGTGTGGAACATGGAAGTAGTACAGAAATGCTATGTTGGGGGGAGGGGGTGGGGGGGGGGGAGAGAGAGGGAGAGAGAGGGAGAGAGAGAGAGAGAGAGAGAGAGAGAGAGAGAGAGAGAGAGATTTGAGGGCTAAAAGACAGAATGAAGAGGATGGTAATACAGCACAGCTGCATGAAATACATAGAAATAAGAGGCAACAGAAATTCAAGAGTATGGGATAAGGTGATGAAGTGAAAGAGGTGTGGGGAAAAGGGGTACAGTAAAGCAGGGGGGGGGGGAGGGGGGTTGCACAGAATAGTGTTAATACTGCTGAGGAAATGGTGTGCAAGATAGGTCTACATACCAAAAGTAATGGGCAGAGAGAGAGAAGCCAAGTTGACTGCGGATGAAAGGATGTGTTGTATTGCCTGCCTAAGAAATTTGGAGGAGCTCGTGTTAGGAGGAAGGATACTGACTGCACAGGTTCTAAATCAGACACAGAAATCAAAAATGTAGAGTTCAGTACCATGATCTGCCACATAATGGTGAAACCTATCCTTGGGAACAGTTGGCAGCAGTCATTCATATGTACGGGCACCCATTAAAAAGCCATGCAGTGGTTGATTTGGGGGATGGGAGCAAACAGCAAGGTCATCGATCGCATTGGATTAGAGAAGGACAGGGAAGGAAGTCGGCCGTGCCCTTTCAGAGAAATCATCCCGGCATTTGCTGAAGTGGTTTAGGGAAATCCCGGAAAACCTAAATCTGGATGCAGATTTGAACCGCTGTCCTTCCGAATGTAAATCCACTGTGCTAACCACTGTTCCAACTCGCTCAGTGGTTTTGAAGTTGTCAAGGAATTGTGGGTAAAGTGTACCACACAAATTTTGTTTTCTAGCAAGGATATAGTTTCCTATATGCACAATGAATGCTATGTTTTAAGTATGCAGGACACTGAATTAGGCAGTGCTCAATGAAAGTAAGGTCATGCATATGGGATATGATAGTGGGTGCGAATTTGGCAGCAAGAACCACAAGAAGGGAATACAGCTGCAACTGGGAAGAAAGCACACACCAAAGTTGGGCCACAGTAAAAGGAAAATGCAAATATACACATATGTTCATAGGCTCTGAAGAAAAATGTCGAGTTCACATGCTGGGTTCTATGCTAAAGTTCATGTTATAGGGATGGTAACAACATACTAATCCCAAAATAGTAAGGTGTGTTGGAAACAGGGTCAGACCGGCAAAAATTGCAGCATGTAGTGAACAGGAAAAGTCGTTGGGGAAGGGGGGTGAGGAGAGGGGACAGAATATAGGGCAATGCCCTCTTTGTAACATAGCCTACTATTTAGCTACTGGAGAAGAACCGAAATTAACATTTGGTTGGCTAGAACAGCTGTTGTAACTAGTAACATTTCTGCTATAAAGAAGTTAGTTAGGTGCATTACAACAGTTAGGATTTTTTACTCTCAACTTTGCTTCTAGGGCTAACATCTGAAAGACCAATTATGTGGTGAATTAATACAGCCCAACAATCTTGAGAATTTTATGTGAACAAGTCATTATGGAAAAAAATTCATGTATATTCATTGTTAATCAACAAATACCTATTGTGAGAACAAATACCTATTGTGAGACAATTTTTTGTACAATAAGCATACAGTACATCAAAAATTGTCTTAAATCTGCAAGGAATACAACATGAAACTTTTATATATATGACATACACTGAGGCGACAAAAGTCATGGGATACCTCCTAATATCATATCAGGCCAACCTTTGGCCCAGCATGGTTCAGCAACTCGACATAGCATGGACTCAACAAGTCCTTGGAGGTACCCCACATAAATCCTTGGGTAACAAGATATTGAATTTAACTGATGAAAGGAGAAAATATAAAAATGCAGTAAATGAAGCACACAAAAAGGAATACAAACGTCTCAAAAATGAGACTGACAGGAAGTGCAAAATGGCTAAGCAGGGATGGCTACAGGAGAAATGTAAGGATGTAGAGGCATATATCACTAGGGGGTAAGATAAATACTGCCTACAGGAAAAGTAAAGAGACCTTTGGAGAAAAGAGAACCACGTGTATGAATATCAAGAGCTCATGTGGAAAACCAGTACTAAGCAAAGAAGGGAAAATAGATAGGTGGAAGGAGTATATAGAGGGTCTATACAAGGGTGATGTACTTGAGAGCAATGTTATGGAGTTGGAAGAGGACATAGATGAAGATGCAATGGGAGGTATGATACTGCATGAAGAGTTTGGAAGAGCACTGAAAGACCTAAGTCGAAACAAGGACCCAGGAGTAGACAACATTCTGTTAGAACTACTGACAGCCTGGGAGAGGCAGCCATGACAGAACTCTACCATCTGGTGAGCAAGATGTATGAGACAGGCGAAATACTCTCAGACTTCAAGAAGAATATAATGATTCCAATCCCAAAGAAAGCAGTTGTTGACTGGAGTGAAAATTACCCAACTATCAGTTTGATGAGTCACAGCTGCAAAATACTAACACGAATTCTTTACAGAAGGAAAACTGGTAGAAGCCGACCTCGGCGAAAATCAGTTTGGATGGAAATGTTGGAACACGCCAGACAATACTGACCCTATGACTCATCTTAGAGAATAGATTGAGGAAAGGTAAGCCTATGTTTCTAGCATTTGTAGACTTAGAGAAAGCTTTTGACAATGTTGATTGGACTACTCTCTTTCATATTCTGAATGTGGCAGGGGTAAAATACAGGGAGCGAAAGGCTATTTACAATTTGTACAGAATCCAGATGGCAGTTATAAGAGTCGAGGGACATGAAAGGGAAGCAGTGGTTGGGAAGGGAGTGAGACAGGGTTGTAGCCTCTCCCCGATGTTATTCAGTCTGTATATTGAGCAAGCAGTAAAGGAAACAAAAGAAAAATTTGGAGTAGGAATTAAAATCCATGGAGAAGAAATAAAAACTTTAAGGTTCGCCAATGACATTGTAATTCTGTCAGACACAGCAAAGGACCTGGAAGAACAGTTGAACAGAATGGACAGTGTCTTGAAAGAAGGATATAAGATGAACATCAACAAAAGCAAATCGAGGATAATGGAATGTAGTCAAATTAAATCAGGTGATGCTGAGGGAATTAGGTTAGGAAATGAGACACGTAAAGTAGTAGATGAGTTTTGCTATTTGGGGAGCAAAATGACTGATGATGGTTGAAGTAAAGAGGATATCAAATGTAGATTGGCAATGCCAAGGAAAGCATTTCTGAAGAAGAAGAAGAGTAGTTTATTAACATCGTGTATGGATTTCTTAAGTGTCAGGAAGTCTTTTCTGAAAGTATTTGTACATAGCGTAGCAATGTATGGAAGTGAAACATGGACGATAAATAGTTTAGACAAGAAGAGAATAGAAGCTTTTGAAATGTGGTGCTACAGAAGAATGCTGAAGATTAGGTGGGTTGATCACGTAGCTAATGAGGAGGTACTGAATATAATTGCGGAGAAGAGAGATTTGTGGCACAACTTGACTAGAAGAAGGGATCAGTTGGTGGGACATGTTCTGTGGCATCAAGAGATCACCAATTTAGTATTGTAGGGCAGTGTGGTGGGTAAAAATCATAGAGGGACACCAAGAGATGAATATACTAAGCAGATTCAGAAGGATGTAGGTTGCAGTAGGTATTTGGAGATGAAGAAGCTTGCACAGGATAGAGTAGAATGGAGAGCTGCATCAAACCAGTCTCTGGACTGAAGGCCACACCACCAACAGCAAGCCTATGTATTCGTGTATGTCTAACAGTGCAGCTTATGATCTTAACAAATCAATGCCTTTCTGGTACTTTCAGTGTAGCTGATTTAATAGTCGAGCTTCACCCAGTAAAGGTCACAGAAAATCTGTATCTAATGTAACCAACCAAAAATAGGAATTGGCTTTGATTGTTCAGCTGAAATCATTATCTTAAATAAATTAATTAGAACTGCACTCTTTAAGTTTGAAGGTATTAGCTCATGGGGAATGGGAGGGGGGCAGTGGGGGGGAGGGGGGGGGGGCAGCTTGTTAGTATAAACACACAGACTCCTGCACACTCGTTGCTGACAACAATGCTACCTATGGTTAACTGGAAATTTTTTCTCCATGCAACATCTTCAGTTCTGCTCTGACCTTATTATCTGTTAATTTTTCTCCATCTATTATATACCAGCACATTATCACTCAGATAAAAGTAATTAAGTATGTATATCAATCACTGTGTCTACTTCCTCATGTCATGTTCTATAATACACTACATTTTGGCATTAGGCATAATATATTGTATGACAATATATTGTATGACATTATTTCTCTTTTATACACCATAGTTAGGTACAGGAAAATTTGAATCATACATTGAAGCATAAAATAATGTCAAGTCTATCAAGGGAAAATCTAGGATGGACTAATGACAATATGAAAAGGGTAGCGCTCTCTCTCTCTCTCTCTCTCTCTCTCTCTCTCTCTCTCTCTCTCACACACACACACACACACACACACACACACACAAACCCTTCTGCAATATTACATATTTTTATGCATTTTTATCCTCCACCATGGATCCTTGCTCCTTCCACATGCACCAATACAGAAAAGTTTCCTTATACTTAGCCACAATGCACACACATATACTGTTCCTGCATTGCCCTTTGCTCATGGAACCCCCACCCCCCACCCCAAAAAAAAAAAAAAAATCCATACCACCAAATTATCCAACCTTGCAGCCCCTCCTTCCACAATGACTGCCATCTGTTCAGATTCCACCAGTCCTTAACCCTCATCAACATAGTCCTACAAATTCATGTCAACCATGCCCAAACCTCCATACAGTACTCCCTCTCCATCTGTAAAATTCTCCTACAGTGCAATCCCAAATTCTGGGATCCCATCTCACACTTAGAAACTCTTGCCCTCCAGGAACTAGAGCAGCATGCCCAATGGCACCTCAAAAAACTCTCCAACCTGTTCACTTCCCACTTCCACCTTGGACTATCACTATCTATCACCTGTACAACAGCCTCCAACACTCACAGCTGACAAACACTGCCTCGCAAACCTACTAAATTTGCCCTGCTCTCACCACCATAACGAATTCAGAATCTAAACAGATCTGAAACACAGTTATGAACCTTTCCTCCAAAAGCCTTGACCCCACAGAAGTATCAATCCTTTTCAAAGGATTCAATCATGCAGGACTTGTTAAGGATCTTCTCTCTTTCTCCCAGTCCCTAAAGTGCAAATACATTTTTGCCACTGTGCCTACCAATCAGACATTCCTGTCGTAGGAACATCTGCAGCTGACGAGGGAACCTCCCCATCACACCCCCCTCAGATTTAATTATAAGTTGGCACAGTGGATAGGCCTTGAAAACTGAACACAGATCAATCGAGAAAACAGGAAGAAGTTGTGTGGAAGTATGAAAAAATAAGCAAAATATACAAACTGAGTAGTCCATGTGCAACATATGCAACATCAAGGAGAGGGTGAGCTAAGGAGTGCCGTGGTCCCGTGGTTAGCGTGAGCAGATGCGGAACGAGAGGTCCTTGGTTCAAGTCTTCCCTCGGGTGAAAAGTTTAATTTTTTATTTACAGTTTATGTCACAAACTCTTATGTTTTCATCACTTCTTTTGGGGGTGACTATCACATCCACAAGAAAACCTAAATCGGGCAAGGTAGAAGAATCTTTTAACCCATTCGCCAAGTGTACAAGTTAGGTGGGTCGACAACATATTCCTGTCATGTGATGTACATGCCGTCACCTGTGTCATATAGAATATATCAGATGTGTTTTCCTGTGGAGGTATTGGTTGACCTATGACCTTGCGATCAAATGTTTTCAGTTCCCATTGAAGAGGCATGTCCTTTCGTCTACTAATCGTACGGTTTTGCGGTGCGGTCGCAAAACACAGACACTAAACTTATTACAGTAAACAGCGACGTCGATGAACGAACGGACAGATCATAACTTTGCGAAAATAAAGAAAGTAAACTTTTCACTCCAGGGAAGACTTGAACCAAGGACCTCTCGTTCCGCAGCTGCTCACGCTAACCACAGGACAATGGCGCTCTTGAGTTCTCAGTATCATGGATGTTGCCTATCTTGCGCATGGACTACTCAGTTTGTATATTTTGCTTATTTTTTCATAGTTCCACAAAACTTCTTCCTGTTTTCTCGATTGATCTGTGTTCAGTTTTTCAAGGCCTATCCACTGTGCCAACTTATAACTAAATCTGAGGGGGGGTGCGATGGGGAGGTTCCCTTGTGAGTATTATATGAGAGGTTGAAAATACCGCTACAGATGTAAGGTTCTTGCATTTAGAACACAACTGGTTTCGGGCTCTTAGGCACCCATCTTCAAGTGTTGTAACTTGGTGCTGTGAGCCTGAGTGCCACATGGTGGACGAGTACAAGACGTGGTGTGTTACCAGCTAGTGCAGAGCACATATCCAGCAGGATCTCCGTCTCTCCTCAAATCCTCAGACCCATTCCAGAAACTCTGGCCAGAGCCTATTTCTCTGCTCCTACCTTCTACATGCTTCCTTCAGCACATAAACCCAACCACACAGGATGCCCCATTGTGGCCACTTACTGTTCTCCCTCTGAAAGAATCTCTGCTCTCATAGACCAACACCTTCAGCCTATCACCCAAGACCTAACCTCCTATATAGAAGATGCCAACCATTTCCTCCACCAACAGTTCCCGTTCCTATTCCTTTAGCACACAGTGCCCTGCTCATCACTACTGATGCCACCTCCCTTTGCACTAACATCCCTAATGCCCTTGTCCTAGCCACTACTGAACATTTCCCAAAGCCCTAGGGATTAAAAAACTACAGCCTCCTTCCTGGTCACCACAACTAACTACATACTCAGCCACCATTACTTCTCCCTTGAAGGCATCACCTACAAACAAATTCAGGATACAGCAATGGGTACCCGCATGTCACCATCCTATACCAACCTATTCAAAGGCAAACTAGAGGAGTCCTTCCTAACCACCCACAATCCCAAACCGCTCACCTGGTTCAGATTCATTGATGACATCTTTGTAGTCTGGATTGCGAGTGAGGAGATCCTATCCATACTCCTACAGAATCTCACCACCTTTTCCCCTGTTCGCTTCACCCGGTCCTCCTCAACCTAACAAACCGCCTTCCTTGATGCTCATCTCCAACTCAAAGATGGTTACATAAATACCTCTGTGGTATTTATGATTTTTGTATTTATACTTGATTCCTAAAAAGCATACAGTTTAATTGATATAGCACATTAATGAACACTCGAAACCACATCATTTTTGGTACTATTTGTTGCGATGAGTTACTGGGAAATCTGACATCACTGGATAAAACCATTACCTGTATTTCAAGTGAAAAGTGAAGATTGCTTCAATAGTATGGAAAATTAGATTTCCTTTTACTAAACTGACAAGATTTTGAGAAATATGATGGGCCAAATACTTCTGGCAGTGTTGAAGAAAACACTGAAACACAATGGATTGCACCTTCAAAATTAGACTAATACCTATTATGCATGTCTTAAGTCTGTGTTCACAGCTCAAGGTTGACGTTTCAGCCATTGAGTGATACTGATCTCCAATAATGACATAAGGTTAATGAATATGTTGTGTGTGTGCCTACAATGGTATGTCTTAATTGTGTACAATATTCTGAAAGGATGTAAATCCCTTCATAATTTAACCCTTTCGTGGGCAAAATTATTGAGCAGTTTTTTTTAATGAATGGAGAGCAGATAGCAGTTAACAGATAGGTATATTTATCATACAGAATATCAAATTTGCTCCAACTGTGAAAGTGAGGTCACACAACGAGGTGGGAAGTATTCTTCCCACTGCCCTTCCTTGGCGTTAAATGACAAAAACAACTTTTTCAATATATGACATATTTATTTGATAAATTTACTTCTCTTGTTACAATGATCGTTCACAATTACTTGCCATGAAATTTTCTGAAACATGGGTCTATGCAAAGTGGTATTTGACAATGTGTACAAACACAGCGAGTGCTCTTTTCCGCAGCTTTGGTACTACAGTGACAGCACGTCCAGTAGGTTTCTCCTAAAATGGGTTGATGTTCCCCTACAGCCACATGACAAAAATCTTCTGATACTTTACCCCTTTTTGCCAGAAAGACAGGTTTTTGTCCACGCCTTTTTTGTGATGAGAAGTCAGCGAAGTCTGGCAAGATGGATCCTGTATGTGAGCTGATCATGCTGTCCACTTTCTCTTTTACTTATTTTCCACAGGATAAAACTGTTCACTGCAGCAACATCCACCAGGAAATAAAAATATTCTGCACCACCATTTTACAGAATTTCTGCCAATAGCATACCTTTCTCATTATTGATCAAACTTATCGACACCACCCATTATTTTGTTGTATTCTGCCACAACTTCAGGACAAGAAATCTCTGTACTAGTACCATCCTTGTTTCCCCTTTTCACTGTGGCTGTTTCTCATGGGTCATGAATTGAGGACAGGAAAGTGACTCCACCCATTTTACTGCAGAAATGGCTCCTTTCGTTTCAAATTGGAATTCTCCCCATTCAAATTTCATGTTTTCCTTCATAAATTTGGGTAAATCAAAAGTATTTACCTTATACTACAGCTTTGAGGAAAAAAATCACAAAATGTCATGTAAACAGCACTGAAAGGCTCCTCTACAGAGCAACACTCAGCCATACAATGCCTCTGTGCGAAGGTACAGCAAAAACGGCAGGAACTTCCGATTTTGAAGTAGTAACCTATACTGTTCACTAGGTGGTAGCACCATACAGAGGTGGGAACTGTGAATCCCACGGGACTAGGAGCGAGTTCATTGTAGTGGGAAGCATGTTTTCCACGGCTCACGAAAGGGTTAATGGAGAAGGAACATTCCATGCAGCAGTATATATGTATATTGTCAAATGGCTGGTGTTGTAGTGAAGCTAGTTTGTCTTCCATGTTCAAATTTCAACTCCCAGCAATTGTTTTTACACTATAGTGAAGTGCTGTCGGATCGGCAGCATAATGTTTCAGAAGAGAACTTTTAAGTTATGACAAAATGCCTGTTGAAAAACTTACAACAGTATATGCTTGCAAAGTTATTTGCACATTTAATGGTTTCAATACAAATGATTTCATATTCCAATCCTGTAAATATAGTTTTTTACCATCAGTTTCAATTAGCACTATTATCCTGCATTTACACTAGTATTGACTGGCCATGAGAAGCATGTGTCTGATGAGTCAAAGGTGCCATTTTGAAATAAGCTGACACCTTAAGTGGACAACATCTCTTTTGGTACTTGGATGGCAATGTTATTTTTTTCAAAGACGTTGCAGGATCATCACAACAGTGTTGAAGTCATCGTCAGACGTAGAAGCAGCTTCAGGTGTGCCCCAGGGAAGTGTGTGAGGGCCCTCGCTGTTCATGTTGTATAATTGATCTTGCAGACAATACTGATAGTAACTGCAGACTTTTTGCAGATGATGCAGTTATTTATAATGAAGTACTGTCTGAAAGAAGCTGCAAATTTTCCAGTTAGTTCTTGATAACAATTAGAAGTAGTACAAAGACTGTCAACTTGCTTTAAATGTTCAGAAATGTAAAAACTGTGCAACTCACAAAAAAAAGAAAAAACATGTAGTATCCTATGACTATAATATCAATGAGTCACTGTGGGAAACAGCCAACTCATACAAATACCTGAGTTTAACACTTTGAAGGGATATGAAATTGTATGATCAAATCCTCAGCCATGGGTAAATAAGGTGGTAGACTTCTGTTTATTGGTAGAATACTGGAGAAGTGCACTCAGTCTACAAAGGAAATTGCTTACAAATCACTATATGACCACTTCTAGAATACTGCTCACATGTATTGGACCCGTACCAAATAGGATTGACAGATGATACTGAATGCATACAGAGAAGAACAGCACAAATGGTCACAGATTTGTTTGGCCCAAGAGAGACTGTCACAAATGTTGAAAGAACTGAACCGGCAAACTCTTAAAGATAGGCGGAAACTACCCCGAGAGATCATCAAATAGGGTACTCTTTGCTTCAAAAGCATTTCTTCTACAAGGACCCTTACAGTTTCTGGAACTCTGGCTGTTTTCACAGCTTTGATGACAGCATAATGGATGAAGTAGTCAGTGCAGACTATTATATGTCAGTTCTCATTTGTCAACTTTGGGAACCTCATTCCAATCCTGTGAAATGGTACTGTTGCTGGTGGAACTGATATCAAATACTTTAGAGGTAATTGCAGCACATTCTTCTGTTGCTGGTATTCCTTACAGTGCCTCACATGGTGCCTGGTGGATCGGAAGAGACCTGGTCAGTGATACCCGTGTCTGGTTCTCTCTCACAGTCTCCACACATTCCAGGTAATCGGTGTTGGAGAATTGTGGAAATACATCACTATAGATGGCCTTAGTTGAGCTGGGATGATGAGCAACTCATTTGTGCCCCATTGCATCATAGTTTCTCTTATACAATGTTATATTTAGTAATTGCACTTCTCCTTTGGGTGGTTCCTTCTCATTCAAGGCTTCTACAGTTTTCAGCAGTGCTAGATCTTCACACTGTTCATCAGCAGTATTATGTAATGCTGCAATGACTGAAATGTCATCCATACTGATGTGTTCTGTCAAAGAATTTTGTGAAAAGTGGTGTCCTTGTATTTGTCCTTGTATTTGCATTTGCTTTTGTTTACCACTGTGATGACATACTTCTGATGCCTCAGTATCCATCAGTCAACTTGATAGATTCTTCAGACCAATCATCTAGCATAGAGAATGGTTGTCCACCACAACGGTGAATGGTTTGCTAAATAATCAAGGTCAGAACTTCTCGAACAACTGAAAGGCACTCTTTCTCGTTTGCAGAGTAGCTCATCTCTGACTTGGAGAGTACTTTGGAAAGACAAGGAAATGTCTTTCTCGCACCTCATTCCAGGCATCTCCTTGCAGCAGTTCATGAAAGGGATGTGCCTTTCAACAGAAGTCCTTTATGAATCACTGCTAGTATGAGCACATTCCGAGAAAATTTCTCACATCATAATATGCTGAAGAATCATAAAATCTGTGACTGCTCTTATTTTCTCTGTATTATGACAGACTCCACCTTGTTGTCCCAAGCTTTTTATTTCTTGATCAATGAAGAGACTTTTTTTTTTTTTTCAAATTCAGGCAGAGGCCTGTGATCTGAACATACTTTTGCATCTGCATTTACATCACATCTAACAATGGAAAATCCAGGTTGAAATGTAACAATATTACGAGAAGGAAAGTTGCTACTCACCATATAGTGGAGATGCTGAGTCGCAGATAGGCACAACAAAAAGACTCTTCATAATTAAAGCTTTCGGCTATAAAGTGCATGGCAGAGGGTACATCCTACTGCAACAGTTATTAGGGTTTCTTTCTGTTCCATTCATGTATAAAGTGTGAGAAGAATGATTGTTTGAATGTCTCTGTGTGTGCGGTAATTATTCTAATCTTATCCTCACAATCCCTATGTGAGCAATACATAGGGGGTTATAGTATATTCCTATAGTCATTATTCAAAGCCGGTTCTTGAAACCCTGAACATGGAAAAGTTCAAGACTAGTATCACAGATAATTTCTGATTGCAACTATACCCACAAGGTGAAGCTGTCTACCACCCACAGACGATAAAGGCCTCACAGGACATTTAGTAACATGCTTTCAGATTGCTCTTGATCTATGCTGATGTTGAACAAGGAGACTGGGTCACAATACTGGCAGTCACAGATTTCACATATAACACAGTGAAGTGAGACACTATAGGCTTCACTCTGTTCTTTCTGCTCAACAGACACAAGGCTGAAACAACAATGGGTATGCTGTTTCTATTTCAACCAGATGATACTCAGGATGACAATGTGAAACACCTAGACGCCAGCACCAAAGAAACAAGACAGATGGCTCGCAAATAATACCTGACCATCCAGAAGAAGGACTGAGAGCAGAATAATCCCAAGCACAGGCCACTGACATACAGCCCAGGAGAGTTGGTATGGATTTCTACACCTGTGCAGAAAGTTTAATTACTGAAAAATTGACTAAAACTCTACTTTGGACCATACTGTGTCCATCTTGTTGGATGTCAACAACTGGGGAGGG
This sequence comes from Schistocerca nitens, assembly GCF_023898315.1. Classification (NCBI taxonomy): domain Eukaryota; kingdom Metazoa; phylum Arthropoda; class Insecta; order Orthoptera; family Acrididae; genus Schistocerca; species Schistocerca nitens. The sequence continues at coordinate 486,949,202 of NC_064621.1, forward strand.
GGGGGGCTTCAGTCAAGGATACTGAAGATCTACTTGACGATCATGAAGTTTCAACAGGAGGGGCTACCTTTGACGCTCATCATAGTGAAACAGCAGTGACAACACAACCTGAATGCAAGGATCCTTCAGTGCAGTCATACAGAAGACCAATGAAAAGATCTAGAATGTTGTAGTCACTCTCCTGTAAGTTCAAATCCAATAACCAGCAAATATTTTTTCTTTAGTATTTATAATTTCCAGAAGAGGCTCAAAATTTATTATTTTTTAATGTTACATATTCTGGTATATTCTATGTTTGTGTAAACAGCAACCTGTTCATTCAAGAGACTATACTGTCCTGTCTGTATATCGGTGTTTGTAATAAATGTGTTTTCAGTACTAAGTGTTGAACTCCATCGATGACCCTGCTTTTGGATCTGGACTTGACAGCAGTTACAAATGATAATATTACACCTTCCATCACTGCTAAAGGTTTTAATATTCCAATAATTTGGTACTCATTTCCTGGGTTTTCTCACTATTTTCGAAGTCTAGTACTCTTACACCTATTAAAGGCTTCTTTCCATTCCATTATCACAGCTGGTGAAATATATTTTTCACCTGTAATAAAAAATTAGCTGAATACATTTCATACAAGCTGCTGCCTGAACGGCACACACACACACACACACACACAAACACCTCTATTAGCCTATTCTCCCTCCAAACTTGTTAATCTAATTCTGAACATCTGGACAGAGATTTGAGTCGCACTCACCCTGAATGTGTGTCCAGTGTCCTGGCCAGCATTCAGTTAATCAGGGATTTCCAAACAGATACAGCAGCTATCTGACAAACATTTACAAGGAAGCAGATGCATCAACAAGCAGGGTGGACTTTCCAGACTGTCTCTTTGATTTTTTTCATACTTGTAGGACTTGAAGATCAGTGCATGTATATCATTTCCTATTGCAGTACAATGCAATTTTCAAAAACACTCAAAAAAGTTGATGCAGAACTTTAATGAGCTCTTTTAAGTATAAGAAATTTCAATTCAATTGGCATAACTGCTTGTTGTTCTGCACATAGTGTGCACATAGCCAACCAAGACACAGTCAAGACTGAAGGAAAGATGAGATTAGAAAACCTGAGAGCTCAAAGGCGGAATACAAGACGGAAATTACTGCTTAAGCAACAAACAATGGAAAATCCAGGATGGAATGTAACAATATTATGAGACAGAAAGCTGCCACTCACCATATAGCGAAGACACTGAGTCGCAGATTGGCACAACAAAAAGATTTTCACACTTAAAGCTTTCGGCCAAAGGCCTTTGTCAACAACAAACATGCAAAAACACACACACACACACACACACACACACACACACACACACACACAACTGCAGTCTCAGGCAACTGAAACCACACTGCAAGCAGCAGCAGTGCATCATAGTGGGAGTGGCAACTGGGTGGGAGGCTGGGGCTGGGAAGGGGAGGGATAATATGGTGGGGATGGCGAACAGTGAAGTGCTGCAGGTTGGACGGTGGGCAGAGGAGAGGTTGGGGAGAGGGGGGGGGGGGGGGGGGGCAGCGGAAAAAAGAGAGAACCACTCCCTGCACTCCTACCTTCTACGAAGGTCAGCTACACACCTCTGTCCAAATTAAACCTACCAACAAACATCAGTACTTTTATTTTGACAGTTGCCACCCTTTCTATGTCAAATGTTCTCTCTCATAAAGCCTTGGCATTTGAGGCAAACGAATTTGTTCAGACACTTTACAGCAATACACCACCATTCTCACCTCAGCTTTCACTGCACGTAATAATCCCACCAGCCTAGTTCAATAGGTGATTTCCATGGCCGGCACAACCAATCCTGGTACTGATGATCCATCCAAAAAACAACTTTGGAGCACACCACTGGTGACTCAATATTAACCTGGTCTGGAATGTATTAATCAGCTACTTCGAAAGTGCCGTGACTTCCTAAAATCATGCCCTGAAATGAGATCCATTCTGTCTGAAATTTTGCCCACCACACCTAGAATAGCTTTTCGTCACCCTCCCAATCTCTGAAATATTCTTGTCAGACCCTATTCTCCTTCTGCACCCATCTCTCTATGACATGGCTCCTGCTCCTGTGACTGTCCCTGCTGCAAGACTTGCCCTATACAACCTTTTACCAACACCTATAGCAGCCTTGTAACTGGCCACGTGGCCTTAATTTGCATTAATATCTCCTGTCTAAGCTTTTCTTCACAGTAATTACTCTTTCCTTCACTCCATTTTAGTTTTCTACATCTTTCATTGTCTTTCCCGTCTATTTTTCACTTCCCCCCTCCCATCTCTGTTACATACAATGCACTTAGCTTTTCACTGTTATTAACTCATGCATGATGTTTAAGCAGTAATCTCTGTCTTGCATATTACCCCATCTTCCACCTTTAAGCTCTCAGTTTTTCAAATCTCGTCCGATGCAGTCCCCAACAATCAGTCTTTCCTTCTCATCATGTGCGGTAAGTCTCCTTTGACCAATGGTTCTGGGTGACTTTCCCAAAATCTACCCCTTTTCCTAGACCTCTCCAGTCCTTTTCCTTCATCCCTCTTCCTTTCCCTTCAACCTTTCTTTCTGAAGAAGGAGCCACTGGCTCTGAATGCTTGCCTAATTACAACCTTCATTTATGTGTGTGTTCTGTCACCACTTGGAGAGTAGATTTTTTATGTATCCAATTAAATTTTTAAAATAATAGGCAACTCTACAGATAAACTGGCCTCTACCCTCATGTCTGAATATAAAACAAAGTCTGTTAACAAATAAAATACTGAAAACTCTGTGGCACCGACATCCATGTTAGAGGGTGCTCTCCCAACAGCAGATGCCTTGAGTCATTGGACTGTATCCTATAAATAGAGGTATGAGGACTCCTTACTTGTCTCATGAGCAGGAAAAAGTATATCATGGCTAAAGAGTTGACTTTACCAGCCACAGCTTACTGATAAGCACTTACGCCCATGGTTCTTCCTACCAACACGACTCTGTAATTCAACAGAGATGTGACAGCATGTAGAAGGAGATATTTTGTACATATTTTCTTGGAACTTTACTAGTTAATTAATTTCTCTGAATTTCCAAGTGCTCCAGTAATTATTGGAATACCAAAATCTTCTCCGGTCACTGACAGTGGAAAAGAGCAACATGCATTCTGGATTTGTTTATTTGCTGTGTTCATGCTTGTGACGGACACTCTAAAAGTCAGAGCAGATGAGGAATTCTACAGCAGGAATACATCTTATCTTCTCCGGTGCTCTCAAGATCACATCTATTTATATTCATATGGTAAACTTGCAGAAACACTCAGGAAACAATCAGGAAAAAGCCCGAAAGTGGTCAAGGAAGTCAACATGCTTCGATCCATATACAAACACTCATATAATTCTTCACATTTCACAACATTTTGAGTTAGAAACTTATCCATGAGTCCTGATTCTCCAACAAATTTACAATACTTTTGTGTCTCTCTAGCAATCAGGATGGCAGTCAGCTCCAGCCATGGGTTAGAATTGGTATTTGTCCCAAATTAAGCACCACATAAGCACCACATAACCTCACGCATCAGACATGATTTATGAACATTTTCATGTTTTAAAAAGTACGAATTTTAAAAAATTGTTCTCTTAGTAGTTGTATCGCTCTAGTAAGTTTTAAAATCTTTCCACAGGCATCATAGTTATTTTCAAGCACTTCACTGAATCTGACTTGCACCTCGGTGTGCATAATGTTTCATAACCTCCACTTTGTGTTCTCCATTGTGATGCTCTCACAACCAACTTCTAACTAGCTGATACCTTATACGATCTGTGGTGGTGACCAGTTCAACTTTCTCCTTCAGTAAGGTTATTAAAATATGTCATGCATACCTGCTACACATCACACATCATAAATACCCACAAAACTTATTGAAATGCAATGAATCTTCATCACAGTGTTTACAGAAATTACTGTTGTGATGGTAGGCACTCACGCCTATAGAAAGCCGCAGTCCTCTGAAATACGCCCTTAGTAGTTCAAACTCTTCACTAGTAGCTGCCTTCATCCATAAAAAGAATTACTTGTTCATTTCACTACATTCAGCATGTAGGATGACTAACCAGAAGAAACACTACAACTTAGCTTTCTTGAAGAAAGTAATCCTAGTGATGCAGAGCTCAACTTACACTGGACGACTGAAATGAATAAAACATGGTGAAACTTATCATACAGATGAGCTCAAAAGTGCAATGGGACAAAATAAATTTTCAAGTTGACTTAAGACAACACATACTACAACAAAACTTCCACAGCGACATGGAAGTACATTGAAAATTGACGTACAGTTGCTTGAAACACCAGACAGCATAGAAGATGAACGAAGAATACCATAACAGAACCTGGAATTTTGAGAAAACAACACCTTTGCTACTGATTATTTTGACATATGACACAACAAAACGAAGTTAAGTCTGTTATTGATTTGCAATACGACTATTTAAGTAATCTTGCGAGCTTTTACTGGGGTGAAATGAATGTAAATGCTATAGAATCAGAGAACAGTATGTTTTGCTGCAAGCTAGAAATTATATCTTGGCATCACAGTCAAGTCACTTCCTCTAATACTTGCACAAAATACAGTGCGACAGCGAGTCAGGTGAGCAGTTCAGAAAGCAGCTATGTCTGTTTACGGACGCGCAAATATTGACAAAAATACAACATTTCAATGGTTTTCACATTTAAAACATTAGTTACAATACAAAAATGATGTACAGAACCAGTCTAAAATCTATCTATTCAAAAGAATTTCCCAAATATTTCTTTAAAACTCAGTACCACTACTTTTTAACATACATATATTGCACAAAAGCCAACACAGTTAGCTTTCAAGAATGGTCAGTTGTTGAATATATTATGTTACGTGGCATGCAGAATTAGCACAATAATATTGGGCACTGTTTAAAGCTAACCACGTAAAATATTCTGGAATTACCTGTAGTGGTGTACTGTGTGGATTATGCATATAAATAAGGGGTGAGTAAGTAGCATTTGCAGGAATTTTTACACCCACTAATGGCCTTAGCCTGTATGGACTGCTTATGCTAGCCCCCTTCACCTACAATGAAATAAAAGCATGTTATCACAGCAGGATTTAATACACTTTCCTAAATGTGATTTTCATATAGCTAAGTTTTTCACCTGGTACTTAAAGCTGCCTTCTGATGTGTGAATAAATAAATTGCTTTCAATTTCTCCTTCTTCACGGCCTAAGAATACAACATTAAAGCTTGTGTTTCCCATTGGTGGGATAACCTGAAAACATAGATCAAAGCACATTGTGGGAAGCTTTTCTACAAGGCTGTAAGTACTATTAGATGTTTCATTTTTTATAATCATTTAGAGCAAGGGGCATTAAGTAATCAATAACCATATGCAAATATTATTTTCTACCAATATCATGAGTAAGCAAGGTATACATAACAATGCATAATCAGGTTAAAATTGTGACTGAGTCTGGAGCAACACTAAAGAAATTAAGGTTAATGTACCACACATTTTGTTTTTGAGAATAAAAAGAGGAAAGTGTAAGAAAGTGACAGTGGAAACTTATTTGTTTCAAGACATAACAAGGTCAACAAATTTTGAAAAACATACAAATGTACAAAAAGCTAGCATGATTTATGAACACAATTTGAAAGATTATTTTACATAAGTTCAGAAGCAGTGAATATTACAATAGGTATAAAATAACGTACCCGAATAATCCATTAGTTTTTCCCAGTTTTTGGATAAATTATGAACTTCCAAAAAAATTTCCATTGTTTAGTAAAAAATCTTTCCCCTCTTATTTTTCTACATAGTGCAATTTTTGTTATTTGTAGAAAAAGAATTAGTACAAAAATAACTGGTGCATTTTTTAAGAAATTATAATGCTTAGCAAGCTACAAGTAAAGGTTACTGACAATCTGCATTTTGAAGTTAATTTAATGAGAATCAATACATATTCAATTTCAGGGTGTAGTTGCTTCCTCCCATATAATTTTGTTCTCCAACTAACAATATGTTATTTATCTTCTGATCTATGGGAAACAAAACTTCATAAGACTAATGGCTTTTGCTCTTTGAATGATCAAACATAAAAATAAACAATATTACAAGAATTATTCTATATGTTAAGAGATCTTTTCTTTTTTCCTCTGTAGCAACTAGCTGAGTTAACCATTCATAACTTCTTACTGGTCACTACTAACCACTATTTCCTCAACTCACTTGTAACATTCATCCTCACACACACATACGAAAATGCACGTTCCCACAAGCTCTTCTCATCAGACACCTTGCTTGGAATGTCAGTTTCCCCATTTACTTGAATTGCCCTGCATCTTTGTGTCCAGCAATAATATCTTTCGTTCCTTGTTGGAGTGAAAAGAGAAGATCTTCCAGGTAATTTGCACCTCTTTCTTTGCAGTGTACACTTAAAGTGCAATCTGAAGGGCACTTATAGAGCAAGATGAGCTCTCTCTATCACCAGAGCTGCAGTGGCAGACAGAACTTTAAATGGAGCAATTATGATATTGGGGTTTACTTATGCCTAAGAGCTAAAAGTAAAATCAATTTTATATAAACAGATAAGCACAACCCGCATTAGTCATCTGTCAATTTCATACACTCTTGAAAAGGAGAAATTAAGCTGTTAACATAATTTCCCACCATTTCACTGTTGGTTCCACATCGTTTTTAGCTGTAGCTGATGGTAGTATATCAGTAAATACTGTACAATAAAAAAGACTGTACTTTATAGTTGGTAGTAACAAAGACACATCTGGTCCACACAAGGACAGTTTGCTAAGGGTTCTGATAGACAATCTGCTGAGGGTTCTGTCATTGCAACTAATCCATAGCCAAGTACTAGTTGTGTAGCACACCACTGTAACATGAAGGATGATGGGATGCAGTGCCAGAAGGTGCTGTTGCTTTCTTATCAGTGTGGGCGAGGAGAACCAGGGCATTTCCATTCATTGGATTGCCACTATAATAGTGGTTCGTACGACTGAGCCCAGGTTTCGTCCATAGTGACAATCCTTCCAAGGAAGCTCCACTCTTTCTGTGGTAGTAATTAAGCAATTCCTCTGCAAGTGCGTAACGATGCCACTGTTGCACCTCGGTCATTGCACATGGTACCTATTGTGCTGCCATTTTGAGAAATCCAAGAACATCGAGCAAAATGTGGAGCACTGTTTTGTGGCATACACCTAACTCTGCAGCTAACTCAATTTGTAGTCCTTCGGTGATACATGTCTAGCAGTGAGGCAAGGAGCTCAATTGTCATGTTGTCCATAGTGGGTCTTCCTGAATGGCACAAATCTTCAGTGACATATTCATCTTGCCACCACACAATATGGCAATTTTGGATCACCACACACCGCACGCAGTCCCTGAAAACACTGTTGTCCATACTGACCAAGTGCCAGTTCAATCTTGATGCACGCACATTGTTTGTGTTTCCAAAATATACTGTCAGGGCATCTGCCCTGCCTCCTACTCTTTCAGACAGTACACATTGCAACTGACTCAAACACAGCAACCACCAATCACTGCACTATTTCAACTTATCTTCTGTTATATAAACTACAGACAATACACATGCCATTACATGCACACTCTTCATAAACAGAGTCCCACTACTTTTTACCCAACCCTCATATTTCTTTTAACTGATTCTTAACTGTGTTCATTGCAATACAGGTAATTTTGTAAAGAGTTTTCACTATCTCTACTAGGTGATAAGGAAATCCACATTCTGACACAATATTCCACAGGTTATCATGGCTTACACAGACAAAAGCCTTCTCAAAGTTGATAAAGGAGATATGAGTGTCTATCTTAAACTCTCTTATATTTTTCTATAATGTTCTTAATTATAAATACATTGTCTGTGTGTGATCAATATGATCTAAATCCATTTTGTTCCTCAGAAATAACAGCTTCTGAGGTATTCTTCACATGGTTATTGATTATGTTTGAATACTGTTTGTAGCAAGTGTTTAGAACCCTGATGCCACAATAGTTTTTACAGTCACTGTGCTTTCCTTTCTTGAAAGAGACATTACTTCTACGCAACTCTATTTTTGGCTTGAGACCAAGGAGCAATCAAAATATAGTATTTCCTCCTTTTCTAACTAGTGACTTCCGAATTAACTCCTGCACATCCCAAATGGATGAATCCCCAGTTCTGAAAGAATGTACAATTTTCATCCCCAGTGATTATGAGCCTTTCATAACCATAATACATTCATTCACTGATTTATTTTCTTATAAGTTATACCTTGTCAAATCAACCATTTCACTTGACTATTTGCAATTCTTTTGATCTCCCAATAACTTCTGAATTATGTTCTGGTATTGTTCTTAAAGCACACTTTACTTGTGCATCATCTTGGTTCTCACCTAACATCTTGCCTTTAAATTTATTTATGAGAGAGGTGCCTACGGATAACAACCTGCCTTTAAATTTATTTATGAGAGAAGTGTCTGACGATATGTCCAACTCACAAACCATTTGATTTCAACTGCCAGATAAAAATGCCTCCTCTACCCTTTACCACGCATTAAGATCTGCAGCTATATACATCCATGTTGCTTCTGTATGATTTATTACATCATTCTCCATTGTGACACCATGCCAGTTTTTTCTTATCTCTTGAAATCAAGTAAAAACTTGCTTGGTCCATCCAACATCCAATCTCTTGGGTACATGCCCCACACTCATACCGTTTCATTTTCATTATAGGCCTAATCACATCTTCTGTTTCATCATGTTTCCTCATCAATTTGTTCATTTCCCTGTCACTCCATTCCTTGTCTGAATGCTCTTCACATTTGAAGTCCATGTCTTACTCACACAAAAGTGGTGATTCACAGTGTGATAATCTTTCTGTTTAAGGCACACTGGAAGATCAGTTTTGAGAGCTCTAGCATACCCCATCTAGCTCTCTCCTGTCCACTTTTATTGTCTATGACACTTTTAAATACTAGATTTCACCAACCAGTTCTATAACTTAATTGTTAATTTGTACACTGCATCAAGTTCTTGCATTAGTTGTTGAAGTTTAACTGCACTCCAGGCAATGTGAAGAGCATATTCAGCAAAACAAAGGTAATTCAAATGTGTCCCACTAACACATTATTAATTTTTCTCAGTTCGGAGATCTGATAATCCATCTCGGTTTGGTAACAATTTTCATGACATTTAATCCCTTCCATGATTTCTCCCTCCAATTATAAATTTCTCACTATCCTGATAAACTCTAATGGTAGCTGTGGTAGCTGTAGCATTGATATACATATTTCTCTGATTATTAACACAGCTTGAATCACTGCCTTACTCCTCAAGGGCTGTTGGTGCAAATCTGGTTGAAATTCACTCAACAGATATCTCAAAATCTATGAATCCAAATGGTAGAACATACTCACTGTTCCATTCTAGTAAGATGCAGATTAAAAATAGATTGTAAGCTAGAAAGAAAGAAACTCATGACAGGAAATCAGGTGCATACATTATAAGAATTTATTTAACAATGAAGTCTGAGTACAATGGCTAGAGACAGCCATTTTGTGTGTGTGTGTGTGTGTGTGTGTGTGTGTGTGTGTGTGTGTGTGTGAGGTTTGCCTTCTTGTGTAAATGTGTGTGTGTGTTTTCCTTTCTTTTCTGAAAAAGGCTTTGACTGAAAGCTCAGTGTGTAATAGTGTTTTCATTACATCCTTTGCAATTCAAAGTGCCATCTTTATGGTGAGTTGCAATCTATACTTTGCACAATAATATTATGAAAAGTATAGTATAAAATTGTTAATATTATTAACAATTATGGAAGGGGTAGATTCCTATCCACCAGAAATATGACATTTGAGTTGCAGACAGGCACAAGGAAAAAACTGTTACACATTAAACTTTCAGCCAAAGCCTTCATCAGAAAAGATAGAACAAACACGCATTCACACAAGCAAACACACTCCACAGACATATGACTGCTATCTTTCGCTGCTCAGGTCAGACCTAGTGCGTCAAATGAGAGCGACAATCTCTAGTGGAGGGGGGTGAGGAGAGGGATAGTAGGGTACAGGTGGGGGAAGAGGAAACAGTGCTGCCTGGCAAAGTAAGCAGAGAACAGAGGTGGAGACAATGCTACCTGCTGCAGCATCGAGAGGAGCAGAGATGGGGAAAGATTAGTGTGTGCAGAGAGCAGTACACAATGAGGCTGAGGGGACATTAGTTGGGAAACTGTTGGGTGGAGTGTGTGGATACAGTTGGTTACTGTAGGTTGAGGCTGGGATGATTTCAGAAGTGGAGAATGCATTGTAAAAACAACTCATGCCTGCACATTTCAGAAAAGCTGGTGGAGGGGGAGACGATCCAGATGGCCCATGTTATGAAGCAACCACTGAAATCAAGCATGTTACATTCAGCTGCACAGCTGTGTAACAGGATTGTCCACTTTGGCCCTGGGCCACAGTTTGGCACTGGCCATTCATCCCATTGGATAGTTCGTTGGTAGTCATGCCAACATAAAAGGGTGAGCAACGATTGCAACAGAGCTGGTGCACAACATGGCTGCTTTCACAGATGACCCTGCCTCTGATGGGACAGGACAAGCCTGTTAAAGGACTAGAACAGGAAGTGATGGGTGGATTGGCAGGTCTTGTATGTGGGTCTTCCACAGGAATATGATCCCTGCGCCGAGGGGGCGGGATTAGGAGTGGCATAGGATAGAACAAAATGTTGTGGAGGTTGGGTGGGCATCAGAACACCACTTTGGGAGGGGTGTGAAGGATCTTGTGTAGGACGTCCCTCATATCAGGGCATGATGACAGATAATCAAACTCCTGATCAAGGATGCACTTCAGCTGTTCCAGTCAGGGGTGGTATTGAGTGATGAGGAGGGTGCTCCTTTACAGCTGATTCTTGGGGGGTGGTGGGAGTATGTGGGGTATGTGGGGACATAGCACGGGAAATCCATTTTGTGACTATGTCTGGGGAATAGTGCCTCTCTGTGAAGGCCTTTGTAAGACCTTCAGCATACTGAGCAAGGGAGCTGCCTTCACTGTGGATATGCCATCCCCGGATGACTAGGCTGTAGGAGGTGGATTTTTTTGGTGTGGAAGGGAGGGCAACTGTCAAAATGCAAATACTGTTAGTGGTTGGCTGGTTGGTTTAAAAGAGGGGGGAGAGACCAAACTGCAAGGTCATCGATCCCTCGTTCCGATTAAAATAATTACACAACGGTGAGAGTAAAATAATCGAGACATACAAAATACAGCTGGAAGAAAGGAAAAAACCACAAGAATGATATAAGGGCAACAGATACTAAAATGGACAAAATAGGCCAAGAAAACCACAGAGAGACACAAGAAACACGTAGAAGAGATCAAAACAAGAGGACAGACTACCATGAATGGCTGACCATGAGAATAAAAAGGAGAAGCCAGCCACTCTGCAACACATTAAAACCTCCACCCTAAAAGCACTAGGGTGAAGGGCACAGAGGGACAAAGGACATGCGCTAAAACTTAGATCAAACGATAAAACCCACCCTCACGAATAAAACGTAAAACTAAAGGTGCTGTTGAGGCATTGTCACACAACATCGAAGGTAGAGTGCTGGGAACGTTTAAAGTCTGCCACAGAGCGGCTAAAAGTGGGCAGTCCAGCAAGAGGTGGATGACCATCATGTGTGAGCCACAGCGACACCAAGGTGGGTCCTCATGACAGAGGAGGTAACCATGCGTTAGCCACGTATGGCCAATGCGGAGCCAGCACAGGACAACTGATTCCCAGCGAGAGGACCGCATGGAAGGCTTCCACATATTTGTAGTCTCCTTAATTATTCACAGTTTGTTGTGCATACTGTTACGTGATTCCATCTCTCCCAAAGCCGAAAAATCCTGCGGCGTAAGACAAACGCAGGTCAGATTCGGAGATACCCATCACCAGAAGTGATTTCCACTAGGCTGTTTGGCCAGCCTGTTGGCAAGTTCATTGTCTGGGATTCCGACGTGTCCTGGGGTCCACACAAACACCACTGAACACCAGGACCGTTCCAGGGCATAGATGGGCTCCTGAATGGATGCTACCAAAGGATGGAAAGGGTAGCACTTGTCGATAGCTTGTACGCTGCTCAAGGAGTCAGTACATAGGAGAAATGACTCACCAGGGCATAAGCGGACATGATCAAGAGCACGAGATATGGCCGCCAGCTCTGCAGTGAAAACACTGCAGCCATCTGGCAAGGAATGCTGTTCAATATGTCCTCCATGGACATACGCGAAGCCGACATGAGCATCAGCCATCGAGCCGTCGGTGTAAACCACTTCGTGGCCCTGGTACATGTTGAGAATCGAGTGGAAGTGATAGCGGAGAGACTCAGGGTTAACGGAGTTCTTACGGCCATGTGAAAGGTCCAGAAGAATCTGCAGCCTAGGTGTACACCATGGAGGTGTACGTGAATGGACCTCGAGGAGAGGTGGTAATGGGAAGGGCTCCAATTCAGACAGAAGGGACCGGATGCGAACTGCAATCCTAAGCCCTGACCAGGGCCGCCAATGCAGGAGATGAACCGCCGTGGTTGGGAAAAGGAGACGGTAATTCAGATATGCAGAACTACGATTGTGTGCAACGTAACTGGTGAGCAGTTGTGCATGTCTAACCTTCAATGGAGGGACTCAGGCCTCCACCAGGACACTGATCACCAGACTTGTTCTAAAAGCTCCACTTGCTAGGCGAATGCCACAGTGGTGCACTGGGTCAAGTAAACACAACGCTGAGGCGTCACCAAACTGTAAACCAGACTCCCATAGTCAAGGCGGGATTGAACAAGGGCTCTGTATAGCTGCAGCGGAATAGAGCGATCTGCACCCCAGTTGGTGTTGTTCAGGCAGCGAAGGGCATTGAGGTGCTGCCAGCACTCCCGCTTAAGCTGACGAAGGTGAGGCAGGGTCAATCAGGCATCCAAAACCAGTCCTAAGAATCAATATGTCTCCACACAGTGAGTGGACCATCTTTAAGGTAAAGTTCTGAATCTGGATGAATGGTACGACGACGACAGAAATGCATGACACATGACTTCGTGGCTGATAACTGGAAGCCGTGTGCTAGAGCCCATGATTGCACCTTGTGAATGGCTCCCTGTAGACTCCGCTCAGCAACACCAGTACAGAAGGAGCAGTACGAAATACAGAAGTCATCCGCATACAGAGAAGGTGAGACCGACAGCCCTATAGCTGCTGCTAGACTGTTAATAGCCACTAAAAATAGAGAGATACTCAATACAGAGCACTGTGGAACCCTTCTTCTGAATATGAGGCGAGCTATGGGAGGCACCGACTTGGACACGGAAAGTATGGAGCGACAGGAAGTTTTGGATAAAAATCGGGAGCGGGCCCAGAGACCCCACTCATACAATGTGGCAAGGATATGATGTCGCCAGGTCATTTTGTATGCTTTACGTAAGCCAAAAATGACGGCAACCAGATGTTGGCATCTGGAAAAGGCTGTTTGGATGGCAGACTCGAGGGACACATGATTATCAATGGTAGAGTGACCCTGGCAGAAGCCACCCTGACATGGAGCCAGTAGGCCACATGACTCCAGGATCCAATCCAACTGCCGACACACCATACATTCCAGGTAGCTACCCACATCAAGCGGGTTTTTACCTGGTTTGAGCACCAGAATGATGGTGCTCTCCTGCCATTGCAATGGTAAGACGCTATCGCACCACACCTGGTTAAAGATGACGAGGATATGTCGCTCATAGTCAGATGAGAGACATTTAATCATCCGACTGTGGATCCGATTCGGTCCAAGAGCTATGTCGGGACAATGTGCAAGGGCGCTGAAAAGCTCCCACTCTGTAAATGGGGTGTTATAGGGTACACTGTGGCATGTAGTGAACAAGAGGACTTTCCCTTCCATCTGCCGTCTGAGGGGTCGAAAGGCTGGGGGGTAGTTCAATGCAGAGGCTCAAGCATAGTGCTCAGCAAAGTGCATGGCAATCACGTTTGCGTCAGTAGATAACACACCATTGATGTTAATGCCAGGGACATCTGTTGGGGTCTCGTATCCAAAAAGACATCTGATCTACGTCCAGACTTGGAATGGTTGACAAGTACATCTCCCAACACTCCTGTTTCAGTCATTTTATAAGCTGATGAACAAGGGCACAGAGCCGCTTAAAAGGCTACTGGGTGCTCTAGGGAAGGGTGCCACTTATGTCGCTGTAGAGCTCAGTGACTTACAGCAACCACCAAGGGATTGTCTTTCGCTGGGGGCACCCTAAAGAACAAGGGATCACGTTTTCCACTGCAGAAACAATCGCTGTAGTGACCTGCTCATCAACAACATCAATGGCACCATGTGGGGGAGATTCAGCGGTGACAGCGGAGGTGAAGACTTCACATTCTGCCTTGTTTAAAGCTCATCTGGGTAGGCGTCCGTGGCCATGACGCCAGGGGAGTGACAGGAAGATGGGGTCACTACCATACAGGTCGTCATGTGCTCTCCAGCGGATATAGATGGGAGAAGGCAGGGCTACAAACTGAGAGATCAATGGCCAAATATGTGCCATGTGCCACACTGAAATGTGTGGGGGCACCTCTATTTAAGAGGCAGAGGTCGAGTTGTGATAGTAAATTTTCAACCTCCCTACCTTGGCCAGTAATCATGGCGCCACTCCACAAGGGGTTATGCAGGTTAAAATCTCCCAAAAGGAGGAAACGTTTAAGGAGTTGATCGATCAGTGCAGCCAATACGTTCAGGGGTACTGCAACATCTGGAGGAAGATATACACCGCAGACAGTTATTTCCTGCGTCGTCCTTATCGTGACAACCACATCTTCAAGAGGGGTTTGAAGAGGCAAAGGTTCACTACATACTGAGTTCAGGACATAGACTCAAAGTCCACCTGACACACTATTATAGTCGATACGGTTCCTGTAATATCCCTTATAGTGACGGAGGGCAGGGGCCGCATTGCCGGGAACCAGGTTTCCTGGAGGGTAATGCAGAAAGCAGCTGTAAAGCTTAACAGTTGCCATAGCTCAGCCAGGTGGTGGAAAAAACTGCTGCAATTCCACTGGAGGATTACGTGATCGTGAGACTGGGAAGGCATGAAACACTCAATGAGGCAGTCTATGCCTCAGGGTCGCCTGCTGCCACCAGATTGATCCTGTGCAATCGACATCCATTGTGTCTGAGGGCCCAGCGGAGTCTAGGTCCTCAGTGGACACCATAATCTCCACCTCATCCTCAGACACAGAGCTTGTAGGTACTGGTGGTGTAGGTGGCATTGCAGTGCCTTGGTTCTTGGAGGTTTTTTACTTTTTAGGTTTCTCTCACTGCTCCTTAGGTTTGTCTGGCTGGGAGGGCTTCACTGATTCAGTCTCAGGGACTGAGGAGGGTCATGAAGCCCTAAGACCAGCTACCTGTGGTTGTTTCATCCACTGGCGGATGTCAGCTTTGCCACTCGTAGAAACCTGGGAAGGGAGTGACCCAAGGAATCCCTTCCTGGTGAGAGGAGTCAAAGGAGACTTATGCTTCTTCAGCTGAGAAGTGGGGACTGACATCCCCGATGGTTGGGTGGGGTAGAGGGAAGGACGGGGGGGTGGGGGGTCTGTTGCTCCTGAAGTAGGTTGTGCAGGAGCAACAGGAAGGAGGGAAATGCCCCCCACCATGATCAAGGGGGCAGGTGGAGCCTGACGGCTCTAAGAGCCAACTATACACAGCAGAACGGAAGATGGTAGAACTGTTGTAGCGGTGGCGTAGGTTGACGTCATATGCACAGAATGTATCCTCTCATATTTTCTCTTAGCCTCAGTGCAAGTCAGTCAGTCCAAGGTCTCGTATTCCATTATTTTTCCTTCTTTCTGGAGAATCCTGCAGTCTGGCGAGCAGGGTAACAGGTGCTCTCCGCAGTTGACACAAATGGGAGGTGGGGCACAAGGAGTATTGGGATGTGAAGGACCTCCACAATCCCAACAGGAGATGCTGGAACTACAGTGGGAAGACATATGGGAGAACTTCCAGCACTTAATGCACTGCATCAAGGGAGGGATATATGGCTTTACGTCACAGTGGTAGACCATCAGCTTGACATTCTCGGGTAATGAAGGCACCGGTGTAAAAACCTGATTATCCCTCGGACCGCAATGGATGCACCAGACGAAATGGACTCCTTGCCGCTAAATTGGCGTGCAGCTAATCGTCAGACTGCAAAAGAAGGTCCCTGTGATATTTGATACCCTGGACCATGTTTAAGCTCTTATGGGACATGATGGAAACAGAAACATCCCCCAGCTTGTCACAGGCGAGTAGTGCCCGTGACTGAGCAGAGGATGCTGTTTTGAACAAGACTAGCCCTGACCACATTTTGGATAAGCCCTCCACCTCCCCAAACTTGTCCTCTAAATGCTTCACAAAAACCTGAGGTTTTACTGACAAGAAAGATTCCCTACGAAGCCTTTCACGATGGAGTCCTTGAATAAAATGTTCTCGGTTTACTTGCTGCGTCAAATTTGGATAAAATCCCGAGCTTTCAATGACTACCTCTGTCATCTTCGTCAGGGGTAAAACTGGCTGTCATGGACCGGCGAGGCTTCTGCTTTTATAAGCAGTGGATGGCTTCCCATTGGCTGAATGACGTCACAGTGAAAACGGCGCGTACGGAGGTGGCGGCCTCTCTGTCCATAGATTTTGTTTGCGCGCTTTATCCAGCGTTGCTTGCAGCGCCATCCATCACAACAGGCAGAGAACTGCGAGGAATGTAAGAAGTCAAGCTCTGCGCCCTTTCTTTATCAACTGAACGCTTCCATGCATTGCTGAGTGCATATCCGGAGTCTCTGTTGAAATTATTTTCATAGTCTAATTTCAACTGCTTCCCTGATGACAGAGTCCCAATAGTCTGAAGCCTGAGCAAGTATCCTTGTTTCATTTAATAAAATCTTATGTTTATTTAACAAACTGTGCTCAGCCACTGCTGATTTTTCTAGATACCTGCATCTCAGGTGACGCTGATGTTCCACACAGCGATCAGCAACAGTTCTTATAGATTGGCCCACATAATTTTTGCCACACTCACAAGAAATGCTGTAAATTCCCAGTACTCTCAGGCCGAGATTATCTTTCACGGGTCGCAACATTTCCTTAATCTTTCTTGGTGTCTGGAAGACTGGTCTGACTTCCTGCTGGCTCAGGACTCTACCGATCTTGCTTGTCGTTGCATCACAGAATGGCAGCCACGCGATTTGTTGGTCCTCTTGATCTGTTCGAAGAGCGTCCTTCCTAGGTTTCTTCGCCAGGGTAGATCTGATATCACGATCAGAATATCCATTTTTTCTGAATACCGTCATCAGATGGTTAATCTACGAGCCAAGATGATCCTTGTCCAAAATAGTCCTTGCTCTGTGTACCAAGGTATTCAGCATAGCTCTCTTCTGAGCTGGGTGGTGAAAACTATGTGTTTAGATATAAATCTGTATGCATCGGTTTTCTGTACACAGAATGTCCGAGACGTCCATCTGATTTTCGCTCCCACCAGCACATCTAAGGAGGGTAACTCCCCATCCTTCTCCACCTCCACTGTAAATCTTATGTTCTGGTGTATACTATTCAAATGATCAATGAACTGCTGCAGTGTCTCATTGCCATATGGCCAGATTAAAAATGTATCGTCAACATACCTGAAGAAGCAGGTTGGACGTAAGGGAGCACTGTTCAACGCTCGTCCTTCAAAATCCTCCATGAAAAAGTTAGCTAGGGCTTGTGACAGTGGCGAACCCATGACTGTTCCGTCAGTCATTTTATATTATTTTCCACCATACAAAAAATAGGTGGTCATCAAAGTGTGTCGGAATAACTTAAGTATTTCAGGAGAGAAATGAGCAGCCAACAGTTTTAACATATCTTCCACCGGTAACTTTGTAAACAAAGAGACCACACCTAGGCTGATAATGATGTCATTTGGACCTATCCTCATCTGCTTTATGATGTCAAAAAACAAAGAGTTATTAATATGATGGCTACAGTGTCTGACTACAGGAGCTAATAATTTGGTTAAGTATTTTGCCAACCGATATGTAGGAGACCCAATAGCACTAACAATAGGTCTCAATGGGACCCCATCCTTATGGACCTTGGGTAGACCTTATAACCTAAGTGACCTTGGTCGTAGGTTCTTGACTAGTTCTTCTGGGAGGCCAGAGTTCTTCAGTAGCTCCCCTGTCTTCCTTCTAAGTGCTGCTGTGGGATCCCGTTTATGAATCCAGTACATGGTATCTTGAAATAATAGGGCCACTTTCTTATGATAATCGGTAGCATTGAGGATAACTGTGGCATACCCTTTGTCGGATAGTAGCACAACTAACTCTTCATCCTTCCCAACGATTTCAATGCCAGTTTCTCCACTCTGCTTACATTGGACTTAGGAGGCTTGGCTGTTGCTAAAATCCAACTAGTGGCAAGCCTTACCTCATCTGCTGCCTCTTCAGGAAGGTGATGAGCCACCTGTTCTACTCCACTGATAATCTCAGCCACTGGTAGCTTTTGTAAGCTGGAGAGAAGTTCAGTCCCTTACTGAGAACCGAGATGATGGCGTCATCAATTTCCTTGTCAGAGAAGTTGATAACAGTGCGACGTACATCGATGAACCCAGAAATTCCTTTTCCACAGTTAAGGCGCATAAATTTATCAGCCTGTTTTGCTGTAGTCTTGCTTAAATTAGCTCGCTGATGTGCAGCCAAGGTCATGTCTATCCATTCCCAGTTCCAAGGTGACAAAACTGCAGACAAAAACAGATGGCAACTATGTAAGGAGCAAGCATTGGCACCCAGTTTATACCTCGTATGATGTATCCTCTCCCTGATGATCGCATGACTGCTACATATCGGTCAGAAAAATACTTAAACAAATTATTAGCACCTATAGTCAGACACTGTAGCCATCATATTAATAACTCAAAAATGTTTGTTGACACCATAAAGCAGATGAGGATAGGTCCGAATGACATCGTAATCAGCCTAGATGTGGTCTCTTTGTTTACAAAGGTACCAGTGGAAGATACATTCTTTTGGCTGCTCATTTCTCTCCTCAAATACTTAAGTTATTTTGACACATTTTGACGACCACCTATTTTTTGTATTGTGGAAAATATTATGAAATGACTGATGGAACAGCCATAGGTTCGCCACTGTCACAAGCTATAGCTAACTTTTTCATGGAGGATTTCGAAGAACGAGTGTTGAACAGTGCTCCCTTACGTCCATCATGCTTCTTCAGGTATGTTGAGGATACATTTTTAATCTGGCCACATGGCAGTGAGTCACTGCAGCAGTTTGTTGATCATTTGAATGGTATACACCAGAACATAAGATTTACAGTGGAGGTGGATAAGGATGCGAAGTTACCCTTTCTTAGATGTGCAGATGGAGCGAAATCAGATGGACGTCTCGGACATTCTGTGTGCAGAAAATCGACACATACAGATTTATATCTAAATGCATGTGGCTTTCACCACTCAGCTCAGAAAAAGAGAGCTATGCTGAATACCTTGGTACACAGAGCAAGGACTATTTCGGACAAGGATCATCTCGGCTTAAAGGTTAACCATCTGACGACGGTATTCAGAAAAAATGGATATTCTGATCGTGATATCAGAAGGACACTGCTCGAACAGATCAAGAGGACCAACACATTGCACGGCTACCATTCTGCAGTGCAACGACAAGCAAGATCGGTAGATTCCTGAGCCAGCAGAGAATCAGACCAGTCTTCCAGACAGCCAGGAAGATTAAGGAAATGTTGCGACCCGTAAAAGATAATCTCGCCTGAGAGTACCGGGAATTTACAGCACTCCTTGCGAGTGTGGCAAACATTATGTGGGCCAGTCTATAAGAACTGTTGCTGATCACTGTGTGGAACATCAGCGTCACCTGAAATGCAGGTATCTAGAAAAATCAGCAGTGGCTGAGCACAGTTTGTTAAATAAACATAAGATTTTATTCGATGAAACAAGAATACTTGCTCACACTTCAGAATATCGGGACTCTGTCATCGGGGAAGCAGTTGAAATTATACTATTTGAAAATAATTTCAACAGAGACTCCGGATATGCACTCAGCAATGCATGGAAGTGTGCAGTTCAGTTGATAAAGAAAGAGTGCAGAGGGAGACTTCTTACATTCATCGTAGTTCTCTGCCTGTTGTGATGTATGGCGCTGCAAGCAACGCTGGATAAAGTGCGCAAACATAATCTATGGACATAGAGGCCGCCACCTCCGTACGCACCGTTTTCACCGTGACATCATTCAGCCAATGAGAAGCCGTCCACTGCTTGTAAAAGCAGAAGCCTCACTGGTCCACAACAGTCAGTTTTACCCCTGATGAAGATGATGGAGGTAGCCATCGAAAGCTCGGGATTTTTTCCAAATTTGACGCGCCAAGTAAACCGATAACTTTTTATGCAAGAAAGATTCCCCATCAACTCTCGTTCATACGAGGTACTGGGGTGAATAAGCTTTGCTGCCATCCTCTGCCTGGCGTTCTTCCCATGGGGTGGCCAGGGGTTGGGGGGGTGGACGATTTGGTGTTGTATTTCTTAGCATTTAAGTTAGACTTTGATTGCTTAGAGACTGCTGGTCTTTGACCACCAGCAAGAGATGACGTACTACGCTTCATGGTGTGTCATCCACCCTGATGCCACCCACACCGACCAGGGACCCTCCCCACGGGCATCACCCAGCCGCAGCAAAGGCCACCTGACAGGATGGCCATTGCTGGAAGTCATGATGCTCCAGGGTGACGGGCATCTACTCCTCGGCACATGTGGGAGAGTTAACTACGCAGCCATCAGCAGAGCGATCCCTGGGTGTTCAGGGGGCTACAACCAACAGGGTACATGGTGGCCCCACCACAACGGACTAGCTACAGGGTCATTCCATATCAAATCACCCAATAAAAAATAAATTTTACACCCACCTCCTTAGATTTTCATGAAATTTGGCTCAAATGGTTCTAATACCATCCTGACAACACCTGCAATTTTTTTTGCTGTATCTCTTACAGTTTTTTTTATAAATTTTTAAAGTTTTTATGTTTTGCGTTTTCTGAACCTTCGGAAATGGTCAATTTAATTTGTATTCAAAACTTTAAATTTGCTTATCTTAAAAACTCTTTTAGATAACATCATGAATTTTTGCAGCAAGTTTATTTATTATACGTATTTGAAGATAAAAATGATGCTATTAAAATATATTAATATTTTCTATGAAAAAAAATATATATGTATTTTTTTTCTTTTTTTTTAACGGATGTTTTGTTTTATAAGAATTGCAATATCTAGAGTCTCAGACCTGATAGAATGCTCAAATTTGTTTTAATTTACTCTTAAACATATAGGCTACTTGATAAAACAAAAATAATGATGGCTTTTTAACATGTTTATTAATTATAGTAGATTACATTAGAATTATGTACGAAGATAGTTTACTTACAACACTTATGTATAACCCAACTGATTGCTTGAAACATTTAATTTTTTGAGTAATTTTGTCTTTTTAATAAACATTAATGCTGATTCAAACTGTTTTTCCACTTCATCCAAGAGCTTTCAGTTCTTTTGATACAGTCTTTTTTGAAGTAATACATTCTCCCAGTGCCGCTTGATTGAGGTGCGTCTACTACACAGACTATGTGCTCCAAAGGCACTATGCAGGAATCTTCTCTTTCAGGCCAATAAAATGATGCAGCGGGTCCTGAAGGATGTAGAAATAGAATTTCTGCATCTTCTTCATCATTGAATATTGTTTTTACCAGTCCAAAGTACCAGTTACCATCATAATTTGCAGCCACATAGCAATTTATGGATGGTTCAACACGAACCCAATCAGAAGAAGAATGGAAAGAAAAGACTAAGGAGGGTTTTACACTATCTGTAGTCCTTCTAATTTCAAGGTTGTTTGTTGGAAGTGGTTTGAAGTTATGAAAACTTCTAGTTCCAGGAATGGTTCGGGTTGCTGAAAAACGTTTTTCTAGTTTTTACCGTAGCAAATCAGCTTCTTTTTTGTCAATAAAGTGAAAATGAATGTTCTCAATATTTTTTTCACAAAACTTATACACATCAATTGCTGTCATTATTTGTTCTATGTCTGAAAGCTGTAGACTGGCTTTCCATAAAATTCTTTTAATAGTTCCTCCTAGGCCATCACAAATTGACTTCCAATGACTTGTTGCAAAAAAAGAGTGTTGGGCCTTCAAATTAAAGTCTCTCAAGTGTTCAGTCAAATTTTTAAAACTGTTTCTATTTTTGTACTGCCCAGCACAACCATCTGTAAAATAGTGAACTGAGTCAATGTCAGTATGATGTAATGACAGCCACTTTGTAATTTCTTTTTGTACAAAGTTAACAAATCCAGTGTCATGTTCTTGGTCATCACTAATAAAACAGTGGTTGGAAACAAAAACATTGTTTTCCTCATTTCTTAGAAAAACTCCAACTGGGTGTAGAGTACAACCACCTCTATTCCAGTGGTAACTTTGGATCTCATTTTGTATAACAAAGGAATAATTTTCACTGAAATCCATCACAATAATTGCTGTTTTGGGTGGTGGGTCTTCTTTCAATCTTTTAAAGGCTGCTGATTGGGATTTTGCTATAAACGAGTGCGGGGTGAGCTTTTCCAATGAGCTAACCAATGAAGAAATGTAGTCTTCAACACTGATAGACTGTTTGATCATTTCTGCCCTGTCTGTGTTAACCCACTGACTGATTACAATTTCTTCTTCTAAATCATAATCTTCACTTAGTTTTTCAGTTAAGTACTCAGTTAGTGCAGTATTTGCAGGACAGCTGTCGCAATGATGTAGCATGCAGTTTTGGTTTTCCGTGTTGCACACAAGCATCTTAATTAGGTCTTTATAAGATTCTTCAATTTTCACAGCATCCAGTAATAGTTTAACATTCTGGTGGATACTGCATACACATACAGTGTGTGTGCCTGCAGCACCAGCAAGGATACACCATTTAGGTCTCAAGAAACAAAATTTTGAAAATCCTACTTCTACCTCGGGATTCTCCCATTTGAAAGAATAATAGAGTTCTCTCAAGTTACACAAAATGAGTCTTTTTTGCATGTACACATTTTTTTGAACACTTACTTTGTCTTTTGTTCCAGGTTGCACTCTGGAACTTTCATCCTTTTCATAAAAATCTGTTACAAGTCTTACTGTATTTTCAGAAAGAGTTTTACCTTTTTTTGGACCAGGAGTTTCCAAAATACCCTTTTCAGATTTTAGGTTTCTAGCTTGTCGCACCATGTACTCACTTACATTAAATTCTTTCATCACTTTATTTCGAGTCCAAGAATCTGGAGCCAAGGTCAGAATCTGGATTTTTCTAGACCTCCCAACAGATGAAATCTTCTCTTTCATAAGAGAAATCATTACATCAAAATCCTTTGCTTTCTCAACCACACTTTTATCTTCTTCGTCATCATCAGAACTTGGTGCATCATATTTTAATGCTTTTGAAACTGCCTTTTTTGCAGTCTTTTCAATACTGCTAACCTTCCTTTTAAAATAAGACCCTTTACTTTGTTCTGACAAGCCATGAAGCTTTATCGGTGTTAAACCTAAATAATCAAGAGCAATGTTTGTTTGTACGAGGGATTCATTTCTGGATTCCAATGATTCTAATTCAACCATGACTTCATCATCTGTTTCACTTTCATTGACTTCAACTCTTAAATTTTTCCTCACAAAAGTTACGGCATGTTGAGCAAAGCTTTTGTCCAGGTTTGATGCTAATATTTTTTGTCAGTAATTGTTTAGAAAGATCCAAGCCTACACTTCTCAACGATTTTTTGATGGGCTTTTTGTGTTTTTTTTAGTGGGTCTACACATGTTGTTTGATACTTTTCAAAAACATTTAAAAAGTAGTAGCTGTGGTGTGAACATATATTCTTAAATTCACACAGATTAATTCCAGATCGTAAGTGGATCAAATCTTTTTCTTCCTCACTCAATTCTGATACCGGTTGTAACTTTTTTGAAGGTGTGTAGGTTGTTTGGAAACAGTCACATTTTTTTAAATAACCCTACACTACAGGTTTGAATATCTGACATACTGATTTCACTTTTGGTCTGATTACTGTTCTGGTTACTTTTATAGGATATTGGAAAAGAATCTCTGTAAACTAAGTAACAGTACTTAATGAGAGTTCGAATAAACTTAATAAAATACTATCCAAGCACTATTTAACACTTCAAAACACAGGAGTAACAATACAAAATCCAAGTGTACATTGTTACTCCAAGAAGACAAAAACTTATTTTCGGTGTCTAAGTCACTTGGTATTTTTTCTTTTTAAAATATAATTATTATTATTTTAAAAATTAGATAACTATTAAACAGGTTAAAAAGCCAACATAATTTTTCTTTTATCTAATAGCCTATACAATTAAGAGTATTTTAAAACAAATTTGAGCTTTCTATCAGGTCTGAGACTCTAGATATTGCAGTTTTTGTAAAACTAAACATCCGTTAGCTAAAATAAAAATAAAAAACTTGAAATTTTTTTTTCATTTGGAAGAATTTAATATATCTTTTTGGTAATTTTTTTTTTTAACATTTAGATATAATACACAAACTTATTCCAAAATTTCGTACTGATATCTTGAGTATTCTTTAATATACAATTTTTTTTAGTTGTGAGGACACGTTTAAGTTACAGTTTCCGACTGCTGAAACAACGCCAAATCTAAAAACTTTAAAAATTTATAAAAAAAACTATAAGAGATAGAGCAAAAAAATTTTACAAGTGCTTTCAGGATGATAAAAGAAGTAATTGTACCAAGTTTCATCAAAATCTGACATGGTTGGTGTCAAGGCCTGGGTGACTTGACATGGAATGACCCTACAGTGTTGGATATCAGGCGCAAACGAGCTAAGAAGTCCATTATCGGTGACAGTGCAGAAAAGGATACTGCACAGAGGATGGAGGAAAACACACCCAGGAGGGTGACCTCCCCCAACAGCTGGAGAATGAGCAAAAGTGCAGATCCATGCAACAAAGGATGTGAGAGGTCTCAGTGCACGATGGACACTATGCACCATGTAAGGCGCCCTTCCCCAATTGGCTCGCTCTTAAGGAAAATTTTGAAAAATTGAGGTCAAACCCTACAGGGGACCATCACATAAAGACGGAAATGTGTGAGACTCCTTTTAGTCGCCTCTTGCAACAGGCAGGAATACCTCGGGCCTATTCTAACCCCTGGACCTGCAGGAGGATGTTGGTGGTTGGTGGGTTTAATGTTGAAAGAGGTATGGATGGAACCCTCAGAGAGGAGGTGGTCAGTGTGCAGGAAGGTGGTACACTGGATCGAGAAGGACCAAGTGAAGTGGATCGAAGAGAGGGTTTTGAGATAATTTAAAGGATTGAGAACACCGTGTCCTGACCCTGAGTCCAGATCATGAAAATATTGTTTAGTAATAAAGAGATCTGCCTGACTAAATAAAGCAACAAGTTCATCACACGAGAAAGTGAAGGTAATACAGAGAGAGAAAAAAGTTACAATCATTTAACAAAGGTACCTAGGCAAAAGATAATGGTGTAGTTGCAAAGAAGCCAAATGAAAAGAAAATCTCAAACGGATGAGGCAACTAATTAAGAATATACAATATTTTTAAAAATGATGATATAATACTATACAATATGCTGAATTAAACATACGCAGAACTACCTTCAAGAGGATGTGAAAAAATATAGTGAAAAATGGATTAGAGAAACAAGTGAAACTGGTAAGAGTATGAGGAAGACAAAATATGAACCTGTAATGGGTTGTTATCACATTTCAACAGTTCAAATGGCACAGAACATAAAAATATTATGAAAAAGAAAGTTGCTACTCACCATATAGCAGAGATGCTGAGTCGCAGGTAGGCACAACAAAATATTTTCACACTTAAACCTTTCAGCCAAAGGCCTTTTCAACAAAACACACACACACACACACACACACACACACACACTCTCTCTCTCTCTCTCTCTCTCTCTCTCATGCAAATGCAACTCACACACGACTGCAGTCTCAGGGAACTGAAACCACACTGTGATCATCAGCAGCAGTGCATGATGGGAGTGGCGACTGGGTGGGGGGGAGGAGGATGCTGGGGTGGGGAGGGGTAGGGACAGTATGGTGGGGATACCGGACAGTGAAGTGCTGCAGGGTGGGCGACAGGCAGGGGAGAGGGTGGGGGAAGTAGCGGAAAAGGAGAGAAATAGAGAGGACCACTCCCCGCACTACAACCTTCTACATGCTTCCTAAAGTCCATAAACTTAACCACCCAGGATGCTCCATTGTGGCCAGTTACTGTGCCCCCACTGAGAGAATCTCAGCTCTCGTAGACCAACACCTTCAACCTAATACCTGGAACCTACCCTCCTATATTAAAGATACAAACCATTCCCTTGATCAACACTCCACAGTTCCTGTCCCTTTACCACACAGTGCCCTGCTCGTCACTATTGGTGCCACCTGCCTGTACACTAACATTCCTAATGCCCATGGCCTTACAACTATTGAACACTACCTTTTCCAATGCCCGATGGATTCCAAACAACCTCCTTCCTAGTTGCCATGACCAACTATATACTCACCCACAATTACTTCTCCTTTGAAGGCATTACCTACAAACAAATCTGGGGTATGGCTATGGGCACCCACATGGTACCATCCTACACCAACTTATTCATGGGCCACCTAGAGAAATCCTTCCTAAACACGCAGAATCCTAAACCCCTCACCTGGTTCAGACTCACTGATGACACTTTTGGTATCTGGATTGAAGGTGAGGACACCCTAACCACATTCCTCCAGAACATCAACAACTTCTCACCCATTTGCTTCACCTGGTCATATTCAACCCAACAAGCCACCTTCCTAGATGCTGACCTCCACCTCAAAGATGCCTACATCAGTATCTCCATCCACATCAAACCTACTAACCACCAGCAATACGTCCACATCGACAGCTGCCACCCATTCCACCCAAGAAGTCCCTCCAGTACAGCTTAGCCACCTGTGGTTGTCGCATCTGCGGTGATGAGCAGTCCCTCTCGAAATATACCATGAGTCTCACTGAAGCCTTCACTGACTATAATTATCCTCCCAACCTTATACAAACACAAATCTCCCGTGCCTTATATTTCCAGTCTCCCACCAACTCCCAAAGCCCCACTGTCCGGCCACAGAGGAGCATTTCACTCATACCTCAGTACGACCCACGCCAAGAAACAACTGGACCACTTTGTTGCTGAACATGGTGCCAAACATGATATCCTTCATTTCAATGAATGCTTCACTGCCTGTGCCATATGGATCCTTCCCACCAACACCAGTTTTTCTGAATTGCACAGGTGGGAACTCTCCCTGCAATATGTCCTACGTTTCCGTAACCCTCCTGGCCTCAATCTTCGTTAGCTGCTGTTCTCACCCATCCAGCCCCTTACCTGGTCCCATTCCAGCACTACACAGTTATCATTCCACCATCACACACAGTCTTTTTATTTATTTATTTTATTTCTCTCTATTTCTCTCCTTTTCTGCTACTTCCCTTCCCCCTCCCCACCCCTCCCCTGCCCACCACCCAACCTGCAGCACTTCACTGTCCGCCATCCCCACCATACTATCCCTACCCCTCCCCACCCCAGCCTCCCCATTTCCCCCACCCAGTCGCCACTCCCATTATGTTCTGGTGCTGCTGTTCGCAGTGTGGTTTCAGTTGCCTGAGACTGCAGTCACGTTTGTGAGTTGCGTTTGCACAAGTATGTATGTCTATTGTTGACAAAGGCCACTGGCAGAAAGCTTTAAGTGTGAAAATATTTTTGTTGTACCTATCTGCAACTCAGCATCTCCACTATATGCAAGTAGAAAACTTTCATTCTCATAATACTGTTACATTCCATCCTGGATTTTCAACAGTAAATAAAAAGATAGAGAAAATATCACAATTAATCCAAGATTTCTTTAAAAGACTGTGTAGTTAAAGATATGAATTAGAAACACAATTAATAATGAAAATAATACAATCTGGAAAAATGCCAGATAGGAAGTCACTTGAGAAATGAAAAAACAAGAGTCATCTGGAGATCATGACATTACAACAGCTGCGGCACAAAATGGACCTGTAAAATTATTTTCAGATTGTCTGAGCACTAAAGCAATACCCAAAAGTGAAATAACACTTTATTTGAAACTTCCTGGCAGATCAAAACTGTGTGCCCGACCGAGACTCAAACTCGGGACCTTTGCCTTTCGCGGGCAAGTGCTCTACCATCTGAGCTACCCAAGCATGACTCACGCCCGGTCCTCACAGCTTTACTTCTGCCAGTATCTCGTCTCCTACCTTCCAAACTTTACAGAAGCTCTCCTGCGGACCTTGCAGAACTAGCACTCCTGAAAGAAAGGATACTGCGGAGACATGGCTTAGCCGCAGTATCCTTCCTTTCAGGAGTGCTAGTTCTGCAAGGTCCGCAGGAGAGCTTCTGTAAAGTTTGGAAGGTAGGAGACGAGATACTGGCAGAAGTAAAGCTGTGAGGACCGGGTGTGAGTCGTGCTTCGGTAGCTGAGATGGTAGAGCACTTGCCCGCGAAAGGCAAAGGTCCCGAGTTCAAGTCTCGGTCGGGCACACAGTTTTGATCTGCCAGGAAGTTTCATATCAGAGCACACTCCGCTGCAGAGTGAAAATCTCATTCTTGAAACATCCCCCAGGCTGTGGCTAAGCCATGTCTCTGCAGTATCCTTTCTTTCAGGAGTGCTAGTTCTGCAAGGTTCGCAGGAGAGCTTCTGTAAAGTTTGGAAGGTAGGAGACGAGATACTGGCAGAAGTAAAGCTGTGAGGACCGGGCGTGAGTTGTGCTTCGGTAGCTGAGATGGTAGAGCACTTGCCCGCGAAAGGCAAAGGTCCCGAGTTCGAGTCTCGGTCGGGCACACAGTTTTGATCTGCCAGGAAGTTTCATATCAGCGCACATTCCACTGCAGAGTGAAAATCTCATTCTGGGAACACTTTATTTATCTACTTCACAAGAAAGGGGACAGGCAATACACAAAGAAGTTTAAATTTATCAACATCCTCTCTGTAATATACAACATGGCCACTAAAATTGCCATCAACCACACAGAGAAAAACACTGGATTTTAATCAGGCAATGAAAGATGCTGGCTTTAAAATAGGATACCAAACAAATGTACACCATCTGCAAGTTGACACTATACAAATGAGTTACACAGTTAACAAAAAAATGCATGAGTGTATTTTCCTATATTAGTTCCTAACTTACACTTTTATGCTTCAGTAAGTTTAAGCTAAACACAGACAAGTAAAAACTGCAGCTACTGTGATGTGAGATAGTTGGGAAACATCTGCTTCCGGCTTAAAAATATGACATGATTGTGACACTGAAGCAGAGTTGATCAGCTATTGCATGGGAAACACACATCAAATCTTTAGCGCAGATGAATGTTTTCTTCCATATTTTTAAATCCTGCTCTCCGCGGTTTTATTTTAGCAGATCAGAAAGTTGTATGTCACCCTGCTTAATATATAATGACTTCCAAATTTTCAGTATTCCTTAAGATTAAAGATTCTAAAATTCTTACCTTGTCCTCAAAAAATGAACTATGAAAATGGACAGTATTTCCAGATATTGAAGACATGTGTATTGTTTTATTGTTATTTACATTAAAAAGAGTGACTTTTTCATGATGTGGAATTCCCAGATACCTGCATCAGAAATAGAAAAAAAAGTCTGTTAGCATGGATAATTTTTTTAATGTGCACTGTGTTGAATAAAATCCTTATTTAAGTATGGAAAATTTTTTTAAACAACAGTGTTTTGAATAAAATTATTGTTTGAAGTAAAATTCACATTTCATACTTTACTAACACATTACACTGAAAATTACCTTAACACAACAATGACAAAAACACATTTCAGTACATCTCCTTTGAAGAGTACGAGGATTGATATACCCATTCATCTCAATATAACTTGCTTCCACAAAAGAAATCACAATTAAAAATAGTAATCCAAGTTTTCAAGCCTCTCTGATATCACTTTCCTCACTCATATACACCAACAGTTTTTTCCACTGCTTTCTCACAAACAGTGTAATACACCTCTAAGAAAACTGGCACATTGGATAAAGTAATTAACCTCTTCGGCTTTTTATGAAATTTGTTCTATCACTATAAATCTGGAAGAGTGATAAGAAAAGCAGATGTCATAATTAAGTTTTTTTTCTTTCTTTCTCTTTTTTTAAAAAAAAATATTCATAATTCATTTCAAACACGTGCAATGAAACAAATTCCTCACTTTTTGCATAACAGAAAGTAACAGAACTCTTTCCAGCAAAGATATCATCCATGGCAACAAAAATGGGTACAGTAATACACTGTGAGGTATGATAAGCCCTCTGTTCTTCTAGGAGTGTAGTACTCATAATGAACAATGGTGCCTCAGTGTGTTCGTGCAAAATAGTACGAACAGCAAGTGGATAACTGTGAAGGTTCATTTACCTCTTGATATGACAGGCATAGTCTCCCTCCTTCAATTTTTTTAGTACTGCAACATTATTATTATTACTTAATGATGAAAGAGGTCGATGTAAGGAAGTCTGCAAGGCTACAGATACACTCCCCTGAGCCGAATACAGTACACAGATGAGGACAGTCTTCTTCAAGCACCATAGACATCATCCCACATCAGTGATTTCCCATCAGCTCTCAAGAAAAAGCGGTTTTCTTTTTCAAATGAGAACTCTCTATGACTATTGCTAACGGAAACAATGCACCCAAGATCTGGGCTGTAGTGCATGTGTAGAAATTTGCAACCATATAATGGAAGATGATGTGATGTGTCAGTCAGAGCTTCAAATTGCAAGAATTCCCTGGTACTCTTTGTAAAAGCCCGGCACACCTATGACCAAATCTATTCAATATTTGTAATCGATTAAATGCATCATTTCCCTTAAATGATACAGAAAAATGGCAAAAAATAATACTTTTTAAACTTTCACACTATTCTACATGTATTGTTTTCCACAAACCTCTGTTTAAAATCCAAATGTGGTGGTTCAAACTTCAAGTGCAACTGAGAACTATAAATAGAGCGTTCATCTAAAGTGGGAACCCTGAAATTAAAAGAAGAACAAATATGTTACATATATACACATTACCAACATATATTGTATAATTAAATAAATAAGAAGCAAAGTGAAAGTCATTTATCTTCAAAAATTCTTATTTGTGTAACAGAATGCTGCTACCCTGATGTCCAACAATTAACAATAAATAATGAATGAATCAAATAAAAAAAATTAAATAAATGGTGTATCACCAGCAATAATATTTCACTGTACATTAATACAGTTTGATTGTGTATGCCTAAAAGCATACTAAGGCTGCACTAACACATAAACAACACATCAAGAAAAATACAGCACAAATTAATAATAAGTCATAAAAACAAATGATGAGTTCCTGTAGTTTGGTCACTTGGAGACAATGAATGGCTGGATTCCAATAAAAATAAGGAAGAGAGTTATTTTAGTGAATTAAATAGTTCAAAAAACTGCATTTAGTAACTCCACTTTAGTGACACTCACTGGTATCATTACCATTGTTACCATACAATGAAGTTATTGATTGCGTCTTACCGCTGGCGTACTTTACATACAACCTGAATCTCTTAGGAAATTCCATGATGGAATATCAACCTTATTACGAAAAGGATAGACTGGTACACACTGTTAAGATGACCCACTGAGTTGTAGACAGGCACAAAAAAAAAAGACTGTTACACATTATAGTCTTTGGCCAAAGCCTTCTTCAGCAAAGAAAACACACACATTCACAAAAGCAAGCACACCTCATGCACACATGACTGCTACCTTCAGTAACTCTTACTGGAATGTTACTCTCACATGAATAGCAATCTGGAGTGGGGTGAGGAAGGGGGAGGGACAGCAGAGTATGGGTTGGAGAAGAGAAAAGCACTGTCTGGTGGGACATGCAGGGACTAGATGGCAGGCTGACGAGATCACCAGGCACAACGTTGAGAGGTGTGGTGTGGTAGAAAAAACAGAGAGCAGAAAAGGAGAGGAGCAGGGAAAAGTAAAGAATGGACAGCTGCTCTGGCAGAGGGTGGCACATTATGAGAGTGAGGGGACATGAAAAAGTATAGTACTTGGAAGGAGATTATTACTTTATTTCTAATAAAATTATTCGCCATATTTTTTGATCACACCTTGTATTTCTATGTTCATGTAGTCTTGCAGGCAACAAAGAAGCACATGAGAAGTGTCAGGATTTAGCTGCTCCTAACTCCCCACCCACAGTAGTTTCTAATCACTTGACAATTGTTGGTAGGTTGGTTGATTGGCAGTTAAGGAACTAACCAGTGAGTGCATCAGTCCCTCAGTTAAGAGGCTTCACCTGTAGTTAGTGATGTCAGCAAGAAATTTGATCAAATTATGAAAGTATCTAGAAGTTGTGAAATCGGTGCCTTGAAAGCAATATTGATGCAAGATCCATGAAATAAGTTAAAGAGAAGTAGAAGTATATGGTTCAGGCCAGTATGTCTGCCGGAGCAGATGAGGGGTCTCTCAGGGCACATCTGTGGTGAGAGAAACCCCATCTGCATAGACTCTACACCCTTCCCCTACCACAACCAACCCAAATTAAGGTCGAAGGCAGTTACGGAGCACAGAATATTTCCTAGCTGAAGGAATCATAATAGTAGGAGTGAGATGGCCAAAAATGTAATGATTATCTGCTGCACCCAAGTAAAAGAATAATGTGAGAGAAATAATCATGCCAGTAGGTGGGTGTCACCTGTCACTCGGCAATTACGGACGTACAATAAACAGAAGATTTCTATCTTGGGATAGTTTCATGCTGAGGTATCTTACAAATCCGTCGTTCGCACTGTTCCCATATTTGTGGTCGACCAGAGCAACGCAGAAAATCTTTTTGGTTTCGATGCCTTTCACGTTTTTGGGTTCTCCATAGATGACTCTGTCAATATTGTCTCTAATGCTATTCCTTATGCTCAACCGGATTCCTTGTCAACGACATTTTCATCCCTTTTTTCTCCTGGGTTAGGCCGTGCAAACGACTTTGAAGCTCATATCACACTCAAACCCACTGCTCGGCCTAAGTTTTTTCGGGCTCGGCCCATTCCTGTGGCCCTTCGTGATCGGGTAAAACAGGAGTTGGATCGTCTCACTACTTCAGGGGCCTTGCTTCCTGTCACTTCCAGTGAGTGGTCCTCTCCTGTTGTTGTCATTTCTAAGCCAAATGGTGATATTCGTCTCTGTGGCGATTTCAAAGCCACAGTAAATGCTCAATGCCTCATCGACACTCACCCTATGCCCCGACCTGAAGAACTGTTCACTAAACTTGCTGGAGGCCAGTATTTTTCTAAAATTGACCTGTCAGAAGCTTATCATCAACTTCCTCTCGACGCTGCTTCCCGGCAGTTTATGGTTCTTAACACGACTTTCAGCCTCTATCAATACCAACGCTTGCCATTCGGGGTTGCTAGCGCCCCAGCTCTCTTTCAGCGATTCTTGGAACAATTATTGCTCCCTGGCCCTGGATGTATCAATTACATGGACGACATCGTTGTCACTGGCTCCACCACTGAAGAACATCTTCAAAATCTCCGCACACTTTTTCATGTCTTACAGACTGCCAGTCTTAAGTGTAATCTTCAGAAATCACAATTTTTTCAGGCATCTATCACGTACTTGGGGTTTCAACTCTCTCGGGATGGTATTCGTCCGCTTCAGCAAACTATCGCTGCGATCAATGCCCTTCCTCGCCCTACATCTGTTAAGGAACTGCAGGCCTTCTTGGGGAAAATAGCATACTATCACAAGTTTTTACCGTCTGCGGATTCGGTGGCTCAGCTGTTGCATCGCCTGTTGCATAAAAACGTGCCTTTTCACTGGTCCGCGTCATGCGATGCGGCTTTCCAGAAATTGAAGACTATGCTGAAACAGGCCCCGTGCCTGGCTACTTATCGACCTGGCAACATCTTATTCTTGCCACATACGCCTCTCAATACGGGGTCGGTGCAGTCCTTGCGCACCGTTTTTCTGACGGTTCGGAACAACCCATTGGTTATGCCTCCAAAACGCTCACAGATGCCCAACAAAAGTATTCTCAAATTGAGAAAGAAGCTTTGGCCATTATTTATGTTCTTCATAAGTTTGGTGTTTTTCTCTATGGCTCAAAATTTGATCTTGTTACAGATCACAAACCACTTGTTTCCTTGTTTCATCCATCAACGCCACTTCCCGACAAGGCTGCACACTGCCTCCAGCGTTCGGCTCTTTACTTGTCTCGTCTCAATTATGAGATTCACTTCTGGCCAACGGCTCAACATGCAAATGCTGATGCTCTGTCTCGCTTTCCCATGGGTCCTGATCTGGCATTCGATAGGGACGAACTTTTATGTTTCCACCTGGATGTTGCCAAGCAGCGGGTTCTGGACGGGTTCCCCATCACTGGGGACAGGCTTGCGGCTGCTACGGGTTCTGACCCTACCCTCTCCCGGGTTTTATGCTGTATTCAGAAGGGTTGGCCAGATCGCCCGTCCGCTAAGACTTCTGATCTGTTGCGGAACTACTATGCTTTGCGTTACCGCCTCACGGCTAGGGATGGTGTTATTCTCCTTTCCACTGACAATGCTTCGCCGCGTGTTGTGGTACCTGCATCTTTGCGTGCTTCGGTCTTGCGCCTCCTTCACCAAGGGCACTGGGGTGTGTCTCGCACAAAATCTCTGGCGCGCCGTCATGTGTACTGGCCTGGCATCGACTCTGAAATAGCACACATGATCGCTGCCTGCGGCCCTTGTGCGTCACAGGCCGCTGCCCGAAGTCATCTTTGTCGCCGTGGCCTTCACCTCAGAAGCCCTGGGAGCACATTCATGCTGACTTTGCGGGACCTTTATTAGGTACTTATTGGCTCGTCGTAATTGACGCCTACTCTAACTTTCCTTTCATTGTCCGTTGCACGTCGCCTACCACCGCAGCAACCACAAGTGCTCTCACCCGCGTTTTTTCTTTTTGAAGGCCTCCCCTCTACTCTTGTTACTGATAATGGTCCGCAATTTGCAGATTTTTGTGCTCGTCACGGCGTTATGCATGTCACGGCCCCGCCGTTCCATCCACAATCAAACGGTGAGGCTGAACGAATGGTCCGCACATTTAAGGCTCAGGTGCAGAAACTTCTGACTATTTCTGCTGCAGATGATGCGCTTCTCCAGTTCCTGGCGTCTTACCATTTCACCCGCATGGGCGACCACAGCCCGGCTGAGCTCTTACATGGCCGACAGCCCCGCACGCTACTTCATCTTCTGCGGCCTTCCACCTCACGGCCGCGGGTGCCTTCACTTGGCCGGTTCACTGCCGACGACCTCGTCTGGGTACGGGGATATGGCGGGCGACCAAAATGGAGCCCGGGCTGCATCTTACGACACCGTGGCAGACACCTGTATGAAATCCAGATGGACACGGGTGTTGCAGTGCGTCATTCGGACCAGCTTCGGCCTCGTGTGCTGGCAACGCTGTTATGAATGCCGCTACACCACCTTCAGCTCTACCTGATGCTCGAGATCTTGGCATCTCTCAATACTCACAACGCAGCCCTCTCACTGTCATCGCAATGCCAGCACAAGAACGGATGCCACCAGAAGACGTGCCCATGCAGGAACCGGATGACCATCCTCTGTCAGAGCAAATCTACTCGCCTCCTCCTCCAACGGACGTCGAAACATCGCCCATGTCTCCTGTCATATCGACTGGACTTGCCGCAATGGGCAGAGTGGTGCATGGGGCCCCAGCAGATTCGACCCCTACGTCTCCTGTCATCTCGATCCGTTATCATCGGGGACACTTCCGTCCGTACGGGAAGCCTCCTCCTCGAGACTTTACGGCGAGTCAAACAACGCCAATGGACGTTAGCCATCTCCAAGACACCTCCATCAAGACCAGTGCAACAATTTCAAAGGGGGGAAAAGTGTTGTGACTCGCCGATCATTCAAAGCGCCGCCGCGCAATTACGCGCGTCCCCTACGTGCGGCGCTGTCTGCCAGCCATGCAGCAGCTGCGCCACCTAAGCGGCCAGCCGAGCAGCGGCTGCTAGACTGGGACTCAGTGCTCATTCGAATGCTAACGTGTACACATGTCTTGCTTGTCAACTTACTCTGTGACTTATATGTGTTGTGTCGTTCTGAAATATATGTGTTAAACTTGACGTTATAACAGAAACCTTGGTCCAATGTAAGAGATGTCCTGATGGTCATCTGATCAGGTTAAACAATTAAATATTCCACTATGTAGTAATGATATTAATGTTCGCCTTACAACATAAACAGATAAGCATTTCTATGGGCACCTGTAAAACACTAAAAGATCAGTGCTGTTTCAGTTCAGTCTGTACTACTCTTTTTAATATACCACGTTCAGCACTGCAATATTAAATTATTACTACAAATTTTTCAATTAAATAGAATCTGGGAAATACATGAAACCAGCAACCCCACCCCCCCAACTTTGCATGGGTAGCACTAAGTAAGTGTCTATGGCCGATCGACTTGCTGGTATAGTAGTGAATTTGTTTATGGGCCACTTCATACTGCTGTGCTTAAAGTTCTGAGAACAAGTTTATGTAATCTTCTTAGCAGGCATGAATGTTCCCTATTCCATATGTAATTGATGTTTGGAGTGACATATAATGGCAACATTGAGGGCACACCATCATTTAATTAATTTGTTTACAATCAATATAAATAACATACGTGATTCAGTGGATATGTCTTTCAATTTGTAGCATGTCATGTATTGCAGGAAGGCTGAGTGGATCATATCCAAAAGGCTCTATTAAAAGAAAATGAAACAGAAAGAAACATGCCTGATCTAGATGTGTAGCTCATTACAGCACTCCTCTGGTAAACCTTAGCAGGCCTACAATCGGATTCATTGTTCAGAGTCATTGCTGCAATTCTTTGCTGCAGACTCTTTTTGGCACACTTATTCATGCTGTCGTGCTAAGATTCATGTCTGCATCTAGGTTTGATTAAAGGGAAGCAAAGTATGATACTAGAGTCATCTGTTTCACTGCTGAAAAAACTTACTTTATGCAAACAAATCAAAGGTAAACAGACAGATACACATATCTAGGTGCATCTCTTACATCTTTGTAACACTTATGCCCTGTCTGAGGCACTTCAACCAGTTTTCAGTTGGAAACTTGTGCTGAGCTGAACTAGAGGGGCATGTATAATGGATCAGTTAAGAAAGTAACATATATTTAAAGATGCTTAATTTGGAAACATAAAGACACAACATAATTTTCATTTCCATATTTGTTAATTTCAGTTAACTGTCCACATTGAGATACTTCAAAGTATGTGCCAACATTCTGTAGATGTAACAAGTAATGCCACCTGTATAGGGAACCATTTGCATAAAAATTGTCATTTTTCTGTCTCAGCAATTAAGTATTTGCTATTATTATTATTATTATTATTATTATTGTGTCCAACTCTTTCAAAAGTTAAACAACACAGAAAAGTAGAATGTGTAATAGAAAGAAACAAAGTACATTTTATTGTGCGCATAAGAGAAATACACTCATTAGGAGAGACTTTATTTCCCGTAACAGCATCAAGTAATAGAATCAGTGGTAGTACGTAGTCACGTTAGCTTTGGGTGCAGCTGTGTGCATTTGTGATGACTGAGGAAAAGCATGTGGAAAAATACCTGTGTGGCTATATAGGGAGATGCCAGAAGAAGAGAAGGGCCCCTATCCAATAATTAACATAGCACTGCAACAGAAGGAATGATGGAGAATATGAAAATTGTTTATCCGCCACCCAAACACGATATCTACAGCAACAATACAGCTAAGTCCTATGTGATTGAAAACTGCAGTTCCTCGATAACTTTTTTTGTTGATGTTCTGCAATCCAAGAATAAACAAAGCGCAAACAACTTGCATCTTTTATGATTGTTCTTTACAACCCATTATCACAAAGTATTTTGATTGCTAATTGAAGTTTGGAACTAAAGTATTAAGTTTCTTCAGAAATGGTCTTTTCTGGCATCAAAGTAAATTAATAGTTTATTCTGCATAAATATCGGTGTTGTTCATAATTAGTAGTATAGTTTGCATGTGTGACTGATTATCATATTTATTGTGATGCAAAGTTCAGTACTTCATTAACTGCTCTAGTATATCATACCAATATGTCAACTTTCCAATTATCGTAATTGTTTGTTTTCTTTCTAATTTCAAGTTATCTGTTCATGCACATAAAAGTGAAATATTACTATGATGTATACCTAAAAATTTACTATAGGGTCATTCCATGTCAGTTCAACCAGGGGCTCCAGGAAGGGGTCCAGTTCATAGTCTCAGATTTGACTGAAATTCAGTACACTAATTCTACCATGTGTGGAACACTCGTGTACAAAGTATTAGTTTCCCCTGCCAATTAGTTCCATGATTATGACTTGTGAAAGAAGGTGGCATGACCCAGAAACTGAAACCCGCATCTGGCAATCTATCTTCAGATCCAATTTCAGGTCTTAATAACTTAGGAACTATTCCGCACAGTCCAGTGAAATTTTTACAGCCCAGTAACATGCATTTAGAGAACACACTCTATGAATCAAAACACCAACAACATATTTCTGAGGGAAAATGAAAAATTCCAAAATGTGATTAAAAAAAAACATAATACATTAAAAGGTACATATTGTAGGTGCCCTCTATGCCAAATATAATTCAATCAAAAAGGGTATAAATTTTTTGTGGCAAGTTTAATGTGGCCTAAACACACATAGAACTCATCACGCCCATGTCAGTCGCAAAAACTGAGTTACATGCACATGAAAATACAAAAATTTGAAAAATTACCTGAAAAATATGGATTTTCAAAGTGTGGTAGCACAAAAGGGACAAGTGATATCCAAGCCAAATTTCACACACTGCATAAGTAGACCATAATGATATGTATCTCAAAATTTCAGCATGTTATTGCAAGACATTTGTGTACAATGGAAGTTCAAATATGTATTTGGTGATGAGGCCATTGTTCCACAACACAATTTTGTAAAAACATATCGTAAACTGTTCTGCCTATTCTTATCCCCTCCCACAACTATTTAATCACTAAGCAACAACATATAGACAGATTAACACAACCTATCGTTAATGTTTACTGCACCTTAACTGCTTTTACATTGAGTGGCAAATTGTACTGTCATCCTGACACTGTGGTAGGAACTGGAACTGTCATAAGAATATGTTCAAAAGGAATCCAACACCTGTCTGCCAAACGTGGCCAATGAAATGATCTTGCTGGTCCTACTGGTGCCATGAAGTTCACAAACACATCACCTTCTGCTTCACAGCACTCTGCAACACATCCTAAGTACCATTTGTCATCATAAGCAGCAATAACATAGCAACCTGGTTGTATGTTGCTGCTTTTGCTTCTGAATCCTGAGTCACACACACTGTGAAGACACATGTTGTGCATGAACCTATAGTTATAACCGGACAGTCTGCTCATCTGCAAATTCTGAGTCCACTGGAGAGAAGTGATGATGGCTCCTTGTGCCTGCAACAGTTTTAACGTGTTCTAGTCTGATTTTTAGCAACTCTTCGACTGATTTCACCTCATCTTTCGAAACATAGAATGATCGTATGCAAGAGATATTTTTCTGTACCCACGTAAATAATTGAAGACGTGTTCGAATGCAATCTTCTGTAGGGTGCTGCAGACTAGCTCATGATGCCATGCGCTTAACGGTAGCACCAATACCATCACACACATTTTTACCATGACTTGTTACGAAAAAATTCCATTGTGCGTGAATCTGAAAATCATGGTAATGCATGCATAAATTTTTGAGATTTTTACAGTTTTTGTACTGACTAGCTGCCCCATCACTGAAGTATTTCGGAAAATGTATGTGAGGCAGCTTGTTTTTCACATATGCCATGACAGTGCGAATGTGAGCATGAACTGCAATGGCATCATGAATTAAACAGTCACTAAAAATGCACAGGTTCATGACAGACACATCACTTGATTCACCTCTATAGTAAATCGCAAATGGCTGGAGAGTTGCTTGACTGTTGTCCCAATGATATCCTTGGATGACATCTTGAACTATAAATGCATAATTTTCAGAAAAGTCTAGTATTACTATAATTTCATCTTGTTTCAAATTATCCTTACAAAACTGGAAATAAGCCGATTGTGCTGTTGCTGTGAAGATGTGTGTGGTCAGTTTGTCCATTTTTTTAAAAACGCATTTCAACAAAATCTTCCACTGTACTTTGCTTTTTTTCAAGACTTGTGCAATCCATGTATGTCCATTGTTTATAAGAAACAAGTTCATCGTCATCCATAAGGAGTTCATCATACAGTTTGTTATTCATGTGTTCTGCAAGATTTGCCTTACCAGGACACTTTTCACACCTGTGTATCATGCACTCGTAGGAACTGATGTCACACACTATCAGCTTCATTGCACCTTTGTAATGCAGTTGGTAGAGCACTTGCCCATGAAAGGCAAAGGTCCCGAGTTCGAGTCTCCGTCCGGCACACAGTTTTAATCTGCCAGGAAGTTTCATATCAGTGCACACTCCGCTGCAGAGTGAAAATCTCATTCTGGAAACATCCACCAGGCTGTGACTAAGCCATGTCTCTGCAATATCCTTTCTTTCAGGAGTGCTAGTTCTGCAAGGTTCGCAGGAGAGTTTATGTAAAGTTTGGAAGGTAAGAGGCAAGGTACTGGCAGAAGTAAAGCTGTGAGGACGGGGCGTGAGTCGTGCTTGGGTAGCTCAGTTGGTAGAGCACTTGCCCGCGAAAGGCAAAGGTCCCGAGTTCGAGTCTCAGTTGGGCACACAGTTTTAATCTGCCAGGAAGTTTCACTCCTTGGGTTGCTTTTATTTTCCTAGCTTGCTTTACCATATATGTAGAAACATTGAATTCCTTTGCAGTGTAGTCAATAGACCAGCTGGAAGGTGCAAGGGTAAGAATAGCAAACTTTTTTCTGGTGTGTGGATATGGCACATTTTTTTTTCTTCAAATCATGCACAATTTTGTCCAAATCAGAGCATTTCTGTTCCTTTGGAGCAGATAGTTCTTCCTCTTCCACCATCAGCGTATCAGCTATTTTGTGTTTTAATTCCATTTGTGCTTCTTGTAGTTTTCTTCTACCATAGCTGGGCCTGTCTCTTTTCCCAACTTTGTGTGTCTTCATGGGAGACAAACCAAGAGCAGTCACCACCTGGAACATAACTTTTGTCCTGGTATAATGTTAAGTCCCACGCACCGATTCACTTTCAATACTGATTTTATATAAATTTCTCTGAGGCTACACTTCACTGTCTTCTTATGAATCTGAAATGGATCAAAACAACTACTTTGTAAGAAAGAATACTTATCCAGAAACACTTTCATATGATGATAACAAACACTAAAGTTTCCTGGAACTGTACTTCTTGTGCCCACAGGGTGTATCCTGGATCTCCATAGCAACAAATCTTGGTCCGATTCATCCAGATCATACAGTACAAAGCGAATGCCACATTTTGTTCCATATGTTGTTTTATGACATTCAGATGCTTGTGCTCTACCAATACTGCAACTTGTTTGAACAAAAGCACCACCAGTACACTCCTCTGCCTCCATACTGACTTTCCACAACAGTACTGACCAGTCTAAACTAGAATCTTAAAAACATGAGTAACCTGTAATTGTTGCTTGTTTCCTTTGTTGTTCCTGCCTAACAATGACTCATTCTGTTCCTGAAAACTACCATTGTTTAACTTTCTGTTGCCTAATGGTTCCCAACAATTTGCCTGGTTTAAGGCTTGGGATGATGACACTATAATGTCACTGCAAGGGGAAAAGACCTCCTAGTCAAATATGGTTAAGACCTTGAGTAGATGGTGTCTTTGAGTAACATTCAGATGTTGGATCATCCAGGTACTGTATCATCTGATTATCAAATCAGGGCTTCAGGATATATCATGTTGCAAGCCAAGAATCTGAAGCAGTTTCCAGCCAGTAAAAGGTTCTTTATATAATTTGGTGTGCGGGTGGGGGTAAAGGAGAGGGTGAGGTTTTCAACTTCTCTTTTATGAGTTCAAAAGGTGGCTGGGTAAGAAGAGCACCCTGAAGCAGTAGCAAAGTGGGTTGAAATGTGTTTGGCAGGAACTGATACACTTGTGCATATACCAACATTAAGCAGATCTACGACAGCTGTTGATCATTGGAGCCCAGCAAAGTAAGGAGCTTGGCCTACATCAATGAGGAAATATAGCGCACCCAGCATTCCACATTACTGTGTCTAATTAGACAGCAAACCTTAGCATGTAGCTGTTAAAAGTGATAACGGTAGTCTGTTAAAGATATCACTTGAGATGTTTCAGGGTCCTTCAATGATCCTAAATAGCTGCTGCAATTCTTTGCTCAAACATGGTACCAGCCGGAGGTGGAGTGGACCCGTAGAAAGAAACATAGCAGTTCCAGTGGTGCGGTGCCAGCACAGTTCCAATCTTTATGCAGAGTAACCTCATAAGTAGCACAATGGTCTTCAGTGAAGTGTGTTTCTTGGGGAACAACACAGATCACAGAACAACAGGAAGTAACTTCTTGTAGTTCTGGCAGGTGACAGTAATATCCATCGCAG
Organism: Schistocerca nitens; assembly: GCF_023898315.1. Taxonomy (NCBI): domain Eukaryota; kingdom Metazoa; phylum Arthropoda; class Insecta; order Orthoptera; family Acrididae; genus Schistocerca; species Schistocerca nitens. Next base: position 486,992,037 of record NC_064621.1, read on the forward strand.
TTCCATTGGATCAATATGGTGTGGATGTCCTCATTAGGTGTGAAACAGCCAGCAGCACAGGTCTCGCCCCATGTTCACAGCCTGTCACTGGTGGGTATGGAACATCAACAAACAACAGTTCAGCGTCCGATGCCTGGCACCTCCAGGGTTACCAGAGCAGTCTTCACCCGAGATTTCTTCTTTTTCTGTCTCACAGCTTTCAGCAGTTAAGAACCATGTGAGGACTTATCTGCTGTGGGTGTAGGAACGGAAGAAGAGTGGGCAGCCCTGGTGAGAACCACATACCGTGACTCCTTCAACCATTGGCTGGTGATGGGTTGCTGCTCTGTATAATTCTGAGAAGAGGATTTGCACCAAAAGACGGTCCTGTCATTGGTAGATACCAGAGACAGTATATGCTTCTGCAGCCAGATGTGGGAAGGGGTTCCCGAAGATGGTGCCGCAGGAACCACAAAAGGGAGGGACTATTGTATCCAAGTTTAATCAAATAATGGAAAATCCAGGATGGATGCTGAGTTGCGATAGGCACAATAAAAAGAAACTACACTCTCTCAGCTCTCTGAGACTGCAGACGTGTGTGCAAGTTGCGTTTGCTTGAGTGTGTGTGTGTGTGTGTGTGTGTGTGTGTGTGTGTGTGTGCGTGTGTGTATGTGTGTCTACTGCTGACAAAGGCCTTAATGGCCAAAAGCTATGTGTGTGTGAATCTTTTTATTGTGCCTATCGCGACTCGGCATCTCCGCTATATGGTGAGTAGCAACTTTCCTTCGCTGGTATTGTTACATGGTCAAGTTTATTTGTGTGACTACCGGAAGTCGACATCGAGAGAGTAAATACACCGGGTACTGCCTTCAACCTAGCAACAGTACTCCCAAATGTCAATATCATTTAGACTGGGTACAAGCAATTATATTTTTCCTGAGCTTCAAAATATGAAAGGTAATCTATGACCTTCAGTTTCTGGATTCTGTTTTTCTTGATAAGAGTAGCACACTTCAGGAATCAAGGAGTGGTTGTCCCTGCAACCAACAGAAACAGGTGGTAGCGTGCATGGTGAATATTTGTAAAGTGGCCAGCCATAAATCAGGTTGTGTGTTCACTAAAGACGACAAGTGCCCAAAGTCCTGGCATTTAAAGCACTGCATTGAGGATGTGAAATACAGTTTCACACTACAGTGGTAAACTCTCCCTCAAAAGCAAGGAGGAATGCACCAGTGTCAACTTTGTTGTCTGGTGTGCCTCTATATACATGATGTAGGAAGTTGATCCCTCACCTCTCAAAGCATTCGCTTAGTTCTTGACCCATCTGCAGTGTTATGTCCAAGTGGAAAATTAATTCCTGTACCATGCTTAGGTTCTTATAGGATGGAGTGTTATGTTAGCAGGTGCATTACCAAGTTGATTACAAGAGAGTAACACCTGGGACTCAGTAGGATTTGCTGCCTTAAATAAGCTCGAACGACCTCATAATTTACTAAGGGAGGAGAGTTCACCATATACATTTTCAATATTCTCCATGAAGAACATTGGCTAATTAGTGAGAAAAGACCCTCCGTCTTTTCAGGTACAAACCAGGAATGGAGGAGATTAAGTTTCTGCAACTTGCTTGGTTTTGTTTTCCTCCCATGGTATAGCCAAGGAGGGAAAGTTCCTAGGGTCATAACAATCTCCACTGAATGGTAGTCTATATTAAGAGACCGTCACATGCTCATGGCCACCAGCTGATAATTTTAGTCATTTCATTACATTAACTATCGACTATGGTGCTGTCTACTTCAAACGAGATCTCTTCTCACAGGCACTGCCCAACCAGATCACACGACATCTACCATGATGGCCAGTGCTCAAGGTCCCAGTGCCCCCGAATAGACAGACAGCTACTCCTTGGCATGCACAAGGAGCTGACAGCTCTGGCATCTACTGTGTGATCCCTTTGTGGTCAGTGGGTCTACTACCATATGTGTACCTGACACACCATACACGGACTGGTTGCAACACTGAGTTGTGATTGTTACTACCAAACACTTCCTTAGAAAAAACTGGTTGTTGAGAGGAAAAAGGTGGAAATATTGCATTAATTACATGTGTAACTATACAGCCATCAAGAGGAAATGATGTTTTGAGAGAGTTATTTCTGCCAAAGTTTACAGAATACAGAACTGTAGATTACATCCATCGATTTACTATTAACACATTATTCATGACAATCAAAAGCATCAGTAAATTCTCAAAAATATACTTTTAATCAAGCAGATATACACTAATACTACGGGGAACCACAGTCGCAGTCTGCTGCTGATAATATATTACAAAATTATACACCAGTAGAAAACAGTTTCTATGAGTGCCTACTGAAGTTCCTCACCTTCCCATTGAAACACTTGACAGCTCCTGAAACAAAATGAAAAAATAAATCACAACACAGCAACCACAACACAAAATATCATCTAAGTGCCATTAATAAACCTAACAAAGATAATTTTACCAAATGATTTGACAAAACTCTTCATTCTGGAAGGGAAAAAAGGTGTAACTAAGGAGTGAACTGTGCGAGGTATATTTTAACTATATGCAGTTCCAAATGTTAACAACAAAATTATCCTAACAATTTTTGTAATATCATTACCTCCTGTATTGGAGTAAGGCTTTTTAATCCAATACAAAAAAGCCAAATGGGTTAAATCTGAGCTCCAAGAATAAGCTGTTACAAGAGTATCTGGTTTAATATGAGGAGCTTTTAGTGACCAGTAGTTTAGAACTGGGTTTGAAACACAATATATTTCCACTGACTCATGGAGCTCATGACTGTCAACACAGCAGCCTATTTGCCACCATGTTTGAACTCTGACAAGAGCAGATTGCAGATACTGGCTTTCCAAAGCTTTTTAAAAAAAGTTGCAAACAAAGTTAATTACACCTCAAATACAAAATGAGTGGGGAGTGTAGCAGTATATTCTGAAACGAGAGTGTAAAAATTAATAAATCCAGCGTAGTGTCATATTTGTAAAAGTTATTTTACATATTACACTGGGCTGACCATTACTGTGGAATGAGGAGACAAAGACAAGGATGCCTCTGCTATGGTAATGCATACCTCTGGGAAGGTCAAAGAATTTCCAACCAAAACAGATAAGTGAATAAGGCACCAAAATTTTATTTGTATTCAAGACACAGAAGAAGAACGTTTGGAATTACTATTACATGGTGATGTTTTACAAAGGTGAGTTACTGCATGTTGGAAAAAACAGTTGTGTTGGTTTTGTAAGCAGCAAGGTCACTTTTCCCATAGACAATATTCTGAAAGCTGCAAATCAAGACAATCAAGTATGATGCAGTTTATCTTGGCTTCCAAAAAGCATTTCACTCATTTCAATCTGTACCAAATGAACATTTATTAACAAAGCATTGACTGTAAGGAGTATCAAACAAAATTTATGACTTGATTGAGGAGTTCTCGTTAAGGAAGATGCACCATGTTATCTTTCTTGGAAAGTCATCATTAGATGTAAAAGTAACTTCAGGCATGGCCCAGGAGAGAGTGTTGGATACCTAATTGTTAACGTCACTGACAGACAAAATTAATAATAACCCCAGGCTTCTCACAAATGATGTAGTTATCTATAATGAAGCAATGACTAAAAAATTAGCACAAACATTCAGTCAGATACTGATAAGATTCCAAAACACTGAAAATATTTACAAGTAGAATTACCAAATAAGCAGCAACCAGTTGCAAGATCATGTTTTCTTTATTTACTTTTGCAAATCGATTTTTGTTTATGTTTGACATCTGTTTAAGACAGTGTTATTACTCAGGGAATATACACTTTGAAAGCACCGATGATGGCTGTTAATCAGTTGAAATCAATTTTCAAAAGTAAATATAGAAAACATGATCTTGTGACTGGTTGCTGCTTATTTGGTAATTTTATGGTTTACGGTCGCTGCACAACTTGGGAACCATATGGAGCCCCCCATTCAGAAATTTACAACTTGTTTTAAATGTTCAAAAATATAAAATTATGCTCTTCATAAAATGCTAAAACACAGTATTACATGAGTATGATATTAATCAGAATCTACATATATCACTGAGCCACAAATGTAATCAGACATTTCAATAAAACTCTTCTGGGCTTGTGACCGTGTAATATGTGATAAAACTACTAATGTTATGGGAGCTACTGCAGGCAACCTTTATCAGAGTGACCACTAGTGGCTTGTCATTGCTGCTTTATATTGATTATCTGGACATCCTATATTCTGACTGGGGGTCAGGATCAATGGGATGGGATATCAAAACATAGTGTGTCAGAATTCCAAGCCATTTTGAAATAATAAATATAATGCAGCAACAGCAAGAAGTCATTCTGACAAAGACTATCTGTAATAGCTATCAAAACATTGGTAGTTTTATCATATCTGATGCAGTCATATATCCAGAAGAATGTTACTGAAGAGTACTCTGGCCATGAAAGCATAACACACTTATGTAATAGGTCGGTTCACACAAATACCTAAGTATAACTATTTGTACAGATATAAAATAGATTGATCAGATACTTTCAGACACACATACAGCAGGTGGCGGAATTTGTTTCATTGACAACATTCTAGAAAAATACAATCAGTCAACAAAGGAGATTGCTTACAAAATATTCATGCAACCCATCCTAGAATAAGGCTCAAGTGTGTGGGATCCCATACCAAATAATATGAACATGGAATATAGAATGTATACCAAGGGGGCACCACTAATGGTCACAGGTTTGTTTCACTCTTAGGAGAGCATCACAGAAATGCTTGAAAACATGAATTGGCAAATGCTTGAAGACAGATGCTACTTACAAAATTCCAACAAAAAAATTACATTAGAAATCTAGGAATATTCTACAGCCCCCTAAACATCATTCCCGTAAGGATCATGTAGAGAAGACTAGATTACACAGAGGCATTTAAACAGCATTCTTCCCACACTACATGAATGAATAGAACAGGACGAAACCTTAAGATGTAGTATAACGGGAGTACCCTTTCCCATGCACTTCCCAATGGTCCACAGAGTATGGATGTAGATGCTGAATAAAGCCAAAAACACTGCCTTTCAATCTGAGACCTGTAGAAACTCATTGGAAATTATTTGTTTACTAGTTTAATGCTACATACATGTTTTAAGAGATGGTAAACGTATTGTGATTGCCCTATTCATTTCAACTGAAGCTCAGCAAGTAAAAGTAAATCTAGTCTGAAAATTTTACAGAAGGAAGGAAGACTAGAGTTTAACTTGCCATCGACACCAAGGTCATTAAGGATGGAGCACAAGTTCGGAACATTTTTAGGATGGGGAACGAAACTGACCATGCCCTTTCAAAGGGACCATTCCAGCCTTTCCCTGGAGCAATTAGAGAAATCACAGAAAATCTAAGGCCGGATGTGGATTTCAACTGTCGTCCTCCTGAATGCAAGTCCAGTCAGTGGTCATTTTACAGACCTTCCATCAGAAGAATCTTTATCAACTTATTATTTCAAAACTCTAGAAGATAGTGTGTGTCATACTTACTGGTTCATCATGGTTCAAATTACCACATCCAATTAAGCAGGACACACTCACTTGTACAGTAATGGATTTTTCTTGCAGAGCTATGAACATAACAAAACCCTGCTGCTCGACATCACAGTACATAACAACGTAGAATTTGATCATATAATGTAGGGTTTCATGATCAATGTTTTCCGCCTTGGAGGCAGAATTCTTTGGGAATTCAGCCAAGGTAAGGCATATTTTTGAACCTGGTGTCTCCTAATGAGGGAGGCATCTTCAAATGCAATGGAGGTTCTCCAATGAAAAGTGATTTAAAAATGAGTCAAGGTACACTCTACTTATTCTGCTGGCCAAAGTTGTTGAAATGTTTATTCATAACTGCACAATAAGTCAAGTCATGATGTTAAATGACCACTGCTGAAAATGGTGAAGTCGCACTGAAGTGTGCTGCAGAGTTTGCATGGCAGAAAATATGGTGCCATTTGTTTTATTTAGCACTAACCCTAATAACTTGTCTAATCTCAGCCTTTTTCTGTTTTGTTAAAAGTTCTTTTTGTGTTTCTGAATTTCACTGGCTTCTCTATACATCCTAACACACTAATGATTGAACGTTGACTCTCCAATACTAAAGTTTTATCAAATTTGGTCAAATTTTACCTGATCACTGGCCTCTCCAGTTCTGAATAGAAAGAAGTCTGAAGAATTTAATTCACCACTGCTTTCAAGCTGCATGAGACGCAGAGCACCCTGGTAAACCTCCATTTATAATACACTTCGCCTCAGCTGCAGCGCAAACTGTACCTACTGGAATGCCTGCAATCCCTTAGCAGAGTATGACTCCTCTGGGACATGGAGATATGTGTTTGCATTAAACCACATAACAACACAGCTATAATTCTAAATTTGACGAGAGTCATCAATTCTTACCATGTGTCACCCAGTCTTGCTGCGCAGAAAATTCATTTCTAGTAAAACTGATTTTCATCACATTTATCTGATTTTATGTGCACCAACAGACTAAAGGAAGGAACGAAAGAAATAAGATAACGTTATTAGTATCCACCTGTGCGGATGCAAAACGTTCACAGTATTACTGTGCTACATAAATGTCTTTATATTTAATGTCAACCTCTAAAATTGGTCTTCTATAAGAAATTGTCATATTGCTTTAATGTAAAATTATGCTACTTAACACCAGCAGGTTGGTTGGTTTGGGGGATTTAAGGGACCAGACTGCGACGGTCATCGGTCCCTTTTTCCAAAAAATTAAAACTACCCAAACAGAACAAAAACGAACAGCAGGAAAAACGTCAGACGACACAGGACAAGAAATACTCCTACAGAGATCAGACAAGACAAATTAAAATCACACAGAGTGTGACGGTGGTTGGCCGACCATAGAGATAAAAAGGAAAAGCCAACCACCGAGAACACATTAAAAACTCAGCGTAAAATCGTAGGCCAATGGCCAGAATCAACACAAAAGAACAGAACAAACACTCAGAGTAAACGATAAAAACCCCCTGCCCGAATAAAACGTAAAACTAAGCCAGCCATAACAGGGTCATCAGATAAAAGGGCAGGGAGCGTATCAGGCAGCGCAAATGTCTGCCTGACCACAGCTAAAAGGGGGCAGGCCAACAAAATGTGGGCCACTGTCAAAGCCGCCCCGCAGCGACATAGAGGAGGGTCCTCCCAGCGCAGTAAATAACTGTGTGTCAGCCGGGAGTGGCCAATGCGGAGCCGACAAAGGATGACTGAGTCCCTGCGGATGGCTCGCATGGATGACCGCCACACAGTCGTCGTCTCCTTAATGGCACGGAGTTTATTGGGCGTGATCCGATCGCGCCATTCAGCGTCCCAAAGCGCAAAAACTTTTCGGCGGAGGACTGCCCGCAAATCAGTCTCTGGGAGGCCAACATCCAGAGATGGTTTACTCGTGGCCTCTTTCGCCAGGCGGTCAACATGTTCAGTGCCCGGGATACCGACATGACCGGGGGTCCACACAAAGACCACAGAGCGGCCGCAACGGGCAAGAGTATGCAGGGACTCTTGGATAGCCATCACCAGACGAGAATGAGGGAAACACTGGTCGAGAACTCGTAAACCGCTCAGGGAATCGCTACAGATAACGAAGGACTCACCTGAGCAGGAGCGGATATACTCCAGGGCACGAAAGATGGCGACCAGCTCAGCAGTGTAAACGCTGCAGCCATCCTGCAAGGAACGTTGTTCGGAATGGTCCCCTAGAGTGAGCGCATACCCGACACGACCAGCAACCATCGAACCGTCAGTGTAAACGATGCCAGAGCCCTGATACGTGGCCAGGATGGAATAAAAGCGGCGGCGGAAGGCCTCTGGAGGGACTGAGTCCTTCGGGCCCTGTGCCAAGTCGAGCCGAAGGCAAGGGCGAGGAACACACCATGGGGGTGTATGCAAAGTGGCCCGGAAAGGAGGTGGAACAGTGAAAACCCGAAGCCCGGAGAGAAGCTCTTTGACGCGGACCGTGATTGTACAACCAGACCGGGGCCGACGTTCCGGAAGATGGACGACCGATCGCGGGAACAGGAGACGATAGTTTGGATGCCCGGGCAAGCTTAGAACATGGGCAGCATAAGCGGCCAGCAAATGTTGGCGTCGTAACTGCAGTGGAGGGACACCTGCCTCCACTAGGACGCTGTCCACAGGGCTGGTGCGGAAAGCACCAGTGGCAAGGCGTATCCCACTGTGGAGAATTGGGTCCAGCACCCGCAACGCAGATGGGGATGCTGAGCCATAAGCCAGGCTCCCATAATCCAGACGGGACTGGATTAACGCCTGGTAGAGCCGCAACAGGGTAGATCGGTCGGCGCCCCAGCGGGTGTGGCTCAAGCATCTCAGAGCGTTTAGATGCCGCCAACACGTCTGTTTAAGCTGCCGGATATGAGGCAGCCAAGTCAACCGGGCATCGAAAATCACCCCCAAAAACCTGTGGGTCTCCACCACAGCAAGAAGTTCGTTGTCAAGAGAAAGCCGCGGCTCAGGATGGACCGTTCGGCGCCGGCAGAAATGCATAACGCGGGTCTTGGCAGCTGAAAACTGAAAACCATGCGCTGCAGCCCAAGACTGCGCCTTGCAGATTGCGCCCTGTAGCTGGCGTTCAGCAGCTGCAATGCCAATAGAGCTGTAGTAAAGGCAGAAGTCATCAGCATACAGGGAAGCGGAGACAGAATTTCCCACGGCCACAGCGAGCTCGTTAATGGCTATTAAAAACAGGCAGACACTTAAAACAGAACCCTGTGGCACGCCGTTCTCCTGGACGTGGGAGGAACTATATGAGGCTGCGACTTGCACGCGGAAGGTACGATACGACAGGAAATTGCGGATAAAGATCAGCAGAGGGCCCCGAAGACCCCATCCATGAAGCGTAGAAAGGATGTGATGACGCCATGTCGTATCGTACGCCTTCCGCATGTCGAAAAAGACAGCGACCAGGTGCTGACGGCGGGCAAAGGCAGCACGGATGGCCGACTCCAGGCTCACCAGATAGTCGGCGGCGGAGCGGCCTTTACGGAACCCACCCTGAGACAGAGCCAGAAGGCCCCGAGACTCCAGTACCCAATGCAAGCGCCGGCTCACCATCCGTTCGAGAAGCTTGCAAAGAACGGTGGTGAGGCTAATGGGGCGGTAGCTGTCCACCTCCAAAGGGCTCTTGCCCGGTTTCAAAACGGGGATGACAATGCTCTCCCGCCATTGCGACGGAAACTCACCCTCGACCCAGAGACGGTTGTACAGGTCGAGGAGGCGTCGCTTGCAGTCCACTGAAAGGTGTTTCAGCATCTGACAGTGGATGCTATCTGGCCCGGGAGCGGTATCAGGGCAAGCGGCAAGGGCACTGTGAAATTCCCACTCACTGAATGGAGCGTTGTAGGATTCAGAAGTGTGGGTGCGAAAAGAAAGGCTCCGACGTTCCATCCGCTCTTTAATGGAGCGGAAGGCCTGGGGGTAATTCGCAGAAACGGAACTCATAGCAAAATGCTCTGCTAAGTGGTTTGCAATGACGTCGGAGTCAGTACAAACTGCTCCATTCAGTGAGGGCGCAGGGACGCTGACAGGTGGCCGATAGCTGTAGACGCGTCGAATCTTGACCCAAACCTGCAATGGAGTGACATGGAGGCCAATGGTGGACACATACCGCTCCCAGCACTCCTGCTTGCTTTGGCGGATAAGGCGGCGGGCCCACGCACGCAGCCGTTTGAAGGTGATCAGGTGTTCAATGCAGGGATGTCGCTTGTGACACTGTAGCGCCCGCCGGCAATCTGTAATCGCTGCAGCGATCTCAGGCGACCACCAAGGCACAGTCCGCTGCCGAGGGGACCCAGAGGAGCGGGGAATGGCAGATTCGGCGGCAGTAACGATGCCGGTGGTGACCAATTGAACCACCGCATCAATGTCATCATTAGAGAGAGGCTCAAGAGCGGCAGTGGAGGAGAACAAGTCCCAGTCAGCCTTATTCATAGCCCATCTGCTAGGGCGCCCAGAAGAGTGACGCTGTGGTAGTGACAGAAAGATCGGAAAGTGGTCACTACCACACAGGTCGTCATGCACACTCCATTGGACAGACGGTAAGAGGCTAGGGCTACAGATTGAAAGGTCAATGGCGGAGTATGTGCCATGTGCCACACTGAAGTGTGTGAAGGCACCATCATTTAAAATCGAGAGATCGAGCTGCGTCAATAAATGCTCAACGGTGGCGCCTCGACCTGTTGCCACTGACCCACCCCACAGAGGGTTATGGGCGTTGAAGTCGCCCAATAGCAAGAAAGGTGGCGGCAATTGGGCTATCAGCGCAGCCAGGACATGCTGCGAGACATCACCATCCGGTGGAAGGTAAAGACTGCAGATGGTAACAGCCTGTGGCGTCCACACCCGAACAGCGACAGCCTCTAAAGGTGTTTGGAGAGGGACAGACTCGCTGTGCAGAGTGTGAAGGACATAGAGGCAGACGCCACCAGACACGCTTTCATATGCTGCCCGGTTCTTATAATAACCCCGATAGCCACGGAGGGTGGGGGTTCGCATTGCTGGAAACCAAGTTTCCTGAAGAGCAATGCAGAAGAAAGGGTGAAGGCTGATAAGTTGTTGGAGCTCAGCTAGATGGTGGAAAAAAACCGCCGCAGTTCCACTGGAGGATGATATTGTCCATGGCTGAGAAAGGCGTGAAAGGACTGGGAAGGCAATTTACACCGCTTGTTCACTCACTGCCACCGATTCAGTACCCGTGCGAGTGGCATCTATGGCGTCTGAGGGACCGGCGAGATCAAGGTCCTCAGCGGACGCTAGAATCTCGACCTCATCCTCAGACACAGAGCCCGAAGGGTGCGGTGGGGTTGGTGCCACCGCAAGTTCTTTGGCCTTAGAGGTCTTTCTCTTGGACTTCTCTCACTGAACCTTGGGTTTCACCGGCTGGGAAGGCTTCACCGATTCAGTCTCCGGGACGGAAGAGGATCGTGAAGCCCTACGCCCGGCCGCTGGTGAGGACTTATGCCACTGTCGGCCGTCACCCTTCCCGCTGGTGGAACCCTGGGAAGGGAGGGTCCCAAGGGAACTCTTACGGGCGAGAGTAGTCGAAGAAGTTAGACGCTTCTCCGGCTGAGAAGCGGGGACGGACGTCCCCGACGGGTGGGAGGATGTTGCTCCTGGGGTAGTTGGTGCAGGAGCAACCGGTGGGGTAGAGGCCCCCACGGGCAAGGGGGCTGGAGGAGTCTTACTGCTTATCGAGCTGGCTGGAAGTCTTGAAACAGATGGGGCTAGCACAGTCGTTGCAGCAGCTGCGTAAGAAGATGTCATTCTCACACGATGGAGTCTGTCATATTTCCTTTTGGCCTCAGTATAGGTCAGCCGGTCCAGGGTCTTATATTCCATGATTTTGCGCTCTTTCTGAAAGACTTTGCAGTCAGGCGAGCAAGGGGAATGATGCTCTAAGCAGTTGACACAGATGGGAGGCGGGGCACATGGAGTATTGGGATGTGATGTGTGTCCGCAATCTCGACATGTGAGGCTGGAAGTGCAGCGGGAAGACATATGCCCGAACTTCCAGCACTTAAAGCACCGCATCGAGGGAGGGATATAGGGCTTGACGTCACAACGGTAGACCATCACCTTGACCTTCTCCGGTAATGTATCACCCTCGAAGGCCAAGATGAAGGCACCGGTAGCAACCTGATTGTCCTTCGGACCCCGATGAACGCGCCGGACGAAATGAACACCTCTACGCTCTAAGTTGGCGCGCAGCTCGTCATCAGACTGCAAAAGTAGGTCCCTATGGAAAATTACTCCCTGGACCATATTTAAACTCTTGTGTGGTGCAATGGTAACGGGAACATCCCCCAACTTGTCACAAGCAAGTAACCTGCGTGACTGGGCGGAGGATGCCATTTGTATCAGTACTGACCCAGAGCGCATTTTGGACAAGCCCTCCACCTCCCCAAACTTGTCCTCTAAATGCTCGACAAAGAACTGAGGCTTTGTGGATAGAAAAGACTCCCCATCAGCTCTCGTGCAAACTAAGAATCGGGGCGAATAACTATTACCTCCATCCTGAAACTTACGCTCCTCCCACGGCGTGGCCCGAGAAGGGAACGTTTTCGGATCGTACTTTTGAGCATTAAATTGAGCCCGAGAACGCTCAGAGACTGCTGGCGGCTGGCCGCCAGCGAGAGATGATGTACCACGCTTCATTGCGGGTCATCCGCCCTGATGCCACCTACTCCGACCAAGGGCCCTCCCCACGGGCGCCACCCAGCCGCAGCAATAGCCACCTGGCAGGATGTCCATTGCCGGGAGTCCTGATGCCCCAGGGAGATGGGCATCTACTCCTTGGCATACGTGGGGAGTTAACGGCGCAGGCATCAGTAGAGCGATCCCTGTGTTGTCAAGGGGCTACAACCAACAGGGTACATGGCAGCCCCACGACAACGGACTGGTTACCGTGCTGGATCTTAGGTGCAAAAATGTCCAAGGTCGTCGTCGCAGTTAAAAGCAACACTGCAGAGTGCAGTGTGGTAATCGCACCCAGTGACGTATCCCCGCCCAAGAGACGGAAAACGAGCGGGACACCATTGCAACGACGAAAAAGTCAGCTAAAGGTCTCAATGCACGACGGATACAGTGCACCATGTAAGGCGCCCTTCCCCAATTGGCTCGCTCTTCGGAATAATTTAGAAAGATGGAGGTCAAACCCGAGAGGGGACCATCAAATAAGGCCGAAACATTTGAGACTCCTTTTAGTCGCCTCTTACGACAGGCAGGAATACCGCGGGCCTATTCTAGCCCCCGAACCCGCAGGGGGGTAACACCAGCAGGATGCAGTGCTTAAGCGCACGTATATAGCACTCACTGCTTTCCCATTTTTCTTATCGCTTAAGCTTCCATAGTGTTAAGCAGAAGTTTTTTTCCTAAGTGAAGTTGTTTTCGCTTATATTTGCTCTTCTTTCCACATTACATTTGTAACAGTGATCTTTTAAACAGGACTCTACCTTCTGCATGTTAAATTTATGTATGATATTACTGCAAATGTATTAATAATTTTATACGGAATGTACACCTGTAAATTTTTTTATATTTTTAATAGCCTTGTAGAGGAATTTTCATACTTACTTTTTTATAAAAAGCTGTTGTTCAAGACAACCACAGCGCAGTTTACATGCATGTATTTAGCACTCTCTGTAGCCCAATTTTTCCTGGTCGCCTGAGTCTGTATATTTGTAGCAGTTGCCCTTAATCTCTGACATAAGGTAAAGTAATTTACGTAAATATTTTATCTTGTGACACCTATTGCATCGTGTGATGTAACGCGCGCGCACACACACACACACACACACACACACACACACACACACACACACACACATAAAATATTTAAAAAATTATTTTGCAACTGGTGCACATGCTTTTAGAGCCAATACTCCTGAAGAAGATATTTTTACAAATATCGAAACCATGCTCCAGGAATAATAAACTTTTATTTGCAACTGGTTGGCTGATTTTTCAATCTATTCACACAGATTTGCATCTTCAGGCTGTTAGTTGTCACTATCCAGTAAGAAAGAGTACTTCATATCTTGGTTCATAGGCCCATATTACCTCAGACCCTGAAAGTTTGTCATATGAATTCATCCATCTCAAAGATTTCTTTTGCCAGAATGGTTACAGTTAAATATAAATCAGATGCTTGTTGCACTATCGACCAATCATGAATTGGATGAATGACAAAAATAACAAGATGACACCAAAGTCTATGGTCTTTTTGCCTTACGCAGGCAGTGTTTCAAATTTGATCAGATGTATTCTGCAGAGACACATTGTGAAACATGTTTTTTGACCAACATCTAAGATTAAGGCTTTTTAGGATCTGTAAAGGATGATCTCGATTTCTGCAATTTGGGTTTCTACCACACTGCTTGCAGTTGTGGCAAGTCATACATTGGTCAGTCCATCATGACCACGGAAGACCAGTGTATTAAGCACACACTTACAACAGCTGAGCAAATCTTCTGTTGTAGAACATTGGCACAAATCATCCTATGGAATATAACAACAAAGAGATCTGACACGCAGTTCCAGCTGTTGGGATACTGTTACTAAGGAAGCAATTGAGATTAAATTGGCAAGTGACCTTATATTGTGACAGTCTTTTTTGTTGTGCCTACCTGCGACTCAGCATCTCCATTATATTGTGAGTAGCAACTTTCTTTTTCATAATATTGTTACATTCCAAGTGACCTTACAAACAGAGGTGGAGGTTTTTACTTAGATTTCTGCTTGGAATCCTCTCTCTCTCTCTCTCTCTCCCTCTCTCTCTCTCTCTCTCTCTCTCCCCCTCTCTCTCTCTCTCTCTCTCTCTCTCTCTCTCTCTCTCTCTCTCGTCAAAGAGAGAGACAGAGTTAATGCTACCTCACCCACTGGTAATTAATATTCACTGCAGGTTACTTGTGACATTAGTCCTCCTTTGTTGTTTGGTGGCACTACTGTTTACAGTGTGTGTGTGTGTGTGTGTGTGTGTGTGTGTGTGTGTGTGTGTGTGTATGTGTGTATGTGTTTGTGTGCTGGAATGGAGTTTATTATACTCCACTTGAATGTCAGCAAAGACAGCATGACGAGTGACCATAGAACCATCAATATAAACTACTTCTGAACTCAAAAACAGATCCAGAATGGATAAGAATTGATGGTGGAGGGCCTCAAGATGAGCCAAGTCTTTTGGAACAAGGAAATTGTGGATGGGGGATGCACAACGGAGGTGTATGTGAGCAGGCCTGGAGAAGAGGTGGTGGAGGGGAAAGTTGAAAGGGACCGGATGTGGATAGTGATCGTAGTCCAAGACCTGGGCCACCACTGAAGGAGATATATCTGCATATCTGGAAAGAGGACACAGTAGTTCTGGTGCTCTGGGACAGTAACACTTGCCAGTCATATGCCACAATGGTGTATCAGGTCCTACATCTGTAACAGTCGAAGGTGACGCTGAACCATATACGAGACTCCTGTAATCTAGAAAGGACTGGACCAATGCTGTGTAGAGCAGCATCTGAGTGGTCCAATCCACACCCCAGTTGGTAGTGTTGAGGTGTCAAAGAGCACTGAGGTGCAACCAACAAGTCTGCTTTAGTTGATAAAAATGGGGACCACCTGTCAACCGGACATCAAAGACCAGTCCCCAAAGATGATGAGAATCCATCCCACTGATGGACTGGAGATCAAGGTACACAACCAGATGGGGATGGACTGTATGGTGACAACACCCAAAGGCAAAATGCAGGTCTTGGCAGACAAAAAATGGAAGCTATGAGTGGGAGCCCAAGACTGCACTCAATGTATAGCACCCTGCAGTCTGCATTCAGCAACGTTCATCACAGATGAACTAAAATAAATGCAAAAATCATCAGCATACAAAGAGGGGGACATTATAGGCTCTGCAGCCACCACCAGACCATAGATAGCTACTAAGAAGAGAGCGACACTCAAAACAGAATCCTGTAGGACCACCATTCCACCATTCTCCTGCAGATGGGAGGTATTATGGATAGTGCCAACCTGTACCTGAAAACTGCAACATGATAAAAAGTTCCCTATAAAAATTAGGAGTGGGGCATGGAGGCCCCATTCGTGTAAGGTGGCAAGGATGTGGTAGTGCCATGTGGTATCATAAGCTTTTTGCAGATTGAGGATGACTGTAACAAGGTGTTGATGCTGGACAAATGCTGTTCAGGTGACAGACTCTAGGTGGACTACATTATCTGCAGTAGAGCGGTATCAGCGAAAACCATCCTGGTTCGAAGAAGAAAAGTCACGGGATTCAAGTATCCAATACTACCTTCAACTCACTATGCATTAATGTAACTTGCAGAGTACATTGTTTAAACTGATTGGACGACAGCTGTCCATTCAAAGACGTGGTTGACCCAGTTTCAAACTAGAACAACACTTTCTCACCATTGGAAAGGAATTACCCCTCACGCCAGAGACGGTTAAAAAGGGAAAGTATAAGATACTGCCTGCCACCAAAAAGTTTTGAAGCATTTGGTTGTGTACTGATCCAGTCCAAGTGCTGTGTCAGCCACCAAAAAGTTTTGAAGCATTTGGTTGTGTACTGATCCAGTCCAAGTCCTGTGTCAGGAGAGAGAGCATGAGTGCCGGCAAATTCCTACTCACTAAAGGGAGCATTACCAGGTGTAGAAGTATGAAACTGGAATTTGGTTGCAATAATTACACATTTGTTTTTTGAAAATGATAAACAATACTTTATTCAAAATAATCTTCATTGTTATTTACAGAGTTCTCCCACCTCTCTGGCAAGCTATAAATGCCACGCCAAAAAAAAAGTTCTTTTGAAGCAAATCAGTCAGTGAGCCATTTTCATACATTTTCATGTAAATTTAAGCGTTGTACACTGAGAATGTGTCCCAGTGAAGCAAATAGATGATAATAAGACGGAGCCAAGTCTGGAGAATAAGCCGCATGCCTTGGTATTTCCTAACTGAATGCCTTGATCGTTTCCCTGACCCATTTTGCTGTGTGTGATGGGGTGTTACCATGGAGTAATATGACTGTGTTGCCTTTTTCCATATTCCGGTAATTTTTCATGTAATGCTCAATTTAAACAATCATTTGCTGGTGGTAGCAATCGGTGTTAATGAGATTCAACAGGTTTTAGCAGCTCAAAATAGATGGCACGTAGAGCAGTGTCTTCATTCCAAAGTGATTTGGTCTTGCAGTGGATGTCAATGGGTTTCCTGGATTCATCCATAGTTTATTATGATTAGGATTCTAAAAATAGATCCATTTTTCATCACCTGTCACTGTTCGCTGGAGAAACATCTTTCTTTTGTATCTGGCCAGCAGCATTTCACAAGTGGTCTTTCGATCTGCTTGCTGTCTTTCATTCAATTCATGCAGAATCCATTTTCCCCACTTTCTGCACCTTTCCCATAGTGTACAACTGAAGAGAAACAGCTTTCTGCATCACATTCAATTGTTCCGTGAGTTCCTGTTGAGTCTGAGTATCATCTTCATCCAATAAGACATGCAATTTGTTGTCTTAGAACTTTTTCGGTAGTTTCCCACACTCATCATTTCTCATGTCAAAATCACCAATTTTGAATTTTTTGATCCACTCAAAACACTGTGTTTTCCCAAGAGCAAGCTCACTGACAGCTTTGACAAGCATTCGATACAATTCTGCAGCAGTTTTCCTCAAATGATAACAGAAAACCAAGGCTGTCCACAAATCATAGTTTGTAGGCACAAACATGGATTAGAAACAGATACTGATGTATGTAACTTGGGTTACTGTGTGTTGACATTCGTTGTCAGCCGTTACAGAAAGCAGACGGCACAGTTGACGCTGACTCACGGGTCCTACACTAACGGCTAGTACCATCTATAGGGAAATTCTGATTTCATACTTTTACACCTGGTATGAGGCTTCAATATTAAAGATAAAGGGAGTCGTTCCAGACAGTGTTTGCGAGGACAGAATGCAGGCAAATAGTGGACCAATTCTGAGGCCCGGGCAAACTGCTTGGTGATAAGAGTCTGAACTGAGGATAACACCATTAAGGGAAATTCCCAAAACACCTGTAGGAGGATGGCGTCCAAAAATGTGTCTCATCTTTGCCCACACCTGCGAAGAGGGAGTAAGCGGCCCTATGGCAGCAACATACCATTCCCAAGAAATCTGTTTCTGGCATTTAAGAAGATAACAGGCCCATGCACAAAGCCGTTTAAAAGCCAGGCAGTGGTCAAGATACAGATGCCATTTGTAGCATTGAAGAACACAACAGTGGTCTTTAATAGCCACAGCAATCTCAGGGGTCAACCAAGAGAGTCTTCTGTCTGGAAGAACCCGAGGAGGAAGGAACCATCAAAGCAGCTGTCAAAAGAATGGTGTTGGCCAAACTTCACACAGACCCATTACTGCTGTCAGGTGGTGGAGTAGTCGGGATGGCAGCTGAGGAAAAGGTATTCCAATCCACATTATTAAAGGCCCCGAATGGGCAGCCGGGTGAGTGATGCTAAAGGAAAGATAAGAAGATCAGAAAACAATCGTTGTCACACAAATCGCCATGAACTCCTCACTAAACAGAAGAAAGGAATCCAGAGACCTGTCAGTTGCTTGAGCGTTTTATACGCAGACAGAAACTCAAGTTTCATTCCAAATAGTTGTGCACCAACACATACACTTAATAACATCAGAATGGTGTAATGCAGCAGGAGCAGCATCCATAGCATGCAGACAAAATAAGCACACAATGGTGCAAATAGCATGACTCAATAGAACTGAATAACAAACAAATAACATGAAACGTTACTCCTTTAAATGGGCCCACGGTAAATAATAAAGGGCGATAGCAAATACATATCTCATTAGAGGTCCATGTCTGTTGGACTTCAAAATGATCACATTGTACAACAAGTAGTAATTTTTTTTATTATTTATAACTTATTACAAAAAAAAGGCACTTCAGAATTTAATGTCTTGTTAACAGCAAATCGTTAAATGTGAGATGGTAGCTCAGGGGCAAGGAAAATGTAAAATGCAAATTGAGATTTATGGGATTGAAAATATTTCAAAAGTAAAGTGGTATGCTCAAACTTTATGCAGTTGAAAATGTGTCCAAAACCAGAACTAGCTATTATTTGTAAAGGCAATCTAGAACTCTTCCCTGGTTATTTTTTGACATCAGCTATAGAAAATTATTCTGAATAGCATAAGATAATGTAAATATGGGATGGAATAACAACACGAATTAGGATAGATTGCTACTCACCACTTTAAGAGCAAATTCTGAGCAGCGGACATGCACATTTAAAAGTAGACTATTCAGTAAGCTAGCATACTAAGTCCTTCATCAGATTGGAAACACACACACACACACACACACACACAAAGCACTGCCATCTCCAGCAGTCGCAGACTGTGTGTGTGTGTGTGTGTGTGTGTGTGTGTGTGTGTGTGTGTGGAGGGGGGGGGGGGGGGGGGAGGTGGTTAAGTAACATCACAATGGTCCATTATTCATTCCAGGAGCAAGCTGAGAAGGCTTTAGCCCACAGTCGAGCATAATGTAAGGTAGAGAGCCTGTACGGACTTGCTGAGTCATTTACTCTGATAGACAACACCACCCAACTCTCAAAATCTTACAGCCACTTTTCAACATCAGTGTGAGCATGGGTCCTTTCAGAGTAATGAACAACATGGGTGACTCCAGGATGTTTGCAAACCAGCTCTTGAACAACACATTCTACACAGTACCGAGACCAATCCTAGTACAAGTTCAAGGCACGTGGCTTGTCAATATGGAGTCAGCCAAAAGACAGCTGTGCATCTTACACAAAAACTCATAACGTCCCTAACAGCCAGAACATGTGCAGAGATTGGAGACAGCATGGAAATATTTTGCTGGTTGTTGGAACAGACAAGAGGTAATGTGTATGAGGCATTATAGAGCACACGCCCACTTCTATATCACAGATTGTCAATACCTCACCATCACCATCCCTAGGAGATAGGACAAGAAGGCCCTTGTGACTGGCCAACTTGATCACAAGACTTAAATTTGCTTTATTTTTAATTGTGGGTGCAGGTGAAAAATGTGGTGTATTAAGAAACAGTACATGATGTGCAAACCGTCGAACAATGTGTCAATGTAGCCTGTGACACTATTTGGCAGTCCATGATGCAACATGTGAACAATTGCACTGCATTCCACAGCATACATTTTAAAAATATTGTATAACACAGAGAAAGGTCATACCTCATAATATGTAATGAAATGCAGCAGAACTGGGGATGATTATGTGTTTAAAGGGACTACACCACTGGGTCATCAGTCCCTCCATTTCATGAGAGAAGCATGTAAGAAGATAGAAAGCAAAAAAAGTGGGGACCTGGCTGCTCCATCTACATAAACAAGTCAGAAAGTTTGAAAAAAGACATGACAGTAGATAGGTAAAAGAAAATAGAGATTACCTACACAGCATATTGCACAAGAGGGTCTAGAGGTGAGGGAGGAAGAAAGTAACATGCAGTCACATGGGGGGTACCTGCCGCGGAGAGAGGCTCCCCCTTGCAAACACCCCTAACACTGAAAGTGGAGAAGTATTATAGCAGGAAATGCAACACTTTGGTAGTGGCTGTCGCATCATACACAACCATCTGAGGTAGTGAGTAGTGAGGCAGGCAAGCCAAGAGCATGCCACAGATCGGCCAGCAGGACACACTCAACAAGAGCAGGTGCTATCGCCAGAAGACTACTGCAGTTGCAGTGATGAGGATCCATCCAATGCACAAGGAAGTCATGGGTGAATCTTGTATGGACAATGTGTAGTCGGTACAACACAATGGCATCTTTCCAAGAGGCCTGGAAAGATGTGTGCCACACCTTAGTGGACACTCTAATTGCTCTCAACTTGTTTTGGGTCACAGCAGCCTGCTATTCCAATATTGCGTTGAAGTTGTAATAGTAAGTCAGTGCCCGGTATTCCAATGTCAAGTTCATCTCCCATAGTTGCTTCTTTAGCCAGACAGTCACTAACTTCATTTCCTGGAATGCTTATGTGGCCCAGTGTCCAGATGAAGGTCACTGTAGAGGTCAACTGGTACGTCCTGGATTTCGACAACAAAAAGATTTTTGGGATCGGCACACAGTGCTTCTCATGTCCCCTTGCATGTGCAAAAGTTTATCCAGCCCTGTAACTGACTTTCGATCCATCTGTGTAGATGCATATTGAATTAGAATAATCATGGAGGATCGAACAAAACAGTTGTCACAGAGGGTTAGGATCAACATTCTTCTTAGGGCCATCCGTATCACAGAACAGGGTACAGACCACAGGGAATGTTGAGAGAGAGTCCTAGGAACACAGACTAAAGGAGGTTGTTGGACATTCTTCAGTAGAGAATCGAGTCGGGTCCCAGCTGGTCTAAACAGTTTTTGGCGATGCGCAAATAGTCTGAACTGTTCACACAAGTCTGAACTGTTGGTTGTGGAACAGAATTAGGTGATATGGGTGAATAAGCATCTGAAAGATTGTGACTGTGTAATTTTCCAAAAGCTGCTGTCGTCTAACCTGCTGCGGTGAGACACCAGCTTCTGCCAGGAGGCTCTCAACAGGGCTCATACAGAAGGCCCCCAATTTCAACCACATGCCAGTATGGTGAACAGGGTCCAGCAAGCTCAATACAGATGGTACTGCTGACACATAGCCAACACATCCATAGTCGAAGCAGTATAAAAGCAGCGCTTTGTAAAATCTCAGAAGAACCGTGCAGTTCGCGCCCCATGAGGAGTTACTACGAAAACGGAGAGCATTCAGCTTCTTCATGCCAACTGCCTTGAGCCGGTGGACGTGTGGCAGCCCAGTTAGCTTGTTGTCAAATAAAATACCTAAGAATTGAAAAGTTTCAACAACTTCCGGTAACTGGTCCCACAATAAATGTCTGGGTGCGGGTGCAGGGTCCAGAGTCAGCAAAAATGCATAACTCGTGATTTTGCAGGAGATAATTAAGAGCAATGATTCAGGAGCCCAGCCATGTACTCTCCAGAGAGCCCCCCCCTCCCTGAAGTAAGTGCACAGCAGTGCACACTGATGCAGAGGCAGAGTACAAGCGAAGATCACCCACATACAGTGATGGAGAGGCTATGGGCCCCATCGTGTTTACATAACCATTGATGGCGATAGCACATAATGTTACACTCAGAATCGATCCCTGAGGGACTCCAGTTTCCTGCACATACTAGCTGCTGAAAAACGAACCAACCCAGACCCAAAAAAGTTGGAGAGAAATGAAATACTGGATAAAAATTACTAAACTGCCCCGGAAACCCCACTCGTGCAATGTACATAGGATGTGATGCCACCAGGTGGTATAGTATGCCTTCTGTAGGTTAAAGAACACAGCAATCAGTTGTTGACGATGCACGAAAGCATTGCACACTGCAGATTCCAGATAAATAAGATGATCTGTGGTGGACTGGAAAGCCCAAAAGCCACTTTGGAACTGTGATGTATGCCCTCGAGCTTCAAGGCACCAACAAGATGGCAGTTCACTATTCATTTGAACAGCTTACAGAGCCCATTTGTCAGAGGGATTGGCCAGTAGTTAATTAAAATATGTGGGTCCTTTCCCAGTTTCAGGACAGGAATAATACCCCAGATGAATCAGATTATCTGTGGTGGACTGGAAAGCCCAAAAGCCACTTTGGAACTGTGATGTATGCCCTCGAACTTCAAGGCACCAACAAGATGGCAGTTGACAATTCATTTGAACAGCTTACAGAGCCCATTTGTCAGAGGGATTGGCCAGTAGTTAATTAAAATATGTGGGTCCTTTCCCAGTTTCAGGACAGGAATAATACCTTCCTGCCACTGAGAGGGAAATTCTCCTTCCCACAAAATACAAGTAAAAAGCCGAGGATATGTTTCATGCTGTCGGCATGAAGATGTTTGAGCATTTGGTTGTGGATTTTGTCAGGTCAAGGGACCATATCTCGGCACACTGCCACAGCGCTGTGAAGCTCTCATTCTCTAAATGGGACATTATATGATAGACAGCCATGGAAGGATAGCAGGCAGTGCTAAATAAGGAGTACTCAGGTCAGGAAATGAGGATGGTAGTTGCTGCAAATGCACACTTCAGCGAAATATGTTGCAAAACTTTTGGCAAGTACCATGGAATCAGTGCAGATGTTACCATTGACAAGGATGTCAACAACTGCTATCAATGGTGGATGGCCACAAATGCAGTGAAGTTTAGTCCACACTTGGGACAATGGGGTGATACAAATTGCTCTCAACACTTCTGCTTCCTTTTCTTGATTAAAAACCTGAAATGTAACAGTCTAATTGAAATTAATTTAAACACACAAATTTTAGCCATGAACAGTAATTTCTGACATAGAGGTGAATGAAAATATGTACTTGTGAAAAAGTTGCGAAGAAAATAACTACGGAATCTTAATTACACTAATGTGTAGAAGTCCATTAATTGGTAGGTACATTTTATATTATATGAATCTTCTGTAATTAGTAAATATAACAAGTGTATTATTAACATTTAACACCTATGCATTTATACACTATACAATTAGTATATAGACTAGAATTCACTCATGTGTTTAATATATAAGAATCTAGGTAATCACTGAAATGTGTAATTTGATTTACAATGAAAGTTTCAATTGTTAATTAATGAAATAATAATTTTAAACAACGCTGAGGATTGTTCGGATTGTTAAGAAAGTATAAATAGTTACAGCCATGTTGGCAAAGGGGGTCAGTCTGGTTTTGGTTTATGAGCAGTAAGCATGTAGCTGCTCCTTTTGTATTGTAAGTATTGTTTGCCTTTGTAATAACACTTTTATTTTGTTTTGAAAGTATAATAAAAATGAAGAAACTTAATACAAGATTAAACTAAATCAACTCTCCAGTAGTTGTGTTACAGTGACTGTTAATGTACTCAGACCGACGACTGCAGCAGATCATGAGTAACTACGAACAACCCCATTATTACGAGTAATTAAGATAAGTTATAATTGGTGGAGGAGCTGGGATACAGTGTAATTCTGTAAACTAATCTTGTATTTTGTTTCAGAGTTAATCCGCTTATTGAAACAATATTCCATTTTTTCAAGAACAGAACAACGAAGACAATGAGTAACACCACAAAGGACATAATGATACTTACGTGAAAACGCAACTTGGAGAACTAACTGTAAGTACAAAATTTATTTGAATTTTCACTTTTGGAAATTGTTTTTCATCTACATTGTCATTATGGAGGATAATAGGGAGGTTAACAACAATAGGGAAGTTGACGATTACGGGGAAGTTAATGGAAACTTGCAAAACAGCGTAAATATTACTGATAATAGTGTAATTAACCGAGACAATAAAATCGGAGAGGATAGTGATCACAGTAGTGTATGTTCACCCTTTTGTGGGTTTGAACCTAATGTATCAGCCTTGGATAGGTTAGTTCAACTTATGGAAGAACAAAAAAGGTTGATGGAAGAGCAAAAATGATCAATGGATGAACAAAAAAGATCAATGGATGAACAGAAAAGATCAATGGATGAACAAAAAATATCAATGGATGAACAAAAAAGATCAATGGATGAACAAAAAAGATCAATGGATGAACAAAAAAGATCAATTGACGAACAGAAAATTGTTCTTGCTTCAATCAATAAAAAATTAAACAACCATGGAACCTAAATTCGTGAGAGAAAGGAGAGTTTAGATAGATGCTGGGAAAAAGTAGACAAGAATACCAAAAATGTGTCAACTACAGAAGGGGAAATTGTTACCTTAAAACATTAATCCCAAAAATTCGAAGAGAGGTTAGATTCTGAGGAAAATTTCGAAAAAGTTGCTACTGTAGAAGTGTTACAATTAAAAAATCTCAACAGAGATTTCGTAAAGAAATTCACAGAAACAGACAAAAATATATAAAATTTCACTAAAAATGCAAATGAGAATTTCGCCGAGTTAAAAGATGATGTAGGCACATGTTTAGGCGAAATTACAAACTTCAAATACAGCCCGTTGTGGAATAATGTTAACATAAAAACATTTTCAGGGGAGGGCAATATACATCCAGTTGATTTCATGTACCAGATAAAAGACAATTTCCAAAATAAAATTAGCAATAAATTGAAAATTAAGTTTTTAGATGGGGAGGCTTTGTCATGGGCGAACCACGGAATCAAACCCGAAATGTCGTTTAATGAAGTAGAACAAGCTTTCATGAACAAATTCTGGTCTGAAACTAAACAAGCTAGAATTAAGTCAGAATTTTTGAATGGACCAAATTTCAAACCGGGTAGTGGATGCATGACAACTTTTTGTGAACAACAGTTAAGAACTTTGGTACATCTTGATAAACCATTCGATGAAATGATACAAATAGATGCACTCGATGAAATTGTCCAAATAGACGCTTTAAAATGTAGGTTGCCAAACAGGGTACAGTGGAGTCTTGTCTATGGACCTGATGATACAATTGAACCATTTCTTAGATATAATAGATAAATTTGATTTAGCGTGGGAGAGAAACAACAGATGTAATGACAGACCTGATGATAGCAGGAATAACAATAACAGAGCTTTCAATGATCATGTTAATAGCAGATTCAAAAATGATGACAGAAGAAATGGGGAGAGGAATGATAGGCAGAGACCTGAGAACAGGAATTTTGAACCAAGAAATAGGCAGTGGGGGCAAAAATCTGGCAAAAAATAGTAACAATTTTGAAAACAGAAGAAATTGTCCAGTAAACTAAGACCTGCCACTTTCGGAGGCTGGCGAAATGGGGCAAATAGACATGGGACTTACAAACAGGCACATTGTAGTAATTTCAGAAGGGGAAGGGGTAGAACAAATGGAACATACCAAAATTTTGTACCACAATACAACCTGAAGTGAGTAGAATGAAGTTTGATAGGGAATTTTGGGGAAAATTTTTATCTGAAAACAAAGATGAACAAAAAAGTAAAACATGTGAATTTGAATTAGAAGAAAACACTTTGACAAATTTCTTTAACAGTAGTAATGCAGTAATAGCTGTTAATAGTGATGAGAACAGATCTGATGAGTATGGTTTACTGAGAATGTTGAGTGACTGTGAAATGGGTGAAAATGCTGATACTGGTGCTGTATGTGTGGAAGCTGATGTTCATGTGCTAGGCAATGAAAGTGAGAATGACAGAGTAATTCCAGATGAAATTACAGTAGATAATACACAGGAATATGAGGATGTGATAGAACAGAGCAGTCACAGTGTTGAGGTTGTTGAAGAAGTGTGTGAAGAGGGAGATGAGTTTGGTGTTGAAAATAATATTAAGTGTGATGATAATGTTTCTGATGAGAGGGTTTCAGATGATGATGATGATGATGATGTTGATGATGATATGTTACTTACAGAACTATATGGGATGATATATGTAGAAGTTAAAGTTGTTGGTTTGGTGATGAATGATTCTGGAATTTCTGGTGTGTGTTTGAGTAATGAGTTAGAAACCAGTAGAGCAGTGCCTGATAGATTAATGTACCAGTTGATGTTAGTAATGTAGTGTCTGAAGGTGTTTGTGAAAATGGAAAAGAAGATCTAATTAGTGATAGAGTACTAAGTGTAGTCAATACCTATAGTAGAAAATGTCAGTATGGTGATCAAAAATGTAAGGTCTTAAGTGAAATTTGTCAAAGTGTGTACTCAGATGATAAAATTGCCATGAAAAATATGGAACAGTCTCCTGGTGGTAATATGATTAGTAAATGTGTAGAATCTGTAATAAAAGGTAGTGATTGTGATAAAGTGGTGAAAATAGTTAGTGACTATGGTGACAGATGTAACCATAGTGGCCAAAAGTTTGAAACCATAAATGAAATTTGTCAAAATGTGCATTTAGGAAAGGAAAGTTGTTTTCGAAATTTGGAACAGGCATCTAATAGTAACTCAATTAGTGAATGAGTACAAGTAGTGAAGGAAGGGAGTGCGTGTGTGTTTGTTGAAATCAGTGGCTTGCAGACAGATTTGAGGGAGCTTTGCAAATACAATTACCTACTTAATGAAAGTACCACAAAACTGAATGAACAACCAGCAAATAGTAAACTTGTGTTGAAGAATGTATACTTTATGCCAAACAGACAAATCCGTGTTGTACACCTTGTCATGCCACGCTATAAATACTTTGCTCCAGTAGTCAAGAAAATACTAGTTGAAAGAAAATAACAACTCATAAAAGGTACAGTTAATGTTCACTGACAAGTGAGAAATCGGGTAACTTAACACATTTGGAGCTAATACTGTAAAATATTTTTTGTAGTTTATATTCATATTTATTTTATGTGTGAATATTTGCATATTTTTAACTATATTTTGTCTATTTATAGAGTGGGGGTTGAAAAGGGTATATTTGAACATTGGTGTATGCTTTTACCTGGCATAGATTGGGGGTTGTTTGAATTTTATGTAGGATCATTTCAATTTGTTGTTTTGAATGTTATGTAGGACCATTTCAATTTGTTGTTATTTGGACTTAGGAATGAGACACAGTTGAAATTGTGCAGACAACCTTAATCATCGGTTTAGCATCATGATATTTATTCTTTGATATTTGACATATCATTAGAAATTTATTTGTTATGCATCTTACTTTACACAGTCAAGATCATACTGTATACTTTAGCAAACTCTACGGTGAGTACTTTAACCCAGTGAAAGTGAAATAACCAATAACAGGGCATTTATTTTCATTTATGTTATCATTGAATTTCTGAACTTTTTTAAATTCTTATATCCATCATAAATTATGAATTAAATAGTGATTTGAGGAGTTGAAATAATTGAGAATACATTCTGTGCACTGTATAGTCAAAGCAAAATCTGGGGGGTGAACATCCTCTCAAAAACATTTTTCAGTAGTTTTGTGGTGAAATTTTACACGTAGGATATCTGTGGTACTTTCATAGATACACCATGTGGCATATTGTGCCTTGCCCCAGCCAGTGATGTGGCAAATTGGGCCTTGCCCCAGCCAGTGACTCCATATTTATTTTCTGGAATCACTCCCCTTTTACTATCCTATCTAGTTAGTAAGAGCAGTTAGAATCCTTCTACTATTCTAGAGTATACAATGTGCAATTTGTAAGAGATTAGACTATATCTTGATCAGGCACTTAACTTAGAGTGAGGAAGAACAAATAAACACTAATTTCAATTTTTTTAGCAACCTGTAATAATTTAGTATATGGTTCTTGAATGTGAAGGAACAGGATTTATTACATGAAATTTTCAATGTAAAAGCAGGTGATGTGACTGACTGTTTGTGTGGTATGGATATTAAATATCTGACAGAATATGTTCAAAAATACTGTGTGATTCTGTCAAAGCAATGAATTCTGATGAAACATGTAGTGACAAGCATAACAATTGTGTGAGAACAGTAAGAACAGATGCTATTTCAAATGATGACAACCTCAAATCATTGTAACAAAAAATTCCTCGGGAGGTTGCAAGCTCTTTTTGCAATTTGTGGGTGACGAACCCAAGGCTGCAAGGTGGTGTGACTCTTTCCTTTTCAAGTCACATCCTCTCTTACTTTTCTGTACAAATTCACCCTCTTCCACTTTCTGATTCAGACAAATAGTTAGAGACTGGATGCCAAAAGGAACTGGTGCATGTATTTTATACTAAGCACCTTTTTTTCTGGTTATCTGGATATGAGTACAAACTTTGGGCAGGTTTAATAATGTGTGGTTTAATAACGCGACATATGTATGAATTTTGAGGAGAGTTGGTGTAATATTTACTTACCATGTCTGTACAGTTTTTCTCAATATGCTGATAAAGTTTTTAACTCATTGTTGTGCTGATGACTTTGTGAAAAGTTGAGAAAATGTTTAGAGTTGGTGTGAAGTTTACTTAAGCTATCTGTGCTGTAATAGAGACAATTTATTACTTTACATCTGAGATGTGATTACAATTAGGTTAGATTGTTTGTAGCCTTATATATGTGTTCTCATTTGGACTGACCTGTTACTATACCTATTATGTGAAAATTACTGGATAGACGTTGATTCACTATCAAGTATGAAAATACTCTATGTCATGATCTTGTCCTTAACATGTATTAGATCTAATGTGTAATTGGCAAAGGAACATTTATCAGAAAGTAATTTATTATGTTTTTATTACTTCTGTAATCAATGTGTGGATAGTTATTGGGACAGAAGTGTTCTGATTCCCAGGATTTAAGAGTCACACAGTTTTATTTTCACGTAATTTTCTACCGCTTCAATAGCCAAACAATTGGTAGTCTTATTTAATAATGTCGGGTATCTGTATATGTCATGCTGTCTCCTTAGTATAGATACCTGGTGTTCTTTGTCACAATGTCTACAAAAATCTGAACTGTTCAATACTGCTGTAGGTTACGCAAGTCAATGCTTTTCAATATATACAAATGTTAGCTTACACTCTGAGAAAACTGGTAAAATTTCTCAAATATCTTATTGAAAATACACTGATGAGCCCTCTTGATTCATATGTAATGAGTAGCAAAGGAAAAACAAAAGATCGAGGATTCGAATTCATGATATAGTTCTTGCAGATATCTACGTCCAATTGAAGACTAGTTGATTCATTAATATGTAACTGATGAGGGAATATATTATTTATCATACCTTTAGAGTGGCTGAACCAACCATTTTACTCCTAATATTAACCCATTCATATTTAACCACTAGTACTTCATCCTTTGCCTTAACCTATATTACCTTATCTGTGCCCAGTTTCAATTACTGTCTGATCTCATGTTGCTACATCATATCTAATGTGGTGATGACCAACGAGAAATCTGTCAACTTGTTGAGCAGTATGTATTCTGGAAGTAACCTGCTCGTACTTAATTTGTCAATGTAAATCTGATTCCACAGTGGCATGTGGCCATGGTTGCTCTCAGTCTCTACAAGAAGATGCTAAAAAATTTGGGATGACGACTTTTAAGCTACGAGAACAAGGTGCCTTTGACAGTTATTGTGGGCAAATCCCTTTATCTGTCATTGTGGTTTCCTGACCTGAAATGTTCATGTTGGTTCAGTTGTTCTAAAGTCTGAGTTTGAGTTGTAAAGAAATGAGGATGTTTGGTTCTACAGGTGGTACAGTTGTTACGTCTATGTGCATTTCAACAGCTGAAAACTGACATAATTTTTCCATGAAAATAGATGTCTGAAAGACTAACAATTACTGTTTCTTGTAAATTGCTTGACAAACATTGTAACACTTGGATTATCTGCACAATGAGGCAGTTGACTTTGTTTATTTTTTTGACACGAGATATGCTGTAATTCCATGCATTTGGCTACCTTATTTCTATTTTTTCATATTTATATAATAATTTATGTTTGAGCAGCAACAGATATCAGAGGAATACAGTAATTCAGTACCTCGCTTTAGTAATTTTCATGTATATGTCTCAGATATGTCACAGGTTTCAATATTTTATGTTTATGTAATTGATTATGTTTGATCAAACCCAGATACTAGAGGGACTGCTTATACGTCAGCTGGTAAGATATAGCATTTGTTACTTGGTTAACCAACACAGCATTATATTTGTCATTTACTCTGTCCTGCAGAATGCTATTTGTTCACTCTTCGTTGATCAATCAATAGGGAGTGTTGGGGTTAATTTTCGGGGACTGGGAAGGTGAAGCTGTGGCAAGTCTGTTCCGCAGGGAATGCTGAACACTCTTCTCCCTCCGATGCCATAGTGAAGTACTGGAACAGTGCGGTTCCTGGGGAGGCGGGGTTTCCTGTCTTTGGGGTCTGTCGTCTTTTCTTCTTCGACTCCAACAATCCGAACCTTCTATTTCATTTCTTACTTCTCATTAGAGTACCAAGCTATCCTTCCCTCTGAACAAATGCATATGTCTCTATTGCTGAGACCCTTCTAATTTACTGTGTCAGCAATTTTAAGCGACTAAAACCTATTCTATAGGAGGATCTGGGGCTCAAGCTAGCATTTCTGCATTATTAGATGAAACAATTCTCAGTCATACTATATTATTTATTTATGTCTAACTTTGTTACATGTTGTCACCGAATTGATAAAAATTTTACTTATGTATTGATTTTGCTACATACCAGCACTAAAAGTTGTGAACACTTATTAATATTTGTAATTCTCATGAGGTATGGGTCACTTACACTACTCTCTTTATTTATCAATGTCTAAGGTTGTATGTAATTTTTTTTTATTTTTTTATTGTGAACACTCACTTATATGCAAGTAAGCTTTGCCACTATATTGTCTTGAGGAATGACTTGCTTGTACTATTCTCTGTCACATAATTAATCTGTGGGGCATATCATCTTGTTTTCTTCAAGTTCAACACTGAATTTTCTATTTCATTTCTTACTTATCGTCAGAGTACAAAGCTATTCTTCCCCATATCCACATGCATATACCTCTATTCATGAGATCATTCTAATTTACTGTGTCCAACACTTGTCTTTGTTCACTCAAGCCTATTTCATAGGAGAATCCGAGAAACAAGCTGTATTTCTGCACTATTGAAGATACTGAATTCACTTATACAAAGATGATGTAACTTACCAAACGAAAGTGTTGGTATGTTGAGAGAGACACTAACACACACACACACACACACAAAATTCAAGCTTTCGCAACCCGCAGTTGCTTCATCAGGAAAGAGGGAAGGAGAGGGAAAGACGAAAGGATGTGGGTTTTAAGGGAGAGGGTAAGGAGTCATTCCAATCCTGGGAGCGGAAAGACTTACCTTAGGGGGAAAAAGGGACAGGTATACACTCGTGTGCACAAACACACATATCCATCCACACATATACAGACACAAGCAGACATATGTAAAGGCAAAGAGTTTGGGCAGAGATGTCAGTCAAGGCGGAAGTACAGAGGCAAAGATGTTGTTGAATGACAGTTGAGATATGAGCGGCGGCAACTTGAAATTAGCGGAGGTTGAGGCCTCTTGGGTAACGGGAAGAGAGGATATATTGAAGGGCAAGTTCCCATCTCCGAAGTTCTGATAATTTGGCGTTAGTGGGAAGTATCCAGAAAACCCGGACGGTGTAACACTGTGCCAAGATGTGCTGGCCGTGCACCAAGGCATGTTTAGCCACAGGGTGATCCTCATTACCAACAAACACTATCTGCCTGTGTCCATTCATGCGAATGGACAGTTTGTTGCTGGTCATTCCCACATAGAAAGCTTCACAGTGTAGGCAGGTCAGTTGGTCAATCACGTGGGTGCTTTCACATGTGGCTTTGCCTTTGATTGTGTACACCTTCCGGGTTACAGGACTGGAGTAGGTGGTGGTGGGCGGGTGAATGGGACAGGTTTTACACCGGGGGCGGTTACAAGGGTAGGAGCCAGAGGGTAGGGAAGATCGTTTGGGGATTTCATAGGGATGAACCAAGAGGTTACGAAGGTTAGGTTGATGGCGGAAAGACACTCTTGGTGGAGTGGGAAGGATTTCATGAAGGATGGATCTCATTTCAGGGCAGGATTTCACGAAGTCGTATCCCTGCTGGAGAGCCACATTCAGTCTGATCCAGTCCCGGAAAGTATCCTGTCACAAGTGGGGCACTTTTGTGGTTCTTCTGTGGGAGGTTCTGGGTTTGAGGGGATGAGGAAGTGGCTCTGGTTATTTGCTTCTGTACCAGATCGGGAGGGTAGTAGTGGGATGAGAAAACTGTTTTCAGGTTATTGGTGTAATGGTTCAGTGATTCAGGACTGGAGCAGATTCGTTTGCCACGAAGACCTAGGCTGTAGGGAAGGGACCGTTTGATATGGAATGGGTGGCAGCTGACATAATGGAGGTACTGTTGCTTGTTGGTGGGTTTGATGTGGACGGATGTGTGAAGCTGGTCATTGGACAGATGGAGGTCAACGTCAAGGAAAGTGGCATGGGATTTGGAGTAGGACCAGGTGAATCTGATGGAAGCAAAGGAGTTGAGGTTGGAGAGGAAATTCTGGAGTTCTTCTTCACTGTGAGTCCAGATCATGAAGATGTCATCAATAAATCTGTACAAACTTTGGGTTGGCAGGCCTGGGTAACCAAGAAGGCTTCCTCTAAGCGACCCATAAATATATCCTCTCTTCCCGTTACCCACGAGGCCTCATCCTCTGCTAATTTCAAGTTGCCGCCGCTCATACCTCACCTGTCATTCAACAACATCTTTGCCTCTGTACTTCCGCCTCGACTGACATTTCCGCCCAAACTCTTTGCCTTTACATATGTCTGCTTGTGACTGTATATGTGCAGATGGATATGTGTGTGTGTGTGTGTGTGTGTGTGCGCGCACGAGTGTATACCTGTCCCTTTTTCCCCCTAAGGTAAGTCTTTCCGCTCCCGGGATTGGAATGACTCCTTACCCTCTCCCTTAAAACCCACATCCTTTCATCTTTCCCTCTCCTTCCCTCTTTCCTGATGAAGCAACCATGGGTTGTGAAAGCTTGAGCTTTGTGTGTGTGTTTGTGTTTGTTAGTGTCTCTATCAACATACCAAAACTTTCGTTTGGTAAGTTACATCATCTTTGTTTTTAGATATATTTTTCCCAAGTGGAATGTTTCCCTCTATTATATTCATATCATTAATTTGAACCCAACAATTACGTTTGTTATTGTCACTGTTGCATTTCGAAATCTTTTCTGTCATCTTACTTTTTCTTTTTGTTTGTGCAAGTAGTTTCACTTTGTAATCACCTTCTCCTTTTTACCGTAAACTACCATACAATTTTATTCTGCCTATATATACTCAATAATACATAACCCACTTCCAAACCATAACCAAAAAAATTTTTTCCCCTTTCAACACTACCACTGCTATAAAATCCACCATTCCCAGTTCACAAACAGTTCCTTTCACCTATTAAACAACCATTTCGGCTAGTTCTAACAACTTTCGCTTTATTTCCATTTCTTTTTTTTCCCACATCACTGATCATTTTTAGCCGCTTCCCACAGGTTTTAATGTCATTATTTATTCGTCAGACAATTGTTAGCCTCAGTTTCATAATCTGCCACCACAAAACCACTCCTTTTAATACATTTACACGCAGTTTTTTCGAAATTTTCCCAAATTTCTCCATCCTTTAACGTGTTTTGGAGGCAACACAACCACCTAACCTTGGTGCACATCGTTGTTTACCAACCCAAGTTCACCACAGGATCAACATAGCTCAGCTTTAACCAACACTTTTTCGACTTTTTTCACACCAGATCCCCAGTTGCTTTCTAGTTCACCTTCATCTTATTTTCATTTTCATTTCAGCCTCATGTTACACCTTCCACCTTCTAAAACCATGTCACCCTCACAAAACCCCCACAACGACCCCATTAAGTTTTATTTACATTCCCTCTGCAAACATGCCTTCACCCTAGCCAGATTACTCTCCCATATTTTATTTACTCAGGCTTGTCTGACATTTGGAATTACCCCCAAAGGCCTCACACTTCAAGTTCCCATCTCTGGCTCTAACCCTTCTTTCCATCAGTCCCTATACCAGTTCCAAACTGAACAATCCATAGCCCTCACCCGCCTAATCCTTCACCTACACATCAACTCAGCCAATGATCACACCCGTCAACTCCTATCCTTAATAAAAAGTCCTCAATCTTTCCTCTCCCACACCACACTGGCTGTTCAGAGCATCCTCCTACAGGCCAACCGCAAATTAGAACAGCATGCCACCCTCCACCTCCAAAAACTGTCCAATCTCCTGGTTTCCCACCTACGGAAAGGCAACTCACTCACCCTCCACAACCTTTCCAGCAAACCTCAACCTCCTCTCATTGCACACAGACCCAGTCTCTCCCATCTACTCAATTTCCCACTTCCAGCTCCACTCCCTCCAAAACCTCAAGATTCCAATCAACACAATCTGGAACCACAACACCCTAATTCAGTAGTTAACCTTTCCTCCAAACCTCTCTCCCAATCCGAAGCCTCAGTCCTATCCAAAGGCCTAACCTTCAGCCCCACTCCCAGATTCAACCAAACAGCCCTCATCAAAGATTTACTGTCCTACACTCATACTCTCTGCTGGAAATATCACTCTGCCACGAAGAAAAATAATCCTAATCCTACTCCTATTGATCCAACTCCCCAAGACACTATCCAAATTGAACCCTGCCTGGAACAGTTCCGTCCTCCGTCACAGCGGGACCCACCTCTTCTTCCTCAAAATCACCCTCTCCAAACCTTCCAGGAATTTCTCACTTCCAGCCTTGCCTCTCAATCCTTCTTGAAAAACCTTAATCCTATTCCCAACATCACCACAGCTGAAGCCCAGGCTATCCATGATCTGAAGGCTGACCGATCCATCGTCATTCTTCCAGCAGACAAGGGTTCCACGACCATGGTACTCGACCGTTGGGAGTATGTGGCTGAGGGACTTCGTCAGCTTTCAGACAACACTACATACAAAGTTTGCCAGGGTAATCCCATTCCTGATGTCCAGGCGGAGCTTCAAGGAATCCTCAGAACCTTAAACCCCCTACAAAACCTTTCACCTGACTCCATCAACCTCCTGACCCCACCGACACCCCGCACCCCTACCTTCTACCTACTTCCTAAAATTAACAAACCCAATCATCCCGGCTGCCCCATTGTAGCTGGTTACCAAGCCCCCACAGAGCGTATCTCTGCCTACGTAGCTCAACACCTTCAACCCATTACATGCAGTCTCCCATCCTTCATCAAAGACACCAACTACTTTCTCGAATGCCTGGAATCCTTACCCCGGAAACCATCCTTGTAACCATTGAAGCCGCTTCATTATACACAAATATTCCGCATGTCCAGGGCCTCGCTGCGATGGAGCACTTCCTTTCATGCCAATCACCTGCCACTCTACCTAAAACCTCTTTCCTCATTACCTTAGCCAGCTTCATTCTGACTCACAACTTCTTCACTTTCGAAGGCCAGACATACCAACAAATAGAGAGAACAGCAATGGGTACCAGGATGGCCCATTGTACGCCAACCTATTTATGGGTCGCTTAGAGGAAGCCTTCTTGGTTACCCAGGCCTGCCAACCCAAAGTTTGGTACAGATTTATTAATGACATCTTCATGATCTGGACTCACAGTGAAGAAGAACTACAGAATTTCCTCTCCAACCTCAACTCCTTTGCTTCCATCAGATTCACCTGGTCCTACGCCAAATCCCATGCCACTTTCCTTGACGTTGACCTCCATCTGTCCAATGGCCAGCTTCACACATCCATCCACACCAAACCCACCAACAAGCAACAGTATCTCCATTATGACAGCTGCCACCCATTCCACTTCAAACGGTCCCTTCCCTACAGCCTAGGTCTTCGTGGTAAACGAATCTGCTCCAGTGCTGAATCCCTGAACCATTACACCAACAACCTGAAAACAGCTTTCGCATCCCACTACTACCCTCCCGACCTGGTACAGAAGCAAATAACCAGAGCCACTTCCTCATCCCCTCAAACCCAGAACCTCCCACAGAAGAACCACAAAAGTGCCCCACTTGTGACAGGATACTTTCCGGGACTGGATCAGACTGTGAATGTGGCTCTCCAGCAGGGATACGACTTCGTCAAATCCTGCCCTGGAATGAGATCCATCCTTCATGAAATCCTTCCCACTCCACCAAGAGTGTCTTTCCGCCATCAACCTAACCTTCGTAACCTCTTGGTTCATCCCTATGAAATCCCCAAACCACCTTCCCTACCCTCTGGCTCCTACCCTTGTAACCGCCCCCGGTGTAAAACCTGTCCCATTCACCCGCCCACCACCACCTACTCCAGTCCTGTAACCCAGAAGGTGTACACGATCAAAGGCAAAGCCACATGTGAAAGCACCCACGTGATTGACCAACTGACCTGCCTACACTGTGAAGCTTTCTATGTGGGAATGACCAGCAACAAATTGTCCATTCGCATGAACGGACACAGGCAGACAGTGTTTGTTGGTAATGAGGATCACCCTGTGGCTAAACATGCCTTGGTGCACGGCCAGCACATCTTGGCACAGTGTTACACTGTCTGGGTTTTCTGGATACTTCCCACTAACACCAACCTATCAGAACTCCGGAGATGGGAACTTGCCCTTCAATATATCCTCTCTTCCCATTACCCAAGAGGCCTCAACCTCCGCTAATTTCAAGTTGCCGCTGCTCACGCCTGGGTAACCAAGAAGACTTCCTCTAAGCGACCCATAAATATATCCTCTCTTCCCATTACCCACGAGGCCTCAACCTCCGCTAATTTCAAGTTGTCGCCACTCATACCTCACTTGTCATTCAACAACATCTTTGCCTCTGTACTTCCGCCTCGACTGACATCTCCGCCCAAACTCTTTGCCTTTACATATGTCTGCTTGTGTCTGTATATGCGCAGATGGATATGTGTGTGTGTGCGCGAGTGTATACCTGTCCTTTTTTCCACCTAAGGTAAATCTTTCCGCTCCCGGGATTGGAATGATTCCTTACCCTCTCCCTTAAAACCCACATCCTTTCGTCTTTCCCTCTTCTTCCCTCTTTTGCTGATGAAGCACCCGTGGGCTGCGAAAGCTTGATTTTTGTGTGTGTGTTTGTGTTTGTTTGTGTGTCTATCAACATGCCTACGCTTTCGTTTGGTAAGTTACATCATCTTCATTTTTAAATATTTTTCCCACGTGGAATGTTTCCCCCTATATATATATGCCGATCACAGACAGGTTTTTCAACAGAAAATGCTATGTATACTTTCACTAATGAAATATTAAATGCTCTGAGTAACTGGAAGTCACCCATTGGGATTTTTTGTGATCTCTCAAAGGCTTTTGACTGTGTAAATCATGGAATACTTCTAGATAAGCTCAAATACTGTGGTATGAATGAGACAGTGCTCAAATGGTTTAAATCATACCTAACTGGAAGAGTGCAGAAAGTTGAAATAAGCAGTTCACATAATATGCAAAAAACTGGTGATTTCTCAAACTGGAGAACAATCAAGAATGGGGTTTCTAAAGGTTCGGTTTTGGGTCCTCTGCTGTTCTTAATATATATTAATGACTTATTGCTGGAGCTCATCCAAGATCATCCTGCATATATATATATAT
Source organism: Schistocerca nitens (assembly GCF_023898315.1). Lineage (NCBI taxonomy): Eukaryota > Metazoa > Arthropoda > Insecta > Orthoptera > Acrididae > Schistocerca > Schistocerca nitens. The sequence goes on from NC_064621.1 coordinate 487,029,734, forward strand.
CAGTTGGTAGATCACATCTTTCATTTTCATTTCAACCTCATGTTACACTTTCCACCTTCTAATACCATGTCACCCTCACAACACCCCCACAACGACCCCATTAAGTTTTATTTACATTCCCTCAGCAAACATGCCTTCACCCTAGCCAGATTACGCTCGCATATTTTATTTTCTCAGGCTTGTCTGACATTTGGCATAACCCCCAAAGGCCTCACACTTAAAGTTCCCATCTCTGGCTGCAACCCTTCTTTCCATCAGTCCCTATACCAGTTCCAAACTGAACAATCCATTGCCCTCACCCACCTAATCCTTCACCTACACATCCACTCAGCCAATGAACACACCCGTCAACTCCTATCGTTAATAAAAGTCTCAATCTTTCCTCTCCCACATCCACACCGGCTATTCAGAGCATCCTCCTACAGGCCAACCGCAAATTAGAACAGCATGCCACCCTTCACCTCAAAAAACTATCCAATCTCCTGGTTTCCCACCTCCGGAAAGGCAACTCACTCACCCTTCACAACCTTTCTAACAAACCTCAACCACCTCTCATTGCACACAAACCCAGTCTCTCCCATCTACTCAATCTCCCACTTCCAGCTCCACTCCCGCCAAAACCTCAAAATTCCAATCAACACAATCTGGTACCACAACACCCCAATTCAGTAGTTAACCTTTCCTCCAAACCTCTCTCCCAATCCGAAACCTCTGTCCTATCCAAAGGCCTAACCTTCAGCCCCACTCCCAGATTCAACCAAACAGCCCTCATCAAAGATTTACTGTCCTACACTCGTACTCTCTGCTGGAAGTATCACTTTGCCACGAAGAAAAATGATCCTAATCCTACCCCTAATGATCCAACTCCCCAAGACACTATCCAAATTGAACCCTGACTGGAACAGTTCCGTCCTCCGTCACAGCGGAACCCACCTCCTCTTCCTCAAAATCACCCTCTCCAAACCTTCCAGGAATTTCTCACTTCCAGCCTTGCCTCTCAATCCTTCTTAAAAAACCTTAATCCTACTCCCAACATCACCACTGCTGAAGCCCAGGCTATCCGTGATCTGAAGGCTGACCGCTCCATCGTCATTCTTCCGGCGGACAGGGGTTCCACGACCGTGGTACTTGATCGTCGGGAGTATGTGGCTGAGGGACTGCGTCAGCTTTCAGACAACACCACATACAAAGTTTGCCAAAGTAATCCCATTCCTGATGTCCAGGCGGAGCTTCAAGGAATCCTCAGAACCTTAGGCCCCCTACAAAACCTTTCACCTGACTCCATCAACTTCCTGACCCCACCGACACCCCGCACCCCTACCTTCTACCTTCTTCCTAAAATTCACAAACCCAATCATCCCGGCCGCCCCATTGTAGCTGGTTACCAAGCCCCCACAGAACGTATCTCTGCCTACGTAGATCAATACCTTCAACCCATCACATGCAGTCTCCCATCCTTCATCAAAGACACCAACCACTTTCTGGAACGCCTGGAATCCTTACCCAATCCGTTACCCCCAGAAACCATCCTTGTAACCATTGATGCCACTTCCTTATACACAAATATCCCGCACGTCCAGGGCCTCGCTGCGATGGAGCACTTCCTTTCACGCCGATCACCTGCCACCCTACCTAAAACCTCTTTCCTCATTACCTTAGCCAGCTTCATCCTGACCCACAACTTCTTCACTTTTGAAGACCAGACATACCAACAATTAAAGGGAACAGCCATGGGTACCAGGATGGCCCCTTCGTACGCCAACCTATTCATGGGTCGCTTAGAGGAAGCCTTCTTGTTTACCCAGGCCTGCCAACCCAAAGTTTGGTACAGATTTATTGATGACATCTTCATGATCTGGACTCACAGTGAAGAAGAACTCCAGAATTTCCTCACCAACCTCAACTCCTTTGCTTCCATCAGATTCACCTGGTCCTACTCCAAATCCCATGCCACTTTCCTTGATGTTGACCTCCACCTGTCCAATGGCCAGCTTCACACGTCCGTCCACATCAAACCCACCAACAAGCAACAGTACCTCCATTACGACAGCTGCCACCCATTCCACATCAAACGGTCCCGTCCCTACAGCCGAGGTCTTCGTGGCAAACGAATCTGCTCCAGTCCGGAATCCCTGAAGCATTACACCAACAACCTGACAACAGCTTTCGCATCCCGCAACTACCCTCCCAACCTGGTACAGAAGCAAATAACCAGAGCCACTTCCTCATCCTCTCAAACCCAGAACCTCCCACAGAAGAACCACAAAAGTGCCCCACTTGTGACAGGATACTTTCCGGGACTGGATCAGATTCTGAATGTGGCTCTCCAGCAGGGATACGTCTTCCTCAAATCCTGCCCTGAAATGAGATCCATCCTTCATGAAATCCTCCCCACTCCACCAAGAGTGTCTTTCCGCCGTCCACCTAACCTTCGTAACCTCTTAGTTCATCCCTATGAAATCCCCAAACCACCTTCCCTACCCTCTGGCTCCTACCCTTGTAACCGCCCCAGGTGTAAAACCTGTCCCATGCACCCTCCCACCACCACCTACTCCAGTCCTGTAACCCGGAAGGTGTACACGATCAAAGGCAGAGCCACGTGTGAAAGCACCCACGTGATCTACCAACTGACCTGCCTACACTGTGATGCATTTTATGTGGGAATGACCAGCAACAAACTGTCCATTCGCATGAATGGACACAGGCAGACAGTGTTTGTTGGTAATGAGGATCACCCTGTGGCTAAACATGCTTTGGTGCACGGCCAGCACATCTTGGCGCAGTGTTACACCGTCCGGGTTATCTGGATACTTCCCACTAACACCAACCTATCCGAACTCCGGAGATGGGAACTTGCTCTTCAATATATCCTCTCTTCCCGTTATCCACCAGGCCTCAATCTCCGCTAATTTCAATTTGCCGCCACTCATTCCTCACCTGTCATTCAACAACATCTTTGCCTCTGCACTTCTGCCTCGACTGACATCTCTGCCCAAACTCTTTGTCTTTAAATATGTCTGCTTGTGTCTGTATATGTGTGGATGGATATGTGTGTGTGTGCGAGTGTGTACCCGTCCTTTTTTCCCCCTAAGGTAAGTCTTTCCGCTCCCGGGATTGGAATGACTCCTTACCCTCTCCCTTAAAACCCACATCCTTTCGTCTTTCCCTCTCCTTCCCTCTTTCCTGATGAGGCAACAGTTTGTTGCGAAAGCTTGAATTTTGTGTGTATGTTTGTATTTGTTTGTGTGTCTATCGACGTGCCAGCGCTTTCGTTTGGTAAGTCACATCATCTTTGAAGATCTCCAGCTCTTTAAATAAGTGTCTGCAGGATGATCTTGGATGAGCTCCAGCAATTATTCCGATTACATGCTTTTGTGCAATGAATACTCTTTTACTCAATGATGAGTTACCGCAGAATATGATGCCATACGAAAGCAGAGAATGAAAATAGGCGAGGTAAGCTAATTTACTGAGGTGTATATCGCCAAAATTTGCAATGACCCTAATAGCATAAGTACCTGAACTCAAACATTTCAGCAGATCTTCCGTGTGTTTTTTCCAGTTCAACCCCTCATCAACGCATACACCTAGAAATTTGGAATATTCTACCTTAGCTACTAATTTCTGAGTGAAGTCTATATTTATTAAATGTGTCATTCCATTTACTGTGTGGAACTGTATATACTGTGCTTTGTCAAAGTTTAATGAGAGCCCATTTGCAGAGAACCACTTAATGATTTTCTGAAAACATCGTTTACAATTTCACCAGTTAATTCTTGTCTATTGGGTGTGATAACTATACTTGTATCATCACCAAAAAGTACCAGCTTTGCATCTTCGTGAATATAGAATGGCAAGTCATTAATATATATTAAGAACAGCAGAGGACCCAAAACCGAACCTTTAGAAACCCCATTCTTGATTGTTCGCCAGTTTGAGAAATCACCAGTTTTTTGCATATTATGTGAACTGCTTATTTCAACTTTCTGCACTCTTCCAGTTAGGTATGATTTAAACCATTTGAGCACTGTCTCATTCATACCACAGTATTTGAGCTTATCTAGAAGTATTCCATGATTTACACAGTCAAAAGCCTTTGAGAGATCACAAAAAATCCCAATGGGTGACTTCCAGTTACTCAGAGCATTTAATATTTCATTAGTGAAAGTATACATAGCATTTTCTGTTGAAAAACCTTTCTGGAAACCAAACAGACATTTTGTTAAAACTTTATTTTTACAAAGGTGTGAAGCTACTCTACAATACATTACTTTTTCAAGAATTTTGGATAAGGCAGTCAGAAGAGAGATTGGGCAATAGTTGCTGACATCAGACGTATCCCCTTTTTTATGCAGTGGTTTAACAATAGCATACTTCAGTCTATCTGGGAAAATACCCTGCTTCAGAGAGCTATTATACAGGGTGATTCAAAAAGAATACCACAACTTTAAAAATGTGTATTTAATGAAAGAAACATAATATAACCTTCTGTTATACATCATTACAAAGAGTATTTAAAAAGGTTTTTTTTTCACTCAAAAACAATTTCAGAGATGTTCAATACGGCCCCCTCCAGACACTCGAGCAATATCAACCCGATACTCCAACTCTTTCCACACTCTCTGTAGCATATCAGGCATAACAGTTTGGATAACTGCTGTTATTTCTCGTTTCAAATCATCAATGGTGGCTGGGAGAGGTGGCCGAAACACCATATCCTTAACATACCCCCATAAGAAAAAATCGCAGGGGGTAAGATCAGGGCTTCTTGGAGGCCAGTGATGAAGTGCTCTGTCACAGGCTGCCTGGCGGCCGATCCATCGCCTCGGGTAGTTGACGTTCAGGTAGTTACGGACAGATAAGTGCCAATGTGGTGGCGCTCCATCCTGCTGAAATATGAATTGTTGTGCTTCTTGTTCAAGCTGAGGGAACAGCCAATTCTCTAACATCTCCAGATACTGTAGTCCAGTTACAGTAGCACCTTCGAAGAAAAAGGGACCAAAAACTTTATTGGCTGAAATGGCAAGCGAACAAATGTACAACTAAATGAAACTTTATAGCTCCCTTAATTCACCGACAGATAGTGCTTAGCTCTGCCTTTTGTCGTTGCAGAGTTTTAAATTCCTAAAGTTGTGGTATTCTTTTTGAATCACCCTGTACATGAGGCTAAGAATCCCACTTATCTCTTGGGAACAAGCTTTAATTATCCTGCTGGAAATGCCATCAATTCCATGTGAGCTTTTATTCTTGAGAGAGTTTATTATCTTCCTAATATCAGACGGAGAGGTGGGTGGAATTTCAGTTGTATCAAATGGTGTGGGTAAGGCCTCTTACATTAACTGCCTTGCTTCTTCTAAGGAACATTTAAATCCTATTTTCTCTACAACACTTAAAAAATGATTATTCAAAATGTTTTCGTCTTCCAGCTTGTAGTTTGTCAAGTTTCCATTCGCTTTGATGGTAATGCCATCATCCTGTACTCATGGTTGCCCTGTCTCCCTTGTAATAATATTCCAAATTGCTTTGATTTTGTTATCAGAGGTATTAATCTCAGACATGATGCACATGCTTCTGGACTTTTTAATAACCTTTCTTAATGTAGCACAGTAGTTTTTATAATATTTGGCTGTTTCTGGGTCATTACTCTTTCTTGTTGTTAGATACAGTTCCCTTTTGTGGTTACAAGATATTTTTATTCCTTTAGTAAGCCAAGGTTTTTTTGCATGGTTTCTTATAAATAGATTTAACTACTTTCTTGGGGAAACAGTTTTCAGATTCTCTTACAAGTGTTATCATGAAATAAGTTATATTTTAAATTAGCATCAGGTTCCTTGTACACCTCATCCCAGTCTAACTGCTGAAGATTTTCTCTGAAATTTCTAATTGTTGAGTCATTAATTGAACACACAACTTGGGAGGGTAGTTTTGAATTACTGAATGGAGCTATGTCATATACTGTAACTAGCTGAGCACCATGATCAGAAAGGCCATTCTCAACAAGACAAGAATTTATGTTTTTGAACTTATTTTGGTCTATAAAAGTGTTATCTATCAATGTGCTGCTGTCCTTTACTACCCAAGTAGGAAAATTAATGACAGATGTCAAATTGAAAGAACCAAGCAAGACTCCCAGGTCATTCTTCCTATTACCCTCTTTCAGTGAATCAACATTGAAGTCCCCACAAATAATAATTTGCTTTCCCCTATCTGACAGATAGCACAACATGGCATCCAAGTTTTCCAGGAATAAATGAAAGTTTCCTGAAGGGGACCTATATACAGTTACAATTATAAAAGAGCTCTCCTTCAGTTTAAGTTGACAGGGACATGCTTCTGTATGTTGCTCTAGACAAAACTTTTTTGTATCTAAGCTTTTTACACAGTGATAACTTTTTGACATATATGGCATCTTCTCCTCTCACCTTATTCTCTCTACTCATAACCACTGATATTTACCTTTTCCATGTCAGACACAATGTGATGCTCAGACAGGCATAGTATATCTATTACATTATCAGATTCAATGTCATCTAAACACACCAGGAGCTCATCTACTTCATTCTTCAATCCCAGAATATTTTGGTGATTGGTAAGCGCAAAAGGTAACAGTGTACAGTGGAGAGTTAATGCACCACAATAAGGTATCCTTCCCCAAATGGCCTGCATTTCTGTTAAATTTGGAAAGTAGAAGTCAAACCCAAAATGGGGACCAAAATTTTAAAAAGCCAAAGAAAGGTGAGAGAGACAGCATAAAAAAAAGGAGCGAAAACCTACAGAAGTCCAAAGAGTAAAACTGTGAGCACATAAAAAGATCCTTATTAGTCTCCTCTTATGGCAGGCAAGGAATGGCTGCAGGTCTATTCTAGTCCCCGACACTGCAGGGGGAAATGTAGCAGCAGTAACTGCTTTATAGTAGACTCGCTCCTATTTTCAGACATATGTTGACATGTACTTGTTTGTTCCTTCTCCTGTAAGGAATTGTGTCCTGACATTTTCCCTTACTTATTGTTCATCCTGTGCAAATCTCAATAAAATATTTTTTATTGACTGCTGCAGAAAGGAGTAACAAAAAATACAATACAAAAAACAGTTATTAATAATAAAGATAGCTGAAGTTCCAGTCACACAAAAATAAAATATATATTAGTCTTATGGAATTATGGGTTTCTTCATCTGGAGGTGGGAAAAACAGTAAGAGAGGGATAAGTGTGTAAGCATTGTTGATGACTAAACTAATAATTATAACAAAAGCAAAACAACAGGACAAAATGAAACAGGATCAAGGTTTCTATAAAACATAATAAGTAACACTAAAATGCAAGGAAGCTATACTGTACCGTGTCAGAGTAGCTGGTCAACAAGTCAGAGAAAATGAAAGGAGAAATTAAAGCCTCTAACATGCTCTGAGACACAAGCAATGAAGTAATAGCTGAAGAAAATGCTTGATGAGAATATGAAACCATATGAGAGCAACAGAACTTTAAAATACCAAATTACAGACTGTTCAGCAACCATCTACTGATTTCAGGAAAAAAGACGGAGAGAGCAATCAAAGAAAATTGAGAAAATAATAATGATTAAAAGACAAAGTGGAAGTAGTAAAAAAGAAGAAACTAGAGAAAAAGTGGAAAAATAATTGATAAAGAAGCAATTACACAAGTTAGTAGTACAAGCTTACATCATAAATGCGTAAATGTGCATAAAAGTCTTGTAAAATGCTGACAGGCAAGGACAGGATCAAGATCACTCACACAATGAAGGAGGTGTCACTATCGCTGTTGAGGTATTCCGCTACACGCCCTATTGCAAAGTGTTATATTTTTAGTGGAGGTAAGGATGGACAGAGTGGGAGGGAGGGTGAGGTGGGGGGAGGGGGGGGGGGCAGAAGAAGGAAGCACACATGTCATCACGTCTTATCACAGTACCACTCTAGTCATCGTCTAAGGTGATATACAGAAACAGGCAACCAGCTTGACATGATCAAAGGCAGGCCACAGCATGGCATATGTTACTTCAGTGTTTGCCTCTGCCAGTAATCTCTATGTGTCTCATGTAATCACCACGCAACTGACCAGACTGATTTTTATTTATTATTTATTTTTTAAGAGTAAGACTCTGTACTACCATATTTATCTTCTGTGCTGTCTAGATTTCAGCTTTTATCCCATTATCAAGCACAGTACTATAAATTGTTGAACCATTATGATGTCATATCTGTTAATGCTGCCCAAAGCAGGTAAACAAGACTAACACATGACTTTCTTTGTCAGTTACATCTTAAAGACATGTGCTAGTCTTGTTTAGCTGCTTTGGACTGGATTAACAGATATGACATCATAATGGTCAAACAGTTTTTAGCATTGTACTTGATAATGGGATAAAAGCTCAAATCTAGATACTTCATAAGATAAATATAGTAACACACAGAAAATGACAGTTTACTTTTTGTAAGAAATATTGCATGACTGTGAATCAACACCACTTTTTACTGACTGGATTGTGTCAGGTTTACTATATGGACTTTGCCTGTACTTGTTGCTCCTGGACTCCTGCTTGAACTTGTACTGAAACAGGTTTCCTCCTCATGTGATACCTTCCTTAGTCTTCGATAAACTTATCAGTTTCCAGGTTATGAAACCACATTTCTTTCATGTAGATGCACAAAGTTTTATGTGAAAATCAATGTTGTGAGCTGAGTTTAAAAATGGTGCCGAGAAACTTGCAAGACCAAACATCCATATCAGTATTTTGCATCACACACCATGCTAGGACAGATTGTGATGTATCATTCAAACCACATCAAGCGAACCTTTTGTTACAAAACATGCAAGTCATACGACAGTCACTGGAACAGCAGCAGCACCAGATGGCTTTCAGTACTGTGCTTCCTAAAATCCAATGCAGAAATCTTGACAGTGGCAAATCCAACCATCCCAGTATTTCTGCTATTTGACGAAGCTAAACAGGAATGAGATGAGTGCCACAGCCACTGACACTTCATTTCCAGGCAAATCAAATCACTGACCCACAGTGACTGCATTTATTTCTGTTGTCAACAAATCCATAATTTATACAATTTACAGCAGAAACTAGAGCCAAGAGCAGAATCACTCATCCTCTCGTCGGAGAGGTGGGACTTCACCCAGTATCAGAAAACAGAAATGCAGTCTTATGCAGCCTGGGATGCAAATCAATGAGGACTCAGACATGGAAGTAATATCAAGTGCACTGTGTCAAATCCTACAGTGATGCCTTAATTGTGATTCATTTAGCATCAAACCAATATGAATGTTTACAGATATTACACAATTAGTACTAGTAGGAATGCTCCAAACTGTCAAACCTTACGAATTCCACAGATATGACAATAAGCTTCCAACAGACTGTGAGGTTTCCAAACATCCTCATCTACCTCCCATTCACTGGGCATGCCTCCTATTCACTGGACCAGTTATCACAACAGCATGAAAGAACAGTGTTTAATGTAAATTAAAGGGAGATCATTGCTGTCAGCTGCAACAGGACATTAAGCGGAATCAGTGGCAATGAGTGAAAATCTGCACCAGATTGGGATTTTCGCTTGCCGCTGCTGATTCTGCTTCGTGTCTCGTTGCAGCTGACAGCAATGAACCCCCTTTAATTTACATATAATGTTTCACAGCTGCAGATTCTGCATGGTGTCTGTTCTTTCAGACAGACACTGTGCATTCATAGAACTATGTTCTCCCAAGAACACCCTACTATGAAAATACCAGTTAAATTTGCTTCAAGCACAACAACATGCATTACAATTCTGCGGTACTCACATGCAGTCTAGTGAGCACACTGCTCAGACCTGCAGTGCGATGACACAAATAAACAATATTCAGCTCCTCAGTCATGGTAAAGATCTATCCCCACAGTTGCTAATAAAATAGTGCTAGTTACTTTTCCTTTACATATTGACACATTAATATCCCACATAAATCAGTCTACATATTCAGACACTAGTGTACCACAATTAAACCACCCAAAGCACAAACTGAGCCTTTTACTATCTGGCTGTAGAACTCTGGTCGGGGAACACAGAACTTCAGTGAACCTACTGATTTCTGTCCTCTGCAGCATCTGCAATAATGTAGTTACGGAATAAAATCTCCATCCATCAGTAAGCAATCACAGATTATTTACTTCTTTCTGGTTATGAATCTCATGTCCTTTACAGGAATTGTGTCTCCATTGGAAACAATCAGATCATTATACTATTGCACTACATTGGAATGTGCCTATATAACCAGACAAATTCCTTCCTCCACATAAGCTATGAACTTTAAAATCTCTCTTGCAGTTTTGTTCATGCGAATGATAACAGAAAATTTAATGTTCTAAACATTTGTAATGTAATCATTAAACCGTTCTAGGTCTACCAAGATACAGTGATTACAAGAGCAGTAAATCTGCCTAAGATATCTTTGCAGGTTTGAAATTTGACATTACAGCAGGAGAATGAGTCAGGTATCAGGAAATATTATTAAGTATCAGAGGTGTACTGAGGGCACAGGCAGGTAGCTGCAAAAGTGACTGTGTGCCAGGAATTAAGTTCACGGTATCAAAGAGCTCTATGCCACGGGACCACTAGAATATTCGTTCAGAGTGAGAGGCAATTGTGATTGAGGTATTAAGGTTTCTTAAGAAGTATCAGGGATTTACTGAAAAATGATGAGGATGAAGATCTACATCTACATGGATACTCTGCAAATCATATTTAAGTGCCTGGCAGAGAGTTCATCGAACCACCTTCTCAATTCTCTATTATTCCAATCTCGTATAGCGCGCGGAAAGAATGAACACCTATATCTTTCCATACGAGTTCTGATTTCCCTTATTTTTATCGTGGTGATCATTCCACCCTATGTAGGTCGGTGTCAACAAAATATTTTTGCATTCGGAGGAGAAAGTTGGTGATTAGAATTTCGTGAGAAGATTCCATCGCAACAAAAAACGCCTTTCTTTTAATGATTTCCAGCCCAAATCCTGTATCATTTCTGTGACACTCTGTCCCATAGTTCATGATAATACAAAACGTGCTGCCTTTCTTTGAACTTTTTCGATGTACTCCGTCAGTCCTACCTGATAAGGATTCCACACCGTGCAGCAGTATTCTAAAAGAGGACAGACACGCGTATTGTAGGCTGTCTCCTTAGTAGGTCTGTTACATTTTCTAAGTGTCCTGCCAATAAAACGCAGCCTTTGGTTAGCCTTCCCCACTACATTTTCTGGGTGTTCTTTCCAATTTAAGTTGTTCGTAATTGTAATACCTAGGTATTTAGTTGAATTGACAGCTTTTAGATTAGACTGATTTATCATGTAACCGAAGTTTGATGAGTTCCTTTTAGTACTCATGTAGATGACCTCACACTTTTTGTTATTTAGGGTCAACTGCCAATTTTTGCACCATTCATATATTTTTTCTAAATCATATTGCAGAGTATTTTGATCTTCTGATGACTTTATTAGTCGATAAACGAGAGCTTCATCTGCAAAAAACTGAAGACAGCTGCTCAGAGTGTCTCCCAAACCGTTTTTTATATATAAGGAACAGCAAAGGGCCTACAACACTACCTTGGGGAACGCCTGAAATCACTTCTGTTTTACTCGATGTCTTTCCGTCAATTACTACGAACTGTGACCTCTCTGACAGGAAATTACCAATCCAGTCACATAACTGAGACGATATTTCACAAGCACGTAATTTTACTACAAGCCGCTTGTGTGGTACATTGTCAAAAGCCTTCCGGAAATCCAGGAATATGGAATCGATCTGAAATCCCTTGTCAATGGCACTCAGCACTTCATGTGAATAAAGAGCTAGTTGTATTTCACAGGATCGATGTTTTCTAAACGCATGTTGATGTGTGTCAATAGACCGTTTCCTTCGAGGTAATTCATAATGTTCGAAAACAATATATGTTCTAAAATACTGCTGCATATCGACGTTAACAATATGGACCTGTAATTTAGTGGTTTACTCCTACTACCTTTCTTGAATATTGGTGTGACCTGTGCAACTTTCCAGTCTTTGGGTACGGATCTTTCATCGAGCGAACGGTTGTATACAATTGTTAAGCAGGGAGCTAATGCATCAGCATACTCTGAAAGGAAGCTAATTGCTATACAGTCTGGACCAGAAGATTTGCTTTTATTAAGTGATTTGAGATGCTTCACTACTCCGAGGATATTTACTACTATGTTATTCATGTTGGCAGCTGTTCTCGATTCGAATTCTGGAATATTTACTTTATCTTCTTTTGTGAAGTCATTTCGGAAGGCTGTGTTTAGTAAATCTGCTTTGGCAGCACTGTCTTCGAAAGTATCTCCATTGTTATCGCACAGAGAAGGCATTGATTGTTTCTTGCCACTAACATACTTCACATACGACCAGAATCTCTTTGGGTTTTCTGCCACGTTTCGAGACAAAGTTTCGTTGTGGAAACTGTTATAGGCATCTCACATTGAACTCCGCACTAAGCTTCGAGCTTCTGTAAAGGATCACCAATCCTGGGGATTTTGTGTGTTTAAATTTCGTATGTTTGTTTCGCTGTTTCTGCAAAAGTGTTCTAACCCGTTTTGTGTACCAAGGAGGATCAGCTCCGTCGTTTGTTAGTTTATTTGGTATAAACCTCTCAATTGCTGCTGATACCATTTCTTTGAATTTAAGTCATATCTGGTCTACACTTATATTATTAATTTGGAATGAGTGGAGATTGTCTCTCAGGAAGGCGTCAAGTGCATTTTTATCTGCTTTTCTGAATATGTATATTTTTCGATTATTTTTCGAGGATTTGGGGATTACAATATTCAATCTCACTACGACAACCCTGTGTTCACTAATCCCTATATTGGTTTTGATGCTGGTTATTAACTCAGGATTATTTGTTGCTAAGAGGTCAAGTGTGTTTTCACAACCGTTTGCTATTCGCATGGGCTCATGAACTAACTGCTCGAAATAATTTTCAGAGAATGCATTTAGCACAATTTCGCATGATTTTTATGCGTACCTCCGGAATTAAACCTGTATTTTCGCCAAAATATCGAGGGTAAATTAAAGTCACCGCCAACTATTATCGTATGAGTCCGGTACTTGTTTGAAATCAGACTCAAGTTTTCTTTGAACCTGTCAGCAACTGTATCATCTGAACTGGGAGGTAGGTAAAAAGATCCAATTATTATTTTATTCTGATTGCCAACAATGACCTCTGCCCATACTAACTCACAGGAAGTATCTACTTGAATTTTGCGACAAGTTAAACTACTTCTAACAGCAAACAACACGGCACCGCCAACTGTGTTTAGCCTATCTTTTCGGAACACCGTTAGGCAGGCTGTTCCAGCTCGTCGGCTCTGTTGGGAGCAGCGGGGTGCTCCCTGCTCCAGGGAGCCGTGTCGCTCGCTGTGACCATTCAAGTCGGCCGGCACGCCGCACAACTGGCTGAGGCAGGCGGCAGTGCGAGCGTTTTGATGTACCAGCTGCGTCTTACAAGATCGACAACCTCGTACTCTTAGCTGCTAAGACGTGGTGACATGCTACACCAGGAAATATTATGTTCAGGAAATAAATAAGAAACAACTGTTTTACAAGAAATTGCATACTAAATTTATTGGGCCTCTGTAGCTTGACATTTTCTTTTCATTACAAGATCGGAAATATCAGGCGTCAAAGTGTTCGCAGCGTTAATGCGGAGGATGGCCTTCATTGTTGCACCCTGAAGAAACAATCGTTCCTTACTCTTTACTCTTTTCATTGCTGAGAAAAGCTGCTCACAACAGTACGTAGATCCAAATGTGCACATGACCTGAGCGGCATTGTTGAGAAGCTTGGGAAATGTTTTTTGCTGTAATGAACGATACCATCGTGACAAATCCAACGTGTTGTAGTACCTCTCTTTCAACAAAGTTGAATTTTGCAAATCAATAATTTGCAATTGAAGTGACGATGACAAGTCACCGGGGAAACTGAAAAAGGAGTGCTGAACACCTTAAGTTCCATTTCCAAACTAGTGAGGTCTCGGAATCGTGTTTCAAACAATGTGATGAGCTGCTGTAACTTTGCTTGGTAATCGCCGAAAGTAGTACCTTCAGGTAGTTTTAAAGAAGCAAGACGATTGAAGTAGGCCTACGTTAAATGTCCATTATTCATCTGCCTCTCAAATAAACATAACTTTTACATGAACGCTTTGATCTGGTCGTGCATGTCCACAATTAGCTGCCCTTTGCCCTGCAATGACAGTTTTAAATTATTAAGATGCATAGTTATGTCAGCTAGGAATGCCAGGTCTGATATCCATTTTATATCTTTCAGACAACGCATTTCTTCCCCTTTCATTTCGAGAAAAAGGGATATTTCCTCACGAATGGCAAAGAAAACATCAAGAACTTTTCCCCGACTCAGCCAACGAACTGTACTGTGGTAAGGTATATCCCCATACTCCGCTTCCATATCTTCCACGAATCCTTTGAATTGGCGATGATTCATACCGTGACGCCGCACAAAATTCACACACTTCATGACGTCTTTCATTACGCCACCTAGCTCTACTGTTTCAGCACACAGTGCCTCTTGGTAAATAAAACAATGAAGAGTGAAAACGTCTTTCCCGAATTCGTCCCTGAGTTTATTTTTCAAACGAGAAGCAAAACCTTGGTGACACCCGATCATTTGTGGTGCACCGTCTGTCGCTACAGAATGGAACTTATCCCACGGCAAATTCATATTGTCCACTGCTTCACAAACAGCTCCAAAAATGTCACGTCCTGTTGAGGTGTAATCGAGTAGTATCACATCCAAGAGTTCTTCAGTTACTTGCAGCTCCTTGTCGACACCACGCACAAAGACTGCAAGCTGAGCACAGTCCGATATGTAGGTACTTCCGTCAAGTGCTAGCGAAAATGCAACAAAGCTCTCCGCCTCTTTCCTGAGCTGTGTCTCAAAATCCGGTGCCATGTCCAGGATTCGACAAGACATTGTATGCTTCGACAGGCAAACCCTTTCAATTGCCTGCACCTCCCTTGGAAACAAACATTCTGCAACTGCTACCATGCACGATTTTACGAGGGGTCCCACCGAAAGCGGCTTGCCATTCGTCGCAATGATGGGAGCGACCATTTAGCTTACTCGAATTGCAGATTCAATAGTGTTTTCTCCGCTCTCATTCACCTGAAAATTATAAACGCATTACAGAACACGAACTATGTTGCATGTTTTAATACCCTCCGTATTACGAAACCGTTTTTAAACTTACGTCTCCTGGTATGTCGTTCTTAAGCCTGGCTACCAGTTGTCTGCGTGCAACGCCTTCTACCTGATCGTAGTGTGCTGAGTGAAGACGTGTATAATGTCGTACTATATTGTACCTCTTCGCAGAATTAAACACTGACATACAAGACACTGTGGACGACCATCCCTCTCAATGAATAGAAAGGTATCCTCCAATAGAGGTACAGGGCTCCCGCGGCTAATCATAGCCATCATTGAACATGATTATTGCGTCAGTTGCGGTTGCATGCGGCCAGGGGGCAGTGAGTTCGCTTTCCCCCTCCACGCGGGCTCCGAGCTGCCGCAGTGAGCGCTCCAGCTCCCTGGATCACGGTTGGAACAGCCTGCCGTTAGGTTCTTCGCAAAAATTTCGGCTGAGCTTATATCCCACTTTAGGCAGCTTTCAGTGCCTATAACGATTTGAGCATCAGTGCTTTCTATTAGCACTTAGAGCTCTGGTACTTTCCCAACACAGCTATGACAATTTACAACTGTTATACCAATGGTTCCTGTATCTACGTTCTTCCTGTGTTCAGCCTGCACCCTCTGTGACTGAAGCCCATCTTGTGTTTTCCTGAGACCCTCTAACCTAACAAACCGCCCAGTCCACACCACACAGCCCCTGCTACCCATGTAGCCGCCTCCTGCGTATAGTGGACACCTGACCTATTCAGTGGAACCCGAAACCCAACCACCCTTTGGCGCAAGTTGAGGAATCTGCAGCCTACATGGTCGCAGAACCATCTGAGCCTCTGATTCAGACCCTCCACTTGGCTCTGTACCAGAGGTCCGCAATCGGTCCTGTCGACTATGCTGCAAATGGTCAGCTCTGCTTTCATCTTGCAAGCAAGACTGGCAGCCTTTACCACTTCTGTTAGCCACTCAAAACCAGAGGGAATTTCTTCTGATCCAAAGCAACACAAATCATTGTTACCGGCGTGAGCAACCACCTGCAGTTGGCTGCACCCTGTGCTCTTCATGGCATCCGGGAGGACCCTTTCCACATCTGGAATGACTCCACCCGGTATGCACACAGAGTGCACATTGGTTTTCTTACCCTCCTTGTCAGCCAAGTCCCTAAGTGGCCCCATAATGCGCATAACGTTGGAGCTTCCAACTACCAATAGTCCCACCCTCTGTGATTGTCCAGATCTTGCAGGCTGAGTGGTTTCCTCTGAAACAGGACAGGCGACAGCATCTGCCTCAGCGACAGTGTCAGCCACAGACAGCACCTGGAACCTGTTTGTCAGACAAACCGGGGAGGCCTTATGTGCGGCCGCCTGGGAAGTCGTTCGCCGCCTGCTTCGCCCCGGGGCAACCTTCCTTAGTAATTCTTCCTAACAAAGATGAAATGGAATCACTGAGTTACAGAACAACAGTGTTCTTCCCAGTAAACACATCCGAGAAAGTTTCCCTGAGATGTTATGTCATAGCAATAAGGTGATAGTGTAGATTAACATAAATGAATTCATACAGGCCAAGAAGTACACGGTTTCTAATTTTGGGTGCTGGTGAGTGTGTAGCAGTGTTTGTGAATGTTAACACAGGAACTGACTTCACAACATATAGCAGAATTTTTTATGAGTTATTAAAGGTGAGTTCTATATACACTAAGTGAACATGTGAATTTTAAGGGCTAGTATGTGATGTATTTAACGAAAGGCTTCACATCATTATCCCAATGAACTCAAGAACGAAGGTTGGTAGCATGCAAGTATTAAGTGGGAAGAGTAGTGAGCTTACACTAATAGCATGCCTTCCCATGACATACAACAACACAGCTGCTAACTGGACTGAAACATGAGACTTGAAGCAAAATAGTGCAAGATAAGGACCTAGAGAATCCGTGTTGTGTGTCAATGAACTGCGTGTAGAGAGAAATGGGACATGGTGTGGTGAAAGTTACACAATAATCATTTACTCCGAATTCGTGCAGGAGAATGTAACGTGCAAAACAATGACAGATACATGAGGGGCATTCAATAAGTAATGCAACACTTTTTTTCTGAAAACATGTTGATTTTTTTCCAAATTCCAATACACTATATTATTCCTCACACTTTTGGCTACAAAATCCTATTTTTCAACATAATCTCCGTCCAATTTGACAGCTTTAAGCCACCTTCCTGGGAAAGCCTGTATGCATGCATGGTACCACTCTACTGGTCAATGTCAGAGCCAATGGCTTGCTGCACCAATATAACCTCATCATCATCCACATACTCCTTTCCTTCATTGGGCCAAACAGAAGGTGCAAGATCCGGTCTTTAGAGTGGATGAGGAAGAAGAGTCCATTGAACTTTTGTGAGCTCCTCTTGTGTGCGCAATTTATATGTCTTGTGATGTCATAAGGAAGGAGAAGTTCATTTGCATTTCTGTGGCGACAAACATGCGGAAGTCATTTCTTCATCTTCCTGAGGGTAGCACAATACACTACAGGGCTAATCATTGCTCCATGAGAGAGGATATCTACGACTCTGACGGCTTAGGGTGTGGCTTTGAATTTTTTCCTCGGAGGAGAGGTGTCGTGCAACTCCATGGAAGAGTAATGAGATTACACTGATAGGATGCCTTCCTGTCCCCCATTCCCCTTCCCATGGTGTGCAACAACACAGCTGCTAACTGGACTGAAACATGAGACTTGAAGCAAAATAGTGCAAGATAAGGACCTAGAGACTCCGTGTTTTGTGCCAACGAACTGAGTGCTTCTGGTTCAAAGTTATGAACCCGTGTTTCATTGCCTGTGGCGATGTTCGACAAAAAAATGTCACAAACAGAATAACGTGCAAGCAATTCCATACAGATATCCCCTTGCTGCTCTTTACATTCTTCTGTTGGGTGGCAAGGAATGCAAAGGGCACATACCTTTGAGTACCCCAACTGCTGGATGCATGTGTCAGCACTATCAACAGAGACGTGCAGCTGCGCAGCGAGATGTTTGTTTGTGACCTGTCAAACATTCTTGAATGAATCTGTCTGCATGTTCCAACATTATAATCAGCCAGGTTTGCGCACCCTTGTTGGGATGACGACGGTCATCTCGCCCAATGACTCACCGTGCTTTTGCTCATTGTCAGGTTTCAGTTGACATTCTGCAAGCGACTATGAATATCTGTGATGCTTTGGTTTTCTGTGAAAAGACATCCTCTGGTTGAAACACACCTCCGTTACAGATACCACCTGTCGGAACTTCATGAAACTATAGGAACTGAAGAAGGAATATTCCATGACATACACAGCAAATTCCACATTTTCACAACTGGAACTGGCCAATAAAAAAAAAAAGTGTTGCGGTACTTCTTGAGTGCCACTCGTATCAAGTGTTTTTGCAGCAGCTAGCCACTCATGAAGCAATCAGGAATTAGGTGGGCTGGATTTACTTAAGAGAGAAGAAGTGTAACAACACAGAATACGCCTACAGCTCAGAATCATAACCAGCCACTTCCAGCAGTTGCAGTAAATGACCTGTCTCCTTAGCAGCACCAGCAACAGCAAAATGTTTCTGTGCCAAACTTCTGCAAGTCGTAAACAGCCTCGTCTGGAACAATTACCAAGTTTCAGGAAGCTTCTGAGGTTCAACCTACTACCATGTGGCAACTTACGGACGTCAGTAACTGCCCCAGACACTTCCCCACAACATAGAAATGCAGTGTCTTCCATTTGTCCAGTGCCACACAGCCACACTTAAACTCCTAAGGCCAGTCAGTCATCATTCTGGACAGGTGGGCAATGTTGTGGTGCCAATCTGTGTCAAATGCAGCCATGAAATCGATGAGTACTTATGACACTTCTGCCACTGCCTTCATCAGACTCTGAACTGCTGACCGCTGCCTGACCACCAAGGCCCTTGGTGCCAACACTCTGTCACCATCTTTATGAGACCACTCACTGACGTGCATGCTGCAGCCTCATTGAGAGGATACAAACAGAAGATCACCCAGCTCCATGCAACTGATGTCAACCACCGTCTGATGCAGCGCAGCAGCCAATGTAACAGGCTTCATCTAACTGGGAGGCTCTACCTGTGGTCACATCATGAGGACCCTGAGCCACAATGTTAAGAATACATTGCAGCCTGCCACAGGCCAGCAGCTCCAAGATGGGTGCTGTGACTGCTGTGTCAGCAATACTAAGTCAGCATGCTGCCTCCCATGCAGCAGATGTATGCTGCAGGCCTTATGCAACATCTGCAATGCCCACTGTGCTGAGTGGAAATATTATGAGAGAGCACAGAGCCATACCATGAAAGAGAGTGCACCCTTATAATTGTCCAGAACAGATGGAATAATAAACAACACAGTACTGTTTTGCTGCAGCCACTCAAAACATCTCCCAGTCTCCTTTGGATTCATAGAAAATCAGGATACCTGAAGTGGGAGTCAAACACCTCCTACACACATCACGATGGCTCCTAACGTCCAGAAGTGGTCGCTGCACCCCTGACCTGCTACAATCCATTGTCTGTCGCTTTGTACATGTATTTCTGTTGCCAAAATACAAGACACGTAGAACCAAGAAATGCAGACAAACTTCCTGAAAACTGGATATTTTAATGTACTGTTGACAAAAATATATTGCCACATTTGCAGCATGAAAATCTATGACATTGCATGACAATACAAATGTTGGTAGATAGTGCATTGCTTTAGAAATCAAGTTTATAAAAATATATTTCATTTTAGACTGAGAAGTAGGTGCACTTGCAAATTTTAATCAGGATGGATGGATGGATGGATGGATGGATGGATAAGTTTGTATGGGCACATGACAGCAACGTCTTTAGTGCCCGTGCCAAAAGAGATTGAGACGAGTGACAGAAAATACCAAGAACAGGAAGATAAAACAGAACATAAAACACAGGTATCAAAGGTTGGAAAACTATGTGCTGACCCACACCAAAGCATGGGACAAAGCATTACGTCAGTAGTAAAACATGAATGGCACAGGAAGAAAATGGTGGAAGGAGCTAAAAACAATTTAGCAGATGGGTGTGGCTGACCACAAGGAAAAAAGGGAGGAGCCAGCCACTCTGCAACACACTAAAACCTCCAGCCTAAAAGTTTAGGCCTGAGTCCAAACAAATCGCAAAACTTTAAAACTCTAGATACACTCGTCTCAGCATCAGCTAAAATAGAGGGCAGATCCCCGCCAATTTTTGTTTCTGCCCTTGCATCAGTATATACGTAGGTTACTGACTGCTTGCTTAGCTCATGCATAATTTTCATCATCGGTATTGATATGCCCAAGTAAACCATGTCAGCTTTGTTCAAAAGGTATCTGCATTGTTTATGAGACTATTTTGCGAATTATAGATACTTGGGGCCCTGAGCGATATATTACCCCATTCAAATAACTCACGAGTAAAAGTAACAACTCACCTAATAGTGGCAGTGTTGAGTCATCGAAAGGCACATAAACAAGAGACAGAGAACTTTGCCAGCTTTCTTAGATAAATCCTTTTTTGAATAAGAGAGAGAGAGAGAGAGAGAGAGAGAGAGAGAGAGAGAGACTTGGTTTGTTTGGAGAGAAAGGGATCAAACTACAGGGTCATCAGTCCCCTCTTCCACATTCAAAGAAGTCGCAGAGTAAC
Source organism: Schistocerca nitens (assembly GCF_023898315.1). Taxonomy (NCBI): domain Eukaryota; kingdom Metazoa; phylum Arthropoda; class Insecta; order Orthoptera; family Acrididae; genus Schistocerca; species Schistocerca nitens. Next base: position 487,050,616 of record NC_064621.1, read on the forward strand.
ACCATTCCCCGAAGAGTCTGGGAAGTTAAAAGGGCGGAAAACTAACTGGGAAACACATTGAGAGAGGAAATGAAAGAGGCAAGATGAAAGGATAAAATGTGCACCAAAAGGAAAAAAGTGGTAGACGGTGGTAGAAGAATACAACAGAAGGCCTGGGCTGTCTGATCACAAGAAGAAAAAGGATGAGCCAGCCACTCTGCAACACACTAAAATCTCCAGCCTAAAAGATAAGGCTAGAGGGACATAGATAGGAAAAAGACGAACACCAAAGCGAACAAACATCAAGCAAAGAGCAAGGAAGAATGAAAATGGAGGGAGGAGGGTAGAGGCCTGGGAGAAAAGGCCAGACACCCACACTTAGATTGTGTGATAAAAGCCCCCTTCATGAATAAAATGTAAAACTATATCAGCCATTGAGGCATTGTCTCCCAACACCACTGGCAGTGTGGCATTGAGGTTAAAAGCCCGCCGCAGAGCAGCTAAAATTGAGCAGTCCAATAAGACGTGGACGACACTCAAGTGGGAACACAGCGACACTGAGGTGGGTCCTTGCGACAGAGGAGTTGTCCATGAGTAGCCAAGTGTGGCCAGCAAAGGACAACGGAGTCCCTGCAAGTGGCTCACATGGATGACCACCATACATCTGTTGTTTCCTTGATAACACACAGTTTATTTGATGTATAATACACAGTTTATTTGATGTGCTGAGGGTGCGCCATTCGGTATCCCAGATCCCGAAAACTTTACAGCATAAGACCGATCGGGGTTCAGTCTCCAGTGTGCCAATCTCCAGCGTTGGTTTACTGGGAGCCTGTTTGGCCAGCATGTCAGCAAGTTCATTGCCCAGGATCCCAACATGTTCTGGGGTCCAAATGAAGGACACTAAATGTCCACTGTTTTCGAGGGCTTAAAGAGACTCCTGGATAGTCATTACCACAGGATGGCAAGCGAAGCACTGGTTTAGTGCTTGTATGCAGGAGTCATTAGAGATGACAAAGAACAGAGTGGATATGCTCAAGAGCACAAGAGATGGCTACCAGCTCTGCAGTCATCTGGCAAGGCGCGCTGTTCAGTATGTCCTGCATGAGCTTAAGCGAAGCCCATGTGACCATCGACCCAAAGGTATACACTATTTCTGAAACCTGGAATTCACCTAGAATAGAGAAAAAGTGCCGGTGGAGGGCCTCAGGTGGAACTGAGCCTTTTGGGCCTTGCAATAGGTCCAGATGAAGCTGTGGCCGAGGCATGGCCCACGGAGTGTACATGAGTGGACCCACAGGAAAGATGGCAGAGAGAAAGTGTCGGGCTGCTGTTGTGGGAGATGGAGTGCTTTGTTAAGAAAAAGGAAACGGTAATTCAGGTGGTGAGGTAAACTATGAATGTGGGCAGTATAATTCGCAAGCAGTTGTCACCTGATCCGCAATGGACGACTGCCAGCTTCCAACAGGATGCCGTTCACTGGACTCATTCGGAAAGTTCCTGTCACAAGTCGAATTCCACAGTGCTGGATAGAGTCCAGCAGCTGCAACGCTGAGCATGATGCTGAACCATACACAAGGCTCTCATAGTCAAGACAGGACTGCACAAGGGATCTGTACAGCTGCAGTGGTGTAGGACAATCAGCACCCCAGTCAGCACAGAATAATATTAAGATGCCGCCAAAACTTTTCCTTAAGCTGACAAAAATGGGTATGCCAAGTTCAGCAGATGTTGATGAGCAGTCCCAAAAAGCAGTAAGTCTCCATAAAATTAAGTAGTTGCTCATCGAGGTAAAGTTCTGGATGTGGGTGAACAAGATGATGATGACAGAAGTGCGTGACGCAAGTCTTGGTGCCCGAAAACTGAAAGCTGCGAGTGAGGGCCCATGACTGTGCCATTCGCATAGCTCCCTGCAGGCAATGAAGAGGAGCAGAAGGAAATACAAAAATCATCAGCATATAAGAAGGGGGACACTCAAGACCCCACTGCTGCTGTGAGACGATTTACGGTAATTAAAAAGAGTAGGATGCTCAGTACAGAGGACTGTGGGACCCCATTCTCTTGGATGGTTGTCAAACTGTGGGAAGCGCTGAGTCGAACTCGGAAAGTGTGGAGTGACAAAAAGTTCCATATAAAAATCGGGATCAGGCCCCGGAGACCCAACTTGTGCAGATTGGCGAGGTTGTGGTTGCCAAGTGGTATCGTAAGCTTTCGTCAGATCAAAAAAGATGGCAATAAGATGTTGATGATGGGAAAAGGCCTTCTGGATGACAGACTCCAGGTAGAGCAAGTTGTCAGTGGTGGAGCAACTTTGGCGAAAACCACCCCGGGATGAAGCCAGAAGGCCCCGAAACTCAAGGAGCCAACACAACCACCGGCTCACCACATGTTCGAGAGTAGACTGCATAGAATGTTGGTGAGGCTGATAGGACGGTAGCTATCCACATCTAATGGGTTCTTACCATGCTTTAGCACTGGAACAATGATACTTTCTTGCGATTGCGATGGAAAATTGCCATCACTCCAAATGTGGTTGAAGACAGCAAGGAGGTGGCGCTGGTAATCCTATGACAGATGTTTAACCATTTGGGAACGGATGCATTCTGATTCAGGGGATGTGTCAGGACAATTGGCAAGGGCACTGAGAAATTCCCACTCACTGAACAGAGGATTATATGGCTCAGGGTGGCATGGAACAAAAGATAGGTGTTATCATTCCACCTGCTTTTTTAACAGTTGAAAGGCTGGGCGATAATTTTCAGATGCAGAGGTGCGAGCATAATGCTCGGCAAGATGCTCTGCGATTACACCTGGATACAGCTCCATGAGCAGAAAATTCAGATGCATCTGCAGGGTTTTGACATCAGTATGCCTGAGCTTGGTCCAAACCTGGGAATAAGAGGTTTGTGTTCCAGTGGTAGAGAGGTATTATACCCGACACTCCTGCTTCCGTCATTTTATGAGCTGATGGCCCGGGCACAGAGATGTTTAAAGGCAATGAGGTGCTCCAGGACAGGTAGCAGTTATGACACTGAAGGGCCCATCCACGGTCTCTAATGGCTGCAGCGATTTCCAGTGACCTGAGGAACAAGGGATTGCCGAATCGTATGCAGCAGCACTGGCAGTAGTGATCGTGTGATCACCTCATCGATGTAACCACGTAATGGAGATTCAACAATAGTAGTGGAGGTGAAGGCATCCCAGTCAGCCTTGGTAAGAGCCTATCTGGGCAAGCATCCAGGCGAGTGACACTGGGGGAGGGACAGGAAGAGTGGAAAGTCATCATGAGCTCTTCAGTGGAAAGATGGAAGAAGGACAGGACTGCAAACCGAGAGATCAATGGCCAAGTATGTGCCATGTGCCACAATGAAGTGAGTGGGGGCACCTGTATTGAGGAGGCAAAGGTCATAGTGAGTTAGGAGATCCTTGACATCTTTACCATGGCCAGTAATCTTGGTTCCATCCTACAAAGGGTTATGCATGTTAAAATCACCTAGAACAAGAAAAGGTGAGGGGAGTTGGGAAATTGGTGCAGCCAATACATGGCGCAGCACTTCACCATCTGGAGGAAGGTAGATGTTACAGACAGTAATTTCCTGTGCTGTCCCCACCTTGACTGCCGCCACTTCTAAAGGTGTTTGAAGGAGTAGAGGTTTACTACAGACAGAGTAAAGACATAGACACAGGCTCCACTTGACATTTTGTCACAATTCAGTATGGTTTTTGTAGTAAACTCGATGGCTATGAAGGGCAGAGGTCCCCATTGTTGGTTTCCTGACGGGCAATGCAAAAAGTAGGTCTGACACTTAAAGAGTTGTTGTAACTCAGCCAGGTGGGTGAAAAAAATCACCACAATTCCACTGGAGGATGATGCTATCTCATCTGGGAAGGCATGAAGTGACCAAGGATGCAGATTATGCCTCCGGGTCACCTGCCGCCACCAGCTGAGTGCTTTCATCCAGTACCGTTATGTCTAAGGTGTTGGTGAGATCTAGGTCCTCAGGGGATGCCAGAATCTCCACCTCGTCCTTGGACATGGAACTGTTGGGAGAGGTGGGTGGTAACCACTGGAGTATCCCATTTCCTAACAGACCTCTTCTTTGTCTGTTTGCCATCTTGCCATTCTTTAGGGCCTTGCTGGTAGGGCTTCTTTGAAGCAGTTTCAGGGACAGAGGAAGGCAAAGAAGTCAGCAATCAGCAGCTAGTGGGTCCTTCACCCAGTGGCTGGTGTCCATTTGAACAAATGGGGTGATTGTGTAAAGCAGAGTCCAAAAGAACCCCTTCCATGCGAGAGGAGCCAGAACAGGCTGCTGCTTCTCCAGCTGGTGGGAGGGGACCAATGTCCTTGGCATTTGGGGTGGGGGGCATCGCAATTTAGAAGCTGTGGGAGCCCTATGGCCCACTGGAGAAAGCTTAGACAAGGAGCGTAATGGCATCAATGAGGGTGATGACATCACAGGAGCAGTGTAAGACAATAGCAATCGAACATAGTTCAACCTTCCATTTTTCATTTTAGCCCCATGGTAAGACAGCCTGTCCAGGGCATTGTACTATATAATTTTCCAATCCTTTTGGAATACCATGCAGACCATTGAGCAGGGGGATTGGTGCTCTCCATAGGTGATGCAGGTGGGAGGAGGGGCACATGGAGTATTCGAATACAGTGGACTTCCACAGTTTCAACATGTGGCGCTGGAACTGCACTGGGAAGACATGTGCCCGAACTTCCAGCACTTAAAGCACTGCATAGAGGGAGGAACGTATGGTTTGACGTCACAGCAGTATACAATCACGTACCTTTTCAGGTAATGAATTACCCTCAAGGACCAAGATGAAAGCACCAGTGGCAATCCTATTATCTTTAGGCCCCCTATAGATGCACCGGATTATCATTCTAAATTGGCGTGTGGCTCATCACCAGACTGCAACATGAGGTCGCAATGAAAAATAATTCCCTGGATCATGTTGAGGCTTTAATGGGGAGTGATTGAAACAGGAATATCACCCAGCTTGTCACAGGCATGCAAAACCCGAGACTGGGCTGGGGATTACGTCTGCATCAGGACTGACCCACTGCTCATTTTGGACAGCGCTGTCACTTACCCAAACATATCCTCCAGGTATTTAATAAAAAGTAGAAGCTTTGTATCCAGAAAGAAGTTCCCACTGGTTCTGCTGCCCACTAAATAACGAGGCGAATATGGCTCTCTTCTTTCTGTAACCCTACATTCCTCTTTTGGTGTAGCAAGGGAGGGTAGTGATGTAAGGTCATACTCCACAGCATTGAAATCAACCTTCCTTTTCTCAGAGACTTGCAGGTCATCCGCCCTGATGCCATCCATGCCAATCAGGGGCTCTCCCCAAAGGCCCCACCCAGCCACAGCAAAGGCCACCTGGCATGATGGCCATTGCTGGGAGTCCTGATGCCGCAAGATGACAGGCATCTAGCTCAGGCATCAGTAGTGTAGTCAGAGGGCTATGACCAAGAGGGTACATGACAACCCCTCCACAACAGACTGGCTATCGAGCTGGAAACTGGGTGTGTAAAAATTCAGTACTGTCAAGTGGCAAAAGAGAACTGTGGACAATGGATAGAGATCATGCACCCTCACCCAAATAGCTGAATATTGGTGAACTTGTGGCACCATGACAAGAATGAGCGCAGAAGATCTTAATGCACGAAGGACATAAGATACACCATGTAAGGCGTCCTTCCCCAAACGGCCTACACTTTGGAAAATTTGGACAGTGTAGAGGTCAAACCCCGAAAGTGGACCATAACGTATTAGGCCGAAAAGTGGGAGACTCCGTTTAGTCGCCTCTTATGACAGGCAGGAATACTTTGGGCCTGTTCTAACCCCCGAACCCGCAGGAGGAAGAGAAAGAGAAAGAGAGAAAAAGAGAGAGAGAGAGAGAGAGAGAGAGAGAGAGTGACTTTCTTGCTACACTGCTGGTTAGTTGTACTGATCCAAAACTGTAATTCTGTAGCTCGACTACAGAAGGGATTGTGTTTGGTAGTGTGGGCACGGGAAGGCAGGCAGTGGTACATAGGATTGCGGAAGGGTGAATGGTAGCTGTGAGGGAGGCAACAGCTGCACAGGATAGACATGTAGGAGGGAGAAGCCTCTCGATCTTGCCTGTGTGTCGCTGGATGACTCGACGCCTCCACTATTCAATGAATTGTTACCTTTACTCTTAATTATTAACAGAGACACAATAGTCACTGTTAGAAACAAACTGAGTACCAGATACATTTACCTATATAAATACATTTCTGAAAATTTAAGCCTTCTAATAGTAAAGAATAACTGTATGATAGCAATTTGCCCACGGATTTGTTTGTCCCTTCCAAACAATAATCAATATACAATTCGTACTGATATATAGTACAGCTTTGTGGTATCAATCATTTATCTACCATCAAAATGGAACAGCACAAAGTCTCCGGGCTAAAGTCTAGTTCAAGGCCAGCAGCAGCCACGGCTATTGCTGATAGATTGGCAATGCATCGGTTTCACATAGCTAGTGAGATGATTCATTGACATAACCAATGAGGAGAGAAGAGAGGCAATGTATTTCTAGTGTAGAAATTGAAACCACTGTCTTGTTTGCTGTTTTTTCGTGTATTAATGAGTTTCATGAGAAATATATTTTTGATTATGGTAGCGTGTGCTATAAATTGGTGTGATATAGGAACATGTCTCACGGATTCATTACCAAGACTCAAAAATGTTTTAAATGTGGCGGTGAAATGAGTACGCAATTGATCTGCAGGAGCACACTGAATAAGTGGATCAATTTTTTTTTATTAAATCATGGGAGAAGGCAGGTGAATCAATGTTTCTTCATAGTAAGAGTCACACATTCGATATACACTGAGGAGCCAAAGAAACTGGTACATCTGCCTAATATCATGTAGGGCCCCCGCAAGCAAGCAGAAGTTCCACAACACAATGTCTGAAGTAGTGCTGGAGGGAACTGACACCATGAATCCTGTAGGACTGTCCATAAATCTGAAAGAGTACGATGGGGTGGAGATCTCTTCTGAACAGCATGTTGCAGGATTTCCCAGATGTGCACAATAATGTTCATGTCTGGGGAGTTTGGTGGCCAGCAGAAGTATTTAAACTCGGAAGAGCGTTCCTGGAGCCACCCTGTAGCAATTCTGGATGTGTGGGGTATCGCACTGTTCTGCTGGAAGTGGTCAATGCACAATGGACATGAATGGATGCAAGTCATCATACAGGATGCTTACATATGCACAATTGACATGAATGGATGCAAGTCATCAGACAGGATGCTTACATCATGTCACACATCAGAGTCATTTCAGATATATCAGGGTCCCATATCACTCCACCTACATACACCCCACACCATTACAGAGTCTCCACCAGGTTGAAAAGCCCCCTGCTGACATGCAGCGTAAATGGATTTATGAGGGTGTCTCCATACCCGTACATGTCCAACCGTTTGATACAAGCTGAAACGAGACTCGTCCGACCAGGCAACATGTTTCCAGCCACCAAGAGGCCAATGTCGGGTTGATCAGCCTAGGCGAGACGTAAAGCCTTGTGTCGTGCAGTCATCAAGGGTACACGAGTGGGCCTCTGACTGGCCCCTAAAGCCCATATCAATGATGTTTCATTGAATCGTTTGCAGGCTGACACTTGTTGATGCCCCAGCATTGAAATCTGCAGCAATTTGCAGAGGGGTTGCACTTCTGTCACATTGAACAGTTCTCTTCAGTCGTCACTGGTCCCGTTCTCGCAGGATCTTTTTTCCGGCTGCAGCAATGTCAGAGATTTGACGTTTTACCGGATTACTGATATTCACGGTACACACATGAAATGGTTGTACTGGAAACCCCCACTTCATTGCTACCTTGCCGACTATAACAGCACATTCAAACTCACTTAAATCTTGATAACTTGCCTTGGTAACTGATGTAACAATTGCACCAGACACTTGTCTTCTATAGGCATCGCCAGCCGCAGCACCATATTCTGCCTGTTGACACACCTCTGTATTTGAATATGCAACCTATACAAGTTCCTTTGCCACTTCAGTGTATTAATAAACATTGATCCACCTCCTCCCATGATTTAATTAAAAAAACACTGATCCACCAACCTCCTCCAACGATTTAATTTAAAAAAATTTACCCACCTATCTTCACCCACGATTTATCTAAAAACATTGATCCATCTGCCTCCTCCCATGATTTAATTACAACACTGATCCACTTACACAGTGTGTTTGTGCAGCATGATTGTGTAGCAACACAGAGCAGAGAAATATTTCACTACTTTTTCTACTATATCATGGGGTGCAACACTGTGCTCTGTTTACAGATACTAGTGCAGTTTCGACAGCTGTGTCTCAAACACAGAACAATTAAATTTACAATCCTCATTCACACCAAATTTGCACCCTTTCTTCTGAATGTATTACTTCGGAACAAGTCATCTGCCGATTGCTCTCTCATTGGGTGCGTAACACAAACAGCTGGCACACCTTCTTTCATTCCCTTCATATCTCACGGCAAATGCTGACAACACTCCTACATAAAACATGTGGCCCTATTCTAGACTCTTACCGCATCCCTATGTGACTTGACATCTAGATCCCTAACTTCTCATAGGACCAAAATGGCGTCCTCAAATTCCAATAAAAACATTCCCAAATGTTCAAATGTTTCGGTGTACCACTGCAGAGAACACAAACACATAAAAGTAAGCAAGACAGGAATTCCAGTTCTCCACATACAACTTTAATAATGACACATTATATAGGGAAGAATGGGAATACTGAAGACTGCGGGCCCACATGTCACCTTTGACTCATGATATCAAGATGTCAGCTTTGACTCGTGATGATATGAAGATGTTGGATGACTCTACTTAAAGCTTATACAATATGGTGACATGATATCACACATTACTCCCATGAACACACATGAAACTAATGGGACAAATGCAGGAATCTGGGAGTTTTGGGTGGGGACAAATTACATATATGAAAATCCTAAAAATGAAGAGATACCAAATCAAACACAAATGCAAAAATCAACGAAATGAAAACCTCAGCAATCAATAAAATCATAATAATAACAATAATCACAATAATAATGAAGAAAGGCTGGAACAACTTGGGTATCGGAAATTTCACTTTGACCTCTATGGCTCAAATGAAGTCCACAATGACACAAACCTATAAATAATTCCAAAACCCAGTTCCAGAAATTTCAGTTGATCTATACATCTCAAACAAGGCTCATAATACCAACAAATCACAACTAGCAGAACTAACAATTATCAAAATCTAACCAGACCAAATAATTAAAACACATTCCACGACATCCACCACGATAAACTACTAAATATGAACTTCAACTGACAACCCAAACCACACAAAACTGCTCCGACATAAATTTCAATACCCACATCTCAAAGAAATTTCTGTACATTAACAAATACACTCAACTTCTTACAATAAAGACAAAAAATGCAAAGTCAGCTGACAAATATATCAGGTCTGGCGCACACACACACACACACACACACACACACACACACACACACACACACACACACACATTTTAAAAAAATAATAAAATAACCATTACTGAGACCTATTACTCCATAACCTTAGCCCCCTACACACCACACACATACTCATCTCTCAACAATATCCATATAAATATGTATCCATATAAAATGTAAATAATAACAATTAACTTCATTCATAACTTTGGAAAAAAAAGAAATAAAACCCAGTTTCAACAAAACCCACATGACAAACCTAATTATCTCTCCTCCCCCCCACCCCCACACACACACAAGAAAGACATTCTCCCAAACAAATACCCCAGACCATATTAAACATTGCGAGTCGAGGGGCATGAAAGGGAAGCAGTGGTTGGGAAGGGAGTGGGACAGGGTTGTAGCCTCTCCCCGATGTTATTCAATCTGTATATTGAGCAAGCAGTAAAGGAAACAAAAGAAAAATTCAGAGTAGGTATTAAAATCCATGGCGATGAAATAAAAACTTTGAGGTTCGCCGATGACATTGTAATTCTATCAGAGACAGTAAAGGACTTGGAAGAGCAGTTGAACGGAATGGACAGTGTCTTGAAAGGAGGATATAAGATGAACATCAACAAAAACAAAACGAGGATAATGGAATGTAGTCGAATTAAGTCGGGTGATGCTGAGGGAATTAGATTAGGAAATGAGACACTTAAAGTAGTATGGGAGTTTTGCTATTTGGGGAGCAAAATAACTGATGATGGTCGAAGTAGAGAAGATATAAAATGTAGATTGGCAATGGCAAGGAAAGCGTTTCTGAAGAAGAGAAATTTGTTAACATCGAGTATAGATTTAAGTGTCAGGAAGTCGTTTCTGAAAGTATTTGTATGGAGCGTAGCCATGTATGGAAGTGAAACATGGATGATAAATAGTTTGGACAAGAAGAGAATAGAAGCTTTCGAAATGTGGTGCTACAGACGAATGTTGAAGATTAGATGGGTAGATCACATAACTAATGATGAAGTATTGAATAGAATTGGGGAGAAGAGGAGTATGTGGCACAACTTGACAAAAAGAAGGGACCGGTTAATAGGACATGTTCTGAGGCATCAAGGGATCACAAATTTAGCATTGGAGGGCAGCGTGGAGGGTAAAAATCGTAGAGGGAGACCAAGAGATGAATACATTAAGCAGATTCAGAAGGATGTGGGTTGCAGTAAGTGCTGGGAGATGAAGAAGCTTGCACAGGATAGGGTAGCATGGAGAGCTGCATCAAACCAGTCTCAGGACTGAAGACCACAACAACCCCATAAATTTAACAAACAACTTTTGGTCTGTACATTTTCCCAACAAGATTCAAACTGTAGGGTAGAAGAACACCCCTTTCCTCTACCTCTAAAGGATTACACAGCCTCTTCTTCCCCCCCCCCCCCTCCCCCCTTCCATAGTAACAGCACAAGCCCTTTTTGCATATCCTTTAATCTCTACACTATGGTTCACTGTAAAATGTTGATAGCCCCTAGTAACTAAATCTCTGTATGAGCAGAATGAATATGAAACAGTACTGGAACACTCTGCAACGTACTCTACAATTAACCCAATCAAAACCCATTTTATACGCCTACCCACCATCCTAAAAACCACATCAGAATACCCAGCCCCTGAAACTACAACCCCACCCCACACTAAATCACTACTGCCCCTCCCACATTTAGCCTTCCCAAATGCAGACTAGTCCATTTCCACAACTATCCCCATCCTCCCTGAAGACATCCAATACTTAATAGACCCTGAATAAAAATCACAACAAAAATAAAACTAATCTAAAATAGACAGACCTATCATAACACCCACATCATAAGGAAAAAAATAAAAACGGGCAGCTGCACCAATGATATATTAGCAAAACAATATCCTGCACGGGCAGCCTACAATCCTCACTCCTAACTGACCTCCAAACACTCACGCCAACACCACCACCACACATACTCGTCCCTAGAAGCAATAATCTAGGCCAATTTCATAGCAATAATTTAGGCCAGTTTCATAGATTGCACACACTACTGGCACCTCACACATTCAGCCACCAGGCCACATAACGGGAAAAATTTCATTGTAGCTGCGAAACATATTCGCCCATAGCAGCCAGTAACAAACAACTAATAAATTTTGTCATAAGATCCATACCCAGTATCAAACAAAAAAAAAATTAAATTTCAAACCATAGACAACATGATGAACCACCAATTCCACAACCAAAAACAAAAACAAATCAATAGCCAATAACTAACAATCCAGAGCTAACAGACAGCATCATGCCTGATACAGGGATTAGTGATCACAAGGTCGTTGTAGCTAGGCTCAATACCGTTTCTTCACAATCCAACAGAAACAAACGTAAAATAATTTTATTTAAAAAAGCGGATAAAGTGACACTAGAAGCCTTCCTAAGAGAGAATCTCCATTCCTTCCGATCTGACTGTGCAAATGTAGACGAGATGTGGCTCAAATTCAAAGATATAGTAGCAACAGCAATTGAGAGATTCATACCTCATAAATTGGTAAGAGATGGAACTGATCCCCCATGGCACACAAAACATGTCCGAACGCTGATGCAGAGGCAACGGAAAAAGCATGCGAAGTTCAGAAGAACGCGGAATCCCGAAGATTGGCTAAAATTTACAGACACGCGAAATTTGGCACGGACTTCAATGCGAGATCCCTTTAATAGGTTCCACAACGAAACATTGTCTCGAAATATGGTAGAAAATCCGAAGAAATTCTGGTCGTATGTAAAGTACACAAGCGGCAAGACGCAGTCAATACCTTCGCTGCGCAGTGCCGATGGTTCTGTTACCGACGACTGTGCCGATAAAGCGGACTTACTGAATGCAGTTTTCCGAAATTCCTTCACCAGGGAAGACGAATGGAATATTCCAGAATTTGAAACACAAACAGCTGCTAGCATGAGTTTCTTAGAAGTAGATACCTTAGGGGTTGCGAAGCAACTCAAATCGCTTGATACGGACAAGTCTTAAGGTCCAGATTGTATGCCGATTAGGTTCCTTTCAGATTACGCTGATACAATACCTCCCTACTTAGCAATCATATACAACCGCTCGCTCACCGATAGATCTGTACCTACAGATTGGAAAATTGCACAGGTCGCACCAGTGTTTAAGAAGGGTAGTAGGAGTAATCCATCGAACTACAGACCTATATCATTGATGTCGGTTTGCAGTAGGATTTTGGAGCATATACTGTATTCAAACATTATGAATCACCTCAAAGGGAATGATCTATTGATACGTAATCAGCATGGTTTCAGAAAACATCGTTCTTGTGCAACGCAGCTAGCTCTTAATTCGCACGAAGTAATGGCCGCTATCGACAGGGGATCTCAAGTTGATTCCGTATTTATAGATTTCCAGAAAGCTTTTAACACGTTCCTCATAAGCGAGACCTAATCAAGCTGGGGGTCTATGGGGTATCATCTCAGTTGTGCGACTGGATTCGTGATTTCCTGTCAGGAAAGTCGCAGTTCGTAGTAATAGATGGCAAATCATTGAGTAAAACTGAAGTGATATCAGGTGTTCCCCAGGGAAGCGTCCTGGGACCTCTGCAGTTCCTGATCTATATAAATGACCTGGGTGACAATCTGAGCAGTTGTCTTAGGTTATTCGCAGATGATGCTGTAATTTATCGTCTAGTAAGGTCATCCGAAGACCAGTATAAGTTGCAAAACGATTTAGAAAAGATTGCTGTATGGTGTGGCAGGTGGCAGTTGACACTAAATAACGAAAAGTGTGAGGTGATCCACATGAGTTCCAAAAGAAATCCGTTGGAATCCAATTACTCAATAAATAGTACAATTTTCAAGGCTGTCAATTCAACTAAGTACCTGGGTGTAAAAATACGAACAACTTCAGTTGGAAAGACCACATAGATAATATTGTGGGGAAGGTGAGCCAAAGGTTGCGTTTTATTGGCAGGACACTTAGAAGATGCAACAAGTCCACTAAAGAGACAGCTTACACTACACTCTCCTCTGCTATAATATTGCTGCGCGGTGTGGAATCCTTATCAGATGGGATTGACGGAGGACATCGAAAGGGTGCAAAAAAGGGCAGCTCGTTTTGTATTATCGCGTAATAGGGAGAGAGTGTGGCAGATATGATACGCAAGTTGGGATGGAAGTCATTAAAGCAAAGACGTTTTTCGTCGCTGCGAGATCTATTTACGAAATTTCAGTCACCAACTTTCTCTTCCGAATGTGAAAATATTTTGTTGAGCCCAACCTACATAGGTAGGAATGAACATCAAAATAAAATAAGAGAAATCAGAGCTCGAACAGAAAGGTTTACGTGTTCGTTTTACGCGCGCGCTGTTCGGGAGTGGAATGGTAGGGAGATAGTATGACTGTGGTTCGATAAACCCTCTGCCAAGCACTTAAATGTGAATTGCAGAGTAATCATGTAGATGTAGATGTAAAAAATCTCACTGACAAGTCAACAAAAACAACGAACATCACTCACAAAAAATTTAGAAACATTAACATCCCACAGTAGAGTGAACCACCGGTTACTCCAACAAGCCCTCTGTAAACACAGTCTATCTCAAAAGCAATGCACCACAATTATGTCACGCAACACAGCACAGTTACATCACACGTGAAGGCCAAAGAGTGGTATCACAAACTTCAATTGACCTACAGAAGTAACATGAGGTGCTCTGTAGTACGGAATGTGCTTCTAATTATTATGAGAAAAGAAGAAACGTTTGAAAAGGCATCACCTTTCTATAATCAGAAAGCTCTCAGGGAGAAAACAGGAACTGTAAAACAAATCAGAGTAGAAGAGCAAAAATGCTACTGAGTGCATATTAAGATTTAATGACTGCTGATATGATGAAGCTAACAACATTGCATAGGAAGGAATGGCATACTGAATAAATGGTAATGTACAACAATGCCATTATTATATGATCATTAAATTCACAAGTGCACCTCGAATACATTAAAGGGCTTCTCCTCCTCAGAGTGCGAACCTAACACTTCTGTAAATTTTAAAATTAAGCATTAACAAAATATCAACATTTCATCCTCACCTGCAGAGAACATTTTCAAAAGCGGTCTAACTTCTTTCAATGTAGATTCACACCCTGGTTTGCTACTGACTGCAGCAAAAATCCATTTACGTGTGTTCCCGTACAGTGGCATGATGTCATATGCTTTGAATATCCAAGTGCAACTAGCCGTTGTCAGTTGCCATACTCTGCTGTTGCTACCACCCCATGGTGGAGGACTGATATTCATCTTCAGCACCGCAATCCACATGTGATTAAATTTCACACCCTCCTCCTTCATATCGAAATTCCTGGGGTGTTTAATAATCTCTATGGGCTCCGTGTGTAGCCTTTCATGGTACCTGCTTGTGGCTGCCAGTACCAAAGTCCTATCAAAATGTGTGTGGTGGTCTTCCGGCTGTCAAGCAATTTCCGCGGCAGCTGTTCTATTAATCCCCCCTCTTTTACGTTTCTGATGCTGTAAATGCCAGCACTGCAGCCATACAACAATAACTAGCAAATCGCCAAGTAACCTGTGACAGATGGGATCAGGCCACCCATGAAACAGGTATAAAATGTACAATGTTAGCTGCTTGTACAAATTGTTGAAAAGCATCACACCCTCTTGTGTGGAATACAGACTGTCTGACCTATGTGGAAGGGCAAACTATACAAGAACTGAAAATAACATGAATCCCCCAAGCAGAGGTCTAAATGGCGTATAAAGCCGTAAAGCCACCTACATTCCCAAAATTGTTTCATTCGATCATTAACAAAACTGTATCTTGTACCAATTCTTCTTCAAAGACTTATTACACCAAATCCAGGACCTGCAACCCACTCTGCAAGTGTACATACAAATTTCCATCCATGCGAAAGGCTGTAGCCTCCCTCAATGAAAAACAACAAAAAAGCTATGACAGCAATTATTAATAGATCCACTAAGCCTCTAAACAAAATATGATTGTCAAACACCACTAGAAAGTCTTACAGACCCTCAGTTAACCATTGCAGGCTCTCCACTTAAGCTGAAAAAGAAAGATGGATATATAAATTCACCCCAGCACTGAGATGGATCAACCTGATCTCATAAAATGCCTGCCGCACTGAAACTCTAAAGGATGTAATGGTCTCTCAGACAAGATCTAACAACTGCTTACAAATTATCCTGTGATTCTCATTGCAGTACATGAGAGACAATTTTCAGAATATCAATATATCTTCCACATTGTAAAAACTATGTAATGTCTACAGAGAATTAAAAGGAGCCAGCATGCTGATACATAAAGATGTTTTCAGCGAAAAGGAGCCAGCGTACTGATACATAAAGAAGTTTTCAGTGAAAAAGTCCAGTCAAACACTACTCTGAAAGCTGTTGAACATCCATGTGTCAATTTCATTCAAATTAATTCTCTGAAAAATATATCTTCCACCAAATACTAACATCACCTCCCATGATATGACCAATTTAGTGAGCAATTAACCCTGTCTTCCAACAGAAGTCTACAACAGCGCCAGTGCCATATGTAACGTGTTTCGTGCAGCAATAATCAGTGCTCACAGTGAGATATTATGAAAATCAAAGGAGTGTCAGCTCCTAGTTCTACACAGCCAGAGGAACCAGCGAGAAGATAATGTGTTATACAAAAAGGTATGAAGGAGTATTTTCATACTTCTTTCCTTCACTAACTCTCAACTAAATCATTACCTTCCAACTGACCTCAGGCTATGCTGCAGATCAATCTGTCAGCACAACCTTCATTAAAACAATCTCAAGTTTTGAGTGAAAGTATTAAAACAATGAAGAGAACAGTTTCAATTTTGGCGGCAGAAATACATTGCCAATTTTCTCACCTTTCACTGGTTACACAAAACTACTATCACAATAGCTATGCGAAACAGATGCACCGACAATCTACGAGCAGTAGAGAAATACTGCTGTGACTGGTGCTGGCCACAATCTGGACTTTAGCCCCAGCTTCCTTACAACCTATATGCAGTCCAGTATTACAGAGGACAACAAATTAATGTTCAAATGTGTGTGAAATCTTATGGGACTTAACTGCTAAGGTCATCAGTCCCTAAGCTTACACACTACTTAACCTAAATTATTCTAAGGACAAGACACACACCCATGCCCGAGGGAGAACTCGAACCTCCGCCGGGACCAGCCGCACAGTCCATGACTGCAGCGCCCTAGACCGCTCGGCTAATCCCACGCGGCACAACAAATTAAGTTACTGATCAGTGACATTTCTATATGGGGAGAATCACTTAAAATTAGCACAGCAAACACTGCAGAAATGGAAAGTGCTACTCATATCTGGTTTTCACAGAATGGATTGGTAGTCAGGGGCTCATATTGTTATCCAATAAACAGATAGCAGTAATACTTAGAAAGCATATTTCTTGTGTAAATAATGGAACAATGCCTGTTAACGTCAACAAACTAAAAGTAGGTAAATTAGAATTTCTGTGGTGTTTGTTGCTAGAATCTAGTGCGAGTCATTTACGAGATATAATATTTTGAACAATTTCCACGCTGAAACTTGTTTATGGCATGCAACCTGCATAGTGGCTAGGTGTGAGGTTGTTATATTTGCTTACAGTGTGCTCGTGTGTTCCTTGAGTGTACTGTGACTTGCTCATCAGTTACTGTGTGACAGTCCAACTATCAGGTCATAAGTGGACAATGGGATTTGCCAATGTAGAAAAAGCCGAAATGCTCATGGTGCATGGAGAGACTAGGAATACTTCAATTCATTCTTGTACGGTGTATGCAGCAAGATATCCCAACAGATGTCAACCATCTCAGCAATTATTTATCAACCTATTCAACTAGTTACGCGAAAGTGGTAGTGTAACACATAGCCAATGTAACAGAAGAAAACAAGTGATGGCAGAAGAAAGGGAAATTAATGTTCTTGCTGCTACTGCAATTGATCTGCACTTTAGCACCCATGCAATCACATGAGGAAGTGGCATGAGACAGGTAAGTGTCCTACGCATTTGCCATCAATGTAGGTTCCATCTCAATCACATCTCTTCATCAAGAGCTACACGGAAACAATTATGAGAATCATGTTACCTTCTATACATGAGCATTAAGACAGAATATTCCAGATGTATCATGTATCTTGCGTATTGATGAAGCCACATTTACCTGTCAGGCCAGGTAAAACCACCGAATCATGCTCTATTCGTCTGCTGACAATCCACGTTAGCTTCGTCAGGTGAAACGTCATCATCGATCATGTAAATGTGTGGTGTGGGCTAGTGAACTACCGGCTCATAGGCCTGTTTTTCATATACTGAATATTGAACACGTACAAGTATCACAGCCTCCTATGAAACCATCTTCCACAGATGCCAGAAGAGACATTCCTCTGGGGACTTGGAGGAACCTGTGGTACCAACATGATGGCTTTCCAGCACATAGTGCACGAAGCACTACAGCATGTCTTCATGAACTGTTTCCAAAATTGTTGGATTGGATGCAGAGAACCTGTGCCTTGGTCATCCTGTTCCCAGATTTGACAGCTGTACAATTTTTTCTGTGGGGAAAGCTGAGAGTCGCTGTCTCTAAGGACATACCAACTAATTGGAAGCGTGTATTCCAACTGCCAGTGCTCATCCTGAATACAACCTGTGCTGGTCAGTTGTTTCATTACTGGTCAGAATCCACATAACTAGTTTACGCAGTTGTGTTGTCCTTTAGTGTGTGCCACCACAGGTGTTTTACAAGTGTCAGTGTGGAAACTTTTCAAAATACAATATCTCGTAAACAACTCGCACTAGAATCCTGCAACAAACACCACTTACACTGTAATTTATCCTCCCTTTAGTTTGTTAATGCCAACAGGCATTGTTCATTTAAAAAAGTGTATGCTTGCACAAAAAATACACTTTCTAAGTGTTATTACAGTCTCTATATTGGCTAACAAATATGAGTCCTTGAATAGCAATTCATACTGTGAAAACTGCACATCAATAGCTCTTTCCATCTCCACGATATTTGGGAGGCAAGTTTTAACTTAGTCACCAGGTATACTTCAACACTGAAAACATATTAAAGTATCGCTTATGAAATGTAAGTACTCAACATACATTTTGCAGTGTGTAGCTATGAAACATGCACAAAGCATGTTTGTGACTTAATCACTTTCCAATTGTAGGGTGGTTACTAAAAAAACCTGAGAACTCCAGGTGTGGAGAAGATGATGTCACGAGAAGCTCATGAGAAATTAATGTTAAGTAGGGGGGTGTGGCTAGAGCATCTCACAATAACAACTTTTCTTTTCTTTTGACTGCAGTTTAACCACAGTTTTTAAATATCAACAATTTATGTAGGCTAATATTCAAATAATTAACACACCTTGAAATAGTAAGTAGTTTAAAATTTGTGATTTATAAAGCTCAATAAAATTAAACTCCAATATTAGATTAAAAACACACAATTCAATGAGATTTTACAAAATTCCTAAAATTCCCTGATTTTCCAGTTGAAATGTAATTCACTGAGAATTTCCAGAAAATCACCACACTGTAATTGTCTTCTCCTTCAAATTTCCAACTAATGGAGAATTTACCATGCTAGTTATTCAGAAGATCGTGAACTGGCCAACATTCTGCTTGAAAATAAGGATTTTGACCAATCATGAAACTGGAATCATGACAGCTCAAGAGACATCACTACAAACATAGTTCATGCAGCAGAAGAAACAGTCCGCCTTTTCTCTGATTGACCAGTCACAACTCATAACTTGTTGGTTCATGCAACAGTCAAAAGAACATGTGCGATTCAACTCTACAAGTGAGAACCTTCCATGAACACTATGCTAAGAGTTTAAAAAGGCCTCTAGGGAGCTTTATGTGTCACCATCAAGGATACACACCCCATCCTAATAGGTGTGGATCAAACTGCAAAATATCAGCAGTCACCTGCCCCTACCAACAATATCTATAATTTTGTATGTATGAATTACATTACAACATTTTTGTACCTTAATCAACTGATTAGTACAAAGTTGTTATGAGATACGGATTTCACAATTCACAAGAATTTGTAGTTAAGACAAAAAAGCATAAAAATTAGTCACAGATTCTTTTATCTAAATTGTTTAAAGTTCTGGAATTCACTTCCCCTATAACACTCAAAATATAAAGCACTAACTTGTATATAGTTATAAAACTAGCTACAATAAAACCCCACAGAGCTTTACGAAAGGTGCATTACATGCACACTTAGCCAAAATACAGCCCTACAGGAATGGTGACTAGACTAAAGCTAGAGAGGCAAACAGTCCGCGATAAATTATTAAGAAAGACATGCCATTGTACTTTTTCATCCTTTCAATGGGGTGGAGGTGGAGGGAGAAATAGACTCCACAACAACCAACGATATATCTTTAGCCATATGTGTTTTTATATCTTCATCTAGGCAACACACTAAACTAAAGGTTGGAGGCCAGAAATGACTCAACCACACAAATACAGACCGAACAGTCCAAGAACTAATGCAAAAGATGTATGAAAAATTACCAAAAATCAGCTTTCTCAAAGACGTACAATATTTAGATATGCACTCTCTCTTGGCCAAAGTCTAGATAAACGTCAGCTGCAGCCACGATGGTGTTTGGTTACTGCTCATGGATTGGCAACACTTGGACTTTTTTACCACTTCTCACATAAGGGGATATCCATTCTAATCAACTGTAAGTGACAGATGCCCCTATTGAACAGTGAGAAAACTATTCACATAGCCTCAGTACACGAATAAACTACCCACATAACCTACATACTGTAACAAGTGTTAATGTGAGATGATTAAAAAAAATTACAGATTCATCTTCCTTCGGCTGTGAATCTCAGCATGCAGAGGGCTCAAACTTTCCTCAGTGTACCCAACAATAATATCCAAGATTTAAAACCCGCGGCCTTACATTCCAAATGCAGTTCATGTAATTCCCAATAAAAGGACATACCTACAATTTGCATTTTTACTGCTGATTCTATGTTTTAGAAACTAGCATGAACATATAGAGAAACAATGCCACACAAAAATAATCTTTGTTATTGTGTTCATCATATTTCATACAGATTCAACACAAAAAGTGACCATCCACTGAGACAGACATTTTGGAAGTAGTGGAACATACAACTTCGTTTTATATTGTTTTGTATTCAAGTCGGTCTATACACTCGATATTCTTACATAAAGCAACGTTTATGGTAAACTGTCCGTACTGCTGAACTGCCCGACGGCGTTTCTAGGCCTTCTTCTGCGAAGTGCGACAATCTGGTACCGCAAACCACTTCACCAAACTTCATATGCATACATGACAACCTGTTCGCGCTTACGAGTTACACGGTAGATCTATCACTTACAGTAATCAACCGTTACTATAGGGAGAAGCAAAACACACTGTTTCACATACACTTTCGTCGGTGTAAGAAAATGAACACAAATCTAACACCAAGACGTAGTTTCATACCTTGTGCATTGTTACGGGTATCCCATCTGTCAGATAGCGCATGTCGTTATTTCCTTGGACGAATGCTGAAAATGGTTGCACCTGTATTACAGTCTGAACAAATTTTAACTTTTAATGTATCATAACTAAATTCTGGTCTAACATGTTTTTTGACTAAACACTTATTCAACATGACAACATATAAATATAAATAAATGGATGTGTCAGTATACATAATTTCTCACCATGGCTGCTCCCTTGGGCTGACGTTTTGTAATTTGGAGTCATTTCAAATAAAGTCACAAAAAATAAGAAACAACAAACTACCTTATCACCCATCTTCACTTCCATATTTTGCTACTATACTAGTATCTCACACAGCAGCCATAACATTCGATCATTCATATGTCGATATATTTTACAAGTGTGCAAGTCGATTGTCGATAGTAGCGATGTGAGACGTCTGCAAAGTGTAAACACAACATAGGCGAAGATTGCCTTTACTACAACAAAACATTAAGGAATCGTGTTTTATCATTTTAAATTGGAGCAGATTAAGCTATATTCGTTAGATTCGGATTTTTTTGTCAACGAGAGTGCTATCTTTATCGTTTTAAAGGACATATATCCTGTTATTCGGCGTGAAATCAACTGAAGATCAGTTTGACAGTTTAGCGCTTTGAGCGAAGTGCTCTGGCATTCCAAAAATGAAAAAACAAATGTTTTCGTTCTCCAGGCTGCCGGTGCAGTGACAGAGCTACGTTTATATCTTGGGACGAGTTTAATAACTGCCTCTCACGATTATTTAACCGATGATCAAATTAATAAAGCTATCAGCAATAACCAAAGCAAACTATATCTTTATACCCTAGACTTCCTCTGTTTTCGTGATTTTTAAAAGAGGAAAAATTCATATGAGCATTATACTAGCGCTCAGTGTCAGGATGACATTAGTGAATCCTGAGCAAAACAAAAATTTTTGGGCAACTAGCAGAATATCAATTCGATATCATACGGACTCTTGCAGCAGTATAGGCAGACTTGGAATATACATTTCATGGGAGGGTCACTGAACGCCGTGTAAGAGTGGCAGAATAGTGTTATGCTGACCTGTTACGTACTGATGCGATCCACGTCATTGTACTTTGCATCTGCAACTTCAGCAACTCATCGTCAGTGAACCAATCCATATTTTAACATACAAATGGAACTGCCAGAAAAATATACCTGAGACAGAAGTGAGCAATACTGGATGGAAGCTTGTGGGCAAAGAGTAAAGTGAATGTTATTATTGGCAACAGCAACTGGCAGAACTTTCTTTACCATATTAAAAATAATTAATATTAGTGCTTTGTTCCTTTATATAGTTTGGCATTACGTATATAGTCCACAAACCACTGTGAAGTGAATAGTAAATCGTAGCCTACTTAGCATGGCACCACATGTTGGGGTATCTTCATGCTCCAGTCACACACTGAGTGTGGAAAGAATGACTGCACAAATGCCTCTGTCCCTGTTGTAATTAGTCTAATCTCATTATATTATATGGCGGTACACATAAATAAAATACACTTTCCGAGCTGCTCTCCACATCCCAAAGTCTCCTCTCTGTGAGTGTCTTCGAACTGCGATTAACGTGATGTACTGCCAGATTTGGTTATGTATACATTTGCAGATCGTGATTTTTAAGGAAAGTATCTTATTTGGTGTATGAACAGCTTATGATGGATGTAGCTAGAATGCAAGCTGGTTGTGTGTTTTATACTTATTCAGTTACACAACACAGTTCAACAGTAATTCAATAAGACAATTCAATAGTGTAGTGGTTATACAGGGATTCTTATAATTTCTTATATGAAGGATGTTTTGCTCTTTTGTGTCCAATATGCATTCATTCGTTTAGATATTTTCTTTCTTCATCTGAGATCACTCTTCCTGTAGCACTTTTATTGACCTTTGTTTGTAGCCTAGTTTGAATCTCTTGCAGTATTCTGGTTTCCTCTGATTTGTTTTTTATCTCATTTTCTGTAATTCTAAATTGGCTCAATTTCAAATAGTGCAGTTTGTTACGTAAGTTCACGGCTTGTAGAAAATAAACTGATGCTAAATCACATTAAGACTCAGTTTTTACAGTTTCTAACACATGATTCAACAAAACCTGAGCTTTTAATTTCACAGAAAGGACATATGATTAATGAAACTGAACAGTTCAAATTTCTAGGTGTTCAGATAGATATTAAACAGTTGTGAAAGCCCATTTTCAGGATTTTGTTCAAAGACTTAATGCTGCCATTTTTACTATTTGAATGGTATCTGACATAAGTGATCATTCAACATAAAAATTATTCTACTTTGCTTATTTTCATTCACTTATATCATATGGTATTTTATTTTGGGGTAACTCTTCCCATTCTAATACGATATTTTTGGCTCAGAAATGGACAGTTCAGACAATAAGTGTCTTATGTTCACAAACCTCTTGTTGACCCTGTTCACTAGTCTGGTTATTTTGACATTGGCCCCTCAATACATATATTCTTTATTGTCATTTCTTGTTAACAATATCCACTTATTCCCAAGCGTAAGCTGCTTCACTCAGTTAATACTCAGCAGAAATCAAACCTGCATTTGGATCGGACTTCCTTAACTCTTGTGCAGAAAGCTGTGCAGTATACTGCTGCATCCATTTTCAAAAAGCTACCACAAGAATTCAAAAATCTTAGCAGCAATCCATGTACTTCCAAAGCAAAGCTGAAGAGTTTCCACATGGGTCACTTGTTCTATTCTGTCGAGGAGTTCCTTGAAAAATTAAGCTGATTCTTATGTTGTATTGTTGATTGCATTTACTTAAACTTATGGTTTGACTTTTTTTGGGTTCATACACATTTTCTTTTTATCTGTTATTACTTTTACGTTGTAATTTCATGTACTGACACATTCCATGACCTTGGAGATTTGCTCCTCAATTTAGTCCTACAGAACTTGAAGTGTAAATAAAAATCTTACTGAATTTATGTGATCCATTTAATGTTTCTATTACTACTCCACAATTTTCTATTGTTCCCTTACTAATTCTCTTTTCTGGTGTTGTCATCATATGTCCAAATAATGAGATATGTTTCTTCTTGATCATGCTGACTACCGGTTCTATTTTCTTGTATATTGTTCATTGAAAGTCAGTCTCCAATGCCCATTTACTTACTATTGTTTATTTATGCATGCCCTAGTTATTATTCTTTTTATCTTCAGTGTTTTGTCAATTTCTGCTATTTTAGTCTATGGGAACAGGAGACAAATAGTGGTATACAGAATAAACTGTCCCCACTAATATCTGCACATACATATATTTCAACAATTATCATACACATGCACACAGTACAAGGTTAACATGGCGGCTCAGATGGGCAACCTGAGTCCCAAACATTAAAGTTTTCTGTGGTCGATATGACCTATCAATGCCCTACAGCACCCCCCCTCCCCTTTCCCACCCTGCAGTATGGAGTACCGCATGTGAGTCTTGAGGGAAGACCATGTGGGCATTGACGCTATTGGTGGTCATACAAGGTGGGACCTCCACCCCGACCGGGGTGGGGTGCGGAGGTGGAGTGATGGGAGGCAGGTCCACCTGGAAGTCGTTGAGCCAGTGAGGATGGACAATGAGGCGGCCAGCCCGAAAGCAGATGGGTTGAGCGGCAGATGGCGGGGTGTATGTGTGGCAAGCCCGGATGCTAATCGAGCCATCCGGCAACATGAAGGCACGAATTGTCATCAGGTCACACTCACGAGGGATGGTGAGTCTATACACAACACTGACGTTTAACTGGTCGTTGGGTGGCGGGGCCGCGGTGTCTGTGTGTCTCCATAGTCGATGAGGTAGCAGTGAAACCCGCACACAGAGTGGATGACATGTCTGAGAAGCCCGCGGAAGGTGACGGGGAGGCGTCGGATGAACAAAATGGCATGGTGGCCTGAGGAGAAATATTGTCAGACTCCACGGCAGGAGGTAGACTGGTGGGAGAGCCGTTAACAGAATCAGACTGAGCCAGCAGAGGGACGTCGGGGTCCACGAATGCTGGTTTGAGTCGGTGTAATGAAACAGTTTGTGGACTGTCTTTGACGATGATGTCAAAAGTTGTATCCTCCCACCCCAGGAATTTAAAGGGGCCAAGATAAGTAGGTTGCAGAGGCTGTCGGACCAAATCGTCTGTCAGTATTACATGGGAGCAAGTGTTGAGAGCGGTTGGTACGTAAGTGTCCAGCGGGAATTGGCTGACAGTTGGGTGCAGGCGTGCATGTTTGAAGTGGGTGCACATGCAACTTATTAAATCTGGGGGGGGGGGGGGGGGGGGGAAGTCTTCAGGTACTTGAAGGCTGAATGAGTTCCCCTGGTAGGACAGGGTTCTCCGCAAAAACGACTTCTGAGATAGTTCCCTGTAAGTCGGACTTGAAAGTTGAATGGAGGCCGAGCAGTACCAGAGGCAGTCATGCCTCCTGAGCACCGTTTTTAGAGTGCGGTGCCACCTTTCCACTAACCCGTTGCTTTGTGGGTGGTATGCTGTGGTGTGAATTTTCTTTATGCCGCAGATGTTACATAAAATGGTGAACAGGTAAGACTGAAACTGCCGACTCAGATTGGTGGTGATGGTGGTTGGACAACCGAACCTAGCAATCCATGAGGAGATAAAACCTTTGGCCATGGTCTCGGCAGTGATGTTAGGTAAGGGGACTGCCTCTACCCAGCGGGATGTGTGGTCAATTGTGGATAGAATGTATCTGTGGCACTCCAACAGTGGAAGAGGACCAATAAGATCAATATGTACATGATGAAATCATGCTGGAGAGATGTCAAACTTGCCCAATGGTGAGGTGGTGTGACAGCTGATTTTGTTGCATAGGCAGGGTACGCAGCTGCGTGCTCAGGTCTGACAGTCCCATTTTATATTTTTCCAAACGAAACGCTCGGAGACGAGCCATGTAGTGGCGTGGACACCAGGGTGCATGAGGTTATGCAGAGCATTGAAGGCCTGCCGGCGCAGGGAGGGTGGAAGTAGAAGAGTCGCAGCACACCTCATCCACAACGCCGGAGAATTTAGCTTTAGTAAACACAAGGGATGTTTGAGGGTCTGAGATTCCTCATCAGAGGTTTGTAGGGTGGCCAGGTTGGATAAGTCAATGATGCGTGAAATAGTATTGATCCACGAAAAAAAACCTGCGGCAATGTTGTCCATGCCTTTGATGTAGCAAACCTCAGTTGTGAATTGGGAGTCTAGATCAAAGTGATGGAAATGCCAAGGGGGTGGGTCCTCGGGGTGGTTGCAGTAAGCATCTGTGAGTGGTTTGTGATCCGTGAGGATGAACGAGCAACCCTCCATGTCAGGGCGGAAGTGTTTGACAGCCTCGTAAACCACAAGGAGTTATTGAAATCAGAGTATTTCTTCTGAGTTGTTAATAGTTTTTTATAGAAGAAATGAAGAGGGGAAACCATGTCTGCCTTGTGTTGCTGTAGTACCACTCCCACTGCAATGTCACTGGCGTCCATTGTGATAAACAACTTGGCCGAGGGGTTGGGGTGGGCAAGTGTCACGGCATGAGCTAAAGAAGTCTTTAATGCATTGAAAGCCTCCAGCATAGGTGCAGTCCAGCAAATGGGTTTTAGTCCTGAAGTCTGTGTACCCAACAGTGAGTCTATCAGTGGGGCCTGCACAGCGGTGACAGAAAGCAGTTTATGATGGTAGTAATTTATTGTGCCCAGGGAATGTCAGAGTTCTTTGTAAGTAGCCAGGGGCAGCAGTGAAGTGATGGTGTGCATGCAAGATTTGGGAGGCTGTATTCCGTCGGTGGAGATGGGGTAACCCAAGAAAGTGAGGGAAGACTGACGTAACTGGAATTTTTCTTTGTTGACCTCAACGCCATTGGAGTTCAAGGCCTGGAGGACCATGGATAAATGATTTTCATGTTCCTCAGCTGACTTGCTGAAAATGAGTATGTCATCCAGATATGCGAAGCAAAACTTGGACTGTCGTAAGATTGAGTCAATGAAACGCTCCCATGTTTGCGCTCCATTTTTTAGGCCGAATGGCATGAAGTTGTATTGGAACAAACCAAGCAATGTGGTAATAGCTGTTTTAGGGATGTCATCCAGCACTACGAGAATCTAGTGGTAGGCACATTTATGGTCAATAACACTGAAGATTGTAGCACCCGATAACATATGAGCGAAATCATTTATGTTAGGCACGGGGTAATTGTCCATGACAGTACGAGCATTAAAAGTCTGTAGTCACTGCACATTCAGAAAGAATCATCATGTTTGAGGACGAGGTGGGTCAGTGAAGACCAATCACTGTCTGACGGTTGCAGGATACCAGCCTCCAAAAGTTCACTAATTTGCTGCCAGGCTGCTAGCAACTTAATAGGGTTGAGGCATCTAACCTTGTGCCTAATAGGAGGCCCAGCAGTGGTAACTATCTTGTGTGTCATTCTGTCAGTGACAGAAGAAACTAAGAACAGCACATGAGACTAATCAGTGTCCTTATGCGAAGTTTTTGGATGGGTAGGGCGTGACAAGGTGTAGCCATTAGTGCGAGTGGGAAAAAGGCAGCACCAAAGTCATATGTCTAGTATGTGAGCATGGCGTGTGCTTGTTTGGAGAGGGCAGCTGGGTGCGCAGTGCGGAGCGGGTCGGAATGCCCGGCGACTGTCTGCTGTCAACCTGACATGGGTGAGAGAAACGTTGGCATCGCGTGTGGAACAGTGATGGCCGCCAAGTCACATGGCTGGCGTGCGAGAGCAGGGTAATGTTTATCAACACGTGGGGCAGCTGCCTGTGCGGTGGGCATGGTCGTATCGCGTGTGCGACTGTTATTAGAAGCACTGTCTGACACATATGGCAATGAACGTGGCAAGCGCGTCGGGGATGTGGAGTCTACCAAATGTGGATTGTCACATGCAATTAATGTTTTTGGACTAACCTGGTGTCTGCTGGAGAAACATGATTATGTGGTGGGACTGTGGACTGCAGTTTCAGCAGCGAGGTATGAGCCGCGACACGCTAGTTGTAAGTTTGTGCTATTCATTGTTTCAGCTCGTCATTTTCCTGCTGAGTTGTGCTGCTGAGTCGTATTCTGACAGTATGTTAGTGATGCAGCTCACAATGTCGCCTGCGAAGGCAGGGCACTCGCGTACCAACTCACATGTCGTGAGAGAAACAAAATGTGGAACGTGAGTGCAGGAGCACAGTATCTGAGTGTTAGTGGGATGGTGTAGCACTGAGCCCTGAACTATGTTAGGAGAGAGTTTCTTATGGGACAAAAAATCCGTACCGAGAATTGGTTCATCGATGTCGGCAATGTTGAAAGTCCACAGAAAACACAGAGAAGGAGATAGGTGCACCGTAACTTTGACAGAGCCTGAGGTTTGTAATGTTGATGTGTTGACAGCTCATAGAATTAACTTCATTGGTGGAAAGATGGGGGAGCCATCAATGTAGGTATGATAGACATGTCAGCACCAGTGTCGACTAGGAAAACAGGCTGTGACGAAATGTCACTCACATACAAATGACGGCTTGGCCAGGCAGATGAGTGGAGAGAGTGCAATGTTTGAGGATGCCCATGAGGTTCCCAGCAGGACTTGGCGTCTTTCAGGTCCTGCGGTTGGCGTTTGGGTGCTGGAAAGGTAATCAGCACTTCTTGGCATTCTCACCAAAAATCTTGTGGTGCTGGCAGTACGGATGAGCTGGATGCAGTGGTGGTGGTGACTGCGGCAGTGGAGGAGGCTTGTCCTCGTTGATTTGTTCCAGCATGTATACCGGCACATATGGTGCATGGGCGATCCTGGAGTGCTCAGACGGAGGAGTGAGCAAGTGTATACTGCCAGGCAAAATAGAAGACACGGAAGTGGAGTGAGCCCTGGCTCTGCCAGCAGATGGCCAATAAGCAGGAGCAGTTGTGCCAACTAGCTGTGAGTGGTGTGCTAGTTGGTGTTGTCGTAGCAATGAATACAGTTGGTCTGCGATGCAGTGATGAGAGCCAATTGAC
Organism: Schistocerca nitens; assembly: GCF_023898315.1. NCBI lineage: Eukaryota > Metazoa > Arthropoda > Insecta > Orthoptera > Acrididae > Schistocerca > Schistocerca nitens. The sequence goes on from NC_064621.1 coordinate 487,079,701, forward strand.
TCGAAGGAGTGCAGTAGCAGGTGGATCTGTAGGTTGGTAAGCAATTTGGCAGACCACATCACCCACAGAGCGACGTCCGGTATGGTATGCTCACTCACAAGTAACCGAAGGCAGCGCCAGAGTTGTGATGGAGTTCAGTCCCCCAGGTGTTCCTTGTACAAGATCTCGATGATTAATTCTTGTGGTGAGCAAGCGAGTCATTCCATGATCGTTTTCTTCGCAAACTTGTACTTCGGTGGAGGTAGTGGCGAGAGGAGTAGATCACAAATTAAATCCGAGTGATCATGGAGGTGCGTGGTGAGACATAGGAATTTGGAATTGTCGTCAGACATGTGATGTAACTCGAAAAGATCCTCAACCAGCGCAAACCATGACACAGGGTTGTCTTCGCATAAAGATGGCAGCTTCAACAGATGACCTGGGGGAGGGGACAAAGGCAGCTTCGGTGTCCCTTGGAAAACCGGCTGGTCCGTGGCAGGAAATGCCATACAGCAGGCTGGCACAGTAGGCATGGATGTGTTACTGGCAAGAACATCCATAGCAATGGCAGGTTGCATTGTTCTTGACATGTTGCGAAAACACGACATGGCTGGCACGGTCGGTTCTGTGGGAACGAGCAGTTGGGCGATATGTGTAGGGGTCCCAAAAACTGGACTGTAGGTTACAGGTACTGATTTGAATTTGCCCACCTCAGAAATAATGTGGAAGCCTGGCGCGGAAGACACAGACGGAGCTGTACAGAGGCGAGCGGCTGAGCAGTTGGAACCGGGGCCCCCTGCAAGTGGGGGAGGGGGGGGTAGGAGTGGGTGAGTTGGTAACTCGTGTGACAAAATTGTGAGTTCTGCGCACATGTTGAAAACAAGCCCCGTGGGGTCAGACTATAAATTACCGGTGTAACTTGCGGAAGATCAATGCAATGTGGTAAGACGCCCCCGGAAGACGAAATGCCAAAAGATGTACTCTAACCCACGTGGTCAAAAAGTTGAGCAACAGGTCTGGGGTTGTGTGCAAGGAGAATTTTGTACATGAAAATATCCATCGTTAGTCTGCAAATGAGGCAAAACCGGAACAGGTCACAATTGATAGTGGCCGGGTGCGTTTTGTACAAATGGCGGCATTGCACACGGCACGACAGTAACTGTTGTTGCAGCCCGTTGAGAGTCAAAGTACGTGTGCAAATATAGATTGCTTTGAACATTATATGATCGATTGGGAGGTACACAGTTCTGAAAATTATCCACTTCACACTTTACATGTTGGCGAGTACAGGCCGGCGAGATGAAACACGAGTCTATTGTTTGAGTTAATGGTGTAGCACTCTACTGTTGTAGAACAACAAAATTTGAGGTTAACATGGTTGGAGATCACGAATCACTATGGAGTAATGGAGAGCCAGCCATTGTTGAAGAATTGAAGGGGCCCAGTGGTCGTAGCTGGGCTTCCAAATCTTCGAACAAATCATTGGGTGAGGTGGCCCTGGCGGCATGCACATAACCTGTTGATTTACAACATCCAGCACAGAAGTCATGGAAGACTTAGAAACTTCGGGGTCACCAGTATGGGAACAGGATACGAGTAGCAGTATATGGAATAAACTGTCCCCCTAATATCTGCACACACACATATATTTCGACAGTTATCATACACGTGCACACAGTACAAGGTATAAGGACAGACTGAATTAACATGGCGGCTCGGATGAGTGACCTGAGTCCCAAATATTAATGTTGTCTGTGGTCGATATGACCTATCAACAGCACAAGTTGTTTTGAAGATGGTTTCAGCTGCTTAAGTTATTCCTGCTTGTGCAACTGTTCCGTAATGTTTTAATTTTGCATTTGTGGCCATGCTGCTTTTGTTGTATGTGTTTTAGGTAATTTAATTTGCTTTATTCAGTTTTGCTGTGATGGTTTCTCATTTAGATTGTAAGTTACCATTTCATCTAAATATTTACATTAATCAACAATTTTGTTTTCTTGTTCACCTATTGTAATTTTCTTTGCAAGTGATGGGTCAGTTAGCATAATCTCTGTTTTTTCAAATGATTTTCTGAGGCCAGTTTTCTATGCTATTCTTGTAGTGATTTAACTTGTTGCCTGGTTTCTTTAATGTTGTTGGCTAGGAGAGCAAAATCACCGGCAAATCCCAAGCTGTTCAAACTTATATCATTTTTAGCACTTCCCATTCTTATGTTCTTTGGATTATCCTTCTACCATTCTCTCATTATATACTCCAGGCCACAGTTGAACAGCAATGGTGATAGTCAGTCACCTCATTTTATGCCTGCTTTTATAAGGAATAGTTCAGAAATTTCTCCTCTAAACTTTGCTTTCGATTTGATATTGGTTGGAGTGAGTCCTGCTAATGTAATTAAATTTGGATGGAGTCCCAAATTCCTTAAAATTTTTTAGTACTGAAAGTCTATGGAGACAGTCATATGCCTTCTTAAAATCTACAAATGTTATTACAAGAGGTTTGTTTTATTTCATGTAGTATGTCCTAATCAATTTTAGACTAATCATCTGCTCTGCACGGCTCCATGGTGTGAAACCTCTCTGGTATTCCCCAAACTCCTGATATAGCTGTTCCTTGACTCTTCCATATAGGATCTTGGATAAAATCTTGTATGTGCAGTCTAGGAGAGAGTTTCCTCTGTAGTTGTCTGGATTGCTCTTATCCCCAATCTTGTGTAGTGGGTGGGTGATGGCTGTGGTCCAATGTTTGGAGAACTGTTCTTGCCATTAGGAAAGTGTCTGATTCCACCCATTTGCTTTGACCCATGACGTCATGAATGTAGCAGAAATGCTTGCTTCCATCATACACAAAATGGTGATGATGACATCACTATGTACACATGCCAACAAATGTGAACAAAAATAATAACAACACTTGAACTTCTCACTCCAACTATAAATATATAACAATACAAAACATTACACCATCCTTTGAATATGTCTACTTGTGTCTGTATATGTGTGGATGGATATGTATGTGTGTGCGAGTGTATACCCGTCCTTTTTTCCCCCTAAGGTAAGTCTTTCCGCTCCCGGGATAGGAATGACTCCTTACCCTCTCCCTTAAAACCCACATCCTTTCGTCTTTCCCTCTCCTTCCCTCTTTCCTGACGAAGCAACCGTTGGTTGCGAAAGCTTGAATTTTGTGTATATGTTTGTGTTTGTTCGTGTGTCTATCGACCTGCCAGCACTTTCGTTTGGTAAGTCACATAATCTTTGTTTTTAGATATATTTTTCCCACGTGGAATGTTTCCCTCTATTATATTCATATCATTAATTTGAACCCAACAATTACGTTTGTTATTGTCACTGTTGCATTTCGAAATATTTTCTGCTGTCTTATTTTCTCTTTCTGTTTTTGCCAGTAGTTTCACTTTGTATTCACCTTCTCCTTTTTACCGTAATCTACTATACAATTTTATCCCGCCTATATATACTCAATAACATGTAACTCACTTCCAAATCATAACCAAAAAATTTTTTCCGCTTTCAACACTACCGCTGCTATAAAATCCATTGTTTCTAGTTCACAAACAGTTCCTTTCACCTATTAAACAACCATTTCGGTTAGTTCTAATAATTTTTGCTTTATTTCCATTTCCATTTTTCCCACATCACTGATAATTTTTAGCCACTTCCCACGGGTTTTAACGTCATTATTTCTTCGTCTCACAATTGTTACCCTCATTTTCATAATCTGCCACCACAAAACCACTCCTTTTAATACATTTACACGCAGTTTTTTCGAAATTTTCCCGAATTTCTCCACCCTTTTACGTGTTTTGGCGGCAACACAACCATCTAAACTTTGTGCACATTGTTGTCTACCAACCCAAGTTTGGCCCAAACTCTTTGCCTTTGAATATGTCTGCTTGTGTCTGTATATGTGTGGATGGATATGTATGTGTGTGCGAGTGTATACCCGTCATTTTTTCCCCCTAAGGTAAGTCTTTCTGCTCCCGGGATTGGAATGTCTCCTTACCCTCTCCCTTAAAACCCACATCCTTTCGTCTTTCCCTCTCCTTCCCTCTTTCCTGACGAAGCAACCGTTGGTTGCGAAAGCTTGAATTTTGTGTATATGTTTGTGTTTGTTCGTGTGTCTATCGACCTGCCAGCGCTTTCGTTTGGTAAGTCACATCATCTTTGTTTTTAGATATAAATAAATAAAAATAAAAAAAATCATCTGGAATTCTGAAAAGTGAAACTGGATATTTCCTGTGACCAATGTAGCTCAAACAAAGCTCTTGATACCAAAAAACCAACACCCTTGACTACAAAAAACTAAATTGGACATTTCCCTTGGCCTATATAACTGAAACAAAGCCTTCAGTACCAAAAAAACAAACACTTACAGCTCCATAAAGTGTAATCGAACATTTCCACTAACCTATATTTTTCCCGAGGGCATGCAGCTTTACTGTATGGTTAAATGATGATGTCGTCCTCTTGGGTAAAATATTCTGGAGGTAAAATAGTCCCCCATTCGGATCTCCGCGTGGGGACTACTCAAGAGGACGTCGTTATCAGGAGAAAAAAAACTGGCGTTCTACGGATCGGAGCATGTAATGTCAGATCCCTTAATCAGGCAGGTAGGTTAGAAAATTTAAAAAGGGAATTGGATAGGTTAAAGTTAGATATAGTGGGAATTAGTGAAGTTCGGTGGCAGGAGGAACAAGACTTTTGGTCAGGTGAACACAGGGTTATTAATACATAATGAAATAGAGGTAATGCAGCAGTAGGTTTAATAATGAATAAAAAAATAGGAGTGCGGGTAAGCTACCACAAACAGCATAGTGAACGCATTATTGTGGCCAAGATAGATACGAAGCCCATGCCTACTACAGTAGTACAAGTTTATATGCCAACTGGCTCTGCAGGTGATGAAGAAATTGATGAAATGTATGATGAGATAAAAGAAATTATTCAGGTAGTGAAGGGAGACCAAAATTTAATAGTCATGGGTGACTGGAATTCGAGAGTAGGAAAACGGAGAGAAGGAAACATAGTGGGTGAATATGGATTAGGGAAGAGAAATGAAAGAGGAAGCCGTCTGGTAGAATTTTGCACAGAGCATAACTTAATCATAGGTAACACTTGGTTCAAGAATCATAAAAGAAGGTTGTATACATGGAAGAATCCTGGAGATACTAAAAGGTATCAGATAGATTATATAATGGTAAGACAGAGATTTAGGAACCAGGTTTTAAATTGTAAGACATTTCCAGGGGCAGATGTAGATTCTGACCACAATCTATTGGTTATGAACTGCAGATTGAAACTGAAGAAACTGCAAAAAGGTGGGAATTTAAGGAGATGGGACCTGGATAAACTGAAAGAACCAGAGGTTGCAGAGAGTTTCAGGGAGAGCATAAGGGAACAATTGACAGGAATGGGGGAAAGAAATACGGTAGAAGGGGAATGGGTAGCTCTGAGGGATGAAGTAGTGAAGGTGGCAGAGGATCAAGTAGGTAAAGAGATGAGAGCTAGTAGAAATCCTTGGGTAACAGAAGAAATATTGAATTTAATTGATGAAAGGAGAAAATATAAAAACGCTGTAAATAAAGCAGGCAAAAAGGAATACAAACGTCTCAAAAATGAGATCAACAGAAAGTGCAGAATGGCTAAGCAGGGATGGCTAGAGGACAAATGTAAGGATGTAGAGGCTTATCTCACTAGGGGCAAGATAGACACTGCCTATAGGAAAAGTAAAGAGACCTTTGGAGAAAAGAGAGCCACTTGTATGAATATCAAGAGCTCAGATGGAAACCCAGTTTTAAGCAAAGAAGGGAAAGCAGAAAGGTGGAAGGAGTATATAGATGGTCTATACAAGGGCAATGTACTTGAGGACAATATTATAGAAATGGAATAGGATGTAAATGAAGATGAAATGGGAGATACGATACTGTGTGAAGAGTTTGGCAGAGCACTGAAAGACCTGAGTTGAAACAAGGCCCCGGGAGCAAACAACATTCCATTAGAACTACTGACGGCCTTGGGAGAGCCAGTCCTGACAAAACTCTACCATCTGGTGAACAAGATGTATGAGACAGGCGAAATACCCTCAGACTTCAAGAAGAATATAATAATTCCAATCCCAAAGAAAGCAGGTGTTGACAGATGTGAAAATTACCAAACTATCAGTTTAATAAGTCACAGCTGCAAAATACTAACGCAAATTCTTTACAGACGAATGGAAAAACTGCTAGAAGCTGACCTTGGGGAAGATCAGTTTGGATTCCGTAGAAATGTTGGAACACGTGAGGCAATACTGACCTTACAACTTATCTTAGAAGCTAGATTAAGGAAAGGCAAACCTACGTTTCTAGCATTTGTAGACTTAGAGAAAGCTTTTGACAATGTTGACTGGAATACTCTCTTTCAAATTCTGAAGGTGGCAGGGGTAAAATACAGGGAGCGAAAGGCTATTTACAATTTGTATAGAAAGCAGATGGCAGTTATAAGAGTCGAGGGACATGAAAGGGAAGCAGTGGTTGGGAAAGGAGTGAGACAGGGTTGTAGCCTCTCCCCGATGCTATTCAATCTGTATATTGAGCAAGCAGTAAAGGAAACAAAAGAAAAGTTTGGAGTAGGCATTAAAATCCATGGAGAAGAAATAAAAACTTTGAGGTTTGCCGATGACATTGTGATTCTGTCAGACACAGCAAAAGACTTGGAAGAGCAGTTGAATGGAATGGACAGTGTCTTGAAAGGAGGATATAAGATGAACATCAACAAAAGCAAAACAACGATAATGGAATGTAGCCAAATTAAGTCTGGTGATGCAGAGGGAATTAGATTAGGAAATGAGACATTTAAAGTAGTAAATGAGTTTTGCTATTTGGGGAGCAAAATAACTGATGATGGTCGAAGCAGAGAGGATATAAAATGTAGATTGGCAATGGCAAGGAAAGCGTTTCTGAAGAAGAGAAATTTGTTAACATCGAGAATAGATTTAAGTGTCAGGAAGTCATTTCTGAAAGTATTTGTATGGAGTGTAGCCATGTATGAAAGTGAAACATGGATGATAAATAGTTTGTACAAGAAGAGAATAGAAGCTTTTGAAATGTGGTGCTACAGAAGAATGCTGAAGATTAGATGGGTAGATCACATAACTAATGAGGGGGTATTGAATAGAATTGGGGAGAAGAGGAGTTTGTGGCATAACTTGACTAGAAGAAGGGATTGGTTGGTAGGACATGTTCTGAGGCATCAGGGGATCAAAAATTTTAGCATTGGAGGGCAGTGTGGAGGGTAAAAATTATAGAGGGAGACCAAGAGATGAATACATTAAGCAGATTCAGAAGGATGTGGGTTGCTGTAAGTACTGGAGATGAAGAAGCTTGCACAGGATAGAGTAGCATGGAGAGCTGCATCAAACCAGTCTCAGGACTGAAGACCACAACAACAACAACAACAACATATAGTTCTTGATGCCTACCGGCAAACCACAAATAAAATAACCACAACCACAAGCTGCATGCTTCTACATAACTCACAAAACACCACGAAAACCAAAACAACTCAAAAACCCACATATTCACTAGATCAATTAAATCACAACTGAAATGCATTATTGTGAAAAGGAAAGTTGCCAGTCACCATATAGCTGATATGCTGAGTCGCAGACAGGCACCACAAAAAGACTGTCACAAATATCCTTTTGGCCAGTAAGGCCTTCATCAAAATTAGATGACAACACACACACATACACACTCACACAAATGCAACTCACACTCACATGACTGCAGTCTCAGTCAACGGAGGCCACAGTGCGAGCAGCAGCACTAGTGCATGATGGGAGTGGCAACTGGGTGGGATAAGGAGAAGGCTGTGGCTGGGAGCGGAATGGATAGTAGGGTAGTGGTGGTGGATATTGACATGCTGTTGGGGACTGCACAGTGGCAAGGCGGAAAGAGAATAAGGTAGCTATGTGCAGTCAGGAGGTTAGACGGGGGGCAGCGGAGAGGTGGGGAGAGGGATAGCAGAAAATGAGAGAAGTAAAAAGACCAGGTGCAATGGAGAAATGAGGGCTGTGTAGCACTGGAATGGGAACAGAAAAGGGGCTGGATGGGAGAGGACAATAACTAACGAAGATTGAGGCCAGGAGGGTTACAGGAATGTAGGTTATATGCAGGAAAAGTTCCAAACTGCGCAATTCAGAAAAGCTGGTGTTGGTGGGAAGCATACATATGGCACAGACTGTGAAGCAGTCATTGAAATGAAGGTTGTCATGTTTGGCAGTGTGTTCAGCAATGGGGTGATCCACTTGTTTCTTGGCCACAGTTTGTTGGTGGCCATTAATGCGGACAGACTGCTTGTTGGGTGTCATGCCCACATAGAAAGCAGCACAATTGTTACAGCTTAGCTTATATATCACATGACTGTTTTTGCAGGTAGCCCTGCCTTTGATGGGATAGGTGATGTTTGTGACCGGACTGGAATAGGTGGTGGCGGGAGGATGTATAGGACAGGTCTTGTATCTAGGTCTATTACAGGAATATGAGCCATGAGGTAAGATGTTGGGACCAGGAGTTGTGTAGAGATGGATGAGTATATTGTGTAGGTTTGGTGGACGGCAGAATACCACTGTGAGAGAGGTGGGAAGGATAGTAGGCAGGACATTTCTCATTTCATGGCATGACAAGAGGTGGTCAAAACCCTGGCAGAGGATGCAGTTCAATTGCTCCAGTCCTGGGTGGTACTGAGTTACAATGGGAATGATCTTCTGTGGCCAGACAGTGGGACTTTGTGAGGTTGTGGGAGACTGGTAAGATAAGACACAGGAGATTTGGTTTTGTACAAGCTTGGGAGGATAATTGTGGTTTGTGAAGGCTTCAGTGAGGCCCTCGGCATACTTCGAGAGGGACCGCTCGTCACTGCAGATGCAATGACCATGGGTGGCTAAGCAGTATGGAAGGGATTTCTTGGTATAGAATGGGTGGCATTTGTCAAAGTGGTGGTATTGCCGGTGGTTGGTAGCTTTGATACGGATGGAGGTACTGATGTAGCCAACTAAAAAACCATATCTATAAAATTACTACCCACAACAGCCTTCCCCCCCTCCTCCCCCCCTCCCCCCCCCCCCCCACACACACACAAACACTCACACACAAACTGCACACTCCTATATAACTCACAAAACGCCACCGAAATCCTAAAAACTATGATTGTTTTTTAAAACCAGACAGGTGGAAATGGATGCTTCCAATGACCCTTGTCCTGTTGTACAGTTTTTTTGTTAGTGCCTTGTGTAAGGAGGTCTTGAATGTGTCACTTGAATATTTTCAAATTTCAACAAAACCCTGATCTCCTCCACATGCCTTATAATTTTTTTTTTTTTACTTTGAGAATTCTTTCTACTTCTTGGGAAGTGGGGGAGGGAGGGGGGGGGGGAGGGGGTCTAATTTGTTAGGTTTGGTTTTAATTGGGGAATTGAGATCAGTTTTTAAGAGTTATTTTCAGTTCAAAAGTTTATTAAATACTTTTGCCATGATTTCAACATTTTCTTTATTTCTGTGTATCATTCTTCAATCTTGATCTTTCAGTTTTAGCCTCAGGGGCTCATGTTGTTGTAGATGTTTTGCTATAAATATCTTCTATGGAGTTTATTATGTCTTTATGGATCCTCTCTTAATTCACGTAACGTTTTGTGTGTGAATTTTTTTTCCTTTCATTTTTGAGGTTGATGGCATTTTCTTCCATTTTGTTTGTTCTAAACTTTAACCAAGCTTGGTATCTTTCTTCACAGAATTTGTCACATGCTGGAGTCCATCAAGTATGTTTTCTTCATGGGTCCAAGTGAGCTAAATCTTGGCTTGTTTCTTGAGACTTGGTACCAGTTCTTTTAAATCGACTGTTATTTTAATGAATTGTGTTATTTGTTGGTATTTGTCATTTTTAATTTACATCTACAGATTCTTCTATTCTCTGCAAACCACCATGAGGTGCATAGCGGTGGGTACATTCCATTGTACCAGTTATTAGGTTTTCTTCCTGTTCCATTCGCATATGCCACATGGGAAGAATGATTGAATGCTTCTGTGTGTGCAGTAATTATTCTAATCTTATCCCCATTATCCCTATGTGAGCAATATGTAGAGGGTTATAGTGTACTCCTAGAGCAGTCATTTAAAGCCTGTTCTTGAAACTTTGTTAATAGACTTTCTCAGGATAGTTTATGTCTGTCTTCAAGAGTCTTCCAGTTCAGTTTCTTCAGTATGTTTGTGACACACTACCGTTCATTAAACAGACCTGTGACTGCTCATGTTGCCCTTCACTGTATACGTTAAATATCCACTGTTAGTCTTATCTGGTACAGGTCCCACACACTTGAGCAAAATTCAAGAACCAGTTGCACTAGTGATTTGTAAGCAATCTCCTTTGTACACTGATCGCACTTCCCCAGTATTCTACCACTCAACTGAAGTCTACCATCTGTTTTACCCATGACAGCTCCTATGTGATCATTCTGTCTCATATCCACACAAAGAATTACACACTGGTATATGAGTTGGCCAATTCCAACAGTGACTCATTGATATTATAGGATACTATGCTTTTTTCATTTTGTGAAGTGCAAACTTTTACATTTCTGAACATTTAGAGCTAGTTCCCAATCTCTGCACCACGTTGAAATTTTATCAAGATCTGACTGAATATTCATGTAGCTTCTCTCAGATAATATTTCATTACAGATAACTGTATCATCTGCAAAAAGCCTGATTTTACTATTAATATTGCCTTCTAGGTCATTAATACACAGAATGAACAGCAAGGGTCCCAACACATTTCCCTGGGGCAAACCCAAAGTTACTTTCATTCATTCATTCATTCATTCTATATTGATCCACTGACTCATTTAGTGTACAGAGAGTACTACATGATATGGGACTAGTCATTATAGTAGTTCTACATCTGATTACGACTCTCCATCTGAGATAGCACATTGTGTCCTTTCTACCAAAAAGTCCTCAATCCAGTCACAAATTTCACTTAATGCCCTATATGATCATAATTTTGACAGTAGATATAGGTGTGGTACTGAGTCTAATGCTATTACCTCTTTTGTAGATGGGTGTGACCTGTGCTTTTTTTCAAGAGCTGAGTACGGTTTTTCATTCACGGGATCAACAATAGATTATAGTTAGAAGCCAGGCTAACTCAGCCATAAATCTAGTATAGAATCTGAAAGGGTTTCCATTGATCCCTGGGTCTTTGTTCGGTTTTCACAAATTCGGCTGTTTCTCAACACCATTGACACTGATTTTATTTCATTCATCTTTTCAGTGGTATGAGGATTAAGTTGAGGCAATTCTCCTGGGTTTCCTTTTTTAAAGGAAAATTTGAAAACATAGTTCAGCATTTCAGCTATTGCTTTGCTATCCTCAATTTCAGTTCCTGTCTCATCCACTAGGGGCTAGACACTAACTCTGGCACTACTAACAGCATTTATAAATGACCAGAAGTTCTTTGGATTCTGTGAAAGATCACTTGACAATATTCTACTACCATAGTCATTAAGGCACCAACCGTTGCTCTCTTGACAGCCAAATATGTTTCATTCAGCATCTCTCTATCTATATCCCTATGCATTTTTTACACCTATTATGCAGTACTCTCTGTTTCTTTAGAAGTTTCTTTACAGTGACTATATACCATGGAGGTTCCCTCCCCTTATGAACTCTTCTACTGGGTACACATCTATCCAGTGCATGGTCTACTATTCCTGTAAACTTGAGCCAGAGTTCCTCTACATGCTCCTGTGCTGAAGGTTTCAAGTTACTCATTGAGATATGACACTACTGACTTTTTATCTAGTTTACTGAACATATTACAATCAGCTGATGCAGGTCATACCTCCTTCTTGTTTTATTAGTTTTTTCATTCTTGTTCTTTAATTGAGTGAATTTGATTTTAAATGTAACTAAGTAGTGGTCTGAGCCTGTGTGTTCTCCTCTCAATACTTTAATGCTGTAGATTTCCTTGTGAAAAATTTTGTCTATACCGATGTGGTCTGCTGCCACTTCGCCTCCACCAGAGAGTGTGTTTCCATGTTTTAAGTTTATTTGGCTTTGCTTGAAGAATATTGACTTACATATAAGGTTGTGTTTTCTGCAGAGCTCTGCAAGTCTTTGACCTTTCATGTTTGTAAAGTTATGTGGACCCCATCTTCCAATTATATCTTTATATTTCCTTTCTTTTCCCAGTTGTGTGTTGAAGTCTCCCAATAAGGTTTTTACATTCCATTTATTTATTCTGTTCACAATTTGTCTGCAAGGGCCCCCAAATTTATCCTCCTTATCTTTTGTTTTTGTTAGATTTTTTTCATTTGTAGCAGCATGAGCATTTATAATTGAGTAGGTTTTATTAATTTTTTTAAAAGTAAGAATTCAATTCTTGATGATGTTGCTTGAAAATCAGTTATTGAATCTATTATTTTTATATTTACAATAAATCCGTTCCAAACTGGGGACATTGCTTCATAACTTCCTGTTCTGGTTTTCCATTATAAATTCTATATCCTCGTGATTTGAACAGGTCCTCTATTGTGTTTCTCATTTCTTGGAGCACCACTATTATAATTGTAGCAGTTCTTTATACTCAACACAATAATACATTATTCTAAATATGTCATTGATTAACATATGATAATATTACATATAAATGGGGGTTGCAAAAAGATTTTGTTAAATGGAAACCTAAGCTTCACTGTGGGAAGAGTCATAACTATACTGGGCAGCGTATTGCAGATCCTTTTCATATGGTACTTTCCTGTAGTCGTTGATGTATCATTTTTCTTTATTTCTGGTACTGTACTGATGGAAACAAGGATATACGTTGGGATGCAGTCTTTAAACAAACAACATACACTAGCTTTTAGAACATAAACATTTTATTGTGGTCAGCACACGAGTTTTTGGAAACAAAACATAACGTAATTTCTTAAATTTAGCTTCAGAGATGATTATAATTACATCAAAACGTCACTTGCATGTAATCCATATGTGCATGTGATTACATTTATAGATAGATATAGCGAACTGAGATAGATCTTTGCAGCAACTGCAAATGCAGTATCCCTGCCAGGGTATCTTTCACCCACATCTTGTAGAACTCTTGGTGTCTGCTTGGGTGATGTAGTAAGTTCTCCATGATATTTCATCAGACAGACTCACTGCCATCTTCAGGTGATTCCAGACAACTGCTTCTTTGCTCTTCTTGGTATGTTGGCCATTACCCCCTTTGTCACTCTGCTCCTCCCTTTACCTGTGCAGCCACTACAGTGGGTGGTGGCAGTTGTAACTGCCCTGTTAAATTGTTAAAAACTCAGTCAGCTGGTGTTGTATTTTGGAAATGAGAGAGTGAATATCATGTAATACATATTTTGCATGAATCACCATTGTGACAGAGGCAAATGTTAATTATGGAAACTAAGCCACAGAACATTAAGAAATACACTCAACTGACTACACAAAATAAGAGGGCACATACAGTCATGAGCGAGTGGTTCAAAATAAGAATTAACACTGTAAGTCAAATGGGTAATAAGTATAGTTATGTCAGTACACACTCAGATGTATGCGAATGTACAATCAGAATAGAGGCACGTACGGTCCAATTATTGTCATTCCCTGTGGCCTGGGTAGAAAGAATTGTGGTTAAAATTCATTTATTCATCTGAGAAAGAAAATTATCGGACTTTGTAATTAAATGAAAAGAAAGATTGCAGGTTCTGAATGTTGCAGCAAATATGACCTAAATATTGAAATTGACATTGTCGGCCATGAAGGGAAAGAGATGAACACATTCACATACCTTTATTGTTGAGCTGTGCCATCATGAAGATCATAGCCTCCATCTAAATTCTCCTTACAAAATTAAAATAACAATAATCTTCCAGGTTTACAGGAGCTGGGATCCATGGTATCGTAAATGAGAAAATTGTATTGTTTCAGAAGTTGCTTTCATTATTTAGCACAATTTCACTTGAAATTACGCAGCACTTTGTTTATACATCTAACCACTAGGACATGAGAACAATGAAAGGTAACTATTACTAAAAGTAACAAACGAAGAGGTAAATATTATTTTGTCTGTCAGTGTTAAATACTTTTCAAATGAATCTTTGGTATGACAGTCAAATAATTATCTATACATTCATCAATAAGAAAAAATTATTAAGTTTCTTTACAGATTGGTGTATTTTATGCCTCCCCTCCACTGAGAACTGTATCTAGTGTAAACAGAAGTGGGATGACCTATCAGCTGTAGTGGGACATGGGACATTAAGTGGAATCAGCAGCAAAGAGAGAAAATTTTCACCAGACCGGGAATCAAACCCAGGAGCTCCTGCTTACTAGGCATGTGCAGTAACTACTGAACCAACTGGGATGCAACGTTATCACAACTGCATGGACTATCTTGGTACGCCTCATGGCTGATCCAGTATCCCACTGAGCACCACCTATCTGCAGCCCCTGTCCATTATATTCCTGTTCACTATTTAGAGATTCCCACAGGAGGTCAGATGTATTGGTGCATTTGCACTGAATAAAGCGGATCAGTTGCCCAGCCAGGCTTGGCGCAGCTGATTCCACTTAATGTCCCGCTGCAGCTCATAGCAGTCATCCCCCTTCAATTTACATATTGTGCTTCACAACTGTGGGATCTGCATGGTGTCTGTTCTTTTAAAGGAACAGACACCATGCATTCAAATAATATATCTCTAGCATTTACACTATCACTGTCAAGTGCAGAACTCACCATACAGAGATGCCTTTCTTTTTCTAGTCTACTGCAGTACTTCACACTTGACTTGACAGCACGCCCATATATCTTTGTTAATTAGACCATATTGGACCCTGATCTCAATTGCTTCTTTAATCATGCAATCCCAAAGGAGGAGAACTGCCTAAGTATCTTGGTTTTGCTGTAATATATATTATGGACTGTTTTTATACCACACTCGCCATGGTTGATTTGGTGTCCCGGTGTAATTCAATGTGGTGTTTATGAACACCGCATTGTTCTTCTGCCATGTGTATATTTTCCCCATATATGCTTTACCACACTGACACGGGATTGGGTAGACCCCTGGTTTATGAAAGTGTAGATATCTTTTACTGAACCTAGGAGTGTCAAGGTTTTAGAAAGTGGGCAAAATATACATTAGTGTTATTTTGCTTGAAGATACTACTGGCTTTTCTGGAAATATTGCCAAAAAATGGGATGCATCCTAGTGATTTATGCTCCTCTGATTGTTCCTGCTCTTGTTTAGTGCAGTCTATTTAAAAACATGCCTTATTTGTTTGCTTCTCTACTCATTTGTTCAGAATTTCATCTCCAGGTGCTTTAGCTCAGTTGGAAGGTGGTCTTGGTCAAAGATGAAACATTTACTGTGAACAAGTATGCATTAAATGCCTTCACTCTAAGACTTGTAGTGATTATGGGACACATGTAGCTATAAGCCACTGCATGTAGGTTTTCTGTAAACACTGTGTCCCAGTTTGCCATCTGGTTTATGTTTCACTAGGACAGCAAAAAATGGGAGGGTACCATCCTGTTCCACTGCTGTGGTAATGGTTGACATATACAGGATGCTGACAAGAGTGGAGCAGCAGTCATTGGGAACCACCTGAAGATGGTAACAAGTCTGTTTGCCAAAATATCATGGAGAACTTATGACATTATCTGAGCAGACACCCAGCAATTCTACAGGTTAGAAATACACTGCGAAAACATCAGATCACATTTCACCCATACCCAACAAAACACTATCAAGTGGTTATTGGAGGATAATTTTTGTGTGAATCTAGTGTAGGAGCCCGTCAGATGCAGCTTCCTATGTGAATGTAGATAGTCGAGTGGCAGTGTGGTGGTGGAGTCATGTGGAACACTGGGATGCTAATGAGACATCATTCAATTAACAATCATTTATTTCTGAGAGTTTTACAATCACTCTGTCTTCTACACAATGCAGCCTGGTGGTTGCCATGCTCAGTCCACATTGTATGGAGGCAGAGGGTAATGTGTCAGCACCTGGCGAGGAAGTTGCCAGTGCAGGTCCCTGGCAATTTCTGAGATCAGTGCAGCAGCCCCGTTGTAGGAGAGTACAGCAGCTGACCCACTGAAGCAGCTCAGTGTGGCTGTGGATGTCTGTCAGAGCCTCAGCGCTCTCACTGAGTTAAACTGCACTCAGGCTCAACCTCAGTACTTGTAGTACCTGAGAGTGGTGGCACAGGCAACCTGCACCCAAGTTGAACATCTTGCAGATGGGCAGATTGGTGCTTCACCCATGGAAGATTGGCCTGGCCTTCATCTTCAGGTTGTCATAGGTGTGACCAGCAGTAATGCAGCTTGCAGAGTTGCAGTCCCATCCATATTCAAATGGCTGTGGACTTGTAGCTTGTAACTAATGGGACAGCCTCCTGTAGCATTACTTTCCCTCAACAGTAGTTGTCAATACCAGTTTCTTTTATATATAATTTTATACACAGTATTTTATATCTCAAGCTAAAATTTATGAGAAGGAATTACTTTATAAAATATTTTAGTTTCAATGTTATAATCAATAAGTGCTAGTTCTGGATGAACAGTTAAAATTATTTTTTTAGAAACACTTGAAGTTATGAATTATTTGGACACTTAAAATTTCTCTTATTAATTATGCAATTCTGTACTGTTTACTATGTTTATTTATGGATTCATTTATGAAATAATAATTGAAATTAATAATGTCATGAAAACTAATAGGAATTTATTTGTTAAGGAAAATTGTAAACCCTTTGGAAAATTGTTATTTCCACAGAGGGTAAGTCATAAGCTTGCCTCTGATGTGATCAGATGCATTTTCATATAATAGGCACAAACAATGTAATTTTGGCTTTGTTAATGTGAAAAATCAAAATATTGTATAATATACTAAAATGTGAGAAAATAAATGGAAAATATATTTACACAAAAAATTCTGCAACAACAATCTTCCAATTTATTTAGTTCAAACCAACCATGAGGACCTTATGTTAGATTTTTAGCTTCAAGAATCAGACCCCTAGACAAGAAGAACTGGCGCCATCTCAGCATGACACGCTAAGTAAACTGGGAAGTTTATTGTAATCTTCACTCCTCTCAAATCTTCATGAAAGCTTTGCTTATTAATTACTTGGACTCTGCATTGTTTAATGTGGACAATAGATGGAAGAAGGAAGGAGGGAAGATATTACAAATGTGGGTGTCATCTGTGGTTAATTGACTTATAATGCAGTTTTGTCTGTTGCTGAAATTGTTTATTTCATTGATTTTTGAAATTTATGTACGAATAAATTTTCGATCACATGGAGCAAAACTGAAGGTTGCTCAACAAAGGATCTTTATACCAACAGTGACGATGCGCTACCAATAATGATGGAATGGATCTAATGAAAGTGAGGAGGACTTTACAACTACAACCAGGGACATCAAAAAGAAAAGATATATATGAACTATTGGCAAAGTTAGTTAGTTTGTGGACTTGTGTGCTTGTTAACAAAATGAATATGGACAAAAACAAAAATGTAATAGAAATAGAACCTGCAGGATCCAGGCAGGACATGTTTGAGCTTAGTGAAATCATAGACATAAAGATACAGTAAAGACAGATATTTTGCAGTTAATTTTGGCAAAACTTGAAGAAATGAAGACAGATAACAATAGCAAAGTTAGTGCAGTTAACGATCAGTTAACTGAAGTAAGAACAGATAATGATAGCAAATTTAGTGGAATAATGAAAGGCTAAATGATCTGCAGACTTCACTACGAGGACTATTAAATAACTTGAAAACTGAAAACAATAGTAAAAAGGACAGGGTAAAAGGTCAGATAGCTCAACTTAGTAATCAAGTTTTAGAGTTAAAAAATGGGTTGTCAGAGGGATTAAAAAGTTTGAATGAAAAAGTTGATGTTTTAGAAAATAATTTTATTGTTTTATAAAATGTGTTTGTACCTGAGTCAGCAAAACAATTAAAGAACATTGATGACATCGGAGTTGAACAGAAGGCCATAGCGGAAAAACTGTGTGAATTGGGAGCTACCACCCAACAAAATGTCCCTAATTTAAACCAAAAAATTTTAAATCTAAAAAACAATATGCAAACTAATGTAGCTGTTTTAGATCAAAAAATTTCAGTGGTTTAGGAAAATTGTATTAACAAAAATCTGTGTGCAAAAAATGATGTTGTGTGGTCAAATACTCCCACCATAAGTTTTCCATCAGATAATTTACATCCACTGGATTTTCTACACCACTGCAGAGATAGGATTGTGCCAGGCATGAATGACAATCAAAAGATTAAATTTGTTAAAAGATTTCTTGAAGGTGAAGCTCTGTCATGGATAAATTTAAATTTAAATCAGTGGGGGACATATCAGATTTTTGAGAAAAGTTTTTTAAAATTTTGGTCTGCAGCAGAATAGGAGTGAATCAAAAGTGAATTTTTGAATGGTGCTAATCATAGGAATAGGGACAGCACATTGAAAGAGTTTTCTAAGAATCAGCTTAAAAAATTAGCAGATCTTGACAAACCATTGGACAAAATGACTTTGATTGATGCACTTAAAAGCAAATTACCAGAAAGATTGCAGTGGGATTTTGTACATGGACTTAACAATTGTCCTGAACAGTTTTTTATGGTGTGTTGACAGGGTGGAGAGGGCAGTAGAAAGAAGCATTTACCATAATAATAGGAATGATAGAAATCACAGTGTCAGTAATCAGAGAAACAGAGATAATAGTAACTTCCATCAGGATGAAAGTGACAGAAAGATAAATTCTGAACGGCAGGGAAGTAATAATGGGAATACCCAAGGGCATTTTAATAGAGGAAACAATCACAAGAGTAACTACTTGGGAAAGAGAAGTATCACAAACCAGAATGTGAGAGTAGTGAGAAGTTTGGTGTAGTATGTTCTAATGATTTCTTCTCTTGGGTGTAAAACAGTGTTGTTGATGGATGTAAGGCAGGTGATGACTGTATTGGGTCTGAACTAGGTGGTATGTTTGATGTAGCTGTGAATGAGAGCTGGGAAGTAACTGAGGTTGGTGAGTCTGAGACTGGTGGCTTATTGCAAATGGTTGTAGGTGAGGTAAGCAACTTTGATGGAGATGACACTTGTATTGTCAATGTTGTTGTTGTTGTTGTTGTTGTTGTTGTTCTTGAAGTAGTATTGGAGGAATATGATGGTGATGAGTTTCATGCTGAACTCAGCACAGAGCGTTGCAGTTTCATTGAGCTGCACCGTCCGTATTGTGGGTGACAATATGCACGCAACTGCCATCTAATGGCACTTTCCTCCTTCTATATTAATTTGTAATGCTAATTTACATTTTTGATTCCCCTTTAAGGCTAGGAAACGTGTCAGTCTGGCGCCCAACATGGTGCCAGACATCATTATTGTTGTGTCAAGTTCCTCATACGGAATGGTCTAATCTAATGTAATTTTTAAGTCTCTTTCAGTATTGCAGTGAATGAGTTTTAAATGTCTGTTAGTGTTACGTAAAAAAGAATAATAAAATATTACAGAAAAATGTTACCATAATAACCAAATATAACTGAACATAATACAAAAATGAAACATTTTTCCTACAAACATAGTAAATACAACAAGTGTAAGTTTATTAACTATCATAAAGTAGAATTCAGATGTATAGAAGTATTATAACATATTAACTACAAGAATATTGGTGACACCAGTTTATCGGTCTTATTAACCAATATAATTAAGACTGAATGATCTCTATGAGTGTGAGTAACAGGCTGTTAATTAAGGATGAAGTTATGCCAGAAACACTGCTTCACATCGGCAACTTAAGAGGCAAGTACAATTTTACTCCAACATAGGTTTAGATTATTGTGTTACAGAACATAACTACAATGATCCCAAAACCAAAATCTTAACATATTACAGAAGATGTACGAAAAATATGTACCATACAAGTCATAATCTATACATATATGAGGACATGGCATACAAATTTTCAGATATGTGGGACATTCTGTCCAAAGACAAATGGTACAAAGTCAAAACTACAACATTACAACAATAAACTGTAGAAATAAGTGCAGAGGCAATGTAAAGAACTAGAATTACAAATTGTGAGTTTATATTTATAAAGTCACAGCTTCAAAATCATCAAAAGAGAAGAAAAAATTCAGAGCCTAAGTGTATGATGAGTGAGCTGACTCAAAAAACTCACAATGATGGGTATTGACCATAAGAATATACTCAACCACAAGTAGGAGTATAGCACAAAATCAATCAGCCACATAAACCAGAGTATGTAAGGATATGTCGACTCATGAAAAGAGAAAATAATGAAAAAATATTAGGGCCTATGCTTACGATGTGGGGACCAACCGATGAATCTAAACCATACCAGGTACAAACCAGCATAAATATTTTGATGCAACCAAATGAATAAAGTTCATAATAATACATCAATAAGTTCAATCATACATAAAGAATAATTAGAGAAGCATCTAGCCTCAATCAATAGTTGCACACTCTCTTTGAGTACACATACACAGTTGCGATAACTAGGGGTACACAAAACAGAGTTAAACATGAGTTTGCACACAACTCAAGTTTCAATTAGATACAATAATGCAGTATTCAGGATAAATACAGGTAATCAGAGTCATTAATAGTTTGGAATGATGACGAAATAGAGTAGCATGAGGAGCAAAATCAGTGTGTGAAATCACAAATGTGTACATCTTGTTATACAGTCTATACACAATTTATGATCACAAATGTAAATATCTTCCAAACTATTTGCTAATTGTTCATACAAACTAAGCTATATTCACATAAACCTAGGAGATTCATTTACAATTGATAAAAAAATACATACTGAATGTTGAGATAAGAACATTCATTGAAATGTCCATTATAATTATCTGGGCTGTTATGCCATGGTCAGTTGATGAATTCTGTGTCGATTCTCAATGTTTTGTCTCCGACTGCGGGAGGCATCTTCAAGGGGGTCTACTGACTAGCGAGCCAGTGGGTGTGTTGGACCTTCCATTGAGCTACGGACCCCCTTGAAGATGTCTCCCGCAGTCGGAGACGAAACGTTGGGAATCGACACAGAATTCATCAACCGACCACAGCATAACAGCCCAGATAATTATAATGGACATGATATTTCTGGCCGTGAAAGTCTACATTTTAGTATTCATTGAAATGTATGACTACTGTCTTAACAGTGCCTAATTTTATCAGATTCTGATAATTATTTAAAACATGATTCATAGAACATATTCCTCAACTTTTTAGGTTTTCACATTTCTATGTTGAACATAACAAATCATCAGTCATAGAACATCACCCTTCCACAGCTTTATTCCCCAGTCAAACAAGATTTAAAGTTACGTAATGTATTGGGAAGTTAATCCCTCTACTTGAAAAAAACCTACATTTATGAGGAATAATACTGTCCATAGCAGTGACTTCTTTTCTAAACAAATAATTCCTTGAAATTTAAATAAATACAAGAATTTTGCATATAGGATAATTTCTTGGCTAACAATTTACAAATTTCAGTCACAAGACTGCTGTAGTTGACAGATGCTTGAGTACATTACCCAGCACCTATGATCTCTTGGAAGTCAACTGGAGCAACAAGCATGCAGCCATACAGGAGTGTGGAAGTGGATCCACATAGATCTTTCAGTTTCCTCCCTTGATTTCTCATCACACACTCCAATGGACAGGTAACTTCCTGTCTTGCTTTCACATTGAATCCTGAAACATTGTTTTATGTACTAAGTATGCTAATGGCATATGTTTTGCCTATCTATGTTGAAAAAATAAGTATTCAGGGTTTATGTCAGAACCGATTAAAAAGTGATCATACATGTGGTACATTAATAAACAGAGCTATATGCAATGAAAAACATGAACTTGCAAGGTAATATACACATATATACTAAAGATAGCTCAAAGTAACATTCACTTGGCAATTAGCAGGTTAAAAGAAATTATGTACACAAGCAAAACAAATTGGACTGCACTGACACAGCATCAAACAAATGCCTACAAAATGATGTACTGACATGAGAGTTCTGTGTTTAACATACGCATGTGTTTGGTTTGCACTTATGAAATTTCAAGATTCTATTCCTAATATTTACAGTACACATTAATAAAATGAGTCTTCACTCAGTTTACCACAACACCCATGACTTTATACAAAAGAATTCCTGACAATGACATTAAATCACTTTTTCTACTGAGTATACAATAATAATAATAATATTTAATACTAATAGCATTCTAAAATCAGAAATCTATCACTAGATATTTATGGCATTGTCACATTTCAAATTTGTAGAAGGATCTACGCATTTAGTTACATGGCTTATATGTATCAAAATCTAAAGCACAAATCTATTACATAACAGAATTATATAGTTTGTATGAATCTGCAAATACAGAGTAGCATAGACTTAAACTCAGTCAGCAGACAAGAAAAATTTTAGAAATCACATTTCCTTACATTCTACATTCCTGACAAAGGAGGAAGAAAAGAAAAGAAGATACTTATGGATCATGTCTATAAGCTTTCAGTTCAGTGATATTTTGTAATCCAAACAACTTCTTAGATTTAGGATACACAAGTCTGTTTGCATTAGGATGCGGTTATAAATACCAAAGAATTTCTTTATCTCAGATGTCAACACTTTAGATTTCTCTTTGGCTTACACCAACACAAGATTTCCTACCTCAAACTTAGAAAATCTACCTTTATCATCATGTTTCTGCTTTCTCATATCCCCCTGCTTTTTCATTGTCTCCCTGACACACTCATCTCTCTCTTGCAGTGACAGATTGTAAGAACTCCTACTTCTCTTAGTTACTCCCCACATTTCCATTTTCTGAATTTCTTTCTCCACATCTTTCCTGTTTGGAAAGGTTGATGATCTCTGAGGTAAAGCATTCACAGATAGCCTTTCACTTTCCCTGGTCTTTCAGTTAACACATTTCTAAACTCCAATAACAAATTCCTAAGTTGTTCCTTTTGTTGGTCATTAAGAGTTTTAGCTTCCCTCACTTTAGAATCTACTATACTTTCAAAATCCTAATCATCAGTCTCATCAAAATTTATATCATCATAAAACATCTGGTACTCACCTTGGTTCACAATATTTTAGAAATATTTACAACTTTTCCCTCGGTTTAAAGTACAGAAATTAGTTTTCACATAAGTATTACTTTTAGGTTCCAAAATAAACCATTCTTTAGTGCTCCATCCAAAACAACCCTCAACTTTCACTGTCCAATCCATACCGATAATTATATTTTCTTCTAGACTAGGGATCACTGAGCATCCATATACAAAGGTCTTGTCTTCTGTATCAAACATTAAAAGTACCTGAGATTTTACCAATTTGCTTTGCTTGCCTGTAGCTCCTCTAATCTTTACACTTACAATGGGTATTTCCACTAAATTCTTACTATACTTGATCTTGTCTCTAAATTTTTCAGACATCCCACAAACTGGGCTAACTGTATCAATTAAACAGTTGCCTTCCCACTGATCAATCTTAAAACTAATGTAAGGACACTCAAAATATGAATTATCCTCTCTATTGTCAGACAATTCACTCAAAACATCACTTTCAATCTCATCAAATGCTCCATTCACACTGTTTTCGCAAGGTTTTATCAACTTTACAGGCATCATAACATTACTTTGATTACTCATGTTGTCATGTAAAAATTGAACACAATGAATAGATTCCATGACACAACTAACATCACTTGGTACAGAAGAAACACAAAACAAATTACTGTCAAAATTACACTTCCTACTTGGATCCTCTTTCACTTCATTCCACCAATTGGGATATAAATTCTGACTAACTACAACTAACTTATACCATAATGGACCTTTATCTAAGTTATCATCAAACTGGTCCCAAACAAACTCTGATACTTCATTATTCTTTATCTCCACAAATACCTGAAACTCATCACCATCATATTCCTCCAATATTACTTCAACAACAACAACAACAACAACAACAACACTGACAATACAAGTGTCATCTCCATCAAAGTTGCTTACCTCACCTACATCCAATTGCAATAAGCCACCAGACTCAGACTCACCAACCACAGTTACTTCCGAGCTCTCATTCACAGCTACATCAAACATACCACCTAGTTCAGACCCAATAGTTTTGAAAAAAATTTATCTACATCTCCACATGGTGACCTGTACACAATCATTACTATCATTTTCCTTTGCTTACCATACAACTCAATAGCAGCTGCTTCAAAATGCTTGTCTAACTTAACTTATCAATATCACATCTCCTTTTGAATTTTATCCCTGTTTTTGTATAAATAGAGACACCACCACTTCTGATATTTTCCCTACAGTAAGAGCTAGCTGGTCTAAAAGGGTGTATAATGATGTTGTTTAATTCATATTCCCTACAGCAATGCTCCGAAAGACACAAGCACTCAATGTTAAACTCATCTAAGGCAACTTCTAGTTCAAGGTATTTATTTCTTAGAGACTGAATATTTAGATTCGTAACTTGGAGAAGAATTTGATGAGAGCCTATATTTAGTTACACTTACAGTTTGTTTTATCGAACTGGTTGTAAAGAAGTTGGTTGTCTGCACATTTGTTGAAAGTTCTGTACTGCAACTTTTCCTGTTCTGGGGTAGAAAAAATCCTGGTTCATTCTTGAGGGTCGTTTTGGTCTTAAGCTCATTTTTCCATTCTTTGGTGTATCGGTTGTCACTATAGGCTGCACTGAACTTGTTTTTCCGTTATTCTTGCAAGTACTTGGAATAGTGGAGTGTTTCCCTGAATTATTGATCTTGCTTTCAGACTTCTGTGTGCTTGTTCCAGGAGGAGTGAGCTGTACTGCATTTGAACAGCTTCTGGCCGGTAACTGTTTAAGAAAGCACGTTCAAATGTTCAGAACCGTGACAACGTTCTGCCACTTCAGTGGTCCACAAAAGAACATTACCTTGAATGTAACCAACAACAAATCTTATTTTTTGAGCCTCTGTCCAGTTATGTGGAAGTATGTTGCGGACCACACTGATAAAAACTACCAGGTTCATCCACTTTCCATCTCTCGGATATGTGGGAAACTGCCTATGTCTACGCATTCCTCCATCAGCGAAGATGGATGTTAAACATGCAACATTACCTGACATCGGTGTGTTATTACAAGTGTGTGGAGCACTGTGTGGCAATTGAGCATCTGTTGTATTTACTGCTATAGGTAAATTACGAATTTCACAATCTTCACTTGCGCTCGCTATTGAGCTTGTCGCAAGATGTGGATAACTATTACACACATTCGTCTTGGGTGCATATACACTCCTGGAAATGGAAAAAAGAACACATTGACACCGGTGTGTCAGACCCACCATACTTGCTCCGGACACTGCGAGAGGGCTGTACAAGCAATGATCACACGCACGGCACAGCGGACACACCAGGAACCCCAGTGTTGGCCGTCGAATGGCGCTAGCTGCGCAGCATTTGTGCACTGCCGCCGTCAGTGTCAGCCAGTTTGCCGTGGCATACGGAGCTCCATCGCAGTCTTTAACACTGGTAGCATGCCGCAACAGCGTGGACGTGAACCGTATGTGCAGTTGATGGACTTTGAGCGAGGGCGTATAGTGGGCATGCGGGAGGCCGGGTGGACGTACTGCCGAATTGCTCAACATGTGGGGCGTGAGGTCTCCACAGTACATCGATGTTGTCGCCAGTGGTCGGCGGAAGGTGCACGTGCCCGTCGACCTGGGACCGGACCGCAGTGACGCACGGATGCACACCAAGACCGTAGGATCCTACGCAGTGCCGTAGGGGACCGCACCGCCACTTCCCAGCAAATTAGGGACACTGTTGCTCCTGGGGTATCGGCGAGGACCATTCGCAACCGTCTCCATGAAGCTGGGCTACGGTCCCGCACACCGTTAGGCCGTCTTCCGCTCACGCCCCAACATCGTGCAGCCCGCCTCCAGTGGTGTCGCGACAGGCATGAATGGAGGGACGAATGGAGATGTGTCGTCTTCAGCGATGAGAGTCGCTTCTGCCTTGGTGCCAATGATGGTCGTATGCGTGTTTGGCGCCGTGCAGGTGAGCGCCACAATCAGGACTGCATACGACCGAGGCACACAGGGCCAACACCCGGCATCATGGTGTGGGGAGCGATCTCCTACACTGGCCGTACACCACTGGTGATCGTCGAGGGGACACTGAATAGTGCATGGTACATCCAAACCGTCATCGAACCCATCGTTCTACCATTCCTAGACCGGCAAGGGAACTTGCTGTTCCAACAGGACAATGCACGTCCGCATGTATCCCGTGCCACCCAACGTGCTCTAGAAGGTGTAAGTCAACTACCCTGGCCAGCAAGATCTCCGGATCTGTCCCCCATTGAGCATGTTTGGGACTGGATGAAGCGTCGTCTCACGCGGTCTGCACGTCCAGCACGAACGCTGGTCCAACTGAGGCGCCAGGTGGAAATGGCATGGCAAGCCGTTCCACAGGACTACATCCAGCATCTCTACGATCGTCTCCATTGGAGAATAGCAGCCTGCATTGCTGCGAAAGGTGGATATACGCTGTACTAGTGCCGACATTGTGCATGCTCTGTTGCCTGTGTCTATGTGCCTGTGGTTCTGTCAGTGTGATCATGTGATGTATCTGACCCCAGGAATGTGTCAATAAAGTTTCCCCTTCCTGGGACAATGAATTCACGGTGTTCTTATTTCAATTTCCAGGAGTGTAGTTAAATATTAGCAACCCTACCTACCCCATTTGATGATTCGGTTACCCTTTTCTTAATGGCCTCTTCTACCACGTCTACATATACTTTGCATTCAGATACCAGCTTGTGCACTAATGTACTACTTTGATCTAAATTTTCTGCTTCTGTTTGTTTGCTTATATCATCTAAATTTTTCCTTATCTGAGCTCTTTCTCCTATGCCACATTCAGACTCTAATTACAAGCTGTCTACTCTTACGTTATAGTATTACACATTTGGTTTTGATTTGCTCTTATCCTATTATTCATGTCGGTTATTTTACTTAATTCACTTTCTATGTGTTCTTGATTGTCACTAACTGAACCTACCTTTTTGTTCAAAACAACAATACTTTCTTTAACACCAGAAATAACCTCCCGTTTCAACTGGTTTTTCATTTCTTTTAAATTTTCGGATATCTCTGTGTGTAGATTTTCTGCCAGATCATTGAATTTTTGTGTGAGATTGTTTTGGAAATCTTCTAACATCTGTTTTTGTTTTGTTTTGAAATCTGAAAAATCTTCTGGCAAATTGTTACATTTTGTGTTCAAGTTACTAATCTGTTGTGCAAACGTATTGAATCTCATGTTTGTATCGTGGAATTTAGGTTCACAGTTGTAGTAATTGCTGTAACAGTACATTGGTGGTACTATTATCATTGCTGCACTTTCCATGTTCGTTTTTCGATTACCGATAATCAATGTCCTCTACTGTTAAAATACATTGCTGTTTTACATTCCTCTGTTTCGTTCAGCAGCGATATATCACTCTGGGAGATGCTTGAAACAGTCTCATCGATAGTCATCAGGGTATCATCATAGTTTGTCTGTGTATCTGTGCTGTCCAGCTGTCATTTGTTACATCTGTGATACCTATCTCTGATTTATGTCAGCTTTCTGCTAGCTGTGTGGTTGGTACTATGTTTTCATTTATCTGTTTGTGCAAATAACCACCATCTTGGCTGATTGCATCTTCTGCACTATGATCAACAATGGGTAACTTTTGGTCAGCCATTTTGATCATGCTAGCAATTACCAAAAAATGAATAAAAATCAGTAGAAAATTTTTTATGTAAATAAATCTTGCACATGAAACCTGTACTTTCCTATAAAATCGTGATTCGATAAATTCATGTCAATTTGTTGAAAAGTATTATGACACAAATGATTGAAATTTTTGTAATGATTTACACTATACTAATGAGTCAAAATTTGGTATGATTTTGAATCCTTTCAGTTAATAAATTTTCTACTAGGGAAACAGTGAGGGAAAAGGAAAGAAAGCTAACTATGACAAGAGAGGAGCTACTAAGCTTAATCATACAAGTTATTGAGCCAATTTCTTATTTATTTATTTATTTATTTATTTAGCCATCTGTGGACATTTTAAAATGTATGGATGTTGTCAGTTTGTGTACATTCATATATTTATACAGTTTGTTGTTACATGTAGTTAACTATTGTGATATATAAGTTATTTACAATCATTTTTGCTCCTTATCAAAACGTTACAAATAGTTAAATATTGTGAAACAAAAGTTATTTACAATAATTTTGTACTAAGGAATTCACTTAAAGTGTAAAAGCAGTGTTCCTGCAAAAACAATTTAAGATTTTTCCTAAAGCGGTACACGTTATCTGTTTCTTTTAATTTCTGTGGCAGTTTATTATACAGTTTTACACCTCATACAAGAAACTATTTTGAGTCTTATGTTTATTCTTCCTGTCTAGGTGCAGACAGTGACTTGTTCTTGTACTATAGTTATGGAAACTGCTATTTGTGCTATGACTTTCTATATTTTTCTTGATGTATGCTATGGTTTGGAATATAAATTCACAAGGAACAGTTAGAATTTCTAATATTTTGAAAAGTTCTCTGCAGTGGGCCCCTTAAAACTTTTTGTTATAATTCTTACTGCTCTCTTTTGAATTTTAAATACTGTTTGTAAATTCTGAGCACTGTTTCCCAGAAAATATTACCATACCTAATTACTGAATGAACATAACTAAAGAATACAGTTCTCAAACATTCATTACTGCATGCTGATACAAGGGCTCTAAGTGCATAACATGTTGTGGATATCTTTTTTGAGAGTTTCATAGCATGTTCATTCCACTTCATTTGACTGTCAATGTGCAACCCTAAGAATTTTGTTGTAGGTACATCATGTATGGAGATATTACCTAGTTTTAAATTTAAGGGACTCTGTTTTCTGTTCATTCTAAAGTATATTGTATTTATTTTCTTTATGTTGAGAGCTACTTTGTTTTCCTGAGACCATTTGTGAACATCCCTCAGCAATTCAGTAGAATTTTTAAGCATTTGTGCTCATGTCTTACTGGTGATTACTATGTTGCTATCATCAGCAAACAATATCTTCTCTCCATGGTTGATATGTTGTGGGAAATCATTTATATACACAATACTGGGCCCAGTAGACTTCCTTGAGTGACCACAATATTAATATACTGTGGATCAGATATTTGTTTCTCAGTGTACTTTGATCCACTGGAGACATGTGTGATCTCTACAGACTGTACTCTGTTTTCTAGATATGAACGAAACCATCTGAGAACCCCTCCCCTTACACTTAGGGCCTTTAACTTATGTGACAGCTTCTGGTGGTCAACTGTATCAAATGCCTTAGACAGGTCTAGGAAAAGGCCAGTTACATAGGTAGCTGTTCTCATCTAGTGCTTCTAAAATGGTTTTTGTAAATTGTGCTATTGCACATTGTACCTCTACCAGGCCTGAATCCATGCTGGTCATTGCAGAGGAGGTTAATTTACTTAGATAGCTCAAAAGCTTGTTTTTCATTAACATTTCTATCACTTTGGAAAAGCATGACAATGGGGCTATTGGTCTGCAGTTCTCAATGTTTTCTACATCACCTTTCTCATGAACTGGTAAAATTTTGGCATGCTTCAGATAGTCAGGGAAGCAACCAGTTTTGAAGGATTCATTTATAATTTCTTTTAGCGGAGATTTGAAACCACTTTTATTATTGGCTAAATTTATGAACCTATCATTGGCAGATTTTTTTTATTTATATATAGTTTTTATTTATATATAGTTTTATATTTATATATAGTTTTTTTATTTATATATAGTTATAATAGAGGGAAACATTCCACGTAGGAAAAATATATCTAAAAACAAAGATTTACTGTCCTACACTCGTACTCTCTGCTGGAAGTATCACTTTGCCACGAAGAAAAATGATCCTAATCCTACCCCTAATGATCCAACTCCCCAAGACACTATCCAAATTGAACACTGCCTGGAACAGTTCCGTCCTCCATCACAGCGGGACCCACCTCCTCTTCCTCAAAATCACCCTCTCCAAACCTTCCAGGAATTTCTGACTTCCAGCCTTGCCTCTCAATCCTTCTTAAAAAACCTTAATTCTACTCCCAACATCACCACTGCTGAAGCCCAGGCTATCTGTGATCTGAAGGCTGACCGGTCCATCGTCATTCTTCCGGCGGACAAGGGTTCCACGACCGTGGTACTTGATCGTCGGGAGTGTGTGGCCGAGGGACTGCGTCAGCTTTCAGACAACACCACATACAAAGTTTGCCAAGGTAATCCCATTCCTGATGTCCAGGCGGAGCTTCAAGGAATCCTCAGAACCTTAGGCCCCCTACAAAACCTTTCACCTGACTCCATCAACTTCCTGACCCCACCGACACCCCGCACCCCTACCTTCTACCTTCTTCCTAAAATTCACAAACCCAATCATCCCGGCCGCCCCATTGTAGCTGGTTACCAAGCCCCCACAGAACGTATCTCTGCCTACGTAGATCAACACCTTCAACCCATTACATGCAGTCTCCCATCCTTCATCAAAGACACCAACCACTTTCTGGAACGCCTGGAATCCTTACCCAATCCGTTACCCCCAGAAACCATCCTTGTAACCATTGATGCCACTTCC
The DNA here is from genome assembly GCF_023898315.1 of Schistocerca nitens. Taxonomy (NCBI): domain Eukaryota; kingdom Metazoa; phylum Arthropoda; class Insecta; order Orthoptera; family Acrididae; genus Schistocerca; species Schistocerca nitens. The sequence continues at coordinate 487,110,477 of NC_064621.1, forward strand.
TTATACACAAATATCCCGCACGTCCAGGGCCTCGCTGCGATGGAGCACTTCCTTTCACGCCGATCACCTGCCACCCTACCTAAAACCTCTTTCCTCATTACCTTAGCCAGCTTCATCCTGACCCACAACTTCTTCACTTTTGAAGGCCAGACATACCAACAATTAAAGGGAACAGCCATGGGTACCAGGATGGCCCCTTCGTACGCCAACCTATTCATGGGTCGCTTAGAGGAAGCCTTCTTGATTACCCAGGCCTGCCAACCCAAAGTTTGGTACAGATTTATTGATGACATCTTCATGATCTGGACTCACAGTGAAGAAGAACTCCAGAATTTCCTCTCCAACCTCAACTCCTTTGGTTCCATCAGATTCACCTGGTCCTACTCCAAATCCCATGCCACTTTCCTTGATGTTGACCTCCACCTGTCCAATGGCCAGCTTCACACGTCCGTCCACATCAAACCCACCAACAAGCAACAGTACCTCCATTACGACAGCTGCCACCCATTCCACATCAAACGGTCCCTTCCCTACAGCCTAGGTCTTCGTGGCAAACGAATCTGCTCCAGTCCGGAATCCCTGAAGCATTACACCAACAACCTGACAACAGCTTTCGCATCCCGCAACTACCCTCCCGACCTGGTACAGAAGCAAATAACCAGAGCCACTTCCTCATCCTCTCAAACCCAGAACCTCCCACAGAAGAACCACAAAAGTGCCCCACTTGTGACAGTATACTTTCCGGGACTGGATCAGATTCTGAATGTGGCTCTCCAGCAGGGATACGACTTCCTCAAATCCTGCCCTGAAATGAGATCCATCCTTCATGAAATCCTCCCCACTCCACCAAAAGTGTCTTTCCGCCGTCCACCTAACCTTCGTAACCTCTTAGTTCATCCCTATGAAATCCCCAAACCACCTTCCCTACCCTCTGGCTCCTACCCTTGTAACTGCCCCCGGTGTAAAACCTGTCCCATGCACCCTCCCACCACCACCTACTCCAGTCCTGTAACCTGGAAGGTGTACACGATCAAAGGCAGAGCCACGTGTGAAAGCACCCACGTGATCTACCAACTGACCTGCCTACACTTTGATGCATTCTATGTGGGAATGACCAGCAACAAACTGTCCATTTGCATGAATGGACACAGGCAGACAGTGTTTGTTGGTAATGAGGATCACCCTGTGGCTAAACATGCTTTGGTGCACGGCCAGCACATCTTGGCACAGTGTTACACTGTCCGGGTTTTCTGGATACTTCCCACTAACACCAACCTATCAGAACTTCGGAGATGGGAACTTGCCCTTCAATATATCCTCTCTTCCCGTTATCCACCAGGCCTCAATCTCCACTAATTTCAAGTTGCTGCCACTCATACCTCACCTATCATTCAACATCTTTGCCTCTGCACTTCTGCCTCGACTGACATCTCTGCCCAAACTCTTTGTCTTTAAATATGTCTGCTTGTGAGATGTCTGCTTGTGTCTGTATATGTGTGGATGGATATGTGTGTGTGTGCGAGTGTATACCCGTCCTTTTTTCCCCCTAAGGTAAGTCTTTCCGCTCCCGGGATTGGAATGACTCCTTACCCTCTCCCTTAAAAGCCACATCCTTTCGTCTTTCCCTCTCCTTCCCTCTTTCCTGATGAGGCAACAGTTTGTTGCGAAAGCTTGAATTTTGTGTGTATGTTTGTGTTCGTTTGTGTGTCTCATCTTTGTTTATATATATATATATATATATATATATATATATATATATATATATATATATATATATATATATATATATATATATATAAAAAGAAAGATGATGAGACTTACCAAACAAAAGCGCTGGCAGGTCGAAAGACACACAAAAAAACACAAATATACACACAAAATTCTAGCTTTCGCAACCAATGGTTGCTTCGTCAGGAAAGAGGGAAGGAGAGGGAAAGATGAAAGGATGTGTGTTTTATGGGAGAGGGTAAGGAGTCATTCCAATCCCGGGAGCGGAAAGACTTACCTTAGGGGGAAAAAAGGACAGGTATACACTCGCACACACACACATATCCATCCACACATACAGACACAAGCAGATATATATTTTGCAGTGTTGAGTACCTTCCTGTAGATCCTTTTGTAGTTTTGTAGTAGAGCAAAAACTCTGGATCACTATTGTCCTTTCTAATGGAGTTTAGGTATTTACAAGTTTGAGCACATTTTCTAATTCCTTTAGTAATCCATTTATTGTTGGTGGGTGTTCCAATAGGAATTAATGCTTTGGGGAATGTTTTTTCAAATTTTAATTTAAAGTCAGACGTAAAATTGGAGAATTTGTTATTCACTTTAGTTTCTATATATACTCCTTCCCGACTTTCATGTGTTAACTTTAAGGAAAACTCTTGCAAAGCTGATGGAGAGTATACTCTTTTATATACGTGCAGTTTTGATTCTTTTTTTTACACAATTTTTTCTTTTATTAATCTGACATAGATCATCTGACAGTTCCAGATTTTCAAAAAGTATATCACAGTTTTCTCTGCCTACATCTGTAGCTACATGGTCCATGATAGATGATGAATGTGTGATTATTCTTGTTGCACAGTTGACTACTGATGACATGCCAAAACTACATACAATATTTATAAATGTGTTACTGGTGTCATCTGTTTTAGCTGTATTTATGTTAAAGTCAGAGTCAACCCTGGTTCTAGGCTTTGTATAAGTTTTGGAAAGAATATCTCTAAATTACCACTGGGAGAACGTTATACACATAATAGTTAGTTTCATGGGCATATTTATATATTTATAGCAGCTATCTCTATTGCTGACACTTCAAAGCCTTTGTCTAGACTTAGCATGATAATATCATTTCTGACTTTAAATTCAATACCGTTCTTAACATAAATATATGATCCTCCGCCTTTAATTGTGTTTCTGCAGTAAGAACATTCTTGGACATATGAGGGTAAATTAATGTATAAGATTTCACTTTCTTTACACCAAGGCTCCATAATACAGATAACAGTGCTGTCTAAGATTTTTAACTTCACTTCCAGCTGTTGCACTTTGTGTTTTACACACCGAATATTTTGGTGGAGTGTTAGACATTTAATGTTACTTATCTTGGTGGCTTCTTTTTCATCATATCTGCAAATAAAAATCCTTCAGATGGGAAGGAGGTATCCTTTTCCATCTACTTGCTGTCCCGTGGATGGTTGTTTCCATGTCTGCTGCTACTCCTGCTATTGCTGGGATTTCTGCTGTTGATGGTGATGTTGTTGTCGGCATTTCTGCTTTGATTATTGTTTGTACTGCTGCATTTTGTGTAACTGCTGTTGGTTGTGTTAGTTCTGCTCCTTTTTTTTTTTTTTGTTGCTGGTATCATTTGTGATGAGATGGCTTCTTCATTTTGAGTTGATACAATAATATGCATGATGTTGTTATTTGTGTACATCATCTCAGCCATCTCATTTATTCTAGAACCTATGATCTTTTTCCCATGAATATTTAAATGCATACCATGCCTACATCTACATCTACATCTACATGATTACTCTTCAATTCACATTTAAGTGCTTGGCAGAGGGTTCATCGAACCACAATCATACTATCTCTCTACCATTCCACTCCCAAACAGCGCACGGGAAAAACGAACTCCTAAACCTTTCTGTTCGAGCTCTGATTTCTCTTATTTTATTTTGATAATCATTCCTACCTATGTAGGTTGGGCTCAAAAAAATATTTTCACATTCAGAAGAGAGAGTTGGTGACTGAAATTTCGTAAATAGATCTCGCAGCGACGAAAAACGTCTTTGCTTTAATGACTTTCATCCCAGCTCGCGTATCATATCTGCCACACTCTCTCCCCTACTACGTGATAATACAAAACGAGCTGCCCTTTTTGCACCCTTTCGATGTCCTCCGTCAATCCCACCTGGTAAGGATCCCACACCGCGCAGCAATATTATAGCAGAGGACAAACGAGTGTAGTGTAAGCTGTCTCTTTAGTAGACTTGTTGCATCTTCTAAGTATCCTGCCAATGAAACGCAACCTTTGGCTTGCCTTCCCCACAATATTATCTATGTGGTCTTTCCAACTGAAGTTGTTCGTAATTTTAACACCCAGGTACTTGGTTGAATTGATAGCCTTGAGAATTGTACTATTTATCAAGTAATTGAATTTCAACGGATTTCTTTTGGAACTCATGTGGATCACCTCACACTTTTCGTTATTTAGCGTCAACTGCCACCTGCCACACCATACAGCAATCTTTTCTAAATCACTTTGCAACTGATACTGGTCTTCGGATGACCTTACTAGACGGTAAATTACAGCATCATCTGCGAACAACCTAAGAGAACTGCTCAAATTGTCACTCAGGTCATTTATATAGATCAGTAATAGCAGAGGTCCCAGGATGCTTCCCTGGGGAACACCTGATATCACTTCAGTTTTACTCGATGATTTGCCGTCTATTACTACGAACTGTGACCTTCCTGACAGGAAATCACGAATCCAGTCGCACAACTGAGACGATACCCCATAGGCCTGCAGCTTGATTAGAAGTTGCTTGTGAGGAACGGTGTCAAAAGCTTTCCGGAAATCTAGAAATATGGAATCAACTTTGAGATCCCCTGTCGATAGCGGCCATTACTTCGTGCGAATAAAGAGCTAGCTGCGTTGCACAAGAATGATGTTTTCTGAAACCATGCTGATTACGTATCAATAGATCGTTCCCTTTGAGGTGATTCATAAAGTTTGAATACAGTATATGCTCCAAAACCCTACTGAAAACCGATGTAATGATATAGGTCTGTAGTTCGATGGATTACTCCTACTACCCTTCTTAAACACTGGTGCGACCTGCGCTATTTTCCAATCTGTAGGTACAGATCTATCGGTGAGTGAGCAGTTGTATATGATTGCTAAGTAGGGAGCTATTGTATCAGCGTAATCTGAAAGGAACCTAATCGGTATACAATCTGGACCTTAAGACTTGCCCGTATCAATCGATTTGAGTTGCTTCACAACCCCTAAGGTATCTACTTCTAAGAAACTCATGCTAGCAGCTGTTCATGTTTCAAATTCTGGAATATTCCACTCGTCTTCCCTGGTGAAGGAATTTCAGAAAACTGCGTTCAATAACTCCACTTTATCGGCACAGTCGTCAGTAACAGTACCATTGGCACTGCGCAGCGAAGGTATTGACTGCGTCTTGCCGCTTGTGTACTTTACATACGACCAGAATTTCTTCAGATTTTCTAGCAAATTTCAAGACAATGTTTTGTTGTGGAACCTATTAAAGGCATCTCACGTTGAAGTCTGTGCCAAATTTCGCGTGTCTGTAAATTTTAGCCAATCTTCGGGATTTCGCGTTCTTCTGAACTTCGCATGCTTTTTCTGTTGCCTCTGCAACAGCATTTGGACCTGTTTTGTGTACCATAGGGGATCAGGTGAAGTTCCCACCAACTATAACTATATGAGTGGGGTATTTATTTGTTACGAGACTCAAATTTTCTCTGAACTGTTCAGCAACTGTATCATCGGAGTCTGGGGGTCGGTAAAAGGAGCCAATTATTAACTTAGTTCGCTGTTGTAAGTATAACCTCCACCCATACCAATTTGCACGGAGTATCTACTTTGACTTCACTACAAGATAAACCACTACTGACAGACACAAACACTCCACCACCAATTCTGACTAATCTATCTTTCCTGAACACCATCTGAGACTTCATAAAGATTTCTGCAGAACTTATTTCAGGCTTTAGCCAGCTTTCTGTACCTATAACAATTTCAGCTTTTGTGCTTTCTATTAGCGTTTGAAGCTCAGGGACTTTCCCAGCACAACTACAACAATTTACAACTACAATTCCAACTGTTCCTTGATCCAAGCACGTCCTGTATTTGCCATGCCCCCTTTGAGATTGCAGCCCACCCCGTACTTTCCCGAGGCCTTCTAACCTAAAAAACCACCCAGTCCACACCACACAGCCTCCGCTACCCATGTAGCCGCCTGCTGAGTGTAGTGAACTCCTGACCTATTCAGCGGAACCCGAAACCCCACCCCCCTATGGCGCAAGTCAAGGAATCTGCAGCCAGCATGGTCGCAAAAGTGTTTCCTTTCCAAGAATTTCACATCTAGGAATTTGTGTTTCTGTATGCTTTGCATATTTTGTGAAATTGCCTGTTGGCCTTGATAATTTCCTGGTTGACACATGACGTTTCTATTAGGTCATACCTGTGTGGTATTCCAGTCACAATTACACTTTCCTTTTTCACTGTATCTAGGGATTTCCATAAGTCACAGGTGGCACTTTTTAGCTCATTGCAATAGACATCGTTTGTACCACCAATTGTAGCCAAAACCTGAGTTTCTTGTGTTGTGTTATCACACTGTATGTTCCTTATATCTTTGTGCATAGGGCCCCCAGATTGTACATAGCTGGTGGCTCTAAGATTGTGTTTGTTTTGCAAGATTTTTGTGAGATTGCGACCATGACTGTATGAATAAACAACTAACTTGGATTTCCTAAGATACATATTTCTGCCATTACTGCCTTTTAGGCCAATGCTATTGCTATATTTTTGTATATCAGCAGTGTCTGTTAGATGGCAATCAGTATTATTAAAGTATCCTTGTTTGCTTTTCCACTGTCTAGAATAGCGAAATTATTCTGCAGTTTTTTAGGCCTAGGCCTTCTGTAAACACTTTCTGATTCACAGTTTTTGTTTTCAATGGGATTCCTCTATACTTGCTTTAAATTCTCCAGAAATTCTACATGTTTTCTAGCTGCATTTATATCACAATAAATCTCATGTAACACATTTACAGTTGACCACAATTGCACAAGATTCTATAGTGTTTACTTTCATAAAACAATTTGTGTGGTACCATTTATGTGTTAGTGAGCATGCTCTAATACCTTTTTCCACTATAATATCACATTAACAACACTTTACTGATGATAATAACTCAAAATTTATGGAGCAATTTATCACAGTCTGTATATTTATTTATTTAGTTTTGGTCCCGTGACATCTTGTACAGATATAGGACAGGTCAATAAGTGATACAGAAAGTTACACACACACACACACACACACACACACACACACACACACACACACACACACACACAAAAGATCAATACAATGCTGTGGATTACAAATATCTACATTAGTACAACATTAAATGTACAACTAGTACACTTCACTAAACAAATAATTGCCATACATTGTTTATTAATTTAACATTATAAAATTCTGTTTCGTTATTACCTTTTCTTGTTGTGTTATTGTGCACAGATCTGTTCGGCTGATAAGCATTGGAGGTTCTTAAATACTCTCTTACGAAGACTATTGTTTCAAATATATATAGGCATGGAAGGTTCAGTACCTTTAGAGTAGGAAGAAGAGAGCAACATGAACTTTGCTCTTTATGTTGCAGATGATTCTGATAGCTCGTTTCTGGGTTTTGAAAACAGATTGACTACAGGGTGCATTCCCCCAAAATATTATTCCATATCGGATTGCTGACTGGAAATGTGCATGATACGCCTGTATTAATATTTCTCTATTACAGCCTGTATTACTATTTCTCTATTACAGCACATAACTGATTGATGACAGCTTGGTTTTAAGAGCTTTAATGTGTGTGTGCCACTTGAGATCACTCTGCAAATACACTCCTGGAAATGGAAAAAAGAACACATTGACACCGGTGTGTCAGACCCACCATACTTGCTCCGGACACTGCGAGAGGGCTGTACAAGCAATGATCACACGCATGGCACAGCGGACACACCAGGAACCGCGGTGTTGGCCGTCGAATGGCACTAGCTGCGCAGCATTTGTGCACCGCTGCCGTCAGTGTCAGCCAGTTTGCCGTGGCATACGGAGCTCCATCGCAGTCTTTAACACTGGTAGCATGCCGCAACAGCGTGGACGTGAACCGTATGTGCAGTTGACGGACTTTGAGCGAGGGCGTATAGTGGGCATGCGGGAGGCCGGGTGGACGTACCGCCGAATTGCTCAACACGTGGGGCGTGAGGTCTCCACAGTACATCGATGTTGTCGCCAGTGGTCGGCGGAAGGTGCACGTGCCCGTCAACCTGGGACCGGACCGCAGCGACGCACGGATGCACGCCAAGACCGTAGGATCCTACGCAGTGCCGTAGGGGACCGCACCGCCACTTCCCAGCAAATTAGGGACACTGTTGCTCCTGGGGTATCGGCGAGGACCATTCACAACCGTCTCCATGAAGCTGGGCTACGGTCCCGCACACCGTTAGGCCGTCTTCCGCTCACGCCCCAACATCGTGCAGCCCGCCTCCAGTGGTGTCGCGACAGGCGTGAATGGGGGGACGAATGGAGACGTGTCGTCTTCAGCGATGAGTCGCTTCTGCCTTGGTGCCAATGATGGTCGTATGCGTGTTTGGCGCCGTGCAGGTGAGCGCCACAATCAGGACTGCATACGACCGAGGCACACAGGGCCAACACCCGGCATCATGGTGTGGGGAGCGATCTCCTACACTGGCCGTACACCACTGGTGATCGTCGAGGGGACACTGAATAGTGCACGGTACATCCAAACCGTCATCGAACCCATCGTTCTACCATTCCTAGACCAGCAAGGGAACTTGCTGTTCCAACAGGACAATGCACGTCTGCATGTATCCCGTGCCACCCAACGTGGTCTAGAAGGTGTAAGTCAACTACCCTGGCCAGCAAGATCTCCGGATCTGTCCCCCATTGAGCATGTTTGGGACTGGATGAAGCGTCGTCTCACGCGGTCTGCACGTCCAGCACGAACGCTGGTCCAACTGAGGCGCCAGGTGGAAATGGCATGGCAAGCCGTTCCACAGGACTACATCCAGCATCTCTACGATCGTCTCCATGGGAGAATAGCAGCCTGCATTGCTGCGAAAGGTGGATATACACTGTACTAGTGCCGACATTGTGCATGCTCTGTTGCCTGTGTCTATGTGCCTGTGGTTCTGTCAGTGTGATCATGTGATGTATCTGACCCCAGGAATGTGTCAATAAAGTTTCCCCTTCCTGGGACAATGAATTCACGGTGTTCTTATTTCAATTTCCAGGAGTGTATATTCCTAGGAACTTAAGATCCTCAATTAATTTTACAATTTTGTTGTTTATTTTCAGTGTGTGTTCATTTTCTTGTTTATAGTGGGATATATGAAAGTTCATGGCCACCGTTTTCCCAGTGTTAATTATATGTTTACTTTTTTCAAACCAGTGTGTTAGCTCCAGCAATGATGCATCTGTAGTTAATTGAAGCTCTTTTTCGTCTGACCCTGTAATCAAAATAATGGTATCATCTGCAAATAAAGTTTTCTGTTTGGCATGGACAGTGTCATTCAGGTCATCAATATACAAAAGGAAGAGGCTAGGACCTAATGTTGATCCTTGTGGCACACCATATTTGATGGTAGTTCTTTCTGATGTGAATGTTGTTCTTCTTGAAATGTTTTCAGTTATTGTGTCTCGTTTGAGAACAACTTTTTGCTGCCGGTTAGTAGGATATGATCTAATCCATTCATTTGGAATACCTCTAATTCCCTTTCTTTCCAACTTATGTAGTAGGATACCGTGATCTAAAATGTCAAATGCTTTGGATAGGTCAAAGAATATTCCAGTAGCCATTCACTTTTCATCTACAGCTTTTAGAATGGAGTGCAAATATTCATAAACTGCTGTGATTTGGACCTAGATTGCCTGAAGCCATGCTGATGATTTGACAGCAATGAGTTTTTAACAAACTCTTGCAACGTATTATAAAAGAGCTTCTCATAGATCGTTGAGAAGCCACTAAGCTGTGTGACAGGTCTTTAATTGTTAACATTGTCTGTGGCTCCCTTTTTGTGCAACGGGGTTACTTTTGCAATCTTTAGAAGATTTGGAAAGGTACATGTGGAAAAGGAGTGATTAACAATATGCTTCAGAGGTTCTACAATAAGATATCTTGTTTGGTTTATAATACAATCTGGAATCTCATCAAAACCACATGAAAGTTTCTTTAATGAGCTCATTGCCAGTATGAGTTCTCTCTGTGTGACCTGCTTGAGAAACATAGACCCCATGGGAGGTTTACAGTTCTGAATGTAGTGCATATTAGTATTCTGAAAGTTGTTTTGGATAAGATCATTTCCAGCTTTGCCAAAATACTCATTGAAGATATTAGCTACAGAGGTAGCATCAGATACTTGTTTGTTTTTCAGCTTTAAGTTAATATATTTTGCCACTGGTTTTGTGAGTGTTTCAGATCTGATGATGTTCCATGCGGCCTGTGTTTTGTTTTTTGATTTGCGGATATATTCATCATTTCCCCTTTATTTTGCCTCTTTAATAACTTTTTGGTTACAGAAGAATACTGAAGATTAGATGGATAGAACACGTAACTAATGAGGAGATATTGAATAGGATTGGGGAGAAGAGGAGTTTGTGGCATAACTTGACTAGAAGGAGGGATCGGTTGGTAGGACATGTTCTGAGGCATCAAGGGATCACCAATTTAGTATTGGAGGGCAGCGTGGAGGGTAAAAATCGTAGAGGAAGACCAAGAGATGAATACACTAAACAGATTCAGAAGGATGTAGGCTGCAGTAGGTACTGGGAGATGAAGAAGCTTGGACAGGATAGAGCAGCATAGAGAGCTGCATCAAACCAGTCTCAGGACTGAAGACCGCAACAACAACAACTATAACTTTGTGGTAGATCTCACTGTATTCTTTGATATAATTTTGCATTTCTAATGATATATTATTTTGTTTTTTATACAGATGTAGAAATCTTTTCCTTGCACTGGAGATTTTTATGCCCTTAGTAATACAAGTTTTGTTTCTGGTTGGTTTTTGATTTACGTTGCTTTAGTGGGATGACTATGTCAAAATAGTACTTCTATGATCCATGAAAGTTATCAAACATTCTATTTACATCTGTTTCATTGAACACTTCATCCGCTGTTTCTCAGCTTAATATGTTGCAAAAGTTTTCTATATTGCTATCACTGAAATCCCTGCACTCAGTTATTTTAATGGGAGATATTTGCTCTGACCATAATTCCAGTGATAACAACAGAGCCTCATGATGACTGTATCCCATCTTAACTACTTCACTACTGTATGGAGAAAAGGTTTCTTGAATAAAAATTTGGTCTGGTGCAGTTTTACTGTGACTAGTGATTCTTGTTGGTGTATTTACTGTGGGGATTAAGTTGAAACTCTTTGTCATGTATAGTAATTCATCTTTGTAGTTTGAGGGTTTCAAAAAGTCTATCTTGAAGTCTCCACAAATGATTTTCTTTTCCTTCGGTTCCACAATATTTAACATCATTTCAAATTTACACAGGAATTCTTCTATGTCAGCATGAGGGGATTTATATATAATTATGTGGTGGATTCAGGGTGGTTTTCTCCAGAGAATACACCAACATGTTGAGAACTATATTTTATTGCACATCACGGCAGAACAACAGATACGGAACTAAACTTTAACATGGCGGGAAGCAAAGAAGCCAGAGATGAAATACAATGCAAAGATGATTTGTTTATGTATTGATATTTCTGGTGACGAGTTTATCAGCGCCACATAGCCCCCCCCCCTCCACCCCTCCCCTTCCCCAGTACAGAATACTGTTGAGAGACCGGAGGAGGGGTAACTATGGCGTCAGGTGGAGTTGTGTGAGGTAGACGAACGATAGTAAGCTCGACGGAGTCCCCCGGTACTGGTGTTGGAAGTTGTCGAGCTGCGAGGGTTGGCCAGTTGACGTGGAAATCGTGGAAGCGAGCTGGTCGTCGTACAGGCCATGTGCGTCGGGAGGAGGCAGGCCTGTACAGAGCAATCACAACGATGTCGACCAAAGGTGTTGCGAATGCTCGGAGTGTTTCGAGGTCAATGTCAGGCAGCAGAGGGAAACACTTAATTAAGTGGCATGGTATCACATAGTTATCGCTGAAAACACTGGGAGATGAGAAACACATGATAAATAGCAAATCGTCCCTGAGTATTACAGAAATTTCGTGAATGATGTCAGACGGCACAGGGACTGTCACCTCGCTCGATCGAGAGAGTGTGGTTGGTGGGGAGCTTGGCAATGAGCTCGATGAGGAGTTCTGAGATGCACATGATGGTGAGTGATTGCTCGAGGGAGGGAGCAAAGGTGGAGTGTCATGTGGGAGTAGGCGGAGTGGAGCGCTCATGTCAGGTGATGGCGTAGATTCGGGCTCAACATGAGCTAGTTTGAGTCTGTTCAGTGACACAGTGACGGGGGAATTTTTTATCAGGATGTCAAACGTGTTCGTGGATTGTTGAAGCATACAATAAGAGCCAGAGTATGGGGGCTGGCTGGAGAGGTGCTCGTACGGAGTCATCCCGGAGCATGACAAAATTACAGTCGGAAAGGGAAGTGGGTACATAGACCGTTGGAGGTGTGTGAGCAGACGGGTTTGGGGGGGGGGGGGGAATCAGCAGGTTGGAGAAGTGGGATTTCACACGTTCAATGAATGAGGGTAGGGGTGAAAGCGAGTGACAGGCAGGAGGGCAGATGCGTTCTCCTGGGAGGACCAGGGTTTGTCCATATACATACTCTGTAACTGTCCCTTTGATGTCTTCCTTGTAGGTTGCATGAGCACCGAGCAGTACAAGCAGCAGAGCCTCTGTCCACAAGGAGTCATGGCAGCGGAGGGCCGCCTTGAGGGTGCGGTGCCAGCGCTTGACGAGGCTATTGCTTTGCAGATGGTAAGCAATTGTGTGTATGCATCGGATTCTTCAGATATGGCAAATGCCATTGAACAGGGCCAACTCGAACTGACGGCCCTGGTCAGTGGTAATGACCACGAAACAACCGAAACGCAATACCCACGACTCAATGAAAGAACGAACGACAGTTTCTGTGGTAATGTTGGGAAGAGGGGCGGCTTCGACCCAACGAGTAGTACGATCAATGGTGGAAAGTATGTAGTGGAAACCATTGGAGGCGGGAAGAGGGTCCACAATGTCGATGTGCACGTTCTGAAATCGCCCAGAGTGAATAGGGAAGGTGCCGAGATGGGGAGAGATGTGTTTGTGTACCTTGTTGCGTTGACATGCAAAGCACTCGCGTGCTCACTGTTGTGAGTCTTTAGTGACGTTTCACCAAACGAAGCGCTCTGCGACTAGGTGGGCTGAAGCTCGAATGCCAGGGTGAGCCAAGTTGCGAAGAGCATTGAAAACAGCTCGAAGGAGCGTGGTGGGGACAATGGGGCGGAGTGTGCCCGTGCTGTCATCGCACCAGACTTCGCCGGAAAAATCGGGAAAGGTGGTAAGGACAGGGTATAGAGAAGAAGCTGGGTCAGAGATTAATTTCTGTGTATCTTCGTCAGAGGACTGGAGTTCAGTGAGAGCAGAAAGATCCAAAAGGGAAGGTACAGCATCGACAGGGGAAAGAAAATCAGCAACAATATTGTTGGCACCCTTTTATGTGCCTGACACCAGTGGTGAATTGTGAAATGAAGTCGAAATAACGGTAGCAACATGGAGGAGGGTTGGCCGGGGGGTTCATTATAGTAGCTGCCAAGGGTTTGTGGTCAGTGAGAACATAGAATGAGCGCCCCTTGACATCCGATCAAAAATGTTTGATCGCCTCGTACACAGCCACCAGTTCGCGATTGAACATGGAATATTTGCTTTGGGCATTGTTGAGCTTTTGGGTACAATGAAAAAGCTACTGTGCTTCTTTGTGGGGATTTTAACATAAATCTTATGTGCAATAATATGGTTAAAGATAAATTTCTGAATATTTTACAGAGTTTTAACGTGTTACCCCATGTAATAGTTCCTACCCTAATAACACACACATCACAGACCCTCAAAGATAATATATTCTGAAACATAGATTCCAATGAAGTGGAGGTAAATAACACTGACCTTGGTTTATCTGATCACAATGCTCTTGTGCTTACTGTTCCCCCAATGCATGTAAAAAAATCATCTTGCCACACTTATAAAAGAATTTTTTCTAAAGAAAACTCCACACATTTTGTTAACTGTCTAACCAATGAAAGCTGGGCAGATGTGAGATCAGAATCAAGTGCAAATAATGCATATAATACCTTTTCTTCTATATTCATGTCACAATTTGAAATGTGTTTGCCTAAGAAGTTAGTGAGGTCCAAGTCTTCAGAACAAAAAGCACTCAAACCTTTGATAACTAAAGGCATTGGGATTTCCTGTGTAGCCATGAAGAGACTGAACCAAGAAATTAAAACTTGCTCAGATCCACAGTTTGTAGAATATGTAAAAACATAGATTAGATTAGATTAGATTTACTTTCATTCCAATTGATCTGTAGTGAGGAGGTCCTCCAGGATGTGGAACATGTCAGAAAAACAACAATACATGACAAATATTTACAACTAAAACAAATAAGCTAATGTACCATTCCACAGGTCCCAAGTGGAATGATCGTCATTTTTTAATGAACACTAAGAGTCATTTTACAAATACTAATGCACTGAATTTAAAATAAAAAAGTTTTTTATTTATTTATAAGGTAATACAACTACTGTAATACTTATTTACAATGAACACATAACTGCACTGAAATGGTGCAGAAGTTAGATTATGCTAACACACACACACAAATTTTCAATGAACACATTACTGCACTGAAATTGTGCAGAAGTTATGTTGTACTTACATACAAATCAGTTGGTTTTACTAAGAAATTCATCAATGGAGTAGAAGGAGTTGGCCACCAATAAATCCTTTAGGCTTCTCTTAAACTGAATTTCATTGGTTGTTAAGCTTTTTATGGCTGCTGGCAAGTTATTGAAAATGTGTGTTCCTGAATAATGCACACCTTTTTGTACAAGACTAAGTGACTTTAAATCCTTGTGAAGATTATTCTTATTTCTAGGATTGATTCCATGAATTTAGCTGTTGGTTTGAAAAAGTGATATATTTTTAATGACAAATTTCATTAAGGAATAAATATATTGGGAAGCAGTAGTTAGTATCCCTAGTTCCCTAAACAGGCTTCTGCAGGATGTTCTTGAGTTCACACCACATATAACTCTCACTGCACGTTTTTGTGCCTGGAAAACTTTAGCTTGGCTTGATGAATTACCCCAAAAAATAATCCCATATGACATTATGGAATGAAAGTAAGCATAGTATGCCAGCTTTTTCATTTTTATATCCCCTATGTCTGACAAAATTCGCATTGCAAACAGAGATTTGTTAAGACACTTCAGCAGTTCTGTGGTGTGCTCCTCCCAGTTGAATTTATTATCAAGCTGTAATCCCAAGAATTTAACACTGTCCACTTCTTCTATCTTCTTGTCACCGTATGTTAGACATATACTCTTGGGACACCCCTTACAAGTTCTGAACTGCATGTAGTGTGTTTTTTCAAAGTTTAGTGACAAAGAATTGGCTAGGAACCAGTGATTAATGTCCACAAATATTTTATTGGCTGTTCTTTCTAAGACTACACTTGATTTGCTATTTATTGCAATGTTTGTATCATCGGCAAACAAAACAAACTTGGCATCTGGTAATGTTACTGATGAAAGGTCATTGATATACACAAGAAAAAGTAAGGGCCCAAAAATGGAACCTTGTGGGACCCCAAATGTAATTAATTCCCAGTTGGATGATGCCTGATAGCTTGATACATGTCTCTTTCCTAATAACACCCTTTGTTTCCTGCCAGAGATATAAGATTTGAACCATTTTGCAGCATTTCCTGTTATACTATAATATTCTAGTTTACTTAAAAGGATATTGTGATTTACACAGTCAAATGCCTTTGACAGATCACGAAATATACCAGTTGCCTGCAATTTTTTGTAAGTGTAGATTGCCTTCTCAATATCAGAACCTTTTAGAAATCCAAACTGTGACTTTGACAGTATGTTATTTGAGATAAGATGGTTATAAAGACGACTGTACATTACTTTTTCGAAAATTTTTGAGAATGCTGGCAACAGTGAAATTGGATGGAAATTTGATGCTATTTCTTTATCTCCCTTCTTAAACAGTGGCTTAACTTCATCATATTTCAGCCATTCAGGAAATATTCCACTAATAAACGACTGGTTACACAGATAGCTTAATATGTTACTTAGCTCGAATCACATTCTTTAATTAACTTTGTTGATATTTCATCATACCCACTAGATGTTTTTGATTTTAAAGATTTTATGATGGACATTATTTCTGTTGGGGTAGTGAGGGTCAAATTCATATTATGGAAGTTACTTGAAATGTCTGGTCTAAGGTAATCCATAGCAGCATCTACCAAACCTGACAACCCCATCTTTTCAGTAACAGTTATAAAATGTTTGTTAAAAAGTTCTGCAACACTATACACATCTGTCACCAATGTATCATTTACTCTTAATGCTATTTGTTCCTCTTCATGTCTGGTTCTACCGGTCTCCTCCTTCACTATATCCCATAATGTCTTTATTTTGTTATCTGATATGACTATCTTTTCCTTGTAATATATTTGCTTTGACATCCGTATTACAGTCTTTAATATTTTGCAGTATTTCTTATAATGTGCTATAGCATCAACATTGGAAATGTTTCGGATTGACAGATACAGTTTTCTTTTTGTTTTACAAGATACCCCTATTCCTCGAGTAATCCATGGCTTCTTTGTAGACTTTGCTCTAACCTTGGTAAGTTTTGGGGGAAAGCAGTGTTCGAATAAGGTAAGCACTTTATTAGCAAAAATGTTATATTTTTCATTCATGCCATGAGCACTGTAAACATCAGTCCAGTGAATGTCTCTGAGGATCTGCCTGGCATACAGAAAAATATACTGAAAGGCAATATCATAGGCAAAGTTGCTATATAATGACAATTTAATCAGTAGCTAAGACAACCGTCCATAAACAATGTGGGACATTGTGAGGAATGAAACTACTACCTCGGGAGAATAGGAAGAAATAATACTCAAAAGCAGTGAAAATTGCAATATAGAAAAGAAGGAAATGGCAAACTATATTAATAACTATTTTTTATATGTACCACATTCAAAAACAAAAAATAATACATGCTCCAAGGGTTGCCTGCAGCATGAATATTCCTTCAACAAATGAACAGGAAGTAATTAGAGTGATTAGAAGCTTAAAACCAAAAATGGCAGCAGGTGTTGATGAAGTACCAGTTTCAATCATAATAAGGACTGCAGTGCAGATTGCAAAACCTTTAGCACATATTGCAAATTTATCCTTTAGTGAAGGTGTGTTTCCTCAGCAACTGAAGATCTCAAAAGTGAGGCCACTATTTAAAAATGGAGACAGACATAAAACAGAAAACTACCACCCCATATCACTTCTTCCTGCTTCCTCCAAAATATTAGAGAAACTGATGAAATTGAGAGTCACAAGTTACCTAGACAATAATGAACTTTGGAATGTAATCAACATGGTTTTCGTGCAAAACGAAGCATAGAAACTGCAGTCATAGACTACACCCCAGAAATAATTAAAATTTTGGAGAAAAACAAAAGTGTAGTAGGAATAAATTTAGATCTATCTTATAAGGTTAGTTTCAGAAGCAAAAGTGTAGTAGGAATAAATTTAGATCTGTCTAATAAGGTTAGTTTCAGAAGCAAAAGAAGTTCCTTTAGGAGTACCCCAGGGCAGCATCTTAGGGCCACTACTCTTTCTCATATATGTCTATGATTTACAGTTACAATATGATACAGCCAAAATTGTACTATATGCAGATGACACAAGTCTGATAGTGAGCGGCTTTAAAAACTCATTACAGTCAACTACTGACAAAATCCTAAAAGGTATTGAGACTTGGTTCAGTGCAAATAAACTTACACTCAATGCAAAGAAAACAAATTACATACAGTTTGGTAAAATGATTCAGGATAAAAACATTAATCTAGAACTGGATGACAGACTAATAGAGGGACTGCATTTTGCAAAAGTGTTAGGAATGTATATAGATGAAGCTATGAATTGGAAACACCATGTAAAATTTCTTACACACATACTTATTCAGCTTGCTTTGCACTGAGAGTTATTGCAAATGTTTGCACTCTAGAAGGCATCAGAATGGCATACTTTGGATACTTTCATTCTGTTGCCTCATTTGGAATAGTGTTCTGGGCCAGCTCAAAATCTAATCTGAAAGACATTTTTATTTTACAAAAACAGACTGTTCGAATAATTACCCACAGTCCGACACAAGCTCACTGCAGACCTCTTTTCAAAAAGTTAGGAATACTTACTCTGCCATCAGTCTATATACTTAAATGTGTACTCTTAACCAAAGCTAATCTAAGCAATCTCCACACAAATGCAGACTGTCACAACTATAACACAAGGAACAAGAATGATCTCCACATAGAACAAGTAAGAAGAACACAAACTCAGAAGCATGTAAGCCACACGGGCATTAAGCTCTATAATGCACTGCCTCAGTACATTAAAGATTTAAAGAACAATACAAATTTTAAATTGGAACTAAGAAAGTTTTGTAATTGATAAATGTTGCTACTCAATAAATGAATATCTTGAAGACCAAGAAAATGACTTAACAAACTAACCTCCAAAATTTTCTATCTTCGTTTGTTTCAGTTTTTATTGTACTTTACCATCTATAGTACTAGTTATATATTGTTACTGAGAAACAAATTAATATAAACCATTTATGTGGAAAGAAATTGTAAGTTTGCTGTCATTTATTATAGACAATTTCATTTTGTAGGTTCTATATTTTAATTTCTGTATATGACAAATCCAATTGTAGACAATTTCATTTTGTATATTCTATATTGTTAATTTCTATGTATGATAAATCCAATATCGTTTGTACGATGACACGGATGCTAAATAAATAAAAAAATAAATAAAATAAATAAGAGATATTAAAACGTGAAGTCTTTAATCTGGCTCCATTTAATAGCAACCACGGAAGATTGCAGGTTTATTTCAAAAGGTATTTAAAGAAGACCAGATATTGGACCAATCCATATCACAGGTGGATGTATTGAAGATATTAAAGAGCTGACTTCCACCACACGTAAGGGAAAAATTTGTAACCACACCAGAACACAACACTAAGTACTTCTGTCAGTTTTGGATTCCATTGACCTGATTTATGAAGAGCCACCATGGCAACATAAAGCAGCAGATAACGAAACACTTCAACCCATCTTTTGAAACCAACTTGTAGATAATGATGTTACTACACAACAAGCATGGCAACCATATCCAACACAATACATACAAATAGGGAATGGATATGGTAATGGAAATGGGAAAAACAAAGGATTTAAGGGAGGTTATTAGAACGACAGGAACAATTACAATGGACAAGCGAACTACAGTCCTCCAGTACAAGGCTATCTGCCACCAGTAAGTGGTAACAGCCAGCTGATGCAGTGGAAAGTAGTCGGCAACAATCAAATGCCATATGCTGTGCTGCAGCCAACCTTTGGACAACATTATAGTGTGAACTATAATTTCACAACTACCAACACAAATTCATGTGAAGATGGGTCACGTGCAAGCAACGACATGAATTGGCATAACACATCACACATTGTACAGCTCACTGAAATTACTTCAGTCACCGAGATCAATGCTCTTGCATTGGCAGAAAACTCCAACCAGTCACAGTGAGGCCCCACACTGCTGACCAGGTAGGGAGTGGGGGCAATTGTATTGTATTGTATTTTTATTGATCCAGGCAATCATAGTATTGTACAGCTGTACATATGATATTGGATAGATCAAGAGAGCTATTTACAGTAATTTTTACAAATTGATGTTTACATTATTTTGTAGCAAGGAAATTATCTATCTTCAACAAAACTGTTAATACAAATCAAAGAGATGTAAGATTTTACATACGATATTGGAAGCCAATACAAATGTAATAGTAAAGTAGTCCAGTGTATTTCATAGACATGCACAGTATATAATTTTCAGACCTAATTGAACATTTATCATATTTTTTACATTTTTAACCCCTTTCAAAAAAATGATCAACTGCATAAAAGCAATGGTCCAAGAGATATTTTTTTAACTTATGTGTGAAGGCTCTTGGGTTCTTTGTTGCTTTGATTTCATTGGGTAAATTATTATACATTTTTATCCCAACATTTAAGACACTTTTTTGGTAGCAGGTAGTTCTGGACTGAATCATATGTAGGTCAGATTGCTGCCTTGTTGCATAGTTATGAATATCTCCATTGAATTTTAGTGTGCAGTCATTGTTTAACAGGTATGTCTTGACAAATGAGACGATATAATAAATGTAAGCAGAAGGCAGTGTCATAATGCCATTTGTTTTGAAATGTTGTCTGCATGATTCATTATGTCTTAGATTACATATTATGCGTATTGCCATTTTTTGCATTTTGAAAATATATCTACCTCCAGGTGAGTTTCCCCAAAATATGATTCCATACTGTAATGTAGAATGGAAGTAAGCATAATATACATGTATGAGAACAGATTTTGTGACTGATTTTTTGAGTACCCTTAAAATGTAACACACAGTTGAGAGCTTTTTTGAGATATAATTTGTGTGTGTCTCCCACTTAAGATTTTCTGCAAGCCATATGCCAAGAAACTTGATGGAGTCCACACACATAAGCTCTTGGTTATTTAGAATCACATCAGGCATTTCTTGTTTTTGG
Source organism: Schistocerca nitens (assembly GCF_023898315.1). Classification (NCBI taxonomy): domain Eukaryota; kingdom Metazoa; phylum Arthropoda; class Insecta; order Orthoptera; family Acrididae; genus Schistocerca; species Schistocerca nitens. Next base: position 487,131,140 of record NC_064621.1, read on the forward strand.
GATGAGAGTCTGAAGTTGATGTAGGTTGTTTTCTGTATGTTTATAATCAGTTTGTTCTCGTTGAACCATTTGCTGAGTGACGACATAAGCGGTTTAATTTTTTGGTTGTGGTCCTCTGTATCAGTACCCGTTATTAGAATACTTGTGTCATCGGCAAATAGTGTGGTATGTCCTGTAGCAAGCTTTGTGCTTATATCATCAATGTATAGCAGAAACAGTATGGGTCCCAGGATTGAGCCTTGTGGCACACCATATCTAATAGGCATTGTGTCAGAGGAGTGGACAGTAGATTGATGGGTGGTTGTATTATTTTTTTCAAAATTAATTTCAACTTTTTGAAATCTGTTTGACAGGTAAGATTCTAACCATTTGTTTGCAATTCCTCTTATACCTTTATTTGCTAACTTCTTAAGGAGTATGGTATGGTCAATTACATCAAACGCTTTGGATAAATCTAAAAAGATACCAGTAGTGATTTCCTTATTATCCAGTGCTTTTAAGGTTTCGTTGAGATACTCATAAATAGCTGTGGTGGTTGTCTTTTGCTTTCTAAAACCATGCTGGTGTTTTGTCAATAAGGATAGTTTATTAGTAAAGTCTTCCAATCTGGTGTAAAATAATTTTTCAAATATTTTTGAGAATGAGCTGAGCTGTGCTATGGGCCGGTAATTGGCTACATGATTTTCAGAGCCCTTTTTGTGAAGTGGGGTAATTTTAGAAGTCTTTAGTAGGTCAGGGAAAACTCCATTTGTAAAGGATGCATTTATTATGTGGGTTAGGGGTTCTACAATGGATTCTCCACATTTCTTTACAATTATATCAGGAATATTGTCACTACCACTGGAGTACTTATTCTTTAGTCCTTTTATAACTGTAAGTACTTCAGGATTGGAGACTTTGTGAAGAAACATTGATGCCTGTATCGGTGCGGTTTCTATTAGTGTTTGGTGTTGAGCATTTGGTCTGTGGCAGTTGTTCTTTATCAGGTTTTCTGCTATCTTGCTAAAATAGTCATTAAAACCATTTACTATTTTTTGGGGATCTGATGTGACTTCATTATTTAGGTTTAGTTTTAATGTTTTGTTTATGACATGCTGCTTACTGTTTGTTTCATTTTTTACAACTGTTCACAAGCCTTTCATTTTATTGTTAGATTCCTTTATAAATTTATCATTGTATAATTTTTTTGCTTGTTGGATAACTTTCCTATAGATTGCAAAATAAGTCTTACAATATGACCTAAACTGATCATCGACGTCATGGTGTTTCATGTGATTTTTTAAGTCACGCTTTTTTTGGCTGGAAATCCTTATCCCTTTTTTTACCCATGAGTTTGTGTGTTTGTTTCCGATTTTCCTGGATTTCAGTGGAAATGCAGTATTGAAGTGGTGGAGAAATGTTTCATGGAAGGAATTAAATACGTAGTTTACATCATTTTCTTTATAGACCTCTGCCCAGTTTTCAGCCCTTAACAGATAGTTAAAAAGCCTTATATTATCGTCATTAAATTGCCTTTGCATTTTAGTTATTGTGGGATATTGTCCTATGTAATTTAAATTCGCTGTTAGTATTTGGGCTTCATGGTCACTGTAACCTGTGCTGATGACTTCGATTGAGTGGTGCAGTTTGTCTGTGTTTATGAAAATCTGATATAGAGCTGTTTTTGAATTTTTTGTGATCCTGGTTGGTGTGTTTACAGTTGGGGATAGGTTGAATGAATTTGTAATATTCAACAATACACTTATAAGCACGTTTTGTGAGATACGACGAACAAGGTAACATGAAAGATGATTAATACCGACATGTGGAGGAAGTTCAGAAAAACTTGTATGAAGAGCAGGTACAGGCAGTTATAAAGACAATGATATTTGACATGGAAGTACACTTAGTTCTGGTTCAGGTGCAATTACTAACTTACTGTCAAGTGAATTTTTCCAAGAGTTAAAGAGAAGAGGTAAAATTCCCACGTTCCCAGTGCAGAATTGTAAAATACAGAAGGCCACTGGAATCAGATCCAAAGTAGTGAAGTTGCCAGCACTTATTCCATAGAAAATAGGACACTTTACTGTCAAATATAATTTTCTCATCAGTGACAAATTAACAGTAAATTGTTTGATTGGGATGGACACGCTTAGAACTTAAAAGACACAAATTGACATAAGAAGTGATAAATGCTACTTCAGTGTAGACAAACAGGTATTTTCTGTCAATTTAATATAAATCTCAGACAAGAAAGCCGATCAGAAGAAGGTGTCTGATGTGATAGTTCAGTTTGTATTTCCTACTGTATTATTTGGAAACACTCACTATAATAAACAAGTGTCAGAATAAGACGTAAACTATGAAATGATAGATCAAAAGGTAAGTGAGTCCAGCACCTTAAATGAACAGGAGTAATAGGAACTTACTTCTTCTTCTTCCATTGACACTACATCCCGGGATGGGACTTGGCCTCCTCAATAATTTTCTGCCATTCCTCTCTGGACTTCACCGTGGACCTCCAGTTATGGCAACTGACTCTAGCAGCATCCTCTCCAACCTCATCACTCCATCTCAACCTAGGTCATCCTCATGCTCTTCTTCCTCCAGGTTCACTGCAGCAGGCTTTCCTTGCGGGATCTGTCTCATCGAGTCGCATAACATGTCCAGCCCATCTCAGTCGACACAGCTTTATGAACTTTACCACATCATCCTCCTTATGGCAGTCATAAATTTTGCCATTTCTTCGGCTTCTCCAGGTCCCATTTTCATTTACAGGTCCAAAAATCCCCCTCAATATACTTCTTTCATGTGATCTCAGTTTGTTTTCACCCTGCTTTGTAATTGTCCATGTAAGTAAGTACTGGGTGTATCAGTGTTTTGTAAAGTCAGCACTTTGTCCCTCATGATATAAGCTTGGATTTCAAATGTCACAACATTCCAAAGTAGCATCAGTTAGAAGCACTTATGCAAGCCATAATTTCAGTAAAGGTGGTGCTATTTACTTCTATCTTTGAGCCCAGATAGGTGAAACATTCCACTTGCTCAAATGTCATTCCATCAAGGGTTATTGTGGGCTGTAAGTGTTGGTTGGTGCCATTATTCATACACTTCGTCTTTCCTTCATTAATTCTCGGGCCCATCTTCTCTGCACTCAATTTTAGAGCTGAAAATGCACTTTGTAGATCTCTAAGTGTTCTGCTCATTAAATCCAATTCATTTGCATATCCCATCAATTGTACAGACTTATAGTAGATAGTTCCTCTTGTCTGAATACCCAATTCGCATACTACTTTTTCAAGTGCCGAGTTGAAAAGTAGGCAGGAAAGCCAATCTCCTTGCCTTAGCCCAGTTTGAGTGGGAAACTGAGGTGACAGCCTTGACTAAACCTGCACAGTACACTGGGGATACTTTAGGGTGACCTCTATTAAATGCACCAATTTTCTAGGCACTTGAAATTCCCACATTGCCTCATAAAGTTTGGCCCTGTTTATTGTGTCATATGCAGATTTAAAGTCAATGAAAAGATGGTGCACACCAACATTGAATTCATTGGTCTTTTCTACTATTTGTTGGAGAGTAAATACCTGGTTTACAGTTGACTTTCCTAATCTGAACGGGCATTGATAGCTTCCAATGATATCTTCTGCTATAGGTGAAAGTCTACTAAACAGGATATTTGATAGTACTTTATACATAATATTTAAAAGTGTTATGCATCTGTAGTTGCTGCATGCAAATAGATCTCCTTTCTTATGCACCAGACACACTATCCCTACATTCCATACTTGTGGTAACTCTTCCTTTTCCCAGATGAGGCACACAATTATGTAGGTCCTATGATTTAGCTCTACTCCTCCAGCTTTCAATAGTTCAGATGTTATATTGTCAGTCCTTGGTGCTTTATTGTTCTTCAATCAGTCAATTGCTTTGTTCACTTTTCCTTGAAGAGATCGGTTATATAAGTATGCACATGTATTTGGAAAACAACCCAGAGTTATCAAGGATTATTAGTACAAGATGGATGTTTACCCACATGAAACTTTTTGTGTATCATCATATCCCATTCCTTGAACGAAAAGAGAGGCAGTACAAGAAGAAATCAATCAAATGATTAAATGGGGGATCATTCAACCTTCCTTTTCACTTTTGTGCCTGTAAGTAAACCAGATGGATCTGTAAGATTGGTTCTGGATGCTCAAGGTATTAATAAGGTCCTAGTACCAGTTCAAATCAGGCTGACAACCTGGATGAACAACTGTTGAAGTTCTGTTCTATCTGATATTTTACCATATTGGACCTTAGTCCTCCTACTGACAAGTCAAACTCCTCCCAGAAAGTAGAAAGTACACAGCTTTTGTATGTGCTGGTAGAAGCTTTGAATTCTGTGTCCTGCCATTTGGCCTGAACATAAGTGCAGGTGTATTCATCACAGTATTAGATGAAGTATTAGGACCAGAGCTACTTAGCAAGGTTACGGTGTATTTTGACAACTCATTAATCGCCGCATCAACTTGGTCAGAACACATTCATCTGATCGAGAAAGTTTTACACCTTTTTTTCAGAATACAGGGTGACAGCCAATTTAAAAAAGTCTGACTTTGGCAGAAAGAAGGTAAAATTTCATGGTCACATTATCTTTGAACAAGGTATCCTCCCTGATCCCAAGAAACTCAATGCCATATGCAATTGTCCTGTACCTAGGAATAAGGAACAACTTAAAGCTTATTTAGGATTAGCTTCATTCTTCTGTAAGTTCATACACAAACAACTGATGAACAGTGATACCCTGCTTAATTTATTATGAAAAGCAAATCATGGCTGTGGAATTATAAGTGCCAAGAGGACTTCAATAATATTAAAGAGGCATTAGTGAATGCAAATATACTTAGTCACCCCCAATATGGAGAAGGACTTCTGTCTGTGCACAGACACCTCCTCGCAGGGTCTGGGGGCATGTCTGTTCCAGATGAGAGAGGAAGGTGGTAAGATATTGCCAAAAGTAATTAGTATTGCTAGCTGTGCATTAACTGAGGCAGAAAGAGCATTCTCTGTATCAGAATTATAAATTTGCCAGTAGTCTGGGCAGCCAAAGAATTTGAGTACTTTTTATGGAGTAAGTGTACAAACGTATATTGTGATCACCAATCCCTTTCATTTTTGTTGACATGAAGATTACTGCACGGGAGATTGGCAAGGTGGTGTCTATATCTGCAAGAATATAATTTCGAATTTATTTCTATCAAGGGCAGTCAGAACATCATTGCCAATACTCTATCAATGTTACATCAAGGTCTAGTGAATTTAGTGAATTTTTGGAGCAGAACTTTTCTTATGCAAAGTAAAATACCACAATCTGACCACAATAAGTTTTGTAAACAAATGAAAATCATGCAACAATAGGACCTAAGATGGAGCAAGGTCAAACAAAACTAACACAGGAAGGCAACAAACAGGTAAAAATGTGGTACAGGGAATATAAAGGTGTTTTATTCCATCACAAACATCCTGACTCAGAACAATGGTGCATTTATCTTCCTGAGAATTATATTAAGGAATTCATAGTGTGCACCTGTGAAGTGTGGGGACACTTTGAGTTAATAAATGTACTGAGAAGATAGGTCTACATTGCTACTTTTCAAATTTGAGATGATGAATGCTTCAATACTACAATAATGTATAGAGTGTCGGAAGGCAAAACATTGTAACTCATCTAAACATATTGAGGTTTGCCCAATTTTAACAAATAAACCTCTAGATTTAGTGTCCCTGGCTGTGGATGGCCCCTATCCAAGAGGCAAGGGTGGAGTAAGATACATAGTAGCACTATATGATGTTTTTAAAAAGCTTATTAAGATGTACACTGTATGTAGTGCAATAGCGACCTCCATCAGGAAAAGGATCGAAGAAGATTACTTGAGGAGAATAGGGAAGCCACGAGTGATAATTACCGATAATGCCTTATATTTTATAGGACAGAAATAGAAGCAATTTATGACATCACAGGGTATAAAACACATTGTAGTACCAGATTCCGTCCTGAGGCATCGCCTGTAGAAGGGGTATTCAAGGAATTTAATCAGTCCATAAGAACACACACATTGCACACACACACAAAATGGGTAGAATATGTCAGACCTCTCAAGCAGGTCATTAACAATCTTACAAATTCTTCCAATGGTTTCACATCAAATGAGTTAATGTTTTACACCAGACAAAAGGACAAATGATAGTCACCCCTTCCAAAAATACCAGTGGTGGAAATGACATTAGAGGAGAAAATTAAACAAGCAGCAATCACGCTGGAAAACAGGGCTGAAAATAGGAAGAAAATGTATGATCAGAAACTAATTGTATGAATCTTTTTGTTGTGCCTATCACGACTCAGCGTCTCTGCTATATGCAGAGTAGAAACATAACCTTGTGCTGTCGGACAATTTATGGCACCTGCCTCGTACAAGTCAATGGTTCATTCCATTACATTTTTGGTGGTAGCTGATGCTGTTGTTGAGGACTTGTTCATGATGGATGCATTTCAGGTATTTGGATTTTCTATCACTGACACAGTTCACAGTTTAATATCTTTCATTGTTAGTACTACTTTTGATACAGTTATCCGAGTCTGTTAGTGAGCATAACCTTGATAAAAGTTTGAGACACGAAGTTATATTCATGGAATCTGTAAATGTTATCCAAGATCTTTCTTGTACTTTTACATAACAACCTTCTTGAGCATTGTAGCTTCAGATCTTGTAGGAAAATTGCAATCTTTGTAGCATAAAATATCCTGAAATTAGAACTGTAGTAACCAAATAATACATGGATCTTACCCAAGTGACACAGAAATGGCTTTATCCATAAACCACTAAACAATAATGGAAATAAGCCCCTCGTGACTCCACACATAACACAGAAGATGCAACTTACGCCATACACAGAACAATTGATGTGAGTGACACAAACTAAAAGAAAATAGTGAGAGCAAGTCATTGCTGTTCCATGCATATGTAGATGCAGGTCATTGGTAGATGGAACAGCAGAGACCACGCTGTGTTCATGCTTCACGCGTCCTACAGGTGGCCTCTAGTGGCCAGCCTGCACTGATATTGTTGGCAGATAATTTAACTACACACGTGCGGCAACACTATACATGGCACATTCACACTCACATGCACTAGCAGCAGGATACAACACACCCCTCCCTCATGTGAAGAGGGCACCCAGGCAATGGAGATGCTGGTGGACTGACAGGACACATATCCATCACATCTGGAGTGGCAGAAGTCGTTGCTGACAGTGGGGGCAGGACGATGTGCTGGGCAGACACCAGAGCATAGGGCCAGAATGTGTGGAGATGCAGGCGCGCCCGAGGGTTGGCCCCCACACAGCATGCATCAAAAACACCAGAGAGGAAACTGCCATTGCTGTCTCTGTATTGTCATCAGCAGGCACGTCACAGTGTGGAGGAGATGGGGTCGGACCCACTGGCGACAATGGCTGATGCGATAATGGCAAGGGGCCCGGTTGTGGTGGCCTGACTGGAACAGCAGGCTTCAGCAGTGGACCTGAGGCCAGAGATGGACCCATGCCCAGCACTGGGAAGCTGTAAACCCAGGACTTGACACATGGAAAAGGCAGGCAACAGGACAAGGGTGCCTCTGTTGCAGGCAATGATGGGCTCAAGGTGGTGGACGGCATGGCCAGCTGCAGTGGCTGGGGCCTCACCCGCAGACTGATAGCTTCTGGTGGTGAAGGGGGCACAACTGATCAAAGTGGTGCACCACCAGCCTGTTGGCCATATGGATGTCACAAAGACAGCATCCCCAATGACGGACAACAGAGGATGGTAGCCACTTGTGCCAGTGACCAAACCCTCGTGCCCACACTGGCAATCCCAGTGCAAAGTGGCTGGACAAACCTGGCTGCAGCAGGTGTGATATAGGTTGCAGAAGGTGGAAGAGCATGCATGGTTACCATCCATGAAGGAACTCAGCTGGATTCCATTCCACCAAGGGCGTGAAGCGATAGGTACTCAGAAAATTGAGAAGGGCATTGTACAGCAAAGAATCCACAAGGAACTTTTTCATCTGGGACTTGAACATATGCACAAGTCAGTCTGCCTCACCATTTGGTTGATTGTAGAATGTTGGAATTGTAACATGATGGATGCCATGACAGAACAAAATATTTGAAAGTTGTGAGAAACAAAATGGAGCCAATTATTGGAAATTAAGCTGCAAGTCAACCCCTCAGTAGAAAAATCTCTCAAAAGCATATGAATCATGGCCTCAGCTGACATTGATGCATTCTAGGGATCATACACCTAATCATTAAGAAGAACAGTCTTATGTTACAGATTTCATTCAGAAAGACAATATTACAGTTAAAAGTGATGTATATGTCTTGAAGCAGCATAACTTACGACATACATATTACCCAAGCTGCATTCTCCCAGTATTTTAGAATGAGAGCATGTAGTGATTTCCAACAAAATTTTCACATAATTTCAATCTTTTACAAAACTTTTTCTCAGTTACCCCCTCACAAAATGATGAAATGAAAAAAGTTCATCGCTTACTACATTTTTCACTGTTCTTGCACAAATCAGGCTTGACATTTTAATTTATTACTTCTTTATCACCAAATCTATCTGCAGCACACTGCAGATGGTAGTCACATACACCAATGAATGTACCTGCAAAATTATATTATTTCACAACAAATAATTCAGGAGATATGATGGCGTGGGAATGTAGGAGAAGCTAGTGATGTGTGCTTCATTTACTCCATGCAAGTTCAGCGGATGTTAGATGTAAGTTTTTACTCTTTGACCGTCAGTTCAGTTAGTTTTCTTTTCTGAGTGGGAAAAATAAAGTATTTTGTACAAAGCTGTACGTAGGTTTAATTTGTTGCCTACATAATTGGTAACCCGAAAAAAAAACTAGAAAAGCTCTCGCAACTTAATATTTTGCGGCAGTTTGACCAAAGATGGAAGAAGCTAACAAAATTCTGTAAGCAATAAAAGATGAGATATGATAGCTAAAGCAAGAGATTGAACATTTGGAGCTTACAGTGCCAAGGAAGGGTAGCAAAATGGAATCCATGAATTTGCAAACTCCAGTAGTAGCAGACACTCCAAGAGCATACTCACATGCCAAAGATTTTTCACGCACAAACACGCCATTATCAACTGTGCCACATATTCAGTCAGAGTGCCACTACAACCTCCATATACTGGACCTTAACAAATAGTAAGATGCAACACCCATACTATAGACATCTCACAGAATGACAAAACTATTAGTGTGTCCATAGAGAGGGTAAAACCAGCATGGGTTTTACCAGAACTGGAGTATGATGACACTCAACAGGATGAGAAGAACCAAAGTTCGGAAATCACTATACATGGTATGGCAGAAGAACCCATGGCAAGAGGACATGGAATCACAACACAACAGCCCATACTGTCTCCCTCTTCCTTGCAGCAACAAGTCATCTGTACGAGAGCAAGGAGACAAGTCAAATTTAAGTATCCATTTATCACGGATGTTCCGCACTTTAAGGGGGGTGGGGGCTGTGCTTCATTTATTTCACGCAAGTGCAGTGGACGTTAGGTATAAGTTTTTACTCTTTGACTGTCAGTTGAGTTAGTTCTCTTTTCCAGGTTGGAGAAATAAAGTATTTTGTGCAAAGCTGTATGTGGGTTTAATTTGTTGCCTACAATGTCATAAACATTGAGACACTTGAAAAACTAGCTTTTGCTTAAAATACACTGCAAATAATCTAGACTATACTCATCCAGTGTTTGATAATGAGAGCACTTAGTAACTTCCAACAAATTTTAAACATAATTTCAAAGATTTTCTAACCTTTCTCTCACTAACATATTTAACATCAAATATTCAACATATTAACTAATTTGTTAATACACTCTTTTATACATGGGAGTTTACCAGCCACTGTATAAACTCTGAGGGAATATCTACAGGTACAAACAATGAAAAGCTCTGGGAAGCACAGTTATCATATGGGAATAGAAATATGGTATAAATTGCCAATAAGCCCAGTCTATAACACAAGTTCTGATGCAAGAATTAGCAGCAAACAACCAAAGAGTAGTCCATGAAAACAAGTCTATAGACATGACCTGATAACTGGCATATTGAGAAAGTGTAGACAGCATTAACAATAAACACAGCACTTACTGTGAGCTGTAGAGCCAGCCCCTTTATGTTCAGACCACTGCCAGAGATGTTGCCTACACAACATGATGAGAGTGTTGGTTAAGGTAGCTCCTGGAGTCTCATGCTGTCTGCATTGTCAGTGGTGTGCAAATAGTTGCAAGTTCCATATCAGTGCCAGGAGGAGATACAAAATCTGTCTTCCCTTTCATTGGCTCAGAGGGATATAAATTGCCCAGATGGAATCTGAGCAAGTCATGTGAAGCAACTGAAACTACTGGGGATGCTGATGAGTACAGATGGGGCAACAATACTGTCTCCATCAGCCCAAATATGTGCAAATGGACTGGTTTTTCTGCATGGAAAGACAGCTTATTCTTGTTTGTCATTGTAGGCAAGAGTGCAGGAGGTGCAACAGTGGAAATATAGAATCTGCTGGGCAGTGTCCATTGGTAGGGGTGGGTAGGCCTGTAGGTGACCAACAATCTTGTTAGAACTTTGTTGTCTTCTGTAGAACCTTATCATCTGCGACAAACATCTACACGAACTGCTCCAAGTTAGACTTGGTGAAATGTGATTGCTAGGCGTTGAATTCTATTCCTGTGGCAAACTGGGGTGATGTAAATTTTGGACTGTTATATGAAGGTATTAGAGGTGCCTTCACTGATAAAAAGGATTTTCACAGCTTTGATGGTCATTTCAGTTGTTACAGATGTCATGCTGGCCACATATGGAGAAATTAAGCAGAGGTGTTCACCACCAGCAGCTGCATGGGAGCTTAAGAAGGGATTGTAAAACAGTGTAGACATTCCCTTGCTGAGAGGTCAGCCACAGTGAGCCATGGCACAGTGTCACCAATTGCTTCAGCTGTACAGGCATTGATTATCTTCTCAGTTTCAGTGATGATACCCAGCCAATATTTACATCTCTGGGCTAAGTTCTTCATGTGTGCAGTGCCACAATACAACCAATGAAGCAGCTGGGATGACTGGATACCACTTTTCCAATTCAGTAGCCAGCATGAGAATACCAAAAAGTGTGTTGAAGTAATAACACAACAAGAGTAAGTTCAATAGAGAAGATGGCTCTTTTTGGAGAAATGCTCTAGGCACCCCTGCTGGATGTAGGAGTGGGACTGTCACAGCATTGGGTCCATGATAGTGGTGGATATTACTTTTGAGGATGCCAAAGGAAAATCATTCAGCCATAAATGTTGGTCAAGCTGAAAGCAAAGTTGTTTTCCTATACACTGATGGAAAAAAATTGCAGTACTAGGATGAAGATGTGCAACATAAACAAAGTTGGTAGGCAATTTTCTACATCTGAAAGATGATGTGTATTCACATTTTGTACCAGTCACATGTGGATGGTGTTAGTAGCACTACTATGAGGATGCAAATCAAGTTTGCTTTAAATACACACTCTAACAGTCATGAGCATTAGCCTCCTTTGAGATTGTACGTGGTGAATTGATTATAGTATAGAATACCTTTAAGGTGACAAAGACACCATTATCAACACCTTACTGAGTTTGAGTGAGGAAATGTAGTAGGGTTATGAGAAGCTGGATGTTCCTCCTTGGCAGGAATGTGACCACTGAATGTGATTGCTGGCAGCAGTACTAAAGAGAATGTAAGGTGACAACAAGACTGGACTCCGGATGGCAATGTGGCACTACCAAGAGTATTCAGTGTGTGGCTGTGGTGCATCTTGCTGCATCTGCAAAAGTAATGTGAGCAGTTTTTGGCACCACAGTGACAGAACAAACTGTTACAAACTGGTTATTTCAAGGACAGCTCCAAGCCAGACACCCTGTAGCATGCATTCCTTTGAACCCAAACCACTGCAACTTGCAACTTCTGTGATGCCAAGCAAGAGCTCATTAGAAGGCAGAGTAGAGGTGATGAAAGCTGCTTCTGCCTTGGTGCCAGTGACGTCTGTGCATTGATTAGAAGGAGGCGAGCTGAAGGCTGGCAACTAACCTGGAGTTACGGTTCATGGTGTGATTTCATATGAAACCTAACTCCAAATTTGTATGTCAATCTGGTGATTTGGCCTGTTGTGCTGCCATTCATCAATGGGTGTTTTCCAACAGGATAATGCTCACCCACATACTGCTGTTGCAACCCAACATGGTCTACTAAGTGTGGAGATGTTGCCTTGGCCTGCTATATCACCAGATCTGTGTCCAATCAACCACATTTGGGACATCATCAGACGAAATTGGCAGTGTCATCCACAACCAGTGTTAACAGTCCCAGTATCAATTTGATTTGATTTGATTTGATCCAGTTTTATCATACAGCACAAATTGTACAATTGATATTGGACAGGCCAAAGATAAGTTACAATAATGCATAATATTAGCAAAATACTGGGAAAATTAATTTTGTTATGTATTCAGAAATTCTCTGACAGAATAGAAACAGTGCTTTATTAGAAATAACTTTAGTTTCGCTTCAAATATTGGATGAGTAGCATTTTTATTTCCTCTGGTATCTTATTGTGTAGTATTACAACAATGTTAATTATGCTCCTCTGATAGGTGGTTGTTCTGTGATATTTTTATGTATATTTGATTTCCCTCTGGCACTATAGTTGTGTACATTTTTGTTCTGTAGCAGTTTGCCTGTTTTCAGGAGGTAGTCCCTAGTGAACAAGATAGTTTCATAAATGAATAAACTTGGAACATTTAGAACAGCAAGTTCAGTAAAATGGGATTTACAGGACTTCATCTTTTTAAGGCCACAAATTATTCTTAGAGCTCTTTTTTGCATTCTAAAAACCTTTACACTGTGATTTGCGTATCCCCAGAAAACATTCCCACATCGGACTAGTGTGTGGAACTGTGCATAGTATGCCTGCCGTACTGTTGTTTTGCTTGTTGTAGCCTTTAAAATTCTTAGGCCATAGCACACAGATGATAGTTTTCTAGACAAGTTATTTATATGTGTGTCACAGTTTAAGTCTTGCTGAATCCATAGACCCAAAAATTTTGTGAACCTTACATTTTCTAGGGGATCATTTTTTAATTGTGCTGAATAGACATTTGATTAGTTGGAGGAATTAAATGAAAACTGACACACACAGTTTATCAGTATTTATAATGAGTTTTTTTAACTACTCAGAAAGTCTTTTCACAGAACTTTCTGCTGTGGACTGCAAAGTTTCTGGACTGGATCCAGTGAGCAATATGCTGGTGTCATCAGCAAACAGGATACTTTTTGTGGGACTCATATATTCAACTAAGTCGTCCACATTTATCAAGAAGAGTAGTGGACCTAAGATTGTGCCCTGTGGTACACCATAATTTATTGGTACTTCACTAGAAAGAAAGGAGTTGTTGCAACAGGAATGGTACTCCATTCCAAAGGCCTGACATCTGTCACCTGTGTGACACAATGAAGGCACATTCGCATGCTTGCATTCGATATTCTGGGGGTTACACTGATTATTAATCTACCAGAATTTCACATTAGTAATGGTTTATCTTGCTCTTACAACCGCTTGATTAAAACAAAAATCAAACAATGGAAACTGCAGGTAGGAATATCAACAATGTAGGAAAAGACAGCTTGCTAATTACTGTAAAGAAGACGCACAAAGTTGCAGACAGGCAGAATTAACACACACACACACACACACACAGAGGCACATGTGCTTGCACCCGACTGCCATCTCCAGCATCGTGAGCCGGATTCCCTCTCTTACTGGTGAAGACTGTGGCCATAAGCTATATGTGAATGTCTTTTAATTGTGCTTGTCTGCAAATTACCTAGACAAATGTATTCCTGAAATTTTATTACTCTACATTAATTATTTTTTGGTGATGTGATTTTTTTCTATTAGTGTATTTGGATCCATAATACGTAACTGGTGGCCAAAATTAGCTGTATGGCTATTATTAAGTATCATTTATACACTTATGGCTGACTGTACATGCAGTCATGAATACTAATACAATGATGAGGCATGTTCAAATGCATTGCCAATCCTGTATATATACATCATAGATCAGTATGCAGATGAGTACAAAAGCTACACAAGCTAATCTGTGATGACAAACTTTACCAATGCAAGACCAGAAATGAAGTCTAAAGTACAGCAAAGGCTGGCATACACCATGATAAATGTGACCAGAGAGCAATCCAAATTCAGAAATGTAAACGTACAAGGTTGAAAACCAACTATCTGTAGGGTGCAATAACAGAGGTTTAACTGAATGAACAGGAGTGTCTCTGTTATTCCTGCCATGGTACTGCATCTGGGCCATGCTTTCTTTCCAGTTGTGGGACAGCTTACTGGTTAGATGGTTCAAATATCTCTGACTGCATGTCAAGGTCAGTGCTAAGACTGGGTGGGGAATCTGAATCACCATCATTTACTAGAAAGCCTTTCTAAGTTGGTTATGTAACCACAAGTCTGTGTGGTTTATCAAAATTTAGCATTCAGGACAAAGTGTCAGAGACAACAAGTATATTAACCCTCCATTGGTCATGCAAATGAAAATCGTCATCCATATTGTTTTCCTGACCTACTTTGTCTGACTAGGCTGGACTGAGTTCACACCATTTTCAGTAGCTTTCCGTGAACTCTCCATCTACAAGCTTCATCCATCATTGGCTTTCAGTTATGCAGGGTTGCATCATTTATGAAACTTTATCATAGCTTGGAGGACACAGGTCATCCACATGAACAACCACTGCCACAACCTGAAAGAAAGTAACTGTATATCATTTTACTGCTATCCTAGATTCAATCCAACTTTCATGTGCTTAATTCTAGGTGTACCAATTTATTTATTTATTTATTATCATCCCAGTGATCACATTTGTGTAATAGGATTTGTCAGGATACATTTTAACAACTATATAATATGTTTACAAAATTTTTTCTATGCTGAATTCATATGAATCTATCTTCTGTTTAATACAATATACAACTAATAAGTGTTTTTATAACATAATTTCTTATGTGCTTGACTGACCTATTCCTTGATGTGATTTCATTTGTCACATTAACTTGAACATATATTCTTATACAGTTGCACAGAGATATTCACTTATGCTGTAATAACATTCGTCAAGCTTGTGATTATTTATATTCTAATACAGTTAAGCATAGAAATTCACTTACACTGTAATAACATTTGTCAAGCATGTGATTCTTTATAACAGTTTTAAATTTATCCTCATTTTCCAGCTCTTTGATAGGTTTTGGTAGTGCATTAAAAAGTTTGATGCCTTGATTACATACATGTTTCTGACTTCAGGCCCTTGTTACAGCTTGTAAGTGGAGATCTTTATATTGCCATGTATCGTAATTATGGTAGTCTGTATTTGTTTTCATTTTGTCCTGATTTCTTTTGATCACCAACAGACATTTCAGAATGTATAATGATGGAATTGTCAAAATTTTCAATGCTTTAGTTTGAGGTGGGCT
Source organism: Schistocerca nitens (assembly GCF_023898315.1). NCBI lineage: Eukaryota > Metazoa > Arthropoda > Insecta > Orthoptera > Acrididae > Schistocerca > Schistocerca nitens. The sequence continues at coordinate 487,146,742 of NC_064621.1, forward strand.
CTGGGTCATTATCTGAATAGTGCATTTTTGTAATTTGAAAATCTCATTTAGACGACAATTTGTTTTTCCCCAGAATACTATCCCATAGGATGCAATTGACTGAAAATAGCCAAAATATGTTAATCTGGCACAGTCATTACTACAAACTCTTGAAATTATTCTAAGTACAAAACATGCTGAATTTAGTTTCAGTGCTAAGCTCACCACATGTTCCTTCCAGTTTATCTTCTCATCATTGTGCATACCCAGGAATTTTGCACACTGTACTCTTTCAATTTGTTTGCCCTCCATGGTGGGATTTAGGTCATCATGTTCACTTATTTTTCCATATTGCACATCATTAGTTTCTTTTTTTGCATTCAGTGTTAGCTTGTTTGCACTAAACCATTTTTGTATATATTGTATGACATGGTCCACAGTACTGTGCAATGACTGCTTCATATCACTAACTATTAAACTACTATCATCAGCAAATAACATGATTCTAGCTTTTCTCTCTGACACCTGAATATCATTAATGTAAATGAGGAACAGCAAGGGGCCTAATACACTTCCTTGGGGTACTCCTACTGTTACCTCCCTTGGATCTGATCTTAGCTTAATTTTTGGTTAATATTTGGTGCTGTAATTTCAACCACCTGCATCCTCTTTTCCAGATACGACTCAAACCACTTTTTTACCGGCCCTCTGATACCTATAGATTCAAGCTGTGGTCAACAGTGTCAAAGGCTTTTGACAAATCTAGATTTATCCCTACTACACTTTTTCCCTCTTCCAATTTACTGATTATTTCTTTTGTGTATTCCAGTACAGCTGTTTTGGTACTTCTCTCAGCTTGAAATCCATGCTGATTACTGTTTATCAGATTGTGGATATTAAGATAATGTGTGACTCTATATTTCATCAGTATCTCTAAAACTTAGAGAAAGTTGAGAGAAGTGAGACAGGTCTGTAGTTTTCTATTTTAAGCTTATCACCCTTTTTCAACAGGGGAACGACTTCAGAAATTTTCAATTTCTGTGGAAACACACCCTCAGCCATTGATAAGTTTGCTATGTGTGCCAATGGGTTCGCTATTTGATTAGCTGTTTTCTTTACTAGTATTATTGGCACCTCATCTACTCCAGCTGACATCGTGGACTTCAGATTTTTAATCCCTTTTAAAACTTCCTTTTCATTTGTCGGGACTGACATCATACTGCTGGCTGCCTAATTACGATTAATTGCTCTTTACCTAGAATACTTCCCATCGAAAAGTAAATATTCTCTATACCTTTAGTTCTTGGAAAAAATGTTAAAGGTAAAAAACCTAGGATAGGTTTGAGGAGCGATCCTAATGTTTGACTGGAATGGTTCGATGAATTGAGTAATGAAGATCCTGACAGTGATGTTACTGACTCAGAGAAAGATAATTGTGTACACAAAAGTGTTCATGATTCAGGAACAGAACAACAAATGTCAGAAAATGGTGAATATGAATCACAGAAAGAAGTAATTAAAGAGGACATATTTCTTTTAGGAAAAGATGTAATAGCTAAATGAAGGAAAATTAAATATCCTATCAATGTTAGAACAAGATCTTGTAATATTATTGCACATTTAGGTGGACCAAAAATGGAACTCATGTAGCAAAGACGGAAATAGAGTTTATGAAGTCATTTTTAGATGAAAATATAATACCCATTATTGTAATGTGCACAGTATTTACACCAATGAAGTTTGTGGTAACTTTTCTAGGGAAAGTATTTGTACTATTTGTGTACTAAGAGCATTATATGAAGATTTAAACAAAACACTCTTAAAATCATTAACATACACCATTCTAAGTGTCCAAATACAACATTTATGTTGCGGATGATACATGTCATCTGCATGAGTGACTATGTCAAGAATTATCGCATGAGTAATGAAAGGTTAATGAACAGTGATTTCATATCTTGGTCAGAACCCATGGCCATTTGCATCTGAGCAATCCCTCGACTACTCCATTTCTTGCTGTCTGTGCCCAGTAAGATGATACGCAGTAGTCCTCATGAAGATTATTCCTCCATCTTTTTCTTCAGTTGGCATGTGATCAGTATATCTTCTAGTGCTACGGGTTAGCCTGTACAAAGATTGTTACTTGATGAAACCCTAAGAAGCCAAAAACCCGTTTGTAATAAAAAATATTAAAGGAAAGTCTGTCGTGCAGGCCCATGATGGGCTACTGACCTGACTGCAGGTGGAGTGTAACCTTTCTTCACCATGGCACTAGTAGGAGGAGGAGGAGGAGGAGGAAGAGGGGATGGTGGGCCCATTGTCCTGACTACCTTTTACCCCTGGAAAAGGTACATGGTACTCATTTCATGGTAGACTGAATGAGCCTGGGGCTGCGCTGAAGGGACTGGAATATGGAACAGTCTGCACCCCTATCTGGAATTGAACCCAGGACCTCCAGGGCCAGAGTCTAGTGGTTTACTCACTAGACGACCATGGCCCCCAAAACAATATTGGTAAAACAAAATGATTTTTAACATTAAATATGAAACTGTTTTACTGAGAAGTGATCAGGGAATCCTTTAACATGATATCAGTAACCTGTTTCAAAATGTGTTTAGTACTTGACATACACTGTAAGAGAAACATGAATAACTTCTTCACTGTTATTGTTATGATTGCACGCAATGAAATCCTCATCTTGGTTGTACTGTGTGTCTGAGAAAATGTCATATTTACATTTTTTATTGTCCACCTAGGATCATATAACTACTACAGTTCCTTCATTTTGTTGTTTCCTATTTTTTCCAGTATCTCTTCAGCTTCTCTCCATGTTGCCTTTTCAGTTTTTCTGTGTACATTGTTTCTGATTTCTTAGTTATTCTGCCTTGAAAGCCTTCTAAATTTAGTACTGGTGTTTTATGCTTAAATAGTTTCCTTCTGTTATATCCAGTTTCTTTCTTAATTCCATGGTCCACCTTACTGTTGACTTATTTTTTCAGAAATACAGGAATATTTATTTCATTATGCAGGTCTTTTAGATTAGATTATATTTACTTTCATTCCAATTGATCTATAGTGAGGAGGTCCTCCAGTATGTAGAACATGACAGAAAAACAATAATACAAGACAAATATTTACAACTAAAATAAATAAGCTTATTTTTCTTTTTTTAATTTACCCTATATGAAAAGATCATTTTACAACTCACATTTACTAACATCGCATCAATGCACTGAATTAAAAATTTAAAAAAATTATTTATTTATAAGGTAATAAACATATAACAGAACTGCTACAATACTTACTTACAATGAACACAGTACCCACACACACACACACACACACTATCTCTCTCTTCTCTTTTTCTCTGTATGTGATCAGGCCCTATGGAATGCGCGCTGCTTTGAGAGATTGCCTCCACTTCAGCCTGTCTTCGGCTCCTTTCTGCCATCCTTCCAGCAGTTCCACTCTCTGAACGTCTTTGGATATGCAGTCACTCCATCAAGTTCTAGGCCTTACTATGGGCCTTCTGCCGGTTGGCTTGGTGTTGAGTACAGTTTTCGGCCATCAGTTGTCCTGCATTTGAGCTACATGCCCTGCCCACTGGAGTCATCGTGTCTTCATTATAGCCACAATGTTCGACTCTTTGTAAATATCATACAACTCTGTATCATGATGAATCCTCCATTTTTCACTCTCATTACCGTAAACTGGTCCGAAAATCTCCCGAAGGACTTTCCTTTCAAATATCATCAGTTTGTTCAGATCTTGCATGGTTGTACTTAAAACATAACTATAAAATGTAACTGTTCTTAGGTTAAAAATTTATAGTGAGGTTTTTGTGTACTCATCCTTTCTGAAGATCTCTCCCAGCTGAAGTCCTAAGTTCTCAGTAACAGTAAAAATTTCAAATTCGGAAAAGTTAAAATTAAAAATCAATTTTGTATTATGTTTCAGTATATTTATTATACTTTCAAAACAAAATTAAAATATTATTACAAAGGCAAACAATACTTACAATACAAAAGGACCTTCTATGCCAATATGGCTGTAACTATTTATACTTTCTTAACAATCCCGAACAATCCTCGGCATTGTTTAAAATGATTTTTTAATTAAGTAACAACTAAAATTAACATATAAAAACTGAAAATACATACAGGATTATTACAAATGATTGAAGCGATTTCACAGCTCTACAATAACTTTATTATTTGAGATATTTTCACAATGCTTTGCACACACATACAGAAACTCAAAAAGTTTTTTTAGGCATTCACAAATGTTCGATATGTGCCCCTTTAGTGATTCGGCAGACATCAAGCTGATAATAAAGTTCCTCCCACACTCGGCGTAGCATGTCCCCATCAATGAGTTCGAAAGCATCGTTGATGCGAGCTCGCAGTTCTGGCACGTTTCTTGGTAGAGGAGGTTTAAACACTGAATCTTTCACATGACCCCACAGAAAGAAATCGCATGGGGTTAAGTCGGGAGAGCGTGGAGGCCCTGACATGAATTGCTGATCATGATCTCCACCACGACCGGTCCATCGGTTTTCCAATCTCCTGTTTAAGAAATGCTGAACATCATGATAGAAGTGCGGTGGAGCACCATCCTGTTGAAAGATGAAGTCGGCACTGTCGGTCTCCAGTTATGGCATGAGCCAATTTCCGTGGGCTACGCGTGAAACTTGCCCGCAAGCGTTCAACTGTGTCTTTGCTCACTGCAGGCCGACCCGTTGATTTCCCCTTACAGAGGCATCCAGAAGCTTTAAACTGCGCATACCATCGCTGAATGGAGTTAGCAGTTGGTGGATCTTTGTTGAACATCGTCCTGAAGTGTCGTTGCACTGTTATGACTGACTGATGTGAGTGCATTTCAAGCACGACATACGCTTTCTCGGCTCCTGTCGCCATTTTGTCTCACTGCGCTCTTGAGCGCTCTGGCGGCAGAAACCTGAAGTGCGGCTTCAGCCGAAAAAAACTTTATGAGTTTTTCTACATATCTGTAGTGTGTCGTGACCATATGTCAATGAATGGAGCTACAGTGAATTTATGAAATCGCTTCAATCATTTGTAATAGCCCTGTATATAAACTTATGTTTGCTCCAGAACAGCAAGTACAATTCTATATTAGTTTGCGTCCGTTATTTTATTCAAGTATAACTTCTCGAATACGAGATTACAATAATGCATTTTCATATTTTATTAATTACTAGTGGTTCTCATCAGGGAAAATTTTCCCTTCATTTACAGAGCTTCTACACATTAGTGTAATTAAGATTCCATAATTATTTTCTTCGTAACTTTTCCACAAATACATACTTGCATACACCTCTATGTCAGAAATTACTGTTTATGGTTAAAAATTATGTGTTTGAATTGGTTTCAATTAGATTGTTACATTTCAACATCCCCCGAGAGGATTTGTGCAACTGAAAGTTGAACAAAGTCTTTTCTGACAGATCTATGTAACAGTACTCATTTTACAATCAATTGGATGAATAAACAATTTGCGAAAGATATGAGCAACCAAATATGTAAAATTATCATAAATTATTTTGTATCAGATTCAACTAGTTTACACAAAATATTAATTAATAGCACAATGAAAGAACAAGTTAATTTGCAGAATTTGTCTGCAGCTTGTATTACAACATGAATGTGAGGTAACTCTATTTCAATCAGAAAATTATCTATTGGAAGTTAGCTGAATTGGCCTTTTTTCTGTACATTTATGTCTGTCATTAGAGCCTCCAAGTTCTCCTGAGTGCAATGAAGACAATGGTGTGTATAACTCTTTCTCAATATTGGTGATGCATTGTGGAACAAGTGTTAATATCAGATGCTACAATACTTGAAATCCATATTAGTTTGTATTTAGCTACCTCCTGTCATTGGCAAGTACACCTAGTATTAGACCATAATATAACAAAGTGTTCAGTCCCCTCAATGTGCAATGAAGAGCACTGAATTGAACTACACTGTAGATCTCTGCTCATCAGAAGTTCTTTGTTGCAAAAACCTGAAATGTGGCTCATACTCTACTCCTTACGACCATCATATATTGTGTAATTGATTGTTTTGAATAGAATAGTTCAATTCAGCAAATTTTCAACTGTTCATAATTAAACATTTCCTGTCTTAAATCTCATATTGCAATTTTAACTTGTTCTTTGATATCACTAAAATCATACTAGAACAAAATTTTCAAGTGCTATGGCTCTGTTCTCTGCAATTTATATTGAAATTTACATGTAGTATAGAATAACAAAATATATTATTATCATATAGTACAATTAAATTTTTGGAGTATAGTTCAACAGTTAGCATGAAATGTCTGACCAATGTCCAGTCTTTCCAGTCTGTCAAGACACTTCTGATGCTTCATTTCTGTCTTTACAAAAATAAAATGATTATTTTTATGAATATTTACGCAATTACAATCATTGCCTCTTCCTTCACAGTAAGTGTTAACATATAGTGGTATCATACCCCACAACAGTCATGAAATATATTTATGTGATGGAGAGAAGTGTAAGTGAGCTATTCCTCATGATAATTAAAAAACATTGTGCATGGTAGTACAGAGTATAATAATTGAGCCATTCCTCACGATAGTTAACAAACATTATGTATGGTAGTACAGACTATGTGAGTCATTCCTCATGATGGTTAACAAACATTTTGCATGGTAGTACAGAGTGTAGTATGTGAGTCATTCCTCATGATAATTAACAAACATTATTGCAAGCATTATTTTTGCAATAAACCATATCTCAAGTATCTCTGTTCTGTCATCCTTACAGTCCATCATTAAGCATTCACATGCATATAAACAATCTGGTCTTGCCAATGTGATACAGTGTTTCAGTTTCATATTTCTACATAATGCATTTCTCATTGTAGATATTTTTTGATTGGCAGAGTTATTTAGTTGCTTATTTTGAAAAAAATTTTTTTCTTTAACCTTCAAGAACTAATAGCATCATGTGACCAGTTAATGTAAAATGTTTCCTGTTCTTGCACTGTCAGGAAGTAGACAACTGTCACTGTTATTACTGTTCAAGAATTTACCAGACAACTACTGGTTTTCGGCTGGCAAATTATTTTTGATAGTTATGAGTTAGGTATGAAAAACTAGTTGAGTGTGACGTTTGCCAGTTTGTTATTTAACAATGAAACCTAAGCACTTGCAGTCTCTATTCACATTAGGGCTGGCCACAGAATGCCAAATCACATGTGAGCCGGATGTGCGAGATGAGGTTTGGCCTGTCTCAGCTTTGCTTGGTCCTTCTTGGAAGTATCCAATACAGTGCAATATTTCATTTAGTAAAGCGCTGTAGCATTTTTCAGTTGTCACAACTCTCTTCATTTTGGCAGAATTGTGGTTTACCCTTCACTATTTGATTGTAGTATGAAGGATGTTCACAGGTCCATTGGCTGTTTGCACAAAAAGAGGCACCCAAGCAATCTATCATCATGAGGATTTAAAAATGTATGGGAATGACAGAAGGGAGGGATGATAATTCCCAATATCTATCATGCATTCACATAATCAACAGGTAGGGCCTATTACAAATTTTCTATGAAGCAGCATTACAATACTATGCAGAAATAATTTGATATGTACATCAAGAAGCACTTTGTGCTAAATTTTCAGGCTTGAAGCATGTGAAGAAGTTGGTGGTACAAATAGTAACGTTTTTTTTAAGTCACACATATTGTTCCAGTGTCAGTTGCATGAGTTTTCGATGGAACTGAGCAAAAAGTATGGAGACTTTCTATATTACTGAAAAGTACCTTGAGTAAGTCAGTGGACATGCCTGGAATGATTTTTCAATTTAAAATCTGCTATTGTTGAATTTATGAAGGGAAAGGATTGCAGGAATGAAAATTAGAACATTAGGAATGGATTGCAGATCTCATATTTTAAATGTACTCGACTGCACAGCACCTACAGTAAGACACTGCAAAGTGAGAAACAACTCATTTCTGACTTGATGGGGATCCATTTAAAAATAATACTGCATTGTAAAAAGGACAAATTCTGATGAAAACAGTTCACTTCCCTAAACTCACTATTGTTAAAGAAAACAAACGGTTTCAAGAATTCATTGTGGCCTCAGAAGAATTCCTAGAAGAGTTTTCTAAACATTTTGCTGGTCTTACATCTCTTTCCAACACCTTTTGCCATTTCAGTCAAAAGCACCCCTATGTATGTGCATTGTATAGGGATACCCTCCTCTAACATTAGCTTTCTTCAACAGAAGCTATTGATACCAAAAATACTTTCTGCCTTTTAAACAGGTTAATATTATCTCAGATGTTTAATTAAAAGAACTTCATACAATTTTTTATACGATGTAATATATCTCAGGCTAAAATGTATAAAAAGAAATTGCTTTTCCTTTTGTCACAATCAATATGTACTCGCTCTATATGTACAGTTAAAATTACTCTTCCATTAGAAACATTTGAAATTATGAAATATTTGACACACTTAAAATCCCTATTATTAATTGCACAATCTGACACTAATTATTAAATTTATTTCTGGATTCATTTATAAAATATAACCGGACATCACCCATTGGTATTTTTTGTGATCTCTCAAAGGCCTTTGATTGTGTAAATCATGGAATTATTTTAGATAAGCTAAATCATTATGGTTTGAGTGGGGCAGTGCACAAATGGTTTAATTCATACTTAACTGGAAGAATGCAGAAAGTTGAAATAAGTGGTTCATGTAATGTTAAAACAATAGCTGATTCCTCAAACTGGGGGGCTATCAAGTACGGGGTCCCACAGGGTTCGGTCTTAGGTCCTTTACTGTTCTTGATATACATTAATGACTTACCATTCCACATTGATGAAGATGCAAAGTTAGTTCTTTTTTCTGATGATACAAGTATAGTAATAGCATCAAAAACCAAGAACTAAGTGATGTAATTGTAAATGATGTTTTTCACAAAATTATTAAGTGATTCTTAGCAAATGGACTCTCTTTAAATTTTGATAAAACACAGTATATACAGTTCCATACAGTAAATGGCACAACTCTAGTAATAAATTAGACTTTGAACAGAAGTCTGTAGCTAAGGTAGAATTTTCAAAATTTTTAGGTGTGTCCATTGATGAGAGGTTAAACTGGAAGCAACACACTGATGGTCTGCTGAAACGTCTGAGTTCAGCTACGTATGCTATTAGGGTTATTGCAAATTTTGGTGATAAGAATCTCAGTAAATTAGTTTACTATGCCTACTTTCATTCGCTGCTTTCGTATGGCATCATATTCTGGGGTAATTCATCGACGAGTAGAAGAGTATTCATTGCTCAAAAACGTGTAATCAGAATAATTGCTGGAGCCCACCCACAGTCATCCTGCAGACATATATTTAAGGATCTAGGGATCATCACAGTAACCTCACAGTATATATATTCACTTATGAAATTTGTTGTTAATAATCCAACCCAGTTCAAAAGTAATAGCAGTGTGCATAGCTATAACACCAGGATAAAGGATGATCTTCACTATGCAGGGTTAAATCTGACTTTGGCACAGAAAGGGGTAAATTATGCTGCCACAAAAGTCTTTGGTCACCTACCAAACAGCATCAAAAGCCTGACAGATAGCCAACTAACATTTAAAAATAAATTAAAAGAATTTCTAGATGACAACTCCTTCTACTCATTGGCTGAATTTTTAGATATAAATTAAGGGGGGGGGGGGGGGGGGGGGTGGAACTTAAACATTAGTGTCATGCATTATTTTGTGTAATGTAATATCTTGTACAGATATCTTTTATTAACCTGACATGTTCCCCATCATGACGAAGTGTCGTATTCATGAACTATGGAACAAGTATTAATCTAATCTAATAATAATAGAAATTAATAGAAACTCATTTGTTAACAAAAATTTGTAAACTCTTAAGAATATTGTTGTTGCTGTGGAGTGAAGTAGTAGTGGGCATGCCTCTGATGTGATTGGATGTGTTTTTAATTTTGGCAAACAAGAATGTAATGTTTGATTTAAAAGTGTAGTTTGTAAGGACAGTGTGATATAGAAAAATGTGATATAATAGAAATTACAGAAACAGAAACTATGGAGCAGGCTTACTTCATTCAGTATTATCATGTCATTTGGAACATACAATGTCAAAAATTCCAGATTAGAGAATCAACCCCTATACATGAAGAGCTGAAGCCAACTATGAGGAAAGAAGATAAGTAAAAAGTTTATTGTAAATCTTACTCCTCTCAAAGCTTATCAAATGAATCTGTTATGGAATGAGTGACAGTCAATAAATGAAATGGGAGAAGGTACAGGGTGTTTCAAAAATGACCTGTATATTTGAAACGGCAATACAAACTAAACGAGCAGCGATAGAAATACACCGTTTGTTGCAATATGCTTGGGACAACAGTACATTTTCAGGCAGACAAACTTTCGAAATTACAGTAGTTACAATTGTCAACAACAGATGGCGCTGCGGTCTGGGAAACTCTATAGTATGATATTTTCCACATATCCACCATGCGTAGCAATAATATGGCGTAGTCTCTGAATGAAATTACCCGAAACCTTTGACAACGTGTCTGGCGGAATGGCTTCACATGCAGATGAGATGTACTGCTTCAGCTGTTCAATTGTTTCTGGATTCTGGCAGTACACCTGGTCTTTCAAGTGTCCCCACAGAAAGAAGTCACAGGGGTTCATGTCTGGCAAATAGGGAGGCCAATCCACGCCGCCTCCTGTATGTTTCGGATAGCCCAAAGCAATCACACGATCATCGAAATATTCATTCAGGAAATTAAAGACGTCGGCCATGCGATGTGGCCGGGCACCATCTTGCATAAACCACGAGGTGTTCGCAGTGTCGTCTAAGGCAGTTTGTACCACCACAAATTCATGAAGAATGTCCAGATAGCGTGATGCAGTAATCGTTTTGGATCTGAAAAATGGGCCAATGATTCCTTTGGAAGAAATGGCGGCCCAGACCAGTACTTTTTGAGGATGCAGGGACGATGGGACTGCAACATGGGGCTTTTCGGTTCCCCATATGCGCCAGTTCTGTTTATTGACGAAGCCGTCCAGGTAAAAATAAGCTTCGTCAGTAAACCAAATGCTGCCCACATGCATATCGCTGTCATCAATCCTGTGCACTATATCGTTAGCGAATGTCTCTCATGCAGCAATGGTAGCGGCGCTGAGGGGTTGCCACGTTTGAATTTTGTATGGATAGAGGTGTAAACTCTGGCGCATGAGACGATACGTGGACGTTGGCGTCATTTGGACCGCAGCTGCAACACGGCGAACGGAAACCCGAGGCCGCTGTTGGATCACCTGCTGCACTAGCTGCGCGTTGCCCTCTGTGGTTGCCGTACGCGGTCGCCCTACCTTTCCAGCACGTTCATCCGTAACGTTCCCAGTCCGTTGAAATTTTTCAAACAGATCCTTTATTGTATCGCTTTTCGGTCCTTTGGTTACATTAAACCTCCACTGAAAACTTCGTCTTGTTGCAACAACATTGTGTTCTAGGCGGTGGAATTCCAACACCAGAAAAATCCTCTGTTCTAAGGAATAAACCATGTTGTCCACAGCACACTTGCACGTTGTGAACAGCACACGCTTACAGCAGAAAGACGACATACAGAATGGCGCACCCACAGACTGTGTTGTCGTCTATATCTTTCACATCACTTGCAGCGCCATCTGTTGTTGAAAATTGTAACTACTGTTATTTCGAAAGTTTGTCCGCCTGAAAATGTACTGTTGTCCCAAGCATATTGCAACAAACGGTGTATTTCTATTGCTGCTCGTTTAGTTTTTATTGCCGTTTCAAATATACCGGTCATTTTTGAAACACCCTGTAAGATTATAAGTGTGGATGTCATCCAGGATCAATTTACTGATAATTAATTTTTGTCTGTTGCAGAAGAAGGGATAGTGATTTGTATCATTTGCAGTTTATATATATGAGTGAATTTCTGATCACACAAAGAAAGAAGACAAATGAAACCCCAACAAAGTTTTATCAACAGTGATGAGGCACTACCAACAATGACAGACCAGATCAAATGAATGAGGACTTTCCAACTACAGTGAGGGACAACAAAAAGAAAAGATAAGTACAAACTATTTCTGAAATTAATTTGTTTGTGGACTCATGCACTTGTTAACAAAATGAATAGGGATGAGGCTAGCAGTGATGCAGAAGTGAAAGCTGTGGGACCCAATCAGAACACATTTGAACTGAGTGAAAGCATTGTCAGCAAAGAAACAATAAAAATTGATATTTTGCAGTTAATTTTGGCAAAACTAGAGGAAATTAAGACAGATAACAATAGAAAACTTAGTGCAGTTAATGAACAGTTAACCAAAAAATTTACTTCACTACAAGGACAATCAAATGACCAGAAAACTGAAAAGAATAGTAAAATGGATAGGGTGCAATACCAAATTGACCAACTTAGTAATCAGGTTTCAGAGCTAAAAAAATGGATTTTCTGAGCGGTTAAAAATGTAAACAAATAAGCTGATGTTGTGAAAAATAAATTTATTGTTTTGGAAAATGAGTTTATTTCTGAATCTGCAAGATAGACAAAGAAAGTTAATGATGTCAGAGTTGAACAGAAGGCCGTAGCAGAAAAAATGGAACAAAACTTTAGTCATTTAGATCAAAAAATTTTAAATGTTGGAAACAGTGTTGGCCAGTGTTGGCCAGAAAACAGTGTTATTGATGTATGGACAACAGGTGATGACTGTATTGGATCTGAATTATGTGGTATTTTTGATGTAGATGTAAATGAGAGCTGTGAAATAAGTGAGGATGGTAAGTCTGAGACTGGTAGCTTTTTGCAAATGAATGTAGATAAGGTAAGTGACTTCGACAGAGGTGAGACTTGTGTTGTTAATGATGTTGTTGATTAAGTAATTTTGGAAGAATTTTATAATGATCGTAATAATAATGATGATGATGAGTATCAGGTATTTGTAGAGTTTAAGAATAATGAAGTTACTGAGTTACATGTGAATAATGTTGACAAAACAGGTAAGGTATGTGATGTATGTGATATTATACATGAAAGTCATGGTAAACCAGTCCAGTCACAGCAGTTTTTCATTAATGTCATGCAGAGTAATGATCCAAACAGTAAAGGTGAGTTATCTGAGAGTCTAGAGAATAAAGGTGAAATTTTTTTGAAATTTGTTTTGGACCAGATTGATGATAAAGTAGACAGATGTGCATTCTGGAATAAGTTATCTGTGATTAGCCAAAATCTGTATCCAAATTGGTGGAATGAAGTGAAAGAAGATCTAAGTAGGAAGTGTAATTTTGACAGTAATGTATTTTGTGTTCCTTCTGTAATAAGTGATGTTAGTTGTGCTATGGAACCATTCCAGTGTCTTCAATCTTTACCTGATGACATGAGTAACCAAAGTAATACTATGATACCAGTAAAGCTGATAAAATCCTGCAAAAATAGTGTAGATGTAGCATTTTATGACACTGAAAGTGACCTTTTACATGACATGCCTAATAACAGAGATGATGATTCAGATTTTGGATGTCCTTACATTAAGATTAAGATTGTTCAGTGGGAAGGGAACTGTTTGATCAATACAGATAGCCCAATTTGTGGTATATCTGAACAATTTAGAGGCAAGATTAAGTATAGTAAGAATTTTGTGAAAATGCCTAATGTATGTGTAAAGATAAGAAGAGCTACTGGTAAGCAAAGCAAATTGGTAAAATGTCAAGCACTGTTAATGTTTAGTATAGAGGACAAAACCTTTAAACATGGCTGCTTAATCACCCCTAGTCTGGTAGAAAATATACACTACATTTGTAGATTTATATGACTATATAAACATATTTTGTTTGTCATGAATGTAATATTTCTAAAGTTCTGTCTTATCAATTTACTGAGTTTAAATCTATTTGCAGATTCATAAGACTATAAAATTGTGTTTTGTTTGTCATGAATTTAGTATGTAAGGTGATGTGATTTCTAAAGTTTTGTCATATCTATTGACTGAGTTAAAATCTATGGTATACTATATAGTTGTGTTCTGTAATGGATTTGTGCTTTAGAATTTTAAACATATATGCCATAAGACTGAATGAGTAGATCCTTTTGCAATTTTGAATTAGGACAATGTTCATAATTTGTATTGTAAGAAGCAGGAATATTATCTTAGTATATGTGTGTGTATCATCTTATTAGGTCATTTATTTCACTGCATTTAACTTAGTTTATTAAATTTTCATAAGTGAACACTTTTTAATCTTATCTGACATAAATCCTATATAACTGCTTTTGGAATATAAATAGGCAGAGAATATGCAGTGTGATGTGAAGAAGGTATTAAATAGCATATTTAGTACACAAAACAATGTTTCAGGATTTGATGTGAATGCTAGACAGTATGTTACCTATCTCTTGAAGTGTGTAATGAGAACTCTAGGGAAGAAACTGAAAGATGTGGGCAGATCCACTCCCCACACTGCTGTATGGCTATACCCTGCTAGACCAATCGACTTACAAGACATCATAGGTAATGTACTCAAGCATTTGTCAGCTACATCACTCTTGTGACTGAGATTTGTAAATTGTTAGTGAAGACTGCCAAAGACAGTGTCATTTCAAATAAATGCATGTTTTTTCAAGTAGGGGGATTAAGTTCCCAATACATTATGTAACTTCAAATTGGTAGGTATTTTTTTTATCAATTTTAAATCTATCTTCTAGGTCTCTATGTACATAGGTTAGTTTGTATGGACAATTAGAAAATAGTTGGCAAGACATTTACTACTATAGACAATATAACAAGATGTATACATGACTGCTTTCATACACTAATTTTAGTTCTCAAGCTACTGGATTATGTCATCATTCAAAGCTAACTATGACCCTGTTTACCTGTATTTATCCTGAGTACTGCAATATTGTATCTGACTGGAATTTGAATTGTGGGTAGATTCATGCTTAACTCTATTTTGGGTACCCCTGGTGAATGTGGCTGTCTGTGTGCACTCAAGGAGAGCGTACAACTATTGATTAAGGCTAGCTCCTTCTTATAAGTACTCTTTACATATGATTGAACTTATTGATATGATTATGAGATTTATTTATTTTGTTGTGTCGAAACATTTTTTGCTGGTTTGTACCTGGTGTGGTTTTGATTCATGGGTCAGTCCCCTCATCGTAAGCTTAGGCCGGGCATTTTTTCATTATTTTGTCCTTTCATGAGTTAACATATCCTTGAATACTCTGGTTTGTGTGAATGATTGAATTTTGTGCTATATTCCTATTCCTGATTGAGTATATTCTTCTGGTTGTACTGTTGTGACTTTTTCAAATTGGCTCACTCGTCATACACATAGGCTTTGAATTTTTCTCTTCTCTTTTGAAGATTTTGAAGGTGTGATTTTATGGTTGAAAATTTGCAATTTGTAATTCCAGTAACTTACATTGTCTCTGTATTTATTTCTATAGTTTAGTATTGTAATGTTGTAGTTTTGACTCTGTATTATTTTTTGACTCTGTATTATTTGTCTTGTGACAGTATGTTCCACAGATCTGAAAATCTGAATGCCATTTCCTGATATATGTACAGATTACCACTTGTATAGTAGATGTTTTTCTTATGTTTTCTGTAACATGTTATGTATCAGATGCTTCTGTACGTCTGTATTCTATTTTTTAGCTTTATTTTGTACACCATTTGATAAACCTTATCGTCTGTCACAAAATATTGTAAACATATTGTTTCCAAATTTTGTGAGGGGGACTTGTAAAGAGACACCCTCCTCTAACATTACCTTTCTTCAACAGAATTTATCGATACCAAAAATACTTTCTGCCTTTTAAACAGGTTAATGTTATCTCAGCCGTTTTACCAAAAGATTTTCATATGATTTCGTATATGTTGTATTATATCACAGGCTAAAATGTATAAAAGGAAATTATTTTATTTTCTTTGTCACGGTCGATGTGTACTAGCTCTATCTGTGTAGTTAAAATTGCTCTTCCCTTAGAAACATTTGAAATTATGAAATATTTGGCACACTTAAAATTCCTATTATTAATTGCACAATCTGACATTAATTATTAAATTTCTAGATTCATTTATAAAATAATAATAGAAATCAATAGAAAGTCATTTGCCAACAAAATTTGTAAACTCTTTGAAATATTGTTGGTGCCAGGGAGTGAAGCAGTAGTGGTATGCCTCTGATGTGATTGGATGGCAAGTAAAATGTAATTTTCAATTTAAGTAGAGACTGTAAAGACAGTGTGACATAAAAAAATGTGGTATGATAAAATTTACAGAAACAGAAATTACGGAGCAGGCTTACTTCACATTATCATGTCATTTGGAACCTATAATGTCAAAAATTTCAGCCTCGAGACTCAACCCCTAGACGTGAAGAGCTGGAGCCAACGAGAAAAGATGATAAGTGAAACTTATTAAATGAATTTTCTATGAAATGAGTGAAAATCAAAAAATAAAATGAGGGAGGGTAAGATTACAAGCTATAATGTACTTTCCATTTTAAAGACAACACATTTTGGGTTAAAACTGTCCAGGACAGCTACATTGTTTTCCTTGGGTAGAGTTTCCATGTCTCCATAATGAGGTTGCATGAGTGTTATAATATTTCACTCACCACATGATAATTTGATTGATAATGAAACTAAAAAAGTCATGATTACATGGCAATCTGAAAGTGAAAATCTGCGCCATTGTCTGTGTCTGTCCATATGCTGACAATTTGTACCAGATAAAAATTATATTGTGTCTTTTTTGAATCAAAAATAAGTAAATAATACTGAAAATTTATTTCATTTGTGATTTATGTTGTTGAGAAATTTGAAAGCAAGTCATAATCAGTGTAACTGCATTGCCATCTGAATACGGTGGGTTCACAATTTGTCCATCTTCCCCATCCTCCCACTCAGACATCATGGTGTGGTGGTGGGGAAATGTGCAGCCAGGCTAAGTGCTTTGGCATGTGAGACAGAGCATGGCTTGAGAGCAGATTCTTGCCTATCCCTGATTTACATGCTGTTATAGAGCTGCATTGCTATGGAGTGATAATTAAAGCTGCCTCAGGGAAAGGGTGTGTCAGCAGTGACCTAAGCATAGCTGTTCTGGTACTGACAGGGATGTACAGTCAGGCCAGTTCCAGTGCCATGGCCAGCTGTGCTAGGTTTCTCAGCTGAGAATCAATGGTGTGATCAGCCCAATCAGGGAGTCAGTTGACAATGGGAGGACAGTAAACTCACCCTGGTGCTCTTTGAACCCCACACATACACTGCAAGCTGTGTGACAAATAGGACTGTCCTGTTGGCAGATGTCATCATGTCAAGGAAAAACATACTGCAGATGGGGTACACATGGTTCCCATGGATAGATACGTACTTGTCTTTATCCATTGTGCCTTTCAGAATGACAAGATCATGGAGAGGGAGTTCCATCCAGCCTGGATCCTTCTGACAATTGTAGCAGGTTGTTTGCTTTCAGACATTTCACACCGTACATGCCAGTGATCAAACATAAAACATGATTCATCTGAAAAGGCCATGTGTTGTCAATTATGAACATCCAGTTGCTGTACTGGTGTGCAAATTCCAGCTGATGACGAGCAGTCAGCATCGGTGTATGAACTGAGCACTTTCTTTGGAGGCCCATACACAACAACATTCACTGAACAGCCATAGAAGGACACTGCTGCTAGGACCTTGCTTCATCTGGGTGGTCAATTGGTCAACAGTTTATAATGGTTCACCCTCCTCTAATATTACCTCTCTTTTTTATAGAAATAATCGATACCACATATACTAGCGATTTGTATTTAGGTGAAAATTATATCAGCTGTCTAATTGAATGAGCTTCACATGATTTTGTATACAATGTTGTATACAATGTTTCAGGGTAAAATGTATAAAAAGAAATTAATTTGTTACACTCTCTATGTACAGTTAAAATTACTCTTCTCTTAAAAATATTTGAAATTACGAAACTTCTGGCAAATTTAAAATTCATATTATTAATTGTACAATCTGACATAAACTATTACATTTGTTCTGGACTCATTTACAAAATAGTGTTATACCTTGGTGATGTTTTTCTTTTGTCAAGAAGCTTTTAAACTCTTTTGCTTTGTAAACTCTTTGGAATATTGTGAATACCACAGAATGTTAGGAGTGGTGGGCAAGCCTCTGATGGAATCAGATGTTTTCTTTGATTGTGTCACCAATAATGTAATTTCTGGCATGATAGAAGTGAAAATTGTAAAGTCGGTGTGATTTAGAAAAATGGGATAAAATAAAGAAATCAAAATTACAGCCTCAAGAATGTGCCCCTAGACACAAAAAGACTCTGAGCTAACAACAACAGTGTAGTAACACTGTTCACGTTTACGTCGCACTTCACTTAGCGTAGACCGGGACTGTGTCCTAGGCATGCCCGATGTTGACTGACTGGGCACAGCCCGTGCTGCTGGAGTTGTTGTTGTTATTCTTGTTGTTACGCCGGCAGAGGTCGCGTCCAAATTCTCGCATGCCCTCTGGTGGACGGGACTCTACTTGCGGCAACTACCGCCCGTGACGCGCCCTTCCAATGTGCGCCTCCCGTGATCTTTCTGGTGGCTACTACATTCCTCCTCCTTCGGGGGGTGAAGCCACTGTGATCCACTGCGTCGGAAGGTGGAGCGTCGGGCAGGAGCGATGACCTCCACATCCATTGGATGGCCGGAGTCGAGGGGATCTGCCAACCCTCGAGCTGGAACCTTCGAATACGGCTGGAAGTGACCCACACGAAGAGGCCCCCGTCGTCCCACAACCGGAGCTCGGGACAGAACGGGTGACAAGCTGTCGAACTCCGGATCCCGTTCCACCTCGGGAGGGGCAAGACCCAGTGGTGGGGATGAAGGGGAAGGGACAACCACAGGTGAACTAGCCCCCTGAGAAACCGAACCTGCTAGGGGGGCCGGCTCTCGCTGGGGCATCTCGAATGATGGCGATGCCGGAGCTGGAGCTACTGGATGCTGCCAAGGCTGAGAACCATCGCAGTGCGGCAGAGTCACAGCGGGGAGAGGAGGTAACGTCCCCTGTGAAACCAATACAGGTGCCGGCAATGGGGAAGCCGGCGTCCGAGAGGTCGGAGGGTGGGTGCCCGAACGTGGACGTAGCTGATTTTGGTGACGACGTACCACCCGATCCCCCGCCTGCAAGGTATAGAGCCGGCGGCCATTTCGGCGCAGGACCACCGCCGGTATCCAACGTGGATTGCGACCAAACCCACGGGCCCAGACCGACATACCCAGTGGAAAGCCAGGTACTTTGTTTTGTGAAGACTGGCGAGGACCAGGCCGGAGGAGGTGCAGCAGAGTCCTAGGTTGACGCCCATGGAGGAGCTCTGCGGGGCTGCAGTCGCCCATTGGTGTGGTCTGGTATGCCGTCAAGAAAAACGTCAAGGCTTCCTCTGCAGGAAATTCGTGCACATACTTTTTCATCTGCGTCTTAAATGTGCGCACCATGCGCTCGGCTTCCCCATTCGATTGTGGATGGAAGGGGGGAGAGCAAACGTGCCGAATACTGAAGCGCCTACAAAAATCCTGGAAGGTCTGTGAAATAAACTGTGGTCCATTGTCTGAGACCAGGGTGATTGGCAGACCTTCCACAGAAAAGATTTTTGCTAGTGCCTGGATTGCAACTTCTGAAGTGGTTGAGGAGCAGCGAACCACATATGGGAATCGGGAATAAGCATCAATGACAATGAGCCAAAAGCATTGAGAAACGGGCCCGCAAAATCGACGTGAACACGTTCCCATGCTTGTGATGCCGGCGGCCATGAAGAGAACGCTGCCCTGGGAGATGCTTGTTGGCTCGCACACTGGGAACAGGTGGCCACCAAGTGCTCAATTTCTCTGTCTATACCGGGCCAGTACACATGTCTGCGAGCCAAGGTTTTAGTACGGGAAACACCCCAGTGCCCCGCATGTAGTAACGTGAGGACCTCCCTTCGTAAACCTGCAGGAACAACCACGCGAGGAGCTGTATCATCGGTAGCCAGAAGGAGAACTCCTTCCAAGACCGAGAGGCGGTCTCGTAGAAGAAAATAATTACGAAGAGGGTCCGAGGCCCGGCCTGGAGGGCGGGAGGACCACCCCTGCTGAATGAGGCGAACTACTTGCCGGAGAACCGGGTCAGCTGCCGTTTCCCTGGCGACTCGAGAACTAGTGATCGGAAAGCCATCAACTGCTTGGCGGGATGCCACATCCAAATGAAAACACATAATCTCCTCTCGATCGAACGTAGGATCCGGGCCCACCGGAAGACGGGAAAGAGCGTCGGCATTGGCATGCTGTCCTGTAGGGCGAAAATGAATGTCATAATGGTACTTAGAGAGGAACAAGGCCCAGCGCTGTAGTCTGTGGGCCGCCCTATCCGGAATCTGAGAGGTGGGGCCAAATAACGATATTAACGGCTTATGGTCAGTGATTAACTGAAACTTCGTGCCGTACAAGAAAGGGTGAAACTTGGTAACAGCATAGACAATGGCCAAAGCCTCTTTTTCCACCTGGGAGTAATGGGCCTGCGCGGGACTAAGTGTTTTAGACGCAAACGCCAGTGGTTGCTCGGAACCGTCTGCATTGCGATGGGCCAGGACCGCCCCCACCCCATACTGCGAAGCATCTGTAGCCAGGACCAACGGCTTACGGGGATCAAAAGTAGCCAAACAAGGGGCTGAAGTGAGGAGGCCCTTCAACGAGGTGAACGCTCGCTCGCATGCAGGCGACCAATCAAAAGGAACACCCTTGTGCAGAAGGCAGTACAGGGGGTGGGCTATAGTGGAAGCCCTGGGAATGAACCGGTGGTAATAGGCTATCTTGCCTAAAAAAGCTTGTAACTCTTTCAGCGAAGTGGGCCAAGGAAGGTTGACGATACCTTGGACCAAACTTCCTAGTGGCTGTATGCCATGTCGAGATATGGTGTAGCCCACATACTCAATGGACGGTTGGAAGAAGGTTGACTTATGCAGGTTGCAACGCAAGCCCACAGACCTGAATTTGAGAAAGAGGGTGCGAAGGTTGTGCAAGTGTTCCTTCGTGCTGCGGCCTGTGACAATTATGTCATCCAGGTAATTAATACAATGAGGGATTGTCGACGTGACATGCTCAAGATAACGCTGGAATATCACCGGGGCACTGGATATTCCAAAAGCCAACCGCTGGTATTGGTAGAGGCCAAACGGGGTGTTGATGACCGCCAGCCGTTTGGAGTCCTCATCAAGAGGTATCTGATGATAAGCCTCCGACAGATCGATTTTCGAAAAATATTGGCCACCCGCCACGGCGGAGAACAATTCATCAGCACGAGGCAAAGGATAGGTGTCCACCACCAATTGGGAATTAATGGTGGCCTTGAAATCGCCACAAAGACGTAAGTTTCCTGAGGGCTTCTTGACAATAACGAGGGGCGAAGCCCACTCACTGGAAGAAACGGGAAGAACGACCCCTAGGGCTGTCAGCCGGTCTAGCTCTTCCTTTACCTGAGGGTGGAGAGCCAAGGGGATCTGTCTCGTGCGTAGAAAGCGCGGGCGAGCCGACGCCTTCAACGTTAAGTGAGCTTCAAAATCGGAAACACGCCCCAGGCCCTCCTCAAAAATATCTGGAAAGTCTGAGATCAAAGATTCCAATGAGTGATAGGGAACGTCTTCGGAGACCAACTGTATGGTGTCAGCAATAGAAAAACCGAAAGCCTGAAAGGCATCCAGGCCAAAAAGGTTAGCGGAGCTCGCATCACTGACAACAATAAAAGTAATAGGCCGAGTGACTGATTTGTAAGTCACGTCGGTAGTGAATTGACCCAGTAGGGGAATGAACTGTTTACCATAACCGCGTAGACGCCGGTAAACTGGCGCCAACGGGGGCGATCCAAGGTCGGAATAAGTTTGTGCATTCAACAACGAAACTGCTGCCCCCGTATCTACTTGCAGTTGTAACCGGCGCGACCGAACCGACACCTCGATAAAGAGTTTGTGGGGCGATGCGTCGGGAGCCTGGCCCGACGAAACTTCCTGAATGTCAACGTCCATGTCCTCTGTACTTGCTTCCTTCGACGCCTTTGAGGCTGAGCGGCAAACTTTAGCAATGTGACCTTTTTTATTACATTTGCGACAAACGGCCCAACGCTGGGGGCACTCTGACCGATCGTGATGTATATAGCACGACGCACAGGATGGCAACAGGGGCCGGCGGCCGGAATTCTGTTTACGCGCCGTGCGGGAGTGGCCGTAACGGCCGGATTGTACCGCTCGCACGTCGTCCACCCCGGACACAGTGGACGCGGTCGCGCCGCCCTGAACCTCCGCGACGTCGCACCACGCTTCCAGCTGTTGACCTGCTGCATGAGAGACTTCATACGATTGAGCAATGGACAGGACTTCCTCGAGGGAAGGGTCTTCTAACTGCAGGGCCCATTGCCGGACCTCCCTATCAGGGGCCGAACGAACAATGACGTCGCGTACCATAACGTGGGCATACGACTCTCGCAACTGCTCCGTGACAAAATGACACTTGCGACTAAGACCGTGCAGGGTAGCGGCCCACGCCCGGTAAGACTGATGGGGCTGTTTCTTGCATTGATAGAACTCGACCCTAGCCGCCACAACATGCGTGCGGCGGCGATAATATGAAGACAGCAACGAACACAATGCGTCAAAAGACAAGGACGAGGGTTCCTGCAACGGCGCTAGCTGCCGCAAAACTTGATACAGCGAGGGAGATATCCAAGACTAGAAGAGAGCACGACATACCTCCGCCTCGGCAACATGAAACGCCTGGAAATGCTGCCGAAGGCGATGTTCATATGCGTCCCAATCCTCCGCCGTCTCGTCATACGGGGGAAAGGGAGGAGGGAACTGCGCCGGAGCAGACGGCGTGGAGAGCAACGCCGGAAGCACTTGTTTCATGGTGGCCATGAGTTCCATCTGCTGCGCAACCAAAACTCACACCAAATCCTCCATGCCGTGGAGAAACTGCGAAACCGGAACAACGACGCAACACGCGAAAGAACGACCCTACTCGTCGCCAATTGTGTAGTAACACTGTTCACGTTTACGTCGCACTTCACTTAGCGTAGACCGGGACTGTGTCCTAGGCATGCCCGATGTTGACTGACTGGGCACGGCCCGTGCTGCTGGAGTTGTTGTTGTTATTCTTGTTGTTACGCCGGCAGAGGTCACGTCCGAATTCTCGCATGCCCTCTGGTGGACGGGACTCTACTTGCGGCAACTACCGCCCGTGACGCACCGTGCCAATGTGCGCCTCCCGCGATCTTTCTGGTGGCTACTACAAACAGTGAGACAATGTAGATAAATAAAAAGTTTTTCTTTTGTACGTCTTATGCCTTTTGAAGCTCCTGAACATAATGAAGAGAAATCTAATGGTGATTTATGGGAGTGTATGATTACATGTTTCATGGTTATTCATCTGTACACATAAGATTAGTGCAGTTATGTTGGATAGAGGATGCACCCATTGTGACACCATTTGGCATTGTAATTTCGCTATATATGGACTGCATCACACTGTAAAGACATTTCAAAGCTACAATGTCTCATTTGCTTATATTCATCAATGTAGGAAAAGTCAGATTGCTACTTACCATAAAGATGACACGTCAAATTGCGGATGGGTGCAGATAAAAGACACTCATATATAGCTTTTGGCAACAGCCTTCATCATTAAAAGAGGCGCACACACACACACACACACACACACAAGCAAGCAAGCACACCTCATGCACACACGACCAACTCCAGCATCTTGGGCCAGAATGCCGAGATGCAGGAGTTGGCAGTCGTGTGAGCTTTAGAAGTGCTTGCTTGTGTGTGTGTGTGTGTGTGTGTGTGTGTGTGTGTGTGTGTGTGTGTGTGTGTGTGTGTGCGTGCGTGCGTGCGCGTGCGTGCGTGCGTGTGTGTGTGAATGTTGCATATGTGTTTTTATTTTATTGATGAAGGCTGTGGCCAAAAGCTATATGTAAGTGTCTTTTAATTGTGCCTCTCTGCAACTTGACATGTCTTCTTTACAGTACGTAGCAATCTGTCTTTTCCTACATTGTTTATATTCCTACCTAAAGTTCCCATTGATTGCTTATATTCATGATGGTTTTGTAGTGTTGGCAGAAGAGCCAACACCGTGTTGCTAGAGGAGGCCGAAATACACACGTTTAATCTCACGCAGACTGGCGTGAGGTCTGGAACAGGACAATGCCTTGAGAAGTGCAAATAAAGTACGAAGATCTTTGAATACTTAACTTTAATCCATAATTGGTGTACATCGCTCTTGATGGTACATGTTTTATAAGTTCAATATTAACTGGTAATGGCGCCTTGCTAGGTCGTAGCAAATGACGTAGCTGAAGGCTATGCTAATTATCGTCTCAGCAAATGAGAGCGTAATTGTCAGTGAACCTTTCCTAGCAAAGTCGGCTGTACAACTGGGGCGAGTGCCAGGATGTCTCTCTAGACCTGCCGTGTGGTGGCGCTCGGTCTGCAATCACTGACAGTGGCGACACGTGGGTCCAATGTATACTAGTGGACCGATGCCGGTTTAAAGGCTACCACCTAGCAAGTGTGGTGTCTGGCGGTGACACCACAGGTTTCATACATTATCTTTGCCAGAGGAACAAAAATGACAGTTTTTACTGTCAGTTATGAAAACTATCTGAATACAGCAAGATGCTTCATGGTTATAAGATTCAGGATATCCACTTCTGTCAGTTTTTTACATACTATGTTGCTGCTCTAAAATAGTACACACATCCTGGAAGCTATGTGGAAATGTAGAGGTACTTAATTATAATTCATTTTATCAATACTTTCTACCTTATGCTACAGTAGTCCAGACAGCACTTCACACTGTCCTCCTTGGTTTCAAACTGTATGACTCCAAATCTTTCACTTTGGACAGAGATCTATGGGAAGCATTTTATACATTTCAAGAAAGCTTAAGTCACATTGGTTCCACACCCTTCTGCAGAGACATCTCTAGCTATCACATCATAGGCACAACTCTATGACAACATGTAAATGGAGCTTATCAGCCCATATGTTTTTTTCTAAAATAAAAAAAAGGTGACAAACACAGCTTTTGGCTAGGTTTCTTCTATCTACCTCTTAACTGTCTATTAGATCATAAAATATTTCAGATTCATTGTTGAAGGTGATGTATTTCCACCCCTCTGATATTTTCATTTTCAAAGCCAAAGAACAACTGTCCATCAGTTAGCTGAATCACGTATGAATCATTCACACTTTACCATTGATATCTGGTAAGTAAGTGTAACCAGAAATAGTGTAGCTGATGCTTTTTAAGAGTTGAAACTATGACCTTGCTGCTTTATTTGAACAAGCTTGCAATAACACAGCCAGTGGCGCCAAATTAAATGGTGTAGTGCAAGAAGTGTTAGCATATATAGGTGGATTCATGCCTGGTGTTAATTAAACAATCTTATTGTGATGAGGCTACAGCTTGACTGCAGTTACACATACCCATTATATGGCACAAATGTGTATTTGACTTACTGCATCTGTGGTATCAGAGTATTGATGACACAATGCTTTCTATGACTAACCCAACAGAGAGACTGACAAAAGTAGGTGCAGAAATGTATCCTCTGGCAGAAGCTCAACATAGTTTGAAATAAACAAGCACAACTTATAATTTCTTTTTGTGTCAGATGCACAGTTCATATATCATAATAAGAATTTCAGTGACCAACTATCTGTCTTGCCAAACTAGCATTACCCCCTGACAGTAATCAATGGGTTCACAAGTGCCCAGATTCCCCACCAGAAAATTGGACAGTGGAAAGTGTGATCTGCACATTTGCTTTTGATTGGGTTCTGCAGTTTGTTTTCGTGGACCCAGATTACCAATGAAAGGTGGATCTATTACAAATTATGTGGTGATTGTACAGCACACAAAAACCATGAAAAACACCATACCATGCAGCTATCATCAATGTGATAGTGTACATTATCATTCGCTTAATGTGCTACCATTTGCAAACATTTGTTGTCTAACAGGATGTTACAGACAACTGGGAAGATGTCAAAATGATGATGGAGTCTGCGCAGCAGCACAATCTTAAGAGCCATTTGGTACAGTATTTGCCTCCTGGTGTGACGGCTGTTGTAATAGTTCAAATCTTGCTGGAAAACCAATATGTTTAAGTCATTGGCCTTCTTCTCCTTAAATTATGATGCATCGGGCCTGAGTAAAATCCTGTATTCTGACCGGAATACCAGCTTTTAATAACTGTCAGCATTCTGCTTAACTGTGGTAAAATTTATTCATATATTACCATATTATCATTTTTATAATTTATAGCAGGCTTGTTCAGGAGGCAACTAGGTGAACACTGTAATTGGACACCCTCCTCTAACATTACCTTTTTTTATATAAATAACCCATACCATTTACACTATCTATTCTTGTATAGGTGAACATTATCTCAGTTTTTTAACTAAAAGAATATCATATGATTATGTGTACAATGGATTATATTTCAGACTAAAATGTATGAAAAGAAATTAATTTGTTACACTCTGTATGTATGGTTACAATAACTCTTCTTTTAGAAATATTTGAAATTATGAAATATCTGGCATACTTAAAATTCATATTATTAATTGCACAATCTAACACTAATTATTAAATTTATTTCTGGATTCATTCATGAAATAATGTTATAACTGATTCTTCTTTTGTCAAGGAAGTATGTAAACTCCTTTGCTTTGCAAACTCTTTGGAATATTGTGAGTACCGCAGAATGTAAGTAGTAGTGGGCATGCCTCTGATGCAAGTAGATGTTTTTCTAAGTTTGTCAACAACAATGTAATTATTGTTTTTTTTGAATGCGGAAAATGTAAAGATGGTGCGATATTGAAAGATGTGACAGAGAATAAAATTCAAGAATGATATAGGCAAATCTTCATCAGTTATTTAGTTATCAGGAACCCACAACATTACATCAAAATTTCAGCCACAAGAATGTATCCCTAGATGCAAGAACTGGAGCCAGCAACAAGAGAAAACGAAGATAAGTAAAAAGTTTTTCTTTTGTATATCTTATGCCTCATGAAGTTTTCGAATCTCGTGCAGAGAGAGAGAATTTTAATAATGATATGTGGGAGGCTAAGATTACAACACGAGCACTCACACTTGCTCGTCACTGGGTAGTGAGCACTCACACTAAAATGCACCAGCCAGACAACACTGTGTAGTGTAGGGGAAGTGCAAACTGTGCAGTGTCTTCAGAGGAATGACTGTGACTTACATTCACCATAGTCTTGATGGTGCAGTGTTGAAAGTGGAGGGTATTATGGCCAAATTAGGAACTTCAAAGTGAAGATCAGACATACCAACATCAGTTTACCAGATATCAGTGCAGGATGAACAACTACAGTTATTATTTATATACCTACAGTGTGACAGACAGTTGCATGATAAAATTTTTTAATAAATTATCTTGAAAATTCATATAAATATTTTCTTCATCAAAAATTTACATGACTTCACAAGTTTGCAACTACAATTATGTCGAAGTTGGCCCTACAAATTTTTTCTATATTGAAGAAAATGAGATCCACACACAGAAGCTCACTCACAGACTGACACTTAAAAGCTTATCTTCTTACTAGAAGTAGTACCATACATTAATGCTGTAGTGAAAAGCAGAATAAACAGAATTTGTTGACATCTAGTGTTTCTATGTCTGACAAGTGAATAAAGTAGTCGCAAAATACAAGTTGATGTCAATTTAAACTTCATCTAAATTGATTTCACCTCAATGTGTCAATCTTAGGAAGTCAGTTTGCCACTAAAGGTGTTAATTAGCCACAGAAAAGTAATACATCTCCATAGATTTAACATCAGCAGTCATAGAATAGATTTGTTTACAGTAATTTCTCTTGTCAAGCTCCCTTGTAGTGTTTCTTCTTCACCTCTCCTCCTATGCCTCCCCCCCCTTCCTCCACCATTACTAGGCATGAGCTGGCCAAGTTGCTCACTGTCAATGCAGAGTGCAAGCCAGTTCACATGAGCAGATCGGTGAACAGGCCTACTGTACAGCATGCAACAGTGGTGAAAAAGCACCAATTGTACAGGTACCTGCAATGTGATAGTATTTGTTCATCCCTCAGTTATTGTACCATCATTTGCAACCATTTGCTGCCTAAAGGGATGTTTCAGAGAAATTGGAAGATGCTGAAATCATAACAGAATTTTTGTTACTTTGCTTTTGATTTTGTTCCTTTTTGAACTCAAAAACTCTTACTCTTGCCACTGATTTATTCATTATGTTTAGGAGAAGTTCACTTTCTCACATCAGAGAAGCAATGATAAAAATTATATTACGTGAGCTGACACAGATTCTGCTGTATGCATGAAAACTTCCACAGGTCACCATGACTGCTCCATTGTGGCTTGTTTTAAGATACATGTCCACTGCCATTTTTAAATAGTGCAGCAATGCTATCATATTTGTATAACTTTCTGAGACTGCTTGAACCACTCAGAATGTTCTTGAGGATAGATGACTCACAAAAGCAGCCTGCATGATTCCATGATTCATAGCCTATGAAAAACACCTCTCAGCCAAACACAAAATAAATTAATAATAGCCCACAAACCCCACTATAAATGTTTCAGTATTCCCCCACAATAAATGTTTCAACATTCCCAAGGTTCTGAACATTAATAAGAATCATCAATTACACTTACACATAGCCAATATAGCTCTTAGCCAAAATAACCCCTAGGTAGTGGACTGCAATA
The DNA here is from genome assembly GCF_023898315.1 of Schistocerca nitens. NCBI lineage: Eukaryota > Metazoa > Arthropoda > Insecta > Orthoptera > Acrididae > Schistocerca > Schistocerca nitens. The sequence goes on from NC_064621.1 coordinate 487,175,585, forward strand.
TCCTCCTCCCATGCTCCCCCCTCTGACCTATCTTATAATGTTGTGACAAAATTAAACTCCTTTACCATGCCAGTTTTCCTGACTATGTTTCAGATAGCCTGAAGATAAAATATTACTTTAAATATTGGAAATCCATGGTTCCGCCAGTATACTAGATATATATCAATCAGATACAAACACTTTCTTGCAAATACAATACACTGTTTGTTGTGACACAACAGCTAGGCTGCACCAATAACACCTTCTGAACCATGCACTCTGCATGGCTGCAGCCACACTGGGACAGCTCAGAGGATCAGCCTTGGAACAAAGCCAACCCGACATTTATCAGTGTGTGCATGCTAGAAGACATGTGCATGTGAAACTATCTTCTTCCACCAAAGCTGCAAGGGCAGCCAGTCAAAAACTTGTAGCTCTACATTGGAGCCTATTTAGTTCAGCACAGATGTCCTCTAAGGCAGAATCATCACAGCCTATGACCAAGGATCACTGCTAACATCACTTGGGACTCTGTGGCTCTGGTAATAGCCTCACCATATGGATCTGTGAGGGCATTCTGATTGGTTCCCTGAAGAGTGACTGTTCTGTACTTTGGCCAGGCTGTAGAAACTCTACTTTGAACTTAGAAATATTTCACTGTTTGTTCAGCAGAACTTTAATTTTGTGTTAGGCATTGAAATATTTTTTGCTTGCTGTATATTTCAAAGAAAATAGTGCCCAGTTGTCAAATGAAAATTACAGTTTACTTTCCAGAAGAGTGATTTTTTCCTTCCAGTTAAGTTTAAGTCAAGAAGAAACCTTATATTGTGTAATTCAATTCTGCGATTGTCCATTGAACTTTGGCTGTGTTTCTGTTGTTATAATGTTACTTTAAGTTCTCAAGACTGTGTCAGCTGTCAGACTATGAATCAGTGTGATAAGTGCTACTTTCCATGTTAGTTACCTCTGGTGTAATGGACATAGCACTGTTATTATTAAAATCAATCAATGGAAAATCTGGGATAGAATGTAACAATAGAATTGGACGCACACACACACACACACACAATTGTGTGTGTGTGTGTGTGTGTGTGTGTGTGTGTGGCTGTCTCTGATATCTATTGTTGATGAAGGCAAATGGCTGAAAGCCTTAATTGTTAGTCTTTTAGAGTCTTTATGTTGTGCCTATCTGCAACTCAGCATCTTCACTATATGGTGAGTAGCAACTTTCCTTTTCATAATATTGTTATTATTAAAAGATGGACTGCATAGTAACAGAATAAAAAACATTTTATACTAACCTGTTATAGCTTAATGTACAATGTCATTTCTTTATATGGTTTGAATCCAACTTTGGTACATGTTTTGAGCAGCTGTTCACCTGAATGCTAGCATATCGGTAATCACCCATGGACTCAGTGTAATAAAAAACCTGTATTCATCTGACTAACTGACATGTTTCCTTTGATACAAAATACAATCTTGATGATTGTCATTGTTGATGTTGGATCAACATGGGAGCACACGGGCATATCTGCTGCAGAGCCCCACATTCGACAGCATGCACTGAATGGTGTACTCCATAAGACTTGCATGATCACCAGGATTGTACTCTACAGGATTGGCTGATGATGTAAGAAGTGTGGGTTGTGTTCATTAAGGTGTGTGGAGTCAGCTCAGTTAAATAAGGACAAAAATGTAAAAAACAGACTGGAGGTTAATTTCAGTAAATCCAGCCTAAACGGACACAGGCATAAAGCTGTTGTATGGGATGGGCGGATGGGGCGGTGGTGGGCGTTTTGGAAAGAGCAGGACAAAGTTTCGTTTGTAAGGCCATTTATTGGCAAAAGCTACGCTAAAGGGAATACACTGTTGGGCCAAGGGAGGTGAACATGAGCCAGAAGGTAAAGTATGGCGAAGGTTGGTGTCTGCAAAAATTAAGTCCACAGTGCTGCAGTACCGGGAGAAGCAGAAGATGTTCTCTGCTACAGGGGGCGCGTCCGACTCGCAGGAGAGCAAGAAAACAAGAGAGTGGGCCTGGCGATGGGTGGCCTGATATAATCAATGCACCACGCGTCTTCCTCTGCCCTGACTGGTCAGGACCGAGAAACCTGTGGGGGCAGCAATGGAACTTTCCAGAGCGTGGCCTGGTCAGCGACACCTGGGACGGCATTACTTCGTCAGCTCATGAGGGAGGCACATGGTCAAGGTGCCCTTCTCTGTGCTGACTTCCAGTTACTAGAATGTGGGATGAAAGAATTTACAGGCAGCCAACACTGCCGGCCGTGGCTTGGCGGTAATGGAAAAATGCAGTTACCTCTGGGAGCTAATAAAATAAATTAAAATTTTCCTACTGACTGGTCACCCTTTACAATGTGGATAGTAGGAGGCTACCGACAACCAGACTGAGATGGCATGGCACCCAAATAAGGAGGAGCCGGAAGGTAAGTGTGATTGGGTTGAGAACTGGTTAGGAAGAGAGCATCTTGGCAGTGCCAGTACACTCTCGCTAGTCTGTCCTGATAGTGATAAAGTGGAACACATGTAATAATTGGTGTGAATGAAAAGTTGAAATTCAGTAAACCAGAACATGTTTCACAATCTTTACTGACAATCAGAATGCCATTCATTTGTCACAGAATATGTCTCTGTGCAGCCAACAAGGTGACCGGGAAAGTGTGAAGATGCTAACACTCAATTTCAAATTTTGCACAAGAGACAGGTAGGGATATCCGTGCACTTTACACATCTGTAGAGTGTGGCAACTGTACTTTGGTAGCAGCATAGTAGATCATTTGTATAGGTGCTGATAAATGCAACGAAAATGTTGGTTAATGTTTGCAATAAAACTTTGGCTGGTAGCAAATTAGGATTAAGCATCTGTTGTAATCCTAGCTGAATAACAACATGCAAGGTGTTGACAGAAGTTCCCCAATCATACTATAATCATCAGTGGAGACTTGAGTCACCTAAGAACCAATTGGGAAAATTACAGTTTTGTTAGTCGTGGGCATGTGAAATGTTACTAAATGCCTTATCTGAAAACTACCTAGACCAGGTACTTTGGAGCCTCACACATAATGGGAATATACTGGATCTAATGGAAACAAATAGACCTGACTTCTTTGGGGATGTCTATATTGAAACTGGTATCAGTGGCCATGATGTGTTTACGGCAACCATGATTACCAAAGGACAAAATGTACCATTCACAGACCTCTTATTCGCTGCTGGTGGGCACTTTGCCAGCATGGCCTAGTCAGCAACACTTCAGTAAAGCATTACCTCATCAGCAGTACTTGCTATGAGAGAGTTATTCATGTGGACTGAGTGTAGGTGGGAAGAGATACCCAGTGATGTCTGGTGTCGCACCGGCCCAGGCCCGACCACTGCCTTACAGTGAAACACAGCTCCATTCCATTGCATCAAAACAAAAAATTTAATAAAATAATAAATTTTAACTACCAAAAAGTTTTCTCACTCAGACTTGCAGTCCTCCAATGCATATTCCCTCCATCTTCTGTAGGAGTAGGTTACTAATTTTAAATACCTTGAAATTGTGAAAAATGATAAATAATATTGACTCAAACAAATGATCCCTTAGACAGGTTGTGGTGACATTTAAAGGAACTGTAGTTTAATGAGGGTTGATTTCAAATAGAAAAATCTTTGAAGTTACTGAAAAGGGGCAAGGGGCACAGTTTGATCACAATTTTCTTTAAAATCATGAAAATGATTAAAATGAGCTGTAATTCAGATGGACACTTTTAATTAAAAACAAAACAGAGGAATGTGACCAACAAAGGTGATGCCCTGATGCAGCAGCATAGTGTCATGGAGGCAACACCCAGTGCTGTGACAGTGTACTGAGCTGGCAGGGAGAGTGTGAGAGCTGCTGAGATGCATCAGCTGGGCAGTGGCTAGGCTGGCATGTTGGTGACACCTGAGTGCAGTGATGGAGTAACACAGTTGTGACCGACAGTATTAGTACTGACGAGGCTGTTTGGCAGGTGTAAGGGATTGGTCTTGCAGGTTAAAGGAGATGTTAACTCTCTATCAAAGGGGTGCATCAGTGGAGACTCAAGGGCATATTTCATTATCAAGAGGGGGAGTTTAGCTCAGTACAAATGATATACATAATTCATCAAATTTCCTATAGACTTTACAGTTTTCCATACAGGACTACATTGTCAAAATTATTCAACAATACATTATTAACTGTGTAGTCATCCATAATGAACAAAGAACACTAAGATAATCCATAACACATTGTTTACTTTATCCCTGTGAATATATTATTGGTATATCCCAAGTAATTAGCTTGCTCCCTGACCAATTGGATATAAATATCTACATGGTAATTCCAACACCTTTGAAATTGAAATTAATACATTTCCCCATTACAGAGTGCGAAAGGACGATTACATAAATAAAAAAACAATAAAATACATAAACATTTAATCCCTAATGCTTAATCATAAGCAAGGGCCATGATTAGTGCCTCGTGCTGACAGAGTTTTAACCTTGATAATCTCCTATGGCTGCTACTCAGATAGAGTCAGCTTTAGCAATTTAAATCACTTACAGTATTCTTGGGTACACATAATCCATATAATAGTCCAATGACTACTAGCATTAGTGGAACAGATGTAACAGATGGAACAACCACTTTGTGCAGATACTCTCAAGTATTCAATTTGGCAGTATGCTCAGTGGCACAGTGTGGGGTAATTTGACCTGGTTCCCAGGCTGTTAATTCATCAATGGACTACAGAAGGTCGGTCTTTGAGTTATTCAGCAGCATGGGTAAGCTGTCAGATGGTGACAACACAAATGGTGTTGCAGGCAAGTAGAACAGGAAGGGGTTGATACGAGTATTATACGTACAAGTTAGGCAAGCAGATATTCTAGCAGTGTATTCTAGAAATGTTAAATAAAAGCACATTGTCAGATAGAGTAATCCAGTAAGTCTGACACATAAATGCACGACTATAGCAGAGAACTGCCATGGTACTTGTGCTGAAGTGAGCCAGGATCTCTTTACTTCCTCTCTTGTTTTGTCATCTGCCTCCTTAAATTCATTTTATTTTCATTTTTGCCTAATTACCATTAACATGCATGAGTATAATCTTGCATTTCCATAAAAGAGAAAAGTTGGCCCTCAGTCTTAAGCAATATAGCACCAGGTCTAATGGAATGTTATGTGTATGTAATTAATTTCCTAATTTATTTTGACCATTCCTAGTTAATATCTTTTGCTACAGATCATTATAGGGTGAAATCAGTAATTGTTTTGAGACTTAGATTCTATTGTTGACTTATAAACAAATATAAATTCTGTACTAATTATAAACATTTCGAAGAACTAGTAGGAATCTTGAAGTATTTATTTGGCTCTATTCAAAAACATATTAGCAAAGCCAGTCCTTAATTAATTCCAAAATAATTACCAGGTTTGTCAAAACTATTGTTTCTATAACTAGGTTTCTATACAAGGTATTAGAGATAAAGTTAGTGAACTGCTTATAGATGTTGACTCTGAAATTATTGGTATATCTGAACACTTCTTAAATAAGGAGATAATTCAGAGGCTTCCTTTACCAGGATACAGGTTGGCTGGCAGCTTTTCTAGGAGCTCTTTGCGGTGTGGGGGAGTAGCCATGTATGTGAAAAACGGTATCCCATTTGAGTCAATTGATGTTTCAAAGTACTGCACTGAAAAGGTGTTTGAATGTTGTGCAGGTGTGGTTAAATTTAGTGGAGCTGAACTTCTTACCGTTGTTACTTATAGATCCCCAGACTCCGATTTCACAACATTTTTGCTAAAGCCAGAGGAGGTTCTTGGTTCACTTTATAAGAAATACAAAAAGTTATTTATATGTGGTGACTTCAATATTAATTGTATAAGTGATTGTGCAAGGAAAAGGATGCTGGTAGACCTCCTTAATTCATATAATCTTATGCAAACCGTATTTTTTCCAACGAGAGTGCAAGGGAACAGTAGAACAACCATAGACAATATTTTATTCATTCGTCATTATTAGAAGGGCATTCTGTTAGCAAAAAGGTGAATGGCCTTTCAGATCATGATGCACAAATTTTAAGTCTAAAAGATTTTTGTGCTGCAACACATGTTAAATATAGTTACCAACTTTTTAGGAAAGCTGATCCAGTTGCTGTACAGACTTTTGTAAACCTTATCAAGGAACAAGAGTGGCAAGATGTTTATAGTGCTGATACAGTAGACGATAAATATAATGCTTTCCTCAAGACTTTTCTCGTGCTCTTTGAAAGTTGCTTTCCGTTAGAATGTTCAAAACAGGGTACTAGCACAAACAGGCAGCCTGGGTGGCTGACTAATGGGATAAGAATATCTTGTAGAACAAAGTGGCAATTATATCAAAACGTTAGAAACAGTCAAAATCTAAATGCAGCAGCCCATTACAAACAGTATTGTAAGGTGCTTAAAAAAGTTATTAGGAAGGCAAAAAGTATGTGGTATGCCGATAGAATAGCTAAGTCTCAGGATAAAATTAAAACCATATGGTCAGTCGTAAAGGAAGTGGCTGGTCTGCAGAGACAGGTCGAGAATATAGAATCAGTGCATAGTGGGGATGTCCGTGTTACTGATAAGTCGCATATAAGTACAGTACTTAATAATCACTTTCTGAATATAGCAGGTGAACTAAATAGAAACCTAGTCCCAACAGGGAATCATATAGCGCTCTTACAAAAAAGTGTTCCGAGACTGCTACCTGAAATGCTCCTCCATGATACTGACAAGAGGGAGATTGAGTTAATAATTAAATCACTAAAGACCAAGAACTCTCATGGATATGACAGGGTATCTAGCAGAATACTGAAGTATTGTTCCACGTATGTTAGCTCAGTACTTAGCCATATCTGTAACTTTTCCTTTAGGAGTGGTCGGTTTCCTGACCAATTAAAGTACTCGGTAGTGAAGCCACTTTATAAAAAGGGAGACAGGGATAATGTTGACAATTATAGACCTATTTCTATGCCATCGGTGTTTGCTAAAGTTATCGAGAGGGTTGTATATACAAGGTTACTGCAGCATTTAAATTCACATAATTTGCTGTCAAATGTACAGTTTGGTTTTAGAAATGGCTTAACAACTGAAAATGCTATAGTCTCTTTTCTCTGTGAGGTTTTGGACGGATTAAATAAAAGGTTGCGAACGTTAGGTGTTTTCTTTGATTTAACAAAGGCTTTTGACTGTGTTGACCACAAAATATTACTGCAGAAGTTGGAACATTATGGAGTAAGGGGAGTAGCTTACAATTGGTTCGCCTCCTACTTTAAGAACAGAAAGCAGAAGGTAATCCTCCGCAATATTGAGAGTGATAATGATGTTCAGTCCCAATGGGGCACTGTTAAATGGGGCGTTCCCCAGGGGTCGGTGCTGGGGCCACTGCTGTTTCTTGTTTATATAAATGATATGCCTTCTAGTATTACAGGTGATTCAAAAATATTTCTGTTTGCTGATGACACCACCTTGTTAGTGAAGGATCTTGTGTGTAATATTGAAACATTATCAAATAATGTAGTTCATGATATAAGTTCGTGGCTTGTGGAAAATAATTTGATGCTAAATCACAGTAAGACTCAGTTTTTACAGTTTCTAACTCACAATTCAACAAGAACTGACATTTTAATCAGACAGAATGGGCATGTTATAAGCGAGACGGAACAGTTCAAGTTCCTAGGTGTACGGATAGATAGTAAGCTGTTGTGGAAAGCCCATGTTCAGGATCTTGTTCAGAAACTAAATGCCGCTTTATTTACCATTAGAACAGTATCTGAAATAAGTGACATTTCAACACGAAAAGTAGTATACTTCGCATATTTTCATACGCTTATGTCATATGGTATTATTTTTTGGGGTAATTCTTCTGATTCAAAAAGGGTATTTTTGGCTCAAAAACGGGCTGTTCGAGCTATGTATGGTGTAAGTTCGAAAACCTCTTGTCGACCCCTATTCAATAGTCTGGGAATTTTGACATTGCCCTCACAGTATGTATTTTCTTTAATGTCGTTTGTTGTTAGCAATATTAGCTTATTCCCAAGAGTTAGCAGTTTTCACTCAGTTAATACTAGGCAGAAATCAAATCTGCATGTGGAATGCACTTCCTTGACTCTTGTGCAGAAAGGAGTGCAGTATTCTGCTGCATCCATTTTCAATAAGCTACCACAAGAACTCAAAAATCTTAGCAGTAGCCCAAACACTTTTAAGTCTAAACTGAAGAGTTTCCTCATGGCTCACTCCTTCTATTCTGTCGAGGAGCTCCTGGAAGAGCTAAAAAATTAAGCAAATTCCAGTGTTACATTCTTGATTTTCTTTATTTAAACTAACGACTTGTCACCTGAATATGTTTCTTATATTTCATTTTATCTGTTTCTACAATCGTGTTATAATTTCATGTATTGACTCGTTCCATGACCATGGAGACTTCTCCTAAATGTGGTCCCACGGAACAATAAATAAATAAATAAATAAATAAACTATATCTGTTGGTTTCTTTATTTAAACAAGTAATTTGGTCTAACTTTTGTGGTAGAAAGAACTGTTAAAAAGAAGGAATTTTTTGATGTATTCAGTTAATTGAATGGGTTATGTTTTAATTGTAATTTATGTACCTTAAACATCAAACAATGTATAGGTTCAGTGACTATTATTGTGAGGATATATAAAGGACCAATTTTTGGTCCCAAGACTGTCATTCCACAGCTGATTTTCAGATGTGAAACATGTATTAGTTAGACTAACAACAATGCATCAACATAACAGTAGAATAGGTGTAACACAAATAGGCCATGTGTTAGAACAATTAATGACAATGTCTTTTTTATGTATTTGAAAAATAGTGTCACACTTACCATATTATTCTGCAAGAACTGTGAACTATGTGGTTAGGTTTTTACTGCTCATAGATGTTCAACAGCAAACTATTGCAGCAGTATGCTGATGTTGCCTGCAACCTTTTAATGAGGCTTATCAACATTTACCAATAGTGAACCGGGGGGGGGGGGGGGGGGGGGGGGTTGTGAACAGTGAATGTACAGAACTTTGGAATGCAATTCTGAAACTGTCAGCTACATCATTTACAGTAGTCAGTGTTGAACTTCCAACCCATATTTTCCAGCCAGTATAACAATGCAGTATGTTGACACCAAGGACCATCAACGAAGAAATAAAGCAGATGAACATCACATACTGAGCAGAGTAAGCTGTTTCCAGCAGGTATGAACAAGGGTTTGTTTATCACAAAAACAGTGTGAGAGCAAGAGGGTATCTTAGTTTCTTCAAAAACCAATGCAATAACACAATCCATAACACTGGTGTGGAGTGGTAATGTGGGACACATGTAATAATTGGTATGAATGCAAAGTTGAAATTCAGTAAACCACATAATGGAATGTTTTGACAGTCTTTACTGACAAACAGAATACCATTCATTCACCACAGAATACATTTCTGTGCAGCCAGTGAGGTCACTGGGAAAGTCTGAAGACAGTAACACTCAATTTTATACTTTGCACAAGGGACAAAGAGGGATATCTGTGCATTTAACATGTCTATAATGTGTGACAACTGTGCTGTCGTAGCATTATAATAATGAGACAAAGTTGATTTCTGTATGGGGTAGTCCATTTGTATATTTGCCAATAAATACAATGAAATGTTGGTTAATGTTTCAAGAAAGTTTTAGCTGGTAGCAAATTAGGATGAAGCATCTGTTGTAATCCTAACTGAATAACAGCATGCAAGGTGTTCACACAAGTTCCCCAATCACACTATAATTATTGGTTGAGACTTTAATCATCCAACACTCAAATGGGAAAATTATAGTTTTACTAGGGTAGGTGTGACAAGATATCCTGTGAAACAGTACTAAATGCCGTTACTGAAAAATACCTAGAACAGATAGTTTGGAGCCCCAATCACGATGGGAATGTACTGGATCTAATGGCAACAAATAGACCCGACCTCATATCAGCATATACTCCACTGCAGAGTGAAAATCTCATTCTCTTTGAGGATGTTCACATCAGAACTGGTATCAGTGGCCATGACGTGGTTGTGAAAATAATGATTACCAAATCACAAAATGGCAACTAAAACAAACAGAAAGATATTTATATTCAGTAAACTAGACAAAGAACCAGTAGTATCCATCTCAATGAGAAACTTGAAACTTTCAGCACAGGGCAGGAGCATGTAGAGGAACTATGACTCAAATTTAAAAAAATAATTTACCAAGCACTGGATGGATGTGTACAGTTCATAATGGAAGGGACCATCCATAGTATACAGTCACTGTAAAGAAACTTCTAAAGAAACAGAGATTACTACATAGTAGGTGTAAAACAGGATGTAGGACCACAGACAGAGAGATGCTGAGTAAAATGCAACTGGCTGTCAAGGGAGCAATGTGTGATGCCTTCAATGAGTACTGTAGGAGAATATTGTCAAATGATATTTCATATAATCCAAAGAAATGCTGGTCATGTGTAAGGGCTGTTAGTGACATCAAAGTTAAGTGTACAATCCCTAGCAAATGAGAAAGGAAATGAAACTGAGGGTAGCAAAGCAAAATCTCTGTTTTCAAATGTTCCTTTACAAAGGAAAACCCAGGAGAATTGCCCCTGTTTAATCCTTGTACCACTGAAAAGATGAGTGAATTAATTATTAGCATCAGTGGTGTTGATAAACAGCTGAAATCATTAAAATTGAGGAAAGTTCCAGGACCCCATGATATCTCTATCAGATTCTGTACTGAACTTGTGGTTGAGTTAGCCCTTCTTCTAACTATAAGCTATCATAGATCCCTTGAACAAAAATTCATGCCCAGTCCTTGGAAAAAAGCACAGGTCACACTTTTCTACTACAAAGGTATTATAAATGATCCACAAAACTACCATCCCATATCCCTGACTTCGATTTGTTGTAGACTCTTAGAACATATTCTGAACTCAAACATAATGAGGTATCTTGAACAGAATGATCAACTCTATGCCAACCAGCATAGATTCAGAAAACATCAATCATCTGATAATTGACCCACAATTTTCTCACAACATACTGAAAGCTTTGGCTCAAGCAGTCAGGTAGATGCTGTATCTCTTGATTTCTGAAAAGCATTTGACTCCATACCATGGCTATGCTTATTGTCAAAAGTATGATCAAATGCTTTATCAAGTGAAATTTGTGACTGGACTGAGGACTTCTTGGTATGGAGGATGCAGCATATTATCTTAGATCAATGCAGAACATGGATAAAGCAGATGGTAGACTATGGTTTATTGGTAGAATCATGGGTAAGTGCAATCACTCTACAAACAATCACTTGTGCAACCAGTTCTAGAATATTGATCAAGTGTGTGGGACCCATTTTGGTAGTTTGCAGAGTTAAGCTGTAGATGTAGTTGTAGATGTAGACATGCAGTTGCATTCTGGGAGTGTTGTACAAGAAAATCTGTACTGCCTTAGTTATTTGTAGGATGATAATGAAGCCTGACAATTCCTGTGGATGATTACTAAGCCATACTGGATTGAGTTGTTAAGTCCTTCTTATACCTGCACTAATTCAGAGGCCATGTGATGGTTCTGTGTGATAGTGGCCAGCAAGTTGTTTTCAGTATGAGTGAGCCGTACATGCTGAAAAGGTAGCTTCGTGGAAGGTTGTAACCCAGCAATTGGTATCAGACTGATCAGGAGCACCAAACATTGTCTTCAGTGAAGTAGAATGCATGCAAAATAACATGGCCCGCCAGTGCGCAGTCAGCAGAGCAAGCATGGGGAGAGTGGTAGTGGTGGGGGTTGAGGACAGGTGGGCAGCATGCTACAGGGGAAATGCTGAGCACTGGAGGTGAAGTGTCACTCTACACTGAAGCCTATGCTCACATTTTTTGTAAATATTAAATGGAGTCACTCCATGCCCACACTTGCATGGTGACAATCCAGAAGTACCTATTGTCACCTCTCCTATGATTAGTATCTAAAAAAATGCAGCAAAAGCAGCTGTTCATTTTCATCTGACTTGTTAACTTTCATAGTAGCATCATGATTGCCAAATTTTGTGTAGAACCCATATTTCTCTTGTTGCCATGTTAAAATTTGCTTTCTTTCCCAAAAGACAGCAGAGTTTACCCAGTGTCACCTCACTAACATATCATGCAGATGCAATTGTGAGAGAATTCTGAAACAGCTCGCTTATTAGTTTTTTAAATGAGTAACTGAGAACAAATCAGGCCAGTAGCTTATGAAAAAGCACATCCTTGGTACAAAAATAAATATGTAATATTCTTCACTTCTGTTATTCCAAAACCCACAGCACTTCTCATTTCACCAGCTGTGAATGGTCATTAACAATTACATTCTTTTATCAAAAAGTCTATAGTTAGTTGAACAACATGGTAGATAATGAAGTTTTACATTAAGAACCACATGACAAAATACTCTCCTCTTTGCATGCTATCATTTACCAAAATCTTGTTTTGATGTCTCAATCCATTTATGAAATATGAGGAATGTTAGGGATATTTCATTCTGACTTTATTGTTAGTGCACATTATCACAAATGAGTGTGCTACATATGATCAATTTTCTTGAGATCTGTGATAGTCTAGTCCAAGTCTAAAAATAAATTCAATACGTTAACTATATTTTGTATGCAGCAACCTATTATGTCATATGCACCAAACATAAAATCACAGAAACCCCTACTTCCTGTTACAAACTTTTTTCAAATTTTGCACAGTGTCTTACTTAAATGCAAGTATCACAATAACTATGACTATCAGTGAAATGATGGGCACAACATCTTTAAGTTGACTTATAAAAGTATAAGTAATGCAAAAAGATTTTTTTTACCAACTAGTTTCTGTAAAATCATTTGAGAGAGGTTACAGGACATGCACCTCAATTCTGTCCTCACAGTACATCACCTACTGGCTGAAAGTGGGCAAAAAATATTGCTCTCCTCTTCAGAAGAAACAAATGAATTCACCTTTTGGTTGAAACTGGTCACTGTGTATTGGCCACTGTATACTGTGCAGACTCTACCACCAATGTTAAACCAAGCTTGTTTAGTGCAGTGGGAGGGTATGGTATCAGCAATACAGTTAAATTCGTTTCAGCCACTATTACAATCTGATGTGAAGTGGTTGTCCAATCTTTCAAACATTATGCCAGAAGGTGATGGGTTGCTTTGAAAATGACAGACTACCCACAACACTGACAAATAAGGCAAGCAATATACAGCACATCATCCTAGTTAGTGAGAGTTGATGGATAAAGACACAGCAACCTGAGTTGACTCTATGAATGGAGCTGTCACTAGGTCAGGGCATGTTGGTGCATGGGGCAATGAAATCCTATAGCTGGCTTTTTATTTATTTATTTATTTATCCATCTTTAAGCATTTACATGCAATCGATGTCATCATGAATAATGTACAATTTACATATTAAGAAATATAACTATTGTGAGGTATCACACAAAGCTAAAGTATACATTTTAAAAGAACATACATAATAAAGGAATACATTTGATACATAAAGATATCCCACATAACTAAAGTGTGCATTTTAAAGAATGTGCATAATAAAAGAATACATTTCATACATAAGGATTTCTCCACATGTTTAACAGTTAAATGTGGAACTACAGAGACAAAAAAAAGCTTAGGAAGAGGTACAAACAGAGTTGCAAGTTGTTTCGTAAGTCAGGTCTATTTTTGAAGAGTTTTCAAATTCTTTAACACTGTAAAAAGTTTTGCCTTTCAGCCATTTTTTAGTCTTACTTTTAAATATATTAAGAGAGACACAATTTGTCTGCACAGGTAATGTGTTGAAAAGCCATATTCCCATGTATTCATAACTGTCTTGTGTTTTCTTGAGTCGAGTTGTTGGTATGTCTATCTTAAATGTTTGACGAGTGTTATGATTGTGAATGGACTGCCTAAGGTTGTAACGGTTAAAGTTTTCTTTTATGTACAAGAGGCAGCTGTATATAAAAAGAGAACTGACTGTCATTATCTGTAATTCTTTGAAGTATGACCTACATGATATGTTATTTTTGGTAATCCCAGAGATGCTCCTGGTGGCTTTCTTCTGCCAAATAAAAATTTTCCTGGACCATGTAGAATTACCCCATAGAAGAATACCATAGCTAATATGGCAATGAAAGAATGCACAATAGGAATTAATCAGCAGTCTTTCAGAAACACAGGTGCGTAATTTTTTCAGTAGATAGATAACTTGCGAAAGCTTTTGAGATATGTTGTCTATGTGACTCTGCCAGGTTAATTTCATATCTAAGTATATGCCAAGAAGTTTGGTAGAAGTGTACTTGATATCAGCATTGGATAAGCTGAAGGATATATTTATAGTCTTTTCATAGTTAATAGCTAACTCATTGGCTTCGGACCACGTATTGCATAATCTGAGAAAATCTTTACTTTGCTCCTTCAGTTTATTTATGTCCTTCCCTGAATTGATGAAAGTTGTATCATCTGAGTAAAGCACATATTTGCATGGCATATTGCTGGGCAGGTCATTTATAAATATTATAAACAGTAATGGCCCACGCACTGATCCTTGGGGTACACCTCTAGTGACATTCAGTAACTGTGACTTTTGACCGTTGTATCTTACAGTTTGCTTTCTGTTAGTGAGATATGATTTAATGAGGGAGAGTTCCAGATCCCTAATGCCATAACACCATAGTTTTTCCGGCAGTATTGTGTGGTTTACAGAATCAAATGCTTTGCTTAAGTCCACTAGTGTGGCTTCAGCAGATAATTTGGATTCAAAAGAAGATTGCACAATAGAAACAACATTTTCAACAGCATTAATTGTTGATAACTGGGCCCTAAAACCATATTGAGACTTAGTAAGTACATTGTTTTTTGACAGATGCATGTTAATTTGCTTTTGTATACAATATTCAATTATTTTTGAAAAAATAGGTATCAGAGAAATTGGACAATAATTATTAGTGCAGTTTTTATCACCCTTTTTGTGTAATGGAATTACTGCTGTCTTCTTTAGACATTCTGGAAAAATGCCACTGTCAAATATCCAGTTTATGAGTGTGCAGAGAGGGAATGATATCAAGTCAATTATTTTTTTAATCACAAAATTTGAGAGGCCATAAATATCTTCTGATCTGGAGTCACTTAACTTTGCCACTTATTTCCACATGTCCCCCATTACAGGTTGACACAGTATCAGCAAAGTTTTGTAAAAACTGGTTTATATAAGTAGATTGTGAATTTGATTTTGAACTCTTCTTATGAAGAGATGAGGGATTAGGGTTTGCTGCATTGATAAAAAAGAAGTTAAATTCATCTGGGGTGACATTAACATCAGTTGTAACTTTTACACTATGACAACCTGTACCTAATTCTGCTTTAATGACCCTCCACGCAGCATTACACTTATTTTTGGAGATTTTAATGAAGATATCATTTGCTCTACATTTTGCTAATCTGATTTGTGATCTATAGTGTCTCTTGAGGCTGACATACGTTACATTGTCAACACTATCATTTTTTACCTTATCATAGCATATCAAAATCATTAATCTTAGCCTCTGTAAATGTGGTGTGAACCACCTATGTGGAGTAGCTCTACCATGCTTTCTTGCCATAGTTTTGTTTCGTTTGGTAACCATTGGACAGGAGGTATTGAAAATGTCAGATAGAGTACTAACAAACCTGCTACAAGCCTCCTCAACATTGTTGGAAGCATATATTATATTATTCCACTTTGGTACCTTCAGCTTATCCCTGAAGCTATTTGTGCTTTTATCATTTAATAACCTGACATACCGGGTTGGTTCACAATCCCCCATTGTTTCATTAATTATTAGTTTTACCCATATACCTTTGTGATCTGTCAGATGGTTAACATTAAGGAGTCCCAATTCAAAATCATCTTTATGTATATTTGTGATAAAATTGCTGAGACAAGAAAATTGTCTTGTGGGACTATAATTTGCACAGAAGAGATTATGGGTTCTTAGCATGTTAAGCAAATTAGTATTTTTGTGTGTTTTTTCCTTACATCAAAATTTAAATCTCCTAAAATTACTGTCTTGTGTTTGGTATATTTTTCTGTACAGTGAATAAGTTTATCTAAACATTCTACAAATTGATTGGCATCACTATCAGGAGAATGGTATATTGAAATAACTGTGAGTTTTAATGTTGGTAGTAGCATGACAGCCACTTCAAGAATGCCTTTAACACATATGTCCTTAACATCAAGCATAGTATATCTTAACCCTAGGTTGTCACTTATATATATTGAGGAACCCCCATAACCTTCATTGGGTCTGCAGTAACTTGTAATTAAATTAAAACATGGTGGTACATACAGTTTTATCTCTTCTTCTCTTAACTAGTGTTCATTAATACATAATACTATTCTATTGTTTCCATTCAATACAACACCAAGTTCATCAGCTTTATATTTCAGAGATCTAATATTTATGTGCATGAATAATATTGATTTTTCACAGCAAGAGGGAAGATGCGTGGTGTCTTGGGCCCAACTGGATGCACACATGGTGGTTTGCCTTTCACTGGTCCTCATGTTTTGTGTGGTGATGCTGTTATGTTTCGGTAGTGGCTGGACTTCCTTGTGGCAGGCCATAAAAAATCATTACTTCTCTCTGGTATTTTTTGGGTTCTGTTTGAGGCTCGGGTGACAGACTTTTTTATTCCATTTCCTGCATAATTTATCTGGCATGGGGGATTTGATATAGGCCTACTTGATAACACATTAGTGTGGGATGGCTGAATTGATGCACTAGATAACACTTCACTATGGGACGGAGATGATACAATACTTACTGAGGTTTCTGTCTTCTTATCTGCTAATGGAGGTGACATTTTTGTTGTCCATTTCTCAAGGTTCTTGTTTGTCTCACATGTTACATAGTTTATGTGGGCAGGCTGAGGGGAGGCACTTGATAACACTTTGGTGTAGGATGGAGGTGGTGATACAATACTCACTGTGGTTTCCTTCCTCTTTTCTACCAGTGACTGCAGTGGAACTGCTACAGTTGTTGTTTTGTTGTTGACACCATTTCTGCTTCTGTTTCTTGTGCTGCTGCTGCTGTTATTGGTCTTGTTGCTTGAGCTGGTTCAGATGTTGCTGGTTTTGCTGCTGCTGCAGTTGTTACTGAATTTGATCGTGATGCTGTAATAATTTGTGGTTCTGCAGCTGCTTTAGTTGTTGTCTCCAAGACAGATTCACTTCCTTCATGGTTGCTTTCAGTAATGTATTGGTAGTTCATTACAATGGCTGGTACTGACTCATAGATACTCTGTCTTTCATATGTTTCTAACGTTTTGTAAATTGCTTTGCACAGAGATGACTTGCCTCTTTTATTCAGGCGCATGCCATGTTTTGTAAAGCTGCATCTATCCAGGAAATCGACTGATAGAAATCTTATGTTTGGGTACACTTTACACACTGTTTGTATCTGTTTATTTGCTTCCTTAATTTCGGCGTTCACACATGAAGCAGATATGAGGTCATGCCTATACTCTGCCTATACTCTGTTTTTCATATGTTTCTAACGTTTCGTAAATTGCTTTGCACAGAGATGACTTGCCTCTTTTATTCAGGTGCATGCCATGTTTTGTAAAGCTGCATCTATCCAGGAAATCGACTGATAGAAATCTTGTGTTTGGGTACACTTTACACACTGTTTGTATCTGTTTATTTGCTTCCTTAATTTCGGCATTCACACATGAAGCAGATATGAGGTCATGCCTATGTGGTATACCAATATCAGTTACTTTTTGGTTTTCTATCGAACTGAGGGCACTTTTGAGACTGATAATAGCGTTAGCTAACTCGTTACAATACACATCATTTGCTCCTCCAATTAACACATGATGATTTTTGTTGTCTTGTTTGTCCAGTAAAACATCCCTAATAATTTCCCACATTGGTGCTCCTGGTTTCAAATGACTGGATACTTTCAGATCGTAATGGTTTCGTAGTACTTCCGCCAGTCCGCGTCCGTGGCTATCTGAGTAGATATTTGACTCAGTTAGATTTCCTGAAGATTTTTTTATTCTTGGAGACAAATATTTCACTTGGGCTTGTTTTACAACTGGTAAAATGGTATGTCCACACAAGATATCCGGCTGCAAATAAGATACCATTAGTTATCTTGGACATGTTATGACAAAATAGTAGAATAATGATGTGTGACAAGGTACTGATAAGATTTTGCACTCAAGTAAGTGACTGGATGTTTACAGGTTGAACAATACCCATCATATGTTGAAAGAGAGCTACATCAGTGAGAAATGACAGAGGTGGAAGAGGCATTGTCTGATGATTTTTGCTTGCAAGTTTCAAGTGTCAGCACTCACATAGAGACAAGTGTAACAAGGTATCAAGGCTCAGTTATCTCACAGATGAAACAATCAGCAGTATTTATAGCAAGTTGGCAACTACTAGCGGTTCCAGACTGTTGCACAAGTTAGAAAATTGAACTCTTCTTAAGGAAATAGCAAAAATTTATAATGGGTAAGGTTGAGTCCTGAGAGTATTAAATTCATGACTATCAATGAAAGTAGTGAGGTTTATAAAGATATTCATTTAACATGCTTATAGAAAGAATAGAGAGACTAGGGGCTAGACATAAGGCAGAAATCATACCAATTTCATCCTTCAATGGAAAGCCTGAAAAGAATTTAGACATATTTTTGTGAAACATCCATTTCCTAAGTCACCTATGTTCAAATATGTTGAAGCATGTACTAGAGATATGGGGTAACTAGGAAGGCAATTGTGACCAGCTGTCCAAGCAAACTGATGTGTTGTGCATCATACTGGGTAGCTCACTACGTGCCAAACCAGAAACATGTGTTCACAATAGGAACTTTTAAAAAGGGGTCTTGTAACTACACAAGGACCCAATTGGTGTGCACCAGAACTAATTAAATCAGATGAAAACAGCTGGTAGAACACAGCAATGAAAGGCAGTAATCCTGAAATGTTAATGACAAATGAAGGTAATGATGTCAGAGTATTCCTTTTC
Source organism: Schistocerca nitens (assembly GCF_023898315.1). Classification (NCBI taxonomy): domain Eukaryota; kingdom Metazoa; phylum Arthropoda; class Insecta; order Orthoptera; family Acrididae; genus Schistocerca; species Schistocerca nitens. The sequence goes on from NC_064621.1 coordinate 487,194,657, forward strand.
TGTGAATGTGAAACGGAAACCAATATAAGACAAATAAAGAACACAATCACATTTGTAGCTGTTAAGTGTGAGAGACCCATCCAGGTACAAATCAAACTGATTGAGTGCCCACTGTCTGCAATGTCTTAGGTATAATTATCAACAGCAATGTGTTCAATAAGAATTATTGCAGACAGGCATGATAGTAAAGTCAATATATTACACAATTGTCTAGAGGTGTCTTAACAAAGTTGAAAGACTCAAAATTTCATGCAGTGACATGGCAATGACAAGTAATATTTCATTGTTAAGTTTACTAGATGTCATGGGGTGTTGGAGTGTATATCTTTTCAGTGTACAATATATTATGAAGATTGAGGGTGTTTCTATGAGGTTAGGCACAAGAACTGATTGCCAAACACTTCCTGATAGTATTGTTAACAACATTAAGTCATTGGTGAAAGCAAACTGAAATGGTATTTTAGCTTCCCATTTTGCATCAGCTTCTGGGGGAAAAGGGATAACACTACAGATAAATTGTAAGTTAGATCTGGCACTGTCCTAAGGACATGCTGGTGACAGGATGGTTGCACAAAATTACAGGTCAAAGTGTTGTTGATTACAGGACAAGTATATTCGATAAAACTGGTGACAGTAACAGCAAAAGAGCTTCTACTATTTACATGTGACACATCAGTTGGAAACTGTTTTCATAATATGATTCTGTATCACCAATACTGTGCTTGATTCAGAGAGTGTGTGATATTCTGTGAATGTTATTAAAATAAAGCAACAGACCACTGAGGATGAGCCTTTACTGATGACAACAAAATTAGATTAGTGTCAAGTAGATAAATACCACCATTTCTATCACCTGTAGGCTTCATTATGCCTTGATACACATATGATATATATTTTACACGTATTTGAATGTATGCAGATGAAGCAACAAGGAAAGGGGGACAAGGAGTAGATAGAATTACCCATACAGGGAAACCTCTGCAGTGTGTTCAGAAGTGAACTTTGTGTTTTCACTGTATGTGATTGGGGCCACTACAATCTATCTGAGGTATTGCAGTGCTCAAAGCACACATGAGATGTGTGTTTTTGTATGACAGCAAGATGAAAGGCGACAGAATGAAACATAGCACAAACATAAATAGGAAGTAAGTACTATGAGTGGCATGGAGTCTCTGTCATTGCTAATCACACTGCACTAGGTGTATGACCCTGGAGGACACACACAGGAAATCAGTCAACAACATCATAATGGCTGTGGTAACTGGGGTAATGGTATTCCTGTTGTTGCTTGCACACTGAACAATTGATTACTGGCATACTGATTTGTACCCCAATAAAATAATACTGGCTCCTTGCTTGACTAATCACTTAGAAAAAGGTTCATACTCCATGGCAAATCTTCAGAGAATAAATAAAATGAACTCTGTGGCAAGGAGGGAACAATACCTCAGTATTAATGACTGTAAAAGAGCAATAGAGTTGGTGCTGTTGGAGTGATGTAACAAGTCTTCTCATTGACAGAAGGAGAAAAATACACACATCAAAAAAAGTTTTGCATCACCACAGTTCCCAGAACTCCTGAAGATAGATGTTGACTGTGGATATTGCATCAAAGACACAGTCCCTTTGACTGTTCAGAGATGTCACTAAACCCACCTAAATACGTAGACAACTATGCATGAGCAGCACCTATTAGATGGAGTGGGTCCAACAGCCAATAAGTCCCAGTCATTCCACCAGGAAGGAGGTACACAGCTCGTCTTGTCTGTAGTTCAACCATGCCTAGATGCTCAATACCATGTTTTGATCATGTCCACATTGTCTTTGAGCCAGGAAGAGCTGTCAACAAGGGAATTGTCCTGATGTCTCGGAGTGAACCAAAGTGATGTTGTTCAGACATGGAGGAGACACAGAGAGACAGGAACTGTCAACGACATGCCTTGCTCAGGCCACCCAAGGGCTACTACTGCAGTGGATGACCACTATCTATGGATTATGGCTTGGGGGAACCTTGACAGCAATGCCACCATGTTGAATAATGCTTCTTGAGCAGCCACAGGATGTCGTGTTATGACTCAAACTGTGTGCAGTAGGCTGCATGATGCGCAACTTCACTCCTGATATCCATCTTTGCAACCATGACACAATGCAGCAAGATACAGATGGACTCAACAACATGCTGAATGGACCGCTCGGGATCGGCATCATGTTCTCTTCACCGATAAGTGTCGCATGTGCCTTCAACCAGGCAATTGTCGTAGACGTGTTTGGAAGCAACTCGGTCAGGCTGGATGCTTTAGACACACTGTCCAGCAAGTGCAGCAAGGTGGAGTTTCCCTGCTGTTTTGGGGTGGCATTATGTGGGGCCGATGTATGCCACTGGTGGTCATGGAAGATGCCATAATGGCTATGCGATATGTGAATGCCATCCTCTGACCGATAATGCAACCATATCGGCAGCATGTTGGTGAGGCATTTGTCTTCATGGATGACAATTCATGCCCCCATTGTGCACATCTTGTGAATGACTTCCTTCGGGATAATGACATCGCTCAACTAGAGTGGCCAGCATGTTCTCTGGACATGAACCCTATCAAACATGCCTGGCATAGATTGAAAAGGGCAGTTTATGGACGACTTGACCCACCAACCACTCTGAGGGATCTATGATGAATCGCCACTGAGGAGTGAAACAATCTGTACCAACAGCGCCTTGATGAATTTGTGAATAGTATGCCATGACTAATACAAGCATGTGTCAATGCAAGAGGATGTGCTACTGGGTATTAGAGATACCAGGTATTACAGATACAGCAGTCTGGACCACCACCTCTGAAGGTCTCACTGTATGGTGGTACAACATGTAATGTGTGGTTTATATGAGCAATAAAAAGGGCTGAAATGATGTTTATGTTGATCTCTATTCCAGTTTTCTTTGCAGGGTCCAGAGCTCTCGGAACCGAGGTGATGCAAAACTTTTTTTGATGTGTGTAGAATAGATTTAATGGCAGGGCAATAGAGTGAGGAATAAAAGGGGCTTGTTTTTTTAAAAAAAGTAACTGTAATGACATGATCACACAATGTAGCCTTTCACAGCCAGTATTGTCCTCACTTAAAACTTCTGGGCTGATAGGCCATGGTCGACGTATGAAACTCTCCCCTGACATTTCATCTCTGACTGCGGGAGACATCCTCTGAAGTAAAGCACCACTTTACCTCAGAGGATGTCTCCCTAAGTCAGAGACAAAATGTCATGGGATAGTTTTATACATTGATCATGGCCTATCAGCCCAGAAGTTTTAAGTGTAATGACGTGCTACTACAGATGCCCACCAGTCTCACGTTCACCAGCAGTATGGTTTGACTGTACATTGTGCCTTCACAGCTGTGTAAGAAACCATGTCATTAAAAGGTTGTCCCTTTTACTCCTTGTTTACCATGGGTAATAATCAGTGTCATTACATAAAGTAGTTAGCAGGTAACTATGTTAGATAAGACTGGAGTAATTTCCATTGTTTAGCATTGGCAGTGCATAGATGATCTAACAGTGATCAGTATGCCCAAGTGCTTCTTCATATCTCTATCTACAGTTGTGGGTCAGTGTTAAAATTATATCACTTTAATATGAACCATTTGTACTACAGGTAACTACTGCCACATCCTGCAGGCAGAGTAACAAGTGCAGCACAATGAGCAGTTAGCTCACTAATACACAAATATAATATTTAACAACTTTGTCCTTCTTTACTAAAACATAACTAATTTTCATTAATCCTCACCCACTCCTATGACAATGAAAGTTCTGCTGTCATTTGATGGTATTTTGAAGAAATGCTCACTTCCTAACAATTCATAAGACTGTGCATAATTCAGTGTTGCTTCTCACGAACTCATTACTAAAGAACTAAATTCAACATCTTCCATATCTCCAGTGTTTTGTGATCAGGTGAAGTTATCTGCAATACTAGGTGTATAATATAACCTTTGGTAAGTGCTCTCTTATGCGGAATTCCAGTCCTTAAATAGCTATTTGTCATACTCATTGCATTTTGACCTACCTGTAAGGTGCTATATTCTCATCGTGTTGGATCACTGATCTCGATATGCAGCAGCATCTTCTGAAGGTGAACTTACATGTGTTGCTCAGGACTTCGTGTACAGCAATTTTTTTATGTGATCCAGTGATGCCAAGCATTTGCCTATGTGGCTGTAATTTGTATGCTCGTGCAGGGATTTCAAGCCTTGTTTGATTCCTATGAATACTTAAGACATCATCCTGCACTGGGCACTACAGAAAAGGCACAAAGCAATGACATATCTTGTTTATCAAATGTCCAGATTTATAGTTTGAGCTGAACAATTCACTCTTGCTCTGGCAATGTCAGAATAAAATGAGTGTTGATGAAGAGTTTTTGTAGGGTACCTTTCACAGGGAGAGACATGTGCTATTCTCACTAGCAACCTGTGCAACTGCGCTGCTTCCTGTCCACTCCTAAACAAACAGCATAACAGCATGTTACCCTTCCTGGATGGGTGGGGTGGGGTGGGCAAGGGGGAGGGGAAGGGGGAGGGGAAGGAGGGTTTGTGCTAGGGGGGGGGGGGGGGGGGCTGTGGTTGGAGCAGGGCCATGGCAGCTGGAGCCTGGCCATCTGACCTCTCAAAATTATGAACTTCTGCTGGCAAATTAAGAGAAGACTAGTAATCGACATCTGTGAATGGGTGTATCAATAAGCAGTATGGTGGCAATCAACTAGTGTGCTTTGTGTGTGAGTTATAGAAAATGTAAGTGCTTGAACTGAACAAACAGTGTCTTCTGAGTGGCACACAGTACAAAGTCATTGCACAGAGCTCATTTTATCACAGTGCTGGAATGCACAGTGAGTGCTCACCAGCAGTGTGCCTGCACCTCGCAGCCTGTTGCTTACATCCTACGGGTGCTAACAATTCGTTAAAGTGGTAGGGTAGCTGTAGCTACACAAATGTAAAATGATGCAAATTGAAATATGTTTACTGGGAACCACATGCAGCCATATTAACATACAGAAATGGGGTTTGTAGATTATTGATGGCATGTTAGTGTTTGGAAGCACAGGCCAGAAGGAAACATAATAGTGACAGCAACCTGTTTAGTTTGTTACTGGATAGAACTGTAGACCCCACGCTTGAACAACAAAGTAAACCAGGGGCCATCACCATCAAGCAAAAGGCTACCTCTGTACATGAACAATAGTTTTACTTTGATCAATTTCATCCTCCCTTTTTCTAAAATTTTGCGAGAACGTGCACCTCTTTTGCAAAACATGCACTATAATAAATAAATAAATAAACTGAATGTGTCTCCTCCTGGCCAAACTGGCTTCTATCATATGCAGCCCGGTTAAAGTTGTCAGGAATCATCCATCAAACCCTCACACCCAATTGTGCAAAAAAGATAACAAAATTGATCGTTAGTAAATGTCTGATGTTAATGGTAACTGAAAGTGTCATGACAATATTGCCTGCTTGGATGTCTCATATCCAATGTACTAGTGTCCATAGTGGGTTAGTCAAATTCACATTGATCATTTATTTTTTAGAGGCATTTCAGTCACAGTCCCGAGTGCTTGATTTGGAAATGGCAAATAAGAAAAACACAATATTTCATTTCAGTGTGGAAAATCTTCGGTTTTCAAGACAGTACAGCAGATGAATATATTCAGTTGCAAGTACTGTAGTGAGCTCATAATGGATTGCAATTTTGAACAAAATGCAGATATGCAAAAGAATTTTAATCAGAATAATTTCAAGTCGCACTGACACTTCAGAGCATTTGTCAAGTGTTGGCCTCTCTTCATGTGCATCAGAAAAAGCACAAAAATGTATATCATAGCAGTTGGTTTTGCTAATATATGGACCTCTGCTGAATGCCTGCAACAAATTGCAGAAAACACACTGAAAACATGAAACTGTAGACCACTTAGGGACCTAACAGAAGTTAACTATCATTCTCACTGCAAGACTAAGTGGTCTGCCCATATTCATTGTTTGGTTGACCTTAAATTGCACATTGAAGTTTCGAATTTAGTCAAAAGTTTTACATACTGAATACAAAACATAAATATTTGAAAATGTCATTAAGATACTGATCTGCTGAAGAAACAAACAGAGTGATTCAAACAATGGCAAGTTATTAGTGCCAAATGGGTGATGACAAAAATCTATAATAGATTCATGGTTTCCTCCTGGAGGAATTATTTTTAAGTACAATTCTCAATTTTAGCTAATCTCATCTTGTGTCACCTCAACATTGAGTAAATATTGATGGAAACAAACAATAACTGTGTCAACAATATGCACAAAAGTTTCTTTGCGGTGCAGGACATACTTGTTTGGCAATGGTTTGAGTAAGCTTTAGCTCACTATCTCCAGATAGGGTACTGTGATTGGCTAGACTGTCAATGGTCATGCCTTGACAGAATGGCTGCCTGGATGAGTCATGTGGAGCATGGGGAAGTGTCAAAACACACCTGACAGATGCCTATTTAACATAATCATGCTGCTTTACTCACAACTTGCATCATTCTCTCAAAATGTGTGATTTATTGTTTATGCTGCCATTCTACAGAAGAGTAACATCAGGTTTGGCTTTGTGTTACATGAAATGTGTCCCAAATTGTGTAGTTTGTTCCACCAGATTGGTTCTGTAAAACACTACTCACTTTATGAAGAAAAGAAATTACCTTTTGTTGTGCACTTTGCTCCTTAGCATACAAAACAGATATCATCTACAGACAAAATTGTTATCAAACAGTAGCAACTGCTGCTTTTCCAGAGTACTTAGGGCTGATTTACAAGTAAAATATTGTAGTACAGGTCTTTCTTTGTTTGCAAAAGGTTAACACAATTTCCCGATACTGTTTTACTGTTTGTTATTTTCCAATTAGGGTTTATTGTAAAACTCTTAAACCACTTCAAACAATTACCTTTTACATGTGGTTGATGTGTGACAATAGGCAGTTTCTCTGTGTTACTGTATGTATTTCTGCATTAAATACAACAACGATTTACTGGTGGTTGTAAGTTTAGTTCTTGACTAGTACATGAATAAATTTGCTTAATGGTCACGAGGAAGAGTGACTTGGGTAGGTCCTACCAGCAAAACTTCCTTAAGCAATGCTACATTATTAAATGCAGATCTCTTACCCAGTTAACTTCCTTAAGCAACACTAAAAGTGTGTTAAATAACATTTGCAATTGCGCTGTATTGTGAGTGACAGGCATGGAATCTTAAGTTTCTGTCTTCAAACCAGTGACATATCTAAGTAAGCACTTCACTTGTCCATTGCAGGTGAGAAAATAATACACTACTGGCCATTAAAATTGCTACACCAAGAAGAAATGCACATGATACACGGGTATTCATTGGACAAATATATTATACTAGAACTGACACGTGATTACATTTTCACGCAATTTGGGTGCATAGATCCTGAGAAATCAGTACCCAGAACAACCACCTCTGGCCGTAATAATGGCCTTGATACGCCCGGGCATTGAGTTAAACACAGCTTGGATGGTGTGTACAGGTACAGCTGCCTATGCAGCTTCAACATGATACCACAGTTCATCAAGAGTAGTGACTGGCGTATTGTGACGAGCCAGTTGCTCGGCCACCATTGACCAGACGTTTTCAATTGGTGAGAGATCTGGAGAATGTGCTGGCCAGGGCAGCAGTTGAACATTTTCTGTATCCAGAAAGGCCCGTACACGACCTGCAACATGTAGTCGTGCATTATCCTGCTGAAATGTAAGGTTTCACAGGGATCGAATGAAGGGTAGAGCCACGGGTCAAAACACATCCAAAATGTAACGTCCACTGTTCAAAGTGCCGTCAATGCAAACAAGAGGTGACCGAGACGTGTAATCAATGGCACCCCATACCATCACGCCGGGTGATAAGCCAGTGTGGTGATGACGAATACGCGCTTCCAATGTGTGGTCACCGCGATGTCGTCAAACATGGATGCAACAACCTTCATGATGCTGTAAACAGAACCTGGATTCATCTGAGAAAATGATGTTTTAGCATTCGTGCACCCAGGTTCGTCATTGAGTAGACCATCGCAGGCTCTCCTGTCTGTGATGCAGCGTCAATGGTAACTGCAGCCATGGTCTCCGAGCTGATAGTCCACACTGCTGCAAACATCATCGAACTGTTCATGCAGATGGTTGTTGTCTTGCAAACGTCCCTATCTGTTGACTCAGGGATCGAGACGTGGCTGCACGATCCATTACAGCCATGCAGATAAGATGCCTGTCATCTCGACTGCTAGTGATATGAGGCTGTTGGGGTCCAGCACGGCATTCCCTATTACCCTCCTGAACCCACCGATTCCATATTCTGCTAACAGTCATTGGACCTTGACCAACGCGAGCAGCAATGTCGCGATACGATAAACCGCATTCGCAGTAGGCTACAATCCGACCTTTATCAAAGTTGGAAACGTGATGGTATGCATTTCTCCTCCTTACATGAGGCATCACAACAACGTTTCACCAGGCAGCGCTGGTCAAGTGCTGTTTGTGTATGAGAAATCGGTTGGAAAATTTCCTCATGTCAGCACGTTGTAGGTGTCACCACCGGCGCCAACCTTGTGTGAATGCTCTGAAAAGCTAATCATTTGCATATAACAGCATCTTCTTCCTGTCGGTTAAATTTCGTGTCTGTAGCATGTCATCTTTGTGGTGTAGCAATTTTAATGGCCAGTAGTGTAGCTTTTGATAGCAACCTTGTCAGTAAAGCTTCAGTGAGAAAGCTTCTGATAATCAGTTAACAGACATCTCTCTTGTATGTGTCAAGCTGTAGTGATACCACTCTTTAAAAAAGGTGAGAAAGACAATGTTACAAATTATCACCCAGTCTCCCTTTTAACTGTCTTTTCAAAAATTCTTGAAAAACTGATGCACAGATTGATTGTCAATCATCTCAGCTTCCACAATATCCTAAACAAAAGTCAGTTTGGTTTTCGTGCAGGTCTTTGTACAGAACAAGCAATATTCTCTTTCACCAATCAAGTTCTGGAAGCCATGAACAAAAAGATGTCTCCAGTAGGTATTTTTTGTGACCTCTCTAAAGCCTTTGATTGTGTAAACCATATAATTCTTTTGAAAAAAAAAGCAGAATATTATGGTTTGGGTGGTACAGTTGGTTCGTGGCTCCAGTCATACCTAAAGGACCGAACACAGACTGAAGTGCTAATGATCTCCCACTTTGTTCTGATACAAAGAGTAAATTTACTCTTTTTGCAGATGACACTACAATTCTAATTGATGATTTAACAGACAACAATCTTGAACAAACTGCAAACGAAGTTTTTAATGATATAGTGAATTGGTTTTCTTCAAATGGTCTCTCACTCAATACTGATAAAACCCTTTATATGAGATTCCGTACTCCACAAAGAAATCTGGAAGAAATTAACATTAAGTGTAGAGATCAAGCAATACAAAAAGTTATGTTACAAAATTCCTGGGTGCTTATACAGACAGCAAATGTAATTGGTCGACACACATTCTTCATCTTTACAAAACATTTAACTCAGCAATATTTGCACTATGGGTTATTGCTTCAGTGGCTGATGTAGATACCATTAAGGCTTCTTACTTCAGCTATTTTCATTCATTGATGTCATATGCTATTATATTCTGGGGGAACCAACCTCTCGTAAAGAAAATTTTCACTGCACAAAAAAAAAAAAAGCCAACAGAATAATGAGTGGTGTCCATCACAGACACTCTTGTAGATGCTTGTTTCGAAAGATGGGGATCCTTACCACCACCTCACAGTATATCTTTTCTTTGTTGACCTTTGTCTGTAACAACCCTTCTATCTACAAAGATAACAGCCAATTTCATGACTATAACACAAGGACCAAAAACAGTCTGCACATTGAATTGAAAAGTCTCACTATGGTTCATAAAGGAGCTTACTACTCTAGTATTAAGCTGTTTAATGCTCTCCCAGCACACATCAAATGCCTTAACAATAGATTGCCAGCATTCAAACAAATTCTCAAGTAGTACCTCATAGAGAAATCTTTTTATACAATTGATGAATGTTGTTGTTGTGGTCTTCAGTCCTAAGACTGGTTTGGTGCAGCTCTCCATGCTACTCTATCCTGTGCAAGCTTCTTCATCTCCCAATACCTACTGCAACCTACATCCTTCTGAATCTGCTTAGTGTATTGATCTCTTGGTCTCCCTCTACGATTTTTACCCTCCACGCTGCCCTCCAATGCTAAATTTGTGATCCCTTGATGCCTCAAAACATGTCCTACCAACCGATCCCTTCTTCTAGTCAAGTTGTGCCACAAACTTCTCTTCTCCCCAATCCTATTCAATACCTCCTCATTAGTTACGTGATCTACCCACCTTATCTTCAGCATTCTTCTGTAGCACCACATTTCGAAAGCTTCTATTCTCTTCTTGTCCAAACTGGTTATCGTCCATGTTTCACTTCCATACATGGCTACACTCCATACAAATACTTTCAGAAACGACTTCCTGACACTTAAATCTATACTCGATGTTAACAAATTTCTCTTCTTCAGAAACGATTTCCTTGCCATTGCCAGTCTACATTTTATATCCTCTCTACTTCGACCATCATCAGTTATTTTACTCCCTAAATAGCAAAACTCCTTTACTACTTTAAGTGTCTCATTTCCTAATCTAATCCCCTCAGCATCACCCGATTTAATTTGACTACATTCCATTATCATTGTTTTGCTTTTGTTGATGTTCATCTTATATCCTCCTTTCAAGACACTGTCCATTCCGTTCAACTGCTCTGCCAAGTCCTTTGCTGTCTGTGACAGAATTACAATGTCATCGGTGAACCTCAAAGTTTTTACTTCTTCTCCATGAATTTTAATACCTACTCCGAATTTTTCTTTTGTTTCCTTTACTGCTTGCTCAATATACAGATTGAATAACATCGGGGAGAGGCTACAACCCTGTCTAACTCCTTTCCCAACCACTGCTTCCCTTTCATGCCCCTCGACTCTTATAACTGCCATCTGGTTTCTGTACAAATTGTAAATAGCCTTTCGCTCCCTGTATTTTACCCCTGCCACCTTCAGAATTTGAAAGAGAGTATTCCAGTTAACGTTGTCAAAAGCTTTCTCTAAGTCTACAAATGCTAGAAACGTACGTTTGCCTTTTCTTAATCTTTCTTCTAAGATAAGTCATAAGGTTAGTATTGCCTCACGTGTTCCAACATTTCTACGGAATCCAAACTGATCTTCCCCAAGGTCCGCTTCTACCAGTTTTTCCATTCGTCTGTAAAGAATTTGCGTTAGTATTTTGCAGCTGTGACTTATTAAACTGATAGTTCAGTAATTTTCACATCTGTCAACACCTGCTTTCTTTGGGATTGGAATTATTATATTCTTCTTGAAGTCTGTGGGTATTTCGCCTGTCTCATACATCTTGCTCACCAGATGGTAGAGTTTTGTCATGACTGGCTCTCCCAAGGCCATCAGTAGTTCTAATGGAATGTTGTCTACTCCCGGGGCTTTGTTTCGACTCAGGTCTTTCAGTGCTCTGTCAAACTCTTCATGCAGTATCTTATCTCCCATTTCATCTTCATCTACATCCTCTTCCATTTCCATAATATTGTCCTCAAGTACATCGCCCTTGTATAAACCCTCTATATACTCCTTCCACCTTTCTGCCTTCCCTTCTTTACTTAGAACTGGGTTGCCATCTGAGCTCTTGATATTCATACAAGTGGTTCTCTTCTCTCCAAAGGCCTCTTTAATTTTCCTGTAGGCAGTATCTATCTTACCCCTAGTGAGACAAGCCTCTACATCCTTACATTTGTCCTCTAGCCATCCCTGCTTAGCCACTTTGCACTTCCTGTCGATCTCATTTTTGAGATGTTTGTATTCCTTTTTGCCTGCTTCATTTACTGCATTTTTATATTTTCACCTTTCATCAATTAAATTCAATATTTCTTCTGTTACCCAAAGATTTCTATTAGCCCTCGTCTTTTTACCTACTTTATCCTCTGCTGCCTTCACTACTTCATCCCTCAGAGCTACCCATTCCTCTTCTACTGTATTTCTTTCCCCCATTCCTGTCAATTGTTCCCTTATGCTCTCCCTGAAACTCTCTGCAACCTCTGGTTCTTTCAGTTTATCCAGGTCCCATCTCCTTAAATTCCCACCTTTTTGCAGTTTCTTCAGTTTCAATCTGCAGTTCATAACCAATAGATTGTGGTCAGAATCTACATCTGCCCCTGGAAATGTCTTACAATTTAAAACCTGGTTCCTAAATCTCTGTCTTACCATTATATAATCTATCTGATACCTTTTAGTATCTCCAGGATTCTTCCAGGTATACAACCTTCTTTTATGATTCTTGAACCAAGTGTTAGCTATGATTAAGTTATGCTCTGTGCAAAATTCTACAAGGCGGCTTCCTCTTTCATATCTTCCCCCCAATCCATATTTACCTACTATGTTTCCTTCTCTCCCTTTTCCTACTGACGAATTCCAGTCACCCATGACTATTAAATTTTCGTCTCCCTTCACTACCAGAATAATTTCTTTTATCTCGTCATACATTTCATCTATTTCTTCATCATCTGCAGAGCTAGTTGGCATATAAACTTGTACTACTGTAGTAGGCATGGGCTTTGTGTCTATCTTGGCCACAATAATGCGTTCACTATGCTGTTTGTAGTAGCTAACGCGCACTCCTATTTTCTTATTCATTATTAAACCTACTCCTGCATTACCCCTATTTGATTTTGTATTTATAACCCTGTAATCACCTGACCAAAAGTCTTGTTCCTCCTGCCACCGAACTTCACTAATTCCCACTATATCTAACTTTAACCTATCCATTTCCCTTTTTAAATTTTCTAACCTACCTGCCCGATTAAGGGATCTGACATTCCACGCTCCGATCCGTAGAACGCCAGTTTTCTTTCTCCTGATAACGACGTCCTCTTGAGTAGTCCCCGCCCGGAGATCCAAATGGGGGACTATTTTACCTCCGGAATATTTTACCCAAGAGGACGCCATCATCATTTAATCATACAGTAAAGCTGCATGTCCTCGGGACAATTGATGAATTGATGAATATGTGAAAGAAAATTTATATAATCACTGAACTTGCAAGTGTTGTATAAATAGTGTAATTAATTTTGTTTTGAATAGGCATATGGAAATTGTTTATTGGTATTTCTGTATTTCCCTTGGAATAGTGAACTTATCTTGATTCCTGTATATATTACTCATCCTTTACAGGTGAAACAAAAACTTTCTGTTAGTTGAATGTGCTGTTGTTTAGTTGGTATCTTATTTACACTGTATCTTTTTGTCGCATTTATGTAAGATATATTTCAGGTGTGTACAATCAGACACATTCCATATCATATATATATTACTTATCCTTAATATGTGAAAAACAATTTTCTGTTTATTGATTGTGCTGTTGTCTATTGATTTTATTTACATTGTATCTTTATTGTGTGTATTTATACAAGTTATGCTTGAACTATGTACAATTTGACACGTTCCATATCCTTGCGATTCACTCGCTTCCAGTATCTACTGAACATGAAATAAATAAAATAAAATAATAAAATAAATCAATGTTCAAAAGAGTCTCAGCTAAGAAAATGTGTGTTGATAAAACTGTTTCATTCTTAATAGGTACCTGGGAGACACTCTGTTACTTTAACTCCTCTAACTATATACATAATTTTAACATTGTCCATGAACTGGCATGATAAAACTGCTACCTCAAAGCTGTGATCCTTAAGCATTATCTGGATATTATGAGATAAATATTAAACCTTGTTTGCACAGTGTCAATGTGTCAGAGATCTTTACTGATTAACATATTAAACTCATGTTGATGTTGAGTGGCAGCATTTTCACACTCTCCTCACTAGTACAGTACTAGAATAAGGCAATGGAAATGATTGCTCATTAGAACCTTTGTCCATTGTATAGATAATTACTTCTGATAAATACTTCAAACATTTACATCTTCACTTTCCACTGCTCATACTACTCTGCTCTGAATACTGTAACTTATAATAAAGCATTGCATCTTTATAGTTTAGAAAGCAGTACATGCAGCTTCCTACATGGCAAAATCACAAAAGAGAGCAACAAGCTAACTTCAGCAGCAAACTGATTCTAATGACCTAGCACACTTCCTTTATAGTAAAATGCAAAACACAATATAACTTGCTGAAGTCTAAAATTATAGTTTATACATCATCAAATAAACACATTACTTCTCAAGATGAAATCACTTCTATACAGAAAAAAATTACATAAAATTTATTTCATGAACAATATCTCATTCCCTTGATCTCTGGAAATAAGGGTGCATATTTCTCAAAGCATAATGAGGATGTACTGGGAGCATCTTATACTTTTTTTCCTAACTTTCTTAGTGATAGCATCTCTAGTCTGTGGTCAGCTATTCTGAAATGGGCTAGATGGTACCACTGGATGTTGCAGAGCTTGAGTGTGATATGGCTTTAACTGGTCAAAGTGTACTACCACAGTGCACTCAGACAACTGAATCTCTGCATTAACAGAAGGAGTCACTCAGATGATGGGGTAAGGGCCTTCACACTGAGGCATGAATTTCTTAATCTTCCCTTTCTTAACCATGGGGCTATGGAGCAAAATTAAAGACCTAACACTCTAAAAGTGCTTAGTGCTTTTTTTTTTCAAATTAATTTTATTCACTCTAAAGGAGTTACATCCATGTGAGTTTATTATACTAGAAATGCTTCATCTTATGACAAAGGTAAGAAGTTGTAACAGTGACCAACAGATGGTGTTGGTGTTAGCTCCAAGGCCTTCTTCAGTCCAAACATGCTCAACAATCAGCAGTGAATTATACTACACCAGCTTTACAAGCGCACTTAACAGCTGTGATATTGTTCTTGTGTTGTGTTGTGGGCATGTTTCTGCTATGGAAAAACAAAAGGATGTTAGTAATGTCTCAAAGCATTGATTATCTGTGAAAGTTCGACAGCATAAAGCACAAGTTAAAGGGGCAGAATATACTACAAGTACCAGGAAAACAGTTCCAGCAAAATATGTAGAAAAACAGATATATATTTGATTTATACACTGTATGGTTCCATTCTTGTTGGGACTAGGTTTGCCTCTAACACAACAGGGAAACAGTGTACAACATATGCACTTAAGTATTTATTTTAATGAAACATGTGGAATGAAAATGTACCTAATGCAATAAGAAACTGTTTTTCAATATATTGAACCTAAAGTAAGCAACCTTTCCAGGTTCAGTTGAACTCCAAACGTAGACTATCATGTAAGGCCTTGTCAAATGAATTAAGAACAAATTTAGTTCAGGAGTTTTATAAGCAAAGGCACATTTCTAATGTGTTTAATGAAAATACTACCAGTCTCTAGGCAGCACAGTGATAAATAATTCAAACCTGAGAGCAGCCGTCCTCAATCAAGTGTAGTGTATATGGTTCCTGATGGTAAAGGTGGTCATTCCAGAGTCTGCCATAAAACATTCATCAGTATATTTTGTGTTTTGAAAAGGAGGATTGTGACATGAACCAATAAACTGAAGATGGATCAAGTGTCATACCAAGATAAAGAGTTGGTGCATACAACCGCAGATATACTGAGGACAATATTCTACTGATAGAGCAACGTATACTGTCAGTTCCAAGAGAGGTGGCTCATTATAGTAGAACGAAGTCTTCTAAAGAATACCTAAGCTGTGATCTTAATATTAGTCACTTATACAAAGCATTTAAAGTCAGATTTCCAGAGACCAAAGTTAATGAACTGCAGTACAGAAGGATAT
The DNA here is from genome assembly GCF_023898315.1 of Schistocerca nitens. NCBI lineage: Eukaryota > Metazoa > Arthropoda > Insecta > Orthoptera > Acrididae > Schistocerca > Schistocerca nitens. Next base: position 487,210,521 of record NC_064621.1, read on the forward strand.
TTCTTAAATTATTTCCAAGTCTGTCATTTAGAAGAACTAAGTCAGATACTTGTAAAACATGTGACTTGTTGCAACTTGAGGGGAAAGGACATGCACCAAAAACAGAAAAACTCAGGAAGCACTAGAACTGCACCATAGGAAGTCAGAAAGCACAATGAGTAGAACAGCATACATCAAAAGGACAGCCAGTGCCATTGAACAGCGGGAAAGTGTAAACATCCTAAAGAAAGGCAAAACTGTTGATTATTTCATTCATACATAATTTTCGGTATTGCTACACTTTCCACGATTGTCTGCTGAAAAAAAGAAAGATTTGCTTGCTATGGTACCCTTTTACCACATCGCCATCAGCAGTTTTTTACTGATTTCTGTAATGATACTGCAAACTGAAGATTTTTGTTGTTATTGCTTACATCTCTTAATTTAGGTATGTTTTGTCAACCATTACAGCTTGATACTGTTGAGTGACCACATGTTCCCCACGTTGAGCCTACCTACCATCACGCCCTCGCCGCCGGACCCTTCGCCGGTCCCTTCGACCTCTCCCCCATCGCCTGCCTCGCCCTGTTGAGGTTCCTCACACCCCCCTATCTTGAATGTGCCCTCACTCGAGGTGTTTGTGCCTGTTCCCCTGGACATAATCCACGACATCTCTATAATACTACACGATGATACACTGTTCATCGTGTGTTTCCCTTCATCCGGTGCTCATGACACAACCTCTGCTGTTCCCTGCCACCTGGTGAAATGTGTTCCCCTTTTGCTCGACGTCGACCTGGACATGCTTCGTGTGTTCGCCATGCCCTCCGGAGACATCATCGTTGTCACTCCGTTCCACCCGCAAACTGCCGGCCCACCTGTCGCTGCATGACCAGCACACCCAGTATGACACCCAGCGCGCTTCAACGACTTCCAGGTTCAGTGGTCGAACCTTCCTTCACAACATCTACCGACACAGCACCCCAACGACACTGTCGAGCTGACTGTGGTCCGGCTCCCGTGGACCACCCCTGCCGACGCCAGTCACTGCCCCACCCCCTCTCAAGAGTACTCCATACTGCGGGAGGGGGGTGGGCAGCTATGTGGCGTCGATGAGGTCGACACCAGAATCATTCTGAGTATCGTCTTTGAACTAAGCTAAACATTATCTTCGTGCAGTGCCGCCATGTTAGTTCTGTATAAGCCTTGCTTGTGTAAAGAGGTGAATAAATGAACTACTGTCAAATGGGAGTGTTGTTTGGTGAAACAAACCCAAACTTCCTCCTCAATCTAAATACACAAGATATATAGTGGGTTTCAAATCTCTCAGCAACAAATCAGTGAATCTTTAGAAAGTGGCAGGCACACTCCTTAGACCAAAAAGAACGCATAGAAATTCATAAAACCCAAGGAAACCATAAATGCAGTTCTTGGTTGGGCTTGTGATGCAATCATAATTTGGTGAAAACCAGAACACATGTCAAGGGTGGTAGAATACCTAAAATTCCCTACCCTGTCGAACGTTTTGTTGATACACTTAAAGGATAAGTATCAGGCGTTGACACCTTATTTATTCTGGCATATCAATGCACAGATGATAGGTTTGTTTCCCCATTGATTAACTTCTTATGTACCATGATGACTGATGATGACTATGGGCTTGCAGAAAGTTGAATTATCCCTGCAGCCAACTATTGTTGAACAGTGTCCTCTGTATGGTTTCTGAGCAATTGGCCTAATGTCCCCAGATGGAATTTCACTTGCTGGTAAATCATCAAAAAAACCAAGCATATTCCTCTAATACTAGGTACAAAATTTTTCGCTCTGACTCAGGCAAATGTGCTAACTTCTTGTACAAATGATTTCTCAGTAAGTCTGCAATTGTGAAAACTTTCCTTCCTGACAGCTGCTTCTTTCTCTTATTCTTTAATTTGCTTTCACAAGCAAAATCTCCCTCTTCAACCTCCTGCCCACTAGCAAGAATTGTTCCCTGTGGAATTTCAATATCTCCTTGACCAAAATTATCAAAAGACACTGGAATACAAAACTTCTTTCCCACTACCTCTGATTTACTCACACTTCAATTTACATGAATCTGAAACCTGTCAAGAATGTCATTCTGATTGAGCAGATCAATCAGAAAGTCTGAGCTTTGGGATGTTTGGGTCTTGACTTGATTCAGAGAACTCTTCCTCTACCACTGCTGACTGAAGCAGGGGTGTTAGTTTGCAGCACCCAAATACATGGTTCTGTTGGAGCTTAAGGACAAGGCCTCACTCCACAAGTTACTCTCATCTGAGGGGCACATGTCCCATCAAAACTGGGTGTTGCTTCACTGAATATGATGGTTCACATCTTCTGATTTACCACTGCCTGGTATCAATGGAGGAAATCATTCCCTAGAATAACATCAATCCCTTCCATGTTGTCTCACAATTTCCATGTCAAAATCATATTTTTTACTGTCCATCTGCAGAGTTATGAAACATGTCCCTGCTGGTAGTATTATTTCTTTTCTTAATCCACTAATATTATAGCATGACAGCTGCCATATGCACTTGTCACTATGAGTAACAAATAACGCACTAATTTGAAACCCCTGTACCTACTAACATTTTGACAGTCTTTCCCTGATCCTGCCTTCTAAAATAATATTAGCAACTTCATTTACATTTCTGTATTGGACAGAATTCATTACTTATGTTGGGGGCAGAGGGTGGGTGACAGGGCCTACTATCTGGCCATTTCTTCACTGTTGTCTTGCATTTCACCCATTATTAAGTGGAGAATTCTGCTCCTGAGAAAGTTGCCTTCAATTCTGTGGGCACGCATTACTGGCATGTTCTTCCATATGGTATTTGTGACAGCACTCAGCAGTGGGGTCTGGCTTCTCATAGTGCTTGCAGTCTGTGTCTTTTACAAAAACATGTCATTGCTCATCACTATGTGTCAGAGTTGAAATGAATCCTCCAGCCGCCTTGTGCAACAAAGCTAACCTAACTGCCTCATGCAGTGAAGCAGGTGATGCCACTTTGCCTTCATTGCCTATCTGTGGATTTATCCCACATATGAACACCAGGCGATCCACTTTGCCTTGTCTGTCTATCTGTGGGTTTATCTCAAATGTGAACACCAGGCGATCCACTTTGCCTTCACTGCCTATCTATGGATTTATCCCAAACAGGTCGGTGGCTTGGGTTTCAGCCTCTTCAATTAGGACCTCATTATGGGTATCATCCCATCTTAGCAGATATGTGCAGCATGAAACAGCTCATATTCAGTCAACAAAAGCTTCAACCTCCTCATTTGGCTTTTACTGTTCACAGTAGTGCTCTGTTAATCCATAGCCAGGGCTTAAAAGATTGTTGCAGATTCTACATATGTGTGTGCATTTTACTATATTCAATAGGAAGCTATCTGGCCAGGAGCAAGTGTATCCTACATCTCACACCTTTTTTATAAAGGTGGTAACATTTCCACTCAGCTTATTCAAAAAAGTAGAAATGAAAGCCACTGCAGAGAAACTATTTGCAAGATATGGCACACAAGTCACAGTACTGACTGGAGAGACTCTTGAGATGCTTGCAGTAGTTTGACTTGTGGTTTGCTTAGTTTTAAATATGACTGATAACTCAGCAACCTGTTCCTGTACCACTATGTCTTGTGAAGTTAAGGCACTGATGTGTGCATGTAGAGCAGTGGCAGGGTCCACGTTAACGTGTACAGCAGTGGCTAATTAGCACAAGGCTTGGTTATAGAATATGGAACAAGTGATTTCTTAAACAATACCAAAACTGTTACAAAAGAAAGAAGGGATCACAGTAACATGAAAACTAAAAACCTGTTCAAAATGAAATCCAACGATGACAGCTCAAAGAAAAGTGGGGACAGAAGAGAGTAAGTATGCATGCCCACCAAGACTTACCGGGTGACCAAAAAGTCAGTATAAATTTGAAAACTTAATAAACCACAGAATAATGTAGATAGAGAGGCAAAAATTGATACACATACTTGAAATTACATGGGGTTTTATTAGAAAAAAAAAAAAAAGTTCACAAAATGTCCGACAGATGGCGTCGGACAGCAAAACGTCAGTGACTGTGCATGACAATCGTGTATAAAAGGAGCTGTAATGAGAGAGAGAATCAGATGCGTCAGCAGTCGCAGCATGTTGACGTTACCTGAAAAGGTGCTTTTAGTGAAGCTGTATTATCAGAATGGGGAATGTGCTAGTTCAGCGTTATGATCCTATCACCATAGGAAGGGGATTCAAATGGGTAAAGGTCCGTTGACAAATGCAGCTGTGGTGAGAATGATTACAAAGTTTGAAGCCACGGGTTGTTTAGACGATAGACCCCGTAGTGGCTCACTGAGCACAAGGCATAATGCTGCTAAGACAGTTCAGGAAGAAAGGAGACTGTAGCGGGTTCGTCTATGCATGTCGCATGTCGCACCGGCATTCCATACATTACTATTTGGTTGGCAATTAAGCGTACCCTCCGATGCTATTCATACAAAATCCATCGGCATCATGAACTGTTACCTGGTGATTTAGTGAAGCACAGGGCATTTGTGGTGTGGGTGTTTCAAAAGATGGTGGAAGACGACGATTGGTTGAGTAACGTGTTGTGGACCGATGAAGCTCATTTTACGTTCCGAGGGTCTGTCAACACCCACAACTGCAGAATTTGGGCTACCAAAAATCCTAGAACTGTTGTGGAAACTCCATTGCATGATGAGAAAGTCACGGTATGGGTTGGATTTACCACATCTACCATTATCAGGCCTTTTTTCTTTGAGGAAATGCGCGATTCTGGTTGTGTAACTGCTACTGTGATGGGTGAGAGGTATGCCAATATGTTACAGAATTGCATCATCCCCAGCCTGGCTGATAAACACTTGCTGGAACGTACGATGTTTATGCAGGATGGAGCTACACCCCATATTGGTAGACGCGTGAAAGATCACTTGCGCGCGTTGTTTGGTGATGATCGTGTGCTCAGCCGCCACTTTCGTCAAGCTTGGCCTCCCAGGTCCCCAGATCTCAGTTCGTGCGATTATTGGCTTCAGGGTTACCTGAAGTCGCAAGTGTATCGTGATCGACTGACATCTCTAGGGATGCTGAAAGACACCATCCGACATCAATGCCTCACCATAACTCCAGACATGCTTTACAGTGCTGTTCACATCATTATTCCTCAACTACAGCTATTGTTGAGGAATGATGATGGACACATTGAGCATTTCCTGTAAAGAACATCATATTTGCTTTGTCTTACGTTGTTATGCTAACTATTGCTATTCTGATCAGATGACGTGCCATCTGTCGGACATTTTTTGAACTTTTGTATTATTTGGTTCTAATAAAACCCCATGTCATTCCAAGTATGTGTGTTTTTGATCACCCGGTACTTTAAACTTTCCTGATTAGATGGAGATGTGGGCACTGGTGAGGTCAGAAGCACAGCACAAAGTGTCAATGTCGATGAAGGCACGTTGACAGCAAAGGTGTTGGCCTGAACCCTTGAATAGAGGCTAGAACACAGTACCAGTATCGGGGAGTGAACACTTAGGCCCACCCACACCCATGGCAAGGTAGTGACTGCTTGAGCCTAGACAATGTGACAGCATGACAAAGGGGGCACCTCAAGTCAGAGAATTGCAGTATTGTCACCCACATGCTTCCACACAGCTTTGTATATGTGGGTACATTGATGTGCCAAGAAAGTTAAGGATACATTCAACTCATTATGGAGTAAGGTAAATAGCCAGTTCTCTCACTTTAAAATTTTAATGCTGTTACTAACTGCAAACGGCTTCCATATGCTGGACCAAAAGGTATGTTTGATGCCATATATCTGAAACCTGTCTACAGTGTTTGCTGAAGAGGTGAGGAATGCGGAAAGTGGACATCCATGTGAGCAGAGGAATCTTGGTTAAATAAGAACAAAAATGTAAAAAAAAACTGAAGGTTTATTCCAGTAAATCTAGCCTAACGGGTATAGGTGTAAAACTGTGGTTAGTGGGAGGTCACTGATAGCCAGACTGAGGGGGCATAAGGAGGAGCAGGAAGGTATGTGTGGTCGGGTTGAGAATTCGCTAGCAAGAGAGCATCTCATAGATGCTGCTGCATTCTCACTAGTCCACCTTGCATCCTTCACATGATCATTCACAGCCCTCTGAGTGGCTGCTGGAGGGCACTTTTCAAATGTGGTCTAGTCAGCGATGCTTCAGTGACGCATTACCTCATCAGCAATACTCACTATGAGAGAGCTATTCATGTGGACTGAGCACTGGTAGACAGCAATATCCAGTGACACCCTGTGTCACAGCAGCCCAAGCCCCATTACAGCCTTACAGTAAGACACAGTTCTGTTGCATCAGAATGAAAAATTTAAAAAAAATAAGAAATTCTGATTAAAATAACAAACTTTCCTGCTCAGTCTGGGAATTCGCCAGGCACAGTACTCTGTTACCAGATCTGCCACTGATCACCACCTATATTGTTTTACAGAATACACAAGTCTCTGACTTACACATTATATAACGAAATGTGGACATCCAACATCTTGTTGCGTACTTACAGTTTCACAGTCGTTCAACCTCTTTCCATAGATAGCCATGACAGTAGTAGGCAGACAGCTGACTAGCTTTGCCATTTCTAGGATGCTCGTTCACAGGTGCCAGGCCATAACAATCTGATCTTTGTCCAAGTCATTTATGTCAATGGATATCCCCATTTGCAGCCCTTATTGTCTCTATGATGATCCCTCATTTGTCTCTGCACCACTTATGTACTTCTCTTATCATGTCACATGGCAACAGGCAGCATTTAATCTCATGACAGGCCTTGGTCATAATGTCTGGCACATCAGAATTACCAAGGTGTAATTGTTTATACAAGGTGCTACCTTATGCAGTGTACCATCTATCACTGAATATGAGTTAACAGGTAATGCTAATTTTAATTTAATTTTTGTAAATAAAACTGCCTAAATCCCTAAATGATTTATTTATTATGTTATTTCACAACATGTTCTATCAACTGTCATAATCAGAACCTGTAATTAAGGACAAAAGTAGTATAAAAGGTGGGGAGCAGTATTTCTATATTACCAGTAAAGAACTGTAAAATCTCATCTGTCAAACTTGGAACTTCATTGTAAATGTGCCATAAAACCTATACTGTGTTCTATGTAGCAGTGCTGATGCACTACCAGTCAAGAACTGTTAAGTCTCATCCCTCAAACTTGGAACTTCATTGTCAATGTGCCATAAAACCTATGCCGTGGCCAAGCAACAATTGCTGAGTGCACTCAGAAACTGACACAAAATACAAGTGCTCATCAAGAAGTGGCAATAGTGGGGAAGTGTCGGTTTCAGTTTTTTGGTTATGCAGGTACAAAATAACAGAGTTCAAACTGCAAATACTATAAGTCAAATTACAAATATTAGTTTAACACATATATTACCATAATAGTGAAGCTAAAATTTCAGAAGACAGCAAGATATTTACATTGAGAGTCTACCTAAGTATTCCAACAAGTATTCATCATACTTACTTTATGTGCCTTCATAAATGAAATTTGATCAGCAATGTGTTTAATGTGGGGTGATAAAACAATTTGAATGACAAATCAGTATATTTTGGAGAGGCAGATTAATCATGCAATGAGGCCTGTAACTTGCGTGCTGCCCACCAAAGGAGTTCTCAACAGCAATGCAGTTGGTGGCCCAACAAACACTAGGGCATGCTACACTCAACAGGCAGCACATACCTTGGAAGGTTAAAATAATAACAGTAATAACAATAATAATAATAATAAGATATTTAAGACTGCTTAAGTACTGTCTTTGTGTGTAGAAACTAGAGCATTCTATGTAATGCTTCATTTTCCTGTGAAGCCAATTTTGATATTCTGTGCAACACTTTCAGGTTTTCACTTTCCTGGCTCAAACTGTGTTTATCCATTTTAAGTGGTATGTGAGTGTGCTACTATTCCCATCACAGGAATAGTCTCTATATTTTTTTCTAATTTGCCCTAAATAAAATTCATCGCAATAATTTTACTTTATTTCGTATACTCCTCAGCCGCCATACTTGGCACATTCTTTCTCAACTTTAACACATAACTTAATTCCCGTGCAGCCCCAGTTTGAAAACCTTGCTTCATTTCAGGCTATATACTGATGTAGTGTTGAATAAATTTTAACTGCTCTGAATATTTACTGACTTTGTCACTTAGCTCTTGAAGCTGAATGCTAAACAAGCCCTTCTACATTGACATATTACTGTGAAGTGTACGACAAAGGCTTCTTACCACTGTACAACATATTTGGGTTTCTTCCTATAAAATTCACATATGGAGTGCAAGAAGAATGACACTTTAAATACCTCTTTGCAGGCTCAAATTAGACTAGTCTTGCCTTTGTAGTTCATAGGGGAGCAATATATAGTGGGCAATACTGTATTTTTATTTAATAATGGATTTTGAAACTGCTAAGTACATTTTTGTGGAATGAACTCTACCTTTCTCCGTCTGCCAATTCAGATTTTTCAACATTTCTGTGAGTCAAACAAGACTGAGATCAATTGTTCTGCCTTTCATTGTATATGTACAGTATCATCCGTTAGGCCTACACTGAGCGGCATGAAAAATGCAACACATAATAAATGAAATGTCATTATCTATTCAACCAAATGTAGCACTGTGCCCCATATTTTTGGATGGGTTATGTTATTGGTACACAATAAGCGTTGCTTTGCAAGCAAACTATCCAGGGTCGATTGTTTATTGCACTAACTTTAATTGTTTTTTCCCCTGCAAGCTGAAAAACACATCACTGGATGTGAGGTAATAATGTTTTTCCACTCTTGTAGCATTTATTGTAGAACTTTGTATTGTTCCACTTTTAATCAAATGTGAACATAGGAGCTTTCTGTAGTTATGGTAGACAGATTTCTGTAGTTAACATGCCATTAAGCCCTTAAGATGCTGCAAAAGCTGTTTCTTTGGTGGAAGATTGTTGCAGCCAGCATTATATTGCAGAAATGTTGACAACTATATCTTCCACAATTTTCACAACCATAACAACACACAGGGCAACTGGAGGCTATGCATCAGGATCAGACCCCTGAAGAGCATCGTTGGCAAGAGATGACCACTATTTACAACTCCATGTTCTTCACAATCATCATACCACCACCACTGAAGCATGGAATTGGCTCCGTCAAGTTTGAGGGGCTAATGTTATGGAGAGAACAGTTCGAAGAAGACTGGAAGAAACCAATATTCAATCCAGAAAACCTGCTAGAGGCCCACAACTCACCAGAGATCATCACACAGCTCAGCTATATTTTGCAAGGGAATACCACAGGTGGTGAGTACAACAATGGGAGCAAGTGTTGTTCATCATTAATGAGTCGTGATTTGGTCTACAATCACCTGATGGAAGACACAGGGTATTCCCTTGCACATTCTCATCCACAATGCCTTTTTCTGATGGTGTGGGAAGGAATCAGTATGACCCAACACCCAAATTCCTTCTCCCATCATGCACTGCTGCTCGCAGGCTGGTGTGTGTGTGTGTGTGTGTTTTGGAACTTCCTGGCAGATTAAAACTGTGTGCCAGATCGAGACTCGAACTCGGGACCTTTGGCTTTCGTGGGCAAGTTCTCTACCATCTGAACTACCCAAGCACGGCTCATGACCCACCCTCACAGCTTCAATTCTGTCAGTACCTCATCTCCTACCTTCCAAATTTCACAGAAGCTCTTCTGCAAATGGACGGGTCATGAGTCATGCTTGGGTAACTCAGATGGTAGAGCACTTACCCGCGAAAGGCAAAGGTCCCGAGTTCGAGTCTCGGTCTAGCACAAAGTTTTAATCTCCCAGCAAGTTTCATATCAGCGCACACTCCACTGCAGAGTGAAAATCTCGTTTTGGAAACATCCCCCAGATTGTGGCTAAGCCATGTCTCCGCAATATCCTATCTTCCAGGAATGCTAGTTCTGCTAGGTTCGCAGAAGAGCTTCTGTGAAGTTTGGAAGGCAGGAGACAAGGTACTGACAGAATTGAAGCTATGAGGACGGGTCGTGAGCCATGCTTGGGTAGTTCAGATGGTAGAGCACTTGCCCGCGAAAGGCACAGGTCCCGAGTTCAAGTCTCGGTCCGGCACACAGTTTAATTTGCCAGGAAGTTTCATATAAGCGCACACTCCGCTGCAGAGTGAAAATCTCATTCTGTGCGTGTGTTGTCTGTTTTGGATGAAGGCATTGTCAGCCTAAAGCTTACTTTCTGACAGTCTTTGTGGTCTGCCTATCTGCAACTCAGCATCTTCACTGTATGGTGAGCAGCAACTACCCTTTCCATAATATTATAATACTGTTTTATAAATTAGTATGTTTACTGCACTTTTAAAGTACCAGAATAACTGTTGCTTAAATAAAAAAAATTCTCTTCGTCCATAGCACTGACAGTTGTTTTGAGTTATTGTGTTATATGTTTGGTCAAATCGATAAATGACAATAGATTTTTCCATAAAATTTGGGCATGCAGCCAAATAAATTCAGCTTATTCTTCTAATATTTTGGTTGAATACCATCCATCCATCTTCAGAGTGAGCTGAGGTGTCTAATGCTCCAGCACTTGCTCCATCCTTTCACACCCGAGGACCAAATCACTGCATATGTGGCCAAAGACACACAAGGCGCCAGAGATGTTGATAGGCGGCAAAGAGGTGTAACGTATGTATGGAAATTAAATCTATGGCTGCGCAGTCATTCCACATAGTGATATCAATGTGTCACGGAGAGCTGCACTGTCACGATGTCTTTGTGATTTAAGTACAGAAATTGCCGGATTCCATGATTTATCCAAGCTGAAGCCACTATCTCCATTAATGAAATTCACCACCAACTGAATTTCAATTGCTTCTTTCACTACTGAGTCCCAGAAAGATGAACTTGAGGCTAAAATTTCGACATTATCATACACCATAGAGTGCCCAGTGTCAATACAGTGCTCCGCCATCGCAGATTTATTATGTTGTAAGAGATGCGTGTACCCCACGTGTTCTGTGCATCTCTCCTGGACCGTATGTATCGTCTGTCCAATGTATGAACTGCCGCACTCACAGCATCTTATAAACCCCAGGCTTCCAAAGCACCACATCATCTTTAACGGAACCCAAGAGTGCTGCAGTCTTTGGCAGAGGGCGAAAAATCACTTTCACTTTGTATTTACTCAGGATCCATCTTATTTTTGATGAAAGGCTTCTCACATATGGCAGGAAAGCCATGGATTTAAAACTTTCTGTGTCTTCTTCCACTTTTCTTGGGCCCACATTTGGTTTCATTTGTAGTGCCTCAAATATCTTCTGTGGAAAGTACCTGGGCTTCAAAAACTCTTCTCAGGAGTAGAAGCTCGTCCTTCAGATTGCTCTTGTCAGCAATGACGTGTGCTCTGTGTACTAGAGTTCTGAGTACACTCATCATCTGCAAAAGATGCATGACAAAAGACTTGGTTTTAACTTTTTATGAATTATTACACTATTTGTTTAGCTATGTTATCTGTTAACACACTAACTGCCACATGCATAGTATGGTTGTCTCACAGCCAAGTCGGGTCACAGTGCCAGCTGTGAGACTCTGCTGTGGCCACTAGCAGCCACATGGTGTAAGGCTCTCACAGTCAATGTGTTAAACAAGTAAAAAAACTGTTAGTAACTTCTAGAAAAAATGTTTACATATAGTATTGTTCCTGCTTTGTCTTCACCAAAAAGTATATAGAAAAGTCCTGGGAAGAAATATGTGACTCTCATTATATTGCATAAAAGAACAGTACACCAAAGTCACTAAACATGAAATTCTTCTTAAAGCTATTACAGTAAGAGTTTTTTTTTCTCCAAAAAAACTCTTACTGTGTTAGCCTTAAGAAGAATCTCATAATAATGCCAGTTTTTCTTCAGTCAGCAATTTAAGGCACAGTGTTTTTGAACTTTCATGTTTGTTTTCTTTTGCATTAGAAAACAAATACTAGAGAATCAAAATCTTTCCCCACAAATAAATTATAATTCAATATTCTAAAACACTCAAGGAAGAAACTATGCAAGTTTTTGTTAAGTGTAGTTACAATACTAAAAAAGCAATTTTGGATCTTAATTATTCACTTCAAGTTTTTCAAAAGAATAATGAAGTATAAGTGATCAACTGTTTCACATCACACATTTTCCTGGGAGGATGTAGTCCTACATATTTCCTTGCTAGCTAGAAGATAGTAGGAATTGCCCCTCTACCTCCTTTTGTAATGAAACATTAAAAAAATATGCATTCACTTAATGGTCACTGAAATGAGGCTACTGTGTTCCCATTTACGTAAACATCATGTTTGAAGTTGATATTATGGCCGTCATAATGTTGTGTTTAGTTCCATTTTCTGTTGTGCAAAGTAAAAGAAAACCAAGACTATAAAAGCCTTACTGGCATTTATTAATATACTGTATCTGTTCAAAATTGTTCAGACACGCCTATGTAATGCAGAATTGAACCACTAAATGTAAAGAGAGATGGAAAGTATTGTGTCGGTAGCAGAGAAGCAGTAACAGCAGAATGGGTTGGTCAGAAGAGCTCACAGACTTCGAACGTGGGATAGTCATTGGATGTCACCTGAGTAACAAATCTGGGACATTTCAAACCTTCTAAGCATGCCCGAGTCAACTTGGTGATATGATTTTGTAAGGTAACAGGGGATAATATGGCACTCTTTCAAGTAATTTAAAATTTAAAGCACAGCAGCAGAGATAATATGCTGGGCAAAATAGACCAGAAAATACTTGTTTTGTGTTTTGATGGACGTTGTAGTTCCGTTGGAAAGTGTTTTGGTTTTCTTTTAATTGCAACGAATTATATAAGTGTGGTGATAATTTGTAAAATTATATAATGTATTTAGATTTAAGTATTTAAATATTATAAAATATTGTAAACGAATTGTGGCCATGTTTAGCGATTATTTTGACTACTGTGGTGTCATGTGACCCGACTTAGGACTGTGGATATGAGCGGGAAAATCGTGGTCTTTTGTCGTTGGCCGTTGTGGTAGTGAGTTTGGAGCGGCAAAGTGCCACGAGTGCAAGCATGGACGCCAGGGTATGCGAAGGAACAAAGTGAAAGTGTGTGGGTGTGAGACAAACAGTGTACGAATTGCACCGATTATTATTTGTGAACTTAAAAATGCATGGCCACAACGTTAAAGTGTTTCTTTTGAATAAATAAGTTTCAATCTGAACGTGTATAGTTCAATTCACTGCTCTTCAAAAGCCAGCCAATATCAGACTCAATAATAGGGGCGCAAATGCAACCGTTTACTACCAACCCCCTTTACAGATGAGCCACGTGAAAAATAGGTAGTAAACGAGCCCGAGTTCAGTTGCTATTGGGGGCTCGTCCGGGATAGGACTTTCTTCCATATTCCATAGTATTTCGGAATCGAATGTCCGTCTGATGTTAGGCTTTTGAACAGTCAGTGTGGGGGCTCTGAGCTAAATCGTTGCATTAGCAGTACCGGAGTGTTTGTGCTGGACAAGATACGCGCTGCCCCGTGGTTACGCTGATATCAGGCCACCACGATTGTGAGGCAGTCAGTTACACAGTCTGATGAGTCGACCATGTGTTGCCGCGGGTAAAACCGCTGTGTTTGCCGTGTCCACGTGTTGCCGCAGGTAAAACAGTCGTCCGTGCCGTGACACGTGCTGCCACGAGAAGAAACCGTCGTCCGTGCCACGTCCATGTGTTGCTACGGGTAAAGCAGTCGAAGCTGTATCCACATGCTGCCGACGATCAATGCCGTCGTCCGTGCCACCGACCAACACGACTACATGCTGCCAGGGGCCTACGCAACGTGTTCTCGCTCCTGATTGAGTTTGCTGTGTGTCCACGCCGCCGATTAAGATTCATTGCATAGCTGTGCTGCGGAGCTCACTGCAGACGTCGCGTCACACGAGGATTTAAAAGATAAGTACAGCCAGCAGCTACATTGCAAAATTGTGTCCTTTCATTAGCCATGGCCGATGAGACGCATGAGTCTCAAAGTGAAGGCGAATCAGTGGATGTTAGGAGTAGCTGTAGTAGCCCTAGCATGCCAAAAGAAATAGGCTGGATACCAGGAAGTGACCTCAGCACATTTTTTGTAAAACTTACTAGTAAATTAGGAGAAATAGACTCGAAAAGAGGGAATATAAAAACTCCAATAGTTGGAGAAATGGATTCGAAAATAGGGGATATGGAATTAAGGCTTAGTGATAAAATAAAGACAGTGAGTGAAAAATTTGATCAGCTAGATCTCATTCACTCAAATTACAGATAAAGTTGAAAACACAGTTAAAATTGTTGAGGGAATTATCGAGAGAGTTGATGAGGTTGAAAGAGGCCTAGTAGCCAAGGTGGACACTGTGCAAAGTAATCTTGTGGGGCAGATTCAGGTACAGGAACAGAAATGCACATTATTTCAAAGACAAACAGAGGCAGACATTGAATCCATTAAGATAGGAGTGCTGGATTTCCATAAGGGAATACTGACAATAAGAAGGAATTAGAAGGGGAAATAAATGTCTTGAGGGAAACAGTTAATACTGTGGCAGCAGGGAATGGAAATTTATTGTTGGGATATCCTCTGGGGCATGGATTTCAGTCAAAACCTTTTAATGGGGAGAATAAATACCATGCAGTTGACTTTCTAGCTGCGTGTAAGGATAACTTTGTGACAGGGATGAGTGAGCAGGCAAAAATTAAATATGTTAAGAGGCAGTTGAAAGGGGGAGCTCAAACATGGGCAAACCAAAATGATGATAAATTTTGTGATTTTAAAACTTTCGAAAACCTGTTCTTGAACAAATACTGGGGCTAAGCAAAACAATTAAGATTGCAAAATGATTTTTTGAATGGATCCAGTTACAAGAGTGGAAAGGAAAGTATGAGAGAGTTCTGTGTTAGAGAACTGAATAAATTAAATCATCTGAATAGGCCACTGGGCGTATTAACAGAAATATCTACACTAAAGAGAAGATTACCAGAGCATTTGCAATGGGATTTGATTCACAGTGCAACAGATTCAGTGGAAGAATTTCTTAATTTTGTGGATAATATGGACAGGGCATTGTGCTACAGACCTAAATACATGGAACATAGGGAGAGTGGAAGGTATCATGAAAGGTGAAACAGTATTAATTATGAATACCGTAATAACCATAACAGGTGGAGAGAAGATAGAAGTGATCAGAATAATCTGGATAGAGATTGGAGAAGCAAGCCACAAAGGTATAACAGAAATTTTGGAGGGAGAAGAGACAATTTTTATCAGATGAGGAGTGATAGAGAAGGTATGAGAGTAGGAATGCCAGATACAAATGGACAGGGTAGGCAATCAAAAAACTAATTGATGCCTCACTTAAGGTCCGCAGGGGGGCTGGTAATTATGTGAACAGGGCCAGACAAGGACATGATGGGATGAGTAATAAAGTCAGCAAGGAAAATATGGAAATTGGGATATGTCATATGGATGCTGTCTTAGGAAATGAAAATCTATGGGGGGGTTTTAACAATTACAGAAATACAGATAAAAGGTATAAGAGGAAAAAAGGGAACAAGGCTAATATCAGCAATGAACAGTGTGAGTTTGACATTGATGACATGTTTAAAAGGGAAGAGAAATTACAAGCAGAGGAGGACAATATTGGTTTGTGTGCAGCAAAATTCGTTGAAAGATCAGAGACAGAGGTAGTTTCATCAAAAGGGGGAACAGAAGTGGATATGGAATTAAGGGGCAATGTTCACAGTAATAATGGGTGTGATGAATGGGTAGAGATGTCTATTGGAAATGGTATGGAGAATTGTGGAAAAGGTGAGAAGAGGGTTATTCAGTGTGATGTAAAGGCTAATATGAGTGGTGTATTTGACAATGTGGAAAATGCTGGTAAATTACCTACAGATAAGGTTACTGTGCTTGTGGGTGCAGGTGTTAACTGTGGTAGTGATAATGACTTCAGTGTGGATATGGAAATGCGTAATGATATGGAGAATGTTGCTGTACGTCGCCCAGAAGATAAAATTGAAACCTATGTTTTCTTAACTGATGATGCAAGCCTCAAAGATGTTAATTGTGGAGGGTTAGGAAAGGAGGCTGATTATGATTTGAGTGATTGGGTGTCCTATGCAAAATTACATAAAGCTTTGATGCCTGAAGAATGGGGTAAAATAAAATTTTAAATTGCCAGAAAATTGGAAGAATTAAGTGAAGAAGAGAATGTTGAGTTTGCTATTAAGGATCTGTTCGAAGGGGATACTGATGTATCTTTTGGAGAAAGACCTAAAGATATTTGCATTATGCAAGAGGAAAGCAGGAGTGAAGTAGAAAGAGATTTATTACAGGAATCAGGGCTGAACAGAGTAGAAATAGAGGTGATACAGCCAATAATTGATATCAGTGTGGGAGGAGTTACAGATATAGCATTATTAAACTCTGGCTCAAGTTTATCTGCAATCTCTGAATCTTTCTGGCAGCAAATTAAAGGTTTAGGATTAATAGAATTACCAGTTACAGGAGTCAAAATTAAGACAGCAACTGGGACATGTAGCAAGCCCATCAGCAGGGAAGTATTACTGGAATTTAATAGTAATGAGTATTGTTTTGATATTAGTTGCTTTGTGGTGAAGGGTTTGGCATTGAATGTAATTTTGGGTATGGACTTCTTGTACAAGTATGACTGTAGCATTTTTGTAAAGGACAGAGTTGTAGAATTTGATGCTGGTGGAAACAGACGAAGAATAAAATTTAAAGGGGAATTAAAAGGAGGTGAGACAATTACTCATTTACAAAGGATAAAAGAGGTAGGTGATGAGATGTGCACTGAACAGCAGATACATGACAACGTAAATGAAATGGGACATTTAAATAAGGAACAAAAGGTGCAGCTTACAGGTTTATTGTGTAAGCATAAGCATGTGTTCTCTGACAGACCTGGAAAAGTCGTAGATTTCAGTTATGTTTTGAGGGTATTGCCACACGAAGTGATAAGGGCCAAACCTTATCCTATAGCAATAGCTAATAGAGAGGCTGTAAGGGCAAGGATACAGATGATGTTGAAGTGGGGCATACTGGAAACGGGGAGGAGTGAGTATTGTAATCCAATAGTAGTGGTGAAAAAGAGGGATGGTTCTATAAGAATAGTATTGGATGCAAGAAAGCTAAATAAAATAATAGTCAAAGAAAATGATCAGCCAGAGAACATGGATGAGCTGTTGCAAAAATTTTATAATGTTAAAATTCTGTCAAGTGTTGATTTGACTTCAGGGTTCTGGCAGGTGCAATTGGCTGAAGAGAGCAGAAAGTACACTGCTTTCTTATTTTAGGGCAGGACTTATATGTTTACAGTTGTGCCATTTGGTTTATCAATATCTGTAGCAGTTTTTGTAAGGGCTTTAAGTCATGTGTTGGGTGATGAACTAATGAGAAAATTGACAGTGTACGTAGATGACATTTTGATTACGAGTAGCAATTGGCAAGAGCACTGTCAGCTGTTGGAGGATGTATTCAAGGCTATATCTAAAGGGGGGATGACCCTTAAGTTAAGTAAGTGTGAATTTTTTCAAGCAATATTACTATTTCTTGGTCATCAGTTAACTCCTGATGGCATTCTGCCCAATAAAGAGAAAATCAAGGCTATTGTTGACTGCAAGGTGCCAACGAACAGGAAACAATTGAAATCATTTATAGGACTATGTTCATTCTATAGGAAGTACATAAGTGATTATAGCCTGAATTCACCTAACTTATGTAGACTATTAAAGAAAAGTGTAACCTGGTGCTGGACATCTGAGTGTGACCGGGAATTTAAAGCCATCAAGAATAGCTTAAAAAACAGCAAAATTTTGTTCTATCCAGATTTGTCTTTGCCTTTCTGTATTGGGGCAGACAGCTCAGATTATGGGATAGGGGCAGTGCTATTTCAGGAGAGGGTAGTAGATGGGAAGACCGAGCACAGGGCAATCGCTTTTGCAAGCAGAATGCTGTCCAAACATGAATTAATGTATGGTATCTCAGAGAAGGAACTTTTAGCCATAGTTTTTGGATTTCAGAAGTTCAGGATATATGTGGAAGGTAGAAAAGTGATTGTTTACACAGACCATAAGGCTCTGAGCTATTTGCAAGAATGTAAGCTGTTAAATAATAGACTCATGAGATGGGCCATGTTTTTGCAGCAGTTTAACTATGAGATAAGATATATTAAGGGCACAGACAACAATGTGGCTGATGCCTTATCAAGATTACCATTCATTGGAGAAGAACATGAAGTGAATGGAGACGAGAAAGAACTACAGATATTGTATATGAAAGAAGTGGGTGGAGAGAAGGAAATCAGATCCATCTGTAAGGACATGAGGAGACTTCAGAATGGGAACCAAACCTTGAAGTTTATCAAAACAAACTTTGGAAGTAAAGAACATGAAAAAATAGCTAAATATTATAGAATTTATAAGGGTATTTTATTTAGACGAAGAAATTTGGACAAAGAGGAGTGGAAGGTATGTTTTCCAGATGAGCATGTGGAAAAATTAATAAATTACATCCACCTCAGCCATGGGCATTGTGGGGCTCAAAAATGTTTGGAAATAGTGCAGGACTATGTTAGTTTTAGCAACATGGCCAGGAGAGTAAAGAGACAGTTGGTTTCTTGTGACAAATGTCAAAAAGTGAAGTATAATACTATTGCAGTACAAGGAGAGATGTAGAATATTGTTCCTAAAAGAAATGGTGAACTGCTGGCTATTGATTTATTTGGGAGGCTGCCAACAGGTTGAGGGGGTGTAAAGTATGTTCTTTTAGCTGTTGATGTATTCTCAAAGTTTGTAAGGCTGTATCCACTGAAAAAGGCCACTAGCCAGAATATAATTAACAAGCTAGAGAAAGATTACTTTGTGAATGTTATAAAACCAAAGAATGTTCTGTTTGATAATGGAGCACAATTTGTATCTAGTGTGTGGGGGAAGTTTATGCGAAGATCTGGGATGAAGCATATAAGGATTTCAGTGTATCACCCTGCGGGAAACCCTGCTGAGAGGTATATGAGGGAGCTGGGTAGGCTATGTAGGACATATTGCAGTAAAAAGCATAGTACTTGGGCAGAATATATAACTGTGTTTGAGGATCTTATGAACACAGTGAAGAGTTGTGCAACAGGATTCTCACCCTATGAGCTCATGAAAGATATCAAGCCAGACAATCTAATAGCAGAACACATAGATTTTCCTCCATCTCAAGACTTGACAAGTCGAGAGAAAATGCACATGGCCAGACAGCAGATGTTAAAGAAAGGACATGAGAGACAGAGGAGGCATGGAGAAAGGTATAAGACAACAAAGTTCAAGGAGGGAGATAAGGTGCTGGTGAGGAACAAGAAAAAATCCAGTGACATTGATGGCGAAATCAAAAAGTTATTTGAATTATACCATGGACCCTTTGAGATAACGGGTTGTCCACACCCTAATGCATATAGGTTGGTATATCCAGTGTCCAAAAAGCCATTTGGACTGAGAAATGTAATGGAGTTGAAAAAATATGTGGTAAAAGAATAAAGGTTAAGGAAGTGAGATTCCCATGTACACTATTGTCGAGTTAAAAAAAAAAAAAATTGTTGGGGGCTATGTATACGTGTATTTATAATTGGAGTATTATTTGTGTTACTGTGTATGTTGTGATGCCATTGTTGGTGGTCAACAAACTTCATTATACTCTATGTATTTGCAATAAGGGAATCTGTTGTCCAATGGATTTGCACAACTGGTGTGGGTGTGATTGAAGCCTTGTTGAAAGTCATACGGGAACTGAAACCTACTGTACGTATAGTCTATTTCTGTATAAATGTGTGGAGAATATAGGAGGGAGGAAATCTGCAAATAGTTTGTTAAAAAAAAAGTTGAGATTTTATTAAAATTTCTAATGTATCTGTGGCACCTGCAGTTGATACTGGTGCGTGGGGGTAGGATTGTTGCCGGGACAGTCATGTAGGGCAGTCACTAAATAGGCAAATTGTAGAGGCATATGGGAAATAATTAACTTGCTTATTATAAGATGTTCATGAGCGAAGTGAGGGAAAGAACACTAATGGCTAAGTGGATGCTTGTAAAAGTTTATGACCTTGGTGAGTTTGTTTGCCATTTATGATTGAATCTAGATAGCCATGGAAATGTCAAAAAAGAATGGGTTTCAAGATATTGCCAAATATTATGTGAAAATTTATATAGGAATTCATAAAAAAAAAATATTGAGTGTATTTATGTACAGTGATTAGCTGTATGGATGCTTAAAAAAATATAAGAATCAGCATCTAGGAATAAATTCTCTTGGTGTGGGGGGGTAGAAGTGTCGGAGGTCCTGATCTGGGAACATTTGAAGGGTGAAATAGAATATATTTAACTATGCCATGTTTGTGTTTGATTTGTGTGCAAGTTTGTCATTTGTACAAACCTCAATAAGAACTGATCAGTGAAAACAAGATGTTCCAGGGAGGATTTGGATAGCCTGATTCCTGGGAAATGTGGGTCTGCATGTCTAGGCAAGATTTATGAGGATTTGATTAGATTTTGCTAGGATGGCTTGGCTAATGAGAGGAAGCACAGTGCTGCTGGCTGACAAGTTTGGAAAGACTGTATTCCAATGCATAAACCTGTGAACACAAGGATCTGGTTACAACAACTTCGTGCAACTTACAGAAACAACTGTGTAAAAAGTGGAAGTGTTAATGTGCAGTGAGTGTGCAACCTACATATAGACTAACATGGGCATTTATTTTGCCTGCCCAATCAGCCTCAATAGGATACTATCTAATTGTATATTTGAGTTGGATACATTGTTGGATTATGTATATATGTTTTCTAATGACAGTACTTACACTGATTAACTCACCACTATAACACTGGTCTACATGTTTTGGTGCCATTATAGTTATAATTAAAATGTTTAATATATAAAGTAATATGGGTTCACTCCATTTGGTGCTACTTCATGTTGCCGTTACTAAGGTAATGTCTCCATGAAGTGGTGGTATGTAAGGTAACAGGGGATAATATGGAACTCTTTCAAGTATGTAAGGTAACAGGGGATAATATGGCACTCTTTCAAGTAATTTAAAATTTAAAGCACAGCAGCAGAGATAATATGCTGGGCAAAATAGACCAGAAAATACTTGTTTTGTGTTTTGATGGACGTTGAAGTTCCGTTGGAAAGTGTTTTGGTTTTCTTTTAATTGCAACGAATTATATAAGTGTGGTGATAATTTGTAAAATTATATAATGTATTTAGATTTAAGTATTTAAATATTATAAAATATTGTAAACGAATTGTGGCCATGTTTAGCGATTATTTTGACTACTGTGGTGTCATGTGACCCGACTTAGGACTGTGGATATGAGCGGGAAAATCGTGGTCTTTTGTCGTTGGCCGTTGTGGTAGTGAGTTTGGAGTGGCAAAGTGCCACGAGTGCAAGCATGGACGCCAGGGTATGCGAAGGAACAAAGTGAAAGTGTGTGGGTGTGAGACAAACAGTGTATGAATTGCACCGATTATTATTTGTGAACTTAAAAATGCATGGCCACAACGTTAAAGTGTTTCTTTTGAATAAATAAGTTTCAATCTGAACGTGTATAGTTCAGTTCACTGCTCTTCAAAAGCCAGCCAATATCAGACTCAATAATAGGGGCGCAAATGCAACCGTTTACTACCAACCCCCTTTACAGATGAGCCACATGAAAAATAGGTAGTAAACGAGCCCGAGTTCAGTTTCAATTTTGAAGTGAAAACACAAAGAAACAACCAAACTAATCAAGACCGGACAGACTTCACATACTGATGGACAGGGATTGTTAATCACTATGGAGCATGACTGTAATTTTAAAAAAACACATGAAAACAGCAAACGACATCATTCACCAGTTCCAAAGTGCAACCTGTGGTCCAGCTAGCACAATGATTGTGCATAGAGTAAAAAGAAATGGTTGAGCGGCTACTCACAAGCCACACGTTTTTGTAGTCAATGATAAACAATGCTTGAAGTGCTGTAAAGAGCAACACTACTGGACAGTGGATGACTGGAAACAAGTGATGAATCACATTATACCCTGAGGCAGTCTGATGGAAGGGCTTAGGTTTTGTGAATGCCTGGAGAATATTACATGCCATATGTGAAGTGTGGAGGAGGTGATAGTATAGTGGTGCTTATCATGGTTAGGTGATCCCTACATGGCACTTAAGAAAATATTAAATGCAGGATGTGAACACATTTTTTTATTGTGTACAGTGTACAGTAGAGGAACAGTTTGGAGACATTGGCCGATTTTATCTACATGACAACCCAACAGGCTTTATTAGACACATCAAATGTTGTACATTCACAAGCACACATTGTAGCATGGGACAGTACCTTTAGTAGCTGTTGTGCTGTACACACTGTAGCATGGGACAATACTTCAGTGGCTGCTCTACTGTGCTCATCTAATACTGTTGTAAAGAAGCGTCTGTGTGGCACACATCCTCTGGACAATGACACCCTGAGGTAGACTAGTCTGCCTAGACTCCAGTGTCCAACACCCCTAACTTCTCTGGTTTCGGCTCTTGAAGAACAATGACCGCCATTTCTTTACAGACATTCAGACGCCTCACAGAAATTTTCTCCAGCAGAGTTGAAGTGTCATAAAGGCAAAGGATGAATGCACCCCATATTAATGTCCACTAATATGAGTCTGGATATTTTTGATCACATTGTGTACATTACATTGCATTTATATGTTTCTAACATTAAAGAATTCATGAAAATTTTAACAAATGACATGTCTAAAACTTTTTAGTTTAGATTGATGGCAATATAATGCTAAGCCACACTTGCGATATCTTCAAAACTGGATAAATACTCTAGTGCATAATCAGGATCTGTATCACTGTCATGAATAAATGAATCATTGTCATCATTAACATCCTCACCAACCATCCACCTATGTATTTTATTAAAAGATTTCAACATCATGGCCATATTGATACTTTGGCACAGCACTGTTTTTGCCCAAAGACAAAAACATAAATAAGGCAAAACAATGTCTATACCCAACAAATTCTTTTTAGCAGTTCAAATAGAACTACTTGTTGCCAGGATGTAGTGCAGTCGAAACCAAAACAAATAGCATGATCTGGCTAATTTTCACTAAATTGGCAGCTAGCACTTTTTTCTGCAGACCACTTCGTTTCACACCTGAATTACGGTTCTTCCACTTGTCATCATACCTTGCAACATGTGAATGTCTCAAGCTGCTGTATATCCATTCTCTATGGGACAAAACTATTAGTGGCTGCTCTACTGTGCTCATCTAATATGAGCCAATATCAAGCCGCAGCATTTATTTAGAAAATGATCGGTTGGTTGATTGGAGGCTAAGGGACTAAACAGCATGGTCATCAGCCCCTTGAGTCAGGACAGCAAGGTCATCAGCCCCTTGAGTCAGGGGTAGTCATCCGGAATTAGTGATACCTGTGAAGTATGTGTTCTTATGATGAAAATAAGACTGGGGTGCTGAGAAAGAATTTACAGAGAAACGTATGGATTATGCAGGAATGTAGGTACAACAGATGAAGGGTCTCCCATGGCTCATCTAATGGTGAGAAAATAACCGCCCTGCATTCAATTCCTGCCAGCCTGATGAAGGGCAAAGACAGCTACAGAACGGAGTAAAGCCTGCAAGTTGACAGATTCAGAACAGTAAAAGTGAAACGCTAAAAATGTAATGGACATTAGCTGATCATACATAATAAAAGCAAGAGCAGAGAAATAGGTAAGGCAGTAGGTGGGCATCCCTTATCCCACTACACAATTGACTCATTCCTTGATAAAGGTTTCTTACCTTTTAAACTACTACAGTATTTTCTTCTACCATTCGAGGCATTTTCTATCATAGAAACACCTGGTGCACACAACATTTACATAATATTTTATGTGAAGTCTATATGGGAAATATTTTACAGTAATCTACATGCCCCCACCTTTTTCAGTTTCTCCTGTTATGTCGAGGTGACCCTCATGCTAAATACAACTGTGTGGTGGATCTCTCTTCAGTAGTTTGGGGCCCACATTTCACTACAGAGCTTATAATACAGTACGACCCTGCTTTTACATACCACTACTTTTTATGTTTTTTAGTGTTCTCTTCAAATCTATGTGCTTAATCCTAATTCACAGCCACTTTTGCATTAACATATTTATAAAATTCCCATCACTTACATTTAATGAAATAATGTGCTTGGGGGACAAGGGCGCATGCAGAAGCCCATTGGATGGCACCTTGAAGCTGGCATTCAGAGGCTACTGAGTGGAAGCTGTACCAAATGTGAAAGTCGTCGACATACAGCACAGTGGTGACAAGGGAGCTGATAGCGATAAGGCAGTATGTGACACTCAGGACAGAGCTCTGTGGGACACCATTCTTTGGGCCTGTGGAGAGCTCAGTGAAGTACCAACTAGAACCCAGAACAAATGGTGGGATAAAAACTGACAAAAAAAAAAAATGTTGGCAGGAGCCTCAAAAGTTCCAGCCATGGAAGGTAATTAAAACGTGATTGCACCTAGTGGTGTCATATGCCATATGAGGCCAAGAAAGACCGCAATGAGAGGTTGGCCTTCAGAAAAAGCATTTCAGATTGCTGTTTTCAACCAGAACAGATGGTTGGCTGTAAATCATCCCTCCTGGAAACCACACTTGATAGCAGGACACAAGGCCCTGGAACTCAAGAGCCTGGCAACTATCCTTTCAGGCAGTTTGCATAGCAGACTGGTGGGGCTATTTGATTGGTGGTTGTCGGAAAGACACTGTGTCTGGCTTAAAGATAGTACAGTGATACTATTTTGCCTTAGTGAAGGGGAGACACCTTTAAGCCAAATACAACTGAAAAGCATGAGCAAATGTAACCTTTGATTAATGTTCCGGTGTTGCAGCAACTAATTATGAATTGCATCAGTTCCTGGGGCTACATCGTGGGATGAGGCAAGTGCCTGAAGCAGTCCCCAGTCAGTGAAAGGTTCATTATATGATTCAGCTGGACATGGGAGTGAAACATAGAGAACATCTTCAACTTCTTATTTCAGCAGTAGAAAGGTAACAAGATAAGAAGAGGACACCAATGCAGTTGCAAAGTAGGTCGTAAAATGTTCACTAAGAACTGATGCATCAGTGTAAAGACTGCCCTGAAATACAAAACCTGGAACAACTGGTCATCTTTAGCAGCCCAGAAGACTATGGAACTCAGCCCACACCTGGGATAGGGAGGTATACATTCCCAGGGAGGAAATGCAGCATTCCTTCTCACTGTGTTAAATTAGATAGAGAACTTTAGCATGAAGTCACTTAAAAGTGATAAGGTTGGTCTGCAAAGATTGTCGCTTGAAATGTTGCAGGACTCTTCTCGGTGATCCTGAACAACTATTGCAACGTCTTTGCTCCACCATGGTACTGGTCAGTAGTGGAAGAGACTAGTAGAAAGGGGAATGGAAACTCTGGCAGCATCAGTGATCCCATCAGAAACATTTTCCACAATCTTGTTGATGCAATCTGACAGAGGGGGACAAAAGTATAAGCAGAGGCATAAAACTGCCAGCTGGCTCTTCGAAGCACCCAGCACCCAATGTAGTAATCAGCACATCACGTGAAGGCAAAAGAGATTATTAGCTGACAAGGTGCCATGGGCAGCACTGAAGTGGGTAGGAGTACCATCATTGAGGTGACACAGATCACCAACAATAAGAAGACAGTCAGTCTGAAAGCCCTTATCATATGATCATCTGAAGTGGTACTCTCACAAAAGGGTGGTGAACACTGAAATCCCCAAGTAGGAGAAAAGGCAGTGGGGGGAGGGGGGGGAGTTGTTTGATTAAGGTCATCAACTCAATGTAACATTAAGTAAAGCAAAGTGGTAATCTCAGCATGGTGGCAGCACCATCGCGATTACATCTGAGAAAGAGGGAGGGGAAAGTAGAGCAGTGCTGGTGTACACTCCAGTATTCTTGCAAGTGGAGTGGTATAATGCTGCCCATCACCACATTGCACGACTGACACAAATGGGTTATGTGAATCTGCCATTCCAATTTATTCACCTCTGCGAAGTGAAATTATCAGTGCATTCATAGAATTGATTTTTTTGTAAAGAGAGGGAGGGGGGGGGAGGGAGGGGGCGTTGAGGGCTATTTGAGAATCAATGTTTAAACATCTTAATTAGTCTGCCAGATCATGTGCATCAGGGAAATTAAAGGCAAAGTGATCACTTGGTGAACAGTATTGTGATCAAACATTTTGGATGTGGTGTCACCGCCAGACACCACACTTGCTAGGTGGTAGCTTAAATCGGCCGCGGTCCATTAGTACATGTCGGACCCGCGTGTCGCCACTGTGTGATCGCAGACCGAGCGCCACCACACGGCAGGTCTAGAGACGTACTAGCACTTGCCCAGTTTTACGACGACGTTGCTAGCGACTACACTGACGAAGCCTTTCTCTCATTTGCCGAGAGACAGTTAGAATAGCCTTCAGCTAAGTCTATGGCTACGACCTAGCAGGGCGCCATTTGTACCATTGCATGTATCTCAAGATAGTCTCACTTGTATCATCAAGAATGCTGTATACCACAGGACGATATAAAAGTTAAGTGTTCTAGTAGCTACGTTCTTTTCTTTATCACATTCATTACGAATCCTGTTCCAGACTTCGCGCCAGTCGGCGTGTGTGTACGTGTGCCCTTTCGGCTACCCGTCACTGTGGACTGGCTGCCATAACAGTCCACTACATTGGACACTTGCAATGGCTAGAAATATTTCAAAACATTAAAACATTGTGAGTAATCAAAAATAGTATCTCGGGTGATGCTCTAGTGTCTAGAACATTTAATTTTGTATAAATGTCCACAACAGAAGAATAGTGTAGGGGTATGAATGTATCTGTGAGAACCAGGTTGTAAAATCAAACCCCTTCAGAGGCTTTGAAATTTTTAATCTAAATCTTTATCAGACTGACTTTGTTCATTTACTTTACTATTTGTCCATCACCTTATAGATGATTACAAAGAGTCAATCCCAGCCTTCCTCACTTGAAATCCATGTGAGTTACCAAATATTTTGTCACCAGCAAATGATTATCGATGAGCATTCACCAGTAAGACAAATGGGGTGTAATTTACAAATTAGTCTGCAATGAAGGCTAATAGGAGTGTCATAATTTGTTTTGCTTTGTTAATTTAGAAAATATATCAGCATTTATGTATCCTGTTTCATCAAAGAAAGAAGAGACTTCATAGTCATCCTTCACTTCACATAACACCCTAGTAGATGCCTCATAACTGTCTCCTACACATTTGCGAACGTTCAGCAGGCGTTGCTCCCAGGCGCTCCATCATCAGGAGATGACAGATGCTTGTCTTGCCATTATTTTTTTCAGTTCTGAGAGTGAGATGCGTGGCGTATTCCGACTACAGATTTGATTTTTTTCAGTATTCATTATTCATGTTCTATGGGATTAAGTGTGGATGGTGTGATAGGAGTCAGATTTGAACAAATCCATTTTCTTGAAAAAATGTTGTCTATACAGTAAAATGGTGAAAGCTGGCACTCCTTAACTAATGCCCAAAGTTCGGCTTTCTATAGCTGCATCTATACTCTGCAAACCACCGTGAGGTCCATGGCAGAGAGTACATCCCATTACACCAGTTATTAGGGTTTCTTCCTGTTCAACTCATGTATGGAGTGTGGGAAGGAAGATTGTTTTAATGCCTCTGTGTGTGCAGTAATTATTATTATCTTATCCTCACAATCCCTAAGTGAGCCATAGGTAGGGGGTTGTAGTGTGCTCCCAGAGTAGTCATTTAAAGCCGGTTCCTGAAACTTTGTTAAAAGACTTTTTCACCATAGTTTGTCTGTCTTCAAGAGTCTGCCAGTTCAGTTCCTTCAGTATCTCTGTGACCCTCTCCCACGGATCAAAAAACCTGTGACTGTTTGTGCTGCCCTTCTCTGTACCGGTTCAATATCTGCTATTAGTCATATACAGGTCCCAAACACTTGGGCAATATTCTAGGATGGGTTGCATGAGCGATTTTTAAGCAATTTCTTTTGTAGACTTACTGCACTCGCCCAATATCCTACCAATAGATCAATAAATCTACCACCTTCTTTACCCATGACTGAGCCTATGTGATCATTCCATTGGTGTCACATGCTGGTATTTGTATGAGTTTGTTTTCCAGAGACCTGGCTCTTAACATATGTTGTTACTGGTCAGCCAGGATTGTATTTACGTTTTTAAAGAACTAGCAGATGATGGTTTATTCACCTGTTTATTGTGATACTTCTTGGAGGTAAGCCTGGTATAAGATGGAATTGTATGTACAAGGGACATTCCCAAAGTAAGTTTCATCATTGTTTTTCACACGGAAACTTTATTGTCAAAAACAATTACACCACAGCATCACAATTTATACATCTTGTGCTATTTTTTGACATCAATTTGGCTTCCATTTGGAACCATGTGCTCAGCAACTGCAATATTAGTACTGTTAATAAGAAAAATGACAGCC
Source organism: Schistocerca nitens (assembly GCF_023898315.1). Taxonomy (NCBI): domain Eukaryota; kingdom Metazoa; phylum Arthropoda; class Insecta; order Orthoptera; family Acrididae; genus Schistocerca; species Schistocerca nitens. The sequence goes on from NC_064621.1 coordinate 487,239,146, forward strand.
TTGGTCATGTGAGGTTTGAAATCATTTATTACAGCAAATCAATTTCAGTCATTGTATGACCAACTTCAGAGCTAAAAAAGTATAATACATAAAATCAGCAGTGAAGACCATATTACATAACATAGGCAAGCATAAGTCACACTGATTACGTAACAATGACATATAGTACATACCAAATATTAAAGTCTTGAGAAGACGCATAAGAAAAGCACATACTACCACTTCAACATAGCAGCTAACAAAAAAATTTTGAACTGAGCTTGCAGCTTACAGTCACATGCAGCAAAGCTCGATACAGGACATAGGCATCAGAGCGCCCTTCTTATTCAAATAACCCATTACACAGGACATATTTTATTTTAAAAAAAGGGGACCAAGATTTTACACAAATGAACAGCAAAAACCAATTAAAAACACAATATCCGTAACCAAAGAAATCAAGAATATAATTTATATAAACATACAACAATAAGATAAATTATGTCCTTTGACGTACCATTCATAAAACCATCAACAGGCATTAACAAATTGTACATGACCTTAGTTCAGTTAATAATTGAAGAAATCCAACAAATAATGTCAGTTGGTACACCACTTAATATTCATTTTTGCTTCCCCTGCAAATGACAAATTCTAAACCAAACCAAATGAGTGGAGTCAGAGACTGTGGTAGACTTCATAGACAAATACCACAACTTCCATAATTATGTGTAACAAACCCACCAGTGGGATGAATAATCACATAGAGACAGACATCCACCAGGCCATCATAGGATGAAAAACATCTGGAAGTGTGCTCTCATAAAGTGACACGATTACTCACAATAAGCACACATTAAAATCTATGTAAAAGCTTCTCCCCCTTTTTCCAAACAATATGTCCTGTATAATGGGTTATTTGAATAAAGAAGGCACTGGGGTGCTTATACTGTGTACCGAGCTTTGCTGCATCCGATTGTAAGCTGGAAGCTCAGTTCAAAATTTTTTCATTATCAGCTATGTTTTTCTATATTGGTGCCATGTTGAAGTTGTAATATGTGCTTTTATGACAAAGTGTTCAAGACTTAAATATTTGGTATGTGCTATGTATCATAATTGAGTGATGTACTCCATGAGGCTTGTCTTTGTTATGCAATATGGTCTTCACATCTGATTTGAGTCTTCTTTCTTAGCACTGAAGACGGTCACACACGGATGGAAATCAATTTGCTGTAACAAATGATTTCAAGCCTCTTACAACTGGGGCTGCCATTTTTCTTGTCTACAAAATTTTTCAACATAGTCACCACTGACATTTGATGTAGTGTGCAATCAGTTCAAAGAAACCACTCTAGTAAAACTCAGTGCCCTGCAGTGCAAGGAATTATCGCACACACTCTAGCAATGTTGTTTTCATTCACGCATGTGGAGAGATACCAACTTAGACCTTCATTCTCTGAAAATGCAACACCAGTGACCAACTGTTCGGTTAGACATGACCTCTTCACCATATATCGTCTGTGGGCATTTGCGGATGATAGACACACTAGTCCCACTTGCCCATTCATACTGGATAACAGCAACCACTTCCATTGATAACCACATTGTTAGTACACACTTGTTTGCCATCACAACAGGTACTCGAACAACCTTGGGCATGCCAGTCTGCTGCTGCTACTCTCCCTTCTTTGACTCTGTGTGCATGCATCATTCCACCTCCAGTGATGCCCCTCCTGTCGCTGAACCAGTAATGGGTCTGGATACACACAGCATTTGTTTGTTTCATCTGGTTTACCATCATCTCTCTCCAAAACAATGAAAAAAATTGCTTTTGGAACATCCCTCATACTTCTGAAAATTTGTTCTGTCCATTTCTGAGTGATAGTCTGATGTTTTGGTTTTTGAGACATATATGAAACGTGCACCCAGAATTGAATCCATATCACTGCCTGCATGCACATTTACACACTGCCATCTTGCCAACATTTATTCACAATGTAATGTTTGTGAATCCATGTTTCATCTTAGTAAACCAGTGGCCATTTTAATTCTGACGCCTCAGTTTGTGTAAAAACCTAAGGTAAGTACATGGCCTGCCTGGAAGTGTGAAAACATTACTAATGGTGATAGCTAATGTCATTTGCAGTCACACCACTATTGGTTCCAATGTGGTACACAGGGGAATCTATTCACTGACCCTATCAGTGCAAACCAATGTACAGACCACTCCAGATATTCTCTCAGGGCCAGCATGATGTACCATAATTGTGTTGGGAATTGTCATCAGTGAAGCGGATTTCTAGAAGACCAACACAAGTTGCCAAAGAGGAGGGAATAAGGGTTGTAGATCCAGCAGGTGACAGTGACACCCATTACAGTTTCACTGAATGATCACATAGGTGATGTGAAGGTTTTTATTTGGAAGAGAAAAATAATATCAGTCGATATGTGTAGTGATGCAGTCACAAGTTCTAAAAAATTTTGTTTACAAGCAATTAAAATCTTTTTAAGTATTCTTAAACATTAAACAAGTCTTTGACAACTTGTGTTAATGGCATTACACTAATCAAACAAATATGTTCAATTAAAATCAAACCAATTTTTTAAAATAAGAATCTCACTGATTTTTGAAACCCTGCTGTATCTGAAATATCGATAGTCTCCATCCAATATACTGTCAACATTGATTTTACCACTTCAGAAAATTCTGCTGTCTCTGCATGCAAAGAAAGGGTAAGCAAATGAAATTGTGACGAAGACCCCTCATGATGTACTCTTAGATAAATAAACCAATTGATTACATTTACATACAATTCATATGTCCTTGTGTTCCACTGATATACTTACCCCACTGCATATCTGGATTCATAGCTCTTGACTCAATCCTTGATAAAGGTTTCTTACCTTTTAAACTGCTATATTCTCCTCTTCCATCATCCCAGGAATTTTCCATCATACAAACACCTGGTACATGCAACATTTACATATTTTATGTGAAGCTTATACAGGAAATTTACAGCAATCCACATGTACCCAATATTTTCAATTTATCCTGTTATGTCAAGGTGACACTCAAGCTAGATACAACTGTGTGGTGGATCTCTCTAGTTAACAACCAAGTGTTTCACAGCCCGAATTTCACTACAGGGCTTATAATACAATCCTGCTTTCACATAGCAGGAAATAACATTTTACAACTTTTCAGTTTTTTTTTAGTGCTCTCTTTAAATCTCTGTGCTTAATCCACTACCACTTTCACATCAATGAACTTATAAATTTCCCATTATTTACATTTAATGAAAATATGCCTGGGATGGGGAGGACAAGGAAACGTGTCGCAAGTGTCAAAAATGAAGTTTGCCTTAAAGTAGCATTTACAAAATTATGCAGTCAACTTTTGAGTCCTGGGCTGCTCCATGCCTCTAGTGCTGTCTTCAACACTGCAACCTAAGAATATTGTTTTTAGCATTTTTCATTCCAATTAAGTTGCATTCCTATACATTAGCAAATGAAAAATGTTGAGCTAAGCTTCAGAAACAATGGAAAAAAAACCTGCAACAATAGGCATGAACTATTGTACTGCATCTTCTGGACAACAAACTGCGAACAGTCACTAATTAGGCCACCTCTTGTGTAAAATGTATGAACTGCAGGGGATTTGCTGGGAAATTGTAAAAATGCACTAATTGATTTCAGGGAAATGTGAAGTATGCAAAATTTTGTTTCAATGTGCAACAATAGGCATGAACTATTGTACTGCATCTTCTGGACAACAAACTGCGAACAGTCACTAATTAGGCCACCTCTTGTGTAAAATGTATGAACTGCAGGGGATTTGCTGGGAAATTGTAAAAATGCACTAATTGATTTCAGGGAAATGTGAAGTATGCAAAATTTTGTTTCAATGTGTAGAAATTACAGACTTTGCTGTTCATTTGAGAACTAACAGCACCCCTTAAATTTCTAGTGCAACAACAATATTTACAATCATGACTGTCACTAAATTTTGGTTTTTCTCAATTTGGAGTGTATTAGATTGGTACCAGACAGTGCTACTAAAATTTAACTGTACATCACATCCTACAATATTACATCTCAATGCCACTACATTCTTCATACATGTATCTGCATCTGTTGACAGCAATTCTGTTTGGTTTGAACACCTTGTGTTGTCAGCCAACAGCAGTTGCTGATTATCATATATTTTGCATGTTTCTCTGAAGTGATTTTTGGTGTATGGTAAAGCCAATTTCACGATTTGAAGCAATACAGATATTTTGTCTACAGTGTAGATACGACCTTTTCTCTTTCATGTCTGCACTACTGAAGTTTTATCAAATGTGACAATACAAACACATTTCTGCTGGAGATTCCGACATTTAAACTTTCAAATAAATGATAAAAATCCAACAGACAACTGAACTAACTATAATTCTTTTTCCTAGAAAAAGAGAAACTACCACGTTTCGATACATCAAACTTACGTAAAACCACAACTTCCACAAATAAATGCTAATACAAATACAGTGAAACCTCTCTATAACGTTTTCCAAGGAACCACAAATTCTAAACACTGTATATGAATAATGTATCAAATGATTAGTTTTTTTATAATTAAAACACTTTCTCCACATTCCGCTTTGTATACAACACCATGACTCAAAATTTATCAATCCATCCATTGGACACCTTAAAATTTTCCATTCCTAACTGCAGTGATGTTTGAAGTGCCTTCTTCAAAATAGTTCCGTTTATAGAAATGTTCGCAGTATGTGGTTGCTGAAACGAAGTTAATAAAACTTCCTCCATTTCGTCGTAAGTCGATGGTTTCAAACGCATAAGTTTCGAATTTCCACAATTCTCAAACCAATCTATTTTTCGTAAGTGTTGCAGGGCCAGTTCAAATTGCTTCACTAGCTCCATGCGACACACCAGATGCCTCCACTTTTTACTAACAGAAACCTCTTCCAGAGAAATGTTCTTCCGCTTTTCACTCATGCCCACTGATGAAAGCTTAAAAAACGTTATACCTAAGACACACGAACTGTTTGCTGCTCAACTCTCACAACACGCTATGAATACAAAGAGTCAACTGAAATGGCGCCAAAAAGATCGCAAGTAGAATGTGCGTCAAATGTCACGTGACCAGGCTCTGCCGCTGACACGAAACATGCTGAGCACGAGCTTTCTGAGCCGGTGCAAACTTATTTCTCGTTCGATCTGCCAGATACATTTTACAAAGAACAGATAAGATAATATTAATCACAAATGTTTGGAACTTACAATGTGGAAACAAATTATATCCGTTATTACAATTGTCAGGGAAACTACATTATTACATTAACTGGAACAAAAATCACAAATTCAAGACAATTACACAGTAACATTAAGATTATGGAGCCATTTCCTGGCATTGTCCGTTAGCTTGTGGAGCGACATCAGAGAGCTGAATGTTACAAACCAGAAGATGGTCCATTGTTTGTACCTCACCACAGTCAACACGGATCGTCTGTATATCCCATTTGGTTGGTTGCTGTCTGCATCATCCAACTGCCGTGCGAAACCTGTTTAGAGCCGACCAGTGTTTCCTGTTGAGATTGAAGCCTTCAACCCTTTTGTTTGGGTTGTGGATTAGGTGCTGGTTTTCCACGACACCTCTTCTCAGACCCTGCCATGCATTCTTCCATTCAGCATCAAGACCCCTCTGTGCCCAATGTTTTGCTCCAGACGATAGGTTTCCTGGACTTGAGTCTCGTGGATCCTCCCATGTCAGTATGTATGGGTAGCCTTGGGTTTGCTTCAATTTTTTCTATGTCCTGGGTTGCTTTCTCTCTACGTATGGAAGCAGGAGCAATATTTGTCAGCACCGGAAGCCACTCAACGGGGGTTGGCCTGAGAGTGCCGGTCACAGTACTTAGAGAGGCATTTAGTCGTGCATCCACTTTTTTGGTGTGCAGGCTTCTGCTCCAGACTGGGGCACAGTATTCAGCAAGGCTATACACCAGTGCCAGTGCAGCAGTTTGTAGAGTGGCAGCATCACAACCCGAAGTGCAAACAATCCACAGAACGGAAAACAATGTGTCTACATCCAGTCACTTAAACGTTATAAAGAGGTAAATAATTCACCAGGGTTCCAAAAATATTAGCATTACATGGAGAAAATTGTAATATAGAGATAACTAAGTAAAGAGGAAAATTTAACATTGGTTATATGGGCTTTTAGTCAAGACCAAAAAAAAACTGATGTAACAGAGGAAAACATATGAAGGAACGCCATAAAAAGGTTTCACTGTAATAAACTGGCTTACTAATATTTGATAAAATAGACTTGAGAAAATTTTCCATCATTTTGTGAAGTTCTTAAGGAGTGTTAAGTCTGGTTTCCCTGTAAATACCTGTTACCTGGTTCCCAGGACTAAAACTACATGCACAGCTCTCACTTTTGCGTTTGTGTACAAACAAACAGCAAGGACATTTTTACTACTCTGGCATAAGCATTTTATGATGAACTACATTTTTAAATAGTAAAATTAATACACTGTTTGAGGTATACATGTTATTTTTCCAAATGGTTGAAAAATAAGAGAAACATCCATGAAGATAATGTTCAAAAGACGAAAGCTTTCTACAGCAAAATGCATTTTATTACAAAATGAGTTACAAAATCAGATCAGAAACAATGATAGATCTTTGATATTCATGTTTGATAAAGCACTAAAAGCAGCCTTAAGAATGTAACCTACATTCTGTTCTTACAAGGAACCATGCAGTGATAATGTGCAATAAATGATAGCAGTACTGTATACTATTTAATAACAACTGAAAGGTCATTTTTTTTCCCTTTCCACAACAGTAAACGCAGCTCAAAACAGAAGATTGGAGCTAAACAATTTTAAAATACAATATGTAGTATACAAACTAGCAGTCGTGTACTTTCCTGAGTTACTATTATTACAATAATTTCAACAAGTTTTTATTAAAAGGGTTTCCAATCACAATGCAAAATAAGTTGCCAGCCTTCAAAGGCACATATGGAATTTTTCATAGTATACTACTCATGCGAAATATTTCCGCCATAGATAACTCTGCAACTACAGCAGAAAACTACCATGCATTTTTTAAAATTAAATAATTCTGCAGGTGAGGAAACAAGGTGCAACAAATGTTCAGTGTACACCACAATTAAAATGGAGACAAAAAACCATGTACATAATTCACACCATTGGTACCACAGTTTGAATCCCCAATCAGCAAGTAATTCAGAGCAAGAAAACCTCAGTAATATTATGTGAATATTGTAAAATAGGAGCTTTTACATTATCTGCACCAATTAGATGTACAGACCACTTTTGACAAAGTCACTATGTGTCAGATAAAATTTTTGGGAAGAAAAAAAAAAAAACTTTTTCTCAGCACCAAAACTGACAAAAATAAAATACTATGGCATCTAAAATTGGAGACCATGAAACTGCAGAAAGTGTGTTTTAATGTTGTATCACCAAACTAATGTTACAATAGCATAAGCATGATAATTTCTTACGTTTGCAGTTCATTTCACATTGCATAGGTATAAAGATACAGTTAATGTGCCACTTAATTCAACTATCTTTCTTAGACACACACACACACACACACACACACACACACACACACACACACACACACACTAATGAACATGACATCTTAAACCACATTCTGTGCAGTAGAAGGGTGTGGCAAGGGTTGCGACCAAGTCTTCAGTGTTTAAACACACTTTTGTTTTTCAAAAAATATATTACACAACAGTTGTGATTAACTCTTGAAAACAGCATTCAGTGAAGGTCTGATCCACAGAATTTTTGAGATGCTGCTTCACAAACACAGTCAATGTACACATATACATCACCAGAAGCTGCAGATACACAACATCTGCATTAATTTCTTGCAGTAATTCATGACAAACAGAAGCAACACAATTCCTGTTACACTTTGTCATTACCAACAATAAGTTGTGCAGTTCATTTCTTAATACCACACAAAAAATTAGAGCAGTCTCATTTGGCACTAACACATGTAACAAAATGTTTTTATAAAAATGCTTGCTTTATTGATAACCATTGTGGTTCAAGCACTCAACATGGGTGTACAGTGAAAATAGTTCTTATGATAAGAAAACTAACCAACAGACAATTTTAAACGAACATTATAAAACATGTATCAATGTAACAAACACGATTTGCCAATTTTTAAGAATTTAGCATTATACTATTTTTAATTTTTCATACAAAAAAGAGAAGCAGATTCAAGAGTGTGAGCGGCTGCAAACACCAAACTGCTACTGTTGTTTACAGTCACCTGGTGTTGGATTATTACCAGAACGAACAGAAATACGATTGCCAGGCTTATATGTAGGATCATCATCGTCATCTTCCTCTTCTTCACCTTCTTCACCCTCCTCTTCCTCTTCAAAATCTTCATCTTCTAATGCTTCACCTACAAAAATTAATCCAATAAACATTTTTTTATTTCTAGAAACCAATTCACAGTGAAAATTTCACACAATTTGCAGCAAGTTACTTAGGCCTCTTCACAGCATGTACACAGACAGGCACTGACATCTTACATTATATTTCCTTGCAACAACTGAAATTAACAAGGTAATTTTGGCATTAAGACTTCAACTAAACAGTACATTTGAAAATGTGGTGCTGAATACATGCTACTGTACAGTTACCCAATTACAAAGTGATTGCATTACAGAATTGTCAAGTTATGTTCAGGACAGCACACATTAGAGACAATCAGCTAATTCAGGAAAATTAGCTAAAAGAAGAAAAATACTTCAGCTTCAACACACTGCAGTATCATGACTAGCCTTAGAATGTAAAGGCTATTGGCAAACTTCCGCGTACATTTCCAAACAGTAAGCCAACAATTCCAGAAAAACTAGTATCATGCTTCAAATACTAATTGGAAATCCAATGAAGTGTGTGTGTGTGTGTGTGTGTGTGTGTGTGTGTGTGTGTGTGTGTGTGTGGTCTGCACAAACCAGATATGTTATCAAACAAGAACACAGCTCTTACAGTGAAATTTGGAAACCCATAACTATGGCAAAGTAGGAGAGCTTGCCATTAGCAACTGACTAGTTATTGATAAGCAAAATGTATTGAACACAGCTGAGAGAATCACAAGAACATGTCACAAAGGGAGAAATCTAGCTACTTGTCAAATACTTTGTACATACATTTAAATACACGTAGAGCAAAGTTCCTGTTCCAAGCAAAAATGCTATTATATAATAAAATTTTAGAAAGCTTTCTGGAGCATAGCAATCAATATAAACAAGGTTGCCGCAAGTTTCCCCAAGCACAATTCCCTGATATTTCCCTGGTTTCCAGACAAGTTTTAGCATTTTACCCTGACACATTGAGATCTCAAGGTAATTAAGATGCAAGCTGACAATGTCTTTGCAGCTACAGTACAAGAAACAATAGTGCAAACTAGGAAATATCTAAAAAAGAACTTGCAAGCAGATTGCGTTTCCTGATGTGAGAAAAAATAGTAAGTACTAACATAATTTGTAATGAACTGTTTTTAGATGGAGAAAGCAAGCCAAATGGTATGTGGTCTCATTAAGGCCACTGATATTTTATTTCAATAAAATGAAACATTTGGCGAGAAAAATGAACATTTCCTTGTCACAAGATAGATTTAAAATACCTTAATTGATTTCAGAAACAACCCCAGATAAAAGTAGGCCTCTTGAAAGAAGAGTATAAGGTGTGGAAGAATTGTGTAAACCAACACTGTAGGTGACTGCCAATAAAATGTTGGTTCTGCTATGTTCATTATTACCCACTGTGTTATATCTATTATTTTACAGGTACTGTGTGATTTTTTCCCCCCACAAGAAGTAAATGGGTGCATAACGTACAAACCGCAACAATTTTCTTCTTATCGTCCATAGATTCTAACATATAAACTACTTTTGAAGTGCAAAAATTTACTAAAACAAAACTTCTACAAAACACCACACTGTACAAAGTACTTGCAGTGAGACATTTGCAATTCCTGACACACATCACCTATTGTCTCTGGCCTGCTGAGGAACACCACAGTCCTGGGTATATGGATAAACCATGATAGTCCTCTGCATTACACCAAACACAAACAGATCTGGCCCGAAGGCAGATTGGCGAGATTCAGATCGGCAGACCCAATCCTTTACAAATACCCGCAGAAACGGCCTCCAGTTTTGGTCCATTGTGGAAATCCACTACTATGGCCAGCTATTCACCAGCCACCAACAACTTGTTGACAAAATGAGACCATGGTGATCAAACCATGCAACAGGTAACTTGTTCAAATACTCTAGAATCAATAATGATAGGTAGCAACTTACCAAAAATATGATTGCCAAGCCACACAGGCATGTAGAAAAGACGATCACACTCACAACTAAATTCTCAGCCACAGCTTTAGTCAGAAAATCAGCGCGCACACATTCACACAATCACAGACAACTCAAGCACACGACCACCATTTCCGGCCACTGCACCTACAGTCAGAATCAGATCCAAACAAATCACTCCTCAATGCTTCCCTGCCTTTCTTCAGCAGCTGCAAGGCTAGTGGCAAGTAGTGGTGGCAGCACTGACTGCAAGCAGAGGTGAGTAGTAGGAAGGGGAGAAGCAGTAGTATTGAGAGAGCAGGGAAGCAGCATACATATTCAGCTGCACCCAGCCAGGGACGACACATGACCATTGAGTAAAACCATTTCATCTACTGAGACAAAAAAGATTTTTCAAACTTTTTTCAAGTTTCCTGATATTACCCTCAACTTCCCTGACGTTTGAAATTCCCCAATTTCCAGAACATGTGGCAACCCTGATTAAATGTTAAAAATCAGTTTAAACAGTTTATTGCTTTTTCAGATTTTTGTTGGCAACCAGTTTTGGCCTTTTCCCCGGACCATCTTTGAGATTACACTGCCATTATGTCTGCTGGTTGCAGTAGATGGAGTACTGCTATGAATCTCACAGTCGTCACCAGCAGTAGCCATAATGGCCACGTAAGCCTCAAGATAGTCCAAGGAAAGGCCCAAAATCTGTTACTAACAAATCTGAAAATGCGATTGAGACTTTTTATTGGTTTTTAATACTAGAATAATACCTAGAGCTTTGTTGCTATCATCCTTCACACTCAATTTGGTGTGTTTTCAGGTTAAATCCTGCCTATTTATCAGTGTCCTAACTAAATATTCTGTCAGACTATGGATCCCAAACCCGTATCAACAAATCTAAGCAAATGCAAGAACTTTTTTCTCATAAGTACTTCAGTAGCAAGCTTTTAATAGTTGACATGGTGTCTTTCAATGTTACAAGAGTACATCAGAAGCAAGAACTGACAAGGATCACAGTTTGAAGAATTTTAGGAAATTCCAGTATCAAGAATGATGCTATCATTTTCTTTGAGGTTGTGATTCCTACCATCTTGCTAGGGGTCACATGATAGTAGTACAATCATAATTTGTCCTCTTGTTTCCCCAGTGATCCAATTTTTATTATGTATCCACCTACATGATATTCCAGCACTAACTGGCCCCACAGGAAAAAGAACAATGTGACCACCTAGGAGTGAATCCAATATTTACTACCTATGCTCCTTTACCAGTCAGTCCACTGCAATCAATCTTCTTAGCATTAACGTTGTCATTGCAATTGTTTTCAGTATAGTTAGATACAGTAAATCCTGTTTAAGAGCTTTCAAAATTTTGTGATATAGATGTAATGGATTGCATACTCCAAAATCAACTCCAAATATATTTTAAATGTTTTGTGGCCATACCAAATCGCCACAAAAGTCCTTTATGAGATGTCTTCCTTATGATGTGGCTAGTTTGCAACCGATACAGACAGTTTAGCAAGTCTTCACCTGAGAGTGTAAAAATTAATTACAGAAGAGGTCAGCTGCAGATAGCTAATTTTTAACAGCAATCAACATCCTGTTGGTATATGTAAGTAACCTCCTCAAACTTCCACAAATTGTACAGTACCCACTCACATTTCTGCTGTGGCAGTTTCTCAGATGATTGCATATACAAACCTACCTGTCCACAGAACAGACACCTCTTACATCACTAACCATTCTCCTTTGTTTTCTTTGAAGACCACTCACAAAATATGTATTCAAAACAACCTCTAAGTTAAATGTGAATATTACAATGATACACACTAAAAAATGATCTCAGCTGTAACTGATATGGGACAGTCAGACTAAGTGCATGTAAAACGCAGTACACTAGGCACTTTATTCATATTAGTTCATAATGAACTGAGAAATATTAGTTCTCTAATTTCAGATTCTCACTCATGGCAACTGTCAGGATGTGTACATATAAACAGCGGTAAGTGCCACAAAGGGCTGCCACCATTAGAAACAAATTGTGTTTTTCCAGGAAAATGCCTTTTATGGAAGATTTATACAAATCTGAGGATCATGTGGTTAAGTACAACAAAGATCCTGAACACACATGTGCTAGTCAGCTACATGTGAACATTTAATCAATCATGAATTACCATGAATTTACAAGACACTACAGCAGTGGAAATGTTTAGGACCATCCTCAACATACTTTTACATGCAACAGTGATGTGCTTGGTATAATTTATTTTATACACAGCTAGATCACAGATTAGTTTTTAGTTTATTTTATTATGGCAAAAATAGTTAATGCAAGACTTTAACAAAAACTAAAACATGCCTTTTAAATTTCACAGGTTTCAAAGAACATTTAATTTTGCATGGAAAGTAAACAGTGGTAAGTCAATTATAATGCAAGTTCAGCCAGTTTGCACGTAACTAATAAACTTAATTTTTAAAGTTTTGGACAGAATTTGCCCATTTAAAAATGTCATTACTGTACATGACTTTTTGAATAAAAAGACCACATTGAATGCTCTAGAAACATTTAAGAAATACTGAACAATTTCTTGAAATAACCAACTTATTCCTTACCATTGTTTACATGTGGGGTCTTCAAATTTCTGCTGATATCTTGTGAACAGTTATTGCAATCTGCAGTTTAAATAATCTAATTTTTTTCAACACCATTCATGTGTTTGTATTTCGGGACTTAATTATTTCAAAAGAAGTGTTTCAGCACAACTTTTCATTTAAGATTAACAGAAAATACCTATGATTATGCATATTCTCACCTGTATAATACAGGACAGCTCTCGGAACAATTCTCTCTCTGATGTAGTGACCAATTTCGAAGTCTGTAGTCAGCAAAGCACGTGTTTCTTCATCAATTTCAGCATCTTGGTCATCGGGAACTGAAAAATATTTCAGAACTTTATATTTTAGCTATGCCGGAAATCTAAATTCTACAAAAATTTAATACATATTGTATGGGTAAAACCAAGAAGAACTAGACTTTACCAGATAACTTCCAACTGACACTCAAAACGCCCACCAATTTATTTACCAAAATTATGAAATTTCAGAGTGAACTTTTTCAAACCAACTCCTACTTTCTTGGCAGAAAGTGGCATCAGTGTGGACCACTGGCTTACTGGTGCACTAAAGGAAGTCTGGCTGTAGTACAAATCATGGGGAAAGTTTTAAAAAATCAAGCCCAATTTCACTCTTCTTGCTACTGCAAGTTCCCTGTCGTATCAAAAATGGAAAATCTAACCAAACTGGTTAAAATTACAATTATAAATATCTTTTAGCTTCCAAGGTCAAAGGAATGTTCCCTTAAAGCTGGTTTTTCAGACTTCTATTCATAATACCCACAACCACTTCTACAAGGTTTTCTCAATCTTATTTTAACTTGCAGTCCTTTTCCTCAAATATTTCTGTATCTTCTTGCGGGCCAGTATATTGAAGCAATAACCTTTTTAACACATTTATTAGTAACAGCCAAACGTGTCAAAAGACCAATTTTGTTGATGGTTGTACATCCACACTGTTCCTATAGCTAGAGGTCTGCGCAGATAAGTGCAATCCGCATCCGCAAGTTCCCATCCCGCATCCGCAAGTTCCCATCCCGCATCCGCAAGTTCCCATCCCGCATATATTTAAGTTTTGAATGAGTAATTAATAGTAATAGACAGTAGTACTTAGAATTATCGTATGTAATGACATAGTTATTGTTAGGATGCCATTTCTGCGACAACTTAACTACTTTTCACTTCTTAAGTCACAGGAAATGCTGCATACCTACTCTAAAGCAGACCATTCCAAACAGGAAAGCATTGGTGCTCCAGAGCACACACAGTAGCGGCTCTGATCTCGTGAGATTGGAAACACTATTTAAAAAAAATAAAATTCAATGTAATAGTATTAAATGATGAAAATACATGCAAAGAAACAATTATATTTCGCTGCTCTTGTGCCAAGGCAACTGAAAATGATGGTGGTTTTAAACTGTTACTAGCACATTGCATCATTTACCGACAGTTTTTTTGTCCCCACTGCTTGGATGTGTCAAATTTTGAAGCCATTAATGTCAGCTGATGATTATATTATAGCTTACGCGTTCAGTCCTCGTCATTTCCAGGTGAAAATATTTACAGTATTAGGCCTACACTGCAAACGCTGGCGCACCAGTGCAAAAGTTAAACTGCCAGCAATAACTGACGTTGTCTGGAAGAAATAACTCTTCTTCCAAAGAGTGACAACAAAATCAGTGGTTATAGAAATTAGGAGTGGTTGGATGTGGTAGCAGTTCCTTAGCACTCATTGCACCGTACTTGGCCCCCAAATCAATAAGAAACTGTGCCGTCTCGAGAAACCCAGATCCACACGCAACTTCGAATGGTAAAATGTCTTTGCTGACAAGATTGATAAGTTTTTCTGTCACGGCTGTATTCAAATTTGGCAGAACTTCAGGAACTTTCACGTCTCCCTTGATATTTAAATAAATAATTATGCTACTTTGTCGAGCCTCACACGAATGTTTTGGCAAATTTGAAGTTCCACTTTTGTGTCCAGTGTAGGAATATACATTTTTACATGCAAAACAAGCCACTGTATCTTTTATCTTTTCGTTGCCATCAAATACGTATGCGAATTTTTTCCAAATTGGCGATTTCAATTGGTTTTCCTTCACTAATGTAAAATCACCTTTTTTTCACCTTACACGAAATTTTCTCCATCGATATGGTGTTCACTTGAAGAAAGAACTCTCACTGATATTTGCTACACAGCGCTAACTGAAGGCAGCGGAAAATTGCAACGGGCACCTGTCTGGTGGACAGTGGGGAGGTGGTTTGCCACCCAGAGAGCACTTTACAAGCCACACAAAAGACACGGTTGCGGAAACGGATTAGGCACAGGCCTCTTGGGTACAGCTACGTCGGTCGTACCCAGGGGCTAAGGACAACAGACATCCGCTCTACCCGGGCCCTGCAAGATTCCAAGAATGTCAACAAACTAAGTTTTGAATAACATTGCAACATGCGTACTGGGCAGATGCCTTGCTCATTATCCGCAGATGACCCGCGGATATCCACGCCGGTCGCGATTTTATCCGCCAAGTAACGAATACCGCGGATATCCGCATCTGCGGAGACCTCTACCTATAGCCTAATCCTAATGTGTGAGTAAGGGCAGTTCGAAGAATACACTATTAGAGATTGTCATATACTGTATTTAGTATAAGATTTTTCCCAAACTACTCATTTGGAAAATACAAAGTCGTCTTACATTCACAGATTAAACTATGGCTGCTGAGAACCTTTTTACATCATGCAAAAAGATTACTACAGTGGCTGTCTTACATTTACAAGTGAAGCTCTGGCAGTTTAGGTGATGCACATTGACACCATAGATATTGTGTTCATTTTTCCAGTGTGCAAAAACGAATTCTTTTTTCATTCATTTTTTTTAACTGCACGTATTTACACAATTTCTTCTTCAATTTGAATGTCTGCATAGAAATGTTATCAATAGCAGCATTGCTCACTGCAGTAACTCCTGTTGTAAATTGTGAGAGGGGTGTTTAAACCATATGAAACAAGTTATTTCAAGTTGCATAATCTATTTGTCCTAAAAAGTTATATCTCCTTAACATTAAGGCATTTCATTTTGTCTAGCAGCTAAAAACTTTAATAATGATTGTAACCTTCATAAATAAATCAGATGGAGCCTTGTATGTGCTAATTAAGTTCCATCAATTTTATTTGAACAGTACGGCCATGAAAATGCTTATTAATGCAAAATACGAAGATATCAATGTATTTACCATATATTTTTATTACTTAGAATAATTCAATTCTGGTCTCAATTTCACTTCTCAGATTGGTTCATGGTCCTTTAAGAATTATGAATTCTCACAAAGTTCTCACTCGACATGGGAAAACTAAATAAAACAAAATCCCTGATCACACTTAATACATAGACTAGTCACAGCCATACAGCCATATCATCACACACCCATTTGATTCACTGAACCACAAGAAAATTCCAGATCAGTGATCAATCATTGCAACCTGCCCACACTCATGACCTCTGGGAAGATTGCAAATCCTGGCAATGGATTGCTGTGGTCTATCACTTCTGTGTAGTTCCCTTGGAAACTAGAAAAAATATGCAGAAGGGACTGGTGAGTGCGTAGCAAATTTTGTCATGCTGCCAACCATGGAAAATTTAAACTACTTACCTTCACTTTTTATTAACATCTACCATATGTAAATTGTGGACTGCCTGAATCTACCTGTAGTTGGAATTAAACCAATTTAAAATTGAAAAAATAACAGTAAACATTTCTGCATGTGACAGATGGGTGCCAGTGGAGTACTTTGTGTTTAATGCAGGAAGGGTGTCAACCTTCACTATGAAATGATTGTAATGAAATAGGGCGTGTGAACTGCTGGTTTCACACAACCACTGAAAGAGCAGCAAGTAGTTGACATGCTGGAAACAAGAGACTAAGGAATACTATCACATTCTCATGTTGTTGGGTTGGGTTGTTTTGGGGGAGGAGACCCGACAACGAGGTCATTGGTCTCATCAGATTACGAAAGGATGGGGAAGGAAGTCTGCCACGCCCTTTCGAAGGAACCATTCCGGCACTTGCCTGGAGTGATTTAGGGAAATCAGGAAAACCTAAATCAGGATAGCCGTACATGGGACTGAACAGTCGTCCTCCCGAATGCGAGTCCAGCATGCTCATGTCAATGCGAAATCTGCTAACAAGGGAACCTCCCCATCGCACCCCCCTCAGATTTAGTTACAAGTTGGCACAGGGATAGGCCTTGAAAAACTGAACACAGATCAATCGAGAAAACAGGAAGAAGTTTTGTGGAAGTATGAAAAAAAATAAGCAAAATATACAAACTGAGCAGTCCATGCGCAAGGTAGGCAACATCAAGGAGAGTGTGAGCTTACGAGCGCCGTGGTCCCGTGGTTAGTGTGAGCAGCTGACGAATGAAAGGTCCTTGGTTCAAGTCTTCTCGAGTGAAAAGTTTAATTTTTTATTTTCAGACAATTATCAAAGTCCAGGCACTCACACATAATCAACTCCGCTCTCCAAAATTCCAGGACACGTTCAGATTTGCTTGGACATAGGCAGTATTTGACTGTCTACACACGGAAACATTTGAAAACGTAAAAAACATATGTTTTAACAGAGCACAGGGAAAACTGTGACTCGAACTGTTTCATTCATTTGTTGCAGTTTATGTGACAAACTCTTATGTTTTCCTCACTTTTTTGGGAGTGATCATCACATCCACAAGAAAACCTACATCGGGCAAGGTAGAAGAATCTTTTACCCATTCGCCAACTGTGCAAGTTAGGTGGGTCGACAACATATTCCTGTCATGTGACGCACATACCGTCACCAGTGTCATATAGAATATATCAGACGTGTTTTCCTGTGGAGGAATCGGTTGACCTATGACCTTGCGATCAAATGTTTTCGGTTCCTATTGGACAGGCACGTCCTTTTGTCTACTAATTGCGCGGTCACAAAACACAGACACTAAACTTATTACAGTGAACAGAGACATCAATGAATGAACGGACAGATCGTAACTTTGCGAAAATAAAGAAAGTAAAATTTTCACTCGAGGGGGACTTGAACCAAGGACCTCTCGTTCCGCAGCTGCTCACTCTAACCAAAAGACCACGGCGCTTCTCAGCTCACATTGTCCTTGTTGTTGCCGATCTTGCACATGGACTACTCAGTTTGTGTATTTTGCTTATTTTTTCATAGTTCCACACAACTTCTTGTTTTCTCAATTGATCTGTGTTCAGTTTTTCAAGGCCTATTCATTGTGTCAATTTATAACTAAATCTGAGGGGTGTGCGATAGGGAGGTTCCCTTGTAAGCAGCCAAACAATACAGATGTGTTCTCAAATCCTACCTCAGCCACAACCTTGGTAATCTTGACATATTCAGAAGAAACAACCAAATATTTACTACAACTGTAGTGTCCACAGTTACAAATCTAGTCCAGGAAACAATTGACAAGGGGAGGGGGGGGGGGGGGGCACTGAAACAGGTTCAGTGACAGAATTAATAAGGGTAGGTCATTAAACAATGAAAGGGTCATCACAGAAAGAGCAAGCAATGTGTGAGAGAAATACAGAGGGCTTGCAGTGGGGAATACGCTGTCTTTTAAGAAGCCAGTTAAGAGCTTTGGACATAATGAGACCTTTTAAGGAAAAGCTTCCTATCCTCTCCTTACAGAAAAAGAGATCTGAAGAATAACACACACAAGTAGCCAATAAGGCAATGGGGAGCTAATCAACACTACTTCACGTAGGTCTGGTGCGGTAAAAGGATATGCGAGAAAACTAGGACCGAGCGTCGAAGACCCATACTCTGTGGTCAGGAAATAGGAAGTATGAGGTAAAGGAGCTAGATGTGAGGACCATCTGCAGACAGATGCAGCAAGATTTATAAGCTTGACTCAATGGATAGAAGTTAGCTGTGGTGCACTGAACAATGAAAGTCACTGGCTCCGTAAGGACTTTGTTACTAGTGTGGAAGCAACTCAACTAGGGGTGTCATTTCTGTAATTTAGATTCAGCATAAACTTAGGGAAGTTAACTACCTTTCGAGGCTGCGGCAATATTGCACAACTACAGCTGTTAAGTGTCGTACGTGTCTTGTGTTTACAAACATTGCACAGCCAAATACACACTGAGCGGAACTGTTTATGTATAATGTCTCAGTTTTGTTCTTCACGATTTTTATATTTTCTACCTTCCATGCATGTAATTAGGTTGTGCACAGTTATGAGATAAATCTGATCTGTTCTCTGGATGTTACATGATTTTGCATTGCAAGCTCAGAATGATTGATCGAACTGTGTATTTTTCACCATATCCTGTGACTGATCAATAAAGCTGTCATTTGAGGTAGCTTTTTGTGTAGTCTGGTTCCATCGTATCCAGTACACGCAGTCAAACAACAGCCTGCACAGCTTTTACCTAGAAAGCTGAGACTGACACGATTTACCTATGTAATATCATTGGATTAACGAGTGCTTATGAAAGATTTGCACAAAATGATTGTTAACTATAATCTCGCCATGTCATTACTGGCTGTAAGGCTACCATCTTTCTGCTCACACAATCCAGCTTTGTGGTTTGCTCATATGGAGGCTAGTTTTTTTTTTTCCTATTTCTAAATGCTACCAAGCCTGCACCAGTGGTAAGCCAATTGGACCCCACCCACCCACACACACACACACACACACACACACACACACACACACACACACACACACACACTGCAGAAGTACATACAGATTCTAATGGTCCACCACCTGTCTCTACAGCTTGTACCGACAGCTTACCATATTTACCCAAATGCAAGCTGACTTGTTTCTATTTTCGTGGTCCAAAAATTCACCTGCAGTTTAGATTCAGGGCCAAAGCCTTAGGAAGTTCTGAAAGGCACCACTAAAAGCCAGCATTTTGCCACAGAAGCAGTTTAGTTATTTCCGAGTATTGAACGTTAAATATTTATTATCATGGCAGAAATTCAAATATAACATTGCTCACCTTTGAATTTATGCCGTTTTTCAAATATTCATAGCAATAAAGAATTGTGTACACACTATCAAAATGTGACATTTTAAGAGACTTTTAGAAGTTGGCAAGCACGGTAAATATAGTTTTACATTTCAACAGCTCCAACTCCATCAGAAGCTATCAACATATCTGCGTACATCAAGCCACTTCTCAATGCAGGCAATATTTGAGACAAATCCTGGCTATTAATGTATGCACTGTAGGGAGACTCACCTGCAGCGTCACCACTCACAGCCCACCTGTGAATAGTTCCCAATTACAGATGCCTATATTCTAGGCAACTTTACCCTAACTTGTTCGTTTAACAACTCGAACAGACATACACAATGCAGAAGAAAGATTTTCCGCAGTGGTGATAACATACAGTTCACACTTTGTACTGATAATTTCAATTTGAAAGGATTCTGTGCAAACTATGTCGTTTAGAATGTAAAGTAACCTAAGAAAGTGCCCTAACACAGACTATGCATAGCATCTGAGAATGAGGCTTGCTCTTCACCTACTTCATATCCTTTAAATCAACTGCAGTATTGTCAAGCCAAACTTTAACTTCCTTAGATGTTGTTGTTGTTGTGGTCTTCAGTCCTGAGACTGGTTTGATGCAGCTCTCCATGCTACTCTATCCTGTGCAAGCTTCTTCATCTCCCAGTACCTACTGCAGCCTACATCCTTCTGAATCTGCTTAGTGTATTCATCTCTTGGTCTCCCCCCACGATTTTTACCTCCACACTGCCCTCCAATACTAAATTGGTGATCCCTTGATGCCTCAGAACATGTCCTACCAACCGATCCCTTCTTCTAGTCAAGTTGTGCCACGAACTCTTCTCCCCAATTCTATTCAATACCTCCTCATTAGTTATGTGATCTACCCATCTAATCTTCAGCATTCTTCTGTAGCACCACATTTCAAAAGCTTCTATTCTATTCTTGTCCAAACTGGTTATCGTCCATGTTTCACTTCCATACATGGCTACACTCCATACAAATACTTTCAGAAATGACTTCCTGACACTTAAATCTATACTCGATGTTAACAAATTTCTCTTCTTCGGAAACGCTTTCCTTGCCATTGCCAGTCTACATTTTATATCCTCTCTACTTCGACCATCATCAGTTATTTTGCTCCCCAAATAGCAAAACTCCTTTACTACTTTAAGTGTCTCATTTCCTAATCTAATACCCTCAACATCACCTGACTTAATTCGACTACTTTCAATTATCCTCGTTTTGCTTTTGTTGATGTTCATCTTATATCCTCCTTTCAAGACACCATCCATTCCATTCAACTGCTCTTCCAAGTCCTTTGCTGTCTCTGACAGAATTACAAGGTCATTGGCGAACCTCAATGTTTTTATTTCTTCTCCATGAATTTTAATACCTACTCCGAATTTTTCTTTTGTTTCCTTTACTGCTTGCTCAATATACAGATTGAACAACATCGGGGAGAGGCTACAACACTGTCTTACTCCCTTCCCAACCGCTGCTTCCCTTTCATGTCCCTCGACTCTTGTAACTGCCATCTGGTTTCTGTAACTATTGTAAATAGCCTTTTGCTCCCTGTATTTTACCCCTGCCACCTTTAGAATTTGAAAGAGAGTATTCCAGTCAACATTGTCAAAAGCTTTCCCTAAGTCTACAAATGCTAGAAACGTAGGTTTGCCTTTCCTTAATCTTTCTTCTAAGGTAAGTCGTAAGGTCAGTATTGCCTCACGTGTTCCAGTATTTCTACGGAATCCAAACTGATCTTCCCCGAGGCCGGCTTCTACTAGTTTTTCCATTCGTCTGTAAAGAATTCGTGTTAGTTATTTTGCAGCTGTGGCTTATTAAACTGATAGTTCGGTAATTTTCACATCTGTCAACACCTGCTTTCTTTGGGATTGGAATTATTATATTATTCTTGAAGTCTGAGGGTATTTCACCTGTTTCATACATCTTGCTCACCAGATGGTAGAGTTTTGTCAGGACTGGCTCTCCCAAGGCCATCAGTAGTTCCAATGGAATGTTGTCTACTCCCAGGGCCTTGTTTAGACTCAGGTCTTTCAGTGCTCTGTCAAACTCTTCACGCAGTATCTTATCTCCCATTTCATCTTCATCTACATCCTCTTCCATTTCCATAATATTGTCCTCAAGTACATTGCCCTTGTATAGACCCTCTATATACTCCTTCCACCTTTCTGCTTTCCCTTCTTTGCTTAGAACTGGGTTTCCATCTGAGCTCTTGATATTCATACAAGTGGTTCTCTTATCTCCAAAGGTCTCTTTAATTTTCCTGTAGGCAGTATCTATCTTACCCCTAGTGAGATCAGCCTCTACATCCTTACATTTGTCCTCTAGCCATCCCTGCTTAGCCATTTTGCACTTCCTCTCGATCTTATTTTTGAGACGTTTGTATTCCTTTTTGCCTGCTTCATTTACTGCATTTTTATGTTTTCTTCTTTCATCAATTAAATTCAATATTTCTTCTGTTACCCAAGGATTTCTACTAGCCCTCGTCTTTTTACCTACTTTATCCTCTGCTGCCTTCACTACTTCATCCCTCAGAGCTACCCATTCCTCTTCTACTGTATTTCTTTCCCCCATTCCTGTCAATTGTTCCCTTATGCTCTCCCTGAAACTCTCTGCAACCTCTGGTTCTTTCAGTTTATCCAGGTCCCATCTCCTTAAATTCCCACCTTTTTGCAGTTTCTTCAGTTTCAATCTGCAGTTCATAACCAATAGATTGTGGTCAGAATCTACATCTGCCCCTGGAAATGTCTTACAATTTAAAACCTGGTTCCTAAATCTCTGTCTTACCATTATATAATCTATCTGATACCTTTTAGTATCTCCAGGGTTCTTCCATGTATACAACCTTCTATCATGATTCTTAAACCAAGTGGTAGCTATGATTAGGTTGTGCTCTGTGCAAAAGTCTACCAGACGGCTTCCTCTTTCATTTCTTAGCCCCAATCCATATTCACCTGCTATGTTTCCTTCTCTCCCTTTTCCTAAACTCGAATTCCAGTCACCCATGACTTAAATTTTCATCTCCCTTCACTATCTGAATAATTTCTTTTATTTCATCATACATTTCTTCTATTTATTCGTCATCTGCAGAGCTAGTTGGCATATAAACTTTTACTACTGTAATAGGTATGGGCTTTGTATTTATCTTGGCCACAATAATGCGTTCACTATGCTGTTTGTAGTAGCTTACCCGCATTCCTATTTTCCTATTCATTATTAAACCTACTCCTGCATTACCCCTATTTGACTGTGTTGATAACCCTGTAGTCACCTGACCAGAAGTCTTGTTCCTCCTGCCACCGAACTTCACTAATTCCCACTATATCTATCTTTAACCTATCCATTTCCCTTTTTAAATTTTCTAACCTACCTGCCCGATTAAGGGATCTGACATTCCACGCTCCGATCCGTAGAATGCCAGTTTTCTTTCTCCTGATAACGACATCCTCGAGTAGTCCCCGCCCGGAGATCCGAATGGGGGACTATTTTACCTCCGGAATATTTTACGCAAGAGGACACCATCATCATTTAATCATACAGTAAAGCTGCATGTCCTCGGGAAAAATTACAGCTGTAGTTTCCCCTTGCTTTCAGCCGTTCGCAGTACCAGAACAGCAAGGCCATTTTGGTTATTTTTGCAAGGCCAGATCAGTCAATCATCGAGACTGTTGCCCTTGCAAATACTGAAAAGGCTGCTGCCCCTCTTCAGGAACCACATGTTTGTCTGGCCTCTCAACAGATACCCCTCCGTTGTGGTTGTACCTACGGTACGGCTATCTGTATCGCTGAGGCACGCAAGCCTCCCCACCAACAGCAAGGTCCATGGTTCATGGGGGGGCTTCCTTAGATGAAAAACATATTTCATTAAAAGAAAACATACTTTGAGTGACAGTCATGTCACATGGAAAGACCAATGTAGACTGACATACTGTTGTCCAGTCTGTCTTAGTGGCCCCAGCTGCCCTAGTTCCACCCTGAATATTTTGATAAATATTCTGAATTTTCACTGCTGTCAGTGTTTGCAATACAGTAATTTTAAGTGGCCAGACTAAATTTAATTCCATGTGATTTGCTATAAATAAGTACTACTCCCCATAAATCCCTGCAAGCTGGGCCTCTTGATAAAGGTAAATTCCCAGAATTAACGTTTTTCCCACCGTTTATGACATTTTTATATTGTTCCTGTCAATTTTGTATGTCCACAATGTCAATTTGCACCCAATTTTTCACAAACAATTTTCTCGCAATTTACACATTACGAAAAAGTGTTTGTGGAAAAAAAGATAATGCTAGCATGATGTTGGGCATCCAGTAGGCGTACCCCCCTGGAACAATTCATGCCATATCTCCCGCCACTGCAAAGCTCTATTTGGCGTTGTGGTTAATGGAAATAACTATGTTTGTTCAAATAAATAAAGATATTCTGACCAATCACAACCTTTTCCAAACTGTCTCTACTGCACAAAAGCCTTTTTATAATTGTTGTCATTATCACGACACCTTTGTTGAATCATTTAGCGAGTTTCAGCATTTGGCCACTTGTACTAGTTGACACCATCACTCACTTTAGCGTTGCTCAAATGTTTTTACTTTTTAGTATAAATACAGTGCCAGTTACATAATTTTTTTAAAGTGTGTGTGTTTTTCTATATAACTGAGGAGGAACAGTACCTAATAACCTCAAAAATATGACTACAGGAGAGACGCTGAACATAATTATTAACAATATTTGCACTTGAAAAGGAGAAAAAAATTCTCGAAATTCGCTGTGCTAAGCATGAAAAAAAAAAATATACATAACTAGTGCAGTATTTCATTATTTAAATAACGAATGACAGCTGCAGTCTTTGAAAAACATCGATGACATATGAAACTGAGTCAGAAGTTCCTACTTTCCAGACAACAGTTCAAGCTGAATCAGCAGTTTTTATTAGGTAGTAACTCCTTGACAAGTCTTTTGATGCCTGTTATGTACACATATCACACAAAGTACGAAAATGCAAAGGGGTATCCAATGCATAACTTTTAAGTTTGAAACATTTCTCATATTTTACAACATGTGAAATTTAAAATTTTCCCGGCAAACTAAATATTCAAAAAGATTTCGGGCTTGCAGCTGGTCGTCATTAGCTTCCATCCACGACATTTCGACTGGACAACTGCCAGCCATCCTCAGGTGAGCCATCGAAGACTGACAAAGATGCCCTCTGTTCTGTAATATATAGTGTGCAGTGAGTATTCTGCACGTGTCAAAATCATATTGACAGACTAACTACACCACCCGCCAGCAGCGCCCTCGCTGGTGGAACTGCAGAACTCAGCTGTATTCGGCATTGTCAATTGCTGCAGCTTTCCGAGTACTGTGACATCTTCGTCTGGAGCAGATCTTAGAAATGATGGGTTCCACGCATTATCTAGCTGGTAGCCATTGTCACGGTTGATAAGATTGCCTGTCATGCAAATTTCCACTGATTCTTTAATGACAGAGTTCCAAAAGGATGTTGGTGTGGCCAAAATTGTTGTCTTGTTATACTCCACTGAGTATATTTTCAGTAAGCTGCTGAGCTACTTCTCATTACAATGTAGTTCTATTATCCAGCATAAGTGATTGTAGAAGTGTTTTTAACTAAAAAAATCAATTTGTTGCAGCAGTTAATGTACATTCGGAAAGCTGACTAGACAAGACACTATCCCATCATCACTCATATGTGGCACAAGATGGCCTTATGTCATGCTGTCACGTGGCATTTACGATCATTCAGAGGGCATTGAGCAACAAGCATCACACACTCAAATAGCATATTTACATACCGGAGGTCACACAATGAGCCCCATTCAAAGTCCAGCATATACCCCCCCCCCCCACAATAATACAACCACTATAGAATTACATCCAGTGGTGACACTACACCCTCACTAATGATTTGTACTTCAGTTTTGACTACAATTAACACCACTGTAGAATCTGAGTTCACCAAACAACTTTGTCCAATCCCCTTCAGTTTTTTCAATCAGCAATTGCTGTTCATTTAAGGCATGATCGAAAAAAAACACTGGTATTTCAAGAACCAACCCAGTGTGTACAATTTGACTACTGGATTTTTGTGCTTGTGATTAAATCAATTTAAATTCCTATGGTTAATTTATTAGAAACACTAATCCATGGTAACAACTAATTTATAAGTGCCTTTTTCCTTGCCCTACCAGCACTGCATCCATTGAGAAAATCTTGTTTGGTCATGCTTCAAAAAGTACTAAATCTTACTTTAGCCATTACAGTGCCACATAATGTGAAGTTTTATTTTCTGGAAAAAAATGTTATTTATGCTGAGTTTCTTATATTGCAAGAAAAGCTGAATATTAATAAAATTCTTTTGACAGTTAATAGTTGCCTTCAATAAATATGATGTATCTCCAATTTGTGTAAGGTCAACTAAGCAACATTTTTTATGTTCATTAAATTTTCATTTTTATAGTTTTGTTTTTGGGAATTCTGAAAACTTATTTACACCAAGTTAAATTAAAACACTCCTGATTTAAGGTGTCTAGACTTGAAATTGTGTGTCTTCCAGGATCCAGTGGAGGAGCATGTGCACTAGATAAATGTGTTCTTCAATTTCAGAGCACTCCCACCAGTCTCCTTCCAACACTTCAGCTCAAAACAGCTGGCAATTTCTTTGACACAGTTGGGGATTAAAGTGTGATCCAACATGCAAATGACCTTTCCAAGTGGTTGATAAATCAGGTTAACCACACCACAACACAGCAGCAAAGGCAATTCATTGAGACTGTGCACACTGCAACTTCATAGGCCACACAATTATGTGATATTTCAGTGCCCACAGAGGCAGTTATCAGACAAAGTAGTATCAATCTTCTGCAATTTCTGTGAAGGTTCACAAACTGTTTACCCTTTCTCATACAACTTCCACCTTTCAACAGAAGGACCACTCGACTCCCCCAAATTTCTACTTTAATATTCACTCAATAGCAATAGTTGTCTTCATGGTGTTACTGCATTTAACCCTTTATTTGGCAGTGTTGCTCTCAAGCAACATCAAATTTACATTTGCCTTATGGAACAACAAACACTACCCAGTGCCTTTTACTGGCATTGTTGCCTCCAGGCAGTGTTCCATTACACACTGCAAATGCCAGTTGTAATAGTTCTAGGTTTTCCACACGAGATGACTGTACAGTGGCGTTACAGAGATCTCGTGTGAGCAACTGGGGTGTCTTATTTTGGTTCTGAAAGAGTGGATTTCAATAAATTGGCAGTAATCTTAACAGATTTTCTTCAAGAAATGCCCAGAGGTGAGTTTACAGCAGAACTATTTCAATGTAATATTGTTTTGAATTACATAAATAGTATAAAACTTGTGTTGCCTGTGAGCAACAATGCCCATAGTTGGGACATATGCCACTGGAATATTACATATGCTTACGGCGGATATTCAAAACAATAAAATCCTGACACTTGCAAGCTCATCTTGTGGTGTCCAACCACTCTCAACAGTAAAATGATGGGACAGCAATGAAAAAGGAAGAATTGATGTGCCCCGTCCCAATATTGTATGTCAGTACAAGAAGCATATGGGAGGAGTTGATCTTGCTGGTATGCTGATAGAGCTCTACAGAGTACCAATGAAAACTAGATGTTGGTACATGAGATTGTTTGGATTTATGCTGGATCTGAGTGTTGTAAATGCCTGGCTGATATTTCGAAGAGAATCTCTGGACAAGAAGACCTCACTGAAGTCATTCAGGGCAGATATTGCCAAAGGTTTGATGTTTTCAGGGAAAAAGAAAGTAGGAAGGCCTTCAATAGACATAACACCACCACAAAACAAGAGGAAGCCAACAGCTCCAACTGTTACACAAGATGTCCGATTTGATAATATGAAGCATTGGACTGTATATGGTTCCATAGGTCGTCGTTATTGCCCATCTGGATTTTCTACATTCATGTGTTCAAAATGCAATCTAGTATTGTGCTTCATTCCAAAGAGGAACTATCTCCAAAAATTCCATTGCAAGAAGAACTAGAAGGGAAAATTAAACAGTTCTATTACACAGCAGGAATGCATAAATGTGTTTATAAATTATTCATGTACAGGAAACCTTTTGCTTGAGGTTATTGGCAAACACTTTCTATAATATGTATAAATGTGGTCTACTGCTGGCAATGTTGCTTGTAAGCAACATTTCATAATTTTTGTCAAAAATTTCTAAAACTAACTGAATTTCTTAAAGCATAATGAAGAAATATAAGCACTGAAAACTTTTGTTTTTATTTTCACCATTTGCCAAATAAAGGGTTAAGTATACTAATTCAGGTTATTTGAGAAACACGTTTTCCAGTCCATATGTTACAGGTACAACCCTGAAAAATCCAGCACTTCTCAAATATGAATACAGAAACACATTCTGTTTAAAAATGCAAAACTGAACTTGCATAACAAATGCTGTTTTGTAGCAAATTATATCCAGATAAAATATTTCTGCAGAGAGCTTTGTTTTGTGCATACAAATAATGGAAAGTAATGAATTTTCAATTCCAGCTATTTCACAAAAGATGGCAAAACCCAATTTGGAAAGAGTGTGCATACAAACATCTGGAAATAAAGATGCACAAACACAGAAAGCAAAGAATGTACCAAGTTTTTCTTTTTTTCTTCACTTACGTGCATAAAAGCAGTAATATAATTTCACGTCCTGAAGGTGTTGGCCAGCTTGTATTCTAATTTAAACACAAGGAGCATTAACAGATTTATTACATCTTGACCTGTTCAGTCTTACTGCCACAGCAATTAACTCATCCCACTGTTAAAATTAAGACAGTCTTAAGCATATTTACTTATAACAAAGTTCCATGTCCCATATTCAAGAAAAAACAGTTAAACCAATATTCAGGGAAGAATACTACAATACAGCGAGCTATTTCCTTTGAGATTTTCACTCTTCATTTTAAACTAAAATAAGATTTCGGAGTGGAAACTTTTGAGGATGATTGTTAAATCACTGACTGCCATCACTACTGAAAATTTCAGATAGTTTAATTAGTTACTTACCTGCTGGAGGTGAAAAGAAGTTGAAAAATGAATCATTCTGAATGGTCTTTGTAACTGTTCTCACAGCACCTCGAGACTTATGTTTCTGCTTCTTCTTAATTGTCTTCACTGTAACATTCTTTCCCTTTTTCCAGTCAATAACACACCCCTAAAAATATTTATACTCGTGAAAAATTTTGGCTTAAACACAACATACTACTGTACACATTCACAGAAACTTCTCCCCAGCATACAAAATTATAAGCCAGACTAAAAAAAGATTGTAGTATTAGTTCAATGGTCTGCATCAAAAGCTAGCTGGCAACATAAATGGCTTCCACACCAATTCCAAACCATCTCATCTCTGGACACAAATAAGACAATGTCATTTTTTTTATAATTTATGAAACATTCATTTATCACTTTCATACATGCAGAAAACTGGAATACCACATAACTAATCACAGAGGATTGATAACTAATTACTGTTATTTTGTGTACTGGCTATATTGCATTGCATTTAAAAAATTTGAAAATCTTACATGTTTTGTTCTACACAAATACTGTGTCTTAACAAGAATCTTATGGGTCTCTACTATAAAGAAGGAAAAATTGTTACTTACTTTACATTTAAATATTTCTGGTCCCTCAAAACTAAAGGGATCACTTTCATCTGGCTTACACTTCATTTCATACTCCTTAGTTAGAACTGAATTGGAGAAGTATTCATTTTGTGAAAAATGAAATTCTAAAACAAATCCCTGAAAGGTAGAGAAAATTCGTCACAATCTGAGTCTTTCAGAAACATTAGGCTACATAAAAGTAGCATTTTTTTTAACTCACCATTGGACTGGATTCCAGAAATATTACTTTAATATCAATTAGATGTTTCAAAATTGGTTCATCATGCTCTTGCACCATTTCAGATAGCAACTGGACATTTTTAAAGATAGTAAGCCAAAAGTCTGGAATGCCCTTAACATCTTCATTTTTATTCACACTGTGAATGAAATATCCAATAATTATACTAAATTCAGTTAACACAAAATCACTATACAAAAACAATTTTGTACATACTCATTTTTATCTCCTTCAGAGTCACCTCCATCAATTTTAACTTTTTTCTTGAGGGCATCACTCACTTCATCAATCTTCTCATCATCAGATTCCCATTCACATTCTGCTTCTGTTGGCTCATATAGGCCTGATATCACTTCTCCCCGCTGCAGACATTAATACAGCATAATGATCACATTTTATAACCACTATCACACAAGAGGACAGAAATATCTACAAATTAAAAACAAATGTATTTTTCTGCAGATTAAACTTCAATTGTTTTAAATGAGTAAACTGTAGCTGACAGCAAATACAAATGATCTATATATAGCCTTAAAATTGGTGCAATGGGTAGTCAAATGTTTTCTTTCTGAACATGTTGAAGGAAGCCGAATAATTACATTAGGAAAGTCAACACAGTGTCCCTCAGCATGAGGGAGGCAACAGCAGGTTAGCATAAATGAAGAGAGGTTGACAAGATTTGGAAACTTCAAATTAGTTTTAGTTCCATGTAGTCTACAACTAAACATTAAATTGGTAAGATTTTTCATTCTTATTCTTAGGTTCTCTTATTAGTCACAGTTTTTAAATGCGAGATTCTTGGTACTGTCACTACACTGTATATCAATGATCAAGTAATTTTTTTAAAAATTACAGATGTATTAGTGTCTAAGAAACCAGAAAAAGTATTTGGCACCACTGAAATATTTTACATTCATATGATGCAGCATTTCAGAGGTTTTCCCTCAAAGTGGTTTTTACAACATTTGATGAATGTCATTTGAGTAGAATGTGCATCTGGTTTTTACAACTGTCATGCCTTAGAAATTTGTCTATCTTTGCATACATTGTCCTTTCAGTCAAGTTTCTCCCCCTCCAAATGTGTCACCTGATGACCCAATATCAAAATCTGTCCATACAAAACAAACAATACTGCAGCAAGTACAGTTACTCAGCCATTCCCTATCCATGACACACACACACACACACACACACACACACACACACACACACACAGAGAGAGAGAGAGAGAGAGAGAGAGAGAGAGAGAGAGAGAGAGAGAGAGAGAGTTTCATTTATCCCGAATGTCCAGTTTACTTAGGGAACTGTTGTGACCATGTGTGATGCCTGAGCACTAGAAAAGCAAAGCTTTCAAGCCAGTGGAATTTGTTTATCTAGTGTATAAAAATGGTTCAAATGGCTCTGAGCACTATGGGACTTAACTGCTGAGGTCATCAGTCCCCTAGAACTTAGAACTACTTAAACCTAACTGACCTAAGGACATCACACACATCCATGCCAGAGGCAGGATTTGAACCTGCGACCATAGCGGTTCCAGACTGTAGCGCCTTTAACCGCTTGGTATCTAGTGTATATGGGTCATCTATAATTCATATATGTAGATAAGAATGGGTAGTTAAGATAATCAAAACTCAATGGTGAAACGGGATGCGAGTAAAAATGGAAGGTAAGTTTATACATGCATTAACAACAATTTTGTTGTAATTCAGGTAATATGATTTAAGGCATGCAATTTACATTTTCAGACACTTACTTTTTCATACAATGGTGAGTATAGCTTATGGTATTTGCATTCTAAAAGATGTACTTCTTCATAAAATTTTGCTTCTATATGGGTAGATTCAAGCTGAAGTTTTTTTAATGCTTTTATTCTTCGTTTCACAGAAGCTGGTAGAGCCTGCAAATTAAAGAAATACATCTGAATACAGTAAACAGAACCAACCCTACTCAATAGTGTACACACACACATATACATATCTAAAAACAAAGATGTGACTTACCAAACAAAAGCGCTGGCATGTCGATAGACTGTGTGTGTGTGTGTGTGTGTGTGTGTGTGTGTGTGTGTGTGTCGACATGCCAGTGCTTTCGTTTGGTAAGTCACATCATCTTTGTTTTTAGATATATTTTTCCCACGTGGAATGTTACCCTCTGTTATATTCATATCATTAATATAAACATATATATAATACATATGGCACCATTCTGTATGGAAAAGTATGTTCAACACCCCTGTCACATAAAAAAAATCATGTCTTTACAGCTAAGTACATACTAAATAAGCAACCATATAGTGCATTATCGATATCACTTCAAACCAAAATTATAATGGTGTACACATACG
Source organism: Schistocerca nitens (assembly GCF_023898315.1). Taxonomy (NCBI): domain Eukaryota; kingdom Metazoa; phylum Arthropoda; class Insecta; order Orthoptera; family Acrididae; genus Schistocerca; species Schistocerca nitens. The sequence continues at coordinate 487,271,420 of NC_064621.1, forward strand.
AAGTTTGTGTGCTAAGGCAACAGTTTATTTAGCTACTGCAGTGTTCATTATGGGTGGCTTACAACTAACATGGAAAGTATGTGACATAAGAACAGTTTACTGAGCACACAGATTTGACTAATCAAGTCAGTGGAATTAGATATCTGACAATTAAAGTGGTCTTAACAGTAGCTTTGTAGGCCTAACTCAACCATCCACATACAGCAAATTTTGTGAATGTCTATGGCAATGTCTCAGTGTTGTCACAGCTATATGAACTTTCACCTGTATCCATTAGTGTCGCACAGCTGAAAGCTGACAAAAACACTGCTGTTGGGTTCCTTCTTAACCAACAACAGTATTAGTCAGAAAAAGTGGCCCACACTGCAAATGATGAACACTTGCTGGAGAGACTTTTCTGGTAGAGTACACTCATGATGCCATCAAGCATACCCATTCCTATATTGAATACACTGACTTTACTCTCACAGCACTATCCTATTTCATTCAAATATATGTAGGTGAATGGAGGAATGACCAGATGTCTATGCTCCGTCTTATTCTCACGATCTGTATGAGACAATGGTGGTAGAGTATCTGCAGAATTCCACAAAGAATGGTTACATAAAATTATGTAACAGGGTGTCAAGAAGTTGACTTCCTTCCAAAAGTTCCCGAAGTTAAAATTTTTCAAAATCCTCTTACATTTTCAAATGGGCTATTGCACATTCCCAGAAACCTTCCATTCACCTTTAATACCAATTTGAAGTGTATATTCCATTTCATGTTTTAAAGCAGTTTAAGATTACAGCAAAACCCTTCAATATACTATTAGCCATATCAAACACTGACCAGAAAAATATAGCAGTGCACCAAATCACAGTCAATTTATGCAGTTACAAAAATGGTATCTAGTCAAATTGTCGAAACTGCCCAAGTTTCCTACTTTCAAATATGTAGATTCAAATTTAAGATGATATACTGCAATTGAAATTACTCTAATAGGGTCCATCTGGAGGTAGCAGCTCTTAAGATAATCAAATATTTTAACAGCATGAAACCACTAATATTAGGAACATACTCCTAAAGCACCAGCACACAGACCGTGCCGAGTTCAATATGCTGCTGAACACTCAAATTATGCAACTTGTGCAAACAATACATTGGCCCCAACATGGTATAAGTGATCAGAATGCACTCCAGAGGCAGTAGTGGGGTGGTTTCTAGGTGGTAAATCACACCTTACTGAACAGGCATCCATAGAATTCCAACATTAGATCTATTAAAATGCACATTTCGTCCACTGTCCATATGCTAGTCATGTTCTATATGTAATATACAAAAAACTTCAATATCCATGTACATGTTTGAAGACAAAAAGGAAAGTACCATGCCCAATACGGACACAGACTTAAAGTTCCATTACAAACAGTGCAATACAAATTTGCAATAGTTCTTGACATAAGATGAACATTATTTCATCATTCCCACATTTTAGTAAAACCCCAAGGTCTTTCTTAATTTATCATTGTACCTACCCAGTAGCAGAATCTTTACAAAATGTGAATTACTAAACTTTAAAGAAAGTAGCAAAATATCCTTATACAAGCAGCACAAGCTCTCCTGTAGATTAAGCCAATCAAACAAACTCACTCCTCAAGAAAGTGAACTTATATTTACATATCAAATATTATACTATATACTTATAAAGTATCAGAACCTACTAAAAATGTGAGTGTCAGCGAAAGAAAGTAGACCTGGTGTGACTAACCACTACCATCTCGTGCACCTCACTGAGAATCATTAACACTACTCACTACACTAAACCAATAACAAATCACTGATGCTCAATCTTAGCATGTTGCCAGTTGCTAAAAGCTTTAATTGTAGCTGTGTTACAGACAAATTTAATAACAAACTGCACCAAGAATAATGTGTTTTCAGTGGTTTCTCATTGTGCAGTTACCTTCAAATGGCACTCTCGTAATACACAAGTTACAATAATTCTTTTGACACGAATGTTTCTCATTATTTTACCAGTTAACAATGGGTTTTCAAGTGATTCTCAATTTGCTGGCACTCAGAAATGGCATATATACGTATAGGCTTTAACTGAATGCCAATATGGCACCTCACAGCTCTTTGCTGGGAGGAGATGGGTGTGTATGTGATGTAGGTGGCATTGTGCCATCTCACTGGTCAACACTCAGAATATCTGACATGTTAGATATTGCTCCACACATTCAGAAAGACTCCCAAATGTTCTAGTCCACGTCGTCAAACTTGGCACTCTCAACAATGATGCACAGTCCATGTGCTGATGGCTTATGCTAAAGCATTTTGAAAAGATGTAGGGACCATGTAGACGCTTTTAGATTGGACAACTATGACATACCAGCAGTTGCAAACATGTGAGACTAGTCATCTGAAATGCATCATGAAAGCTGATACAAGTGAATAAAAAAGGGAAGAAACTACCTGCCTGATAAAACTTCAAATAGTAACCCACCTGGTCCAGTTTGAAAACTTACTTCATATACAAACTGCTGAGGATGGTAATCCTTTCCATGGTTTTTGTAATTATTTTTAATGTTGGTGTTATTACAACAAATGTAAATAGTTCTGTGCACATGACCATTGGTATGTTCTCTCTCCATGTCCTTTAACATCCTTGGAATGTTATGGAACAGCTGACAGCTCAGTGCAGTCTGTCAGCCATACACATGTTAAACCAAAAGTGCACAGAGAGAGCTGATGTGACCAATGTTTACTGCTTTACGTAAGGAACACTGATGGATGGGCAGTAACATGGATAAGGAAAGCAGAGAGTTTGGTGTTAACATTTTTTAAATTAAAATTATGCCTACGTCCAAATAATTTCATTCTAAATATTGACCTTGCGTGCTTTTGAAGCGCATGTTTATGAGGATTAACTTAAAAGAGAGCCAGATGCTGAGAGCTTGACACCCAAAATGTCTAGCTGAGGATTATGCTCCTAATATTAGGGGTTGTAAGCCAGAATATTTAGAACTTTTAAAATTAGTGTGTGAGTGATTGCACTGGCAGGGAGTAATGTTGCCTGCTAGCAGCTAGCTATGCTTCACACCTACAAAACAGGCAACAGTGAGCACACGGCACTTGAGAAAGAAGTACATTGAATGGTGGATGGTCTCTTACCACTTACACTGAATTATCTTTCGAAATAATTTTTATCTGAATATAGTTTATTGTCCCAGTATTCACATTCCTTTCTTAGGCAGCTACACTGACACGACTATCACTTCAAGCTGTGAAACTAAGTTGTTCCAAGTATGTACAAGAATGAACTTGGGTAAAATGAGATACTACATTTGTTAAGGCGCTAACTTCATATTGGCACAATGGATGCTCATGCTGTCAGCCTATCCTACTTTGGGTCTTCCCAAATTTCAGGTAAATGCCAGGATGGTTCCAATAATAAAGCAACAGCTGAACACTCACTATGAAACACTAATATGATCCTGAGAAGTGATTCATGGATAAACAAACAAATCATTACCAAAGGTGAACGAAGCAATATGTGACAGTAAAAAAATCCAAGGATCAACTCAGGACGGAACATTGGATCTTTGGCTTTATAATATGGCTCATAACCCCACTGAGCCACATAAGTATTTAAACCACGTATTTTTAATTATTACAAGATTTTAACACTATTCAGTGAACTTTATTGCATTTTAATCTGTGACAAGTGTATTATCAAACTGAATGTAGCATGTATAATCCATAATTATGCCTTTCACCACTGCTCATGTGATTAACTGTAATTGACATGTCACCCTAGCACTTAATTTCAGAACAAAAGCTCATCATACTGTCTGCTGCCTGCCATAAAACAATTTCAAGTGTCTTTTTCAAGAACGGAAGTGTAATCCACTACTGGGCCCTGGGTGCAATTCACTTAGCTGTCACAGGCCGCAGCAGGTGAAACTACCCATGGTGTTTCTTTGGTAATAAATTTTACAATATTCTGTATCCACATAGCATTGTCAGCAGTACACATAACAGTACACCCGTGGATATTTTGAGTTATGGCAGTGCTTTTAAACCTCTAAGACAAGTACTCACAAAAACTGGGCAACACAATCACAATAGAGAGCGTGGAGAGCATAACAGGATTGTATAAGCAAACGTGTCGCTTGCAAATATTAAATAACAATATTTGTACGCAAAAGTATTTTAAGAGTTCAGAACAAAAGCAAACCCCCACACAGCTACTACACTAAGTGTAGCATGTGCAAGTGCCCACCTCCATCATCTCTCTGTGCAGAGTTCCTTGTAGCGCTGCCAAGACTTCGGGTCTCTGTAACATTTCTTCAGTTATCGCAACTTTTGTTGGTTCTTCTTCCTCCTCCATTTCTTCAAGATCCTCAGCCGCATCGCCAATTCTTTCCGGATCTGCCATGGCTTTACAGAAAATTCGAAAATTTATATTCACCTAAATAAAAATGCAAAAATGTTGTCTAATGAAATAAAAGTGATGAAATAATAAAAAACTGGCAATTATAACCATGAAAAACGATTTGAATTATATCTTTGTTCATGAGTCACATTATGAAAACATTAAGATAAAAATTTACTCTTATTCCCGCTTCATACTACTTGCTGATAATTCAGCAAGCCTGCTAGGCTAACGACAAGCAATAATAAATTAATGGCTACAAATAAGACGTTACAAGTTCTGAAGACACTATAAAGCTTGACGGCATATTACCGCGCACATGGGCAACCATTTGCATTTTTTAGAGTTTCTAATAATATTGAAACTTCCATGAAAATAAAACACCCTCTTTCCTATTAAATATGGACAAGAAAAGTCTAACTGACCTCACCAAGCTAACAGGCAAAGAATAAATAACAGCCTCAAAATTAACTACTCTCCTTTGTCTATCTCACCTTTTTACCGCTCACACTTTACAGAAAGATGGTAGGGCACTTCTCTCCAAAGATGACAAACAACCAGTGCCGCCAACCACATATGTATGAAATTTAAACCGAAATTATCAAAGATGCAAGCGTAATTCATTGCAAACCTATGAAAGCTCAATTCTAAGTATAGTATCCCTTTCTCACGGTATCATTGAAAAATTTCCTTCTGGGTTTTCACATCAGCGTCTGTCTTTAACTTCGTATCGATATTTTCTAATACGAAATCTCAAATATCCAAAAGACAGTGACTAGAGCAACTGAGGATCTACGAAACGCATCAGGGCCAGTACACACTGGTCGTCACTTCATGTCACATTACGTAAAGAGATTCCGAAGTTTACTTTAAACGGTGGCTACCACGTAGGACGTCACCATACTGTCAAGTCACATCACATCACGTCAAGGTTTCTGGGGAAGAAAGTTTTGACGGTGTCGTCGTCTGCTGAAGTCGGAAGTTCACCTCCTTTGCTGCGTACTCTCGTGTTATAGAAGTGAATGTCATGGTTTTGTGTTTTGTGTCTTCATCTTTAACTTTATTATTGTGCTTTCTTTTCGTGGCAACTTGAAATTGTACCATAACAACATGCATACATTTTCTGTTGGGTGTTCTTGCACAAGCGAGGTCAGATATCTGAAAGCAAAAATTTATTTTAGGTTTCAGAAACCATAAAACTTCAGAACTGACGCACCAACTGTAAACAAAAAGAACAGAAGTTGATGAAGCAGTTTTCATTAACATTTTAAGTGAAAAAGTCAGCTCTAATGACGGAGAAAAACACAGTTGTTTAAGATTTTATTAGCTATGTAAGAAAAAAGCATAATGATAAGGTAAACAGGACCTCTTTGCTCCCTTATGAAATTTAATATTGTTTAATGTAATAATCTGAATAATCTGTTTTGTAAATAAAAACCACAATTTCTTGCTGCAATGTATTTTATTTCTTCTAGACGTGTTTCGCCTTTTATTTTATCATCAGTGGAATCTAGAATGATACAGTCTTGTTTTGATATGTGATATTTGTGGATTACAAAACAGTTCACGTCTCGTTGTTTACGCAAATAAGTGAATACTTACAGTTCTTCGCGTTTTCAGTTGGTTTCTGTGTTTCCTCGCATCTGGTCACACAAAGTAAGACATGAAAACAATTACAATCAACAACAAAGAAACACGTCGAGACTTTCGAGAAAGTTAGTACATACAGAAAACAAATCAGGAAAACCCTGTTGAGTGATTAAGTACACATGACAAACAACTCATTGTTTACACTAACAGCTGAAGTGACAAAGTAACACTCTAACATAGAATTGTTATCATAGTAATAACAACACCACCCAACGCCTTTCTACTCAGTTATCCATGAACCCCTCCACAAACCATTTTAACCAAAACTCAAATCAGCCAAACACCAAAAGTTTTATCCACTCTTTGACAGCTATTACAGCAGATACATACACACAGACAAGGGGACACACACACACAAACACACAGATATAACAGAAACGGACAGACGTTAGTTTTCAGAGCATACTTCGCTAGGTCGGCAGCATCGTAAACAAAACCAAACAGGATGGGATATAAAGTGAACGCACAACAGTAACGATCTTAAATCACAATTCTCAGTAAAATATCTACAACTAGTGACAGAAAACTAATAGTGCTCCACAGCGATAAAAACAAGGAATTCGAAAATTGCACAGAAAAAAGTACATAACATGAAAACGTGCTTATATTTCGCAAGTGCAGTTGTACTGCGACCTCCAGAATGTGTCCAGATGAGAGGAAGTGCAGATGCCAACCAAAAACGTGAAGAACGGCAAGTACTCATTTATTTACGTAAAAAAGAGACATGCATTGTTTTATAATCTACAAATGTCGTATATCAAAACCAACTGTATCAATCTAGATTCCACAGCAGATGCCTTAAAGTAGAAGGCGAAATTTGTCTAGAAGAAATGAAGTACATTGTAGCAAAACATGGCGGTTTTTCTCTGCAGAACAAATATTATTTGATGTGTTTTTTATGTACATATTTTCGCCACCAAATCAGTGTCGATGTTTTGAAATCTCGTTTCGCTTCTCAAAACGTTACTACACTAAATCATTCAAGAACATGCGTTATGAAGTTTGCTTTGACGTTTTATAAACGTTATCATCCGACTTTTTGTTTAAACTATTCTAACTCATAACCTCGCTTTCACTGTTTGGTATTGGCAGGAGCAGTTCTAGAGAAAGATAAACCGTACCATCGCCCAGAGCAACAGATTTCTTGGGGGTGGCGAAATCTTACTTTATAATATGACTCCAAAAGAATCTATTAAACAAGACAATGGAAGTTCTGCATAATTTGAGAAGTGTTAGAATAAGATGGAAACACGAATCATTCCTAAATCTAATTTCTTACTCGAAATTACCCACAGTATTCTGAAACAGATGACAAATGAAGCACTGGAGATTGTCAACTTGGGTGCATCATTCAAAAAAGCAAATCGTTCTAGTGACAGTCTTGCTAACTCAGTTTCTACCATGCTCCTACTAAGGACTTGAAATTTACCTTTGTCAGCTTGTAAGCCCCTACAGAAGCAAAAACCTTTCTAATAAAGAAATTAAGATAAATGTCAACATATGATAGTGCAACAGTGTTATGGCGACCTGGGGTAGTGTGGCAGCTATGGTGTAGATGTGGTGCAATGGTGGGTTGTGGAGGCAGTGGTGTTGGCCAGTGGTGGCTAGGAAAACTCCGCTGCAAGATACAATATGTTTTATTCGTCCTGGTTTACAATGCCAGAGTGCTGCAACACCCCTGGATTCACTCCCTGCAGGCACTAGTCTACCAGTACTGCCAATATTGGTTCAAGGACGATCGGTGGGATGGCCATTTGACATCCATATCATGCATTCCTGACGTTGTTCACCTCATTCAACAGCACATGCCTGAGTTACAATCCACATAGGATAAGGTGGCTGATGCACAATGACCAGTTTTTGTCAGAAGCGGTGGGCGAGCTCACTCATTTGCCCAGAAGGGGAGGCCTACATTGCTTGCCCACTTGGCAGATTGCGATGACATAATTGAGGCACACCCACTGCAATCTTTCTCAAACGATTTTACACATACTATTCGTTAAAAATGTTCATTTTCAGTTTGCTTATAGCTTGATAAGTCAGTTTCATGATGAAGGGTGCACTGTTTCGTGAATGTTCATAGCTATTGTGACATTTGCATCTACGTAAGACACTGCGCGAAATTCCAAAAAGATCCCAATGAAAAATAGGAATGTTGCATTTGATGCATATTCCATAACATTTTGCTACATGTGAAATTTAGCTAACATACTTAATTTTCCTTTAGACTTGCGTGGAGGTGTCTGTCACCAATCTCGACAAAAGTAATCTTATGTAGCTTACTCATTTGCAATAGCAATATAGCCAAAATGAAAATCCATTTAATTCCAAATATCACATAAAAGATTTGAGATGTCAATACAAGATTTTGGCAAATGATAGTGTGCAAAGAGGAGGGTATTTTTCCGTATGGTTATTATGCAAAACTTCATTATCTACTGTGTTATTTCACTAACTACAGACTTTTTCGTTGAAATAATGTAATTTTTAATTGTGATCGATAGCTGGTCAAATGGGAAATACTGTAGGTTTTGGAACAACATATGTGAAGAATATTACACATTTATTTTTGTACCAAGGATATACTTTTTATGAGGTACTGACCTTACTTGTCCTCAGCTTCTCACTTTTTCATAATTCTCTTTCAACTGCAACTGAACAACATGTTAGTGAAATGACATCATGTAAACTCCATTGTCTTTTGGCAAAAGAAGCACTTTCTAACTTGGCAACAAGAGAAACGCAGATTTTACTCAAAATTCGCCCCTGAGTTACAAACTATTAACAAGTCAGGCGAAATAAATCGACGCTTTTGTTGCATTTTCGGTGCAATTCTTTTTAGATGTAATCCGAAGCAGAGGTGACAGTAGATCTTCTTGGATGGTAACCATATAAGTGTGGATGTGAAGAGGCTCCACTTAATATTTACAAAAAATATGAGCATTTCCCCTACAGTGCGCCGACCATCTGCCCACAACCCCCACCACTAGTTTCCCACCGTGCTTGCCCTGCTGATTGAGCATCTACTGGACACATTATTCTACATACACTCTACACTATGTGGGCCTGACTGAGTAGTGTCAGTGATGCATACATCTGCTGAATGCTTATAGGATATCATGGCTACTGGGTTAGAAGCTCGCCCTGTTGTGGAGGGATGGAGAAAATAGTGCTCTGCCCATGAACCACTGCCCTCCAAGGCAGAAATTCGGCACTACTGTGGCGCCTACGGGATGGCTCTCCAATGTGTCGTCTAAGTATGCAGGCAGAGTCGTGAGCTGGTTTGGTGGAGCTGACTGCCCAGACCAGCGTCATTGCTGGCTGCTCCATAGTGTATTGGAGATTGACAAGAACCTGATGTCATGGAGGGTGCATCCAGACTGCACATAACTGTGCTAGAAACAGAGGATATCTATAGCAATTAGTTGGTCTTTGTTGTGCCATTACACTGCTTCCAAGCATGTACTGATCAACACTTTCATGTCCAAATGATGTGGAAATATACCACAGGCCAGGATGTTATTGCATGGCCTTTCTGCAATGTCACTAAGTAGCACAGCTCAACCTGGTCACCTTGCACTATACAAACAGGTTCACTTGTGAAATTACATATCGGCGCCTCTGTGCCTGCCTGTTTGCCTCATACATAACTGCAATGGAGCTTCTTTAAGCACCACACCACTATGTAAGAGATACTCTGGTTTCCAGTGGTAGTACCTGCAGTGCTCCAACTCCACTCCTGGTGAAGAGGTGCAGCAGTACTAAGATAAGGACTCCCCTCGCCTTTGGCTTCGACACACTGCAACCGGGGAACAGGAAACTCCCATCAGTTATTTTCCCTCCTTCACAAGTTCTGCAGTTACATAGTCATACGAAAGAAAACTCAACTCAAAAATACCTAATATACACGTAAATGAAAATGAAGGTATAATCCTATACATACAACTTCTTCCTCCTATCCTCATCTTCTACTAATGTGGTTGGCTGGTTGATTCAGGGGGAGGGGACCAAACAGCGAGGTCATCGGTCCCATTGGAATAGGGAAGGATGGGGAAGGAACTCATCAATGCCCTATCAAAGGAACCATCCCGGCATTTGCCTGAAGTGATTTAGGGAAAGGACAGATGTAGTTTTGAACCATCGTCCTCCCGAATCTCAGTCCAGTGTTCTAACAATTGCGCCACCCTGCTCAGTCTTTTACTGATATGTTAATCCCTTACGCCCCTAAATAAAATGTATACTCTAATCCTAATGTAAACTATTCCCTCCTATGTCCTTTCCCTTAATCGATATGGAATCTCCTGTACAGGCTGTGCAAGGTTTCCATGCTTCCTCTTCTTCCTACTACACATATTCCTATCCTCAATGGACAATGCCACTTGTGTCTACGCATCTGGAGCTCCTTGAAATAGCTTCAGACACCCCACATACACAACAGTTGTGGTCAGTAATTGAAGTTTGATGTTTACCAGTGATGATGTTGCCTCACCTACCTAATATTGCCCTTGATATGAGTTACAGATTTCTTGTTCTTGCCCTTTGGAAAGTATGGCTCAGACAACATTATCCACTGACCGATTATACACTGCAGTAATGAACTCTTACTCCCTGAAACGCTTCGTAATTTTCTTCACTTGTTTAGCAAAATCCTTAAGGAACTGTCAATCCTTGCCAGTTCTTGGCCTTATTTTGTCAAATGGCGATGATGTGCATCTACCATAAACTACTTTATATGTTACTGAATAGACTTTTTAATTACATCCGCTCACAATGTAGGATAAATATGCGTCCCAATCATTATGATGTATGCCCACATAATGAATCAACATACTTTTGACTGTGCAACATACCCTCTACGTTCTACCGTTACTGTGAGGGTGCAATGGATTCGTCCTTTAACTCCTTAAACATTAGCAGATTACACAGCTGCTTTAACAAATTAGACAGAAAGTCTGTCCCTTCAACAGAAATCATAGTTTGTGTCACTACAAATTTGAGGACCCAGCTGTTGACTAATCCTCGTGCTACCAATGCTGCCTGTTGGTTAGTGAATGCAGTTATTTCAACATTTGGATTATTGTGAAATGACGCAAGAACATCCAGATCAGTCATTTTAAAAGGCTCTGTTGTTTCTGGTAACCTCTGCAAAATTATTAACTTATGGCACATATCTGCTCGCTGTGTGCATTGTACACAATCCCTTAATATTGATCCAAATCTTCTTTCCCAGACCTCTGACAGTAGTGCTCTGCTACTTGGCAAGTTCTACAACCTGCATGTCCTGACAGCATGTTGTCACACATTTATTTCCACACTTCTCTTTCAGCACCATTGGGACTACTACCCAAGGTCCCAAAATGACACAACAACCTGCCCCATACAGTGAATTGTGGCTGCAACTCATACTGGTTACATTCCTCATCTGTCTGTTGCACTACTTGCCATTGTGCATGGTTGTGACCCACTGCTACTTTTTGGGTTTAACTATCAACATTTTTGTGTCTCTTTGTGTATAGCTTCATACGTGAATTCACTCAATCTCAATACCCATCTGGCCAGCCAGCTAGAAAGGTCCTTAACCCCCTGCAACCATTTAAGGGTTGCACTGACCATTATTACTTCAAACCTCTTTCCATATAAGGAACATCTGAAAAACATGATTCCATATATAACATTAAGTATCTCTTTTTCTTTTGTAAACTAGTTTTTCTCTCCTCTGTTTATCTGCCCAGAGGCACGTGGCGGGGCGGGTTTGAAATTGCGTTGCGTTTGTAACTGTTTGACCACTGTCTTTCATCGTACTGTGCACTACAAAAAGTTCCACCTACCTCAGTACGGCGTCTGGTCACCAGCCCGATTCTCTGCATACGTAGATACTGTTCAGACTATGTTAAAAGCAGCGTTGAAGAAAAACATCGTCAATACTTACGTTTGCAAAGTCCGCCTAAACTCTGGTAGCACGCTATCCTGTAATATCTTATAACGATGTTCTGGTGGAGGGCGATCGCTTCAGTCTTTTAGAAAAAAATGTCAAAATTCCGCAACAAGTCTTTTTTCTTAGGTTCAAAGTCAAAGAATTAGCCATCAGCTCGTATTTATTTAAACGACTAATGTCAATGTCCTCAGCTCACAGTTCATACAACCCAGTATGGCGCAAGGCAGCCAGAAATGTACTAAGTCGGACCCGAATTATTACGTGATCTACAGTCGATGCTCTGCTGTTTTCTAATAAAGAAACTGCTCGCCAACTATTCCATTGATGAATATGAAATATGCCATGCAGAATTCTACAAAGGCCGAAAGTTCACACGTGTTTGTCTTTCCAACTAAACACTTCACAAAGCTCAAATTTCCACAAGTCTGTCCGTAAATGCAACTGCTTTCACGGCAATACCATCCGGACGCGAAACACAGTAACTTCTTCATTTTACTCATAATGTAGACGGACAAGTCCAACATGACCTGTATGTTCGATAGCTAGCTAACGACTGCCTCACTGCCGTTCCCTCTAGGGCCTATAACTACTTGCAATGCGCGGGAAATGCCTGTCTCTGATTGGTTGTTCAAAATGATCAGCCAATCAAATCAATCCTTCGAGTTCTTTCTCGTGCTAAAAACTGTCCTACGCCAATCAACAATCACAGATGCATTTACATCATTTCATCATGCAAATATTAATAAAATGTTTAACAAAACCAAACGAAAAGAAAACTAGTCTTGAAATAACTTTAGAAAACTATTACTCTGTAAATGGCTATTCTGGCTGCCTTCTTACAAAAGCAAGGACCCTTGGACATACGTCATCAGCACGGTGGGGAAATTACATTTTTCCCATGACACAGTTACGTAATGCTGTATATCATATAATATTGAATCCTTATGTATGTCCCACAGCCGGCCAGGGTGGCCGAGAGGTTCTAGGCGCTACAGTCTGGAACTGCGCGACTGTTGCGGTCGCAGGTTCGAATCCAGCCTCGGGCATGGATGTGTGTGGTGTTCTTAGGTTAGTTAGGTTAAGTAGTTCTAAGTTCTAGGAGACTGCTGACCTCAGAAGTTAAGTCCCATAGTGCACAGAGCCATTTGAACCATACACACACACATACATACACACTCTTGCTCACACTCATTTACTCACACAACATCTTATTAACTAAATAATAATCTTTTTTGAATTTTATATTACAAAAAATGAAAAGTAGTTTACGTTTTTTAATAATGAAAATCTAAATAAATTGTTCTGCCATTTTGTGAACTTCAGTAATGATTCCAAATGATACTAAAGGCAAACTGTTATTAATCCTAACTGAATTTAATCTTATAAGTGTCGGTTTGGGGTAGTTTAGGAAATTTTCTCTAACTCTGGACCTATGACAGATAGAAAGCGGAAATTTTTACACAGTATTCTTTTTAATAACAAAGGGTAGTATATTGACTTTTAACTAAATTGAATAATATTTAAAATAGTTTATTTAAATTCTCATGGTCTTGAATATTCTGTCACTCGAATTGACACAGATACCGCATCCCACGGCTAGGCTAGCGATAGGTATGAATGAGTCACGCTAAGATACAAGTGGCTGTTTCTATCACTGCCAACGGCTCCAAAGCTACGAGGCATACTGCAAAGTAGTGCAATAAATGCTACTGCATATTGACTCGCGATGTTACAGGCATATGCTACCAGATGATCCTCTCTGTTTACCACTTGACTGAGAATACACCCAGTATCATAACTGAAAGTCTCGATTGAGAGGATAAACTTTTTCTCTCTGTCCAGAAAAATTAGTACTGGACTTCATGTCAATGCTCTCTTTAATTCTTCGAATGCATCTCAGCATTCCTTTGTCCAGTTGACCCATATGCCATTTTTAACAGTCACGTAAATAATCCAACTATATCTGCAAACCCTTTTATGAATTTCCTATGTTAATTCCCTAATTCCTATACAGATTGTAACTCCTTGGCATTACTAGAAATTGGAAATTCACATCCTGCCTGTATCAATCTTGGAATCATCTCAATCCCTTCACTTTTGATAAGGTGCCTTAAATGGTAACTTATTGTAACGCCAAGTGACATTTTTCCATATTTAACGTTAAATTCACTGCTCGTAATCTAAAAACCTCTCACTGGCATTCATGTGATCTGCCATATTCTTCGCAAAATTGAGTACATCGTCCAGGTACACCATGCACTGGCGAGATTTCAGTTCTCTCAGCGCTCCATCCAGCAAACGCTGAAACGTTGCCAGAGGATTTTTTAACCCAAACATCATTCTGGAATACTGAAAATGGCACCAGGGAAGTCAGAATACAGCTTTTGGATGGTCCTCCCCTTCTATGCCTATATGAAAGTACTCACTCCTCAGATCTAAGGTAGAGCACTGCTTACATTGCCCCAATCTGTCAATAGCTTCAGTGATGTTTAGCATCAGATATGGTTTGCTCTTAAGATGTTTATAGTAACAACAGAATCTGTATATTTCAGCCCCATCCAGTGTCGTTTTTGATCCAACAAGAAATGCTGTATTCCATTTCTCTGTTACCCCTTTCACTAGCTGCTTCTCAATGATTTGCTGTAATATTGGTTGCATATAACACACACTTACTCAGTAAGGTCTGCGACATACTGGCGACTCAGTTCCTGTAGGGATATGATGCTGCTTTATAGGTGTAGCTGATAAAGGCCCTCGAAGAAAAAATCCTAAAACATATCAAATATTTCATTCACATCCGATTCGCCCATAAAACATCCATTTCCAATCTGTCTGCACATTTAAAATGCTCTAACTTCTTATCCAATGCAGTTTTATTTGCCTTTTGTATATGTTACCCTGGTGCACACTTAGTTCCTATTTACATCATCCAGGACTTCTAGATTAGCTACCAACATTCCACTGATGAACTGTATTCCATCAGTGGCAAAATTATTTAAATTCACAGGCACTTCTGCCAATTCCTCCTGTAAGCATAGTAAGTTTCTTGTTATTAAGCAACTTGATGCATTTAATACATCATTTTATGCCAGTGGTTCTACCAAGTACAATGCACTAACAGCTTTTCTGGTCATACATATACCCAGAACAACTTTCCAGTAGCTAGCATAAATTCCCAATATTATTGAATGATTGTCCTTGTGATTTATTGATGATAGGAGAAAATGCAGGAATAATTGGCAATTGTTTTCTTTGAAACTGAAAAGATAAAACTATAACTGAATATGTCATATGTACACACAGACTCAAATTTGCTTATTTCGTTTGATTCCAGTGGAAACTTGGCAGTCAGTAGCATTAGTATATAAACATTTGACATGCATACTGATTCCATTAACAAATCTATCTTTCACATTTTTATTTCTAACGAAAAGAGCAATGCAGTTAATTTTTAATTGTACTTTGTGTTGTGGTAAACCACTTACAGACAGAGAATTCAAAAATGCTACTGGATAGTAATTACTAATTTCTTATTCATTATCATAGATTATTTTATCAGCTGGACTAAATTTCTTGCTTTACCTGGCATATCACTGAGTACATCGTTATTTATTATGGCATAGCTGAATTTAACATGGATGCTGATAAAAAGTTCGCTGCATTATTGTTGTATCATTAATTAGATTATTCGGATCACCAACTAATGGATGTGGTATTTCAGTAATAACTGTGGACATTTCCATGCTTAATCTTTACCAATTTGTCTGAAACATTCCACAAACTGTGCTTCATGTGGCAAAGCTGTCATATTTTGAGTTACAGTAACATAATGAAATTTATGAAATTCATTCAAGCTTGTAATGCAATTCTCAAGTAAAGCTGCACATGGTCCAAGTGGAGCAACTGGTAACATTTGTTGACAATCATGGTATAAAACAAGAACTTTACCTCCAGAAGTTTTATATTTATAACATTCATCTGCACACAAATCTCTAAGTATTCTATCTATGACTTTCAGTAATTGGAAACTTCATCAGTAAGTAGCAATGAATATCAGTTAATGAATTGACTAAATTTACTGTGCAATGTTTTATTGGGCACTGAATCTTTCAGAATTGGGATCAGCAATTTAAATGCACTGTGCAAGATTCTAACTCCAATTAAAAGAGCTGATTCTGTACCACTAAAGGCTGTTGCAATGCAAGGAAGATTCAGTGAATTTAATTCATGAATAATTGCGATTCATGTGAATGTTTTACTACAACTTGCACGAGCAGCTGTGGAAAACACATTTAAGCTAATGTCATCGTACTGAACTTCACGTGTAACACAGTCATTTATAATACACTGTTCACATATAGCTCTCTTCTAAAGTTCACCAATTTATAACTCTTCATGGGTTATATCCAAAAATCTGCTTCAGGAAATTCTGGCATTAACGCTGGAATAGGTAATCCAAGTAATTTGCAAGTCAAATTATGACCATTCAAAATATAATCAATTTCTAGAAATGACCTGTTGTAAAAAATTTCTTCATTGTAATCCCCTAAGAAATATTCACAAAGTAAAGTTCTAAATTTGAAATACAATGCTAAAGCATCTGCTGGTACATTCAATACACGAATTCCCCCAAATAAATGACACATTTGCTTTTGTTAATTCAATACCTTTGCTTCATTTAAAGTCACTCCATTCATTGTCATCTGAGGCAACACCATGAGCATGAGATGCTTCAGTAAATGTATCATAAAATCTTCAAATGATTTAGGATCACAAATGTGAAATAATAGCAAACATAAATAAAAAAGTTCTACAGCCCATGGAGACACTACATTCGTGCATCTAATAATTTAATCACCACTAAATACTCTCTTTTCCATTTCCTCAGCATTTACTCTAACATAGTGTAGTATCCTCGTCGCCACTGTATTATCCTCATTCACCACTATAGTATTCCATCCTCATCACCACTGTAGAGTCTTGTACCACAAGGAAGCAAGGGAGAGGATGTTGTTATGGGTAGCCAGTATCCTCTTTCTACAACACAAATGCACATGTGGCTTAATATGGTTCTTTATTTACATGAACAAACTTCTAGTTAACTTGAACAGAGTCCGTGTTTTGTGATACATGCTTATTCGTAATAGTCCTCTTGCAGACAGTATCGGTAAACTTGTTATCACAAACTTAAATCTCACTGCTAGTCCCACTATAGGCACTAATCTGGTCGCTATGTACTGTCATAGCCTGTTACATGAACTGATACTGCTCTGCAAATATACTGACAGACGCCAACTGGAAGTATGAGTCACTGAGGCCCTCCGGTAAGCGGCGGCGGCCTAAATACATGCTGCTGAGAGGGCGCTGGCGGCATGTTGCTTGTAAGTGTGTCTCTGGCCCCTCTTGTGATAGGCGCACTTGATCCAGCGCCTACTAATCGATCTTTGCTTCATATTTGCCAACTGGTGTGCTGGCAACAGCTTACACCAGCATACATAATGCAAAGAAATTTCAGTATAACAGTAAACATTTGCTTATGGATCGATTTCATCTAATGCAAAGAATGATAATAATTTGGTTTTTTCACTTTTTCAACTGCATCCTATTCTTGTCCTAGTCTGAAGTAAATATTTTGCCTATATGGTTGGTTGGTTGGTTGGTTTAAAAGGGGGGGGGGGTAAGGGACCAAGCCTATGTGGTAAACGAATATAAAGCCTAACGATAGTGTGCAACTGAAAATGAACTGTAGATTCAGAAATACACCATACAAGTTCAGTCGATCTGACATAATGGCTATTAAAATAATTGCTCACATGATCAACCTGAACTTCTTCATTCCCACATGTTCTTTCATAGCCTAATACTCTATCTGCACTATCATAGCATTTAATTATGTATTTATGGAGCTGTTTAAGACTTTTAATGCTAGTACAAACTTCAACATTCACATGGCAATGAAATTTAGCAATAAATATATATTTTATGGTGCAACATAACGATTGTCAACTGATTGTCCTCAAACATTAACAGTAACACCATGCTGTCTGTACAGTGGATATACGTTAACTGAATGTTGTGTGATTCCACAGAAATATTTATCGAAGTTTTCTGAGCGTTTGCCATTACTCATACGCACAGAATTTTAATTAAGTGCACCACATGTCCATGCATCATATGTTTTACAACATATTCATATATTTTACAGTGTGTTTGAATACTTGGAATTTCTGCACATGTGACTTTATTAGTATTACAAATGTCTACTATTTTATCGATTTCACATAAAATGATTAAAATATGTGCTTGTGGGAACACTCTTTTTTGAAATTCACTTGTGTTAATGATTGCCTGAACTTTACCAAAGTGTGTTTCATTACTACCACATTAATTAATTCTTTTAATTTAGCCTTGAATACTTGTACAATAATTTGTGAACGGAAATTAGCGCATTTATGTGGATCAATATTGTCAATAATCTCTGAGCAATTAGGGTTCTTAGTCATAGTAACAAATAATGAAGGAGTCACAAAATTTTGAACAATGGGCATTGCATCCAAATAAATTTGATACTTATTTCTTGGAGAATCATTAAATGAAGAAAGCCAGGATAGCTCCTTTGAAAGGGCATGGCACAGTTCCTTCCTCATCCTTTCCTAACCTGATGGGACTGATGACCTTGCTGTTTTGTTCCCTCCCTCAAATCAACCAACCAGACAAATGAAGAAAGCAAAATAACTATTCTTCCAATATTTATGGTGTCATTTGTGTTTAGTTGTAAGTGACCGCAAAAGTTATTATAAATTTCTGATCTTAGAACAGACTGTTCTTGCCTTATGAAAAGGAGCCTTGCACCTTTGATACATACATACCAATGACAATCTACTGTAAAAATAACTAAGTAAAAGGCTAAAATAATCACTAATTCAAAGGCAATAGCTTGCATATTGCAACAAAGTAACTTTACTTCTATGCTGTCTCCCAGTGGACATATCCAGTGTATTATGGAAGAGA
The DNA here is from genome assembly GCF_023898315.1 of Schistocerca nitens. Lineage (NCBI taxonomy): Eukaryota > Metazoa > Arthropoda > Insecta > Orthoptera > Acrididae > Schistocerca > Schistocerca nitens. The sequence goes on from NC_064621.1 coordinate 487,290,436, forward strand.
TTAGTATGCCACCCATTATCTCCATTAGAAAATAATAATGGATATGCTGGTGCAGCCAGTGAGAAATCCGAATCCAATATGTTTTTGACTGTAGCAGTGTTTCTGTTTCGAATGACGGGCCACCATCTGGTAAAAGTAGTGGGCAGATCAGTTTGAATCACATCATAGTAAATGTTTATTAAACGTAATATACACATGAATTTCTCTATTTTCATTTTCTGCTTTTGCACAGGAATCTTTCATTGCAGTGAAAGAATGCACGGAAGGATTAGAGTATTTGAATTCAACAGCAATTTCATGCATTATATTTTTATCAGTATTGCATGAGTGATCAGATTGTTCATTCAGCTATAACAGATAACAGTGTCGATATCATGAAAATATAATATCACATGACATAGTAAATGAGGATACAAAGAAGTCATTGGATCTACCTATGATAAAAAAATGTTGTGCAACTTAAAGTGATACACACCATATAAAAGTATGTCTGAAAATTTGGTTTCAGAACTGATCATAGCAAATGCTGTATTGTAGTTATGAATATTTTTAAAATAATTCTTTGAATTCTCTTGAATTGTTGGAACATTCGAAGTCTGTCATTGATAAAGTGCATTGAGAAATAAATTTTGTGTTAATGCTGGCGAATTAACATTCCCTTTATGAAAACACAGTGTGACTGCCATTGTATAACATAAAATAACCTCTGATGCAAAATGTTTTCAATAAAAAATCTGCACTGTAAATGCATAAAACTGCAACTGTAACTGTCAAAATATGTGGAATTACCGTCAGTCCACATGTAAATGTAACGTTGAATAAAACAGTTGCCTTATCATTAGAAATGTACATGTTCTATTATTTTCTCTACACAAAAAACTGTGCCTCTTTCACTCCAACTCGTTAGCATTTCCCTCTAGGCATAGCCTAAAACAAACATAGTTTCTGTATAATAAAGGAAGTTGGAAGCTGTACTTATTCAAAATGAAGAAATTAAAAATTAGGAAAATACTTCAAATATTCTGGTAACAGTGGCAAGTTACATTTACAGAAAAGTAATCGAAATAACGAAGCCAATATACAACATTATTTACAGTTTCCATTGCTATAGTATTTTGATATCTACTGCTGACAACACCATTCACCTAATGGTTGCCGCACTGTAGCTGCTTGGTAAGTGTGTGTCACTGAAAATGAGACACATAAACATGAATGTCCCTAGAATGCAATTTCAAAAAACCTTGCTACTTTGTTGGGTCACTTCTACAATAGCACCTTATTGGTACCTAAGGCAGAACTTGGTGGCACTTCAGTTTTAGATTCTCACATACCAGAGATTTTTATTTGTGATAGACGAGGTATTATCAGAGTTACGAATATGAATGCATCTACTTCCTTTTACCACTCTTGACAGCTAGGTACACAAAAGATTTTTTTCTCTGTGACTATTTTAGGCAAAGTACCTTTTGAATTACATAAGTTTCATTGAACTCCTTGTGTAATTAACATTAAGAACCTTTTCTTCAATTTACATACTCATATACTAGTAATATAATTTGCGCCTAGTAATCATTTAAGTGTTCGTCACTGGCAGCTAGCAGTTACCACTACAGTGTAATGGCATGTGATCTGCATTTTATGCATTGACACACAAGTTTAAGTGCCAGAAACATGGCAACAATAGTATTTGCAGCAGCATTACTGACACCTGCTGTTTGAGCAGGAGGTAAGAATGAAACTGTGGCTTGTAGTGATATCACTGTTATTGACAGTGTGAGTGTTTGATCACCAATTGCTGAATGTACAGAAGACAACAAGTGTCCTTGGATTCATTGCTCTGTTTCATGTCATCAGAGGTGAGTACACAGGCACTATGCATATTCAGATGTTTATCAGATGTCTGATTGTATACATCATGTAGCACCTTCACTCAGATGACCATTCCACATAACAGTTTACCAGTTGAAACTTAATTGAAAGAGCTCCATGTTAGTCATTTGCATTAAAAAACACAGTGTTTCCCTTTCTATTTCTTTACAAATTCTTTGTTTAAGATTTGCATCCTTAATTCTTGTCCCGAGCTCAATGTCATGATACTTACAAGTAAAACAAAATAAATATGAACTTCAGTACTGAGGACAGCATTGTTTTATCCTCACATGTGATGAATCATCACATGCGTAAGCAATAGTTGGATATGACAAGCAATCCAAAATAACAAATCCAGCATGATTTGAAAGACAATGACAATTCAAGGTTAGGATAAAACACCCACTGAATTATTCATAGTTTGTATTACATTGAAAACTTATTGCACAAGTTCTAATAAAAATTAATTGCTTATTTTACACTAATTGAAAAACTACAAGACATACTTCTTCTCTCATAACACCATGTTAAAATATTACTTTCACGTTTATGTTTGACTTAAGACTAATACAACTGGTATCTTGTTCTCTTTACATGGACTGTATGGACAAGTAGAATCTTGTGAATTTTAGTTCCACAGTCCAATCGGTGTTTATATGTTATATTACCTATACTATACATAAGCTTCATATTTTACATCTGATGTTAGAATTATTATTTACTAGCATTTAAATAAAACATGAGTAAATCATCTGTTCACTTGAAATGAACAGTCTATTTCGTGGTCAAATGTTCATAATTCTAAACACATCAAGTAAACTGGGAGGCTCTCCAAGCAGTTATGAATTATTTAATTCTGCTTAACTAAGTTCCTAATGTACCAGTAGGTCCTTAGCTATATGCAATAAAAAGACATCATGTACTATGTATATAACATTTCCTGTATATATTTATTTATATCTCTCTGATGGTGTACTTCTTTAATCTCATTGGATTCCAGATACACAATGAGATGGGATTCCTCTTGTGGTATTCTCATAATTTTATATGGACCACTGCATAACAACTATCATTTCTTGTTCTTTTTTGCCTAAGTGAGGGCTTGGAGTGTGTTCTCAATGGAAGTTCTGAATTAGCCCTAGTTTTTTGTCGTAAGTTGAGTTCCTTAATTGCACAGAGGATGTGAGAGAAATGAGGAACTGGTTTATTCTTTCTTCTTTTGCATTTCACTTCCTGGTGTTTGTGGCAGAAGGTTTACCCAGTCATTGTCCTCTTTGGCTTCGAGTATCAACTCAGTAAGTGTGCAGCATGTGGATGCATGGAGCAAACATTTAACTATATGCTGAAATGGGATTACGACCCCAACCTGTTGAGTCTGTTGGTGGGGAATGTATGCCCATAAAAAAACCTAGCTTTGGTATTGGATTCAGCATAAAATTTCAAGATCAAAATATGCCTGACTTGTTGCTCTTGTAGGAAAGTTTCCCCTGCCTTGGAGGTAAAATTTGGGATGTTATCAGAACGTATGTCCTCTGGTTTCCCAAATCTAGGAAAGTAATCTTCCCTGATCCTTTTGATTACAGAGGTTGTTGTAGCAGATTCAGTAACATAAAGTCTGAGATATTCAGAAAACAAATCATGTACGGCCACAAGCTATTTAACACCTCCATGAGCCTGGGGTAAAAGTCCTGCAACGTCTGGAGGTCAAAATCGGCTGTATTTCGTTAGGTACATTCATTGGTTTGATCTTCTGACAAACAACGCAGGTGCATAGTAATTGGTGCACCCAAGCATGCAAATTTGGATCATACAGTGCAGTGGGATCTTTCTCTTACATTTTGCTACTGTGAAATGCAACCATGTCAGTTGTATGTACCATATAAGGTGGTCCTGACACAAAGTAGGAATCTCACTACTATCAAATTCAGGTTTCAACCATCTTCCTGTGCATAGTATTATGAGATCTCACTACTTTCAATGAGCGCTTCAAACTCTGGCACTTTGTTGCCATTGCTTCAGCAGTTTACTATTAGGATTTAAATAATTTTACCTGTGAGAGGCATTTCTTTCGATCTTAACCGATAATTTCAGGTTTTCTACAGCTATCGTTATCTGGACTGGATGGAGAGTCTAAAAAACCCTTGTGTGCACTCCACACACAGTCAGATACCTGAGTATCTGATGTGTAGTGCGCACCTGACCCATTTAGGAGGACCCTTTAGTTCTCAAGCCTATGGCGCAGGTCCAGGAAGTCGCAGCCTAGCTCGCCACAGAACGTTCCAAGTCTTAGGTTCAGTCTTTCCACTCAACTAGAACCAAAAGTACATGATCAATCCTGTTGTGTTGTGCTCAAGTTTTCTCCAGTAAACCTTGGATAATTAATGAGTATCAGTATCATATGGAGGTGGTTCCCCATAAAACATATTGCCATGCATCGTATTCCGCCCTTTGGCCTAGAAGGGAGACTGTAAAGGGTGATTCAGAACTTGTTGCGATGGGATATCGTAAAGACATCCTGTCACATTACCATAGAAGGCATACTGAAGCCTGCAGGGAACATGCTCCTCAGTAGCCTGTTGTTAGCCAAACTGAAGCCTGTAGGGGCATGTGCCTCATCTTTGATGCAAGATCGATCAAGAAAATTATAGTTCCAGTAAGGAACCAGACGTGACATACAAGAGGAGCAAATTAAAAAATTATATGGAGGACAATATCTCTCTACAAAGAATCTTCAATTTCCTATTGGCAGGTGAGCTAACAGAGAACTCGTGCAAGTACACTACCTTTATTTTTGGTAGGAGACCAATTCAAAGTTATTGCCCTTTGGGGTGAATGTGAGCTCTAGGGTCTTCACAATGGCCCTAAACACTCTCCTTGGCCCAAGATTGTTAGACAGGGTCGCAGTACACACATATTTCCTGCTAATCGCACTGCAACTTAGTAAGAATATATTAAGCTGCTAGAACAAGTGCTAAGGAAATTCTAGGGTTGTTAAGTCTCACCGGCAAATTTGACAAATCGAAACTAGCAAACGATATGGTTCAGTTTCTGGGACGCATCATCTCGCTGACAGAAATTGTGCCAGATCCCAAAAAAATCAAAGCAATTGATAATTTTCATCCTCCTTCCACAAAAAAACAGCTGAAGGGTTTTCTATGACTTAGGAGTTTCGTTCCTAACCTAATATTGAGCAGTACTAAACTGCTAACTCTGTTGTGTAAGAATATTAGTTGATACTGCTCAGAAAAGTGTCAGGAAGACGTTAACAAAATAAAACGAGCTTTATTCTCTTCAGAAATTTTGCACCACCCTGACATGCGAAAGGATTTCAGCACTGGCTCTAACACACATCTTGCTCTGGATTGGGAGTCTGTCTGTTTCAGGTAATAGACAGAGATGGAGAAGCTCAAGTAAAAATAATTAGTTAAGCTAATGAGGTTCTCACACAATTGAAAGATTGTACTCTGTGTGGTTTTGTCTTTGAAAAACATCAATTTCTACCTGCATGACTGGCATATCCCAGCACTTGCCTGGTGGTCACTCTTTTTGTAAGAGTATGACTATGAGATCACTAACATCCAAGGCAAAGATAATGTGATCACATAGGCTGTGTCCGGACTTCTGCAAGGCTTACCTGAGCACTCGGATTTGGTTGAGCAGATTCCTGATTTTAAATTATTGTTAATGAAAGATCCTTTACATCGACATTATTATCTGGAAATATGCAGGTATATGAGAATTTTGCAAGACGCCGATACGAGATAGTTCAAACTAAACAACATATAGCACAAGCCATCAACACAAAATGACACAATATTACAAGATACATGACAATATTCTCTTCCAACGACAAAAAACCGATTCAGAAATTGATAGTAGTGAGATTTTTGGGGAAAATTTAAGTGTATATGGAAAGGATAGGCAAATGGGAAATGGTGGTGGTATGTTTGTCACAGTAGACAAGTAAATCAAATCCATCGATATACAAACTGAAGTTGCATGTGAGATAGTTGGGCAAGACAAAGTACCAGGGATGGGCATAATATGATCATTGGATCCTTATATTGCCTACCAGACTCGTCTCTTGATGAATTGATAAACTCTACAGAAAACCTCAGTTCACTTGTATGTAAGTTCCCCAATCATACTTATGTCATTGGTGGAGACTTTAATCATCCAACAATTAATTGGGAAAATTACAGTTCTTTTAGATGTGGGTGTGAGAAGATATCATGTGAAATGTTACAATACACCTTCTCTGAAAACTAACTAGAACAGATAATTAGGAATTCCCAGTTATGGCGGAAGTGTATTGGATCCGATGGCAACAAATAGACCTTACCTCTTTGTGGATGTCCACATTTTTACTGGTATCAGTGACCATGATACAATTGGGGCAACATCGATTACCATTACACAAAGAACAGCTAAGCAAGCAGAAATGTATCTATGTTCAGTAAATTAAATGAAAAATCAGTAATGTCATATCTTCATGAGGAATTTGAAACTTTCAGGACAGGGCAGGAGCATGTAGAGAAACTCTGGCTCAAGTTTAAAGGTTCTCCAAGGTAGTGTTATAGGCCCTTTGCTGTTCCTTGTCTATATAAACGATTTGGGAGACAATCTGAGCAGCCGTCTTTGGTTGTTTGCAGATGACGCTGTCGTTAATCGACAAATAAAGTCATCAGAAGATCAAAACAAACTGCAAAACGGTTTAGAAAAATATCTGAATGGTGCGAAAAGTGGCAGTTGACACTAAATAACGAAAAGTGTGAGGTCATCCACGCGAGTACTAAAAGAAACTTGCTAAATGTCGGTTGCACGACAAATCAGTCTAATCTAAAACCCGTAAATTCAGCTAAATACCTAGGTATTACAATTATGAACAACTTAAATTGGAAAGAACACATAGAAAATGTTGTGGGGAAGGCTAACCAAAGGCTGCGTTTTATTGGCAGGACACTAAGAAAATGTAACAGACCTACTAAGGAGACTGCCTACACTACACTTGTCCGTCCTCTTTTAGAATACTGCTGCCAGGTAGGATTGACGGAGTACATCGAAAAAGTCCAAAGAAAGGCAGCACGTTTGGTATTATCGCGAATTATGGGAAAGAGTGTCACAGAAATGATATGGGATTTGGGCTGGAAACCATCAAAAGAAAGGTGTTTTTCGTTGCGACAGAATCTTCTCACGAGATTACAATCACCAACTTTCTCTTCCGAATGCGAAAATATTTTGTTGAGACCGACCTACATAGGGCGGAAAGATCACCACGATAAAATAAGGGAAATCAGAGCTCGTAGGGAAAGATATAGGTGTTCATTCTTTCCGTGCACTATACAAGATTGGAATAATAGAGAATTGTGAAGGTGGTTCGATGAACCCTCTGCGAGGCAGTTAAATGTGATTTGCAGAGTATCCATGTAGATGTAGATGTAAGATGCATTGGATAGATTGTACGTAGTAGAACAGTTCATAGTGGGCAGGAACCTCCGTGGGATAGAGTCACTGTAAAGACACTTCTAAAGAAACAGATATTACTGCATAATAGGCGTAAAACAAGGCGTAGGGCTATAGATGGAGATGCACTGAATGAGAGTGTTGTGCTGTCAAGAGGGCACTGCATGATGTCTCCAATGACTACAGTAGATGGCATCAAAGTTAGTGACCAGCTCCTTGCTAATGAGACAGGAAACGAAATTGAGAGTAGTAAAGCAAAAACTGAAATGCTTAACTTCACTTTGAAATGTTCCTTTATAAAGGAAAATTACCCCAATTTAATCCTTGAGTACCACTGAAGAGATGAATGAAATAAGTATTAATGTCAGTTGTGCTGAGAGCTGAAATCATTAAAACTGAATAAAGCTCTGGGCCTGCTGGTATCCTTGTCAGATTCCATACTAAATTTTGCGGCTGAGTTAGTCTCTCTTCTAACTGTAATCTGTCTCAGATCCCTAGAACAGGACACCATGCTCAGTTCTTGGAAAAAGACACGGATCACGCCCATCTACACGAAGGGTAGTAGAAGAGAGCCAAAGCACTACCATCCAGCATCCTCTACATCGATTTGTTGTAGAATCTTAGAACATATTCTGAGCTCAAACATAATGAACTATCTGGAACAGAATGACCTCCTCAATGCCAACCAGCATGGATTTCGAAAACATCGATCATGTGAAACCCAAACACACTTTTCTGTGAAAGCTTTGGATCAAAGTAGTCAGGTAGATGGAGTATTTCTTGTATCCAAAAAACATTTGATCAATGTCCCACCTACGCTTATTGTCAAAACCACGATCATTTGGGGTATAAAGGGAAATTTGTGACTGGATTGAGAACTTTTTGGTAAGGAGGACATAGTATGGATGGAGAATCATCAATAGATGTAGAAGTAACTTCAGGAGTGCCCCAGGGAAGTGCGTTGCGACTCTTGCTGTTCATGTTGTATATTAATGACCCTGCAGACAATATTAACACTAACCTCAGACTCTCTACAGATGATGTTGTTATATATAATGAAGTACTCTCTGAAAGAAGCTGTCATATCTTGATAAGATATCTAAGTTTGCAAAGATCGGCAGCTTGCTTTAAATGTTCAGAAATATAAAACTGTGCACTTCATAAAAGGAAAAAAAAACTTAGTGTCCTATGACTTGTTGTTCAGACACATACCCAGATGTAACACTTTGCAGGGATATGAAATGGAATGCTGACATAGGTTCAGTTGTGCGCACAGCTAGTGGTAGACTTCGGTTTATTGGTAGAATACTGGCGAAGTGTAATCAGTCTACAAACGAGATTCTTACAAATCACTCGTGCGACTGGTTCTAGAATATTTCTCAAGTGGATAGGGACCGTACCAGATAGGACTAACAGGGAATATTAAACGGTACAGAGAAGGGCAGCTCGAATGGTAACAGGTCTGTTCAATCTGTGGGAGAGTGTTACAGAAATAATGAAGGAACTGAACGAGAAGACTCTCGAAGATAAACTACCCCGGCAAAGGCTCCTAACAAAGTTTCAATAACTGGCTTTAAGTGATGACTCTAGGTCTATGTTACAATTCCCTATGTATTGCTCACATAGGGATCGTGAGGATAAGATTAGAATAATTATTGGACGCACAGAGACATTCAAACAATCACTTTTCCCACACTCCGTACGTGAATGGAATGAGAAGAAACCCTAATAACTGGTATAGTGGGATGTACCCTTTGCCATACAACGCAGGGTTGTTTGCAGAGTATAGATGTAGATGTAAATGTAAAAATAAGTTCGCTGACTCGAGTTTCTATTCCTCTGACAAACATTCAAATTCCGCAGCTTTCTTGTAGATGTGAGCAGAATCACTCATCGCATATTCATGATTTGACAAAACAGTTGTGGTACTAGTACGGACATGGTGATTATGTGCTCACATCACCGAAGATCGTATGATTTTCACTTGAGCCCCCTAACAGAATCTACCGCGATGTGCCTTAGTATTAATAAAATTTAAAACAACCTCTCTGCCTTTGGCTTCCAAATGGCAATGGCCCCTCGGAAGGCCGATTTTCGCACTCCTTCTCGCAGTAACTCCGCGTCCAATAAGCAATTGACACATAACCCTTTTACCCCGAGCAGCGTTCAACTAATGGCTCAGTTCGAAAATTTTGCATTAATCTGTGCTTGCTTACGCAACCTCTGGCTTCTGGCAGCAATAGCACCAGATACTAAACCATTATGCACTGGTAGATTGCCGGCCGGGGTGGCCGAGCGGTTCTAGGCGCTACAGTCTGTAGCCGCGCGACCGCTACGGTCGCAGGTTCGAATCCTGCCTCAGGCATGGATGTGTGTGATGTCCTTAGGTTAGTTAGGTTTAAGTAGTTTTAAGTTCTAGGGGACTGATGACCTCAGAAATTAAGTCCCATAGTGCTCAGAGCCATTTGACCATTTTACTGGTAGATTGGGCACTTTCATAGTTTCTGTAATCCTTTGAAAGAAATTGACAGCAATAATATTCATGCTATTACCTGTGTCAATTATACTTGTGTTCGGAATTTCTCCAGCAATGGCTTTCTTCTGCAGGTTTTCTAAACAACTCTGAGTCATGACTGAGTTCATCCCTAATATCTATGTCGTCGTTGTACCCCTCTATATAAAGCTGCCCAGTGGAAATGGTGGTTCCTTTTGCATCCTGCCACTGTCATCAAGGAGCGCGATGAAGTCGTATCTAGTTTGACGCTTCGTTGTTGAGGGACCTGTCGTCACCACAAAAATTCGGACACATGAGTCACTGGTGAAGGCTAATTCGGTAGAGATCCCGTATTGGTAGGGTTGCCATCCGTCCCGATATATCGGGACCATCACCGTTATGGACCTTCTGGTCCAGACATCCCGACAAGGCCTAATTTTGTCCCGATTTTGCAAAATGCTGTTACGAGCTTTGCTCAAGTATTGAAGTGACGCCATCTGTTAGCGCAATATGTAAATGCAGCTTCACTTAGTTTTATTTATGTCAACAAGTTTATGTTGACCATGTCGTCTCAAAGACGGCGTTGCTTGTTGTGTATCCTGCATCGACGATGCAGGCACCTTCTAGACTGGAACTCTTTAAGCAGCAGAACGCGGAAGAATCGGGCAGTTTCCGTTTAAATAGCCGTCCGATAAATGATTCTCTCTAAAAGTAATGCAAACAACGATGCAAGTTAGTGATGTTTGAAGAGTTTACTAAAGGTATGTGAGGCATGAAGTGTATAGTGCCATGTACTTCGATGATTAAAGTAATATTGTCGACTGTTTACTGTTTATTAACTTATCATAGCTTAAGAAAACGCCTAAAGATGGAAAGAGAAAGTGCCACTTTTCGGACGATGACACAAAAGAGTGGTCTGTGTCAAAGGACATACGGATCAGGAAGCGTTGTGTGAGATTTGTAGCTGTTTCAGCTCACGGAGGTAAGACAGATGTGAAGCTTCACATTTCTACAAAGAATCATACAAATACATTCGTGGTAACATGATATCAAAGGCTATTTCTGCATTCATGGTTAAGGAAGATACCCAGGAAGAATTGTTTGTTGCTGCTGCAGAACAGCTTATAAAGTTGCCAAGCGTCATCATTCGTTCGGTTCTCTTGGGTGTACCGTAAAACTGAATGCCGCGAGGTATCTGTTGTGGCGTAGTAAGACAACCACGCCACTTGGAAGTAGCCGAAAGGCACGCGTTAACTCACGCAGGCTAGTAGATAGGTCTGAAACAGGATACGTAATGAATGCTATAAAGAAAAGTACGTAGCTCCTGGAATACTTAACTTTAATCCATCCTTGTGGTACATCGCTCTTGATGTTACAAGTGAGACTCTTTAGATACAAGCTATGTAATGCTAATGGCGCCTTGCTAGGTCGTAGCCATTGACTTAGCTGACGGCTATTCTATCTGCTCTGCAAATGAGCGAGGCTTCGTCAGTGTACATCGCTAGCTAAGTCGTCCGTACAACTGGGGCGAGTGCTAGTCCGTCTCTCGAGACCTGCCGTATGGTGGCGCTCGGTCTGCGATCACTGACAGTGGCGACACGCGGGTCCGACATGTACTAATGGACCGCGGCCGATTTAAAGCTACCACTTAGCAAGTGTGGTGTCTGGCGGTGACACCACAGTATCCTGACTCCAAACTCACCGCAAAGCAATTTACAGCCAGGACTAAAGCTACAGCGATTATTAATAATATTCTCACACCACACTCCGTGTCCGAATGCATAAAACAATTGCAATAAGTTTCATTTTACGGCTTAGGCAGTGGCACATCAAACCAGAAGTCTGAAAAGATGTTTCCTTTAGTTTTTTGTTACCTTACTGAAACAGACGGAATCCAACAGCAGCTGTTGAAGTTTCATTCGCTGAATAACGAAACATCGGAGACAATAGTAAAGTTTTGTCTAGACACTTTAAGACCACTGCAAATTCCATTAGATACATTAATGGCTTTTTGTGGAGACAATACCAATAGTAAATTCGAATGGTTTCATCGACGCAGTCAGCAGAGCGTGTTTTATCAAATTAAAGAAGAACTAGGAAAAATGTTGAAGGAACTGGACGTGTTTCCCATATTCTCCACAATATTATATTAAGCCCTGCTGGAGTCTTTAACTGTCGACACTGAAATAATTGTCATGTAAATATTTAATTATTTTACTGTGTACACGGTAAGGCAGAGTAAGTTGAAAGAGTTCTGCTTATACGTTGATGTTAATTCTCATTCAAAAACAAGATGGCGGTCGTTAATGGGCGCAGTTGAGGTAATTCCCAAGGTTTGGATTCCATTAACACAAGTTTTTGACGCCGAAAGCAGGCCACCTAAAATAACTTCAGATTTTTTTTTCAGTAGTTCGATCAGTGAAGTATAGTTCATGTTTCTACAGTCAAATTTGGCTCTGTTTGAAAAAATATATAAAAAGTGTGGACAGGAATAAAGTTCCAATATTTAAATAAGAAGTATATTAATCGACACTCAAAGGTGGTCGAATGAAAAGAAGACTGCCAGTTTTATTGACATGTAAACCAAGATGAATTTGAACAAATTAAAGAATGAGAATCCTAAGCAAGAAATTATTAATTTGATTTCGAAATCTGAGGAAGAGACAAGGGCTTTCTATACCACAGCATTTGATTACTTAGAGAAATGGGCTATTTCTTTCAATAAATATCAAGTATTTGATTGGATGACGCTATCTGAAACCCCAGATTGGGTGATGACTGAAAAGGCTATTATATACCTCAGTAAAAATTGTGTGAATATTTCAGGCGATAATTGTTTTTAAGAATATATGTATCTGAGCAGCTTTTTAGAAACTGAGCGTGATTCTGAAGAACGAAGTTTAAACACTCCATGGAAAAAAAGTAGATTTACATAAAAAAGGAAACCGAAAATCTTGAACGCAAATGCCTACTACTAAAATTATGCGAATATTTGTTTTCTATTCCCACTCACAAGGCCACTGTGGAAATAGTATTTTCGTTGGTGTCGGTCCAATCGACTGATGAAAGAAATAGCCTGCTGCCAGGGACTGTGGAATCAATCTTCCACTGCCCGTTTAACTACAACCTGACTTGCATGGAGTTTTATAATCACGTAAAAGGGAAAAAAGACTTGCTGAAACAAATGAAATCTTCCATAAATTGTGGTGTACTAACTACTTCTGCCGCAACAAGTTCCATGTAATTGCGTTCGAAATAAAAAGTAATTATATTAAATAACTTTTTTACTTCACTATTTCAGAGTGTCACGATGGGGTCCCAGTTAGATATGGCAACCCAACGTATTGGTCGTGCGCCTTTTGACAAGATTAGGGTTTTGAACCGGTGGTCAATTCCATGAAGGTTCTGTATTGGTCGCCTGCCTGTTACCACGGTTAGAATTTCGAGACAGCGGCAGATTCCTGGTATTTGGGTGCCACTAGTTGGTGACATCTGAATGCCATTGCTTATTTTCGGGGCCATGGGGATTTGTCTTATACCATGAGATAAACCTGCTGTTGGTAGTCCTCGGCTGCCTGTAAAAATGAGCCGATATCTGCGTGTTCACGTTATCGCTTTGATTTGATAGTCCGTTGCCACAACATCTGTTTCTACGCCTACGATTGTCGGTGTGCGCTTTGGCATTTAGAGACTGTGTGCCGCCGTTGGCGTTAACACATTTAAAATCTTCCTGAATCGAGTCAGTCGAATCCACGACCAACATGAAATACTCCAGCTTATGGTCTGGTATCGTAATCAATTTCTCGCGAATGTTGATTGGCAATTTAGCTTTTAAAATCCTTAACACATATTAATAGGTGACAGCATCGTCCCAGTAGTGAGTTTTACTGATGCATCGCTCGAAGTATTTCCTCAAACTATCCTGCTTTGGATTGTAGACTTATGGGTCAAAACGTTCTTTCCAAAGATGGTCCTTTTCGCATCCTGACCAATACTTGGCCAGGCAGGCCTTCTCAAATTCATCATATGTTGAAACTTCCTGGCAGATTAAAACTGTGTGCCGGACCGAGACTCGAACTCGAGTGCGAGTCTCGGTCCAGCACACAGTTTTAATCTGCCAGGAAGTTTCAGTTCGCGCACACTCCGCTGCAGAGTGAAAATCCCATCCTGGAAACATCCCCCAGGCTCTGGCTAAGTCATGTCTTCGCAATATCCTTTCTTCCAGGAGTGCTAGTTCTGCAAGGTTCGCAGGAGAGCTTATGTGAAGTTTGGAAAGTAGGAGACGAGGTACTGGCGGAAGTAAAACTTTGAGGACATGGCGTGAGTCGTGCTTAGGTAGCTCAGATGGCGCTGGCACGATAGCTCAGTGTGCTCCCTGTAACAACAAAACTGAGTCAAGGAATCAACTTGAACGGATGTCTTGTGACGTCCGCCCAGACAAAACGCAACGAACTACACTACTGGCCATTAAAATTGCTACACCAAGAAGAAATGCAGATGATAAACTGGTATTCATTGCACAAATATATTATACTAGAACTGACATGTGATTACATTTTCACGCAATTTAGGTGCATAGATCCTGAGAAATCAGTACACAGAACAACCACCTCTGGCCGTAATAACGGCCTTGATACGCCTGGGCATTGAGTCAAACAGAGCTTGGATGGCGTGTACAGGTACAGCTGCCCATGCAGCTTCAACACGATACCACACTTCATCAAGAGTAGTGACTGGCGTATTGTGACGAGCCAGTTGCTCGGCCAGCACCGGCCAGACGTTTTCAATTGGTGAGAGATCTGGAGAATCTGCTGGCCAGGGCAGCAGTCGAACATTTTCTGTACCCAGAAAGGCCCGTACAGGACCTGCAACATGCGGTCGTGCATTATCCTGCTGAAATGTAGGGTTTCGCAGGGATCGAATGAAGGGTGGAGCCACTGGTCGTAACACATCTGAAATGTTACGTCCACTGTTCAAAGTGCCGTCAATGCGAACAAGAGGTGACCGAGACTTGTAACCACTGGTACCCCATACCATCATGCCGGATGATACGCCAGTATGGCGATGACGAGTACACGCTTCCAATGTGCGTTCACCACAATGTCACCAAACATGGATGCGACCGTCATGATGCTGTAAACAGAACCCGGATTCATCCGGAAAAATGACGTTTTGCCATTCGTGCACCCAGGTTCGTCATTGAGTACACCATCGCGGGCGCTCCTGTCTGTGATGCCGTGTCAAGGGCAACCGCAGCCATGGTCTCCGAGCTGATAGTCCACGCTGCTGGAAACGTCGTCGAACTGTTCGTGCAGATGGTTGTTGCCTTGCAAACGTCCCTATCTGTTGACTCAGGGATGGAGACGTGGCTGCACGATCCGTTACAGCCATGCAGATAAGATGCCTGTCATCTCGACCACTAGTGATACGAGGCCGTTGGGATCTAGAACGGCGTTCCGTATTACCCTCCTGAACCCACCGATTTCATATTCTGCTAACAGTCATTGGATCACGACCAGTGCGAGCAGCAATGTCGCGATACGATAAACCGCAATCGCGATAGGCTACAATCCGATCTTTATCCACGTCGGAAACATGCTGGTAAGCATTTCTCCTCCTTACACGAGGCATCACAACAACGTTTCACCAGGCAACGCCGGTCAACTGCTGTTTGTGTATGAGAAATCGGTTGGAAACTTTCCTCATGTCAGCACGTTGTAGATGTCGCCACCGGCGCCAACCTTGTGTGAATGCTCTGAAAAGCTAATCATTAGCATATCACAGCATCTTCTTTCTGTCGGTTAAATTTCGCGTCTGTAGCATGTCATCTTCGTGGTGTAGCAATTTTAATGGCCAGTAGTGTACATCGAATAAAAAAAAAAAATAGAAAAGACGGTAGAGCACTTGCCCGCGAAAGGCAAAGGTCCCGAGTTCGAGTCTCGGTCCGGCACACAGTTTTAATCTGCCAGGAAGTTTCATATCAGCGCACACTCCGCTGTAGAGTGAAAATCTCATTCTGGAATCATCATATGTAGTCCAGTTCTCAGCAGCACACAGCGTTTCCGTGCACTGAATAAATGCCACAACAAATTGAATTTTCTGCCTTTCGTTCCAAAATCTGGGCAGGACACTTGTAAAAGTTTTTATAAAGACAACTGGCTGTGAAGACTTCTTTTCGTGTAAAAACACTTGAAACTGGCGGTGCTTCAGTAAGCTTTCTTCTAATAGTATCGCTGTCAAAGTGCGTGCTGTCCCAACCGATTCAGTAAAATAGTGTTTGGACTAGCTTGTGCTACCTTATCACGGTAAGTTCGGTTGCAAGGATCAGTCGCCTAAAGCAAGTTGGCGGCATGTATACAAGTTGTAGAAAATTGCTACGTAAACTACGAGTTTTTATCGTCAGTGAAGTGTCGCTCGTGTGGTGAAAAAGTGAAAACCGGTGTTAGAACGTGTCCAGTAAAACATATATGGTATCATTCAAGCTGCTTCGCGAAAGTAAATCGCAATAATGTATTTTCGTGTGACTGTAATCATCCGTGTAACGGCCGAGAAGTTGTCACAGAGATGTGTAACTCTGAACTCGAACTAAGTGTGAAAACTGAGGTACTCAAAGACTTAAAAGCAGCTTGAAAGTACATTAAATTATTAGAAAACATGATTCAGCTTCTTACTGAACCCGCTGAAATACGCCAAAAACATAGGCCTAAATATTTTCTCTGATAGCCATGGACGCGGTCTTGGCGGAAATTCTCAATAATCATCATGACTTAAAAGCCTACAGTTGCGTAAAACCAGGCGCTCCAATGCAGGAAATTATAAAGGACGTCAAAAAAAGGAAGACAACAAAAAATCACAAATCGTTGTATTTTATTAATTGGAGGTGCCAATGATGTGTACAGGAATGAGTTACTCAATGCTGTGCACAACTTAGGGAAATTTGTGGACGGTACTAAGAAGCAGAACGTGATTGTCACTAGCATTCCTTGTAGACATGACCTTATCCCCATTTCGTGTGTAAACGCTAAAAGTAGGGAAGCCAACTCACAATTTCAGGAAATATGCAAAATGTATCCAAATAGTAACTTTCTTTGTACAGATTTTCTTAAGAGAGACTGCTTCACGAAACATGGGATGCATCTGAACAAAAAGGGCAAGAAACTTTTGTGTGGGAAAATCAGTGAAATGTTAGAGAGACTGAACAAACATAGTGACAGCATGTCATTACCATTAGCTCCAACAGTTTTAAAGCAAGCACCAGCAGAAGTATTTCCGCAAAATGCTAAAAGCATCAGAAACAATCACAGCAACAACAAAAACAAAAGCAACAACAGCAGCTACATCAACAGCAGAGCCACCACTGCTACCAGCAATGGCAACTGAATCAATGCTAGCTGGACCAACTCCGCCAAAAGTAGTAAAAACATCAAGAACAGTTACACTAACAACAACAAATGCAGTAACAGCTCCATCAACTGCAGAGCCAGCCCTAGTACCAGCAGGAAAATCAACAGCAAAAGCAACAGAACCATCATTAGCAACAGCAGAACCATCCACAATAGCAGCAGAATCAACTCCAACATTAGTAGAACCAGTACTGTCAACTAAAAAACCTTCAGACAGCAGGTGGAAGCCAGTGCCTCCATCCCATCTAAATGATTTTTCAGTGGAATCCAGAAAGAGGAGGAAGCCCACAAGAGAAACAGAGATATGACCTTATTTAAGTCGGTAAAGCAGAGAAATCTACAAAAAGGTATTTACAACTTTAAAATAATCCACCAGAATGTACAGGGCTTGAGCAAGAAATATGAACAATTAGACGTGTTTGTAAATGAAACTATGCCTGATGTGCTTGGTATTAGTGAACACTGGCTATCTGATGCCAAATTAGAACTTTTTAAACCTCTAAACATGGTACTAGCTAATAAGTTTTGCAGATCTACTATCAGAGGTGGGGGTGTATCAATGTATGTAAAAAGCACATTTGATTTTAATTCTGTAAATGTAAGTAAATATTCATTAGAAGGAACAACTGAATTATGTGCAGCACGTATAAAGATACCAAATGATGAAATGTATGTTATATGTTTATATAGACCGCCAGGTGGAAACTTAGGAAGTTTTCTTAACAAAGTTTTGTGAATGATAGAGAATGTTTTTATATCACACCTGAAGAAGTTAGTAATTATAGGAGATTTCAACATAAATGTATTAGCAGATCAGTACACACTAGACTATTCAAGAATACTCTGCTTGAATATAATGTAAGATACCTGATAAACACTGCAACCAGGGAGACTGAAACATGCCAGTCTGCAATAGATAACATAACCAGGGAGACTGAAACATGCCAGTCTGCAATAGATAACATAATCACTGGTATTCGTCTTTACAATCTTACATCTTCTGTTATTATAGGTGCTTTGTCAGACCACCATGCAGTAGAACTAAGTGTGCACATAAAAAAGGTTCCTACACACAGTTGCTACAGATATATTAGGATGAATACAGACCCAAATTCTCAAGTGAACTATTCTACATTCTTAACCAAGCCTGCCATTAATGAAAAAGAGAATTCAGTCACATGCCGTAACCCAAAATTGGATATCAAGTTCAGTCACTGAGGCTAGAGAAAAACTAAGATGGTATGAGTATACTATGTTAAATGACTTGAGCAATAAAAAATTAAAAGAAGAGTTCAAAAAGTATCAGAAATACGATGTAGACTTCCTAATTTCGGAAAAACAGAAACATTTTGAAAGTGTCATTCAGAAGTCAAATAATATCTCCAAAACATCATGGTCACTAGTAAATAGAGAAATAGGTAAATCTGGGAAACATACAACTGAAAATCACTTGCTGATAAACGGCACAATAGAAACTGATCAGAATAAGATAGCAGATCTATTTAACAATTACTTTGCTTCTGTTGACTCCAGCATAAACAATCAGCTTAAAAATCATAAATACAAATTCAGAGGAACACCAGTGTCAGGAAGTATATTTTTGATGCCAACAAGTAAAGAAGAAATAATTAAAATAGTGAGTAGCTTAAAGAATTTCCATGCAGCAGGATATGATGGTCTTAGTCTGGACGCTCTTAAGAAATGTATACATAAAATTGCATCACCTTTATCAACTGTTATCAATTCTCATATGGAAGATGGTCTATTTCCAGATGAGTTGAAAATTGCCCGAGTTGTGCCTATTTTTAAAAAAGGAAACAGGAATTAGTAGAAAACTTTTGACCCATTTCTGTTCTTCCAATAATATCCAAAATCTTTGAGAAAGTAATATACATAAGAATCTGGATCTTCCTGGTATGCAAAAAAGTTATTTCTAAGGGGCAGTATGGGTTTGTCAAGTGGTCGTCCACCATTACAGCAGCATCCAACTTAATCGAAGGTGTCACTCAAGCAATAGATAATAAAGAACACGTATGTGGCATCTTTCTGGACTTACAAAAAGTATTTGACTGTGTTGATACGACCATATTGCTGGACAAACTGTGGAACTAGGGCATTCAAGGCACAGCCCATAATCTGATGAGGCCCTACTTGACAAATAGGAAGCAGTTTGTGTCTATTAGCACTACAGAGGGAGTATACCAATCAAACACCACTGACATAAATTTTGGTATTCCACAGGGGTCAATATTAGGACCACTTTTTTTCTTATTTATGTAAATGATATTCAGTCCATAACAAACCATGCAACAGCTTTCTTATATGCAGATGATACCACGTTAATATGCTGCAATCCAATCTGTTCACAGCTCGAAGTGGAATCCAGTACTGCAGCAGGATTAATTCTGCAGTATTTTAATGAAAACAAACTAAAATTAAACACAAATAAATCTGTTGTAACCTCCCCACACGAAATAATTAAATGAATTTAAATATGAATAATGAATGTGATTCTAATTTAGTGTAACCTCTCTACAGAAATTCATTCACATTTAACCTCCACACAAAATTTGTTTCCCATTTAATGTACCCACAAAATTCCTTTCTCATTTAATGTAAGCTCGAAACAGAAAAATTTCTAAACCCCGAAATAAAAAAATAATTTCAGTAACCTGGTAAATTTCAGGACGACAGCAGTGCTGCGTCATGGTCCTGTAAGATCATTCTGAACAAAAAAGCAAAAATTCTTACTTCAATAAAAACGGCGAATATATCTGCTCTTACTTAACATTTTTTCGGCACAGCTCCGTGCAATGCTGGCCTATACATTTGTGATTTGTGAAAGGAATGATCATGGATTAGATAAATTCTTTAAATTGAAATGGACGCTTTAAAAAAATTACTTTATATTACAAAAATTATTATTAGGGCATTTTTAAAAGATTTGGATGACAGTTCACATACATTACTAGATATGCACGACGCTGCTTCTTTACCTTATACAATAATACTCCGCCTCCAGATTCCCGACCAGAGCAGACTGCAGACAAGCGCAGACTGGCGACAAGCGCAGACTAGCGACTAGCAACAACTTACTGCTACAGCTACACAGTTCCTACTCAGTCAACACTGCTCTCTGGTCAGCAATTCTCTTATACCTTGCATATCGCAGGCAGCGCATACCTCTTACACTGTCTATATTGAATTTGATCTTGGGAGGCAAAAAACTCATGAAAACCATATCTTAATGGGTGACAAATACATTAAAAAACAATACTCGACCTAATTTCTTGGCCTGACACTAGATGCAGAGTTAAACTGGTCTGATCATGTGAATGATATTTGCAAAAAGCTATGTACTACCATATATGTCCTAAGAAAACTGACACCTTTTTGTAACATCACCACTCTGAGGCAAACATATTTTGCACTATTTGAATCCCAACTAAGTTATGGGATAGAGGTATGGGGATCCAGCAGTAAAGGTAATATGAAAAGTGTACTTATCTTACAAAAGAAGGCACTTAGAATTATGGGAAAGAAATGTGCCAGGAAGTCCTGCAGAAATTTGTTTAAAGAATTTAAAATACTAACTGTTCATACCCTGTATGTGCTGAAGATAATCATTATGGCAGTAAACAGTAACAAAACACTTAATAAAGAAATACACGATCACAACACTAGAGGTAGAGAGAGACCCCACATCATCTCTCATAGAACAACAATTTATGAGAAAAGCCCTCACTATGCAGGCAAAAAACTACTGAATTGCTTCCATCCTAATATCTCCAAATTGCCCATTACAAAACTAAAAATTAAATTAAAATTATGGCTCCTAAACAATCCTGTATATTCAATAGACGAGTTTCAAGATTTAGTACACTCATATGATGGAAGACCATCTATCTACAAATATATGTAATCTCAGATCTTAGACTGTGTCACAAACTGTAAATATTTGAATGTCAGATATGAATACTGTGTTACAAACTGTAGATTCCTTAATCTAAGGATGGCAATAACAATTTCTTTATGTATAGTCCATAATGTAACTCTGTTCTCTCAACTAAATTTAGAAAAAGTTGTGTAGATACAAGTGTCAGCCAGTAATATGTAACCCTAGTAAGTAAGGCTCTGATTTATCCAGAAGACTGGAACAAAAAAAACCTTTTTTGTAATCAGTTGATGTTGGATCAAAAAATAAATAAATAAATAAATGTCCTGAGTGCAGTTTGCAGTGGGCCCCTACCGTGCGGTGGTGCCTTTATTGATGTGACCTCTGGGTGCAGGATACTGACTAAAGCAGACACCCAATTATGCCACTCAGGAATGTTGTGATCTAGTGCACGCTTTATGTCTTCCAACTCACTCCGTGTTGCTTCATCTATAGTATATGATTTGGGTGATTCTTCAGCGCTATCTTGCAGTATAGCATCTTTCCACTTAGTATTTAATTTTTTATTAAATTATTTATCATTTTCCTTTAATCATTTTGCAAACTTGTGACAAATTCCTTGGTCTTGAGTGTCTAGGTGCTCTTGTAACACTTCTTTGGTTCAAGGACCATGGAGGTAAACTTGAAGCCGGTATCCGTCATCTTATGTAGATTCACAGCATTTATACTACCGTGGTTCACTGCGGTGATAAGCCCCTGTGACGTCACTCTTAGGTACCTTTGCACAGTTTCGACCCGTGATAAGGGCATGTGACGTCACTCTGAGGTGCCCGTGCCCAGTTTCAACCGTTGGGAATATCTACTGACTTTCGTGGTTGTATCCTAAGTAGCATCTGGCGCTTTGCTTGAGTGGAGACGTAGTGGTTCCATCAAATGCTAGCTTGCGTCGTTTATGGGTATACTAATCGAGCTGATGGTGATCTAAAGTTCTGTTTACTTTTATTGTAGCGGTTTTATTTCTGACACTTGACGTTAGATTTTCAGTCAGTCCCTGTGCAGTTCCGTTTCGTTGACATTTCAGTTATCATTCACTTCGTTGATATGCACAAAATATGCCTCGTTTCATTCCTCTTTGCAAACATGAACATTAAAAATGTTGTGCATACGAACTGAAAACTGGAAATGTGACAAAGAAGAAGTGGTACCAGCAAGCTTCATTTGCTACTGATGCAAATATAGTAGAAGCAGAATGAAATGGAATACGAAAGCATCCTTTTCACATCACATTCTCCTCTTTTTGGTTATTCGAAAAATATCAAAGAGGAACACGTTAGATTAAAGAGGTCAATTGTGTCGTATTACTAGAGGAAATGCGCACTCAAGAACAGAAAAAACGTTCGAAATTGCATTCCTGACACTATGTTATTCACATAAGCACTATAATTTTTAAGATTTAAAACGGCATTTGCGTACACACGAGACAAATAACGAACAAGAAACAATCGTAAACAGTAGTCTACTAATGCTTTGGACTACTTAAAATGGCGGCAGGCCCCGCCCACCCTGACTTCAAAAGAAGCCTTCTGCGTCAAGTTCCTTCTTTTTTCCTCCCTGATCATAGCCTGAGGTGTATCCAACATCACTGGCTAAATTTTTCACTACTACGCTCAACCCCTCGTAAGTTTTCTTAAAATCAGAGATTTCAGTTGAAATGTCTGATAAACCGTTATCTATTTGCATTCCTAATTCTTCATCCCCGCTCAGTACGTGTATTATTTACCTGATCAGAAATTTGCGTGGCCATTTCTTCAAGTGTCGTATTCATTTGCAAGGTAAACTGTTTGTCACATTCGTCCATTTGTGCGTGCTGCAAGTTCTTCAACTTACTCTGTAAGTGTGGCATTTACTTGAGCAGAAATTTGTATGCCTAATGCTTAACCACATGATTGGTCAGAGATGTCATCTTTATAAGCCAATTTGTAAACGAATTTACGCTTCCACTAGTTTCTCGAATTTCCTCAATAGGTAACGATTGTGCCTTTAATCAACATTCAGAAATAGCAGGATTCATTTCCTCTGTTGCCAGGTCGGGATTTGCTGCCGCAATCGTCTTCTCATTTATGGGATCAATTGGTACTGGCTTTCCACTTTAGGTCATACCATACAATGATCAATGTTATTTAAAACTAATTCGTCCTATGATATGGACAATAAATGCTACAAGCAGCAAAAATTATTTCAAGGTGCAGTTAAGTAAGATGGACGTTGCATTTTAAAACAGAAGAAAGGCGTCTGCATACCATCTTACATGCGCACTGCTTAAAAGTCGCCATCTTGGTCGCTATCTCTTA
Organism: Schistocerca nitens; assembly: GCF_023898315.1. NCBI lineage: Eukaryota > Metazoa > Arthropoda > Insecta > Orthoptera > Acrididae > Schistocerca > Schistocerca nitens. The sequence goes on from NC_064621.1 coordinate 487,313,911, forward strand.
CAACAATGCAATTTACAGATTGTTAATGTTTTTCGGATCGAAACTTGTAATTATTTAATTTGAGTTATTAATTAATCATTGAGTTGTTTGAAAAAAAAATCGTGACATGCGGAATACAAGCAAACAAACATTTTTCCTGTGATCTGTTGCTGTTTCCTTTTACAATAAAATAAAATGCCCTATTTCAATATTGTAATCTTATTTTCTTATACAGCCATTTCCTTTCATCGCTCTTTCTTCAGATAACACGGATTATTCCTCCAGCATTGTACATCGTACACGAAACAAAATAGACAATAGGTAATTATGAACAATAACGGAAATTTTCAATCACGCCCAACGATGGGCGCCAGATGTTGCCGTTACCTCCTTTCTCGCAATAAGAGGATTACTGTATAGGTCTCCCAGAGGTGCGACATTAATTTAGAAGTCCGCAAATTATGCAACTCGGTATAGTATGACAGCCAGGAAAGGAGTCAACCCATATTGAGGATGGATAATTTGTGGATAATTGGCACGGTGGAGTGCACTTCATAGAAGTTTCTGTGGTTTTATTTAACAGGTTACCCATCCCCGGATTTTTTCACAACGATGAGACCCGCGTAATTCTCGCTATAAAATATTGCGCATGACAGGAAAATGATCCGATAAAGTATCTCAGAGAGTTCTGTCTCTTAATTGTAAAGCAGTTAACGAAGGAACACCTTTAGTGTCCAGTCATTCGTCTCCGAACATCTGCCGCCAACCTCTCCTGTTTTTCCCTGAAACATATACAGTATAAATCACAAAGTTCATTGAATAAACGGTAAGGAGACAAGGCAGTGGTTCGGATTAATGATGGACTCGATAAAAGATATAGATATAAGTAATATTTATCCAGCAAACAATTAAGAAATTGTCTAACTTACATCTGCACCGATTGATCTCTCACGAACCAGAAACAAGTTAACAAGAATATGACAACGTGGCTGTTGTTGGAAGATAAATGTTGATGGTGTTGGGATAGCAACCAGCCACAAATTTACTTTCAGTTCCTTTATTCAAAGGGTACCGTTACCGGTTTCGAATCGTTGTGATTCATCCTCAGACGGTTTACACGCTTTCTTTATGACATGACAAATCTAAAGTGTTCAGCGAGAAAAATTTACGTGTGCAACAATAAGAATGCAATGGGAATGTATTCACATTTGTTGGACGAATGTTATGTTTCAAATGGTTCAAATGGCTCTGAGCACTATGGGACTTAACTGCTGTGGTCATCAGTCCCCTAGAACTTCGAACTACTTAAACCTAACTAACCTAAGGACATCACACACATCCATGCCAGAGGCAGGATTCGAAGCTGCGACCGTAGCGGTCGCGCGGTTCCAGACTGTAGCGCCTAGAACCGCTCGGCCACACCGGCCGGCGGACGAATGTTATGAAAACAAACCTTCCAAACCGACATTTCACGACGATTAATCTATCAGAAACACACCACATATCATAAAGAAAGCGTGTAAACCGTCTAAGGATGGATCACAATGATTCGAACCGGTAACGGTACCCTTTGAATAAAGGAACTGAAAGTAAATTTGTGGCTGGTTGCTGTCCCAACACCATCAACATTTACCTCCACATTTTTCGGTGGCCTTACATTCACCACTTCTTCAGTTTCTGGAAGAAAGGATGTGTCAAAATTCTTTGGATCTTTGGCGAATATTGCCTTCCACTAGATAGTTTCCCTTTCTATAAATGAAATTATTTTCTCTTATTACAAATCACACTTACAATTAAATGAAGAGAAACTAAAGAAAGAAGAAATAATAAAAAACATTTCAGTCACTTTCTCCTAATTCATACGTCTGCACATTCACTTTTCGTATTCTGTCGGCAAAATTCTCTATTTACGCATTATGCTTTTTTAACACACCATCCAACTGTCTCGTGGTGATTTGCTTCTTGTACGTTCATAGCAGGCCTTTTTCCAATTCATCAAATGTCTATCTGTACGTCTGAGATATGTCTTGGCTTCCCCTACTAACCGCAACTTTGCCACTTGTAATAACTGATCCCTGCGACTTTCTTTCTTTCTTTCACTGGTGCCATGTCCCGCGCTGACGCAGGGTCGGCATTTTTAGGAACGGATTTGGCAAGGTTAGTGGAAAGGGGTGGCCGGATCCCCTTCCTGCCGCCACCCCAGACCACCCCGGGACGGAATTAGTGTACCCCTGCTGTCTGCATCGAGTGTAATTGATGGAACAGTGCGAGCGTGTTCAGATGTCTGCAAGTCGTGTAACTGAGTTGGAACGTGGGGACAAGCCCGGTATTCACCTAGCGGTGGAAAACCGCCTAAATACCACATCCAGGCTGGCCAGCACACCGACCGACGACGGTAATCCGCTGGGCAACGATCCAGGGCCAGTGCGCCTACCCAAGTCCAGGAAGCAGCGCAACTGATCCCTGCGACTGGTCCCCAGTATTAGCTGCTAACCACTGATCATACAAAAAAGACGTTATATCATTAGTCGAAGGACGTTTTCAGACAAATTGTGGCCGTATCTAATGAAGAAGTAGGTTGCTCAGCCAATTACAATTATTCCTCCCCAGCTGCAACCCTAGTATGCAAGTCGGCATTATCTGCTTTCAGTTAAGCCATTTCATTAACCAATGCTTGAACTGCCTTCAGACTAGTGACACTCTACACTGGAGTCTCTACCACTGAAAATCCTTACTCCCCAATGTACACTACTGGATGCAAAACTCACAACAGGCAATATTACCCCATATACATTTACGAGATGCGACAATAAAGTAATGAGACTGATGTGAAAAAATGTTGCTTACTGTTTTGGTCAAGTTTAGTGTTGTCTCCTTCAAAGTAGTTCCCTTCTGATTGCACACATTTTTTCCAGCGCTTCTGCCATTGATGATAACATTTCCAGAACTCATATTCTGTAATATCCTCCAAGACCCTCGTCACAGCTTTTTGGACATTTTGTGTTGTTTGAAAATGGTGTCCCTTGACCGCCGTTTTTACTCTTGGAAACGGAAAAAAGTCGCACGGAGTGATATGTGGTGAATACATGGCTGTGGTAGTACTGAAATTTGGTTTGAGGTTAAAAATTGCTGTACTGACAGAGCAGTATCGGATGGCGCATTATCGTGACGTAGAATCCAATTATCAGCAATGTTGGCCCTTCAGTTATTATTAGACAAACCGTTTCTCGATTGATGTTCAGTTCTTCTGTATTCATTTTCATGGATAGCCTTCGATCAGATCGTATGAGTTCAAGCACCCTGGCCAAGTTGACATCTGTCTATGAGGTTGATGGTCGTCCACTGCGGTCTTCATCTTCAACATTCGTTCGGCCTTCACTAAACATTTTATGCCAACGAAAAACTTGAGCTGTTGACATAATCTCCTGTCCAAAAGCCTTCTGAAGCTTACCGTAAGTTGTCGTCGCGTTTTCACCCAATTTAACGCAAAAAAAGGCATACCGTTGTACAATATTATGCGGTTCCATTTCTGTGACGAGAGACACAAACACATGTTAACTTATTACAGCACAACTCACGACTGAACAGTTGTATCGATGAGCTGCTTGGACTAGAAGCAACTTATAGACCAAGGTCAAAGATATTGTACCTACGCAAGCCTGCAGGGTTGCGACACATCTCGCAAAGAAAATCAGTTTCGTTACTTTATTGTTGCACCTCGTATCTCTTACGCCCTATCATGACTCATCCCGTCTCACTGCACTGCTAACCATATGCTGGAAGTGACGACTATTAACACAATTTACTGGCACTGCCCCCGTATAGAATGCCGAACGCTCTCACATGTTACATTGACCACAGCTCACAGGCCTAAACAATGTTCCTCAGTATTATCACAGAACTGTAAAAGGTCAGCTGATTCCCCTGGCTGTACAAACGTAGCCCTCAAATCCCTATGCACCACCTACTTAGATTCCATGCCATCTACTAGTAAAACAGGAAAAACAACCACAAAAGCCAATTGACTGATCACTTTAGCAAAACTGCGAAGCTGTGCAGAGTGGAAGTCGACTGTGTTGCATCAGTTGCCAGACAACATACACAAGTACAGGGCTATTACAAATGATTGAAGCGATTTCATAAATTCACTGTAGCTCCATTCATTGACATATGGTCACGACACACTACAGATACGTAGAAAAACTCATAAAGTTTTGTTCAGCTGAAGCCGCACTTCAGGTTTTGCCGCCAGAGCGCTCGAGAGCGCAGTGAGACAAAATGGCGACAGGAGCTGAGAAAGCGTACGTCGTGCTTGAAATGCACTCACATCAGTCAGTCATAACAGTGCAACAACACTTCAGGACGAAGTTCAACAAAGATCCACCAACTGCTAACTCCATTCGGCGATGGTATGCGCAGTTTAAAGCTTCCGGATGCCTCTGTAAGGGGAAATCAACGGGTCGGCCTACAGTGAGCGAAGAAACGGTTGAACGCGTGCGGGCAAGTTTCACGCGTAGCCCGCAGAAGTCGACGAATAAAGCAAGCAGGGAGCTAAACGTACCACAGCCGACGGTTTGGAAAATCTTACGGAAAAGGCTAAAGCAGATGCCTTACCGTTTACAATTGCTACAAGCCCTGACACCCGATGACAAAGTCAAACGCTTTGAATTTTCGGCGCGGTTGCAACAGCTCATGGAAGAGGATGCGTTCAGTGCGAAACTTGTTTTCAGTGATGAAGCAAAATTTTTTCTTAATGGTGAAGTGTTTAAACCTCCTCTACCAAGAAACGTGCCAGAACTGCGAGCTCGCATCAACGATGCTTTTGAACTCATTGATGGGGACATGCTGCACCGAGTGTGGGAGGAACTTGATTATCGGCTTGATGTCTGCCGAATCACTAAAGGGGCACATATCGAACATTTGTGAATGCCTAAAAAAACTTTTTGAGTTTTTGTATGTGTGTGCAAAGTATTGTGAAAATATCTCAAATAATAAAGTTATTGTAGAGCTGTGAAATCGCTTCAATCATTTGTAATAACCTGTATTTCTGATACCACTCTATAGTGACCAGGGATAAGTAGGGCAGCTATGGCACAGAGGTGGTGGATTGTGGAGGAGGTGGTGCTCCTCTGCAAGATGAAACATATTTTATTAGTCTTGGATTACAACGCTGAAGTGCTGCGACGCTCCTGAATTCGCCCTCTGCAGGTGCTTGGTCCACCTGTGATGCTGATACCAGCTTGTCTCTGCCCCACAATATAGGTGTCAAGGGGGCTGTTCCCCTGGAATATGACAGGTTCATGCCCACCTACTGGCACGATGAAGAAGGTATCAGGATTCATCAGACCATGCAACGCTCAGCCACTGCGCCAACGTACAGTGCCGATGGTCATGTGCCCATTTCAGTCACAGTTGCTAATATCATGGCGTTAACATTGGCATACACAGTATGTGATCAAAAGTATCCGGACACTCCAAACAACATACGTTTCTCATATTAGGCGCATTGTGCTGACAGGTACCCCATATCAGCGACCTCAGTAGTCGTTAGATATCCTGAGAGAGCAGAATGGGGCGCTCCGCAGAACTCACGGACTTCGAACGTGCTGAGGTGATTGGTGTCACTTGTGGTATACGTCTGCAAGCGAGATTTCCACACTCCTAAGTATCCCTAGGTCCACTGCTTCCTATGTGATAGTAAAGTGGAAATGTGAAGGGTCACGTACAGCACAAAAGCATACAGGCCGACCTCGTCTGTTGATTGACAGAGGCCGCCAACAGTTGAAGAGGGTCGTAATGTGTAACAGGCAGACATCTATCCAGACCATCACACAGGAATTCCAAACTGCATCAGGATCCACTGCAAGTACTATGACAGTTAGGCAGGGGATGAGAAAACGTATTTCATGGCCGAGCGGCTGCTTATAAGCCACACAACACGCCGGTCATGCCAAACGACCCCTCGCTTGGTGTAAGGAGCGTAAACATTGGACGATTGAACAGTGGAATAACGTTGTGTAGAGTGACGAATCACGGTACACAATGTGGCCATCCGATAGCAGGGTTTGGGTGTGGCAAATACCCGGTGAACGTCACCTGCCAGCGTGTGTAGTGGCAACAGTAAAATTCGGAGGCGATGGTATTACGGTGTGGTCGCGTTTTTCATGGAGAGGGCTTGCACCCCTTGTTGTTTTGCGTGGCACTATCACAGCACAGGCCTACACTGATGTTTTAAGCACCTTCTTGCTTCCCACTGCTGAAGAGCAATTTGGGGATGGTGACTGCATCTTTCAACACGATCGAGCACCGTTCATAATGCACGGCTTGTGACGGGGTGGTTACACGACAATAACATTCCTGTAATGGACTGGCCTGCACAGAGTCCTGACCTGAATTCTATAAAATACCTTTGGGATGTTTTGAAACGCCCACTTCGTGCCAGGCCTCACTGACCAATACCTCTCCTCAGTGCAGCACTTCATGAAGAATGGGCTGCCATTCCCCAAGAAACCTTTCAGCAACTGACTGAATGTGTACCTGCGAGAGTGGAAGCTGTCATCAGGGCTATAGGTGGGCCAACGCCATACTGAATTCCAGCATTACCGATGGAGGGTGCTACGAACTTGTAAGTCATTTTCAGCCAGGTGTCCGGATACTTTTGGTCACATAGTGTACGTGCGCTGTCGGCTACGGAGGCCCACTTTAGGCGTGATCGGTGCGCTGTGTTCAGACACACTTGTACTCTGTCCAGCATTGAAGTCTGATGTTAGTTCCGTCACAGCTCGCCGCTTGTCCTATTTTACCACTCTGTCCAGCCTGCATCTGACATTTGTAATGAGAGGCGGCTGCCCAACCACACGGCCTGTGGACGTGGTTTCATCTTGGTCTCGCCATGTGTTGAAGGCAATTACCATAGTACCCCTCGAACATCCAACAAGTAATATAGTTTCCGAAATGCTCGTTCCGAGCCTACGGGTCATCAAAATCTGCCCTCAGTCAAACTCAGATCGATCGGGAGCCTTCCCGATCCACCCACGAGCAGCACGCTGACAGATACTACATGTACCGCGCATGTCTGATTAGCAGTCATTCCTCGCCAATTGACGCTGCTATCGCCTTGAAGGTTTATATCGATAGCATATCGATAGCCATAATATTCTAGGTGACCAGTGTATGTCATGCTTCTTTATTCATTTACTTAGTAAAGATTTGTTGTAGGGTAGGCCTACGTTTTCCTAACGACCAAATAGGTTGCCAAATGTCACCTGCCTATGCAAACTCATTGTTGGAGGTGCTATTTCACATACTACAGTCTGTTTACTTTTTATTGTTCACTGAGACCCATAGGTCTGCTAGAAATTCGTTGACTTAATTTGGAACGGTTTCGTTCCTTTTGCAACTTCTGCCAATGTATGCGATCTACCACTGTTCAGCGATGTAGTGAACAGTCGTTCAGTGTGCAGTGAACAGATGTGCATTTATTTCTTTTCTTTGTGGTGTGCTACAAATAAGTACTGTGTGTGAAGATAAATGTGTATGTAAATATGCGCTTTCACAAAACCATTATCGCCGGCCGAAGTGGCCGTGCGGTTAAAGGCGCTGCAGTCTGGAACCGCAAGACCGCTACGGTCGCAGGTTCGAATCCTGCCTCGGGCATGGATGTTTGTGATGTTCTTAGGTTAGTTAGGTTTAACTAGTTCTAAGTTCTAGGGGACTAATGACCTCAGCAGTTGAGTCCCATAGTGCTCAGAGCCATTTGAACCATTTGAAAACCATTATCTTCCGTGTGTCATTTACACTAGAGTAACCAATCATTATGAAGCACAAACCGTGAGCATTGGAGGTACTGCAAGAACTCTGCTGCCTGCTACCCTCCCCACGGCTATCATGGTACTCCTCCCTCCACACAGCATACTCCCTTCTACTCTGAGAACAAAGATATAACCTGTTTTATTTACTCTGAGTGGGACATAATTTCGAAGCTGTAATTAAAAGTGTATTACAAACGTTTCACTTCTGTTTCACCAACTGGTGCCCCATACCTGGTTCAAATCTGGAAAGATGTATTCTCTCAAAAAGATGTACGAGTAAGTGTGATACTTGAAAATAATACGTCATGGACGAATGACGTTGTGAAAAAGGTCCATTATTCTGAAAACACAAGGTAAGGAGTGAGGGGGGGGGGGGGGAGGGGGGGCGCTTGAAATTTTCGCATGGGGCGACAAAATTCCTGGAGCCGGCCTTTGGGTGCTTGGCTAAGCTAAGATGTGACAGAATGGACTTTGTGAATACAACCTGACATGACGTGATGTGATGGCCAGTGTGAATTTGCCTTCACCCTGAAAATGAAAAAAAAAACAGAAAATGTTTAAAATTTCTCATTTATAGATAATTCTACGAAAGATATTTGTAATTATTTGTTGAAACACTAGTAAATTAAAAGACTGTTGTAGTACCTGTTTGGTAATATTCAATTTATAATTTGAACACATTGCTTGCTATTATCTGTAAACACTGCCATGAGTGCAACATATCCATTTTAGCGATATTCCAGGAACAGGTGCTCCTTAGTCGTCTGCAGCATTGGTAACAGGCACCTCATTGCAGACCAAGACATGAGTCATAAAGCAAAAATACTCACAAATGATTAGTATCCTAGTCAGATGCAATATCGAGGTTAGTACCACAAAAAGAAAGTGCAACCATCATCAGACACTATTCAAATACTACAAATTTTTGACCTTAACTGAAAAATAAGTTGATATACATGGTGCTGACAGCTTATATATTGTTGAATACAACCAATTGCTACCTTAAGAAAAGTTGAACTGAAAGAATACTGTAAGAACGTACTTGTAGACAAATAATGGCTTATTAAAACAGAGTGGTGCACTAATCAGAATCAGTGGGGACAATTATTCACACCAAAACACAAGGTAATTAGGAAGATGTATGCACTTATACAGAAAACATTAACACTGTAGAAAGCTATCGCTAAATTACATAAAAAATATTTCGAGAGTCCAGTTCGTATTTGAAATTTGAACTTCATATGTCAAGAAAAACGGAAAAGTCTGAGCTAAATCTTTAGCTTGAGGGCAGCTCCATCAAACAGAAATGAAGTGTTATATGTGCTGAAAATCTAAATTGCCAACAGATGCATATAGCTGAAATATGGGTTTACACATAGTATTGCTCTAAGTCTTTTGTCATTCCTCTCTTGGCTTGTGTAGGTGACAAACAAAAACAAATCTCAGACAATACAGTGCAATCATGCTGTAGGTAACTTTTATTTGTATAATGGTAAGAACCTCAAAGGATCTTTGTAACTGACCACTGACCAAATTCTCAGGTGTATAAATTCAGTTTTCAGTGTAAACAAGCTGATACCTAATGTAATCGAAACAAATTATGTGCAATTTGGAAAAAATAAGATCAAAATATTATGTTGGGAACTAGAGACTTAAAAAGCATACAAGATTAATTGATATTAAACAACGGAAAATCCAGGATGGAATAATGCGAATATTATGAAAATACGGATTGCACCATATAGCGGAGATGTTGGGTTGCAGATGGGCACAACAAAAAGACTGTCAAACAAGTAGGCTTTCGGCCGAAAAGGCCTACTTCTGAATTAGATAAAACACACACACACACACACACACACGACCATTGCCTCTTGCTGCCGAGGCCAGACTCATTGATCATGTGTGTCTGTGAGTTACATGTGCGTGAATGTGTGGTATGTTGTCCAATTCGGAAGAAGGCTTTTTTGGCCGAAAGCTTACGTGTTTGACAGTCTCTTTGTTGTAGCTATCTGTGACTCAACATCTCCGTTATATGGTGAGTAGCAGTCTATCCTTTTCTTAATACTGTAATTAATTCGCGCCGGCCGTAGTGGCCGAGCGGTTCTAGGTGCTTCAGTCTCGAACCGCGCGACCGCTACGGTCGCAGGTTCAAATCCTGCCTCGGGCATGGATGTGTGTGATGTCCTTAGGTTAGTTAGGTTTAAGTACTTCTAAGTTCTAGGGGACTGATGAATTCAGAGACCTGCTAAGAGACACTCCCTCTGCAATAAACCTAATAAGATTGTTTAGTTGCAATAGCATGAACATTCTTCCAATACACCTACACACCATACGGCGCACAGCCATATTCTTATAGACGTAATCGCAACGAAAAAGACTGACAAACTAAGAGACGTTGGTCAAACCTCGGCCCCAGGCCTCTCAGCACATGATGTGACATTCCTGGCCTACTCTTTGCAACCCACAAAAATCAAATCGCGTTACGTAACTTGAAGGAACATGAAACGTATTGATCTTGACGCTCTAACAGCCGATTGCACAGACATCTCATGGGATCAAATAATCAGAGAACCTACAGTCGATGGAAAAATCAATGAACTTGGTGATAAACTCACTCTCCTCTATGAGAAACATGTACCTATACGCACAATCAGTGTAAGAAAATCTCCTGCTCCATGGCTAACAGACAACTGAATTACGTCACATGATGAATAATAGCGACAAACAACAGGAGTTTCATGGCAGATCCGAAACCTGGACTTTTCGAAGAATATAGAAAGCTACGGAACAGAGTGAAACGCGTGCGCAATGCCAAAATCAGGCACGCACTCTCCCTTGTATGCAGCGATCTGACACCCAGGGCTCTGTGGAAGTATCTCCGTAACTTGGGGGCCGGAAAGACAAAATCGGAAACTGCTTTTCATATCTCAGCTAACGAATTAAATGAATTCTTCTCTGCATACGGCTGATAATTAACGTCCACAAAAATCCCCTAACTGGATAATTAACCACAATACCTTCCGTCTCAAACACGTGACAATAAATACGGCAAGAAAAGCAATAATGAGAATCTCTTCTGATGCGATAGGCAATGACAGTATCAGTATAACCATGATTAAGATTGTTGCCGATGTCTTGGTACCTGTCTTAACTGACATATTTAATTTTTCCCTCGTGAAGGAAATATACCTCATTGGGTGGAAAAGAAGCATAATTCGACCCATCCCTAAGATCGAGAACCCGCAGCTGCCTAGTGATTAGCGACCAATTAGCATATTGCCTGCTGTTTCCAAAGTACTTGAATATATTGTTCACGATCAAATTACTGAACATCTGCATGAATTCAACCTATATGACAAAATTCAACCCGGTTTCCGTAAACACCACAGCACAAACACTGCTCTAATTAAAGTAACTGATGACATAAAATATGTCATCGACAGCCGAAAGGCAGCAATATTGACGCTACTAGACTTGAGCAAAGCTTTTGACGCTGTTAACTTGACACATTGCTCAGAAAAATACGACAGCTTAATTTCACAGATAGTGCAACGAGGTGGTTTGAAAGCTACCTAAAAGACAGACAGCAGTGTGTTGACTGTGTAAATGAAAAATCTTCCTGGAAACATGTCTCCTCAGGAGTGCCACAAAGATCAGTCTTAGGACCTGTTTTGTTTCCCTTATATGGGGTTGGGTTGTTTGGGGAAGGCGACCAGACAGCAAGGTTATCGGTCTCATTGGATTAGGGAAGGACGGGGAAGGAAGTCGGCCGTGCCCTTTCAAAGGAACCATCCCGGCACTTGCCTGGAGCGATTTAGGGAAATCATGGAAAACCTAAATCAGGATGGCCGCACGCGGGATTGAACAGTCGTCCTCCCGAATGCGAGTCCAGTGTGCTAGTTTTCTTATGTGTCAATGGTATTTCAATGATGGTCTGTCTTCAGTGGTGACTTGGGCGAAAAACCTGAGGCTTAAACTAAAAGCAAAAAAAGACACAAGTAATCTTAATAGTTCATCAGAAATTAACATTTCAGATTTCCGCGAACGGCTGCCTCCTCTTCTGCTCGACAGTATTCCAATACCATATCAGAAGACAGTTAAGAACTTGGGTGTAACTTTGGGCGAGCATCTCAACTGGCCAGAGAATACAGTCGCAGTGTGTCGGAAGACGTCAGCTTGTCTCTATGCTCTCAAAAAGATTCGGAACGTATTTCCACAGGGCGTAAAACGCCAACTCGTGCAAGCACTCGTTCTACCGAACCTCCACTATTGTGATGTAATTCAACATGGCATGAGTAGTGAAAACAAAAGACGGTAACTAACCATGAATGCCTGTGTGCATTACACCTGCAACATTCGCCAATAAGGTCATATTAGTGCTTCATACTCCCAGCCAGGGTGGTTGCGGCCGGACAAATTGCGTGACTACCGTACACAGGTCTACTTCACCGGCTCCTCGTCGCGCAAGCACCCCAGACTTTGTTTCAGAGATTAAACACCTTTCATGCCATCATAATCGAAACACGAGGTCACTTTTATTTGGCATTCTAACTATGCCCACTCACAAAACAAAAACATTTCCAAACTCCTTCTCTGTTGCCGCTGTCTGCGGGACCTGGGTTCAATTCCCGGCTGGGACAGGACTGGTTGTTGTGTTCTCATCATCATTTCATCCCCATCTCCATTGCGCAAGTCACCTTGTGGCGTCGAATGCAATGAGCACTTCCCCAAATGGGGGACTCCCGGCCCACAATGCCGTACGCACATTTCCGTTTTCCTCCCATTATGGTGACATGTTCGCATTGACACTAAACTGAACGTAATTCCGACTGAAATGAAGTCATTGAGCTATTTTGGCGGTTTGTAGACGACACCAGTGAAGTACTTCTGACTTTGTATATTTATTTCAGTGAATATGAATTTACCCTCTTTTTCTTCAGCAGGGTTTGACGTACAGAAGACTTTCGATTCGAGATCTGATCGTATATACCCGCCGACATCCCCCCCTCGCTTTTTTGATCTGTCTGCCCTAAGAAATGCACATCCTGGGAGATGAATAGAAGCAGGGAATAAGAGGATTACGTAGTAGTTAAGTTAGTTGAAGAGGAGGCTAAGCTCTTCGTAATGTGCAGATAAAGACTGGATGTTGCAGTGCGCTGCTAAAAGCTCTGACGCGTTCCACTGAGCAGCCTGGAGCAGGGTGGTAGGCTGGTTTGTCCCTTTGTTAGGCACTGAACGCTGCTTCCGCGAAGTGACATTTCACAGGGGTGTCCAACATTTTGCACGCCCGGTTTGCGACTCTGCGAGTGCAGAAAGAAAGGTATCGCAAGAGATTTCCTAAGGTTGCAGGGGTATAGAAAATGGAGTAGTGGTATTCGGTGAGAGGAGAATGTGACAGAAACAGAGACTGTGTATCCTCTGTCGTAAAAGATAAAAAAGGTAATTAGTGCATTTGAAGCAGTTTAAGGTGGAAAGATAATGAGGAGTGATTTAAAAGGTCGATGCTGCCAGCAGAGAGAAGTAAGCTTAGTAACTAATAGATTATCGTAGACAGTCTCGCGTCCGTCGGCCGTCGTAATTTAATATATTATTATTGTTATTATTATTTTTTGATTGTTGCCGACTTACGTGGTGGGCCTTAATAAAAATGATATTTCATTTAATTTTGATTTTTACGATTAAATGCTTTCCTGAAGTTCTCCTTTTTAACAATATTAATTTCAAATTATTTGTTACGTTAAAGAATGTTAGACTCGCTGGATCTTAAAACATGAGAATATAAGCTGAACAATGTAATAAACTTTTCATATTAATTTCCTCGGCTAGTCAGTTCGCTTTAAAGCAAAAAATCTTTAGTTATTAATTACATTTGCGGCCCACACACGCGCGAGAGTATTTTTCTTACCTCCGTTAACCATTGTATTGTAGTCGGAGTCCTGGCTCTGGCTGTCGGCTATGGTACTGAAAATTAGAATCTTAAAGCTAAGTATTTTCTGCAACGTCGTGCGGCTGTGGAGAAAAATTAATATTATGTTAATAGCGGGCGAGTTTTCCGCTTCCGCTAAATTTTCATAAGTTAACATCGCCACGTAATGGCGTCGTTGGCTGCATCGGCCGCTGCGATTGTTGAACTGTAAATTACTTGAATGCATGTTAATTCAAGGAAGGCGGACATGAAATCGGGATTACCTCTTACAAATTAAAAGTGCACAATAATATTCAATTAATATATCATCTGCTTAACTCATACAAATATGCTTACATTTGCCAGCACTCGAAAGATGTCCGTCGATACACAATAAAGACAAGAGAAGAACTGAAGACGACTAAAAAATTAACAAAAGAGCGTATCTTGTCGTCTCTTTAGATCACGTTGTTATATTTCTTTGCATTGCATTTCTTTGCATTTCTCGACAGAGAAATTATTGTTTTACGGCTACATGAAAAAAATATATTATTCAATTTATGAATGTCTTTTCTTCATAAATATTGTTTTTAAGTCTTTTCGTAATATGGCACTGGGGACGCTATATTGCCCCCCGAAATGTTTATGTCATAAAAAATGTTCGTGTTTTTTGACATAAATATTTCCTCTTTCATGTCCACAGTGTCCACACGCAGATTTTTCTTTCACAGTCTACATATGTCACATCGTATATTTAAATCGTTAAATTACTGAGGTGTGTTGCACACAAAGTGTAATACAGATGAAGTTATCTACATAACAATATAATATACAATTGGTTATGTATACAGTCATGTACAAAAGGACATAGAATACAATTAGTTCTATTTTGGCTGCTGCTTCTTAGGGTTGCAACTTTTGCAGTGTTCAAGGTATACAATCACTAGTTAGTATCAACTGTTCGCTCCCCATTTGGCGCGGCCGAAGGGAAACCCTGGGGAAAACCTCGGCGGAGCGACAGACTAACTGCTTTGGTTACTTTCACTTAATTGTTTCTGGGATGTCATTGGAGTACAGGAGGTGCATACATTACAAATAATTTTTGTTGCACTATGCAAAAAATGAGGTCATTATAACAATTGATTGCGGTGTCGTTGATGATCTACGCCGCGACGTTTAGCTCGCGACGGCGTCGGTTGGTGTGTTCGGTGCTCGGCGTTCGCGACGGCTGCGGAGAGGTCAACGCCCGCTCGACGCCAGCGTGTCTCTCGCCGTCGCGGAACGTCAGAATCAGCTGATCGGCTGCACGGTTGGCGATGCGCATCTGTCTCGGCTGGGCGTGGCGGAGTGGGATGATATCCGCCCCCCGCGCTTGTTGGCAGGAGTCAGCTCTGCTACGCATCTCCGACGTAGTACATGAAACATACACACAACCAACGTAATATTTGTTTCCCGCTGCAGATGGTTACGCTAGTGGGAAAGAAGCATTTATTAGTGCGGCAGTTGTTAAGTTTTCGCCAGTTTCCGAGTGTCTGTCTTGCAGAATACATGACATGGATCTTCTCCCGTGAATGAAGTTTTGATGCGCCACTGTTTCCATTACACGTCAGTTTTTGTCTTGATAAAATTATTTATGTTTTCGCCGCACTCGCCGGCACTGGTGAGTGTCCCAGTACGAGCTTAGCACAAACATTCGCCGTTTCTGCGGTCGCTGTTTTGCAACAGTCCACGCATCGCATTCCAATCTCGCATTATTGTGCTCACTGAAACTGTGACTGTGGGTTCACTTCACGTTAACGGTTCACATTTATAAGCAAATTCACAGTTTTTCGTGCGTAATATTGGCATTTGGCGTCCTTACCGCTGTTGAACTTCAATACTAGCACTTCACTGTCCATATCACAGTTTCACCTTCACAGTTTTTCACACTGCTTAAAGTAACTGTTTCGATTAGTTTACAAACACTAATGTATTTCATTCAGTCTGAACTGGATTTTGGATCGTGCTGGATTTTACCAATCTCTCGCACTAATTATCTCTTTTCATTTTCCACTTAGAGCCGTACTTGCCTTCAGATTTTTTGACTATACAATTGTATTTCCGTCTCATCTGAGGTAAGTCCCCATGTCATGTCTGCCCACTCATTGCGTAATTGCCCTCCAGAGCCAGGCTCGACTTTACAAAACTTTGCCTCTCGCAATACTGTACACATTTTCTAATCTAGGCCTAGCGTGCAAGTTCCTAGATTAGTGTTTGATTTGTGACTTTTGTTTACACGATAAATTCGTGTAAATCTCTGGCTTAGCAGATGGCAATATATTTTAACAGTACTTAGCGGTAGTCGCGTTTACTCATTTGCTTTGTACCTTGTCCACAACACATGAGATACCTTGGGTGATGTACACCCTGCACTCATGTTGTTTAGTAAATTATGATTGAGCATATTTCAAGATCGGTATACACATAAATTCATGGAACAACGTATACACTATAATATTGAATTTCATAAGTTGCATTACTACTACAGTTCAAAAATATTCATGACACACTAATGAAAAATTCTTTCATCATTAAATGCTGTTGAATTTTTTTTAATATTTTTTAAAGCATTTTTAAACATGAAATTTGCAAAATATTCTTAAATCTACGTTCATTTTGTTTTCTTTCAAAATGCAATTGCTTAAAAATACTATTATTCCTTAACATCTACAAAATTGAATCGCTCTAATCTTGTGTGCCTCATTGTCTTTAAATGTTACACTAAAATCTGAACATTTACACACAGAAAAAAATACACTCTAAACTTAACCTACTACACACAAATGTAAACGTTGCTCTACTGAGCAAACTTCTTTAAGTCTTTGTAAGTATTTTTCTTATTTCCTTCGTAATTGCCTCCTCTTTTGACCACGGGATGGTGTAGTTTGCGTGACAGAAAGTATCGTGAGGTACCACTTCGATGTTATAGGTATAGCCCTCGATAACACCGGGTTTTTCCGAAAACACATTCCCATAGTCTGTAAGTAGCTGAGTCAATTCGTTTTGATGTGCTTCAGTCAAATGTTCTGACTCCCTGACTTTCATGGCTATCAGTTTCCTTTTTTCCTCTTTGTCTTCAGTAATAAAATCTTTAAAATATGCTTGTCTTGTACTTAAGTCAGAATATAAATTCATTACCTGTATTCCTTCGAATCTCGACTGAAAGTTCCGGCAATATTTACTGTGCACTTCCCGCGTCCTCAACAATGGCAAAATTACACGTGTACCCTCATTCATAAGGCTTACTTCCCCGCACAAGAGGTCGATTTTTGCGTCCCTCTGGCGTAAAAATTCCATCCCCAGGATGCAAGCAACACCTAATCCCTTAACTACTAGGAACGAGCTTTTCATTGCTTCATTTCCTACCGTAAACTCGACTTGCACCTGGTGCTTTATGATATGAGATTGTGCACCTATGGCACCTGTAACACGACAATTCTTCACTGGCAATACTGGTATTCTATTATTTTGACTCAAGTACTTGTGAAAATTTGCGCTCATGACATTGGTTGACGCACCGGTATCGACTATTATGTGTATTGGTGCTCCATACATATCTGCTTGCAATATAGCCTGCACAACACTTTTGTCGGTTCGGTTACATTTCTGCGGTATGTCTACAAGTTCCTTTTCTATTTTTATTCCCTCATTGTATCTCAGCATACAAAGTTTATGGCTGTCATTCGTGAATGTGCCCTCACTACACCATCCTGCAGCCAGCAACGGAGAGCGTATTGTGGCTGTCTTTAGTTTAACGGATGAGCATTAGTGGGTTGACAGTTGTCTGTCACTTCCACTAACCTCACGTTGTGGTTCTGGTTGTTGTTGTTGCTACTGTTGGGTTGGCCGCCCTGCCTCCCCGATGGTGTATTTTGATATTGTGTATGGCTCTGGTTTTGCGGTGGTTGGTTGTAACTTCCTGACATGTCCTGTGATGGACCTGGGTTGGCGTTCCATTGTGGCGCTGTGTTTTGTTGCCACTGTGGTGTCGGTTCGTTACGACCACGCCACTGGTTTCGGTTATTCCGCCATTGCGGATTGCCGTTACCATTATATCCATTACTCATGCGTCCATCATGATGTCTCTTTCGATTTTGACGATTATAACCGTTGCCGTTATAACCATTGCCACTGTTTGTGCCTCGATTCTGTTGCCGGTGCTCTTCCCTATTCCCGTTACCATTTGGTACTAAGTTACTACCATTACTGTGGCTGCTATTGTAATCGGCTTTTTGTTGATTACAGCCTGCATGGTTCCACTTGTTTTCGATTTTCATATCTTCGCTCAATAAGTCAACAGAATCCACTATTTCCATGAATTGTTCTATATCGTATTCCGGCACATTGATGAAATATCTTTTAATTTCACTGGGCAACTTCATTTTTATTAATCTGATTATATCACGATCGGACATTGGCTCGTCCCGGTACCTGGTTTTGTTTATATACTTTTCGAAATATTTGCGTAACGTTCCCATCTTAGGAGTGTACATTTCTGGACTGTACAACTCCTTTCGTAGTCTTTCTTGGACGCTATCGGACCAGAATTTTTGCAAGAAGGCACCTTCAAACTGTTGCATCGTTAGACATTTTTCGGACACGTCGGTGGCCCACAGTGTCGCGTCACCTTGAATAAAGGAGACCACGAACTGTATTCTTTGTCTTTCCGCCCATGTCCTGGGAAACACATTCCTGAAGCTCTTAATAAATACCACAGGGTGGACATTTCGTTTTTCACTATTGAAGGGTTGGAATGTCCTGTGTTTTATTACATTGTCCTCTTTTTTGCACATCTGATTGCTACATTCTGGGACATTCATTACTTCGTGATGTGCGCTGCACGGTATCGCATGTTGTTCGTGCTCATAATTCGCATTAGGTTGCGGTTGCGCACTCGCACCCGGCCTACCGTCAGCGTTATTATAGTAATCAGTACGCGGAGTCGGATTCATTATCTGTCCGCCACTGTTTACATTGCTTTCCAATGCAGACAGTCTCCGTGCGACCTCCTGTTGCCAATTTGGCAACTCTGCTGTCACACGGGATTTGATCTGTATTAATTCGGCACGTAGTGCGGCAGCGCTAGCGTCAATATTTACACTCGCGGCGGCAGTCGCTTGTTCTACAGCTGTTTTTACGTCGCTTTCAATCTTTGCAGATATCTCGCGATCCTTTACTTCTAGCCATTCATTTAATTCTTTTTCTACTTTTTGAGCTTGCACTTCCAAATATGCGTCAATACTTTTCCGTGCATCTATCTCCACATTATCCACGCGGTTGGTTAAAGTCTGGACATTATCTTCAAGCCTAGCCTGCGATATCTGTAGTTTTTGCATCTCGCCGGCCAAGCTTTGCACAAGATCGGGTATTTCTTTGCACGCGTCCCGCATCTCGGCAAGTTCGCTTTGTATACGGTCTAGTTTCGCTTCACTGCGCTGCTCTTGCTCACTGAGCTTTTGCGTAAATTCTTTCCCTTGGTCATGTAGCATTTGCGTTAATTTTTTCTCCTGCTCATGTAGCATCTGAGCCAGTTTTTGATGTCTCTCCCTATCTCTTTCTTCTAACCTGCGCATAAATTCTGCAAATGGGTCTGCAATTGGTGAGCATACTGGTGTCCCGCTTAATCTAGCACTCGATTGGCCCCCCTGCCCAGGCAGTGGAGTCGTTACTCTATTCCCATTCTGCTGTGGAGCGTTATTCACCGTCCACAGATCCTCGCCCCCCGCTCCGGAAATTATGTTATCCGAGGCGGTGGCTTGGGATTCGTTTGCGTATTGCAAATGACCCTCACTTTCCATATTAACAGAATTTTGTTCTTCTGGTACGGATGCTTTAGGTTGTCCTATCTTACCCATACTAAATTCACTTTAAGCCACTGACAAATCTTTAACACTGATACACACCCGAATAATTATCCCCTCCAAAAACAAACATATAAATACACAAAACGAATAATTATCCCCTCCAAAAATAAACACATAAATACACAAAACACCGAAGGTATCTCATGTGCACATGGGTTCGATATTCCGCACAGAGCTACACAGGATGCTTGCACAATAGGCCTTACCTTTATTTTTCTTTATCGTAATCCCTTTTCTTTTCTACACTTTTTCTTCTCCAGATCTCCTCAGGGTGTGGTTTTGTTGTTGTACATGTAAAAGAATTCATATAAGCATTAATATTTTACAGCAATTAGACACATACATAATTACATTCAGTACAATAGAATCATATTAATCGGGCCCCAAAGTTGCGGCGCCAATCTCGCGTCCGTCGGCCGTCGTAATTTAATATATTATTATTGTTATTATTATTTTTTGATTGTTGCCGACTTACGTGGTGGGCCTTAATAAAAATGATATTTCATTTAATTTTGATTTTTACGATTAAATGCTTTCCTGAAGTTCTCCTTTTTAACAATATTAATTTCAAATTATTTGTTACGTTAAAGAATGTTAGACTCGCTGAATCTTAAAACATGAGCATATAAGCTGAACAATGTAATAAACTTTTCATATTAATTTCCTCGGCTAGTCAGTTCACTTTAAAGCAAAAAATCTTTAGTTATTAATTACAATTGCGGCCCACACACGCGCGAGAGTATTTTTCTTACCTCCGTTAACCATTGTATTGTAGTCGGAGTCCTGGCTCTGGCTGTCGGCTATGGTACTGAAAATTAGAATCTTAAAGCTAAGTATTTTCTGCAACGTCGTGCGGCTGTGGAGAAAAATTAATATTATGTTAATAGCGGGCGAGTTTTCCGCTTCCGCTAAATTTTCATAAGTTAATATCGCCACGTAATGGCGTCGTTGGCTGCATCGGCCGCTGCGATTGTTGAACTGTAAATTACTTGAAAGCAGGTTAATTCAAGGAAGGCGGACATGAAATCGGGATTACCTCTTACAAATTAAAAGTGCACAATAATATTCAATTAATATATTATCTGCTTAACTCATACAAATATGCTTACATTTGCCAGCACTCGAAGGATGTCCGTCGATACACAATAAAGACAAGAGAAGAAGTGAAGACGACTAAAAAATTAACAAAAGAGCGTATCTTGTCGTCTCTTTAGATCACTTTGTTATATTTCTTTGCATTGCATTTCTTTGCATTTCTCGACAGAGAAATTATTGTTTTACGGCTACATGAAAAAAATATATTATTCAATTTATGAATATCTTTTCTTCATAAATATTGTTTTTAAGTCTTTTCGTAATATGGCACTGGGGACGCTATAACAGCTACAATTAAACTGAAATTTACTAAAGTGACACTGATAGTGATTTATGTTATGAACAATTTAAACCGAACAGATGGGTGACTATGGCTCTGAGCACTATGGGACTTAACATCTATGGTCATCAGTCAGATGGGTGACTAATAAACTAAAGGAGAGACTAATAATTACAATGGTACTATTTTACAAACTGGAGAGAATAAAGTGAGCAAATAAAAATAGTATTAGCAGTAAAATTAAGCAAACGTTACAGTTACAAGTACAAAAAATAATACAAATTACTGAAACAATTAGTAGGAGGTACAAATTTGGGGTAATACAATTACAAGACAGTATATCTGAGTATAGGGAATGTTACAATTTGTTAGTACTTAAACAAGGCAAATAGTGTTAAGTTTGCGCTTTTGGCTCGAATAGCTTCACTTAATAGTATTCAGTTTTGTCATGTTTGTGACTGTCTGCTTTCCAGCTGCTGGCTTGATGATAACTCTGCCATCCTGCGTCCACACATTCTGTAGACCGAAATGGGATATGGCTCTGTTTAAGATCTCTAGCCGTTCGCGTGTCAGATCTTCCCTTATTGTAAGCCCTGTCCTTGCTAATCTCTTCTTCTGGGTAAAGATCTCTGCCCTTTTTCGGTATGAGACAAATTTATCATTGGACGAGGTATGGTAGCACCTGGTAGTTTTCGCCCCACCCGATGGCTTCTGTCAATGTCTGCTTAGTCATTTCAACACCTAATTTTTCACGTGCAACCTGTCTGTGTCTTCTTCCTTATTTTCTGCTACGCCAAACAGTAGTAGACTATTTCGCCTTTGGTACTGTTCCAGCTCGTCCGTCGCGGTAGATAGTTTTACTCCAACTCCCGTGTTTTTTCTCGTTCTCGCACACAGACTTTTCTAATGCTGTAATTCCGATAGTGTTGGCCTCAACAGATTCAAGCATTTTGGCCAATAGTGCTGCCGTGACTGTATCTGATATAGTGCCTGCTATCAGATCGAGATTGTCTTTATCGCAAAGCGAACCGTTTACCTCAGAGCGGACCAGCTCTGCTATACCAGGAGCCGCGGCCACACCTTCCGGCAAGAGCAGGCCCGCCGCACCTGCTGCTTCCCCCCTGTAGGACGCGCTGCTGTTGACTCTACTGTTTACCATTTTCTCCAGCGTAGATATTGGTAGAGCACAGAGAAATAACACTACTGCACAGATCACTGTTGTTTCCATAATTTCAAATGGTATTAGACAACAGCACTTGCGAGAGAACCTTCGAATTCAACTAAAATTGTCGAGCTGAACTTACATGTTACACTGCAGCCGCCATAGTAATGATAAGTATATGGTACCTCATTCTTTTTGGATAACGGCTGAATGAAACCTTCCTTATTCCCTGGAGATCTCCCTTTGTAGGAGGCGTGTTTTTTTAAGTAAGTACCGCTTTGAAATTAAAAAAAGACGTGCTAAGATATCTCAATAATTTTATTTTTACATGAAAGCCATTACAGTCTGATTCTTCCTTGTTTACGTTGTGTACTGAGTTTTTAAGATGCCTCCGATAATCGTGAGTCCCGCAGACTGTGAAGTACGAGCTGTTATAAGACTTCTTAATGCTAAAGGCCTAAAAGCGATCGATATTCATCGCGAGATCTGTGAAGTTTACAGAGAAAACATTATGAGTGATGGAATGGTAAGAAAGTGGGTGAGAGCATTTAAAGATGGCCGCACAAATGTGCATGATGAACAACGGAGTGGGCGTCCTTCGGTCGTTAATGAAAGTTTGGTGCAGGAAGTGGACAAAAATGGTTCAAATGGCTCTGAGCACTATGGGACTTAACTTCTGAGGTCATCAGTCCCCTAGAACTTAGAACTACTTAAACCTAACTAACCTAAGGACATCACACACATCCATGCCCGAGGCAGGATTCGAACCTGCGACCGTAGCGGTCGCGCGGTTCCAGACTGTAGCGATTAGAGCCGCTCGGCCACCAGGCTGGCGGAAGTGGACAATAAGGTGAGAGAAAACAGGCGCTTTCCTCCTTGCGGGATGACTTGCCTAATGTTTCTCGTAGTGTTTTGTATGGCATTGTGACCGAGCACTTGAATTACCGAAAATTGTGCGCACGTTGGGTACCGAAAATGTTACCTGATGTGCACAAAACCAAGCGTTTAGACAGTGCATTGACTTTCCTTGAGCGGTACCACAACGATGGCGATGATTTCTTAAGCCAAATTATTATGGGCGATGAAACTTGGGTGGCCTACGTCACACCAGAATCTAAGCAACAGTCCATGGAAGTTGAGCAAGGGCATCGTTTTGCTGTAAGACAATGCCCGTCCGCATGTGGCGAATCAGACCAAAGATCTCATCACATCTTTTCGATGGGAAACTCTAGATCATCCTCGGTACAGCCCCGATCTTGCGCCCAGTGACTGCCATCTGTTCCTGCACTTGGAGAAACACCTTGGCGGTCAGCGCCTTCAAGACGATGATGAAGTCAAAACAGTGGTGATGCAGTGGTTAACAAGTCAGGCGGCAGACTTCTATGAGGAGGGTATTCGAAAACTGGTACAATGTTATGACAAGTGCCTCAATATTGACGGAAATTATGTAGAAAAGTAGATTAAGGTACAGGCTTTCATGTAAAAATAAAATTATTGAGATATCTTAACACGTCTTTTTTTAATTTCAAAACCGTACTTACTTAAAAAACACGCCTCGTACCTTGTTGGTCAGATCCAGTATATAATACACTTATTTTACTTCCTCTTCAGTCTGCTTAAGAATATAGTGTCCTTTCTTATGTGCAAGCTAGATATTTCACGTTACATAGTGTATGGAGCCACTGAAGTCTTACTTCCAGCATTTAATTTGAAAAGAAACCATCTCTCATTAAAAATTATTCATAAGGTCATTCCTCGAGAATGTTCTTGATTGCTGCCAAACTATTGTCCTTCTATTGAGCTTACCTCATTATAGCTATTAACAGCATATTTACATATGTAACCTCCCCACAGAAATTTTGAAAAAGAATATTTATTAGAAATGGAACCAGAGCTAAGTGTAAGCTCCCCAGACAAATTTAGAATAGACTAATTATTAGAAATGGATCCAAGTGTAACCTTCCCGCAAAAATATTAATGACAATGACAATTAAACAAAAATTAGCAATCTGACGCAAGTATAAGTTCGCATAAAATAATGAAACATGATCCCATGACAATGGAACTACAGTGACAATCAAAACTCAGCTTAACCGAAATGTCGGTCTTTGGCCCTGTGCAAAAATCAGAATTAATTTCTTACCTTAATATAACTGCATGTCAAAATTCTGCTCTTATTCTGCGCCACAGCTTGCAGCAGATGTATCCCAATAACTAAATTTTTTGAAGTTAATTGAATTTTTTTGTTTAAAGGAAATGGAAGGAAATCGAATGATTCTTTGTTAAAAAATTGCTTTTAAATCAAAATTATTATTGGGGCGATTCTTTAAAGTTCATTACATTTAATTTACATTACTAGCTGAGCGCGATGCTGCTTAATAATATACCTTGTCCTGAATCTCGACCATTGCGGTGCCGACGCCCGCCGACTGCTCTGCGCTACCACTACTGACAGACTCCCGCTCGCTACCTCACTCGGCTACTACTTCCAACAAGCTACTGTACTGCACTGCGCTTCGAGCGCAACTGCTCTGGTCAGAGATTCTACAATGCCTCATCATCGCTGCCAACGAGTACATACGCCTTTCATAACCCTCCAATGGGGGGCAAAAAATTTGGCAGCGATGGTGAGTCATTTGGACTTGCCATCGTAACAAATTTTTCTTTTAATTAATTAACATTTACAAAATATTTGGATGTAATACATGAATTAAATGTTGTGCGCATGCACCGATTACAAAACATTACAGACAAGACAAAATATAAGTACAATGAGTAGAGAGCGTATCAGCAAATCAGAAAAATGTATATACAAATTATTTGACAAATAACAAAGTGCACACGCACTGTAAGATTCTGTAGCATTTTTTTTTTGAACAAAATCATGTTGATAAAGGACATGAGTGCACATGCACTGCAGTGGAGAATATATCAGCAAAAGACGAAATGTATATACAGTGAGGAACGAATGACATAAATCATAACAGGTATACAGAATGAACACAAATCATATCGAAAATTGAGAAGAGTGCACAGGCACTGGAGTTCAGTTGAAAACATATTCACATAAGTGCACATGCACTGAAAACTTTTGAACATTTTTATAACAAATAAACGCAAGGGTAGAAAAATCATCAAATCACAAAAAGTATATACAATATAGATGACAAGAGTGCACACATACTGCACTTCAGAACAAATCAAAAAATGTCTTTAGTATTTTCACAATAAATAAACATAATAGCAAAAAATCATGTCGACAGGTGACATAAGTGTACTCGCACTGGAGTTCAACAAATCGAGAAAAAATGTATAGGCCATGAACATAAATGGTGTTAGTTAAAAATGATTTTCACTATTAGGATAGGAAAGGAAAGGATTGCATCATGGTTGTAGCACTTTAGTTTGCACACAGCTGCACTGAAAGTCCATATCTTTCCACAGAATCACAACACTAAGTGATACAATCTGCAGTTCCGTTCCCAGAAGTATTTATCAGCGTATCAAGACACTGAAACGTCGTAGTAATATTCCATGCCATCATTTGGCAGTATACCAGGTACACCAAACAGTGGGACCATAATAACGTCTTCATCGCTTACGGTGGTGGACAGCATGTCGTGTCAACACCACACTCTTAAGAGGCACACCAACGTAGAATTAGTGCAAAAACCAAATATAGTGCTCCATGATAATGAGGATGGACAAGACAAATGGATGTTACAATAATTTCAGGTAGTTAGGTCAGAAGGTGAAGGACATTAACTGACACACAAGTCTTGATTAGTGATTACATAAGTAGTTTGCGGCATCCATACTCTAGTTATTGAACATTTCTGTACCAAGTATTTTAGTATTACAGAATAATGTTCATAAAATTAAATTATTGCCATCATGGGTAGTCGTATTACAATAAACAGCGGCAATCTTTGTTCAGTTACACAATTACAATCATAGCATTAATAATCATGGGCATAATAAGTAGTCTCATTACAAGAGACAGTGGCAATTTTTAGCCAGTTACACAATTACAATCATAGCATTAATAATCATGGGCATAATAAGTAATCTCATTACAATAGATAGTGGTAATTCTTAGCCAGTTACACAATTACAATCATAACATTAATAATCATGGGCATAATAAGTAGTCTCATTACAATAGACAGTGGCAATTTTTAGCCAGTTACACAATTACAATCATAGCATTAATAATCATGGGCATAATAAGTAGTCTCATTACAATAAACAGTGGCAGTTATTAGCCGGTTACAAAGTATTATTATTCAGATAATTAAGAAGTCATTATTAAAGTGACATACTATTCAGAGCTGATCAGTATTATTCAGAATTGTCATAAACTAGTGACATTATATGAGACTGGTAATACATTTTGTTTTTGTGCTAGCAATGCATTGCTTTGGGTAATTATAAGGGAAAGCAAGAAGAAATAAGAGAAAAAATTGCTTCTAGGTTGTTCCTATAAATGAAAAATGTGTAACGTCATTCGTCATGAGTCAGCTGTAGCAAGGTTATCACTTTATAAATGATAGACACAAATGGGTAAAAAAAAATGCAAGTACTAGAACAGGTATAATAAGTAACAAGTTTAGTAAGTAACATGAAAAGCTTCTCCTGGAAAAAATACAAAATGGATTATTGAGCTGAAAGAAGAAACGCAGGCTATGCTGAAAAGTAGTGAACTTCGAATTCAAAAAAAATGGTTCAAATGGCTCTGAGCACTATGGGACTCAACATCTTAGGTCATAAGTCCCCTAGAACTTAGAACTACTTAAACCTAACTAACCTAAGGACATCACACACACCCATGCCCGAGGCAGGATTCGAACCTGCGACCGTAGCAGTCCCGCGGTTCCGGACTGCAGCGCCAGAACCGCTAGACCACCGCGGCCGGCCGAACTTCGAATTAACAGGTAGTGAAATGTGTATAAAAAATGTGTTCCATAGCTGTCCTTTCCAAAACTTTCAGTCATCCTACTATGCAATATAACACCTCCTGTCAAAGCAAACTGCAACAAATACTTAAATATCTACATAGCATAAATACATAACTTCAACATTATCCTCATCTGTAAAGAAAAAACTTCATTATCCATATTATCATAACTTCATTATCGTCATCACCTGTAAAGAAAAAACTTCATTATTCATAGTAGCATATTCTTCATCATTATTCTTCATCAGCATTCATTATCATCTGCAAAAATCACTTCATTACTCATTCCACAACTATTCCTTATCTCTAGCATATTTCATCACTTAAAACTAAGATGTGTAGTTCTGTCTGACAGCTTGCATCAATCGCCTTGTATTCTGAAAGAAAAAATTAGTTACGACTGCTATTCTACGATGTGTATAGTATATTCTTGTTAATGCTTGTTAATTCTGATCCATTTACCCGTCCTCATAGGGTTTTGTATCTTCTTTCGTTTATTCCGTAGGTGAAATTCCCATTTCTGTTCAATTTATTTCCTTTACGCATCATTTCTTTCTGAAACTGATGAACAAAGACTAATGTCTTGCATTTAAATCATATACCCATTAGATAATGATTGGTTAATGGTGACACAATTAAGCATACAGCATAACATGACAGCAAACGTAATATGTCAAAAGCATAGACAGTGTTCAAGGCAAAAAGTGTACAGAGAATATCACAATGCAGCAGAAAAAAGAAAATGTAAAACAGTCTCGATGTTGAGATATCATAGGGCAAAAAATGTCAAAATCAACTGGTGTGTTATACCTTAGCTATTTCATAATGTATACAAACAAAACAGGAAAACAATCATACACACAAAAAAAGTGAAAAATGTGCACGGTCTGATGTGTAACGACAAGAAGAGCGACCTGCTAACCTTACCTTGCCGGGCACTTGCCAAGAAAAAATACGATAATCATCAATAACTAGTCACATGAATATAATTGTACAAATGATCATAAAATTAGTAAATAGCATTACAGTATGATAAATCGTAAAGTATGTTCACTCAATAAAGGGTTTTATGTTGGATAAGTGGTGGTTTCCTTTCGATTTTCTGGTTCTCAGAGTTTCGACGTGTACAACATTGGGGTGAGGAATACTGCGAATCCGATATGGACCTGCGTACATAAGTTCAAATTTACTGCACTTACCTTTTAATTTGCTGGATAAATAGTGTGTACGTACTAATATCTTCTGTCCAACGTGAAAGTCTCGGCGTCTACAAACCTGTTTTTGCTGTCTTCTCCGGCGCTCTGCGGCACGTTTGATGTTGTTCAGCGCAATGTCAATTATTTCGTGGTGTCGTAATCGACGAGATGTAGGAAATGTTACTAATTCTTTAATTTTGTTTGGTGGTTCAACGTTTTTCAGTATTACAGACGGAGATAGCATAGTGGATTCATTTGGAATGGAATTAATTACATCTTGGAATGAGTGTATGTGTGTGTCCCAATTAACATGTCTTTTGTGGCAGTATATTCTACACAGTTTACCAATTTCTTTCATTAATCGTTCACAAGGGTTCGAAGAAGCGTGGTACTTGGATATATAAATCGGAGAAATGTTTCTAGCTCGTAACATGCGTGTCCATATTGCAGAACGAAATTGTGATCCATTATCTGAAATTACTTTCATCACATGCCCTACATGAAATAGAAAATGTTTTACAAATGCTTTCGAAACAGTTTTAGCAGTAGCTTTGCGTAACGGAGTGAAAGTAACAAATTTTGAAGTGAGTTCAACAGCGACAAAGATGTAGCAAAAACCTCTGTTAGTTCTCGGAATTGGACCAAAAATATCTACTGCGGCCATATGTCTTAATTTAACAGGTACAATGGGATATAATGGAGGAATGTGTGAAGTTGTGTCTGACTTAGCTTTCTGGCAAATTTTACATGACGCTAAAACTCGTCGTATACGTTTTTCCATGTTCGAAAAATAACAGTTCTGTCTCAGTATAAGAAAACATTTTCTGGCTCCATAATGTGTGTAACTTAAATGAGTGTACCAGATTAATTTGTTAATCAGTTCGTCAGGAATGCATAATAACCAATTGTTGCTGTCAGGATGAGAGCGGCGAAACAGAATGTCATTGCGTACAGTGTAGTGGTTCCTAATCGTAACATTATTCTTATCTTGCCAAAGGTGTTTAATTTCTTTCCACACATTGTCTTTACTTTGCTCTCGTGCTATGTCCTGTAATGACGATGAAATAAAATTTTCAAATGCAACTTGTTGAATGTACATGACGCTGAAATTTGCTTTGCAGAAGTTGGTTGCTACGTCTTGCTGATTGTTGCTGAGAGAACGGGATAATGCGTCTGCTATTACATTTTGTGTGCCGGGAATGTGAACTATTGTAAAATTAAATTCCTGCAAATAAAGTTTCCATCTACTTAACCTGTCGTGAGTGAATTTAGCTGAAAGTAAAAATTGTATCGCTCTATGGTCTGTGTATACGGTGGTATGTCTGCCATAAAGAAAGTGCCGAAATCTCGTAAAAGCCCATACAACACATAACGTTTCCAATTCTGTGACGGAATAATTTCGTTCAGCAGGTGACAAAATGCGGCTTGCAAATGCGATGTTTTTAATTACTGTAGAACCATCTTCTTCAATTTCCTGAAAAATGTGTACGCCTAAAGCGGTGTTGGAACTGTCGGTGGCAATAGAAAAATTTCGAGTAAGATCTGGGTGCGATAAAAGTGGAGCATTCAACAAAGCATGTTTCAGGTTCATAAATTCAGAGTGTGCTTGCTTATCCCATGACCAAATAGTGTTTTTACCTGTTAATTGGCATAATCTAGGTGTGTCTAAAGCAGAGTGATGAATAAATTTGCGAAAAAAGTTAATTAAGCCCAAAAAACTGCGTAATTGTTTCTTCGTTGTAGGAACGGTAATGTCACGTAGAGCTTGAAGTTTTTCTGGATCAGGCGCAATGCCTTCTACTGAAATTACGTGTCCAAGAAATTTTATAGAAGTTTTGCCAAAATGCGATTTACTGAGGTTAACTGTGAGTCCTTGTGCATGAAAAGTTTGCAACAGTCGTTCAAGAATCAGATTGTGTTCACACCAGTTAGCTTCTGCAATAAGAATGTCGTCTACATACGTCGTAATTCTGTCTTTAAGTTCTGTCGGAAGTATAGTGTTCAAACCGCGAATAAAAGCTGCAGAGGAAATAGTTAAGCCGAACGGTAATTTGCAAAATTGATAACAGTCACCAAAACAGAGAAAAGCTGTGTACTTTCTGCAATTCGGATGAAGTTGTATTTGCCAAAATCCCGATTTCAAATCTAATGTGGAATAAATAGCTGTACCGTGAAATTTCTGTAGAAGTTCCTCTAATGTCTGTGGTCGATCTGTTTCATTAATAATAATGTCCTTAATGTGACGTGAATCAAGTACAAGGCGAAGTGAGCCATCTTTTTTCTTAACAATATGTAGCGGGTTTATGTACGGACTAACTGCTGGTTCTATAATTCCTTGGTCAAGCATATCCTGCAACTCTTTTTTAACTTGTTCTCTATGAATATACGGAATAGGATAATGCTTAGCTTTAAATGTGTCGTGCTGTTTGACTTGAAATTCGTACATAAATCCGGACATAGTACCAGGAATGTTGTCGAAAACTGGAGCTTGTTGTAAAAGAATTTTGTGTAATTGCGTTCGCTCGTCGTCTGTATTTGCACTACTTTGTTTAACTTTATCGGAAATCATTTGCAATACATCGTAGTCAGCTTCGTCTGGAGTATTATAGTTATGTACGTACGTGTCTGTGAACAATCGGGAATTACAGTCTATGTTACGTGTTGCAGAAATGACCTCTGTGCGGTTAATTGTTTGTTCTTCCGCAGATAATGAATGCTGAAACTCTAAAGCCAATTGCACATTTTCATCTTTTAACATTAAATAGGAATTCTGAAAATCAACCACTGCGTCGTGTTGTACGAGAAAATTAGTACCTAAAATTACGTCTGTTGTCAATAAAGGAACAATCCAAAAATTTGAGTGAAAAGTATGACCTCCAATACAAAATGATAAATGTGTCTGTAATTTAACGTCTACTCCTTTACTCGATACTGCTCCCTTTACTTTCGTTTTGCCTAATGGTAATGTGGGATAAGTATTCTCTTTGTTGCACTCATTAAAAGTTTCTTCATTTATAACTGACATAGGTGATCCGGAATCGATTACTGCCGAAAATTTCGATGAACCAATTTTAATTTCGATAACAGGATGTGAAATGATTTTCTGAATAACTGGTTTTTCCTGTAAAAGAGTGTCTCGAATGTCGTCGAAAGTAATAACATTTTCGTGAACAACATTTTGCGTGTCAAAAGTAGTGCTTGTGTTATTGGAAGACGCGTCCTGTACAGTATCTAGTCAGATTCTATCTGACGTGTTATTATTATCAGGAGGATGTTGTGGCATTTGTACAATTTGAACAGTTCTATTACTTCTTCCAGACGCATTACGCTCTGGATGATACCTACTGTCGGGTTCATTCATGAGAATAGGTTCTTGTGGACAATTTTGCTGTTGGTATGACCGACTGTTATTAAACGTACGCTGATAATTGTGCTCATCATTTTTACGTCTGTCGTGATACTCATTCCTATACGGTGCATTGCGATAGGAATTGAAATACTGTCTTCTCTGTACGTAGTTATTTCCTTGCTGCCGTGCGTTACTATTTGTTGTATCAGGGACTACACGTGCACGCGGCGAAACATTAAAGCCTGGTTGACCTTGTGCATTCCATTGTTGGTTAGGTATGCTAACCGGCTGACTTTCATGTTGTTGTGGCGGAAAACGTCTATTGTTACCAAAATGTGGTTCCTGTTGCTCATAATTTTGACGATACCGATAATTAGAATTTTGTCTGTTACCAAAGTTCTGGTGGTTGTCAGTCCTAAAGCGTCTATCACTTCTACCATTGAAATTACGTGTCTGATCATAATTGCTGTACGTTTGTTGGCCTTGGTTGTTATACGAAAAATTTTTGTTTACAAAGGAATAATCAGATTGCTGCACTTCTAAAAGCTGCAACAGATCCCTGAATGCCGAAATATTTTCTTTTTGTTGACCTGTTAAAAGTGACACTCTTAATGACCGCGGTAATTTAGAGATACATAATTGTATAAGTGCAGATTCACTGTACGGTTCACTTAAATACTGATTTTGCTGGACCATGTGCTCAAAAAATTGCGTCACACTGGGAAAATTGGAGTTCTCATAATTCGGTAAACTGATTAACTGATCTTTAATTCCGCGCTGTGTCGTCTTCGACCAATACGCTGATAGAAAAGCATTCTGAAATTCTTCTACTGAGTAACATTGTCTTGCGATCGGCCTCATACGAGTTGCCGGTTCGCCTTCCAGAAAGCTGCAAATAAATTCAAGTTTATGCGTAACGGGCCAAGTCGGTGGAAAAGCAAAGCTAAATTGTTGAATCCAATCCAGTGGGTGAATCTGTGTTCTGTCATTCTTAAACACTTTAAATTTTCTTACTGACAGAAAATGTTTGTAATCGAAATTATCGTCTCTGTGTGATGGAACAGGTTCAGGATTGTAAGAGAATCTGTTGAACTGTGGTTGTTCGGAATCTAAGTCCCGTACTCTTTGTAGATTACTCAAATTACACGCGCTGCGTGACTCTGGCAAATGTTCGAAAAGTGGCATCTGCTGTGATGTGTTATTAACTGAAATGTTTTTCATCTCTGTTACCTCCTGCTGTAAACTTGACAATTTTCTACGCAAGGTGTTATTAGACGAATCGATCTCATTAATTGTCTGCTGTAGATTTTGAAATTCAGGTGTTTGATTAAATGAGACCGGTGAAGTATCGTCTGATTTATTGTCATTAGTACTTTCGATCACATCAATACGACTGGCCAATTCATCACATTTTTCAGTCAGTATTTTTACCTGATCATCGGTTTTAGTGTCAGTGGCATTAATCTGGATTTGCAATTTACGTGTAGTTTCGTTCAGTTTTCTAACGTCAGCTTTGACGACATCGGAATCCTGTGTTAGTTCTAATTGTTCGAGTCTATCGGTCACTGTTTGAAAATCGGTTGTGTATGTGTCTGTTTTTGACTTAAGATCAGAAATTTCGTCACGTAATTCTGTGTTTGACTGTTCGATGGTATTAATTTTGTCGGACACTGTAGCAATATTGTTGTCCACGTATGTCTTTGCTTTCGCAAACATCTTACGTTTGTCTTCCTGTCTCTGAGCAGTGATTGTTTCCATTACTTGACGTTTTACTTTATTTTGATCATCAATAAATTTGCGGAAACGCGTATCACTGTTCTGTATGTGAAGACTAAGACGTTCGTTAATCTGTGTGTTCTGTTGTTCGAATTTCGCATCAATCTTTTCATCCATTGTGCGCGAAAGTTCTACCGTCATTGCTTTAAACTCGTCGCGTAATTGTGTAGCTTTTTCAGAGCATTGTTTAGCGACTCCGCTAATTTCGTCTCTGAGTGTTTTTGTTGCAGCTGTTTGCAATTCCCTTAATTCCTGAGCAACAGACTTAATTTCTTCGCTACTTTTTCGTGAACAAGCCTCAATTTCCTCGCGTAACTGTTCCTTAGTGTCATGGCACTGCGCGGCAACGGCTCTAATCTGTTCACTAAGTTGTTTGAGATCCTCATTATTATTGTCTAGTTTTTCATTCTGTTGTTTGACCTGTTCACTAAGTTGTTTGAGATTTACATCATTGTTGTCTAATTTTTCACTAAGTTTGTCTTGTTTTTCACTCTGTTGTTTGACCTGTTCACTAAGTTCTTTGTGATTTTTGTCTTGTCTTTCGTTCTGTTGTTTGTTCTCTTCAAGAATTTGCAACAATAATGCCCTAATTGGATCCGACACAAAATTAGCATTTCTATTCTCTGTGCTGTTTAATGGTCGATCTGGAATTGTCTCGCTTTCAGTAACCATTTGGTTATTCTGTACTTTACAAAAAGGTTTATCAGTCGGATGTGTACTGTCAGACATTATTTCGGAATTAAATAAATCCGGCGTACTTTGTGTATCCTGCTCATTTTCATTAGAGAAATTTGTCTGTACGTTATTTGAATTTTCCAAACCGGGTGTGTTAAGCTGGGCAGCGCTCATTCCAACAGAACGCCCCGCGTCATCAATTGTCGTCAAATTAACAGAGGAGACAATTGAGTTCTCTTGTTCATCATTAGGGTAAAAGTCGTCATTCGCGATTGGAACGCACTGACTGTTAGTGAACACAGCATTGTCATCATTACACTGCGTGTCACTAGTACTATTGGTCACGTTGTTTAAGTCGGTAATTTCGTTCATAATGCCTCGCGATACACTATTCACTGTCTTTCGCGGCATTTTCACAATAGACACAAATATTCACAAAAGAAATAAGCACAATACAAAAGCAACACACAAATACAACAGAGCAACGAATTGCCGATGATCTGAGGAAAGAAAGTCACAAGATTAGTAAAAGCGTTGCGCCAAATTCTAATTATATTTAAGCAATAAGAGCAGATATCTGACTGGTTTTCAAAAGATTCTCAACGAAATACGATCCTGGACTGGGTGTCGCCAAGTGTAACCTCCCCACAGAAATTTTGAAAAAGAATAATATTTATTAGAAATGGAACCAGAGCTAAGTGTAAGCTCCCCAGACAAATTTAGAATAGACTAATTATTAGAAATGGATCCAAGTGTAACCTTCCCGCAAAAATATTAATGACAATGACAATTAAACAAAAATTAGCAATCTGACGCAAGTATAAGTTCGCATAAAATAATGAAACATGATCCCATGACAATGGAACTACAGTGACAATCAAAACTCAGCTTAACCGAAATGTCGGTCTTTGGCCCTGTGCAAAAATCAGAATTAATTTCTTACCTTAATATAACTGCATGTCAAAATTCTGCTCTTATTCTGCGCCACAGCTTGCAGCAGATGTATCCCAATAACTAAATTTTTTGAAGTTAATTGAATTTTTTTGTTTAAAGGAAATGGAAGGAAATCGAATGATTCTTTGTTAAAAAATTGCTTTTAAATCAAAATTATTATTGGGGCGATTCTTTAAAGTTCATTACATTTAATTTACATTACTAGCTGAGCGCGATGCTGCTTAATAATATACCTTGTCCTGAATCTCGACCATTGCGGTGCCGACGCCCGCCGACTGCTCTGCGCTACCACTACTGACAGACTCCCGCTCGCTACCTCACTCGGCTACTACTTCCAACAGACTACTGTACTGCACTGCGCTTCGAGCGCAACTGCTCTGGTCAGAGATTCTACAATGCCTCATCATCGCTGCCAACGAGTACATACGCCTTTCACATAGCCGCCTAAAGCATCTATATGTTCAATCCAGCCGCGCGGGATTAGCCGAGCGGTCTAAAGGCGCTGCAGTCATGGACTGTGCGGCTGATCCCGGCAGAGATTCGAGTCCTCCCTCGGGCATGGGTGTGTGTGTTTGTCCTTAGGATAATTTAGGTTAAGTAGTGTGTAAGCTTAGGGACTGATGACCTTAGCAGTTAAGTCCCATTAGATTTCACACACTTTTTTTTTGTTCAATCCTAGAATCAGGTCATTGTTTAGCGGTGTAGGCAAGACTAAAAACCAGCTTGCTGTTTTTGGTAACAAGTCATTATTCATGGAATGCAGCACAGTCTATTACAATTTTGAAATGTTTTTCTAGTAAATGCAGTCAGGATTTCTCTAAAATGTTAACAATAACCAAGACTTCAAGTTCATTACTACTGTGTTTTTTCTCTTGAGGTGTTGTTTTTTTATGTAAGAGATTAGATAGAATTTGTCATCATCTGGAGATTTTTGTAATAACACAGCTCCAAAGCCTTCTTTGCTTACATGTGCGGGTGGTTTGGTTTCAAATTTTTCGTTGTAGATTTTTAGAACTGAATTCAATGAAAAGAAGGCTATGAGTGTCTTTAATTCTCACCTCTGCTTGTCTTCAGACTTATACTCCTGATTATTCCTCAGCAAATCACTTCGATATTTGGCACTTGTAGAGCAATTTGAGATAAACTTTTAAAATGTCCTCTGAGTCCAAGGAAACTTTGTATTGCTGCAATAGATTTTGATTCTGGAAACTTTTGAACAGCTTTAGTCTTGTCGAAAAAAGGGCGAATTTGTCCACACTATATGACATATCCAAGAAACTCGACATTTGATGAACTGGTATTTTGGAGGATTAATTTCCAAGTAGTATTCTGCTACAGCTTTTAACACTACATCAAACCGCTGTAGTGCCTCGTCTTCATTCTTTGTTCATATTAAAATACTGTACATGTAAATAAATACGATATTTTCTTGAGCCAATGTCCGTAAAAATATTGCCAAGAGCGCATCTGTATCCTGCAATCTTGGTCCATTCACTGTCTTATAAACTTCTTGTTGTAATAAATTAAGTTGATTACTACAGTCAATTTGTGCCCTCAACTCTCGGACATTTTTATGTTTACAGTGCTTAATACTCTTATTAGCAGTCTTTTCATTCATTGCTGTCTTTCAATTACATACTCTTCTACTTCGTGCACTCAGTGAGATACTGCCAAACTCGTTGCAGTTGAAGCAATATATTACCTTTCCCTTGTGGTTGTAATCACTTGATTTGTGGCCACTGGCGTCATAGTAGAAACTATCTGTGTTTGGATCCCAAGCTGCAATTATAATATTTTTGCTACTTGAGACACTAGCACCTTTGTTACTGCAGCTTCCAACTTTTTCATTGTTGTGGCTTTTGTTATTTCTTTTCCTTGATGACTTCACAGCTCTTTCGTAATGCCTCATGTTTTCCTTAAACTTCGCGTTTCCAGCACCATAAAGAAAAAGTTTTCTGCCTGTATTGCCTTCTATACCACCAATAGCATACTGCATTACTGAGTCGCTACCAGTATCAACATGGCTTGCGTTCTCCTTCATTACGAGAAATTATTCCTTGAGAGTCTATTTCCGGTTTTTCTTCCATCGAAACAGTAGTTTAGGATTTTTGCAGAACTTGTCTTCACATCTAACTCTTCTGGCAAAGCCTCCCTCAGTGTGGCCCATGATATAAGATCACTCTCGCTCTATATAAAAAACTTGGACAAACCTTTTTTGCGAAAATAAGCGTCTGAAATTGGTTCCAAGCTACTAAAAAACGCTTTTTCCTGGCTGCCTTTAGATACACTTTTTAACTGCTTATCCTTCACTGCGGCTAAATGATTTTCCGTCTTCTTTTTCAGTAAATTCTATCGTTAACCGCTACCCATTTAGACTGCATCCTCTTCTTCATCATCAGCACCATTACCACCCTCTTCAGATTCTATGTCATCGTTAATTTCCGAAATAAGTTTATCAATGTTGGGTAAACAATAACAATTTTCGGTAGTCACTTTATTTTTCGTTCCACTATCCATGCACAATATATTGCAGATTGCTCCCAATTCCGTTTCTGACAATGATTCTTCAGTAAATGACTTCTTAGCTTCAAGTTCGTCAGCTGTTGTTTGAAAAGTGAAGCCAGAAAATTCTCTCAGACATTTCCGAATTTTTCCGTCATTTGAAACTGATTCGAAAGTTAGCTCAGGTAAAGATTTTATGTCCTTAACCGGCAGAGCGATTTTTTAAATTTATTTTCTCGATTTTGCCTAACGTTGTCATCTGTAGTTGCACTACTGGCCATTAAAATTGCTACACCACGAAGATGACGTGCTACAGACGCGAAATTTAACCGACAGGAAGAAGATGCTGTGATATGCAAATGATTAGCTTTTCAGAGCATTCACACAAGGTTGGCGCCGGTGGCGACACCTACGACGTGCTGACATGAGGAAAGTTTCCAATCGATTTCTCATACACAAACAGCAGTTGACCGGTGTTGCCTGGTGAAACGTTGTTGTAATGCCTCATGTAAGGAGCAGAAATGCGTACCATCACGTTTCCGACTTTATCAAAGTCGGATTGTAGCCTATCGCAGCTGCGGTTTATCGTATCGTGACATTGCTGCTCGCGTTGGTCTAAATCCAATATGGAATATGGAATCGGTGGGTTCAGGAGGGTAACGCCGTCCTGGATCCCAACGGCCTCGTATCACTAGCGGTCGTGATGACAGGCATCTTATCCGCATGGCTGTAACGGATCGTGCAGCCACGTCTCCATCCCTGAGTCAACAGATGGGGACGTTTGCAAGACAACAACCATCTGCACGAACGGTTCGACGACGTTGGCAGCAGCACGGACTATCAGTTCGGAGACCATGGCTGCGTTTACCCTTGACGCTACATCACAGACAGGAGCGCCCGCGATGGTGTACTCAACGACGAACCTGGGTGTACGAATGCCAAAACGTAATTTTTTCGGATGAATCCAGGTTCTGTTTACAGCATCATGATGGTCGCATCCATGTTTGGCGACATCGCGGTGAACGCACATTGGTAGCGTGTATTCGTCATCGCCATACTGGCGTATCACCCGGCGTGATAGAATGGGGGGCTATTGGTTACACGTCTCGGTCACCTCTTGTTTGCATTGACGGCACTTTGAACAGTGGACGTTACATTCCAGATGTGTTACGACCGTGGCTCTACCCTTCATTTGATCACTGCGAAACCCTACATTTCGGCAGGACAATGCACGACCGCGTGTTGCAGGTCCTGCACGGGCCTTTCTGGATACAGAAAATGTTCGACTGCTGCCCTGGCCAGCACATTCTCCAGATCTATAATCAATTGAAAACGTCTGGTCAATGGTGGCCGAACAACTGGCTCGTCACAATACGCCAGTCACTACTCTTGATGAACTGTGGTATCGTGTTGAGGCTGCATCGGCAGCTGTACCTGTACACGCCATCCAAGCTCTGTTTGACTCAATCCCCAGGAGTGTCAAGGCCGTTATTTCGACCAGACGTGTTTGTTCTTGGTACTGATTTCTCAGGATCTATTCACCCAAATTGCGTGAAAATGCTATCACATGGCAGTTCTAGTATAATATATTTGTCCAATGAATACCCGTTTATCATCTGCATTTCTTCTTGGTGTAGCAATTTTAATGGTCAGCAGTATATCTTATCAGCTTCTTTCACTCTTCAAAACGTTCCAGAATAACGCAATGAATCTGTTACGACGTCTCAATATTGACGCTTGACACTTGGCGTTCCACGTTCGAACTTGTTTCATCTAATAGTTTTTGTTTCGTCGAATATTTCTCCTTTCGTCACATTGTTCGAAATTTCCTCTTGTGTCGTTGTAGTGCCGTCAATCGCGGTTTAAATGTAAATCCAAAATCCACAAAATCACACGCCATGACATCGTTGCGGCAAAACGGCACTTCTAAAAATTCATCGTAAAAGTCGAAGATTAGACAGCCAAAACTGGGCTCATTCAGTTGATCACGGCGAAGTCCCCAAAATGTGTCGGAAAAAATTCGCAATATGACAAAATACCAAAAACACTGGGTCCGACTTTCACGAAAACATTTATTGTTCACACAGTCACAAACTCTGGCAACAATGAACACAAAAAACTCTAATTGTACGTTTCACTGGAGCAACATCTAGCATGCTAAAAGTGACATTTTGTTGCTAGATGTTGCCATGCTTCTTCATACTTTGTCTCAAGTCGAATGTCGCCCAAGAATCTGTTGTCAGCTGCCACTCGTTACTTGTTACCGTTGCTTCGAGTAAGAAACAAAAGCTTTTCAAGTACTTCAGCACCTGTTTGCCAGTAGGGTGCGCTAGTCATTAGAATCAGTGGCAGGTGCTGCCTTTTGACCCTCCCAAAAGGTAACAGTTAACAATGACTGAAAGGATTGTCACAATGATGTTCACTAAAGGTCACTGCTGTCATTTGTGGCCGGCTGCGGTGGCCGTGCGGTTCTAGGCGCTGCAGTCTGGAGCCGTGGGACTGCTACGGTCGCAGGTTCGAATCCTGCCTCGGGCATGGATGTGTGTGATGTCCTTAGGTTAGTTAGGTTTAAGTAGTTCTAAGTTCTAGGGGACTGATGACCTAAGAGTTAAGTCCCATAGTGCTCAGAGCCATTTGTCATTTGTGTCATCATGATTATCATCATCATCATCAACATCACCTTTATGGTTTGATGGTGTGGTATTGATGACAACTCCATCATTGGCTATTTCCGTTATTCCATCTCGTGTTCAGTACTCTTGCACCAGTTGCTGCACTTTCCTGCACTAACCTTCCCAGTTATGTGCAGTAATGGAGAGGAAAGGATCATTAGCATAATTTTACAGTCTTTCCCTAGACATGTCACCAGTTATATTGCTGTTCGTGAAATTACGTTTAATTTTTGTCGCCGCGCGGGATTAGCCGAGCGGTCTTGGCCGCTGCAGTCATGGACTGTGCGGCTGGTCCCGCCGGAGATACGAGTCCTCCCTCGGGCATGGGTATGTGCGTGTGTCCTTAGGATAATTTAGGTTAAGTAATGTGCAAGCTTAGGGAATGATGACCTTAGCAGTTAAGTCCCATAGGATTTCACACACATTTTTTTTTTATTTTTTTTTTATTTTTGTCCATGCCAGTTCTGTCGGACTTACATTGCAGCTGCATGGCGGTAAACGGACTACTTTGTGGCCTCGGCTCTCGGCGATTTCACCCATGACATACATCTTCTTGGCCAATATGTTCTCCTTTATTTGAGGTAACAATTTAACCTTACTCACTATGTCGTCACAGTCTATTTTCTCAGCCGCTCTAACATCGTAACCCTGAGTCATGTTTATTACACTACTGGCTATTAAAATTGCTACACCACGAAGATGACGTGCTACAGACGCGAAATTTAACCGACAGGAAGAAGATGCTGTGATATGCAAATGATTAGCTTTTCAGAGCATTCACACAAGGTTGGCGCCGGTGGCGACACCTACAACGTGCTGACATGAGGAAAGTTTCCAATCGATTTCTCATACACAAACAGCAATTGACCGGCGTTGCCTGGTGAAACGTTGTTGTGATGCCTCGTGTAAGGAGGAGAAATGCGTACCACCATGTTTCCGACTTGGATAAAGGTCGGATTGTAGCCTATTGCGATTGCGGTTTATCGTATCGCGACATTGCTGCTCGCGTTGGTCGAGATCTAATGACTGTTAGCAGAATATGGAATCGGTGGGTTCAGGAGGGTAATACGGAACGCCGTGCTGGATCCCAACGGCCTCGTATCACTAGCAGTCGAGATGACAGGCATCTTATCCGCATGGCTGTAACGGATCGTGCAGCCACATATCGATCCCTGAGTCAACAGATGGGAACATTTGCAAAACAACAACCATCTGAACGAACAGTTCGACGACATTTCCAGCAGCATGGACTATCAGCTCGGAGACCATGGCTGCGTTTACCCTTGACGCTGCATCACAGACAGGAGTGCCTGCGATGGTGTACTCAACGACGAACCTGGGTGCACGAATGCCAAAACATCATTTTTTCGGATGAATCTAGGTTCTGTTTACAGCATCATGATGGTCGCATCCGTGTTTGGCGACATCGC
The DNA here is from genome assembly GCF_023898315.1 of Schistocerca nitens. NCBI lineage: Eukaryota > Metazoa > Arthropoda > Insecta > Orthoptera > Acrididae > Schistocerca > Schistocerca nitens. Next base: position 487,355,557 of record NC_064621.1, read on the forward strand.
GGTGAACGCACATTGGAAGCGTGTATTCGGCATCGCCATACTGGCGTATCAACCGGCGTGATGGTACGGGGTGCCATTGGTTACACGTCTCGGTCACCTCTTGTTCGCATTGACGGCACTTTGAACAGTGGACATTACATTTCAGATGTGTTACGACCCGTGGTTCTACCCTTCATCCCATCCCTGCGAAACCCTAGATTTCAGCAGCATAATGCACGTCCGCATGTTGCAGGTCCTGTACGGGCCTTTCTGGATACAGAAAATGTACCACTGATGCCCTGGCCAGAACATTCTCCAGATCTATAACCAATTGGAAACGTCTGGTCAATGGTGGCCGAGCATCTGGCTCGTCACAATACGCCAGTCACTACTCTTGGTGAACTGTGGTATCGTGTTGAAGCTGCATCGGCAGCTGTACCTGTACACGCCATCCAAGCTCTATTTGACTCAATGCCCAGGCGTATCAAGGCCATTATTACGGCCAGAGGTGGTTGTTCTGGGTACTGATTTCTCAGGATCTATGCACCCAAATTGCGTGAAAATGTAATAACATATCAGTTCTAGCATAATATATTTGTTCAATGAATACCCGTTTATCATCTGCATTTCTTCTTGGTGTAGCAATTTTAATGGCCAGTAGTGTAGATTTTCTGTCAACCTGCCTACTGTGTATGGCACATTATCCACCACAATCACAAAACTGGGTTGAATATTTGAAACCACCATATCTGCAAACCACTTTTCAAAATTAACTGAGTTCATTTGCTCATGGTAATCACCCATGGTCGACTTCGCCCAGAACTGGAGGTGTGCTTTCTTGACGAATCCGTTCTTGGATCCTACGCTGCCCAACGCAGTAATACCTGTAACACCTTCTGCTAGCCAGCACTTGTCGAATGTCATTTTGTTATTTATCTGTGATATGTCCAAGTAGCATATCTCGCTGGCACCTTGCCTGATGATTTTCGTCTGTACCAGGAAGCTGGGACGTCAAGATACAATGTCAGGACGTTCCAGCAGTACTGTTCGCTTACTGTGTACTCGACGCCAAACAAAAACTATTTACTCCAATATTTTTGCCAGGGAAGTACGTCTCCTTCTCCAACCAGTTTTCTCTCGCAAAACTGGCAAAATATTCCGCAAACTGGGCACAATCTGACATTGTAGAATTTCCCCGGGTCTTTGCCGTGTCTCGTCCTATGAACGAAAGTATATTTACCAAATAGTTGGATCGCAGTACACACTGCAGTCTGAAACTTCGTGCAAAGAGAGTGAAGGAATAGGGAGACTCCTGTACATGTACTCCCATTTCTTGTGTGCCCAAACTGTGGTGCCCCTACACTAATACTGTAGGCAGATGACATACACAAAGTGGTTTGGGAAAATTTGAACAAAATACAAACACCGTCCGAAGAGGCCTTGAAGGCCCAACCGTACCGACCGACCGCCGTGTTATCCTCAGACCGTAGACGCCACCGTACGTGCATACGGAGGCGCTTGTGGTTAGCACGTCGCTCTCCCGACCATTGTCAGTTTTCGTGACCGGTGCCTCTACTTCTCAGTCAACTAGCTCCTCAATCAGCCTCACAAGGTCTGAGTGCAATCCGCATGCCAACAGCTCTGCAGCCCAAACAGTGACCCGTCCAAGTACTAGCCCAGCCCGACAGCGCTTAACTTAAGTGATCTGACGGGAACCGCTGTTACCAATGCGGCAAGGTCGTTGGCGAGTAATACCGTATAATACATTACTGAAAATTTGAATGCACATTTCTAAGTAACCAGCCGCGCGGGATTTGCCGAGCGGTCTGAGGTGCTGCAGTCATGGACTGTGCGACTGGTCCCCGCGGAGGTTCGAGTCCTCCCTCGGGCATGGGTGTGTGTGTTTGTCCTTAGGATAATTTAGGTTAAGTAGTGTGTAAGCTTAGGGACTGATGACCTTAGCAGTTAAGTCCCATAAGATTTCACACGTTTTCTAAGTAACTGCGTTCTAATAAGCACGCATTACGAATGACTGATATCTATGGGAAAATATTGCAATTATAACACTACTGTATAACGAGACGTTCCTTTTTCTTTGCAGAGTTACTAGGTGATTCTTCTGGATGAGAACGGCAAAACCTCCTCAGCCGTATGAAACTGGAAACGCTCTTCCCTGTGTACGTAGGAGCTTTTAGCTGTGTAGGTGGATGGTGTTGGTCCCTCTTTTTCTTGCTGCGTCGCAGCACTCTCATATCTTCTTCACTACTTTTCTTTCGCTGCTGAAAATTGCTAGTTGCCTTTCCTTCTCAGGAGGCGACGGTGAACCAGAAGAACCTTCCGACAGGCCGGGGACGTTCTCTTGAATCATAATGCAGCACACAACAGTAAACAATGCTGCAGCACTAATACGGCTGCTTCTGTAAGTTCTTTGTCGTAGAAACACCTCCACCGAGTCTACGTCCGCTAGTTTCCCCAACTACAAGAAGTATCTCCACCTGTTAGCAGAAACAGTTTCTTGCATGAAGCTTCCTGGTAGATTGAAACTGTGTGTAGACCGGATTCACAGTTTTAATCTTCCAGGTAGTTGAAAACCAGCGCACATAGTGCTGCAGTATTCATTATAGTTTCCTGCATCTTGCTGCAAGTACTCGCCGAATTTGCAAGTTCCTGGTAGTTTCTTTTTTTCAGAGTTGCAAAGTTATGTGTGTTAAGTACCAATGCGAAAATGTTACTGTCGACAAGGAGAATTGCAGAAAGAAAATGGGGACCGAAATAAAATGTACCGTCGGAATCTGCCAGCCAAGGAAGTGGGAAATGAATTTACCAATCAATTTATTTCACCAGAAGGGAAAGCAGAGTAACAGTACAGACATCTTTAAATTTTAGCAGATTCTTTAGTATTGCCATAACAGTGAATGCATTGTATTTATAATAATATTTGCAAAAATCTAAGAGTAATTAAAGGCGATCTCTCGGTTACACGAAAGGCCACATTTTTGTATACTGTGATCGAATATTTGACTAGAGATATTAGAAATTTACATATGATATCGTCAGAAAGTTCTTAATCTAAGTGAAGTCGTCTGATTTTAGCTCATTCAGAAATATTTCTTGGTATCATAAACATGTAATGATCTTGATAGGTGGCCAGTTTTCTCTGATAGTGTCTCCCAAACATACTGCACAATATTTTTATGCTCATTTCCCTTGGTCAAGTAGTCAATAACTGGCGCTGCTTAATAATAGTGACTGTTCCTTTTTATTACTGTCTGTTCATTTCTCTGTTTGGTATGGTGCACAGACTCCACAGTTCACAGCCTGCATGCTGACTAGCAAAAGATAAAGGAGTCCTTTTATGACGAGCTAGCTGCCATAAAACGTTTCAGATTCCGAGGCGAAGTCGCAGCCTCAGATAGACAGACTGGCATACAGTTCCCTTGTTCCGCACTCTGCATGTGGGACATGGGTTGACTGTTTTCTGGCGAGAAAACACAGTATTGTTCACCGAAGCCTTGTAGCAAGATAAGAGCTTGAGTTGTGAATATTTGTTACTAGCAAAGCCACAAAATAATGTTGAATATAAATTTTCAGAATCCTGTGTTCCAGTAGGTTCTTATTGTTATTTTCCATACAGCAAGCAGTTTTCCTGCTGGATCCATGTGGCAGCCGTCTCATAGGTCAGTTTCAAAATTGTGTCCTGTAGAGGGAGAGATTATCATCTACATCTACATCTTACTCCGTAAGCCACCTAATGCTATGTGGCAGAGGGTGCTTTCGGTACCACTATCTGATCCCTCCAACCCTGTTTCACTTGCCAATAGTGCATGGGAAGAATGATTGTCGGTAAGCCTCTGTATTGGATCTATTTTCTCGAATTTTCTCCTTGTGGTCAATACGCGAGATGTATGTGGGGGAAGTAATATGTTGTCCGACTCCTCCTGAAAAGTGCTTCCCGAAATTTCAATAGTACCTCTCTCCGTCATGCATAACACCTTTCTCGTAATGTCTGCCAGTGGAGTTTGTTTAGCATCTCCGTAACGCTCTCTCGCCAGCTAAACGATCCCTGACGAAAGGCGCCTCTCTTCGTTGGATCTTCTCTATCTCCTCTATCAGTCCTTCCTGATAGGGATCCCAGATAGGTGAACAATACTCAAGATTCGGTTGAACAAGCGCCTTATAAGCCACTTCTTTCATGGATGAGTTATATTTCCTTAAGATTCTTCCGATGAATCTGAGTCTGGTCTGCTTTTCCCACTATATGTTTTATATGGTCACTCCACTTAAGGTCGCTTTGGATAGTTACGCCTAGATATTTTACGGCAAACACTGTCTGCAGCTGTTTGTCATCAATAGTGGAGCTGTACAGTAGTGGATTTCTTTTCCTATGTATGCGCAATATGTTTCATTTATTTGCTTTCAGGGTCAAGCGCCAGAGCCTGCACCAATCATCAATTCTCTGCAGGTCGTTCTGCAAATCCTTACTATATTCTGGCGTTGCTATTTTGGCATAGACAACTGCATCATCTGCGAATAGCCTTAAAGAGCATCCGACGCTTTATACTAGATCATTTACATATACTGTAAACAGCAACAATCCTATCACACTTCCCTGTGGTACTACTGATATTAGCTTCACATCTGTCGATTTTGTCCCGTTAAGAGTGACGTGTTGAGTTCTATCTGCAAGAAAGTCTTGAATCCAATCGCAAGTCTGCTCCGATACTCCGAAGCTAGTATTTTTTTCATTAAATAGCAATGTGGGAAGGTGTCAAATGCCTTAAAGAAATCAAGGAACACGGCATCAACCTGAACGTCGTTGTCCAATGCGCTGTGGATCTCATGTAGGAACAGAGCGAGCTGAGTTTCGCAAGATCTCCGTTTCGGAATCCATGTTGATTTTTATAGATGAGTTGTTCATTTTCCAAAAAAGTCATAATTCCTGAGCATAAAACATATTCCACAATTCTACAACAGATTAACGTTAACGATATAGGTGTGGATTTCTCTTACCGCCTTTCTTAAAAAGCGATCTACGGTAAATTACTGCTAGAAGGGGAGTAAGTTCTTTCGCATAATATAAATAGAACCTTACAGGTATCTCATTCGCTCCTGACGCCTTTCCGCTACTAAACGATTGCAGCCGCTTTTCAATTCCACCATCGGTTATCTCAATATCTGCCATTTCGACGTTCTCACGACAATTGAAAGGAGGGTCAGTATTAACATCTTTCGCGGTGAAACAACTTCGGAAGACCGAATTTAGTATTTCGACCTTCTCTCTGCTATTCTCCGTTTCGGTGCCGGTGTGGTCGCTGAGAGAATGAGTAGACGATTTTTTTTTTCTTTGTTTGTGGTCAGCTTCTATGGGACCAAACTGCTCAGATCTTCGGTCCCAATAGACGATTTTGACCCACTTACTGATTTTACATACGGCCAAAATCTCTTAGGGTTTTTACTCAGGTCGGTTGACAACGTCTTAGTTTCAAAATCATTGAAGGCTTCTCTCATTGCTCTCCTTAACGATCATTTTCGCTTTGTTCAGCTTTTGTTTGTCAGCTAGGTTTTTACTTCTCTTGAATCTGAGATGAAGTGCTCTTTGTTTACGTAGCGCATTTCTGACATGGCTTTTAAACCATGGTAGATCTTTCCCATCCCTTCAAACCTTACTCGGAACATACTTGTCTAGGGCACATTGAACGATGCCTTTGAATTTTTTCCATTTGTTCTCCACATCTTCGTCCTCATCGCCGAATATTTTATGCTGAGTGCTGAGGTATTCTGAAATTTGTATCCTGTCACCCTTGCTGGGCAAATATATCTTCCTACATTTCTTAACATTCCTTGTAGGACCCGTCGTCATAGATGCTGTCACAGCTTTATGATTACTGATACCTCCCTCTACGTTAACTGATTCGATAAGTTCAGGTCTGTTTGTTGCCAGGAGGTCTAAGACGTTACCCTCACGAGTTGAACTATCTGCTCAAGGTAATTTTCTGACAAGACATTCAGAACAATGACACACGAATCCCGGTCTCTGGCATCCGTTTTGATGGTGTAACACTCCCAATCTATATCTGGTAAGTTGAAGTCATCCCCTATTACAACGGAATGATCAGGAAAATTACTAATTATATTCTGGAAGTTCTGTCTGAAGCGCTCTATAACTACATATACTGATCCGGGTGGTCTATAGAAGCATCCGAGCTCCATTTTTGACCGTTCTTTGATACTCAGTTTCACCCAAATTAATTCACATTCAGAATGCGTGACAACCTCGCTAGATTTGATAGAACTTTTAAGGCAAAAAACACGCCGCCACCATTAGCGGCTAACCTATCCTTCCGATAAACATTCCAGTCTGAACTTAGGATTTCGTTGTCATTGATGTCTTGCTTCAACCAGCTTTCTCTTCCCAGTACTATCTGTGCATTATAACCTTCAGTAATCGATATTAATTCTGGGACCTTTCCTTGGATGCTCCTGCAGTTTACTAACATCATATTAATCTTTTCTATCTCTGATCTATGAGGACCAAGATTATCTGAGGTCACCGTGTCTGATTTTACAGGCAAATAGTCTCTGATCACAAGGGAGGGGTTCTCTAACCTAAAAAAGCCCCTATGCACGCTGCACATACTGCGCTACCCTTGTAGCTGCTTCCTACGTGTAGTGCACGCCTGACCTATTAAGTGGAAACCTACAATTTTGCACCCGATAGCGGAGGTCGAGAAATTCGCATCCGATACTGCCAGTGAACCTTGAGCAGCCGCTGGTGAAGTATCAGTGCAGCAGCGAGTCGCACATTTACCTTTCATATTTGTTTTGTAGTTTGATTCTTAACTTGTTTCCGAGAGTTTGTGCGCTTGCATATTTAATTACATAAAATCCTTGCGTATTCTCGTATTTGAGAGGAGTAATATTGTTTATTGATAGCTGTAGAGTATAAATTCGCGGAGTCGTTAGATATTAGCAGTAGGATGGATGGGGTGTGTGAGTGCTGTGTGCGGGCGCAGGAGGAACTGACAGCGGTTCGCGAGCAGCTGAGCGTGCTGTTGGCCACGATCAGCCGCCTTCAGGCTGCTGCCTCGAGGTGCAGCGACGGCGAAGGATCTGGCGCGTCGCTTGAGACACCCCAGGTGTCGCTTGCTGCGTCCGCTGACTCAGCCGCCTAGGCACCTTCTTTTAGTGTACCCGGTGCGTTGGGGCCTCCCTCACCTAAGGGTGAGTGGCGGACTGCAACGCGTTCGCGTCGCTCGAGGCGGAGGGTCAATGTGGAGGCTGTCCGGCTGGCCTCGCCCGTTCATCCTGTCAGTGGGCAGGTGGCCGCTCCTTCAGCAGGGCCCGAGCAGGCACACGCGGGGGGAAAGGCTTGCTGGTTATTGGGAGCTCCAACGTTAGGCGGGTGATGGAGCCTCTTAGGGAAATAGCGTACAGGGCTGGAAAGAAATCTAACGAACACTCGGTTTGTCTGCCAGGGGGCCTCATCCAAGATGAGGAGGTGGCCTTGCCTGCGGCTATCGAGTGTATGGGGTGCAGTCGTCTGCAAGTAGTTGCTCACGTCGGCACCAATGATGCCTGTCGCTTGGGCTCTGAGGCGATCCTCAGTTCGTACAGGCAGTTGGCGGATTTGGTGAAGACCGCTGGCCTCGCACGCGGGGTGCAAGCAGAGCTCTCTATTTGCAGCATCGTTCCCAGAGTGGATCGGGGTCCCTTGGTTTGGAGCCGAGTGGAGTGTCTCAACCAGAGGCTTCGTCGACTCTGTGACGGTCTTGGCTGCAGATTTCTAGACTTGCGCTATTGGGTGGGGAGTTGTAGGACACCCCTAGATAGGTCAGGGGCGCACTACACAAAGGAAGCGGCTACTCGGGTAGCAGAGTACTTGTGGCGTGCACATGGGGGTTTTTTAGGCTAGGACGTAGTGCGAGGTGTCCTGATGAACACTCACCAGTCGACGTGCAGGCAGGGAGATCAGGACGCGCTCAGTGTAAAGACACTTCAGCTATCAAGATATTAGCAGTAAATTTTCAGAGGGTTCGGAATAAAGTTCCTGAATTTCCTGCCCTCCAGGAAGCGTGTGGCGCACAAATTATTCTTGGGACTGAGACCTGGCTGAACCTGAGATAGGAAGTTCTGAAACATTTAGTGAGGGTTGGAACGTGTGTCGGAAAGACAGATTAGACACCGCAGGAGGTGGTGTCTTCATTACAGTTGACAAAAATATTGTGTCTACTGAGGTCGAAGTAGAATGTGATTGTGAAGTTATCTGGATACGTTTAACAGGCCTAGGGGAAATTAAGTTAATTGTGGGGTGTTATTACCGGCCACCAGGTTCCACCGTATCACAGAAGTACCGGATCATGCTATGTTAGTTGGAGGCGACTTCAACCTACCTAGTATAGACTGGGATGTCTATGGATTCATTACAGGTGGTACTGACAAGCCGTCGTGTGAATTACTTTTGAACACATTATCCGAAAACTGTCGTGAGCAGCTAAATCGACAGCCAACGTGTAATGGAAATATTTTAGATCTGGTAGCCACTAACAGACCAGACCTCATCGACGGTGTCAGTGTTGAGACAGGGATTAGTGATCATGATGTTGTCATTACGACTATGGTAACGAAAGTTAAAAAGTCGGTCAAGAAGGCTAGGAGAGTATTCTTACTAGAAAGAGCAGATAAGCAGTTATTAGCATCCCACTTAGTAAATGAATCGACTTCATTTACTTCCTGTACGATGAACGTGGAAGAATTATGGGAAAATTTTAAACATATTGTAAATTTCGCATTGGACGAGTACGTGCCGAAAAAGTGGGTTACGGACGGAAAAGACCCACCGTGGTTTAACAGCGCAATTCGGAGAATACTCAGGAAACAAAGGCAGTCGCACTCGCGGTACAAGAAAGATCGGGAGAATGAGGACAGGCAAAAGTCAGTAGAGATTCGTGCTGCTGTAAAAAGAGCAATGCGCAAAGCATTCAACCACTACCACCGTCAAACCTTAGCAAAAGATCTTACTGAAAGCCCAAGGAAATTCTAGTCTTACGTGAAATCAGTAAGCGGGTCTAAAGCTTCCGTCATGTTACTCACTGATCAGTTTGGCCTGGCAACGGAAGACAGCAAAACGAAAGCTGAAATTTTAAATTTAGCATTTGAGAAATCTTTCACTCAGGAGGATCGTACAAACATACCGCCGTTTGAGTTTCGTACAGATTCCCGTATGGAGGACATAGTGATAGACACCCCTGGGGTTGTGAAGCAGCTAAATGGGTTGAAAATAAATAAATCGCCAAGTCCTGATGGGATTCCAATTCGGTTTTACAGAGAGTACTCTACTGCATTGGCTCCTTACTAAGCTTGCATTTATCGCGAATCTCTTTCCCAACGTCAAGTCCCGAGCGACTGGAAAAAAGCGCAGGTGACGCCTGTATATAAGAAGGGTAGAAGGACGAATCCTCAAAATTACAGACCAATATCCTTAACATCGGTTTGTTGCAGGATTCTCGAACATATTCTCAGTTCGAATATAATGAATTTCCTTGAGACAGAGAGGTTGCTGTCCATGCATCAGTACGGCTTTAGAAAGCATCGCTCCTGCGAAACGCAACTCGCCCTTTTTTCACATGATATCTTGCGAACCATGGATGAAGAGTATAAGACGGATGCCATATTCCTTGACTTCCGGAAAGCGTTTGACTCGGTGCCCCATTGCAGACTCCTAACTAAGGTACAGGGATATGGGATTGGTTCCCAAATATGTGAGTGGCTCGAAGACTTCTTAAGTAACAGAACCCAGTACGTTGTCCTCGATGGTGAGTGTTCATCGGAGGTGAGGGTATCATCTGGAGTGCCCCAGGGTATTGTGGTAGGTACGCTGTTGTTTTCTATCTATATAAATGATCTTTTGGAGCCGGCCGAAGTGGCCGTGCGGTTAAAGGCGCTGCAGTCTGGAACCGCAAGACCGCTACGGTCGCAGGTTCGAATCCTGCCTCGGGCATGGATGTTTGTGATGTCCTTAGGTTAGTTAGGTTTAACTAGTTCTAAGTTCTAGGGGACTAATGACCTCAGCAGTTGAGTCCCATAGTGCTCAGAGCCATTTTTGATCTTTTGGATAGGGTGGATAGCAATGTGCGGCTGTGTGCTGATGATGCTGTGTTGTACGGGAAGGTGTCGTCGTTGAGTGACTGTAGGAGGATACAAGATGACTTGGACAGGATTTGTGATAGGTGTAAAGAATGACAGCTAACTCTAAATATAGATAAATGTAAATTAATGCAGATGAATAGGAAAAAGAATCCTGTAATGTTTGAATACTCTATTAGTAGTGTAGTGCTTGACACAGTCATGTCGATTAAATATTTGGTCGTAACATTGCAGAGTGATATGGAGTGGGACAAACATGTATTGGCAGTTGTGGGGAAGGCGGTTAGTTGTCTTCGGTTCATTGGTAGAATTTTGGGAAGATGTGGTTCATCTGTAAAGGAGACCGCTTATAAAACACTAATACGACCTATTCTTGAGTAATGCTCGAGCGTTTGGGATCCCTATCAGGTCGGATTGAGGGAGGACATAGAGGCAATTCAGAGGTGGGCTGCTAGATTTGTTACTGGTAGGTTTGATCATCACGCGAGTGTTACGGAAATGCTTCAGGAACGCGGGTGGGAGTCTCTAGAGGAAAGGAGGCGTTCTTTTCGTGAATCGTTACTGAGGAAATTTAGAGTACCAGTGTTTGAGGCTGACTGCACTACAATTTTACTGCCGCCAGCTTACATTTCGCGGAAAGACCACAAAGATAAGATAAGAGAGATTAGGGTTCGTACAGAGGCATATAGGCAGTCATTTTTCCCTCGTTCCATTTGGGAGTGGAACAGGGAGAGAAGATGCTAGTTGTGGTACGAGGTACCCTCCGCCACGCACCGTATGGTGGATTGCGGAGTATGTATGTAGACGTAGATGTAGAGTCGTCTGAGCCTCTGGTTTAGACCTCCCACTCTGCTCCAAACCAGAGGACCGCGATCAATCCTGGGTACGATGCTACAAATAGGCAACTTAGCCAGCACCCCGCGTGCGTTGCTAGTTGCCTTCACCAAATCAGCCAGCCGCCGAAAGGAGCCGAGGATGGCCTCAGAACCCAAGCGGAAGACGTCATTCTTGCCTACATGCAGCCAGTTGCACCCAGTGCGCTCGATAGCCGCTGGCAGGGCCTCCTCCACATCGCGGATGAGACCTCCTGGTAAACATACCGAATGCATACTGGAATTCTTTCCCGCCTTGTCTGCTATCTCCCTGGGGGGGCTCCATCACCCGCTTAACATTGGAGCTCCCAATGACAAGCATACCCACCCTCTGTTTTTGTCCGGACTGGCTACAAAAATCGATCGCTGGCCCAACAGGAGAGACCTGCTCCATCTTTCATCTTCGGCCCAGTGACACGCGAACCCACCACTGTCTGCCAGTCACTCTGGAGTGAGGACGGACCGGTAAGATGCTACGTATCGGAAGCCGCAGCGACGTCCGGGTCACCAGGGGATTCCAGTGGCACCAAAGGTGTCGCAGGTCTCGTCACTGGCGCCCCGACGTCACCGCAACTTCGAGCATTAGCTAGAAGCTTGTCGACGGTAGCCAACGCAGCTTCCAGCTGTTTTCGGACAGCAACCAATTCTCCTTGTGTCCGCTCACAATAAGCACAGTCCTTAGCCATATCGTACTGTGTATAAGATAGATATAAGGTCTCAAGTGAGTTTGAAATGTATACAAAATATACCAAAGGAGAATAAAGTAACACTAAAAGTTGTTGTGCACATTTCTCACCGTACTCTGAGATCGCAAGCTACATATTAAACAGAAATAAATTTCTCAATTGAAGTTGATGTATCTACATATACCTGTTATTAGAAATCCTGTTTACCGAATAGTTACTGCATGAGATAAATATTCAAACTAGAATGCACTCATCTAAACTGTACGTTGTCTACTAGCCCAAAATTAAAACTTTGTGGCGTGACGAAGTTTCCGGCAACGGGAAAATTTACATTAGGAAGCCGCCCTCCACAAGGATATTCCCAAGACTTACGCAAAAACAAAAACTGCGATTAATTCTCTAACCATTAGTCCACACAGTAAAACACGCACGTGTAGTTCACTTCTTTGCAGAAGCACGTGAAAAAAAAAACAAAGGCTAAATTAATTTACTGTTTATCAGACAAGTGCTAAGGACATCACACACAACCATGCTCGAGGCAGGATTCGAACCTGCGACCGTAGCGGTCGCGCGGTTCCAAACTGAAGCGTCTAGAACCGCTCGGTCACACCGGCCGGCTGGGAAGCACAGCTGCCTACTAAGTAAGGAGAGCTGAGTTCATGTCCTGGCTGTGGCACAAATTTTAATTCATTTCTTCAGCTTGTAACATTATTGTAGATAAATTTGAGATTTATACGTAACAAGTAAAATTTGATTATATCACATCTACCCTTCATACTAGGCATTTTGAGAGTAATCACTCCATGTTAGGCAATGGAAGGGTACACCTGACGCTAGGAGATCACAGAGTAAAAAGACTTGTTGCTGGAAGACTGATGAGGTGAGCATTTCAGTCACAGAGAAGGATGTTTCTACTCGAGTTCTGAGGACAGAAAGAGAGTTGAATTCTGAATATCCATCCGCTACCATCACTGCCTTTCACATTACGCTAAGAGTACGGTAAGATAAGCCATTGTTGACGATTGGCGATTGAGTAGGGAGTTATTCCATTTTCATACTTCACAGCCAGCTGGTCTGCTTTTAATATGCACTTTGGCGATGTCACTGTGGTTCAATCCTATTTTATCGTGTTCTTCCTGTAATGTTCAAAAGAGGCTTACAGTCTCTAGTTGTAGTCATGTATTACCTAATAACTTTACATGTATTATACCCACCCACCCGTGCCGAAGTTACTGTTCACATTTAGAACCCGTTGTCCGAATATTTCAAATTCAATTATTTACCTCAATGGGTAACTCATATCTTTTACTTTGCGATGGTAAATGTGAGTATTGTAGTGAATAATCGCTTCTGTTAAAGATTAGATGATCCCTCCTGTCATTAATATGTCTATATGCATGGTGTGGTACCCATATTGTCATTTTTGATTAGACAACCACTACTAATTATCGTTCAGTAAGACGTTTCCATTGTGTGACTTTATTATTTCCTTTAGTTGATTTTCATTACCATATTGGTAGCATTTGTAGACTTAGAGAAAGCTTTTGACAATGTTGACTGGAATACTCTCTTTCAAATTCTGAAGGTGGCAGGGGTCAAATACAGGGAGCGAAAGGCTATTTACAATTTGTACAGAAACAGATGGCAGTTATAAGAGTCGAGGGGTATGAAAGTGAAGGAGTGGGTGGGAAGGGAGTGAGACAGGGTTGTAGCCTCTCCCCGATGTTATTCAATCTGTATATTGAGCAAGCAGTAAAGGAAACAAAAGAACAATTCGTGGTAGGAATTAAACTCCATGGAGAAGAAATAAGAACTTTGAGGTTCGCCGATGACATTGTAATTCTGTCAGAGACAGCAAAGGACCTAGAAGAGCAGCTGAACGGAATAGACAGTGTCTTGAAAGGAGGACATAAGATGAACATCAACAACAGCAAAACGAGGATAATGGAATGTAGTCGAATGAAATCGGGTGATGCTGCGGGAATTAGATTAGGAAATGAGACGCTTAAAGTAATAAATGAGTTTTGCTATTTGGGGAGCAAAATAACTGATGATGGTCGAAGTAGAGAGGATATAAAATGTAGACTGGCAATGGCAAGGAAAGCGTTTCTGAAGAAGAGAAATTTGTTAACATCGAGTATAGATTTAAGCGTCAGGAAGTCTTGTCTGAAAGCATTTGTATGGGGTGTAGCCATGTATGGAAGTGAAACGTGGACGATAAATAGTTTAGACAAAAAGAGAATAGAAGCTTTCGAAATGTGGTGCTACAGAAGGATGCTGAAGATTAGATGGGTAGATCACATAACTAATGAGGAGGTATTGAATAGAATTGGGGAGAAGAGAAATTTGTGGCACAACTTGACTAGAAGAAGGAATCGGTTGGTAGGACATATTCTGAGTCATAAAGGGATCACCAATTTAGTATTGGATGGCAGCACGGACGGTAAAAATCGTAGAGGGAGACCAAGAGATGAATACACTAAACAGATTCAGAAGGATATAAGTTGCAGTAGGTACTGGGAGATGAAGAAGCTTGCACAGGATAGAGTAGCATGGAGAGCTGCATCAAACCAGTCTCAGGACTGAAGACCACAACATCAACAACAACAAACAGAATTTCATGCCGTTCGAGTCAGGTCACAGGACATCCCTCGCTTGCTGCTTTTGTAACTCCATATTTGGTTTCATCATATTTTCTTGTTTTTGTATTATAACTTTCGTATTGTGACAGTATGCCATTTAAGGCAATGGTGCGCTGAAGATTTATCACAAACGTCACTCTTGGTATGGGCTGTTGCAATTAAATGTCCTTTAACAGCAAATCAGCGGTAAAAAGCCGTTTAGAGATTGTAAGGTAAATGATACTAGTGTACAGAATTGTATGTGAATGGCGTAATCTTGTTATTAGAGTTATGTGGTTATGATGTTTCGGAGGAAGCAAGTCCTTAGGTTAGTTAGGTTTAAGTAGTTCTAAGTTCTAGGTGACTGATGACCTCAGATGTTAAGTCCCATAGTGCTTAGAGCCATTTGAACCATTTTTTTGTGATTCCGTTTGTTGCAGGTTAGATTACAGAATGGTCTTACTCGTTATCACCTGCATCGCTAGCTGTGCTAGAACAGCACTCCGTACGGTATTTGCCAATGAAACAATTGAAACACAAATTCGTAGAGCACCACGCACACTTGATGAAGGCTACTGCCTTGCAGGCACAGGGGTTTTCCAGAAGCGATACCGAAAAAATCAGTTTGTTTGGATTCAAAAAGATTCTTCGATGAACTTCGATGCGAAGTACACTTTTTTGAACATTCCTCTGACAGCATATGCACTAAATTAATGCAAAGTTAAAGAATACGAAGTGTGGCTAGAAAAAAACCGGACTAGTACTGGTGAAACAATAAAACGAATGCAATAAGGCTGAAAGTCTCGTGGCCTGTCACGTGACTCTCGCTCCGCCTACTGCTCGAGTTTCATCTGCCTCCTGCACTCAGTCTGCCCGTGGCGTCTGTTTTAAGTAGTTGACGTTTTGTCTGTGCGTCGGAAAATGTTGAGTGTAAAGAAAGAACAGCGTGTTAACATCAAATTTTGTTTCAAACTAGGAAAATCTGCAAGTGAAACGTTTGTAATGTTACAACAAGTGTACGGCGATGACTGTTTATCGCGAACACAAGTGTTTGAGTGGTTTAAACGATTTAAAGATGGCCGCGAAGACACCAGTGATGACACTCGCACTGGCAGACCATTGTCAGCAAAAACTGATGCAAACATTGAAAAAATCGGTAAACTTGTTCGACAAGATCGCCGTTTAACAATCAGAGCAGTGTCTGAGTTAACAGGAGTTGACAAGGAAAGTGTTAGGCAGATTCTTCATGAAAGTTTCAACATGAACAAAGTGTGTTCAAAAATGGTTCCAAAGTGTCTCACAATTGAACAGAAGGAACGCCGAAGAATGATTTGTTCTGATATCCTGGAAAACATTGAAAGTGATCCCACCTTCTTACAAAATGTTATTACTTGCGATGAATCGTGGTTTTTTACTTACGATCCCGAAACTAAACGCCAATCGATGCATTGGAAAACTCCTGGTTCGCCACGACAAAAAAAAGCACGAATGTCAAAATCGAAATTCAAGGCAATGATGATTGTTTTTTTTTGACATCAAAGGGATTGTGCACATTGATTGGGTACCAGAGGGACAAACAGTGAATCAGCATTACTACATTAGCGTCCTGGCTACCCTACGTGAGCGAGTACGGAGAAAACGGAACGATTTGTGGAGAAAAAAGTCATGGATCCTTCACCAAGACAATGCCCCAGCTCACAGTGCGTTGTCAGTGAAGACGTTTTTGGCAAAACACAACAAGCCCATCTTAGATCATCCACCCTACTCACCTAATTTGGCCCCCTGTGACTTTTTTCTTTTCCCTAAAGTCAAGTCAGCTTTGAAAGGAACTAGATTTGAGACTGTTGAAGCAATAAAAGAAAAAGCGACGGAAGTAATGTATGGACGTACCGAAAATGATCTGCAGCATTGCTATGAACAGTGGAAAATTCGTATGGAGCGGTGTAGAGACCGAGGAGGAGAGTACATTGAAGGAGATAACATGAAATTGTAAATAATTGTAAATAAATGTTTTTTCCAGCATCAGTCCGGTTTTTTTCTAGCCGCACCTCGTATATTTTTGTGGATCTTTCCCCGAAACGATTTCTCTGTTATATTTTAGCAAGCCGGGGGCATATTGAAATTTTTTCGTGAAAATTTTAACCTGTCTGTAAAAATAAACACCACAGGGTTGGCAAAGTTGAGTACATTTGTGTAGCGTAATTTTTACGGTGCAGGTGCATACTTGTCTTTCAGCTACAAAGATTTGATAGTGTTTGATAAGTGTGTCCTCCCCAAGAATTAATAGTGTAAAGAAATTTTTCTTGTCCCACGTACAGAAGAATGACAGATTTTAAAAATCCTTGGAACAGCACTTTAGCGAATTTCCCTGTTTCGTACAGGTCACTATTCCTGTTTTTAATTAATAACGGAAGTCACCTACTCTTTTATAACAGTCCGACCTCGGACGGTTCTCGCATACGCAAGAAAGCAGAAGAGAATATCTCTCTTGACTGTGCTGTGAAGAAACAACCAACCATTCAAATCGGATTTCACTCGTTGTTCCTCAAGAAATCTGTAGTACGTCGATCAGTACTGGCAGCCGGCTTTTTCATACTCGAGGTCAAAATCAGGGATGAACACTTTCGCCTGTATCTTGAATTTTTCCGCAGCTACTAATCCTTAGTCCATCGCTGAGAACTCTTTGGAGCTGTCCAACAGTTTGGAGTTTTGACTACAAAACACAAACGGAATACACATTTTACGAATTTTGCTATAGTGATTGATTTGTTAATTACACTGCTACGGCGAAAATGGCTATTTTTGAGTAATTTTGCCAGACGTTCACTATTTAATGAAATTCTGTACGATGGAATAAAAAAAAAAAAAAGATAGACGGCCAGTGTTTGAATCTGTACCGACAGCGTTGTAGCCGTGCGCCCTCTTAACTACGACCGCTTGGTCGAAACACTGTTAAAGTTATGGGTGGAGGAGGTACGCATAAATTTCAGTTTCGATCTACTAGGACAATATGGGCCGTCGCATGAATTGCCGTTAGCTAAGTTCTCAGGAAGATCCCTATGCAGCATCTGAGACTTATCGGTGGTTCCCTTGTTAGTCGGCCGCAACACTGCTGTGAGAAATTGTTTTTCATAAAATTTTTACTTCCTATTGGATTTTACATCCTCTTCACATCTCCCAACGTCAGGTTCTTGGCTTCCAAAATAGCACTATCCATCTGTTACTTTCAGCGTCTCATTTCCTAATCTAATTCACTCAGCATCGCCTGCTTTGATTCGAATTCATTCTATTACATTTATTTTACCTTTCATGATGTTCAGCTCACCCGTATAGACTTGCACATTCACACGCCGTTTAAGGAATTCCGGAAGGCGCGCGGTCACCAGATTGAATCTACCGGCCGAGGACGGATGTACCGGCGAGCCTGAAATTGGTATTTAGCCAATTTCCCGTATCGAACTTGCGAACACCGATGTCTCGCCTCAGTTACAAGATTTGCAGACATTTATAAAACGTTCCCACAGCTTTCATGTGGGATAACACACGTCCTTGGGAGGGTGGTGGTAGAAGAGGTGGCAACAGCTAGGCTATCTGGCCACCCTCTGCTACTAACATTGTCAAAGGGATAAAAAGCATCGTCTTATAATCTTTTTTCCAAGATGTTATCCATTCCATTCAATTGAAGTTGAAAGTCCTTTGACATCTCTGACGGAAATATGACGCTATCGGCAAAACGTGAAGTTTGTTTCTTTCCCACACTGATCCTTGGTTGCGTGACCATTGTATAGACTCAATAACACGAGGGATAGATTAGAACTCAGCCTCATTGCCTTCTTAAACAGTGGGACCATTCATATCATTCGAGTCTTATAAAGGCAGTCTGGAACCAAAGAACAATTTGAAAGGGGAATTAAAGTTCAGAAAGAAGAAATAAAAACTGCAAAGTCTTCCAAGGGCACTGCAGCTCCGTCAAAGATGGCAAAGGACTTGCAACATCAATTGAATAGAATGGATGGCAGCTTGGAAAGAGGTTGTAAGATAAACATCAACGAAGATAAGAATAAGAATTTTGGAGTGTAGTCCAATTGCAGGTGTTGCTGAGAGAATTACGAGGTGACTTCGGGAAGTAAGTTGCACATTATTAGGGCAGCCCAGGCCAGTTTTATTAAATGCTCCACTACGCTTCAAAGTGATGCCGATACACAGCTCCACTTTTCAACATAGTCATCATGTCTCTTCGAATCGTTCAACATCTCGGCGATCGAAGCCCACATCTTGGTCACGAAGTCTTTCGATAACCGCTGTGTGAACATCTTCATTATTGAAAAATCTCTTCCCTCCAGATGTTCTTTCAGTTTGCCGAAAAGACGGAAATCACATAGCATACGATTTGAACTTCGCGATCAGCATAATCTTCGACCTTGCGGCCTTGGTCAAATTCTTGACCATTTCTCTACGGCTCGACGCGACATTGCATTAGGTCTATATACCGCCAGAATATCGCGGTGAATTTGTGGACAATTTAGACATTTTTACCCACAAGAATCGTACTGTAATTTGGAGAACATTACCAGTTGCCGTATTATTTCACTCCCACAGCGTGACGCTCCTGTCATCCGCCAGGGCTCGCTCTAGCATTAACGCCGCCCCGAACGAAAAAATTAAAATGTCGCCCCTCGGCAAGCGCTCATTCAAGGGAGCGGTGGAGAGAGGCGGGGGTGGGGGGGGGGGTTTGGTGACGTTGGAGTCATGATCTGCGCATTATAATAAAATACTTATATTTCTGATTTACAAATTTCTAGACTTTGTCACTTTATTATTATTATTATTATTATTATTGCTCTTGCTATTGTTGTATTCATTTCACACAAAATGACTATTCCGAATCATGACGCTCTCAAAACCGAAAGCCTGGATGATGACTTTTCCCGTCCCGAAAACCTCCATCCGCGCCTGCCCCTTGCAATTAGGTAATTTAAATATTTTATTTATTGAAATAAAATTGAAGTATTTTAAATAATATGAAAATCATGCATTTAAATGGGTATAAGTTACAAAATTACTTTATGTGCAAGGCAGAAAGCGATATATCACTAGAATAAACAAGTACAGCGTTATCTCATAGTTACACAATTTACAAAAGATAGGTAAACATACGAATAACACTGAAGACCTTTAAATGGAAACAATTTACAAAGTTACATTCTGTGTAAGACACTAAATGATTCATTATTAAATAAACAAGTACTGAAATCTCATTACTGCGTTTCTTAATATCGGCGTTTCTCGCTTAATAAGTCCATTTTGGCGATCACTTCATTTTTATTGTTTACCACTCATTTAGACAGAGCATCGCGGTTAGACTGATCTGTGCGTGGAAGCAACATGCCCCAAAAGCACGGAACACTGCCAAACATTACGGAAGAGTGAAAAGCTAAGCGGAAAACTGAACACTATTGAGTGAGTAATATAATGTAGTATGAAACCAGAAACATAAGCCCTTCGAAGAGTCGGGAACAGTGTTAGGTAGATATTGTAAAATGCTGCAAACAGAACCATTCTTTGCCCTGTGAATAGCACTCCATAAACTTGACGCACAGCGGAAGAGCATTGCCGGCCGGTGTGACCGAGCGGTTCTAGGCGCGTCAGTCTGGAACCGCGCGACCGCTACGGTCGCAGGTTCGAATCCTGCCTCGGGCATGGGTGTATGTGATGTCATTAGGTTAGTTAGGTTTAAGTAGTTCTAAGTTCTAGGGGACTGATGACCTCAGATGTTAATTCCCATAGTGCTCAGAGCCATTTGAACCATTTTTGAAGAGCATTTATGGGCTTTTAAGTGACCCATAAAGACTGGAAGGTTCGAGACTAGAAATGATCTATTGCGCCAATAAAAACTAAAGTTTATTCGTAGTGCATCCAAAATCGTCGGCCATCGGAAACGTAGTAATGTGATTTCCTATACATAAAGTGCAAAGTAACTTAGTATAAGTGATTAGGTAACTAAGTATAATTTTTAGGTTTTGGTTTCTGTATTTTCAACCCTATAATACACAACGCAAAAATTTCCCCACTTGCAACACTTACTGAGATGGTAAGCAATATTCTTTGCACAATGCTAAGGTTTGGAGAAAAATTTAGGGTTGCTGTTCACGTCAGCACATCACTTGGGTTTTCCTTTCTAACCAAAAGCGCAGAAGCAGCAGATACTTCTTCTGCTAATTCTAAGCCATTTATATCAGCTGATTCGCTTTCCGTTAAAATAATTTCCAGATTTTTTCAGAAAGTTATTAGTTTTTCCTTAGACATATTTTTTAACCCATGTATGTTACACAAAAAGTGAAAATAGTTGTTGTGTTGTTCAGTTGCTCAAATCTAAATTCTAATGCAGTTAATGCCTGATCAAGCGTGAACAAGAAGAAACTTGATTTTTAGTTTTCTTTTGCATCTTCGATCGGTTCCTCTGTTTTCAGAGGAGAAATTTAATTTTTTTCTGCTTACTCCTTGCCGTGGTATTGTTGACTCAAAATTGCTTTCAATGCCGATTTCGTTAGCCAGTTCATCTGCATCTACAAGAATTTGTTCAAAAGACTCATCCGATCGAAGCTGCTCAAAGAAATTCTTACAGTTTTTCAGAAGGTTGGACGTTGCCAGAAATCACTCCAGGCTGATGCGGGCTCGTCTTCCTTTGTTCGTTTCAGCCGAACGGGACACTACTGTGAATGTCGTTGAGATGAGCGAGAGAGAAAAGATAAGCTTAGTGGAGGGGACGGTGGGATTACGGAGGTAGGTGGTATGTGGGAATACAAAAGCTATATATGACGGTAGTATCTGTTCCCGAAAGAACAGTTACCGTGGATGACCATGCAGCTTTGCTAGAAATGAAATGATAATTAAATGGGCACCCCAGCTGCAAACAGGCGTTGATGTACTTCATTGGGGACATGTTGAAAATGTGTGCCCCGATCGGGACTCGAACCCGGGATCTCCTGCTTACATGGCAGACGCTCTATCCATCAGAGACACCACGGGCACAGAGGATAGTGCGTCTGCAGGGACTTATCCCTTGCACGCTCCCCGTGAGATCCGCATTCCCAACATGTCCACACCACTACATTCGTAGTGCGCCTAATAGATGTTTGCCCATTATACTCATTAGTCTTGGCAGATTAATCTACCAAGTCCCGTACGAGTTCGGGCATAGCGTGTGCGTTCGCACAAGAAGGTCAATGGCCGGCACACGCTATGCCCGAACTCGTACGGGACTTGGTAGATTAATCTGCCACGAGTAATGAGTATAATGGGCAAACATCTATTAGGCGCACTACGAATGTAGTGGCGTGGACATGTTGGGAATGCGGATCTCACGGGGAGCGTGCAAGGGATAAGTCCGTACAGACGCACTATCCTCTGTGCCCGTGGTGTCTCAGATGGATAGAGCGTCTGCCATGTAAGCAGGAGATCCCGGGTTCGAGTCCCGACCGGGGCACACATTTTCAACATGTCCCCAATGAAGTACATCAACGCCTGTTTGCAGCTAGGGTGTCCATTTAATTATCATTTCAATACAAAAGCTTAAATACAAACATCGGTTCGCAGCTCAGGTAGTAAATGGACTTTCCGGCCCGGAGACAACAAAAGATTTCGCCACACCGCCGGAGGGATTCTGCCTACGAGACTCCTCGAAGCAGACCGAACTCCGTAGTGGTCAGCATAGTGAAACGACCGAGTTCTGCCCACTGGCTGAACCAACGGCCATCACGAAGTAAAAATCTGTTATAAAACTTGTCCAGCTTTAAACATGTTTTCCAAGCACAACCAAAATGCCGCCCCGGCAAAAGTACAGAATGTCCGGCCCTAGAGCGGGCCCTGTCCGCACCACAGTAGAACTCTGTAGAAAACCAGTAATTTGTAGTCTCATCTAACAATGCACCACGCTTATTGCACATTGTTGTTAGCGTAGGATGAAATATGAAACTTACTTTCTGAAGTCCCTACATATGATAGGCAGCGAGACACTAAATATAGTACAGAAAATATTTGATTTATAAACAACAGCGCCTTTTCTTACTGCAAGTGTAATTTATTTTTCCCAGACGGGTTTTGCCTTTTTCTTACTGTAAGGCATGTTCACTGCGATCTAGAAACGATACAATTTTGTTACTTTTAGATTATCAAACACTTCACGTCTCGTTTTTTATGTAAAAAATTAATTACTTACAGTTTGTTGGCATCTGCGTTTCGTCTCATCTGGTATGAAGGGCGCACTACCAATTCATTTCCAAACCGTAAGCACAGTTTTATATTCCGAACTTTTTTTCACACTGTTCTCCACGTTTCTCCTTCTGCTTTGTGGTGCACTATTATTCTTTTGCTATTAGTTATAGCTATTTCTTCGAAAACTGTGCTTTTAAAGACGTAAATATTATGAGTTCGTTATGTGTTTCCTCCTGGTTGGTTTGTTTACCCACATATTGTTAACCTATAGAAGTATATGCTGAAAACGGTGAGATGAGTGTGTATATGTCTTCATAGTGTGTGCATGCGCGCGCGCGCGCGCGCGTGTGTGTGTGTGTGTGTGTGTGTGTGGAGTGGAGGGGGAGAGTTAGTGGTTTGAATTGTATATTGTTGAATATGAATGTAACAGCTGTTAGAGAGTGGTTGAAAGCTTTATTGATCAGCTGGTTTGAATTTTGGTTTAAACGTTCTGTGGAGTGGTTCACAGACAATTGAGTGAAAAGGAGTTGGATGATACTATTATTATTATCCTCTTTTGGAGTGTTATTCTATTATCTGTTACTGTGAACAACGAATTGTTTAGCATGTGTACCTGATCATTCAACTGGGTTTTCTTTTCTGCTTTGGTTCTCTATATGTGGTAATTTTCTTGCAGGGTTAGGAGGTATTTTTTTATTGTTGATTCTAATTATTTTCATGTCTTCTTCTCTAGTGGTTGGTCTGTAGTTATGTTCTCTTTGGTGTTCGGCAAATGTAGAGTGGTTTGTCCCATACTTCCAGGCTCACATGTGTTCTTTGTATCTGAGATCAAATGTTCTACCTGTTTGCCCTATGTGTCTGCCATCACAAGTGTTACACCGTAGTTGATATATACGTGCTTTCTGGTGTACGAGTATGTCCGTTTTTTGTCAGTTTTGGGGTTTTCTTTTCGTATAGAATTGCCTGTTGTGTATGCAATGATTATTCCCTGTCTTTTGAAAATGTTGGTGGTTTTATATGTGAGTTTGTGCTTGTATGTCATTGTGTACCATCTTGTGTTTTCTTTCATATTTTTCTGATTATTCTGTGAAGCTGTTATGGTACTGAGTGTTCGTGTTTGGCTCTGCTGCGTTGTTGTCTGTGGTTTGATGTTTTCTGCTTTTATTTTGCTTTCAATTTTGTTGTTTAGCTTTGTGACTATTTTACTATCGTAGAACACGAATTTTTCGCACCGTGGAACCCTTGGAGGTAGAAACGAATATTTTTTAAATGGAGACTAATTTATTGTGAATGAACAACATACTTGCTACTTGGAGTCGTCATTGAGTCTTAACTGCGTATGCTATGTACAGTGTGATAAGCACTTGTGATTTATTTGAGATTTGGTTACGGCATAATCTGTAAATCTGATATGATGTCTACCCATGTTCATGCTCTGATACTTGCTTAAGATGGGCGTACTTTCTCAGACCTGCCTCCTTAGCTGTGTGCCGTAGACTATATTTTTTGTCACGAAGTGTAATTACAGTCAGCTCTAAGCTTGCTTTTATCATTTCGCTAAATTGTTGGCAACAACCATAACCTTTGCTGGGAGAAGTGGCGACGCGACGTGGTGGATAAGCACTGAATCCCGGAAGGATTCCTGTTTGGCCATCCAGATGTACGTTTCCCTTGGATTGCCTAAGTCACTGAAGGCGAATGCTGCGATGTTTCCTTTGGTGAGAGCAAGGCACCTAGTTCCCTCGTACCATTGAGCTAGTGCTACGGTTACCATGCTCTCATTGTCGCGGAAAATTTCTCTCTCAGCTCTCTTTTTGGCTCACGAAATTTGCCCCCTTTCAGGATTATGCCGAGCAACCGCGAATTACATCATTAGTTTCTAGAAAAGACATCTTTGTACTAGTGCTGCTGCACGAAAATGAAAATGACACTCAACAGCAAAGACGCTAGTAGTAAACATTGATTTCAATGTCTGAAAGGATAGCATGTACCTATTACAGTCACTGAAAGCCTTCACTCTTGTTTACGAAACCATAAGGTCCGCACAGTTTCGGGACATCTGAGGAGAAAGTGCACATAACGGGGCTGTGCGAATGCTCCTCTTCGCACGCAGCAAGAAGCGGTTTCGTGCGAGACGCTACAATGAAACAGTACTCATGATTCCCGCCGAGTCACAGAATTGTTACTGTACTCTTTCTCCTGATTGTATCTTCTATCTAACGCATTCACATCTATACCTTTACTCTGCAAAGCACTATGGAGTGCATGGAACAGGGCACTTGCCATTGTATTATTTATTACGGATTCTTCTTGCTCCATTATCGTTTGCAGCACCTTTCTGCGCGCTGTAATTTATCTGATCTTATTCTCACGATCACTACGGGAGCGATACGTTGGGGTTGTAGTATATCAGTAGAGTCGTCGTTTAAGGCTGTTTCTTGAAACTTTGTAAGTAGGTTTTCTCGGGATAGTTTGCGTCTGTCTTCAAGCGTCTGCCAGTTAAGTTTCTTCAGCATCTCTGTGACACTCTCCAACGGGTCAAACAACCTTTTCACCGTTAGTGCTGCCCTTCTCTGTATACTTTCACTGTATTCTGGTAGTCCTGTTTGGCATGGGTCCCACACACTTGAGCAGTATCCTAGGCTAGGTAGCACGACTGTTCAGCAAGCAATCCTCTTTGTAGCCTGACTGCATTTTTCTGGTTTCCTACCAGTGAATCGGAGTCTGCTGACACGTGCTTCATCTATGATTGAGTCTATGTGATCGTTCCATATCATATTCCTAAAAAGTGCACTTGTATGAGGTGATCGATTCAATGAATCGTTGATATTGTAGTCATAGGATAGATACTACCTTCGTTTTCTCACTTTGTGAAGTGCACATTTTTGCATTTTTGATCATTCAAAGTTATTTGCCCATCTTTGCACATCAACATCCGACTGAATATTTACGCAGCTTCTTTTAGACAACACTTTATCATAGATAAGTGCATCATCTGCGTAAAGTCTGAGGTGAGTACTCGTATTAATATTATCCGCAAGGTGATTAATATACAACATGAAAAGTAAGGGTCCCAACACATTTCCCTAGGACACACTCTTAGTTACTTTTACATCTGTAGATGACTCTCCATCTAAGGTAACATGTTGCATCCCGTCGATAAAACAGTTCTCAATCTAGTCACAAATTTCGTCTGATACCCTCTACGATTATACGTTTGATAGTAAGCGTATATGTGCTCGAACGCTTTTCGGAAATCGAGAAATACTGGTCTACCTGACCGCCTTGATCTGTAGTTTTTAGCATGTCATATGCGAAAAGTACGAGCTCGGTTACACGTGCGAGATGTTTTCGGAATCTATGATGGCTAGCATGGAGGAGCTCATTCCGTTAGAGAGACCTCAGTACGTTTGAGCTCGGAATATGTTCTAAGATTGCACAAGAGACGGATGTCAGTGATACTGGACGGCAGTTTTGTGGATCACTTGTGCTACGGTTCTTGTAGATGGCTTTGACCCATGCTTTCTCCCGCATGCTGTACGACGTTTTTTGCTCGATGGATTTACGGTGGATTGTTGTTAAAATAGTGGCTAGCGCACCATGGACCTTTGTTCAATTTTAATGATTTCAGCTGTTTCTCAACACCACTGACAGTAAAATCTGTAACACTTATCTTTACAGTGATGCGAGAATTAAATTAGGGAATTACTCCTGGATTTTCATTCATAAAGGAACATTTGAAAACCGAGTTCAGTGTTTCTCTTTTACTTTGCTCCCTCAGTTTCAGTCCCTATCTCATCCATGAGTATTTGGACACTAACGTTGGTAGCACTAACAGTGTTTGCATATGACCAGAATTTCTTTGCCTACCCTTGATATTGAGACTCGCCCAGATAACTCGCACGCAGTTTCATTTTCTATCTTGATAGATTTGAGTTTCTTGTCAACTGCAGCAAATAAATCACTTTCACTTAAGATTAGCTTATACTTTCGACGTATGTTTAAATTTTCACCATATTTCGGACTGCTATCAATTTAGTGATATCATGGACATTGCAATAGTCAATTTTTGAACTTTCTAAAATGGTTCAAATGGCTCTGAGCATTATGGGACTTAACTTCTGAGATCATCAGTCCCATAGAACTTGTTGTTGTTGTTGTGGTCTTCAGTCCTGAGACTGGTTTTCTGCAGTTCTCCATGCTACTCTATCCTGTGCAAGCTTCTTCATCTCCCAGTACCTACTGCAGCCTACATCCTTCTGAATCTGCTTAGTGTATTCATCTCTTGGTCTCCCTCTACGATTTTTACCCTCCACATGGCCCTTCAATACTAAATTGGTGATCACTCGATGTCTCAGAACACGTCCTATCAACCGATCCCTTCTTCTAGTCAAGTTGTGCCACAAACTCCTCTTCTCCCCCATTCTATTCAATACCTCCTCATTAGTTATGTGATCTACCCATCTAATCTCCAGCATTCTTCTGTAGCACCACATTTCGAAAGTTTCTATTCTCTTCTTGTCTAAGCTATTTATCGTCCACGTTTCACTTCCATACATGGCTACACTCCATACAAATACTTTCAGAAACGACTTCCGGACATTTAAATCTGTACTCGATGTTAACAAATTTTTCTTCTCCAGAAACGATTTCCTTGGCATTGCCAGTCTACATTTTATATCCTCTCTACTTCGACCATCATCAGTTATTTTGCTCCCCAAATAGCAAAACTCCTTTACTACTTTAAGTGTCTCATTTCCTAATCTAATTCCCTTAGCATCACCCGACTTAATTCGACTACATTCCATTATCCTCGTTTTGCTTTTTTTGATGTTCATCTTATACCCTCCTTTCAAGACACTGTCCATTCCGTTCAACTCCTCTTCCAAGTCCTTTGCTGTCCCTGACAGAATTACGATGTCATCGGCGAACCTCAATGTTTTTATTTCTTCTCCATGGATTTTAATACCTACTCCGAACTTTTCTTTTATTTCCTTTTTTGCTTGTTCAACATACAGATTGAATAACATCGGGGAGAGGCTACAAACCTGTCTCACTCCCTTCCCAACCACTGCTTCCCTTTCATACCTCTCGACTCTTATAACTGCCATCTGCTTTCTGTACAAATTGTAAATAGACTTTCGCTCTCTGTATTTGACCCCTGCCACCTTCAGAATTTGAAAGAGAGTATTCCAATCAACATTGTCAAAAGCTTTCTCTAAGTCTACAAATGCTAGAATCGTACGTTTGCCTTTCCTTAATCTTTCTTCTAAGATAAGTCGTAGGTGGGGAGGCCTGCGTGCCTCAGCGATACAGATGGCCGTACCGTAGGTGCAACCACAACGGAGGGGTATCTGTTGAGAGGCCAGACAAACATGTGGTTCCTGAAGAGGGGCAGCAGCCTTTTCAGTAGTTGCAGGGCCAACAGTCTGGATGATTGACTGATCTGGCCTTGTAACATTAACCAAAACGGCCCTGCTGTGCTGGTATTGCGAACGGCTGAAAGCAAGGGGAAACTACAGCCGTATTTTTTCCCGAGGACATGCAGCTTTACTGTATGATTAAATGATGATGGCGTCCTCTTGGGTAAAATATTCCAGATCCCTTAATCGGGCAGGTAGGTTAGAAAATTTAAAAAGGGAAATGGATAGGTTAAAGTTAGATATAGTGCGAATTAGTGAAGTTCGGTGGCAGGAGGAACAAGACTTTTGGTCTGGTGATTACAGGGTTATAAATACAAAATCAAATAGGGGTAATGCAGGAGTAGGTTTAATAATGAATAAAAAAAATAGGACTCCGGGTTAACTACTACAAACAGCATAGTGAACGCATTATTGTGGCCAAGATAGACACGAAGCCCACGCCCACTACAGTAGTACAAGTTTATATGCCAACTAGCTCTGCAGATGATGAAGAAATAGATGAAATGTATGACGAGCTAAAAGAAATTATTCAGGTAGTGAAGGGAGACGAAAATTTAATAGTCATGGGTGACTGGAATTCGTCAGTAGGAAAAGGGAGAGAAGGAAACATAGTAGTTGAATATGGATTGGGGGGAAGAAATGAAAGAGGAAGCCGCCTTATAGAATTTTGCACAGAGCATAACTTAATCATAACTAACACTTGGTTCAAGAATCATAAAAGAAGGTTGTATACCTGGAAGAATCCTGGAGATACTGAAAGGTCTCAGATAGATTATATAATGGTAAGACAGAGATTTAGGAACCAGGTCTTAAATTGTAAGACATTTCCAGGGGCAGATGTGGACTCTGACCACAATCTATTGGTTGTGAATTGTAGATTGAAACTGAAGAAACTGCAAAAAGGTGGAATTTAAGGAGATGGGACCTGGATAAACTGAAAGAACCAGAGGTTGTAGAGAGTTTCAGGGAGAGCGTAAGGGAACAATTGACAGGAATGGGGGAAAGAAATACAGTAGAAGAAGAATGGGTAGCTTTGAGGGATGAAATGGTGAAGTCAGCAGAGAATCAAATAGATAAAAAGACGAGGGCTAGTAGAAACCCTTGGGTAACAGAAGAAATATTGAATTTAATTGATGAAAGGAGAAAATATAAAAATGCAGTAAATGAAGCAGGCATAAAGGAATACAAACTGAAACTTCCCCTTTAAACAATTTTACATGACTGTGCTTAAACTGACACACAATATTTTTTTAGCGCAACGCAATCTGACTTTCAACACACAATATTTTGTTAGCGCAACGCAATCTGACTTTCAAAATTCTCTACAAGAGAATGGCCCTGACTAACATTAAACTATCTCTTTCACAAATCACTTACCTCACAAAAATCTTCGCTGCTCAAGCTACTGCAATACAGCGAGCGCCACTACTGCCAGCTAAATAAAAGATTCAAACTATGGAAGGCACTAACTACTGATAGGGATAGTTAGCAAATGAAAGATATTAATAGAGAACAAACAATGTATTTACCTTGATATCATGACAAATTACAAAACTCCGCCATCTCTCTCCCCACATCCACCACTGCTGGCGGCTCACCTCCAACTGCCCAGCGCTATGCGCTGTTCACAGCCAGCTGCCTAACACTACAATGGCGAGTATTACAACAATGCAAAGCAGCCACAGACTGCACACAGCACAGCCAGTGATTTTCATACAGAGGTGGCGTTACCAAAAAAAACCTAAACAGCCTACTTACATAGCCCCCATGCTCCCCACAAAAAATTTTACAAATTGTTTTGGGCACTGGGCAATACATATTTGTTAAAATTTTTCATAATCGTAATTACAATAACAAAGAAATCAAATGCACACACTTATTGATACAATGTTGGTCACAAGTTAAACTTTCTGACAGTCCCTAAAGACAGTCCTAATCGTTCATCACAGTAAAATATCAGTGTTTTCCTCAAAGTCTGAGCAGTAAAAGAAAATGCACACGGAAGTAGTGGATTTCCATGCAGTCTTGAAGAAGTAGCGTTGTCCTTCCAACGTAAAGACAGTGCTGACTCTTGACATGCTGACAGGTAATGGGCCACAACAGAGCAAACCCACAACAGAGTCAGTCGAAGTTTTGAAGAGTATTGGTGTGTAGGTCATCACAGAGCAGACCCACTGTAGTCCTGGTAGAGATTACGGTATTGGTGGGCCACCAGAGGTGCAGACCCACTGTAGTCCTTGTAGAGATGGCTAGCAGCCATCTGTTGTGACTGTGCAGGTGCACAATCACCATTGAAGAGTCTTGCGGATAATATAGCAAGTCCATAACCACCACTTGTGCACTCACAAAGTTTTTGGAATTGTTCTCAGAACCAGCAATGCTGTTATCCAGTCCCTTGCTGAATTATTAACACACGTGCAAACACTAACAGTCCCTACTTCTCACATATTTTCCATATACTATGACCAATAGAAACGTGTGCAGTGAAATGTAACTTACAAGTTACTTAATTTGATGACCTGGTGTCAATTACAATTTTATAACATAAGAACACAATAACAAAGGTACAAAACACATCATTCAAGAACATAACAATACAAATAACAGTTGCGGTAATAGGGGCTTTACAAAAGAATAGAAATAAACATATACATCAGTGTTACAGGAATTATGACATAATTTCATACATAAAAGATCAGAATAACTTTTGAAACATCAACTTCACACCTAAGCATTAACACAGAACAGATAAATGTCTAAACATCTTTACAAAGTAAATAACATATTATCAATGCAAATTATATTTGAGGATCACAGTATTCCTCATCATAGTGAATGTAGCTTAGTATTAGAAGAAGAAAAAATTCTATGAAACTACACAAAGACAGGAAGAAAACAAATACACAAGGGAACACAAACACATAGTGGGATAACACAAGGAAAGGACAGGGTTTCTTTTACTGCAGTATCTTGCGAACAAAACGTTTTTTGTTCTTGGAGATCTCCCTTCGTTCCTCATTATTTCCAAAAGTCCTATCTGTACCTCTTTTCTGTATTCCAACCATAATTCTTTCAAAATAAATATGGCTCATTGTACAATACTCATTTTGGCCCTATCTGTTTCTTGCGGCTTCTCAATGCATTTCTTCCAATTCATCATAGTTAGTTTCTTATATAGTCTACCCCCTCTTAAGCTAACTTAAATCTACTGAGCTCAGATATATATACCAAGGGACGAGGCAATGCAGCATCACATAAAACAATAAACATCAATGACAAATATTTCAAACTGGCAAAGCAAGCTACAGTAAATCTAAATTACCAAGCAATTCAACATTACAACTAATATGAGGCAATGCGCAGCAAACAATAAAATAATCATTAGTAAAACTGGGTTAACAGCGTAATACAAAATCAAATTCAGTAACATTATGCCTGGCAAACAGCAGAAGCAAAAGCAATAAATTATATCTAAACATGACAACGCTCAAGCAGTAAAGACAACAATGCAGATAAGGGAAATGTATAATCACATCTTAATGTCTATGTAATTAAAGTGGTGCACCACAAAAACTAATTCTAGAAAAGATTACTAAGTACTAGAAAAGAAAATTATGTATGCAGTTCCTGTGAAGCTAAATGATATTTTTTTTTTTTTGCTCCCTCATTCTTCATTTTTTTTAAATTATTATTTACTCGATCTGTAGACAGAAAATATTTACATTAATACATCTATAAAATTTTATTTTTACCAATGCTGCAGTGCAGCTAGAAACTAGATATTAAATGAAATAAGCAACTATGTACAAAGCAAAGCATAAAAATATCATTCAGTAGTCATGAGGTATTTCATAAGTTAGTAGAAAAATCTCTCAACTAGAGAGACAGTAGTCATAATCAGGTGTATAGACATAAAAATATTTCTCGTCATTTCATTAGGCATTTCTGTCGCCATATGGCATTTCTCTCAACTAGCACGACAATAGCCGTGAAATGTTGCGATGCTTTCTACAAAGGAACGTCAAAAGCGATTATAATGGCTTCCCCTAATGGCTTTTTCTTCTACCTGTGCCGCTGGAAGGCTGATGGCTTTTTTTTTGTTCGGGCGGCTGTCGCCCAGGTGGGTGCCCGCGACGCATTACGTGCAGGTGGTCTCTTAACTTTCGTACGGAAATATTTACGACAGCAGTTTGCGCTACAGTGGCAGTCTGATATAAAAACGTTTCACAGGTCAAGAATTAGCGTTGCAAATCTGTAGAAACAAAATCCTATAAATGTAAGTGTCCAAAAAAAATATTCGTCAGCATTGTGATACATTCACGCATTTACACACATTTCATAACTCTTAAAGTACGATTCTTGGTTTCCAACAACCTTTTCCACAAATCAGAGTGCCCTAATCACTATTCATTACTCCTTACCTTATTACACATATACAAATTCGTCGACGCTTCTTCAATATTTCCTGTTAATAAATACGTAGCATAATCAAATAACTCATATAGCATCAGCTTCTTGACCATAAACATACCTCAGCAGCATAATACACATCGTCGTCGTAAAAATAACATCGTAACACCTCAGTCAAATCTCAAAATCGTCGTAGCTTCCTGAATATTTTAAAACCTAAAAAAAAATTCTCTGCTCATTTCAGAAGTGTTATCTACCTCAAACGTACTTCAAAAATCATGATTCCATACCAAATACATCATTCAAAGCTCTCATAGTATCACAATGGTTCCGAAAATATATGAACAGTTCACAAAGTACAGACAAAATACAATTTCATAAGTGTGAAGTTATTCAATTGTGTAATTGCGTAAACATGTGTCACTGATGTAGTAAAAAAAATGTTTATCTCTCAGTTACATGATCAGATAGCTGTGTAATTTATGTGTTGGAGAAATATGGTACCGATGTGTAAAGTTGTATAAGCAAATACCATATTAGCTAGGGTTCCTTGTGGTTGCCACACACATGGTACACAAAGTAAGCGTGTACCCCCCTGAGGATAAATGTAATTATACCCTCAGGTGTTACAAATTACAGCAATGGAATGAAATGTATGACGGAAAACTTTCTTTGCAATTTAAAAATCTTAAAAAATAAATGTTTGAAGTACAAAATTAATCACTCAAATACGTGTCCTGTAGCGCTAAACTGTGCGTCATGTTGTAAGATAATCTCTGTGGAAGTGTCGTAGTTATCGTCCTCCGAAAGCTAAGTTCTGCAGAAGTCAATGTACTTACCTGATGATACACAAAAGTGAAATGCTTTGTGTATAGATATCTTAGTTATTACGCTTATTGTTGTGATGAAGAAAGTATTGTGCTGTAACGTATTGTTGTGCTACGGAAAAGGCTGCCTCATTGTTGCTATACCACAAAAGTTACTACTAAAACATGTTTTACTTTCCAGAAGAATTCAGAAAAACTGTGCAGATATAAAACAGATACACCGCAAAAGCAACAAGGTGAATTGTGTCACACATTAGTAGCGTCGTGATATAGTCGTGTAGCTGTCAAATAGACTAACCACTGTGTCACCTGGTATCTCTCAGAAAGCACCTTGAATCCATAATGTATTTGCAAGTAAACCAATATGTTGCATTAAAAAAAAGCAGATTATCTTTCAATAAACGGTTTTACATGTGAAATGTGGTGTAAACCTTTGCTCTTCATAGTACTCAGAGTTTGAACAATGCAATTAACATGCGGTATACGTCGTTAAAGAATACTGGAATTTTTCTCAAGGTTAGCGTCAATGTTATTTTTCTCGGAGCCAGCCGGCGCAGGTGTCTGCCTGCTGTGCGGGTCAGTGCCTGCCGCTTTGTTGGCGCGCGTCGTTAATGGGATTCGGAGACCGAACCTCCACAAATTCGCCCCGACGAGATGGCCCAGCTCTGCCACAATCCCGCCAGTTCCGATGAAATTCATGTCTGTCGTTATGTCGGCAGTTTACATAGTTTCCCGTTTGTCGGTCATGTGGTGGAGAATTTCTCCCGGAATCGCAACCGCGCGCCGAACTGTTGCGTCTGAAGTCCTTCTGCCTCCCCTTTTTTTTTTTTTTTTTTCCCAACAGCTTATAGTAAAAATCATTGTGTCGGCGAGTAGCATATCGGTCATTGCTAGGTCGCGTCGGCGGTTCCATCTCAAAATTCGGCGCACACCGCCAACCTCTTTCATAACTTCCGAAATGCCCTGTGTTATTATGTTGCGGCTTTTCCGTATTTCTAAGTCCCTCTTCCCGTGTTGGAGCGCGAGTGTCCTCTGAAATTTGTAATTTTTGTATTACTTGTGCCAACTGATCTTGTACTTCCCGGATTTCTCTTTTGTACTGTATATTGATTTGATTTTGATTGAATTTCCTAATTTGTTCGCACTTTTCTGTGTCATTAAAGACTACCGGTTTTGTGTCATTCAGATTATCATCTACCTTCGTAGATAAATTAGTGAACTGATCTGAAAGTTCGGCTACTTTATCCGATAGTGAACACATCTCCTCAGTGTGTTTTTCTGAACCAAGTTTCAGAGTATTTACTGTGTCCTTTAAGCCCTCCTGAGCCCCTGCAAGTTGCGCAACCGAATCGGCAGATGCAACTGAGTCAAATCTAGCTTGCAAGGTCTCATGATTTTCATGAACAGCAGTTTGCAGCTCTTTCATGGCTGCCTCGCGACTCTGCAGTGCATCTTCATGACGCGAAAAAACAGGTTGGAAACGCTCACAAATTTGTGTTTTCACATCATTACAGACTTCTCGACATTTCGATTCAATGGGATGCAACTCAGTAGCCAAATCTTCACGTGTTTGTTCAAGTGTGGTGTCTAACTTTTGAAGATTTTCTTCCATTGTGTCGAACCTTTGAAAATTTTGCACCATTCCGTCTAACTGCCGCTGTATTTGTCCCATTTGTTGTATTAATTGCAATAACAATGTATCAGTGTCCGGAATCTGCTTCTCCATGCCTTTTGGCAGTGCACTCTCACCGGCAACATTCACATTTTGACAAGCAGAAAACGCGTCTTGACCTATTTGAGAAAACGGAGAGGACCCAAATCCCGAATCCACAGTATTTGCGAGATCGCGTCGTGTCATTTCGGATTCCCGAGCCGAGCCGTCGCCGACCGATCGGTCGATAATGCTTCCCTGTTCTCTAATTGTTTCGCTGTCCACACCATTGTTTGACGCCTGCTCCATTTCCGTATGCACAATTACCAAATTACTACTTTGAATATTAGTTAATTCATTACACGATGGCGCTAACACACTGCTTTCGTCTTCGCTGTCATTTCTCAATTTACTTTGGAGCCTAGTGTTACGTTTTTCACACGCCATTATTGTCACAGTATTTCACACGACAACACAGAAAAAACACAATTTGAAGAGCAAAAATAAGAGAACACATTAACATAGCACTGAAAATAATATCTAGTTAATTGCAAGCGCAGCTGCGAAATACTTGCTGCAAATCTACATGCATGCCACAACTGTTTTACTGTACAACAATGAAAAACTACAACTACAAAGGAAATTCTCTCTATAATTACGCGCTAGCAATAAACAAAATCTACACTAATTACACAAACTACAAGGAAAAAATCAGAAGATTCCAGTGAGGTATCCTGGCAGGGTCGCCATATGAAACTTCCCCTTTAAACAATTTTACATGACTGTGCTTAAACTGACACACAATATTTTTTTAGCGCAACGCAATCTGACTTTCAACACACAATATTTTGTTAGCGCAACGCAATCTGACTTTCAAAATTCTCTACAAGAGAATGGCCCTGACTAACATTAAACTATCTCTTTCACAAATCACTTACCTCACAAAAATCTTCGCTGCTCAAGCTACTGCAATACAGCGAGCGCCACTACTGCCAGCTAAATAAAAGATTCAAACTATGGAAGGCACTAACTACTGATAGGGATAGTTAGCA
This sequence comes from Schistocerca nitens, assembly GCF_023898315.1. NCBI lineage: Eukaryota > Metazoa > Arthropoda > Insecta > Orthoptera > Acrididae > Schistocerca > Schistocerca nitens. The sequence continues at coordinate 487,391,435 of NC_064621.1, forward strand.
AATGAAAGATATTAATAGAGAACAAACAATGTATTTACCTTGATATCATGACAAATTACAAAACTCCGCCATCTCTCTCCCCACATCCACCACTGCTGGCGGCTCACCTCCAACTGCCCAGCGCTATGCGCTGTTCACAGCCAGCTGCCTAACACTACAATGGCGAGTATTACAACAATGCAAAGCAGCCACAGACTGCACACAGCACAGCCAGTGATTTTCATACAGAGGTGGCGTTACCAAAAAAAACCTAAACAGCCTACTTACAAAACGTCTCAAAAATGAGATCAACAGGAAGTGCAAAATGGCTAAGCAGGGATGGCTAGAGGACAAATGTAAGGATGTAGAGGCTTATCTCACTAGGGGTAAGATAGATACTGCCTACAGGAAAATTAAAGAGACCTTTGGAGAGAAGAGAACCACTTGTATGAATATCAAGAGCTCAGATGGCAACCCAGTTCTAAGCAAAGAAGGGAAGGCAGAAAGGTGGAAGGAGTATATAGAGGGTTTATACAAGGGCAATGCACTTGAGGACAATATTATGGAAATGGAAGAGGATGTAGATGAAGCCGAAATGGGAGATAAGATACTGCGTGAAGAGTTTGACAGAGCACTGAAAGACCTGAGTCGAAACAAGGCCCCGGGTGTAGACAACATTCCATTAGAACTACTGATGGCCTTGGGAGTGCCAGTCATGACAAAACTCTACCATCTGGTGAGCAAGATGTATGAGACAGGCGAAATACCCTCAGACTTCAAGAAGAATATAATAATTCCATTCCCAAAGAAAGCAGGTGTTGACAGATGTGAAAATTACCGAACTCTCAGTTTAATAAGTCACAGCTGCAAAATACTAACGCGAATTCTTTACAGACGAATGGAAAAACTGGTAGAAGCGGACCTCGGGGAAGATCAGTTTGGATTCCGTAGAAATGTTGGAACACGTGAGGCAATACTAACCTTACGACTTATCTTAAAAGAAAGATTAAGAAAAGGCAAACCTACGTTTCTAGCATATGTAGACTTAGAGAAAGCTTTTGACAATGTTAACTAGAATACTCTCTTTCAAATTCTGAAGGTGGCAGGGGTAAAATACAGGGAGCGAAAGGCTATTTACAATTTGTACAGAAACCAGATGGCAGTTATAAGAGTCGAGGGGCATGAAAGAGAAGCAGTGGTTGGGAAAGGAGTGAGACAAGGTTGTAGCCTCTCCCCGATGTTATTCAATCTGTATATTGAGCAAGCAGTAAAGGAAACAAAAGAAAAATTCGGAGTAGGTATTAAAATTCATGGAGAAGAAGTAAAAACTTTGAGGTTCGCCGATGACATTGTAATTCTGTCAGAGACAGCAAAGGACTTGGAAGAGCTGTTGAACGGAATGGACAGTGTCTTGAAAGGAGGATATAAGCTGAACATCAAAAAAAGCAAAACGAGGATAATGGAATGTAGTCAAATGAAATCGGGTGATGCTGAGGGAATTAGGTTAGGAAATGAGACACTTAAAGTAGTAAAGGAGTTTTGCTATTTAGGGAGTAAAATAACTGATGATGGTCGAAGTAGAGAGGATATAAAATGTAGACTGGCAATGGCAAGGAAAGCATTTCTGAAGACAAAAATTTGTTAACATCGAGTATAGATTTAAGTGTCAGGAAGTCGTTTCTGAAAGTATTTGTATGGAGTGTAGCCATGTATGGAAGTGAAACATGGACGATAACTAGTTTGGACAAGCTTTCGAAATGTGGTGCTACAGAAGAATGCTGAAGATAAGGTGGGTAGATCACGTAACTAATGAGGAGGTATTGAATAGGATTGGGGAGAAGAGAAGTTTGTGGCACAACTTGACTAGAAGAAGGGATCGGTTGGTAGAACATGTTTTGAGGCATCAAGGAATCACAAATTTAGCATTGGAGGGCAGCGTGGAGAGTAAAAATCGTAGAGGGAGACCAAGAGATGAATACACTAAGCAGATTCAGAAAGATGCAGGTTGCAGTAAGTACTGGGAGATGAAGAAGCTTGCACAGGATAGAGTAGCATGGAGAGCTGCATCAAACCAGTCTCAGGACTGAAGACCACAACAACAACAACAAGTCGCAGGGTCAGTATTGTCTCACGTGTTCCAACATGTCTACGGAATCCAAACTGATCTTCCCCGAGGTCCGCTTCTACCAGTTTTTTCATTCGTCTGTAAAGAATTCGCGTTAGTATTTTGCAGCTGTGACTTATTAAACTGAGAGTTCTGTAATTTTCACATCTGTCAACACCTGCTTTCTTTGGGATTGGAATTATTGTATTCTTCTTGAACTCTGAGGGAATTTCACCTGTCTCATACATCTTGCTCACCAGATGGTAGAGTTTTGTCAGGACTGGCTCTCCCAAGGCTGTCAGTAGTTCTAATGGAATGTTGTCTACTCCCGGGGCCTTGTTTCGACTTAGGTCTTTCAGTGCTCTGTCAAACTCTTCACGCAGTATCATATCTCCCATTTCATCTTCATCTACATCCTCTTCCATTTCCATAATATTGTCTTCAAGTACATCCCCTTGAATAGACCCTCTATATACTCCTTCCACTTTTCTGCTTTCCCTTCTTTGCTTAGAACTGGGTTGCCATCTGAGCTCTTGATATTCATACAAGTGGTTCTCTTTTCCCCAAAGGTCTCTTTAATTTTCCTGTAGGCAGTATCTATCTTACCCCTAGTGAGATAAGCCTCTACATCCTTACATTTGTCCTCTAGCCATCCCTGCTTAGCCATTTTGCACTTCCTGTCGATATCATTTTTGAGATGCTTATATTCCTTTTTGCCTGCTTCATTTACTGCATTTTTATATTTTCTCCTTTCATCAATTAAATTCAATATTTCTTCTGTTACCCAAGGGTTTCTACTAGCCCTCGTCTTTTTATCTATTTGATTCTCTGCTGACTTCACCATTTCATCCCTCAAAGCTACCCATTCTTCTTCTACTGTATTTCTTTCCCCCATTCCTGTCAATTGTTCCCTTACGCTCTCCCTGAAACTCTCTACAACCTCTGGTTCTTTCAGTTTATCCAGGTCCCATCTCCTTAAATTCCCACCTTTTTGCAGTTTCTTCAGTTTTAATCTACAATTCACAACCAATAGATTGTGGTCAGAGTCTACATCTGCCCCTGGAAATGTCTTACAATTTAAAACCTGGTTCCTAAATCTCTGTCTTATCATTATATAATGTATCTGATACCTTTTAGTATCTCCAGGGTACTTCCATGTATACGACCTTCTTTCATGATTCTTGAACCAAGTGTTAGCTATGAGTAAGTTATGCTCTGCGCAAAATTCTACCAGGCGGCTTCCTCTTTCATTTCTTATCCCAAATCCATATTCACCTACTATGTTTCCTTCTCTCCCTTTTCCTACTCGTGAATTCCGGTCATCCATGACTTTTAAATTTTCGTCTCCCTTCTCTACCTGAATGATTGCTTTTATCTCATCATACATTTCATCAATTTCTTCGTCATCTGCAGAGCTAGTTGGCATATAAACTTGTTCTACTGTAGTGGGCGTGGGCTTCGTGTCTATCTTGGCCACAATAATGCGTTCACTATGCTGTTTGTAGTAGTTAACCCGGAGTCCTATTTTTTATTCATTATTAAACCTACTCCTGCATTACCCCTATTTGATTTTGTATTTATAACCCTGTAATCACCAGACCAAAAGTCTTGTTCCTCCTGCCACCGAACTTCACTAATTCGCACTATATCTAACTTTAACCTATCCATTTCCCTTTTTAAATTTTCTAACCTACCTGCCCGATTAAGGGATCTGACATTCCACGCTCCGATCCGTAGAATGCCAGTATTCTTTCTCCTGATAACAACGTCCTCTTGAGTAGTCCCCGCCCGCAGATCCGAATGGGGGGCTATTTTACCTTCGGAATATTTTACGCAAGTGGACGCCATCATCATTTAATCATACAGCAAAGCTGCATGCTAGAACTTAGAACTACTTAAACCTAACTAACCTAAGGACATCACACACGTCCATGCCCGAGGTAGGATTCGAACCTGCGACCGTAGCGGTCGCGCGGTTCCAGACTGTAGCGCCTAGAACCGCTCGGCCACTCCGGCCGGCCTTTTGAACTTTCTACCCGAATCTCGAAGTGCTGATAGTCTCATTCACTCTGGATATTCTGAAAAGTGAAAGCAAATCTGTATTACTGCCCAACTTATGAAACAGAGAGCAGTTTGTATTCAAACAAGATTCTGTATACTGAAACATAAGCAATGACGTCTGCATATGACCGGTTTATGAATCACAGTAGCACAGTGACAGACACAAAAGAGAAGTTACACAGGTAGTCCTACTTCTAGTTTTCAACGAAACTGACAAACCAGGACTAGCACTTTTTGGAAAATCTGTTTCATAATAAATTTGAATGAATGAATTAAAATGACGAAATTACGACTTACTTTTTGCGGAAAGGGGTGGGGGGTGGGGGGAGGGAATCTTATATACAAACTATGATGTGGGATGCTTCTGCTTGTGAAGATTCGTACTTGGGAGCAGCTAAACAGTACACAAGGCAATTACGAGAATCTCTTCCGAGGCAGTAGGAAATGATGGAGTGAGCATTGGCATGATCAAGAACGTCGTAGACACTATTACTCCAGTTATCACAGACATCTTCAACCTGTCTCTTGTCAGTAGTACACATCCTACTGAGTGGAAGCAAAGTTTAATTCAACCTATACCCAAGACTGACAACCCTAAGTCGCCAGGTGACTACAGGCCGATCAGCATACTACCTGCAATATCTAAAGCCCTAGAATACATCGTCCATGAACAGCTGACGGATTACCTCAAAACTCATAACATCCATGACAAATATCAGTCAGGCTTTCGAAAGCACCATAGTACAGCAACTGCATTAATCAAAGTAACTGATGACATTAAACATGCTATGGACAGACGTGAAGCTACCATCCTAACACTGCTTGACTTTAGCAAGGCTTTTGATACAGTTGACTTTGATATATTACTAATTAAAATGAAGCAGCTGAATTTCTCAAACAGCGCAATACACTGGTTCGACAGCTACCTCAAAAACAGAAGTCAACAAGTCATTTGTGGGTCGGAAAAGTCATCATGGAAAAACGTGCGCTCTGGAGTTCCCCAAGGCTCCGTCCTTGGTCCATTACTCTTCTCACTGTACATTAATGATATTTCTTCAGTGATTCACTCCTACAACTACCATCTATATGCCGACGACATCCAACTGTACATAAGTGCAAGCCCCAAGAACATTGCTGACGCAGTAGCGAGTATGAACGCAGATCTTTGCTCTGTTTCTCGATGGGCACAGAACCTAGGTCTGAAACTAAACCCCAAGAAATCCGAGGTCATACTTATATCTCATCCAAAGTTAATCAGTCGGTACTTTCACGAAACAGTCCCTCAAATACACCTCAATGGTACCCAACTACCATACCGAAAAACAGTAAAAGACCTTGGAATAATCTTGGATGAACACCTAAACTGGGAAGAACAAACAGTTACAGCTTGCCGGAAATAACTCTCCTCCCTACATGCAATTCAGAAATTTAGAAAAATATTTCCAACCCATGTTAAACAAAAATTAGTCCAAACACTAGTCTTGCCTAATCTTTACTACTGTGATGTAGTTCAACACGGCACAAATAGTGAAAATTCGAGACGCCTCGAGCTAGTGATGAACGCTTGCGTTAGATACGTATGCAATATACGGTTGTATGATCATATCAGTCCTTCATACTCCCAGTTAGGTTGGATACGCCCACATAAGGCACGCGATCTCTACACGATGTGCTTACTTCATCGATTTCTTAGCCACTGGTGCCCCCAATACTTATCTTCTCACATTAAACACCTATCATCATTCCACAACCGCAATACCAGATCGGATACGTCTAGCATCTTGGCTGTACCTTTACATAACACAAAATCTTTCTCCATGTCATTCTCCATCTCAGCCATACGACTATGGAACGCGCTCCCCTGTGATCTGCGTCTTATCCGGAACCACTCAACATTCAAGAGTGAACTCAAGACTTACATATTAGGGACGGTATAGCCACCATTGTTGGGCCCCTCTCATCTCTTTCTTTCTCCTCTCCATCATAGCTTCGAATTTTACCATTCTATTTCTCTTCCTCTAACCTATCTACCTCTTCTATATCTCTTTCACCCCATTCTATCGTCTTATGTCTCTGCTTGATGAGAATAACTCACAAGCTGCAAGAATATAACGAGAAAATTCCCAACTAGCAATAGGACTGACATTCATAAAAGAAAAATATGTTTACTTTCATATACATAGTCATTATTATTATTATTATTACTATTATTATTATTCTTGATTGTTATAATTAATTTTTGATTGTTATAATTATCATTGTACTACGTTTATAATCTCTATTTTTTTTCTTAACATTAATACTGTATAACATGTAATATGTCCTTAATGTTCTGTAGAAACTGAAATTTGTTGAATCTGAGTATGCCTGGTTAGGTGTAAGAGAGGGCCTGAAGGCCCTAATCTTGCCAGGTAAAATAAATGCATAAATAAATAAAATAAATAAATAAAACCTTTACAAATATTTTCAGCCGACATGACAGACGCGGAGACACAAGACAAGGCAGGAGCTCTTGAGAGTGTGGTTGAAGCCTTAACAGAAACGTAATATAACTATACTGGACGCATCGTGCTGAGCCGCGCGGAGTGGCCGCGTGGTTTGAGGCGTCGTGTCACGGACTGCGCGGCCCCTCCCGCCGGAGGTTCGAGTCCTCCCTCGGGCATGGGTATTCTTAGCATAAAGTAGTTTAAGTAGTTTGTAAGTCCAGGAGCCGATGACCTACGCAGTTTGGTCCCTCAGAAATTCACACACATTTGAACATTTGCATTGTGCTGCAAGAACACGTTGCTACTGTTGCTACTAGAAACATTTATTACAGTAATTTATAAAGCGTTGCTGTTCTTTTCCAGAGTAAAAAATTATATACGTATCACACTCCTTACCGTAATGTACAAGATATTTACAGTTATCACATAAACACCGAAAAGAACTTGACCTTGTCACGATGATGGACAAGCTAACTTGAGAAGACTTTAGAAGTTTGTATCACAAGAATGACCAGCAGAACACTTCTCCAATGTCCCCTGTTCTAGAGAGACTGACGACAATCAATCTTCTGACAGAACACAAAAGCGCAATGGTCGCGGGACAAAAAACGCAGTCCAGGATTGTTACATCTTAGTCTTCTGTCGACTGGTTGCCTTTTTCTTGAATCGATACAGATCCAAACTCCTAGGAATAAAAAGTAGAAGCACATGGCGCCCATAAATCAGGAAAATTTGCATGTAACCTCAAGGAAATGTATAATTTCATCTTCAAGATACCTGTTTAACGGCTTAATAAATGAATTCCACATCAATTAAACTTGAAAAAAAAAAAAAACGGCCGCGCGGGATTAGCCGAGCGGGTTTAGGCGCTGCAGTCATGGACTGTGCGTCTCGTCCCGGCGGAGGTTCGAGTCCTCCCTCGGCCATAGGTGTTTGTGTGTTTGTCCTTAGGATAACTTAGCTTAAGTAGTGTGTAAGTTTATGGACTGATCACCTTAGCAGTTAAGTTCCATAAGATATCACACACATTTGAACATTTGGAAAAAAAAAACGAAAACACACACTTACACAATGATGGAAAAAAGTCGCAACACCAAAAGATAATCAATGTAGAGTAATGAAATTTCGTGAATACATTTGTCTTGGTAGCAGTGGAAGACCACAGGTTAATGTAAGCGTGAGATAAGCTATTACATATGTGAAATGCTGGTACATTAATAACCAGTGTAATCGACAGAACGTTGAATGCAAGCATGCAAACGTGCCTTGATTATGTCTTACAGGAGATGGATGTCAGGATGTGTAATGGAGTTCCATTCCTGTTGCACTTGGTCGGCCAATACAGCGACGGTTAATACTGTTTGTTGAGGACGCTGTAGTTGTCATCCGATGACTTCTCGTGTTGGAGACACATCTGGTGATCGAGCAGACCAAGGCAACATATATACACCCAGTAGAATGTGTTGGATTACAACAACGGTATGTGGGCGAGCGTTATCCTATTTGAAAATACCCTCTGAAATGCTGTTCACGAATGGCAGCACAGCAGGTCAAATCATCAGACTGACACACAGATTTGCAGTCAGGGTGCGTGGGATAACAACGAGAGTGCTCCTGCTGTCACACGAAATCGCACCCCAGACCATAAGTCTAAGTGTAGGTCCAGCGTGTGTAATACAGAGACAGAATGGGTACAGGCTCTCAACTGGCCTCCTTCTAACCTACACACGGGCATCACTGGCACCGAGGCAGAAACAGCTTTCATCAGAAAACACAACAGACCTCCTCCACCCTGTCCTCCAATGAGCTCTCGCTTGAGTTCACTGAACCAGCAAATGCAGTGATGTAGGGTCAGTGGAATGAGCGCTACGGAGCGTCTGGTTCGGAGCAGTCCTTGAAGTAACCAATTTGTAACATTTCGTTGTGTCACTGTGGTGCCAACTGCTGCTCAGATTGCTACTGCAGATGCAGATGATGCGCCAGAGCTATACACCGAACACGACGGTCTTTCCTCTCGGTAATGCCAGGCCGGCCGGGGTGGCCGAGCGGTTCTAGGCGCTACAGTCTGCAACTGCGAGACCGCTACGGTCGCAGGTTCGAATCCTGCCTCGGGCATGGATGTGTGTGATGTCCTTAGGTTAGTTAGGTTTAAGTAGTTCTAAGTTATAGGGGACTGATGACCTCAGTAGTTAAGTCCCATAGTGCTCAGAGCCATTTGAACCATTTTTTGGTAGTGCCACGTGGCTGTCCGGAGCCCGAACTTCTTGTGACCGTGCATTCTCGTGACCACCGCAGCCAGCAATCATTCACAGTGGTTACATTCCTGCCAAGTCTTTCTGCAGTCTCGCAGAAGGAACATTCAGCTTCTCGTAGCCCTATTACATGATCTCGTTGAAACTCAGTGAGGTGCTGACAATGGCGTCTTTGTCGCCTTAAATGCATTCTTAACTACATCAACTTGCCATGTGCAGCCTCGAAGGTAAGTAACGCGCACGACCGTTACAGTATGTATTTAAAGCAAACCTGATTTGCATACTCTTAGTGGTGCTAATGGCGCCACTCTTAAGCGACTGGCGCAGAATTTTGCTAGACATCAACTTTCAGATGTAAAGCCTACTTTGTTTATGCTGCACGACTCCTTCTTGGTGTTACGATTTTTTTCCGTCAGTGTATTCGAAACAGTCATCTCGAGGGCAGAAAATTATGATGATAGACAATGTGTCTTATGACACATCTGGTTTACTGGATTTAGAATTTATGAAAATAGGATAAACAACTATTAAACTTCCTGAGATTGGAGAAATAAGGGGTAAATGACCGGAGTCATTCGAAAAATAATAAACTGAATAAAAGAGCAACAAGGAAACAAGATACATAACAGGAAAGAACTATGGAGAATGACGAAGTGTATGGTTCTGAAAAGTCATTTGAATGCTGTTTATTACACCGGGAGGCCAGTAACCAAGAAACAACAAAAACAGCTCCATGTTCTTCTTTGGGATTAGCTTGTTCTTATACTTTTGCTTAACGCCATCCAGATGTGATTGTATCATATGGATAAAGAACAGAAGAAATTTGTTACGTTCTGTTTAGGTATTATAAAAATATTGAACACATCGGTTCTTTCAATATAGTGCTGTGAGAACAGAGATACTGAGGAACGGACTGAGAAATTGGTGAAGAAAGCACCATCTGCGATCAACACGACATTTGAATCCTTACGTAAGACTCACATACGAAACCAAACAACCGAAACTTGTGGACATAATATTCTGGCGTTTTCACATATTAAATTGCACTGTACTCAAATACTCTCATCAGCCACCTTATCGAAAATCCTCTAGAGTGTGCGTATAGTAAGATCCCATTCAAACGCTGTAAGGTACCCCATACAATAAAAAAGGAAAAAAAAAGGTAACTGATGTGAAATGATAATGCTGCTTTCTTCCGAAAGCTAATTGATCGGAAGTGGGATACATTACAATCACCGCAGCAGAGGCAGAACGTGGAAAGATATAGTGTAATAAGTTTAATTCTTAATCAGTCTCCCTGTTGGTGGTCAAGTGGTATTCTTCCTTTACCTGATTTTATAGTGTGAGGTGTAAAATCGTTGCTGGAGAGCGGATAAGCTTGGTAATGACAGACAGTGCAAATATGAAGTACGTTTTGCGTTTCAGATTTCGTGATATGAAATTTAGAGTTCAAAGTTCGATTTTTGTAAGTACAAATCTGCACATAAATGTCTCGTTCTGTAATGAATGTGTGGAAGACGGATACGACAAACCAGAAGGAGTCTGTTGGCAGGCTACTTGAAAACATGATTTAGTCAATGAGTTGTAGAGCTCTATAGCTGAATCATCTCATCTGGGTGTGGTTATAGGTTCAGTTTCGCGTATAAAACATTTTTCCCTAGAGATTACTGGCTGTAGCATCAAGTTTTTGTTTTTTTGCATTCATCAATTCCCTGAAGGACTTGTCTACATCCGTGAGAGACTGTTCGCTTGCCTTTTCGGAATCGTGGGTTGATGTCACGTTCAGGCGCCTAGAGCACATCTTGCAGTGGTAGCGAAGAGGTTAAAGGCTAAAGGCCATGAGGAAGTGGTGGTGGTGGTGGATCTGTCGTAAGTTATATGGGTATGGAGATACCTTCTTCCTCCTCGGTCAGAAACTGGTGTTGAGACAAGTCACACGATTGCTGTGACACATTACGTGAAAGTCCTTGTGTAGGTTCTGGTTCCTCCGACAAATTTCCTTATAGTGTACTCATCGTTTTAATGAATGGGAGTGTAAAATTCGTCGCCTCTGACAAATTATAAGGTTTTACAGGAAGATATAACCGCCATTTGACTACAACAAGTTTTATCTCTCAATCTAAATTTCGGCCTTAGGCCATTATCAAGTGTTACAAGTATTATAAATCATTAGAGTTGAGTAGAACCCAAGTCTTCGTCAAAGCATGTATCTTCGGTTGTTGAAATAAATGCAAGAACATTTGTGTAATATGCTAACTTCCTGGCAGTTAGCTTGGCTCAGTTGATATGGTTGTGGAAAAATACATGACAAAATCACAGGTTTGAAACTTAGCGACACTTTATTGAGGGGTCACTGATATTCTTATGTTTATGTCAGTGGCTGCTTAGACATAGTTTATACAACCGAAAGTACATGTTTTGACGCTGACTTTGATTCTACTCAAGTCTAATGGTTTGTAATATTTATAACACTTGATAATGGCCTAAGGCCGAAATCTAGATTGTGAAATAAAACCTGTTGTACAGTCAAATGGTCGTCATATTTTTCAGAAAGTTTTATATGACTGCTCCATACAACAGTAAAATTTAATATAATGTTTTTTACATTTTTGTGATCCACTGGGCAGAGGCTGCCGGCCGAAGTGGCCGAGCGGTTCTAGACGCTTCAGTCTGGTACCGCGCGACCGCTACGTTCGCAGGTTCGAATCCTGCCTCGGGCATGTGTGTGTGATGTGCTTAGGTTAGTTAGGTTTAAGTAGTTCTAAGTTCTAGGGGACTGATGACCTCAGCTGTTAAGTCCCATAGTGCTCAGAGACATTTGAACCATTTTGGGCAGAGGCTTCAGGTGGCCTACAAATACAGAAACTAGATTTTTCCACTTCTCCTTGCACTCGTATGCTGCAAAAGATATAATAAAAATAAATAACGTGATAAATAATAAATAATTTAAAATTAGCATTACACACAAAGTTTTTCAAACGCATTAACACACACACATACCTATGGTATGGATTTTAAAGTATTATAACTGTGTTATCTACTGCAGGTATCTGGCATCACTATCGCTGTACATTGCTAGGAGGCACATACACTTACTTACAACGTCGGTGAAAGTACTAGAATAATTTGGGAAGTATTGAACCAAACCTGCATACCTGTTCCAAACGAAGGGCAGTAGTAAATGATATCTCAACGTTTTTATTCGCTGTGAAATTTACCTAACTGCTTGTGTGCGTTGGGCGGGAAGTATATACGAGGGTAATCCCAAAACTAAGGCCTCCTATTTCTTATAAGTACATAGAGCTGTTTATTTCTACAATAGTTCACATCAGTTTACAGCTTGAACATTTAGCTATTTTTCGACATAATCACCATTTCTGTCGATGCATTTTTGTAGACGCTGGTGCAGTTTTTGTATGCCCATGTCATACTAGGTCGCCGCCAGCTTCGCGGCATTGGCGAAGAAGGATGCCGCCACTGGCGTGATTGTTGCTTAGTCTCAGGTATAAAGTGGTATGCCCAGGTTAAGTCACCCATGACAACTGAGTCCAGAAAGTTGTCCTGTTCGGCTGCAAGGCGGTGAAGAAATGCACGGGATGCATCGACTCGTTACCGCATGTGGTCCTCAGTCAGCATGCGTGGCACCCATCTTGTTCAATATTTGCGTTAAAATTCTGTGAGCGATGCTTCGGGAAACCTCAGGAACCAACGTGCAGAGATCATCCAGGGTGATCCGCCGATCTTCACGCATGCTTTGCTCAATCTTCAACACTGTCTCCTCAGAAACTGATGGTCTCCCGCACCTTTGTTCGTCGTGAATTTCGGTCCGACCAGCTGCAAAGCTCTACACCACTTACGAATATTTTTGACATCCTTGCACGACTCACCATACACTTCCGTCAATTGGCGATGGATTTCAATCGGTGCAGTGCCCTTTGCGTTCAAAAACCGAATAAATGCACTTGGCGGTAACATCCAAGGTAACATCCAACTAGAGCTCCATTCTCAACGGCTGCCAAGCCAAGACTGAGCCAAGGGACTGAGCGCCTCAGCGCGGCGTGCGCATGTTTACGCACAGCGCGTGAAGCACTCTTCACAACAGTGTGACCAACTGCCACACAAACAGAGTTCTGTATTTATCAAAAAATAGGAGACCTTACTTTTGGGATTACCCTCGTATCAATGAAATATTACCTGAGACGGGCTCAACTAACTTCAGTTATAAACAGTATCACACCATAGTACTGATGGCAAGAAGCGATGGTGATGGTTTCTTCACTGAAACTGGTTATGCACCTAGAAACAGTGATGGAGGGATATTTAGTGCTTCAGCAACCAAACACTGAATTACAAGTGGAAGATTAAACTCGCCATTGCCATCGTGATCATCAGATGATGGAAATGTGTATGACGTCCCTTGCTCATTGTTTGGAGATGAAGCGTTTCCATTGTCACACAACTTGATGCGAGCCTACTCACAAAGAACCCTTGATACCGTTAAGAGAATTTATAATTATGCATTAGACAGTGGAAGAAAATCTGTGGAGTGCACTTTTGAAATGATGACACAGAAGTTCCTAGCAGGGAGCAGTGATATCCGTTCTCGAACTACGGAAAGGATGGTCGATATAATAAAATACGTGTGCGTTCTACATAATTTCATTCGTAAATATTAAGGTATTGAATACAGTTGTCATGAACCACAATGCAGTAACTCCGAAACTCCCACCATCAGAATACAGCCAAGGAGAGACATTGCGCTACGTCCGCAGTCTGCTGCCTAGGAAGTAAGAAATATTAAGCCAACTACTTTCTATTGCTTCCCTCCCATTGCAGTGGAAATGCCGCATTAACAATGATATGGGTCGTTTGTATTTTTTATTATTTGTAAAATGTATTGTTGTAAAATTTGTAGTTGATTTCCTATTCGTTTATTTGTGTGTTATAACGGAAATAAAAACGTTTTGTTATGTTTTTATTAACTTTACATCAGTGTCCAAAAGTTAAGCATAATCGTGAAAGGTGGACATGTTGCCTTATCAGGATGCGGGTGGGATTACTGAACAAGCTACAGCTTAATCACAAGACATCTGGCGTACAACAGCGTCCGAAACATAATGTCACGAAAGTTATGGTAGGTAAGGTACGCATTTGTAAGAAAATAACAGAACTGGGAAATCTCTCCCAAAAAGCTGTTAATAGAGGATATGGTTACCCGCTGCACAGCGACGTAGCATCCTTTCTACGAGTTGGCTCAAGAGCTCTCTCGGCAATCGATGCCATTCCTCAGCAAGAGCGGTACGGAGGTGTCGAAGTGGCCTTTGTAGGCTGGCGGATGCAATTCGCCTCCCTAATGTTTTCCAGGCATGTTCTATAGCATTCAGGTCCGAGGACCTCGCTCACCAGTCCATGCGACCGTCAAGAAATTCATCCACCAGAACAGCCCGATGTGGACGGGCGTTGTCATCCATAAAGAGGTAGTCTGTACCAGATGCGCTTCTGAAAAGGCGAACATGTGCTAGCAGTGTCTTATCTCCGTACCTCTGAGCGTTTTCACCACCAACGAAGATGTGTAGTTGTGTACGGCCATTCAACATGATGCCTCCCCACACTATCACGTTTTCACCATCAAGCCGGTCTCTTTCCAGGATGCCCCTGCAGTTGTATCGGCTAGCAGGTTCTCTTTAGAGTAATGGGCGATGAAAATCATTTTGCAAACTAAAGCAGGATTCATCTGTGAAGAGCACATTCCTCCGTTCATTTGTGATCTAATTCTGATGTTGTCGAATACACAATAAAAGAGTCGTCTCTGTGCTGGGTGAGCAGGGTGCATTTGGGTTGATGTCTGTCTGGCAAACAGCCCTGCTGTTCTGAGCCTCCGATGCGCAGTTTGTCGGGAAACACTCCCTGAGGGAGCTGCAAGCCCTGCAGCCAATTGTCTTGTAGGTATACTCCGATTTCGACAGGCAGTTATGGCCAGATATTTGGTCCTGCTATGGGATGGTTATTCTTAACTGATCTTGTACTGGCCTGCGACGAACGTCTCCTCTGTCTCGAAACCGTCACCAAAGCCTCCAACTGACAATTTGTGGCACATCCAAGGATACTGAGACTTCTCTCGGTGTTTGGCATGCTTCCAGGTGGGCGAGAATTCTACCCTGCAAAAGAGGGTCCAGATGGCGTCTTTGTGGCATTACGTTGTCGTCTTGACCAAGCGGTTACACTCTGCTCACTGTGAACAGACAAACAAGACTGAGACATGAGTGGTCTCATGCACTGTTTGTGTTTAACTTTCGGTTACGCCACTATTAATAGTCCTTTCCTATGCACAGCGATAAGCAGGTTCAGTAGGAAAATATGTATCGTCATGTTGAGTGATTGCTTATCTTATCTCTCTTCATTTTCGTGGTTATGCTTAACTTTTGGACACTAATGTACACTGAAGTGCGAAAGAAACTGGTACAGGCTTGCGTATTCAAATACAGAGACATGTAAACAGGCAAAATACGGCACTGCGATCGGCAACGCCTATATAAGACAAAAAGTGTCTGGCGCAGTTGCTAGAGCGGTTACTGCTCCTATAATGACTGGTTATCAAGATTTAAGTGAGTTTGAAGGTGGTGTTATAGACGGCGCACGAGCGATGGGACACATCTCCGAGGTAGCGATGAAGTGGAGACTTACTTGTACGATCATTTCACGAGTGTACCATGAATATGAGGAATCCGGTAAAACATCAAATCTCTGATACTGATGCCTCCAAAAAAATATCCTGCAAGATCGTGACCGACGACGACTGAAGAGAACCGTTCAACGTGACAGAGTGCAACAGTTACTTAAAGTGCTGCAGATTACAATGCTGGGCCAACAACAAACGTGAGCGTGCGAATCGCTCAACGAAACATAATCGGTATGGGTTTTCGGAGCCGAAGGCCCACTCGTGTACCCTTAGTGACTGCACGACACAAAGCTTTACGACTCGCCTGGGCCCGTCAACACCGACTTAGGACTGTTGATGACTGGAAACATGTTGCCTGGTAGGACGAGTATCGAGCGGATGAACGGGTATGGAGACAAACTCATGAACCCATGTGTGGTGTCACCGCCAGACACCACACTTGCTAGGTGGTAGCTTTAAATCGGCCGCGGTCCATTAGTACATGTCGGACTCGCGTGTCGCCGCTGTCAGGATCGCAGATCGAGCGCCACCACACGGCAGGTCTCGAGAGACTTACTAGCACTCGCCCCAGTTGTACGGACGACATTGCTAGCGACTACACGTACGAAGCCTTTCTCTCATTTGCCGAGAGACAGTTAGAATAGCCTTCAGCTAAGTCCATGGCTACGACCTAGCAAGGCGCCATTAACCATATCTGGAGAGAGTCTCACTTGTATTATCAAGAGAAATGTACCATAATTAATTAAAGTTAAGTATACGAGAAGCTCCGTTCTTTTCTTTGTAGCATTCATAAAGTATCCTGTTTCAGACTTAACGCAAGACGGCGTGAGTTGACGCGTGCCCTTTCGGCTACTTCTCAGTGTGGCGTAGCTAGCTTGTTACGCCACAACACCATGGACACTGCATGTCAGCAGGGGACTGATCAAGTTGGTGGAGGCTCTGTAATGGTGTGGGGCGTGGGCAGATGGAGTGATATGGGACCCCTGATACGTCTAGATACGATTCTGACAGGTGACACGTACCTAAGCATCCTGTCTGATCACGTGCATAAATTCATGTCTATTATGCATTCCGACGGACTTGGGTAATTCCAGCAGGACAATGCGATACCCCACACGTCCAGAATTGCTACAGTGGCTCCAGGAACACTCTTCTAAGTTTAAACACTTCCGCTGGCCACCAAACTCCAGAGACATGAACGTTATTGAGCATATCTGGGATGCCTTGCAACGTGCTGCTCAGAAGAGATCTCCACCCCCTCGTACTCTTACGGATTTATGGACAGCCCTGCAGGATTCATGGTGTCAGTTCCCTCCACCACTACTTCAGACATTAGTCGAGTCCATGCCACGCCGTGTTGCGGCACTTCTGCGTGCTGCATGCTCGCGGAGACTGTACACGATATTAGGCAGGCGTACCAGTTTCTTTGGATCTTCAGTGTATTATTGTTTAATGAGTGCTTTTAAATCTTTTATTTCTTTTTCAAGAACATGGATTTTACAGCATTGTAAGAGGATGAATTTATTTTATTTTATATTTCACTTGTATATTTTTAATTAACGATAATGAATTTATCTGAGTGATTAACCTCCTTGGCTACTCCGTGCCATGCTCTCTCTGTAACATCCTTCTTCGAATACAAGAAGTGAAAACGTCTTCACTTCTGCCACAAATTTTAATTAAATACGAGTTCACTCAGTGGGCAAGCCAACAGTATGACTGCAGCTGAGAGACTGCAAGACTTGGAGGCCAGTGCATCGGGACCTCTGGTACCCATGTAGCGGCGACTCTGCGACGCCGTTGCTGAAGTACCCCATCTGGATGCCGCCTAATTACGCAAGATGAGTCTCTTGGTCGCCGAGTATATCAGTCACCCAAAGATTTGAGTATGTCTGCGTCAATAGGACGTAAAGGACTCTGGCAAGATTGGAACTGACTGTGGAAAGTGAGAGAACGGAGTACGCTTGTAGGCCAGGCAGATGATTCCCATGTTATATGTGTTATACATGAACCAGAAAAAGCTACGGTTTTGATTAGTGGCGTGTGTTGTGCATTGTTAACACTTTTCAGACTTTCGCTCTTAGAGAGCCCTAATATTTATTTTATTTTTTAATTTATGGCCTTCAGTGGACCACTCTAGTCAGTTATTCGAAGGTTTATACTGGTCATTGTTATTCAGTAATACAACTCAGTTCAATAATAACTCACTAAGAGGATTCAATAGTTCAGTGGCTATACAGGGATTGTTGTAATTTATTGTTATGTGAGGAGTGTTTTACTCTTCTGTCTGCCTAATACTTCACCCTTTCAGATATTTTCTTTCTTTTTTCATTTGAGATCACTGTTGACCTGATTTTGTGTGTCTTGCAATGTTCTGGTTTTCTCTGTTTTGTTTTGTAAGTAATACACATAAGTGGACCGTTAGAGAACTGAATTTTACATTCTGGAAAATTATACCGCCTCTGTAGCAAGTAGACTTCCACATAAAACTGACTTCCAGGGTTTAAATTTGCACATAAAAATTCCACTCAATATGTAAAAAAAGTTTGTCAGTAAAATTGGCATTCATTGTTGTTATCTACATTTTTCTTATCACCACTCACAACACATTTGATTTTAACTATCACTTCAAGTATTTTATTGGGGAAACAAATAGATCTCCATTTCAATGGTCTTGAAGTTCTTCCTCTGAATGGTGATCTTGTTCAATACCAGGACTATGATCAGTGGGTATTGTAAAATCGTCTATTTCTTGGCTTGTATCACTGACACCTTCCTCCATCCACCGAATAACAATTTCATCAAACTCGCAAAGTTAAAATTTACACGTTCCTGTGGACACGTGTTGTACTATACCGTACTATACTGAAGAAACCAGGAACGTAGTTCACGAGGCGCTCTCTAGGAGACCCTAAAACTTGTCAGCAACACGTGTCAACAACAAATATAGAAGGCGCTAAAGCAACCGACAGCAAAACATTGTATGGTTGGCAATTTAAGGAGGCTAGGCGGAGCGTACAAGCATTCCGCCACAACTGACCTTCCGCGCGTGCTGAGAGACCACTCCTCGTGAGTCAAGGGTTAAGTCATCTACTGAGAGAGCCTTGTAATATAAGTTTAACATATTTTCTTATTCCATTTGTAAGTGATAGCATTCATCGTTTGTGAGCTGCACTATTTTTCTGAAATAGTGGTGAAGTATCAGTGCAGCAGCAGTGCAGTAGGGAGTCATATATTTAGCTTTCATATTTGTTTTGTAGTTTGATTCTTAATTTCTTCCGAGTGTTTGTGCGCTTGCATATTTAATTACATAAAATCCTTGCGTATTCTCGCATTTGAGAGGAGTTATATTGCTTATTGATAGCAGTAAAGTATAAATTCGCGGAGTCGTTAGTCAGTTGTTTATTTCGTAGAGTCAGTCAGCAGCAGACAGAGGCCAGTGCAGTTTCATCTGTGCTTGCAGAGTGACGTGTGCGAGCAGCAGTAGCAGAAACTAGTCGTATATTCAGTTTTTCGTATTAGTTCCGCAGGTTTAATTCAAATTACTTTGTGTGTTTGTGTGCTTGTGTGCTTGCGTGGTGAAATTTTTCGGATCTTTGCGTATTTTCGAATTAGAAAGGGGTAGTATCAAATTTTAATAACGGTAGAGTGTAACATCGCGTAGGCGGTTGTCATTTGTACTAAGACAGGGGTAGGATCGCATTGTAATATCTGTATAGTGGCGTAGTCGTGGTCATTTGATTGCTTAGTTCGTAAGTAATTGTTCATATATCGGAGCTCAATCTGGCACTGGTGACGCAACTGTGCAGTCGCATATTGCTGTTTTATTTGTCGCAACTCTATACATCCAGATATTAGCAGTAGGATGGATAGGGTGTGTGCGTGCTGTGAGCGGGCACAGGAGGAACTGGCCGCATTCATACTGCTGCCTCGAGGTGCAGCGACGGCGGAGGGTCTGGCGCGTCGCTTGAGACACCCCAAGTGTCGCTTGCTGCGTCCGCTGACTCAGCCACCGAGTCACCTTCTAGTGTACCCGGCGCGTTGGGGCCGCCCTCACCTCAGGGTGAGTGGCGGACTGCAACGCGTTCGCGTCGCTCGAGGCGGAGGGTCAATGTGGAGGCTGGCCAGCTGGTCTCGCCCGTTCATCCTGTCAGTGGGCAGGTGGCCGCTCCTTCAGCAGGGCCCGAGCAGGCACACGGAGGCAAAGGCTTGCTGGTTATTGGGAGCTCCAACGTTAGGCGAGTAATGGAGCCCCTTAGGGAATAGCGTACAGGGCTGGAAAGAATTCCAATGTGCACTCGGTATGTCTGCCGGGGGGCCCCATCCAGGTTGTGGAGGGGGCCTTGCCTGCGGCTATCGAGCGTACGGGGTGCAGTCTTCTGCAAGTAGTTGCTCACGTCGGCACCAATGATGCCTGTCGCTTGGGCTCTGAGGCGATCCTCAGTTCGTACAGGCGACTGGCGGATTTGGTGAAGACCGCTGGCCTCGCACGCGGGGTGCAAGCAGAGCTCTCTATTTGCAGCATCGTTCCCAGAGTGGATCGGGGTCTTTTGGTTTGGAGCCGAGTGGAGGGTCACAACCAGAAGCTTCGTCGACTCTGTAACGGTCTTGGCTGCTGATTTCTAGACTTGCGCTATTGGGTGGGGAATTGTAGGACGCCCCTAGATAGGTCAGGGGTGCACTACACAAAGGAAGTGGCTACTCGGGTAGCACAGTACTTGTGGCGTGCACATGGGTTTTTTTAAGGCTCGGCCACAGTGCGAGGTGTCCTGATGAACACTCACCAGTCGACGTGCAGGCAGGGAAATCAGGACGCGCTCAGTTAAAGACACTTCTGCTATCAAGATATTAGCAGTAAATTTTCAGAGTGTTCGGAATAAAGTTCCTGAATTTACTGCCCTCCAGGAAGCGTGTGGCGCGCAAATTATTCTCGGGACCTGGCTGAACCCTGAGATAGGAAGTTCTGAAATATTTAGTGAGGGCTGGAACGTATATCGGAAAGACAGATTAGACACCATAGGAGGTGGTGTCTTCATTGCAGTTGACAAAAATATTGTGTCTAGTGACGTCGAAGTACAGTGTGATTGTGAAGTTATCTAGACACGTTTAACAGGGCTAGGAGAAATAAAGTTAATTGTTGGGTCTTATTACCGGCCACCAGGTTCCACCATGACAGTTCTAGAATCATTCAAAGGGAGTCTACACTCTGTATCGCAGAAGTACCCACATCATGCTCTATTAGCCGTAGGCGACTTCAACCTACCTAGTATAGACTGGGATGTCTATGGATTCATTACAGGTGGTACAGACAAGCCGTCGTGTGAATTACTTTTGAACACATTATCCGAAAACTGTCTTGAGCAGCTAAATCGACAGCCAACGCGTAATGGAAATATTTTGGATCTGATAGCCACGAACAGACCAGACCTCATTCATGGTGTCAGTATTGAGGCAGGGATTAGTGATCATGATGTTGTCATCACGACTATAGTTACGAAAGTTAAAAAGTCGGTCAAGAAGGCTAGGAGTGTATTCTTACTAGAAAGAGCAGATAAGCTGTTGTTAGCATCCCACTTAGTAAATGAATCGACTTCATTTACTTCCGGTACGATGAACGTGGAAGAATTACGGTCAAATTTTAAACACATTGTAAATCACGCATTGGACAAGTATGTGCCGAAAAAGTGGGTTACGGACGGAAAAGACCCACCGTGGTTTAACAGCGCAATTCGGAGAATGCTCAGGAAGCAAAGGCAGTTGCACTCACGGTAGAAGAAAGATCGGGAGAATGAGGACAGGCAAAAGTTAGTAGAGATTCGTGCTGCTGTAAAAAGAGCGATGCGCGAAGCATTCAACCACTACCACCGTCAAACCTTAGCAAAAGATCTTGCTGAAAACCCAAGGAAATTCTGGTCTTACGTAAAATCGGTAAGCGGGTCGAAGGCTTCCATCCAGTCACTCACTGATCAGTCTGGCCTGGCAACGGAAGACAGCAAAATGAAAGGTGAAATTTTAAATTTAGCATTTGAGAAATCTTTCACGCAGGAGGTTCGTACAAACATACCGCCGTTTGAATCTCGTACAGATTCCCGTATGGAGGACATAGTGATAGACATCCCTGGGGTTGTGAAGCAGCTGAATGGGTTGAAAATAAATAAATCGCCAGGTCCTGATGAGATTCCAATTCGGTTTTACAGAGACTACTCTACTGCATTGGCTCCTTACTTAGCTTGCATTTATCGCGAATCTCTTGCCCAACGTAAAGTCCCGAGCGACTGGAAAAAAGCGCAGGTGACGCCTGTATATAAGAAAGATAGAAGGACGGATCCTCAAAATTACAGACCAATATCCTTAACATCGGTTTGTTGCAGGATTCTCAAACATATTCTCAGTTCGAATATAATGAATTTCCTTGAGACAGAGAAGTTGCTGTCCATGCATTAGCACGGCTTTAGAAAGCATCGCTCCTGCGAAACGCAACTCGCCCTTTTTTCGTATGATATCTTGCGAACGATAGATGAAGGGTATCAGACGGATGCCATATTCCTTGACTTCCGGAAAGCGTTTGACTCGGTGCCCCACTGCAGACTCCTAACTAAGGTACGAGGATATGGGATTGGCTCGAAGACTTCGTAAGTAATAGGACGCAGTACGTCCTCGATGGTGTGTGTTCATCGGAGGTGAGGGTATCATCTGGAGTGTCCCAGGGAAGTGTGGTAGGTCCGCTGTTGTTTTGTATCTACATATAAGATCTTTTGGATAGGGTGGATAGCAATGTGCAGCTGTTTGCTGATGATACTGTGGTGTATGGGAAGGTGTCGTCGTTGAGTAACTGTAGGAGGATACAAGATGACTTGGACAGGATTCTGATCGGTGTAAAGAATGGCAGCTAACTCTAAATATAGATAAATGTGAATGAATGCAGATGAATAGGAAAAAGAATCCCGTAATTTTTTAATACTCCATTAGTAGTGTAGCGCTTGACACAGTCACGTCACGTCGATTAAATATTTGGGCGTAACATTGCAGAGCGATATGAAGTGGGACAAGCATGTCATGGCAGTTGTGGGTAGGCGGATAGTCGTCTTCGGTTCATTGGTAGAATTTTGGGAAGATGTGGTTCATCTGTAGAGGAGACCGCTTATAAAACACTAATACGACCTATTCTTGAGTACTGCTCGAGCGTTTGGGATCCCTATCAGGTCGGATTGAGGGAGGACATAGAAGCAATTCAGAGGTGGGCTGCTAGATTTGTTACTGGTAGGTTTGATCATCACGCGAGTGTTACGGAAATGCTTCAGGAACTCGGGTGGAAGTCTTTAGAGGAAAGGAGGCGTTCTTTTCGTGAATCGCAACTGAGGAAATTTAGAGAACCAGCATTTGAGGCTGACTGCAGTACAATTTTACTGCCGCTAACTTATATTTCGCGGAAAGACCACAAAAATAAGGTAAGAGAGATTAGGGCTCGTAAAGAGGCATATAGACAGTCATTTTTCCCTCGTTCTGTTTGGGAGAGGAACAGGGAGAGAAGATGCTAATTGTGGTACGAGGTACCCTCCGCCACGCACCGTATGGTGGATTGTGGAGTATGTATGTAGATGTAGATGTAGAAATTACAAAAATTACTTAGGAAAAGTAAAGTTTTTCCAAATGTGAAAAAATGGTTCACAGTATAATAGGGAATGTACCTAGGAACAAATATTGCATTGGAATGGCCACACAAACAAACTTGTTAAATTTAAAAGTGTTGCAATCGTGAAAATCTTGTCAATACCATATTCAGCAGTCTATGTGTTACATTAGTAATCTACCACCCACCAATAATGATCAGTAAGTGAATTCATATTAATTAAATATATTATCAACAACCTTTTGCAAGTTAAATATATTTTGAAATAGAAGCTGTTGAAAAGTAGCACAAATTCCCAATTTCACGATAGGAAAAATTGTTAGGGTATTAAAGAGACTCAGTTCATTTGCAAATATCACATGTTCCATGACAAATGGCCTTCTTCCGTTTCAGAGATGGTGACCGACAAAGTATGGCTCAGCCATCTTCATATTATACAACTAAATTTTAAAACTATACAGAATTTTACTAACCATAAACTTCTGTAACTGAAGAATATCTTCCAAATAGCTTCAATGTACTATACAGTAGTTAAGCGTACAAACGCTGCACAATACACGGCCTCATGTCTCACAGCTACAATAACCGTGCAAAATGCCAGAAACTGCTTATGGTGGTCTCTAGTGTGCATTTCTTCAAAATGGTTCAAATGACTCTGAGCGCTATGGGACTTAACATCTGAGGTCATCAGTCCCCTAGACTTAGAACTACTTAAACCTAACTAACAGCACACGCATCCATGCCCAAGGCAGGATTCGAACCTGCGACCGTAGCAGCAACGTGGTTCCGGACTGAAGCACCTAGAACGGCTCGGCCACAATGACCGGCGTGCATTTCTTCACTGTGTACAGTGAGGGTGATTGGGGGACCCAATTCTGTATCAACACCTATTCTGATTCTTTGGTCACCCAGAAGTTTACATTCTAATTTTACCAGGATTTGGCATTATGTATGTCAAGAAATAGGAAAAATTGAATCATTTGGAACGTTAGGTATAACCTACGCCATGTTATCAATTGGATTAATCGGATTTATTGTATGATACGTTTTGAGTGTGACGGATTATTACGCCGTGTGGCTGTGAGGGCAGAATAGTCTGTCTTATATGGTATTTCCATACATGCCGCTGGTATGTGATAACGTTACTCAAAACGAGAGTTCTTTGCATAATTTGTTTGACCTGCTGACGGTCTAACCCATATTGAATTTGTCTATAAGTTATAGACTTGTTAGTGGTTACTGTCGTTCGTAGTATAGGGTAGATTCATAGCCTGCTTGATTCTTGTTGCTTGAATAGCTGGTGATGTGCTGGCTAGTAGTGGTATATGGTATTCATTTGTTGTACTGTGCTGTTTTGGTGTCTGACCTTAACGTCTACGTGCCGAGAGTGAATATTTTATTCTGTATTTGTTATTCGTGTTTTGCGACCCCCTTATGTGTCACTGTTGCTGTATTTAAAATTGAGTTGTTTTGTGATACTGTTTAAGAGTACTTAGTTTATTCTATGTTACTTGATACCCAATTTGTGTAAGTACTAGCTCTGGGTAATATACTTTTCAATTGCCGTTATTGTTTAATTTTCTGCTCTTGTAATTTGTTTGTGGCATACATGTTTTTAATAGAAGTTTTTATTGAAATAAGGCCACGAATGCACAACACCCAGCCCAAACCTCACTCCACCCAAATGCTGCGTCACACTTCGGAATTTGTGGAATACAACTGCGTGCCTACGGAATATTGGGTTCGAGTTTACCTGT
Organism: Schistocerca nitens; assembly: GCF_023898315.1. Classification (NCBI taxonomy): domain Eukaryota; kingdom Metazoa; phylum Arthropoda; class Insecta; order Orthoptera; family Acrididae; genus Schistocerca; species Schistocerca nitens. The sequence continues at coordinate 487,416,383 of NC_064621.1, forward strand.
CAGAAAGGTCACCGTTAAAAAGGTTTCTTAGACCCGCTGCTGTTCTAATCTAAATAAATGATTTAGGAGACAATCTGAGTAGCCATCTTAGACTGTTTGCAGATGACATTGTCATATCTCGTCTAGTATAGGCGCTAGATCAAAACGAACTGCAAAATATTTTAGACATCTGATTATGCGAAAATTGGCAATTGATCCTAAATACCGAATAGTGTGGCGTCATTGACATAAGTGTTAAAAGAAATTGTTAAATTTCCGTTACAAGGTAAATCACACATATCTAAAAGGCTGTCCATTAGATAATGTTGTGGGGAAGGCGAACCAAAGACTGCGTTTTATTAGCAGAACGTTTAGGAGATGCAACAGGCCTACTAAAGACGTTGCCTACGCTACACCTGTGCAGTACAGGATACTTACCACATGGAATTGACGGAATACATAGAAAAAATTCAAATAAATATCGCGAAATAGGGGCGAGAGTTTCACCGATATGATATGCTAGTTCGGCTGGCATTCATTAAAACAAAGACGTTCTTCGTTGCGGCGAGATCTTTTCACGAAATTTCAGTCTCCCACTTTCTCCTCAAAATGTGAGAAAAAAGTATTGACGCACACTTACATAGGGATAAATAATCATCGTAAAAAATTAACAGAAATCAGAGCTCGCAGGGAAAGTATTAAGTGTTAGTTTTTCCCGCGCGATTTTCGAGAGTAAACAGTAGGGAAATAGTGTGGAAATGGTTCGATTACCGCTCTAGCAGGCACTCAACTTTGAATTGCAGCGTAGTCATGTAGATATAGATGTAGACTGGGGAAAGTGCCAATCAAACTATTATTCAAGTAAATGTGTGGTATAGATGAGATAGGAGTCACACCATCTGACGTTTGGAAGAGTGGCACCCAAACAAGCCCGAAGATAGCAAAGTCAGATAAATTCGAGAAATGCCACACATTCAAAATTGACAGTTTCCAAGTTACAGATTAGAATAATTTACAAAATAATGCAAAAGAAAATTGAGAGACTGTTTGATCGCGACCAGTCTTACTTAAGAAAAGCCGAAGGCACCAGAAAGGTAGCTTTGACGTCGCGTTTGATGACAGAAGCAAGACCTAAAAATCAAAACACTTTCATAGAATTTGTCGGCGAAGAAAAAGCTTTCGACAATGTCAAGTGGTGCAAAATGTTTGAAATTCTCAGAAAATTAAGTATAGGTTACAAGCAAAGACGGGCAATAAAGAGGGAACAATAAGAACTGAAGAACAAAGACAAGTGCTCGAATTAAAGACGGCTTAAGACATGCATGGTGTCAGTCTGTCTCCTCCACTGGTCAACTTCAATCAATGAAGAAACGAAGGGAAGGAAAGAAACGCTCAAAAGTGGAATTAAAGTTCAGGCTGAAAGGATAACAATGATCTTCGCTGATAATACGTATTGCTATCAGAAATCAGGTGTAGCAGAAACGAGATTAGCGACAAACTAAAAATCAAAATTGGAAACAGTATAATAGATGGACTGAAGGAATTCTCTTCCGTTATAATCAAAATAATGCATTGCGGGCGACGCAAAGAGACTAGTACAGGCGAAGAGATTAATCCTCGTCAAAAGAGATCTACTGGTTTCAGAAATATACTGAGAGTGTACGTTTGGGGTACAGCATTGAATGGAAGTCAATCATGTAATGCGAGCCGATAAAAAAAGAAGAAAACTGATGCGTTTGAGATGTTCTGTTACAGAAGAATGCTGAAAATTAAGTGGTCTGATGAGATGAGGAAATACTTTAAAGTATTGGCGAGGGAAAAATATGAGAAAAACACTGAAAATAGGAAGAGACAGGACGACAGGACATGTCTTAAGACGACAGGAATAACTAGAGGGAATCGCAGATGACAAAAACTGTAGTGGTATATATGCGGAAATGAATAGGCTTGCACAAAATAGACTCTCGTGGAGAGCTTGATTCAAGACAATCTTTGGACTGAAGTCCACAACACTCAACAAATAACTGAAGACATTGGGTGTAATGTACAGCGTGGTTACAATCAAACTTTCATTACTTGAGCCTGAGTAGTTGGAAAACTACTTACCATCTGGATCTCCAACTATGCAGGAATGATTTCAGGACTGTGCACTGCAGGATTCGCGTTATTAATAGCGTCAGTGTCACGACTTGCCGTTAGGCGCCGGTACTGGTAAGGCGACCTGGTGTTGAAACACAACTATCTGTATAGCAGACTGTCAACATGGGTCTGGACAAGGTGAGCAGGGCTTTACTCGTTAAGCTGTAGTGCTGCTACTCTTCGCGAATATCTACATATTGCCGGAATGCTGAGAGGTCCTCTTTCCGTACCGGACTCGGAGAACGTGATTCGAAAGTTCGAATTAACGGACTTTGGGAATTGCTCCTGGGAGAGGCAGACAGAGAAATTTTGCCACAAATTGATAAAGAAGTTACTGTCATCTTGGCTGAGAATGCTGGACACAATGAGCGAGCTTCAAGAACTGTACGATCTGTGTCACGACAGCTGAACATTCCGGTTTCCACTGTCCGAAAAATGCTGCGAAAAGTTGTGAAATGGTATCTCTAGTGTGGTTCCAGACTGTTGTGGATGCAGATACACCGAGGAAACTTTTGTAGCCTGGAGCGCAAATATTGTACGCAGTTAACAAATCTCACTCTCTCAGATGGAAATTAAAATGTGTTGGTTTATTCGTTATTTCTCTTCCGCATGTCCTTACAGATATTTCCATAAAGTTTAATTCTGTTACGATAACTCGTTTTTCATGGGGGCCCTCTCAAAGAGCAAAAGTTTAATTATAACCGCCTTGTACGTTGAGATGAAGACATGACAGATAATCGCGGCGGTTTGAACCAAACATGACAGAATGTGGTGAAAAAAAAATTGTATTCGCCCCGTCTGACACCGTGGAGGAACATGACGCTTAAGCGACGCACGACACTAGTCCACGATTTACTGATCAGCACCTGTGCGTCACCACTTCTCCTCCGTTTGCTGTCGAAAGACTGAATATGTGAACAACACCTTCCAGCATCCATGCTTGTTGTCTTTTCTAACAGCGATCACGACTTCCAGCAGAAAAACTTCGAGTATCATAAGTCCAGAGCCGTGGTACAGTGGTTTGCGGGGCATGATGGTGAACTCACGTTGATGTCTTGAACACCAAATTCGTCTAATCTGAACACGATGGAATACATCTGGGACGCTAGCTGGCAGCAGCTCAGCGTCCATAAAGCATCGGCCTGAAATTTTGCGGGAGTTGTGTGACCTGTGAATAGAAATGCAGTGCCACAGACCTCCGGATACCTACCAAGAACTGGTCGAATCCATGCCACGCAGAGTCGCCGCTGTATTGCATTCCAAAGATGGATGAACACGGCACTGAGCAGGCGGTCGTAATGTTCTGGCTCATCTGTGTTCCTTTTTCGAACAAATCGATTGCTGTCTCAAATGGTTCAAATGGCTCTGAGCACTATGGGACTCAACTTCTGAGGTCATTAGTCCCCTAGAACTTAGAACTAGTTAAACCTAACTAACCTAAGGACATCACATACATCCATGCCCGAGGCAGGATTCGAACCTGCGACCGTAGCAGTCGCGCGGTTCCGGACTGAGCGCCTAGAACCGCTAGACCACCGCGGCCGGCAATTGCTGTCTCATGTGGGTATTCAGTATGTAATACCCGGATAGGGATATACGACACGTCGGTCAACAAGGAGACGCGTGTTGAGCCATGGCGATACGTATACACTGTCCGAGGATGAATGGTCAATGTTCAAGGATAAGGCAGGAACGGTTATTCGAAGCAAAAAAGTATGGTACAAATAGGCTCCAAAAATCATACCTTAAGAGCAATGAGCACTTGAAAGTTTGCAGTAGAAGAGGTTTGTTTCACAACGTCGAAGATGAAGAAGTGTTCATAGCTCTTATGTTATGCATTTAGAGCCCACGTTTACAGGACTTTTCTGCTTCCAATGATCGTTCCTGTTCTTATTGATGAATATTGACCACTTCTTCTCGAACACCCTTATGGAAGTGCCGAATAGGGACTGTAACTGTCGACACTAATGTCAGCCAACACTTTGAGCAAGCATGATCTACCAAATTATTTGAAGGAAATCTGTTAAATTGAATAAGAAAACAAAATGATTACTCGATAATCTCATAAATTTGCTAGTTCAAGAATCTCAAAATTTGCTTCATAAAAAATGAAATGATCGTACCCCATTGTTGGCCGGGAGACCCCATGCGGGGTGTTCGGCCGCCGAAATTGCAAGTCCTTTTGAGCTGACGCCATTTCGGCGACTTGCGAGTCAATGATGATGAAATGAAGATGAAAGACACACAACACCCAGTCATCACGAGGCAGAGAAAATCCCTGACCCCGCCGGGAATCGGACCCGGGACCCCGTGCGCGGGAAGCGAGAACGCTACCGCAAGACCACGAGTCGCATAAGAGATCGTAGATGATCTTCACGCAGAATTTTAAGAGATGACACATATTTTCGGACAACACAATAGTAAAATTGTACAGACACTTGCGAGGTGCCGGGGCTAGTAGTGTATTTATCACTAAATTCTACTAGAATCCACATGTGTAAATCATGCTCTAAGCCCCCCCTATTCTAACTCCGACTTTTGCTGTTGCACAAGGATAAAACAAATACGCGAACTGACTCTAATCAACCCTGCTAGTGGAGTAGAAGAGAGTTTGGCACCTGCAATAATTTAATTTGATAAATAAGTTAAATAAACAAAGGTTTCATTAGCATAGTGAGGAATGATAGGGTTGCTCTATTGATTAACAGAAAGAAAGTTCTGTCCAAAATAACAATATGATTTATTAAGATTAAACGCAGAATAGTAAAAGAGACACAGGAAATATAAAACATCAAATTGGCTAAAATTGGAGATTCATACAAACACAGTAAAGGTGAAGTTGTCCCTAACTTAGATCGTGAGGTTTAAGACGAAGTGGTATGTGGAGCCAATTCCTTTCCACTCAAATCTCAAGAGAGACACACAGCTAACCCAATAGTAATTGCTGCTACTCGAAACTGAACAAAGTTAGAAAAGGATGAACAGGCGCGCTCTGCTGAGCTCTGATTATCACCTAGGAAAATCCCTATCTGCCGGTGCTGCGGACGTACATTACCAACAGTCTTCTTATCTCCCAGAACACGATCTGGCGTACCGCAGGCGAGGGCTGGTTGCTCCCACGTCCTCGACCGAAAGGCGACTGCCGACTACTCAGAGCACCCGTACAGGCCGAACACACAACCTTCCCGCCCCCACGACAGTGGTCGTGGTTACGTTCCAATCAGCAACACGAAAACCGGCGGAAATTCCACTCCATTGCCGGAGCACTACCATTCCACCAATGGAGATTCTTGGCGCCAATTTCTGTGCTGATTTTGCAGAAAGTGCGGGAATTTTCCCGCCACAACTGCGTGGGTACACAAGTCATTCCCACGCCTCGCTGGTAGCCCGCCAGAAAGTGTTTTCGCAAAGTTTCTCTGAAGTAACGGAACCTCTAGCCCAGCCGCTACTTCACACCCCAGCGGGCGTGTCTCTTGACAATGTCGGCGTCTGAAAAGCATTCACTCGACTGCCTCACACACGTCGGCTTAACTCTCTCCAGTTCCACAGAGCCCGCCTGTCACCGGCCCACCCGGGTGACGAGAGACGCTGCGTGGGAAGTACACGTGTTAAGGAAAAGCAACCCTCCACCGCATGCAACTAGAGAGGAGAATCGTAAGATAGAAATATGAGAGGGGGCTCATGCCACCTCTCATTGCCCCTACGCCATTTTAGATTGTAATTGGTGAGCGGTTGGCTCACTTAGGAGCAAGGTAGTGAGTCAATCGCCCAAGAACAATCTTACAAAGTGACTCCACATACCGCACTCTATAAAAAAGATCATTGCAACTGAAAATGCAACTCATAGAGGGAGGATTATTTATGATGTAGCCAACTTCACCTTCTTAATATGGAACACTAACACTCACATCACACATCCATACCCAGGGAGCCCCTTCCAAACACCGATTCACGCAGACATTCACGCTCTAAACATGGCCCGGGCATCTGAGCCAAATATGGAGCAGTTTATTCTTTACAATCAGAGTTGGAGTGCTCCGCAATTAAATGCCCAAGATGTTACAACAATTTTAATCATTAAACTAACCTGACCTCACTCACACATGATAATATTTAAGTTAACAATCTCTTTGTGAGTTTTCAGAATCTAGTTACAACCTCCGATTCATTCTGTCTCCCTGCAGCAAGAATAACCTTTACAAAATGTTCCCTGAACTAATGGTCCATTCACAATGACAGTGGTGGTATCTGCTTCAGTTTATGGGGACTTCAGGCACACTGTTAGCATACACACAACAATAAACACAAAATACAAAAAAAACATGATGTGGAGAACAATACAGTAATCTGTAATAAGAATTACAGTGTAAAACACAAACGCATACAAGGTATAACATACATTACAGAAACAACATAAGAGAAAGAAATTTAAGAAAAACAAAAAAAACAAGGTTCATGGGGCATCAAATTGTGCGTGCACATTGCACAAAGTTCACGACTGTGCTGAGAATGAGGCACTAAATCACATTGTTAGAAATATCCGTGGCACTTCACTGATTCCACTGTACTGACATCACATAAGGCTAAACGTCGGTTGTAGTTGCTACGTTGTGGCAACAGCAATAGGGAGTTCTGGAGTGTCTGCAGTACGCTGTTGAGATTGTAGTCAGACCCACGCATATGATCACGGCCGTATGGTAGGAAGACACAGTGATAGGCTCTCCTCACGTCGATTAATTGTCTCTGAGGTCTACTCGTTGGGATACATCACTAGTCTAGGTCTCTTCTCTCGCTGGACAGAACTTTATGTTTCCCAATATTGCAGTTCGACGAGGGATGATGGCACGTGGAGTGACTCCACAAGTGTGTGAGGTCATCCATACAGGATCGAACTAGGAGCGACTATTGTTAAAAACTGCTCTCTAATAGAGAGGAGAAGTAAGACATGAGACCATACATTTGTTAGTGTGGCACGATACTGCTTTGTGTATGCAGATCGGCCAATGCTAGTGAGTTGTAAAAACCCAAACAGGTGAGTATAGAGCGTCCCTTTCTGTCCTGAGGCACATGAGGCGCAGGTTCTGACACGATATGTGATCTTCTTCGTGTACTCACGACAACGTGGTCTGCCGCAGGGAATCCCTCCAAGCGGCTGCCGTGTCCGGAGAGCTAGCAGGCTGTCGCGTGTCAGGGTCAACGGCCAGCCCCACTTTCGCTTGTGGCGGGGCAAGGGTCCCGTGTAATCCCTCAGGTAGGCAGCCGGGTGACTGTCAGCGTGTAGGACGGGACGCTCGCCCTCTAGCAGGTAGCCGAAGACCTCTTGTTTTTGCGCTGGCTGGCCTCTGCATTGCCACGTTCCTCGTCATCTGTACAATTCTTACAAAAGTCTTATGCCTAACTTTTTCCCATGACCTTCTATGTTATAATAAATTTACCTAATGAAACATTGATGGTCTGTCATTTCAGACACTCTTATTTTACTTTTATAGTTATTAATCTATGGCAATCATTATAACATCTAATCTAGACATGGAAATAATTTATTTTGATATACGTGTAGAGACCGATCTCAGTAAGTACATGGTGTGTGATAACTGATGCTTTGTAATGGATGAACAACTAAATGTGCGGGCCCGCACTAATATTACTATTAATTATATAGATCGACAGTAGACATGCTTCAAGAATTAACTACCATATCCCAACGATCTACATTCTACGTCTTTTAATTAAATTATGTTGTTATGCAGGTCTAAGTTTTACTGTGCTATAAAGAACATGCAACTACGCTACTTTCGCTCGCCCGTCGTCCCTCCATCTCGGGTCTGTGGTTTGGTGACCTGAAAAATAGCAACTCAACAGGCGCGCGCCACACTTGTGGTAGAAAACCCCACAATATTAATCTAGTTATTGTTAAATCCTACAGTTTAACTTATCCTAGTATCGTACTTTCCCTTTTATTTATTTATTTATTTATTTTATTTTATTTATTTATTTATTTATTTATTTATTTATTTTTTTATTTACCTTATACAATACCCTTACATAGTTCCTGTTACGCTGAGATGTCTTGCTGCTCGCCGCTATTGACGACAGTGATGTGCGCGCCGTACGACATGACCTCCGAGTTTTCATTACGCCTCACTGAAACTCCAGAGACTGGGTTAGCCATGGCTATACACGACAATAAATTTATAGTTGCAACTTCCTTCTCTATATGAAGCGGTTTTCGCGATCGAAGTACACCTTTCCAGAAGCAATGTAATATGACCAAGCCAGGACTGGTTCCTGTTGAGGATTCAGACACCCAACACACGCCAGCTACACAGTATGTCACGAATATCCAAGTACAATTCCTTGGTGATTCATCTGTGACAAAAACGAGCAGCACGCTAAATCCCCAACCAGCACATTAGCATGGTAGGCTTTTATGCCCTCATTTCTCTCGTCTAGGGCACCATTAGAGTCAAATGCTCACAGGTTCACCCCGACTTGCAAGACAACGATACCGGCGCAGCTCTGCAAAAACTATACTGCCCATATTCACCCTCGAAATCGCGCAATATACCACAATCGTGCAGTGCACTGACGCGTGCCTGCAAGCATTGGTATGAACGTCTCACGAACTGGTTGTGGCCGCTATGGAGCGTATCACGACCTCTCAGAACGCTTCTAAGAGCACGTTCTTGTATGCGCCCGTTTGTGCGACGTCTCGTCACTCATCCTTATCCCTTAACATGGACACCAGATAGGAAAGGACAAAAACATTGCTCATGAAAAGGTAGTGTCTCCTACTCCATCGACATTGGAGATCGCAAACATAAACAAAAAGAGGATAGCAGCAGTAAATTCTTATGCAAGACAACGCAGCGTGTTAACACTTTAGCAATCTTAATCTATTAATGCAACGGTTATTGTTCCCCGAAAAAAGGTTCATATCTTTGCCTATTCTACTATGTACCTTTCTTACACTACTACTATTCTACGAACTCCTTTATGTGAGAGAAGTGGTGGAGTCCTATGGACTAGCGTCAATCCCTTCTTAGACTCCCCCTCCTCTGACGTGCATTAGGATTTGGAGGTCTAATTTCAATCTCCTGGCTCTCCTGTTGTCCTTGATTTCGCTCCCTCCAATTACGGTCGCTTTGCCGTTCGTCATTCCTCCTGTCCCAGATTGCTTGTCTGGATTGACCCTGTTCCCTGACGTTCTGGTTTCCGTGTCTCTGGTTTCCATAACCTTGAATAGCGTAACCTTGATCTCGGTAACCCTGGTTTCCTAACTGACCAGTGCGATTATGCGATCTGTTGTCGTCTTCCCTTGCTGGCCCGTGGTATTTGTTATTTTGCGCCTTCTTCCTGTCCTTTGCGTCTTGTTTATCGAAGACTACTTCGAGTTCGCGCAGTAGACTCTTGAATGCATCTATGTCAGATCCACACTTCCCGACAAGTGTCTGTTGATACCTAACTGGCAATTTCGAAAAGCAAAATTTAATAATTTCTCCGTTGCTGTATGGACTATCTAAAAACTGATTCTTCTTGAGTAAATCATCAAAAAATTTGGTTGCGCTCTTATGCCCGGACACTTCCAGTTCAGGACAAAATATTATTTCCTCTTTAATCCTGTCTTGCGTTTCCTTTGACCAGTAGGTCCGCAGGAATGCACCAACAAATTCCTGATAAGTCCGACACGTCGCTGCCACGCCCCGCATCTTTTCCGCGGCTTGGCCTTCGATGTGTCCACACATGAATTCTAATTTGGCCTGGGTTGGCCATGACGACGGTAATGAATTAGTAAATTGCATCACCCAGCTCTTCGGATGCATCGACCCTCCATTATCTTTGAACTTCTGGAATTTGAGTATCGACAGGAAGTGATTGTGATCAAAATTCTGTCCGATCCTCGCACTGGTGTTGTCAGACGTTTCCGATACTTGCACGTCTGCGGAGTGTCCTGATCTATCTTGCTGATAACTGTGATGTTCTACGTCTGTATCACAGTGGAAGTGGCATTCAGCATTCACTCTTCTAAGTGGGCTGCAATTATTGGAGCTATTACTCGCTGTTTCTGCGTGTGCATTGTTTGTTCCGCACGCTGTCACTGGGCTAGAGCACGGCGGGCTTTTCCTCGGAGACACAATCCTGTGTGCTCCATCATTGGTATCCGAACGCGCAGTGCTCGTGTGCCCATTTCGCTCTAGTTTTGCTATCCGACTCTCTACTTCTTTCATTCGTTTCGTGATGTTCGTAACCGCAATATTACCTTGAGTCTTTAAGGCCGCTAGGGATTTCGAGTGGACTTGTGTCGCACGTCGCAAGCGCCCTGCGAGTTTAAGAGTTACTCTTGCGATTTTCATTGCCCCTGTTGCTGCAGTTTTGGCTAGGCCTGCTACTTTTTGTGCTACCATTGACATTTGTTTTGCTTCTCCACATTCTTTCTTTATTGTTAATAATTCCCCACGAATTGCCCCTATATGCGAGATTATTGCCTCAGTGTCCCTCTTACGCTGTTCGTCAGCTTCTTCCTTCTCCTTCTTACGTTGTTTCTCCTCTTCTTCCTTCTCCTTCTTACGCTGTTCGTCAGCTTCTTCCTGCTTCTTACGCTGTTCGTCAGCTTCTTCTTTCATTGATCGTAGGAAGCTCAGTATTGGGTTTACGTCATCTTCTTGATCCTCTTCAAACATGGGCGATGTAACTCTGGACACCTGGGCGCTAGAGCTCTGACGTGACCGAGCTGGCCTCTGTCTGCACTCGTTCGTTTGACTATAAACTTCTGCTACCGTCTCGACCTGTGTGCCTGTCTCTGTTTCATCCTCTACTTCACTATCATAATCACGGCCGCAACGCTGCTCTGAGATCGCGTCCAAATCACCTTCCTCATCAATGCCCCTGGCGTCCTGTCCTGCTAAAAATGTGCCCATCTCATCTCCGAACCTATTCCCGTCAGTAAACTGCCCCTTATCCATTATGCTATCCTCTTTTGTTTTAGCTTCGCCCGATAATAGTCGTGCCTTACTTCTCGTTATCATTCATAAAAACAAATTCATCTAAAATGCACAATAAAATTAATCTACTCCATATATTTTTTACACATAAACATAAAATTTCAACAACGCTGTTCCAACGCTGTAATCACAAACACAATTTGATGTGGTACAGAAACCGCACACAAATCCGACAAAGTGCGATGCGGTACAGACACCACATCAGCGAAACACGAAAAAAAACAATGAACAAAAAAATATATACACTGAAAACAAAAACTGTAGTCATGCGCCGCTACTTAAAACTAAACGCGGAACTACCAAAAAAAACTTGGGTATTAATCATTAAAAAAAGTAGAGAAAAAAATTGAATGTTCCTACTAAGAATCCTGTTTGTTTATCAGAGATTCACAGGAAAGATCCGAGGCCAAGGGTCGCCATATTATGCGAGGTGCCAGGGCTAGTAGTGTATTTATCACTAAATTCTACTAGAATCCACATGTGTAAATCATGCTCTAAGCCCCCCCTATTCTAACTCCGACTTTTGCTGTTGCACAAGGATAAAACAAATACGCGAACTGACTCTAATCAACCCTGCTAGTGGAGTAGAAGAGAGTTTGGCACCTGCAATAATTTAATTTGATAAATAAGTTAAATAAACAAAGGTTTCATTAGCATAGTGAGGAATGATAGGGTTGCTCTATTGATTAACAGAAAGAAAGTTCTGTCCAAAATAACAATATGATTTATTAAGATTAAACGCAGAATAGTAAAAGAGACACAGGAAATATAAAACATCAAATTGGCTAAAATTGGAGATTCATACAAACACAGTAAAGGTGAAGTTGTCCCTAACTTAGATCGTGAGGTTTAAGACGAAGTGGTATGTGGAGCCAATTCCTTTCCACTCAAATCTCAAGAGAGACACACAGCTAACCCAATAGTAATTGCTGCTACTCGAAACTGAACAAAGTTAGAAAAGGATGAACAGGCGCGCTCTGCTGAGCTCTGATTATCACCTAGGAAAATCCCTATCTGCCGGTGCTGCGGACGTACATTACCAACAGTCTTCTTATCTCCCAGAACACGATCTGGCGTACCGCAGGCGAGGGCTGGTTGCTCCCACGTCCTCGACCGAAAGGCGACTGCCGACTACTCAGAGCACCCGTACAGGCCGAACACACAACCTTCCCGCCCCCACGACAGTGGTCGTGGTTACGTTCCAATCAGCAACACGAAAACCGGCGGAAATTCCACTCCATTGCCGGAGCACTACCATTCCACCAATGGAGATTCTTGGCGCCAATTTCTGTGCTGATTTTGCAGAAAGTGCGGGAATTTTCCCGCCACAACTGCGTGGGTACACAAGTCATTCCCACGCCTCGCTGGTAGCCCGCCAGAAAGTGTTTTCGCAAAGTTTCTCTGAAGTAACGGAACCTCTAGCCCAGCCGCTACTTCACACCCCAGCGGGCGTGTCTCTTGACAATGTCGGCGTCTGAAAAGCATTCACTCGACTGCCTCACACACGTCGGCTTAACTCTCTCCAGTTCCACAGAGCCCGCCTGTCACCGGCCCACCCGGGTGACGAGAGACGCTGCGTGGGAAGTACGCGTGTTAAGGAAAAGCAACCCTCCACCGCATGCAACTAGAGAGGAGAATCGTAAGATAGAAATATGAGAGGGGGCTCATGCCACCTCTCACACTTTATTTCATTTTTCTAGTCATCTATAGCGCCGTCAGACGACAAACGGGAACAACTCCTTGCGATGTTTCTACCGTAGTAGGGGCATATCGCTTTAGTAGCTTTTAATTCTTTCTGTACAGCTCAACTGTAGCGACTGCTGGTTATTAAAAAAAAAGTTTTTGTCACAAAGCAAGAGAAACTCCTTCACAGAGAATGCAAGAGGAAAGTAAAGAGACTAGTTGAGTTCTACGTACAAACGTATCCTAACAGGTAGTGTCCATCAGGAACGACTATCGCAAAACATTGTTATTCGAAGGGTACTGGTATGCTTAACTGAGGCTAAGGGCGAATGATAAAGATGTTTTGGGAACTGTTGCTCATAATCTACATATTAGTTCTAGAGAGACTGTAAATGCCTCAGGAACAAATCAGTGCAATGTTGTTCTCATTTTGAGAGCAAAATATCATATATCACTTCATCAGCAGATTAACCAGCAGGACTGCAGAAGCCGCATAGAATTCTGTCCCTCGATCTTCATATGTCATCGCAGCAAAAGGTTTTTTCTTCACAGTATTCTCTTTACCGATGAAGCAATCTCTACAAATAATGGAAAGCTGAATGGAAGAAATATGCTTTATTGGGCCACTCAGAATCCACAATGGCTGAGGCAGGCTGAATATCAGATGCAGTAGAATGTGAACATTTATTGTAGAATTATTTGAGACTATGTAATAGGTCACTACTTCACTGAAGACTCCTTAATGGGTAACAAGTACGCACCATTCCTTACAGAAGTGCTACCAGCTCTACTATAGGAAGTATCACTTGAAATACACAGATGTACAACGTATCAGCCTTATGGGCTCTGGCTCACTACGCGATTTGCTTACGACTGCACTAACTCAGCTTTTTCCTGGAAGCAGGGCAACACGTGAAGGCGTTATCAATTGACCTGCACGTTCGCCTGATTTCACGTCACTGGACTCTTTTCTGTTGAATAAGTTCAACCATGAAATCTAAGCACAAATTGCGACGATCCACAAGAATTTAAAACATCGTATTGTTGCGCTGCAAACAATAATATTATTGAAATTCCTTCAGTCTGTCCCCCAGCGACTGCAAAGTTGATTTGTAGCGGACGGTTGGCATTTTAGAATATTTGCTGACTTGAAAGGACTGTTATGAAATTGTTTACGACTACTTTCTTCTGCGAGTTTCCTTTTAACCGTTGCTGTTTTTGTAATTTTACAACGTAATTATGTATCTCTAAATTAAACTCATGTCAGTGCATTTGTTCATGAAAAGTTATTATTGGCTGTTTTTAGACTACTCCCTGAGACTGTGGGCTAGGAGGGAGCCATATCGTGTGTTGACTGGGGAACGTCCGCCCGAAGTGACAGCAAAGACGGCTGCTTTTACTTCAACATAGAGCTGATTCGCATACTGTTATTTTATCCGCGAACAAGGGCAATTCTACAGTTGTTCTGGACAAACAGGATTACGTTCAAAAGACGCAGTGTCTACTGTCTGATTCAGCGCATAGCAGAATCGGTGCTGACTCCACAGGAAGCGTTGAAAGAAAGACTAGTAGCCTCCCGAAGAAAAGTTCCTTATCGCTGGAGACTATCATCAATTTTGATAATTATTGCGTTGTTCTCTCAAGGTTACATGGCCTTCCGGAGATTCACAAAGAAAGAGGTCCTCTGGATCCGACTGTTAGTAACATTCGTGCTCCTACAGACTGTCTAGCAAAATACTGTGCTACTCTGTTGAGTACACTGGTTAGTCGATAGGAGCATCATATTAAGAGCTCGGCAGATTTCTTACTTCAATTAGAGGAAATATGCTAGAATGACTCTGATGTAGTAAGTTTGGACGTGTTCTCTCACTTCACTCTCTTTCCTCTGTCTGATTCGTGACGATTGATTGAGTTTAGGTTTGGCGCTGAATTAACTAACATATTTCGACATGTGTTGACTTCCATTTACTTTTTATTCAATGATCATTACTATGAGCAGACAGATGGAGTTGCGATGGGGACCGTTGTCATCTGTTATTGCAAATTTGTTTATGGAAGAATTCGAGGAACGGACCTTGGTGTCGGCGGCATCTGCGTTTTTTTTTTTATGTACACTCCTGGAAATGGAAAAAAGAACACATTGACACCGGTGTGTCAGACCCACCATACTTGCTCCGGACGCTGCGAGAGGGCTGTACAAGCAATGATCACACGCACGGCACAGCGGACACACCAGGAACCGCGGTGTTGGCCGTCGAATGGCGCTAGCTGCGCAGCATTTGTGCACCGCCGCCGTCAGTGTCAGCCAGTTTGCCGTGGCATACGGAGCTCCATCGCAGTCTTTAACACTGGTAGCATGCCGCGACAGCGTGGACGTGAACCGTATGTGCAGTTGACGGACTTTGAGCGAGGGCGTATAGTGGGCATGCGGGAGGCCGGGTGGACGTACCGCCGAATTGCTCAACACGTGGGGCGTGAGGTCTCCACAGTACATCGATGTTGTCGCCAGTGGTCGGCGGAAGGTGCACGTGCCCGGCGACCCGGGACCGGACCGCAGCGACGCACGGATGCACGCCAAGACCGTAGGATCCTACGCAGTGCCGTAGGGGACCGCACCGCCACTTCCCAGCAAATTAGGGACACTGTTGCTCCTGGGGTATCGGCGAGGACCATTCGCAACCGTCTCCATGAAGCTGGGCTACGGTCCCGCACACCGTTAGGCCGTCTTCCGCTCACGCCCCAACATCGTGCAGCCCGCCTCCAGTGGTGTCGCGACAGGCGTGAATGGAGGGCGAATGGAGACGTGTCGTCTTCCGCGATGAGAGTCGCTTCTGCCTTGGTGCCAATGATGGTCGTATGCGTGTTTGGCGCCGTGCAGGTGAGCGCCACAATCAGGACTGCATACGACCGAGGCACACAGGGCCAACACCCAGCATCATGGTGTGGGGAGCGATCTCCTACACTGGCCGTACACCACTGGTGATCGTCGAGGGGACACTGAATAGTGCACGGTACATCCAAACCGTCATCGAACCCATCGTTCTACCATTCCTAGACCGGCAAGGGAACTTGCTGTTCCAACAGGACAATGCACGTCCGCATGTATCCCGTGCCACCCAACGTGCTCTAGAAGGTGTAAGTCAACTACCCTGGCCAGCAAGATCTCCGGATCTGTCCCCCATTGAGCATGTTTGGGACTGGATGAAGCGTCGTCTCACGCGGTCTGCACGTCCAGCACGAACGCTGGTCCAACTGAGGCGCCAGGTGGAAATGGCATGGCAAGCCGTTCCACAGGACTACATCCAGCATCTCTACGATCGTCTCCATGGGAGAATAGCAGCCTGCATTGCTGCGAAAGGTGGATATACACTGTACTAGTGCCGACATTGTGCATGCTCTGTTGCCTGTGTCTATGTGCCTGTGGTTCTGTCAGTGTGATCATGTGATGTATCTGACCCCAGGAATGTGTCAATAAAGTTTCCCCTTCCTGGGACAATGAATTCACGGTGTTCTTATTTCAATTTCCAGGAGTGTAGATAGACGATATAGATATAGATAGACGATAATTTTGTTGTTTGTTCCCATGGCAGTGGGAATTTGAACGACTTTTTAGAACATCTGAATTCAATCCACCTGAATATTTGTTTCACGATGCAGGTGAAAAAAGATGGCTGCCTTCCCTTCTTGATGTGTTTGTCAGTAGAAAGGTTACTGGTGCGTTTATAAGAAGCCCACTACACCTTCTTGTATCTATAGGCTGACAGTTGTCATCGTCCAGCTTAGCGTGAAGAGGTACTTTTCATCTTGGTTCACAGGGCCCACATCATGTCAGACGCTGAGAGTTTGTCAGCTTTTGAGGCCAGCTTTCGTGAGAATGGATACAGTGAAAGACAGATCAGACGTGTGTTGCGCAAAGGGCCAACAGCGCAGCGGATGAGTGATGATAATACCGAATTGGCCCCAAACTCAATGGCCTTTCTGCCTTATTCAGGGAACGTTCCCAAACAAAAATGGTCGCATTTTGCGGAAAAGTGAAGTGAACTGTGTTTTCCGACCTCCGTGTAAGATGAGCGTCCTTTTACGTTCCGTTAAGGATGATCCTGATTTGTGTAAGGCGGCCTTGCACCGTATCTCTTGCAGTTGTGGCATATCATACAAATTATTGGTCAGATTAACAAGACCGTGGACGACCGGTGTACTGAGCATAAGCGTTACACACACTTGCAACAGTCGAGCAAATCTGCTATTGCAAGAACATGATCTTGACACCGATCATCCTATGGAATATAACAACTAGCATGCAATCCCAATTACTGGGATGGTGTTATTAAGAAAGCAGTTGAGATTAAATTAGCAAGTAACCTTGTAAATAGAGATGGGGTTTTTTGCTAAAATTCTGCGTGGAAAGCTGGTCTCTCCCTTGTCAAAAACAGAGAGAGTTAATGGTACCTCCCACGTTGTTTTGTAATTTTCACTATCGATAACATCTTTAGTTATGTAGTGAAACTAGTCTTTACAGTGTATGTGTGTGCGTGTGTGTGTGCGTGTGTGTTATGTTTGCGGAATTGATCTGCAAACTGAGGTTTTAAATTCACTTGCACAACGCTTACTTGCTGCAGTTTTGCCGTGAAAATGGCAGGGTGGCCACCTGTAGAAATATCGGTCGCTACTGACGTCACCCGGCTTCATTCCCGTAAGTTATTTGGACACTGTGTACGCCGGGAAGAACTTCGATCTCATCTTATTATTCAACAATTTCTTGTTTTACAGATTAAATCGATTTCTGATATCCATTTTTCATTCAAGACTGGCAGAAATAAGAACAGAACTAATACCAGAGTTAGGTGGTGAGTTATCTTTAGACACCAGTCTCTTTCCTAACAGTTGCTGTGTTATTCCAACGACATGTAGCCAAGTATGATTAGTATCAGTTTTAAATCGAACTTTTCGAAATTATTCCGAATTTCTAACTACTGTCTTAACTGCGCCATGCTGAAGTGCCGCGTCTGCGTGATGGGACAGTTGTGTGTCAAATCTCGAACATCCGCAGAAGATAAAAATAAATTCAGTGTTAATAACAGATAAATCGTAATTTCTCCGAAACTACTTATCGGATTTAGGAGAGTGAAACGACGTCGAATTCGTATCTTTAAAATCCGTGATATTGTTAGCAGAAATTACTCTAGTGTCATTTGAATAAACGAAGTTGATACCAAAATATCTGTCATTGATGTAACTATGACAAAAAACTATAGGTCGTTTGGCGAAAACATCCTTACTATTTGTCCACGAGAAAACAGGAATACGATATCTGAAACGGTTATGGAAATATTTGTCCTGTATATAAAAGTGTACTCTGTTCAGTCAGTAAATTGCGGAGTAGCTATTAGTGCACTGTATAAGGGGCACTAAAATGGAAGCGTGACATATGCAAAGAAACTAAGTAAACTTCTTGTAATTTTAAAAGCAATCGCCATAACTGTTAATACATTTATACCACTGTGAAACAAGACAGTTAATGCCATCATGGAAAAATGTTTGCGGCTGACCACGGGACTATGATTGTACCAAGGCGTGCACGTCCTCGTCCGAGCAAATCGACAGTCACGAATTTCTGTTCTTCGGGGTTCCAAAAGTATGGAAATCGCATGGGGAGAGATCGCGACTGTGAGGAGGACGTGTAAGGACTTCCCAGCGAAACTTGCAGGGAAGTCGAAAGAACCCTGGCAATGTCGAAACAACCCTGGCAACGTCGAAACAATCCTGGCAACGTGTAGGCCCGTCACATACAACGCATATCTCTCTCCATGTGATTTCCATATTTTAGGAGCTCTGAAGAAAGACATTCGTGACCGTCGATTTTCTTCGGACGAAGAGTTGCATTCCTGGGTGTAATCATGGTTCCGTAGGCAACCACAAACATTTTTCAATGAAGGCATTGGGTGCCTTGTCACTCGATGGGATAAATGTATAACAGTTACGGTGATTACTTTTGTTGTAATAAACAGTATACTTCCTTTTTTCCATCTGTCTCGTTTTCATTTGATTGCTCTATGTAATTTAACATGAGAAAACGTCAAAGCATTGTGGCTAGCACTGGATGCGTATAAGCTTCTGTTGTTTGACTTCGTCTGTGAGTGTTGGGTAAGGATTCAAACGACGTGTTGACTGTAGATAGTGATTTCTTCACCAGTTTCTAAAACCGGCTCCTCAGACCCTCTGCTCTCTCAGAACTGTAATGAAAATTGCGTCCAATATTTTATTGTACTTTTACAGAACATAACAAGTTTCTGCATTTCCTTTTCCGCAGAAAAACATACCTTGGTGAAGCTAAGCAGTAATACAAGAAACCCGTAGAATCAAACTACATCGAAGAAGAACTTGAAACCATTTTGGTTACTTCGTGATTGCAGGCCTCTCAATGAGAATATACAGCATTCACGTAGTCCAATAGTGTGTCGAAACAATGCTCTTCGCTATTCTTCATAGTTAAATAAATGAAAAGTGCTGGTTTGCTTTTGTTTCTACACTATTACTTTTATTGTGTTAACCGGTTTTCGGCTTACAAGGCCATCTTCACACATTTACGATTGTCACCAAAGAAGTTAGCAATGTTTGTAAAGAAGAATGGAGGAGAAGTTACACACCTATATTGAAGCAGAAACGTATAGTAAACAACATCTTTGACAGTATGGTGGTAAAGCAATGTAAAAAGTAAAAAGCTGAACAGTAAATAAATAAAAACGGAGTAAGCAGGAAAAACTTAACACCAACCAGGAACAGGAAGCCTACATAACAGTTTATATTAACAAACAAAACCAATAAAATAAAATTAGTACTTGACAAGGCTACTTCAGGAGGTAAAAAACATGGAGATGATACACAAACCAATTAAAAGAAGGAAGGATTATCATTGTTACTACAGAATATATAAGGAACTTAAGCAACATCAATAAGATAAACAAAAATGAATAAATACAGGAAAACGGAGGAAATTGAGAGAAAATACAGTGAATGCAATTTTTGAGATGTGGTGATACTGCATTTTAAAAGGTAAAAAAGCTGAGCAATACACAAATACAAAAGGAGCACACAGGAAAAACATTAACACTATAGTCAAAACTGTGCCTAAGCAACAGTTTGCATTCTTTACCCGCTGTTTACCTCTTTATTTATTTGCATCTTTCATTCCTTATAATTTTTCGCTCTCAGCCTTCTCTTACACCTGTTTCTCTAGTCTATTCTTTTCTTTTCCTTTTATTTTTCATATCTTTTTCGCGGTGTGTTGTTACTTACTCTGTTGGGATCTAGACAATTTATTAATCTGTTACGTAGTTCTGCTGTCGTTTAAAGTATAACCCAAAATACAAGGTGAACCAGAAGTCCACCGACAAACTTTCAGAAATGTTCAGGGATACCTCCCGAGTATTTTGGTGTAAGGGCTCCACATTGTTCGGCAGCTCGTACAGAGCTATTGTGTTCGTTTGGTTTCTTATCCTACTTAGTTTTGTACCTGTGGTGCAATGAAAATAGTGCAAATGTCGACGGCATATACTTTGTGGTGTTTTTGGAAACAAACACGGTATTTGCTGTTGTCAACAATAACGCCTGCTCAACTCTTCTCACTCAAGCTTGCGTTCAGCACTGCACTGTCGTGTCTCGGGTTTGTTTTCCCAGCAGTGTTAGTTATTTGTTAACAGTGACCGACAGATTTACTGACGATGAATTGACCGATAAGCACTGGACCCAGTGGAAGAGCGGCATAACGCCCGTTACGCTGAGCCATTCCCGCAGTGACGACAATCACATCAGTGTCCTTTCGCATCTCTATATAGGATTCTACAAGCAACCTGATAAGTTGAACGTATTGGTGATTGAATATTAGTCTTTTTTCATTGTGGCTGTATCTGCATAGAAACGAAGGAAACTGGGAACACACTGAATAAATAATGAGTACATTATTACTCTGTAACGACCCACCGGAGTCGGTGGGTCACTTGTACTAAAATACTCAGAAGGTATCCCTGAGCAATCTCTGAACGTTTATCCGTAGTGTCCTGGTTCAATGTGGATATTTTTTGTGTTAATTTTCCTCTACTTGAAATAAATATTGTTCAACAAAGATGAGTATGACCGTATAATGGAGTGTTATCAGGGCTAATCATCAATCCTATGCTCTTCATTTCACAATAGCATTTGCAGCCTATGTCCTCAGTTATTTGCCGTACATATTCCAATTTCTGTCTTCAAAAATGGTTCAAATGGCTCTAAGCACTATAGGACTTAACATCTGAGGTCATCAGTCCCATAGACGTAGAACTACTTAAACCTAACTAACCTAAGGACATCACACACATCCATGCACAAGGCAGGATTCGAACCTGCGACTGTAGCAGCCGCGTGGTTCCGGACTGAAGCGCCTAGAATCGCTCGACTTTTCTGTCTTCCTCTACAGCTTTTACCCTCTACAATTTCCTCTAGTACCGCTGAAGTGATGCCGTGACGCCCTAATAGATGTCCTGCCATCCCATCCCATCCCTTGTTCTTTTCAGTGTTTTCCACCTACTCCTTTCCTCGCCGATTCTGCGCAGAACCTCCTCGTTCCTTATCTTATCAGTCCACCTAATTTTCAACATTTCTCTGTAGCATAACGTCTCAAATGTTTCGACTATCTTCTTTTCCAGTTTTCCCACAGTCAATATTTCACTGCCATACAATGCTGTGATCCAAACGTACATATTCAGAAGTTTCTTCTTCAAAATTAAGCTTATGTTTGATACCAGTAGACTTCTCTTGGGCAGGAATGCCCTATTTGCCAGTGCTAGTTTGCTTTTTATGTCCTCCTTGCCCCGTCCGTAATGGGTTATTTGCTGCCTAGAGAGCAGAATTCCTTAACTTCATCTACTTCGTGGTCACCAATACTGAAGTTAAGTTTTTCGCTGTTCTCATTTCTGAAACTTCTCATTACATTCATCTTTCTTCGATTTGCTGTCAATCCATATTCTGTACTCATTAGACTGTTCATTCCATTCAGCAAGTCCTGTAATTCTTCTTCACTTTCAGTGAGGGCAGTAATGTCATTAGCGAATCTTATCATTGTCATCCTTTCACATTGAATTGCAATTCCACTCTTGAACCTTTCTTTTATTTCCGTCATTGCTTCTTCGATCTACAGATTGAACAGTAGGAACGTAAGACTACATCTGCGTCATACGACCTTTTTAATAGAAGCAAATCGCCGGCCGGAGTGGCCGAGCGGTTCTAGGCGCTACAGCTGGAACCGCGCGACCGCTACGGTCGCAGGTTAGAATCCTGCCTCAGGCATGGATGTGTGTGATGTCCTTAGGTTAGTCAGGTTTAAGTAGTTCTAAGTTCTAGGGTACTGATGACCTCAGAAGTTAAGTCCCATGTGCTCAGAGCCATTTGCATTGAAGCACTTCGTTCTTGGTCTTCCACTCTTATTGTTCCCTCTTGGTTCTTGTGCATATTGTGTACTACCCTTACTTCTCTATAGCTTACCCCTATTTTTCTCAGATTTTCCAAAATCTAGCACCATTTTACATTGTTGAACGCTTTTCCCAGGTCGACAAATCCTACGAACGTGTCTAGATTTTTATTCAGTCTTGCTTCCATTATCAACCGCAAGGTCAGAATTGCGTCTCTGGTGCCTTTACCTATCCTAAAGCCAAACTGTTCGTCATCTAACACATCCTCAATTTTCTTTTCCATTCTGATTTATATTACTCTTGTCAACAACTTGGATGCATGAGCTGTTACGCTGACTGTGCAATAATTCTCGCACTTGTCGGCTCTTGCAGTCTTCGGATTGTGTTGATGTTCTTCCGAAAGTCAGATGGTATATCGCCAGACTCATACATTCTACACACTCACGTGAATAGTCATTTTGCTGCCACTTTTCCCAGTGATTTTAAAAATTCTGTCATCTATCCCTTCCGCCACATTCGATCTTAATTCTTCCAGAGCTCTTTTAAATTCTGATTCTAATATTGTATCCCCTATCTCTTACCTGTCGGCTCCTGTTTCTTCTTCTATCGCGTCATCAGACATGTCTTCCCCCTCATAGAGGCCTTCAGTGTACTCTTACCGCCCTTGCTTTTAATTTCACCGAAGGTGTTATTTTACAATTGGCGTTGATTCTGTACTTAATATATTACTGTATTTGTGACTTCTTAAATTCAAATTATTTACATAAAAATTAGTAGGTATTTGTCGTTAGCAGCAAATTAGGGTTTGATCTTGCTACGTAAACGTCATGTGCAAACAAACAAAATTAACTATAAAATAACAATAAAAGCGTTGACATACCTAATGGTTACTCATAAATTCTTCGATTTTTCGCTTAGATAGCATGTTGCCCTCATGTAAGACTTGTCTCCGAGGCAAAGAAATTCACTCATGGTCAATAGGAGAAGTAAGCAACCTTTGCATTGAGCGCTGGAGACACCTGCCTCCACTACAAGCTTGTGCTTCTGGACATCGTGTATTATGGACTGGAATTTGGAAAAGAACGGAATAACGCTGCAGAACGTGGGGAGAGATCTAGGCTACTTAGTTGCTCCAACGGAATGCAAAATTCGACATTGTCGGCGTTTCACACAAATCTGGAAGTTAACACTTCCCTGTTCTTGTCAGCGTATAGCCAGTGTGAAACTGCACACCACTTTCGTTAGAACAGTGTTGGCGATATACTTGTAAATGTTGAACGGATGATAATATAGAAGTTTACTTGTAGTTGAAGTTCATCGCGTACTAGGCGTTCTGAGGTCTTGGATAACGATGGAAGAATGTAAATGAAGTTGTAGTTCGAGTGTGCTTCGCAGATTGTGTCTTTGGTAGCTGATAAGGGCCTGTTTCTTGGTTACGGAAAAAACAGTTGGTAGACATTTTTACTTACAGAAACGTCTGCGTTTTTGGGATTGAGGATTTAACAACTATCCGAAAATGTTTCACAATATTGATGTCTCTGCGAAATGCATTCTTGAGTTTGATTGTATGACTATATTCATAGAAACTCAGTTGTCAAAATTGACGCCGTTGCTACATGGGTTTGTATCTTAGGGCTAGTTTGCATACAAAACCATATTTACAGGTTGTTTGCGATTCGTATATTCTATATGTTGTGTCTCTACGGTAAAACATCAGCACAGTTAAAGTTCCTCGCGGATTAAAACTGCGCGCCGTACCGAGACGGGAACTCGGGACCTTTGCAAAGGTCCGGAGTTCGAGTCTGGGTCTGGCACGCAGTTTTAATCTGCCAGGAAGTTTCACATCAAGGCCACACTCCGCTGCAGAGTGAAAATTTCAATCTGGAAACGTTGCCGCGGCGTCGTGGTTGTGTGGTGACGGGATTGGACTGCGAAGCGGGAGTTCCGTGTTCAAATCTGCCTTGTGTCAAATTTTTCGGTCAGAGGGTTAGCTACCCTCTGTAACAAAAATCTGAGTGAATGGATCAAAGAAAAATCTAAACGGGTGTCATCGAACGTCCGCCCCGAACAAATTCAACGAACGGTATAGAACAAAATGAGATAATAAAAAGTTGGTAGAGTACTTTCCCGTGAACGGCGAAGGTCGCGAGTTCGAGTCTCGGTCCGGCACAAAGTTTTAATCTGTCAGGAAGTTTCATATCAGCGCACACTCCGCTGCAGAAGGAAATTAATTCTGTCATCAGCACAGTGCTTTCGTCGTAAAGTTTCTTGAATTTCCCTATGAACACACATAATGTCATTTAATTGATTGCCCAGATGACAGAAATTCAAGGAAGAAAATACGATCCATACTAGTATTATAAATGCGAAAGTAACAATGGTGAGAACAGCATGAGGCTACGGAGTGTTTATTAAGTCCAAGCGCCGAACCGAATTTGGTTTGTCAATAGCATGATCGCTGAGGAAGAACATAGGATACTTTAGAAAACTTCTTGACTTTTGAACTTTATCATATCTGTGAAAATGATTTTATTGGTTGCTATATTCTACATAACACGACTCAGCGTAATGAATGCAATGCTTACACAGTCCTCAATGGGTTTAATCTATACTTCCACAGTGATATTATTAAAATGCGAAAGTAACAATCTGTTACGTTTCCACGACCAAAACGCCGAACCATTTTCGATTAAATCTAGTATGCAGTTAGCTTGAACCCTGAGAGAAGAACGCAAGCTGCTTCAGAAAGTTAAAAATATCGTCTCCTAAGAAGGAACCCTTTGAGTGCAAGGTCGCAAAACGCCGACGATGTTTACAGAATTCGAAGCCCCAAATACTGTCTGCTATGCATCCACAGTATTGGCTGCTAACAGCTACACGAGGCATGTAGTGGCACATTTGGGCACGAATGATACCTGCTGCTTGGGTTCTGAGGCCATCCTCGGCTCCTTTCGGCGGCTGGCTGATTTGGTGAAGGCAACTAGCAACGCACGCAGCCTAAGCTGTCTATTTATAGCATCGTACCCAGGATTGATTGCTGTCCTCTGGTATGGAGTGGAGTGGAAGGTCTAAACCAGAGGCTCAGACGGCTCTGCGACGGTATCGGATGCGAATTTCTCGACCTCCGCTATCGGGTGCAAAATTTTAGGGTTCCCCTTAGTAGATCAGGCGCGCATTACACGCCAGCAATGTGTACAGAACTCGAAGCCCCACATATTGTCTACTACGCGTCCACAGTATTGGCTGCTAACAGCAACAGGAGGCATGTAGTGGCAATTGTCGATACGAATGATGCGTGCCGCTTGGGTTCTGACGCCATCTTCGGCTCCTTTCGGCTACTTGGTTCAAATGGCTCTGAGCACTATGGGACTTAACATCTCAGGTCATCAGTCCCCTAGAACTTAGAACTACTTAAACCTAACTAACCTAAGGACATCACACACACCCATGCCCGAGGCAGGATTTGAACCTGCGACCGTAGCAGTCCCGCGGTTCCGGACTGCAGCGCCAGAACCGCTAGACCACCGCGGCCGGCTTCGGCTACTAGGATAGCAGAGTACGCGGAGTACGTCTGGCGTGCACATGGGGCTTTTTTAGGTTAGAGGACCCGTCCCTTGGGAGCAAAGACTATTTGCCTATTAAATCAGCCGCAGCGAACTCAGAGAATCTTGGTCCTCGCAGATCAGAGGTAGAAAACATTAATATGATTTTAGTAAACTGCAGGAACATCCAAGGAAAGGTTCCAGAATTAGTATCGCTACTGAAGGTTATAATGCATTGATAGTATTGGGAACAGATAGCTGGTTGAAGCCAGGCGTCAATGACAACGAAATCTTGAGTTCAGACTGGAATGTTTATCGCGAGGACAGGTTAGTCGCCAAAGGTGGCGGCATGCTTATTGCAATAAAATTTCAATAAAATCTAGCGAGGTTATCACGGATTCCGAATGTGAATTAATCTGGGTGAAACTGAGTATCAAAGAACGGTCAAAAATGGGGATCGGATGCTTTTATAGATCACCTGGCTCAGGATCTGTAGTGGTAGAGTGCTTCAGGCAGAACTTGCAGATTATTATTAGTAATTTTCCTGATCATGCCGTTGTAATAGGGGGTGACTTCAATTTTCCAGGTATAGATTGGTAGTGTTATGGCATCAAAACTAGTGCCAGAGACAGGGAATCGTGTGGCACTGATGTGGATGTACTGTCCGAAAATTACCTTGAGCAGATAGTTAGACAACCAACTCCTGAGGGTAACGTCTTAGACCTCCTGGCAACAAAACAGACCTGAACTTATCGAATCAGTTAAATTAGAGGAAGGTATCAGTGATCATAAGGCTGTGAGAGCATCTATGACGACGGGTCCTACAAGGAATGTTAAGAAAGGTAGGAAGATATATTTGCTCAGCAAGGGTGACAGGATACAAATTTCAGAATATCTCAGCTGTCAGCATCAAATATTCGGTGGTGAGGACGAAGATGTGGAGAACAAATAGAAAAAATTCAAAGGCATTGTTCAACATGCCCTAGACAGGTATGTTCCGAGTAAGGTTTTAAGGGATGAGAAAGATCCACCATGGCTTAATACCCGTATTAGAAAAGCGTTACGTAAACATAGAGCACTTTATCTCAGATTCAAGAGAAGTAAAAGCCTAGCTGACAAACAAAAGCTGAACGAAGCGAAAATGAGCGTAAGGAGAGCAATGATTTTGAAAGTAAGACGTTGTCAACCGACCTGAGCAAAAACTCTAAGAGATTTTGGTCGTATGTAAAACCAGTAAGTGGGTCAAAATCGTCTGTTCATTCTCTCAGCGACCACACCGGCACCGAAACGGAAGACTGATATAACCGATCGCCGAATTGAAAAGCAGCTACAATCGCATAGTAGTGGAAAGGCGTCAGGACCAGATGAGATACCTATAAGATTCTATAAAGATTATGCGAAATAAATTGCTCCCCTTCTAGCAGTAATTTATCATAGGTCGCTTGAGCAACGAAAGGTACTTAACGACTGGAAAAAAGCGCAGGTCATTCCCGTTTTTAAGAAAGGCCATAAGACAGATTCACACAATTATAGACCTATATCGTTAAAGTCAATCTGTTGTAGAACTTTGGAACTCGTTTTATGCTCAAGAAGTGTGACTTTCTTGGAAAATGAACATCTCCTCTCTAAACATCAACATAGATTCCGCAAACAGAGATCCTGCGAAATTCAGCTCGCTCTGTTCCTCCATATCCTCAGCGCAGTGGACAACGGTACTCAGGTTGATGCTGTGTTCCTTGACTTCAGTAAGGCGTTTGACATCGTCCCGCATTGCCGTTTGATGAAAAAAAAAAATGAGCTTACGGAGTATCGGAGCAGACCTGCGATTGGGTTCAAGACTTTCTTGCAGATAGAACTCAACACGTCGTTCTTAACGGAACTAAATCGACAGATGTAAAGGTAGTATCCGTAGTACCACAGGGAAGTGTATAGGAGCGTTGCTGTTCAAAATATACATAAATGATCTAGAAGAAAGCGTCGGATGCTCTTTAAGGCTATTCGCAGATGATGTAGTTGGTTATACCAAAGTAGCAACGCCCGAAAATAGTAAGAATTTGCAGAACCACCTGCAGAGAATTGATGAATGGTGTAGACTATGGCAGTTGACCCTGAACGTAAATAAATGTAACATATTGCGCATACATAGGAAAAGAAATCCACTACTTTACAGCTATACTATTGATGACAAACAGCTGCAGACGTTTGCCGTAAAATATCTTCGCGTAACTATCCAGAACGACCTTAAGTGAATGATCATGTAAAACAGGTAGTGGGAAAAGCAGACACCGGACTCAGATTCTCTGGAGAATCTTAAGGAAAGGTAACTCACCCACGAAAGAAGTGGCTTATAAGGCGTTTGTTCTCCAGATTCTTGAAGATTGGTCATTTATCTGGGATCCCTATCAGGTAGGACTGATAAAGGAGATAGAGAGGATCCAACGAAGAGAGCCGCGTTTCGTCACGGGATCGTTTAGCTGGAAAGAGAGCGTTACGGAGATACTAAACAAACTCCACTGGAAGATATTACAAGAGAGACATTGTGCATCACGGAGAGATTCACTATTGAAATTTCAGGACAGCACTTTTCTGGAGGAGCCAGACAACATACTCGTATTACTTCCCCTCTCATACATCTCGCGTATTGACCACGAGGAGAAAATTCGAGAAATTAGAGCCAATACAGAGACTTACCGACAGTCATTGTTCCCACGCACTATTCGCGAGTGGAACAGGGTTGGAGGGATCAGATAGTGGTACCGAAAGCACCCTCCGCCAAACAGTATTAGGTGGCTTGTATGATGTACGAGTAGATGTAGACGTAGAGGCGCGACTGGAAGTATGTAATCGTAAGAATAGCATGAGTCTACGGAGTGCTGTCGAACTGCTTAATCGATGAGTTATTCACAGCAGTGATACAGTACTAGCGGTGGTGATACAAAGCAGAGCAATGGCAACGATAAAAAAGCAAACAATGCATTAAATCTACAATAGTTGCCGAAGTTGACATTTCGTCAGAAAGGAACGCAAGGAATTGAGTGAGAAAGAAGGGAGGACGGAAGTTTGGGTTTAACGTCCCGTCGACATCGAGGTCATTAGAGACGGAGCACAAGCTCACGCTGTCTCAAGGATGAGGAAGGAGATCGGCGGTTCCGTTCAAAAGGAACCATTCCGGCATTTGCGTGGGGCGATTTAGGGAAATCACAGAAACCTAAATCTGGTTGGCCGGACGCGGGTTTGAATCGTCGTCGTCTGAATGCGAGTCCTGTGTGTGAACCACAGCGACTCCTCGCTCGGTGTGAGAAAGAAGTGGCAGATGAAACATTAGCGTTTCTGCAAGATGAGTCAGTGGAATATGTAAAGTAGTATACGCTCGACTGTGCGGACAATATACTTGAGGAGTACGATGATGACGATGGGTGCTTAATAAGTGATAGCGATACTGAAACAGGCGTCGAGACATGTAATGCATCATCCTTATCGGTCAGGGAGCCACAGATCCCGTCTCCAGTGAAACGTAAGAAAGAACAATCGTTGTCCAAGGAGCGATTACGAAACATGATTACGTACATGGAAGATCATCAGCAACATAGTAAAAAAAAAATTATGAACAGCAACATGACCGTGTAGTACGTAAGAGAAACTACTGGCATTCAAGGGAGGACAATGTGCACTTGTTACATAAACTGGTGCTCGTGTGTTTCAAGGATAATCGATACAATTTACAATATGTGAATGACAATGACCTACTAAGTAATGCGTATCAAACTGCGTGCGACATAGGTTAAAGTGATTTCAAGGGAAGCAGTGAATAGTTGTATAATTTCGATGAGTGCTACAGAATTGGAAGACGTAAGATAACGAAATTTCAAACAAAGCTTCAACTTGACGATGCACAGCAAACTGTGGAATCGACCAGAAAATTTGTAGATGAGATAAACTTATGGCATCGTTCACTGTGGAATTCGTCTTCAGCTTCGACCAATCGGGAATTGATGAGGAAATGTGAATGAAAGGAACTCTGCAAATAAGAGGTACCAAGGAAGTTGTATCAAGATAAACTAACCTTCAATGCCTTAACACGTTTGTATACAATTATGGCGACTGTTAATCTGGATGGTAAATTGGCTGGGAAGTTATTTATTGTGGTGCGAAAAGAAGGAGGTGCTCTGCCCCCTACAATTCTTTCTCGTTGCGTTATCTTGGAAGGGCAGTAGGGAGTATTTACGCCGCAGGAGTGAGAATATTGACGTAAGGGAACTGCAACTATGGTATGAGCACTCCTTTTGGCCAGTAGTTGGCCAAAGTGACTTGCTGTTTCTTGACTCCTGGTCTGCATATAAAAATCGTACTCCTTTAGATCAAATTATCCCCCGTGAAATGTGTGTGACATTGTAATTCATTCCACTTGGTACCACTGGACAAATTCAGCCTGTGGATGTTTCTTTTTCCGTACGTATAAAACATATTATCGCACTATCCTCAGATGTGCCCTAAAAGGTAGCCAGATTCTCGATATGCTTCACGACAGACTCTTTCGCATTCGGTTGTATGCCACCACATTCCATCAGTTTTCATTAACCTGTTACACCAATATGATTCTACAAGTTTGTGCCTTCTTCAAGAGTGGATACCTAGCTGAACGTCCTGGATTGTTTGTAACTCTGATCACTGTGGCGCGTCATTTTTCATTTGATGTTCACGGTGCAAGTTAATGCTTTGTTTTGACATTTCTTGAACACCGACAATGCCCATTTTGTTAAGTGTAAAACATGTGTACCATAGAAGGTTGATCTCTACACCTACCGGCCAATTATTTTCTGTCGCACTCCTGATGTACATGGTGAGCCATTAGCAGCTAATATTTTTCCTGTCATACGAGGGTTGCCCAGGAAGTAATGCACCAAATCTTTTTTTCTTAGCCGAAAACAATGCTACGAATGCGAAACGTTACGTACGTATTATTTGAAGTCCCCTTCAGTGAGCGCGCCAAGTTTCCGTCACTTCCTACGGATAGCGTAGCTGCAGGACAGTTTCAAAATGACGTCTGTAGGTGATGTACGTTACAAGTAACGTGCCGTCATTGAATTTCTCACTCCAGAGAAAGGAACTGTGGGGAATATTCTCAAATGCTTGTGCAAAGTCTGTGGAGCCTCTGCTGTCGGCAGAAGTGGATTTAGTCGCTGGGCACGGAGGATGAGGTCATCAGAAGGCGGTTCGGCGGAGCTCACGATCTGCAGCGATCGGGGAGACCATCCACGGCTGTCACACCTCACAGCCCTGACCTAGCCCCTCAGACTTCCACTTGCTTGGGCCATTAAAGGATGCCACTCGTGGAAGACATTTTGAGGACGATGAGGAGGTGATTTACAAAGTGAAGCACTGGCTCTGCACCAGGACAAGAATTGGTAACGACAGACCATACACGCCCTTGTTTCGCGCTAGAGGAAGACCATAAAACGGGATGGAGGTTAAGTGGAAAAATAGAGAGTGTAGATAAAACACCATTCTTTCGTATGTGTAACTCTCGTTCAATAAAGAATTGTTGAAGAAAAATGCGATGCATTACTTTCTGGGCAATCCTCGTAATTGTTAACACAGCACTTTGAAATGAACCTCGCTGAAGACTGAACTTGCGACCTTGCACTCAAGGGGTTCCTTATGAGATGGTGAAAAAGGGAATGGCACATCTTTTTTTACTTCAGTAATCATAAACAAACCATGGTAAACAGTATTAAATTTGTTGCATAATGTACACCTTGTGTGATGTATAGCTGCTCCCATAGCACGATGCATAGATTCCCGCTCCTGCATACACTCCTCTGCACACACTGCTCGGCAGAGACACTGTATATGCCACCGCATCATGCATTGCGGCATTGGAGGTGGGGAGCAGAAATACACATCACAAGCTGTGCTTACAAAAGGCAGTTTTATGAATGATTCCAGTTTTACGAATACTACCTACATACACAACGAGAATGTATTTAATTCATTAGATAACAAATTAAGTGTCATTGATATGTTCTGTGATTTGTTAAAGACAGGTAAATTAGAACATAATGGAATCACAGATAATGATACAAAATGTCTCTTCTAATTTAAACATGTAGCTACGAAGCCATTGTACAATGCCCAAAAAGGGTAATTTGTAATAATATTATCGGTTTTCTGTCCTATTCATTTCAATGTGTAACGAGGAAAATCTACTGTCCATTTATATCAATAGGGTCCTAATACATCTGACAACAGATGTAATGCCCGTGGGACTGGACACTGTGTTGCGTGATGGTGATAGGTCAATGTCGTCATGATTTTGATGGACCCCCATCCCTGAGAGCAGGTTAGCAGCAGCTAGATGTGCGATGACCTGTCTGAAGGTGCTAATGAAACATTATTATCAAAGTAAACCTTTATTGCTCAAAGATACACAATTGCCTTTATTCAGAGACTGATTGTAGCGATGGTTCGGTGGAGATGGCATATGCCATTTCAGAATGCTCTGACACATGGGTGCAGTTAAGTCACCAGCAAGGCCGTTGGATGGCAGTGCCGTAGCTCTCCATCAGTCTTGACTCTGATGGCGGCGCTTTGTCCCATGGTAGTTCTGTCTCTCATGTGTGACTCGTTGCTCCATCAGAGTCTGTAGATGAATAAACGAGCGCAACTTATACCGACATAGGTCCTACCTCCACACTGAATGGCTGAGGACTGAGTAGACATGAGAGAGACACAGGTCCCTGCTCTGGGCTCGTTGATTGCAGGCTAGCATACTTCCACTACAACAGTAGTGATATTTATACAGGGCTGGCCAGTGTGCTTCGACACTGTGAGGCGACCATGAGATCACATGGCATGCTTTTCTTGTTTGGTAAGCTGGTCTAGTCGTCCTAACTACAGAGCCGGCCAAGTGGCCGTGCGGTTAAAGGCGCTGCAGTCTGGAACCGCAAGACCGCTACGGTCGCAGGTTCGAATCCTGCCTGGGGCATGGATGTTTGTGATGTCCTTAGGTTAGTTAGGTTTAACTAGTTCTAAGTTCTAGGGGACTAATGACCTCAGCAGTTGAGTCCCATAGTGCTCAGAGCCATTTGAACCTAACTGCAGCTTAAACGTGTCTCAGCTTCGCATTTTACCAGCAATGGCACACATATTATAGAGGTCTGGTCGAAGACGCCTACTGTCATCAAGATTGTGCTGAGAAGGGTGCAGTGAGGAGAATCTATTTATGCTCGAGCACAGTGGCGTCCAATCCGCACCCCACAGGCCCCAAGTAAATATTTGAAACTTACGCCACAGTATGCTATTCTCTCATTGGTCCATCCTGTATCCTTATTATTGTTAGCCTTAAGTATATTACATATCGCCCAAAAATATTCGTCTTTCTTCCAGTGTGACCCATATAAGTTAAAATGTTGGAACCCCTGCTCAAGAGTGCCAAGGAAATATTATTCGCAGAGATACAGTTATCATTCAGAAGTACAAAATTGTCTTTCCAGGGCATTGGCAGGTCAGTGGGCCCCATCAGGAGTAGTAGGCACGCATCCGCCCATAGTACTGCTGCTTAGAGGACGGCTGTTACGTCATGGCTGGTCTATGCTTGCAGATGTCATAGCTTGTGTGGCACGCAGTGAATAGTAGTGGGCAGCAGGTTTGTGAGCTGATCTATGAAGCATCCTCATTGATGTCAAAGACATAGGAGCCTTACCCTCCAGCCCAGCCAGCAGTACTCGTTCTCATACAGAGCTTGCTCGGAGCCTCCAGTTAGGAGACATAGACTAACAGCACTGTAATACGAAATGACCTAAGAGCCAAAAAACCGTAGTAGTATTTCGAAGTAATAGATAGTTAAAATTTTACAAAGAGTAGATATTCGAAATAGAGTAACGCAAAGTAGTACAAAGGGAATCCAAGGAGGACATAACAGAGCTGCGTTTTGCTTTTAATATAATACAGGGTGTTACAAAAAGGTACGGCCAAACTTTCAGGAAACATTCCTCACACAAAAATAAAGAAAAGATGTTATGTGGATATGTGTCCTGAAACGCTTAATTTCCATGTTAGAACTCATTTTAGTTTCGTCCACCTACGCTCAAAGGAGCACGTTATCATGATTTCATACGTGATACTCTACCTGTGCTGCTAGAACATATGCCTTTACAAGTACGACACAACATGTGGTTCATGCGCGATGGAGCTCCTGCACATTTCAAAGTGTTCGTACGTTTCTCAACAACAATTCGGTGACCGATGGATTGGTAGAGGCGGACCAATTCCATGGCCTCCACGCTCTCCTGACCTCAACTCTCTTGACTTTCATTTATGGGGGCATTTGAAAGCTCTTGTATACGCAACCCCGGTCCAAATGTAGAGACTCTTCGTGCTCGTATTGTGGATGGCTGTGATACAATACGCCATTCTCCAGGGCTGCATCAGCGCATCAGGGATTCCATGCGACGGAGGGTGGATGCATGTATCCTCGCTAACGGAGGACATTTTGAACATTTCCTGTAACAAAGTGTTTGAAGTCAGGCTGGTACGTTCTGTTGCTGTGTGTTTCCATTCCATGATTAATGTGATTTGAAGAGAAGTAATAAAATGAGCTCTAACATGGAAAGTAAGCGTTTCCGGACACATGTCCACATAACATATTTTCTTTCTTTGTGTGTGAGGAATGTTTCCTGAAAGTTTGGCCGTACCTTTTTGTAACACCCTGTATATAAACCAATGCACAGCATTGTTAGGTCACTTGAGTTTTTGTTTTCAGCGGCGGCGAGTGTGTTCGCAATTCTTCCGTGGTAGTCGGAATTTTGGGTTAGAAGCCTAATTAAATTGCATTCTTAGAACTGGATTAGACATTGGAGTGGTGGGGAATAGATTATTTTGGGATAAATTCAGAGACTGAGTCCATTAGAGGTGACTGGGTGTACGAACATCGATATTCAAGTGAATGGTGATTGTACGTGTTAAACGAAACGCTACGATTGTATACTTACGATTGTGAAGAGATTTATTCGCAATATTGAAACTTTTATGTTGAATTAGGACCTTATTCGTTGTAAGCGAATTATTAAAGAGTATTGGGACCGAAAGTAGTATGGACTTTATCACAATAGTATCTTTGTCGCTCATGGTCAAGGTTATTCCGCTAATAAACGAGAAGTGAAAAATAGTGCCCGTTAAAAGACTAAACTTGTGCTGAACAGACAGTGAAAGGATTCGAACCCATAATTAATATCGTGTCGTGAGAACTGAAAAACTTAGACATTGTAAGGCCCAGAGACATATTTATAATTTATCGGACATTAATGGCAAAGGACAGTTTCATGGGAAAGCATATCTTTGGTGACAGGTACACGAAGGAATGTAGTACTGAATGACTGTTATCATGCCGAAACAATACACACTAGGATCAGCTCACCGTTCATTGATCTCTCATTAATTTAAGAATTTAATTGCCGGTCGGTGTGGTCGAGTGGTTCTAGGCGCTTCAGTCTGGAACCGAGCGACCGCTACGGTCGCAGGTTCGAATCCTGCCTCGGGTATAGATGTGTTGATGTCCTTAGGTTAGTTAGGTGTAAGTAGTTCTAAGTTCTAGGGGACTGATGACTTCAGATGTTAAGTCCCATACTGCTCAGAGCCATTTGAACCATTTTTTAGAAATTTAATTGTGTCAATAAAACAGAAATATACGAGACATTCCAGTGTTTACTAAATTCCATAATCAGCTAGTATATAGACAATAATACCTGTGAACATTCAAGGGTTATTGAAGGAAGCTCATATACCTTTTTACAAACAGATTTAATAGGATTCAACGAATGCATACAGACTGCTAGAGTAACTAAATCAAATTACTCAGCGAAACAAATTAGTAAAAGTAGACTGGAACTCAATCGATATCTTAGTCCAGAGTAATAAAAATAAAAACAAAACTGTCTTTGGATCTGTCGTGGTTGAAAGTGTATGAAATATCTCTGGAAAAACGCGATCAATTTTCAACTGCTAGTTCACACGACTAGATTCACAACGTGACTCAGAGATGTTTTATGCCCGACCCACACCGCAGGAAATGGTTCTTAATTAGCCGGGACAATATATATACAAACTTTTGAGATCAGCTTCGCTGCCGAAGGGGGAGTTGCTGGGGGGTGGGGGCATTAATGATGATCCAGAACTTGGCGTTGCAGCGTGGAACAGCAGAATCACTTCAGCAAGACTTATGGTTCCATAGGTGATTGTAGACGATTGGGCATGCAGAAGGTCGACCGACATACATGCCCTTCTCCTCATGACAGCTACAACTGATATCAATGCTTAAGAATGACATTGGTCTCTGCTGCAGTTAGGGTAGCAATTACATCGTGTGTACTATATATTTCCCGTTTGGTCTGCTCTCTTAGTAGCTTCAGACTTACGTAATTTCGTCTTTCAGGCGCTATTTTCTGCTGCATCAATGGCTGAATAGTTACTGTTGCGTTTTGTCTGACAGTATGTTTCTGTTACCATGATGCCACTGTGTTTCTTTTGCAGACCTTGGTACTCAGCCAGTCTTGCATCTCACAATCACTTCTGCGTTCACCTCGACCTGCTCAGCATTTCTCTCTAATTGGCAGTATGCTGGTCTGCCGCTCATTGACTCAGGTTGACTTGGCTTATGGTATTGCCAGTGAAGAAATGCAACAATTTTTTAGATTCGACTGCAATACTATTCTGTGGTGCAATAATATTTTGCAGGAGCGGCATACTGAATAGGTGTTGTTGCATCAGAGTTACGCCTTCCTCCTCAAAGCTCCATGATCAATATAATGAAGGCATCTTCCTCCTGCCTCTACAGTTTAATCCTGCTGCACTGACGCTTTCGACACCCAGCTCTCACGGTGTGTTACTGTTAACTCCGCCTTGCAGCCATATTCCTTGCAACATCAGCGGTTCTTCCCAGCTGTCATTCCACCAAACTGACCTGCTTTGCTCATCTCTTGAGTTATCAAGCGAAGAGATCAGAATTTTGGCTCAACTACATAAAGCCTTTTATTCTGTGGCGCTTCAGTATATATGTACCTGTATATAAACACTTTCCAATAACATTAATGTGATCACCTGTCAAATGCCTGAATAATCTCCTTTTGCAGCGAGAGACATGTAGGAAGAAGGTCAATGTGGTTCTGGAAGGTACCGACAGGGATTTGCAGTCATGCCAACTCCAGTGCCATGAATGCACTTGGTTTCTCAGTTGAGGATCCCTGACACACACGGTCTGATCGAAGTGGTCCCACATATTCTCGATTGGGTTTAAATCCCGGGTTTGGTGACCAGGGGCGTACAGTAAACTCATCCTGGTGCCTTTTGAACCTCACTGCAAGCTGTGTGAGGGGCTGCATTGTCCTGTTGGTAGACGCCATTGTGCCAAGCCAAAAAAAAAAAAAACTGTATGTAGGAATGGACATGGTCCCCAAGGACAGATACATACTTGTGTTGATCCATCGTGCCTTCCAGAATAACGAAATCAGCCAGGGAACGCCACGAAAACATTGCCCAGACCATAATGCTTCCTCCTCTGGCCTGGACCCTTCCGACAACTGTTACAGAATGTTTTCCTTCAGATGTTTTACGCCAATGGAGCAAAAAACTGATTCATTTAAAAAGGCCACCTGTCGGTACTCAGTGAACGTCCAGTTGCAGTACTGGCGTGCATTTACCAGCCTTTGTCGCCGATGAAACAGCAGTCAGTACAGGAGTACAGGTGCATGAACCAGACGCTGCTGTGGAGGCCCACATGGAGCAACATTCGCTGAATGGTCGTTGAGAAGACACTGTTGGAAGCCTCTTGGTTCGTCTGGGCGGTCAGTTGTTCAACAGTTGTGCATCTATTCCTATGCACACATCTCCTCAGCTATCACCACCCTGTCGTCTATGGCCTATGGTGCACCACAGTTGCCTCAGGGCCGGTTTTGGATAGCGCCATTTTGCCATACATAGTATACTTAAATCACAGTGGCATGTGGACTGTTTACAAACTTAGCAGTTTAGGAAATGCTTCCATCTTTGGCCCAAGAGCCAATGACCATACCTGTTTAGATGTCAGATAAATTGCTGCATTTCCACATTAAGACAACAACTGCCTGTTTTCCACATCCTCCAAGACACTTTATATACCCTCCTTTGCTAGTGCTGCCACCTCCTATCTGCACGTGATTATTGCACATTATTGTCAAACATAGGCAGTGGTCACTTAGTGGGACTGTGTATGTGTATATGCATATGTATGTATGTATCTGTGTATGCATGTGTATACTGCTTGTATGTGTATATGTACATGCGGGTAGTCCCTCTTAACAGTTTTCAGGCGTATTTTCCCTGTTATTTCAGCATATATTCGCAACTTCAATATTTTAATGTGTAGCTAGAGTCATCCCAAACAAATACTGGTCATCATGTGACACCCAGTACTGACAGAAAGCATCAGTTTGTTTCTCATTACAAACAAAATGATATTTGAAGTGGAATTTTATGTGTATATTCTATAGAGTGGCTTCAAATTAGTCTCATGTAATATTCGTTTTATTGATTTGTATTAACCTAGACAATAAAACAGGAAGAATAACAAATGTTCCAGTAGCAACTGAGTAGCACTGCTGCATTGTGGTGGCATTCAGCGTGGGCCAGGGCACTACCCGGTCGCTGCTAGAGTACCAGTTATTCTTTGTGTTTTATTGTTCATATCTGCCAGGACACCAGAGAAAATATGCCGGATGACTCTTAATGGAGACACAGTATATGCAATATACATGTATCTGCACGCGCGCACGCGCGGGCGCGCGCCTGTGTGTGTGTGTGTGTGTGTGTGTGTGTGTGTGTGTGTGTGTGTGTGTGTGTGTGTGTGTGTGTGTGTGTGTGTGTGAGTGTGTGTGTTTGTGTGTGTGTGTAGGGTGATTCAAAAGTCAAGTCCCTTAGCACAAAATCTATATTGGTGATTCAGTAATCTTGACCCATGGAACAAAGTTATGTTGAGAAATGTGATAGGAACGACCATTTGAAGCAAAAACTTCTAGTACTAAAGAGCTATGAAACGAATCCCTTCTACTGTAAGCTCTTTGCTTTCCACATTTTGGGGGGAGATAGTACAGACTAAAACAAGAAAAAAATTTCTGGTATGCATGGACTCCGAAAATGGATACCTTAAGAGTTATGAGAACTTGTTCAGTATAAGAGACATGTTTCACAGTAGCAAAGATGAGCAAGTGCTCATAGGTCCTAGGATATGCACTTTAGAGTCGATGTATACTGGTCATCTTCTTTTTACTTTGGTCCATGCTACCACTTCTCAAAATATGGAAAGCAATGTCAAAAGAGAAAGCCATTTACACTTCCACTCACCAAATTTACAATCGTTAAATAATAAAATAACACCACTTGGTATATTTTGCGACCTATCTAAGTAATTTGACTGTGTGAATCACAGTTTTCTTCTATATTAATTGATGTTCTATAGGGTTGATGGTATAGCCAACCAATCGGTAATATCGTATCTAACAAAAAGAATGCAGAAAGTTGTACTTAGTAATACATCCAACATAGTCCAAGGATGTAATTCTGACTGGAGAGAAATCATGTATGGGGTTCCCCAAGGCTCAGCCTTAGGTCCACTATTGTTCCTCATGTATGTAAATGGTCTTACGGCTAATACACAATAAGCAGATCTTTTTACAGATGACACTTATTATAATCAATCCAAGTAAACATACAGAAACAGAAGAAGTGGTAAACAATGTTCTTAAAAGTATCATTGACTGGTTTTCTGCGAATGATCTCACCCTCAGTTTTAAAAAGACACAACAGTCGAATTCTGCACACTAGAGCACTACTCCAATGAAATGTAACATATAGAATGGAAATAATAAATAGGGTGGAAGCCTGTCCGTATTAACGAGAATTTGAAATGGAAAAATCACATTTTGGAACTCCTAAAACAACTTAGTTTCAAATCTTGGAGAAAGACAAATCAGTAATTTGAGGTATTTGCATTCGATCATGTCACACAGAATAACGTTCTGGGATAACTCATCTTTAAGAAAATAAATCTTCATTCCTCAAAAATGTGCTGTAAGAAAATATGTGGTGCTCACCCACGATCACCTTGTATATATCTGTTTAAAGAGTTGGGCATTCTAATTAATGCTTCAGTACATTTATTCCCTCATGAATATTGTTGTAAATAATCCACTACAGTTCAAAAGGAACAATTATATACATAATTACAAAACCAGAACGAAAAATAACATTCATTACTCCACACTACTATTCTCTTCAGCACAAAAACGGGTGCACAATGCTGCAACTAAAACTTTTTGTGTCTTACCCAGTGATATAAAGCGTCCAACACACAGCCAAAGTAAACTTCTAAAATAAACTGAAAAAGTTTCTCCTAGACAACTCCTTCTATTCGGTAGAAGAATGTCTGTTATTATTAAAGTTGGTGACTAAGTGTTACTAACCCACAGCTGTAAATATTTTTTAAAAAAATCGCGCCATTATAAGTGTCAGGATATGGCCACATTTGCAAATTAATCTGCGATGTGAATATAAAGTGACTCCTTCTACATCATTACGATTCATCATGCAAAACGATCCGTGGAACGTGAAAATAACCATCTAAGAGCTTGCGGCGGGTGAGATATGTTACACAGTATCGAAGATGAACTGCTCATAGCTCTTCAAGCATCCATTTTACAGCCCATATGTAAAGACTTTTTTGCTTTGAATGATCATTCTTGTCATATCCCTGAATGTATTTGTATGTATCAATATGTATAAGACTTTTTGTGTATTTATTTTAATATTTATCTCTAGGCAGAGTGTGTCGTCGTAACTGCCGTCTGCTTCACGTCTGCTGTGCAGCGTGCTACCTTAATTTAAGTATTAACTGTATTTTTCTTACTTGTCACTTCTTCTTCCGTGTGTTTTTGCTTTTAGGAAGCTTTAATTGTCGAGTGCTAGTAATAGTGTTCCATAGATTTTGTGTTTGTTTTGAATACAGTCCAGGGACAGGTAGTGCTATTTTCATTGTTTTCTACAAGAAGTGGCTAGCAACCACAGTTTCGTCAACAATCAGCCGCCTTTAGTGAATTAGCAGTCTAGTTAAAAGTTGATTAACTCTCTACAGTAAATTGATTTATTAGGATGGATAGGATGTGTGACTGCTGTGTACGGACGCAGGAGGAGCTGGCCACTGTTCGCGAACAGCTGAACGTGTTGATTGCCGCGGTCAGCCGTCTTCAGGCTGCTGCCTCGGAGTGTAGCGGCAGTGGGGAGTCTGGTGCGTCGCAAGGTACACCCCAGGTGTTACATGCTTCACCCACTGTCCCTGCTGTCGAGACATCTTCGCGGGTACCGGGCGCTGTTGGGCCACCCTCTCCCCAAGGGGAGTGGCGGGTTTAGTGGTGTTCGCGGCGCACGAGGCGGAGGGTCAATGTGGAGGCTGGCCGTGTGGCATCGCCCGCTCTGTCTGTGAGTGGACATGTGGCCGCTCCTTCAGCAAGCTCCGAGAAGGCACACGGGGGGAGGGGTTTATTAGTTATTGGGAGCTCCAACGTTAGGCGGGTGATGGAGCCCCTTAGGGAAATAGCGGAAAGGTCGGGGAAGAAGGCCAGTGCTCACTCTGTCTGCTTGCCGGGGGGGTCTCATCCGAGATGTGGAGGAGGCCCTGCCGGCGGCGATAGAGAGCACTGGGTGTACCCGACTGCAAATTGTTGCTCATGTCGGCACCAATGACTCCTGCTGTCTGGGTTCAGAGGTCATCCTCAGTTCGTACAGGCGGTTGGCGGAATTGGTGAAGGCAGAAAGCCTCGATCGCGGGATGGAATCAGAGCTAACTATTTGTAGTATCGTTCCCAGAACCGATCGCGGTCCTCTGGTTTGGAGCCAAGTGGAAGGCTCAGACGATTCTGCGGAGATCTGGGATGCAAATTTCTCGACCTCCGCTATCGGGTGGAGAAATGTAGGGTCCCCCTAAATAGGTCAGGCGTGCACTACACGCCGGAAGCGGCTACAAGGGTAGCGGAGTACGTGTGGAGTGCACATGTGGGTTTTTTAGGTTAGAGAATTCCCTCCCTAGGCCCGACAAGACGCCTCCTGAGACGCGGGAAGGTAGGAGTAGGCAAAATGCAACAGGGAATAACAATATTAATATGCTAATAGTAAACTGAAGGAGCGTCTATAGAAAGGTCCCAGAACTGCTCTCATTAATAAACGGTCACAACGCCCATATAGTACTAGGGAAAGAAAGTTGGCTGAAACCAGACGTAAACAGTAATGAAATCCTAAACTCAGATTGGAATGTGTACCGCAGAGACAGGCTGGACAGTGAAGGGGGAGGCGTGTTTATAGCGATAAGAAGTGCAATAGTATCGAAGGAAATTGACGGAGATCCGAAATGTGAAATAATTTGGGTGAAGATCACGGATAAAGCAGGCTCAGACATGGTAATTGGATGTCTCTATAGGCCCCCTGGCTCAGCAGCTGTTGTGGCTGAGCACCTGAAGGATAATTTGGATAATATTTCGAGTAGATTGCCCCACCATGCGATAGTTCTGGGTGGAGATTTTAATTTGCCGGATGTAGACTGGGAGACTCAAACGTTCATAACGGGTGGCAGGGACAAAGAATCTAGTGAATTTTTTTTAAGTGCTTTATCTGAAAACTACCTTGAGCAGTTAAACAGAGAACCGACTCGTGGCGATAACATATTAGAGCTTCTGATGACAAACAGACCCGAACTATTTGAAACAGTTAACGCA
This sequence comes from Schistocerca nitens, assembly GCF_023898315.1. Lineage (NCBI taxonomy): Eukaryota > Metazoa > Arthropoda > Insecta > Orthoptera > Acrididae > Schistocerca > Schistocerca nitens. The sequence continues at coordinate 487,458,964 of NC_064621.1, forward strand.
GAACAGGGAATCAGCGGTCATAAAGCGGTTACTGCATCGATGATTTCAGCCGTAAATAGAAATATTAAAAAAGGTAGGAAGATTTTTCTGTTTAGCAAAAGCGACTAAAAGCATATTACTGAGTACCTGACGGCTCAACACAATAGTTTTGTCTCAAGTACAGATAGTGTTGAGGATCAGTGGACAAAGTTCAAAACCATCGTACAATATGCGTTAGATGAGTATGTGCCAAGCAAGATCGTAAGGGATGGAAAAGAGCCACCGTGGTACAACAACCGAGTTAGGAAACTGCTGCGGAAGCAAAGGGAACTTCACAGCAAACATAAACATAGCCAAAGCCTTGCAGACAAACAAAAATTACGCGAAGTGAAATGTAGTGTGAGGAGGGCTATGCGAGAGGCGTTCAATGAATTCGAAAGTAAATTTCTATGTACTGACTTGGCAGAAAATCCTAAGAAATTTTGGTCTTATGTCAAAGCGGTAGGTGGATCAAAACAAAATGTCCAGACACTTTGTGACTAAAATGGTACTGAAACAGAGGATGACAGACTAAAGGCCGAAATACTAAATGTCTTTTTCCAAAGCTGTTTCACAGAGGAAGACTGCGCTGTAGTTCCTTCTCTAGATTGTCGCACAGCTGACAAAGTGGTAGATATCGAAATAGACGACAGAGGGATAGAGAAACAATTAAAATCGCTCAAAAGAGGAAAGGCCGCTGGACCTGATGGGATACCAGTTCGATTTTACACAGAGTACGCGAAGGAACTTGCCCCCCTTCTTGCAGCGGTGTACCGTAGGTCTCTAGAAGAGCGTAGCGTTCCAAAGGATTGGAAAAGGGCACAGGTCATCCCCGTTTTCAAGAAGGGACGTCGAACAGATGTGCAGAACTATAGACATATATCTCTAACGTCGATCAGTTGTAGAATTTTGGAACACGTATTATGTTGGAGTATAATGACTTTTCTGGAGACTAGAAATCTACTCTGTAGGAATCAGCATGGGTTTCGAAAAAGACGGTCGTGTGAAACCCAGCTCGCGCTATTCGTCCACGAGACTCAGAGGGCCATAGACACGGGTTCACAGGTAGATGCCGTGTTTCTTGACTTCTGCAAGGCGTTCGATAGTTCCCCACAGTCGTTTAATGAACAAAGTAAGAGCATATGGACTATCAGACCAATTGTGTGATTGGATTGAAGAGTTCCTAGATAACAGAACGCAGCATGTCCCGTTCTTTCAAGGACATTACCAGACTTATCAAGCTACCATCATATTCACACTTAAAGAGAGCCGTCTTGCACCAAGTGAAATTTTTCGAAAGTCGATCTGTATTTCCTTAGAACCATACAAAGACGATACTCTCTTGTACACAGCAGCGACGTCAGCTGTCAGTATAATAGTTCTGTTGAAGCTGCTTGTTAAATTGGTTGGTTACGGGATGGGCAGAAGTAACAGTCTATTATAAATTGCTTACAACTTTATTAACATTTAACCAATGTTCATGACACAAAAAATATTTGTTCCTTGCAATGGCACAATTGTCATGCAGTGCTAAAATTCCATATAAGCACTGCCGGTACCCATCAGTTTCTGTAAATAGGTGGGATATTTGCAATACACTTCTGGAGACTCATCAAGAGTTTCTACTTGTGTGCGATTCACTCCCTCTTTTGCTCACTCGCAGAAGAAGAAGCAGCAGTTCGTTTGGTCGGGATTCCTTGCTGGCCATTCGAGAAGGCAATGACGCCCCAACCAACATCGAAGGAAATGAGTTTCGAGCCACGTACGGCCAGGTCCTGCTAAGTGAGATGGCGCGTAATTACCACATGTGAACACAGTGTCATGAACACAATCTTGAAGCATATCAAAGCATAGTTCAGCATTCATTGTGTCCCAAATGAAATACTGACCCCCAAACTTTCGTTGATGTCATGCATCATCACAGTGTAATGTTTGGAAGATACTAGCTTTTTCAAAAACCACCCTTGGATCCTCTGTTGCCCAACAATAATGACTGTGTCCTTAACAATCCCACCGCTTTCATTATTTGCCCACAATATTTTTGCTTTCCTTAAAATAAGAATTAATCTCTTATACAATGCCATTTGCGCGCTTATACGAGGTCTGTTCAAAAAATTCCGGAAAATTCGTAATTTCGCGCTAATGGTGTGTTGGAGCGAAATGCTGTTGGCATTCCTGCACACCCCTGTGTTTAACGTGTGACTGTTGGAAGTTTCATTGTTGTATGTTTCTTAGATATTGTTCACTGCTGTATTGAGTAGAACGTGGTGTCGCACAGTTGGCGAATTTCTAGATGCCATATTTAGAGAGCAATGCGTCTGCATTAGATTTTGTGTGATACTCAAGAACACCTTTACAGACACACACCAAATCATGCAGAAAGTCTACGGTGATGAGTGCTTAAGTTGTACTCGGTTCACACGGTTTAAAAATGGCTGGACGGAAGTTAATGATGAACCTATTTCAGGCCACCCTTCGACATCTACCGACGACGCTGATGTCAGGGACGTCAACGAAATTGTGCGTGCCAATCGAAGACTGACTGTTCGAGAGATGCAGAAGAATGTAACATTTCAATTGGATCATTTCGTGAAATCCTGACATAGCATCTTGTAATGTATAGTGTGTCATCGCCAAATTCGCCCCACGGCTTATGAGTCAAGAACAGAAAGACCTTCAACTCGCAACCTGTAAGGCGCTCTTGGATCGCGCAAATGAGAACGAGATGTTCCTTAAGAGAATCATAATTGATAAGACATGGGTCTACGGTTATGATGTCGAGACCAAGGTTCAATCTTCAGAATGGGTCGGGAAGGTTCTCCAAGACCAAAACAAGCTCGTCAGGCCAAGTCAAGTCTTCGAAGGATTAGTTCATCACGGATTCGGCCACAGGGACAAACTGTTAATCGATGGTAATATCGAGACGTGTTGCGTCGCCTGCGAGAAAATATGAGAAGGAAAAGGCCTGAAATGTGGCGAGACAATTCATGGCTCTTGAATCACGACAACGCACCCGAACATTCATCCCTGTTGGTGCGTGACTATTGCACAAAAAACGACATCACTGTGCTGCCTCATCCTCCGTTCTCTCCAGACCTGGGCCCTGCAGACTTTTTTTTATTTCCAAAATTGAATATGCAGTTGAAAGGAACAAGAATTGCAACGATAGACAAAATAAAAGAAAATTCGCAGATGCCGCTTCGCGCGATCCAGCAAGACGCATACCAAGACTGCTTCCAGAAGCGGAGACGGTGTTGGGAGCGGTGTTTCAATTGTGGAGGGGAGTGTTTCGAAGGAGACCATGCACAATAGGTAAAAGGTAAGTGCAGAAAAAATTTCTGAACAGACCTCGTACAATGGTCTGCTTCAGAACCAAACTTTTGTGCCATCTTCTAGTGTCTCTTCTGGTGCATTTTGTATCTTTGGAGACCTGTTTAGACCATCAGCCAACGGGAATTGTTCGCGAGTGTGGAATCACGATGCAATATACACTATGTGATCAAGAGAATCCGGACAGCCTCAGAAACATACGTTTTTCATCTTAGGTACATTGTGCTGCCACCTACTGCCAGGTACTCCACATCAGCGACCACAATAGTCATTAGACATCGTGAGAGAGCAGAATGGGGCGCTCCGCGGAACTCACGGACTTCGAACGTGGTCAGGTGATTGGGTGCCACTTGTCATTAGTCTGTACGCGAGATTTCCACACTCCTAAACATCCCTAGGTCCACTGTTTCCGATGTGATAGTGAAGTGAGAACGTGAAGGGACACTTACAGCACAAAGACCGCCGACAGTTGAAAAGGGTCGTAACGTGTAATAGATAGACATCTATCCAGACCATCACACAGGAATTCCAAACTGCATCAGAATCCACTGCAAGTACTATGACAGTTAGGCGGGAGGTGAGAAAACTTGGATTTCATGGTCGAGCGGCTGCTCAAAAGCCACAAATCACGCCGGTAAATGCAAACGACGCCTCGCTTGAAAGGAGCGTAAACACTGGATGATTGAACAGTGGAAAAAAGTTGTGTGGAATGACGAATCACGGTACACAGTGTGGTGATCCGATGGCAGGGTGTGGGTATGGCTAATGCTCGGTGAACATCATCTGCCAGCGTATGTAGTACCAACAGTAAAATTCGGAGGCGTTGGTGTTGTGGTGTGGTCGTGGTTTTCAGAGAGAGGGCTTGCACCCCTTGTCGTTTTGTGTGGCATTATCACAGCACAAGTCCACACTGATATTTTAAGCACCCTCTTGCTTCCCACTGTTAAAGAGCAATTCGGGAATGGCGACTGCATCTTTCAACACGATCGAGCACCATTCATAATGCACGGCCTGTGGCGGAGTGGTTACACGACAATAACATTCCTGTAATGGACTGGCCTGCACAGAGTCCTATCCTTAGAACACCTTTGGAATGTTTTGAAACGCCGACTTCGTGCCAGGCCTCACCGATCGACATCGATACCTCTCCTCGGCGCAGCGCTCCGGGAAGAATGGGCTGCCATTCCCCAAGAAACATTCCAGCACCTGACTGAACGTGTGCCTGCAAGAGCGGAAGCTGTCATCAAGGCTAAGGGTGGGCCAACACCATACTGAATTCCAGCATTACTGACTGAGGGCGCCACAAACTTTTAAGCGATTTTCAGCCAGGTGTCCGGATTTTTTTGATCACATAGTGTAGTTTCGAGGGAGTTTTTACGACTCTGATCCTGGTTTTCTGTTTGGGAGGCAGTCACTCTAGTCTGCTTTTTGCTTTGTCTAGTATCGATGCGAGCTGCTTTGGGGTTTCTAAAATGATGAAAATCATCGGTGAGATCTTTCCAAGTACTTGCCATGAAGTCTACGAGGTAACACACAGCTTATTCCAGACGTGCATTCTATTATTCGGACAGTTATATTGTGGTGACTCATGTACAAAACGTGTAATGGTATCCTTCAGTGTGGTGAGATGAAGAGTCATAGTCTGCTCATTTTTCGAGAAATGGAAGCTGATTATAGGATCGAGGAACATTTTTTCAATCCGTCATATTGTAGGTTCCTCTCCTACATTATAAATGCTTGCTAGAAATCGTATACTGAGAGTAGGTAATTTTAATACTCTTTTTCGAGAAACTTACTGTATGTTAGTTACATTGAGGCCCCATGTGGGCACTGTGGATCATCTGCACTGTTTCGAGAACAGTATATGCATTTCATTGGTTCCACCTAAGCCATTTCGTGTATTAGTTTTCATAGCATAGTTACTTGCTACCATGCCACTATTTTCTTCACGCTGATTGTAACATCACATGTCTCATTACATCAGTGCTTACATATGGGACAAACAGTTAATTGAATTATGCATATGCTACCATTACAAACCATTAGCAATAAATACCCATTTCTTTGAGGCATTAAGATTACAGGTGGAAAAGGTAAGTCGTCAGATGCTCCGGAAGACTAATGATTTCTGAATACAACGCATAGTGTTCTGGTATATTAGTTAGATGTTCTGTGGAACACGTGATAGCGAGGGGGCCTCTATTAGCAATATTATGTGGAATTTTGTACTTAAATCATATACTGATCTACGTGGTTTAATGAAGTGTTTGAGTAAAGATTCTTTTCAAGACTAAATTCAGTGATCACAGACACAAAGATTTATCCTCGTAGTACAGCTTTGGCTATAAGCTGAAAGCAAGCATATTAGATAACTTATGGATTTGTTCTTGATGAACGCCTACCTTTATTTGATGTTTGAATAACTATGGGGAGCGTACAACATTTTTTGTCTGAAAGCAGGTTGATTTTATTCAGGATTCCAATACACCATGTTATTCTCCATTCTTTGGGCTACAAAATCCTATTTTATTACATAATATCCGTTCAATGCGACGGCTTTACGCCACTTTATTGGGAGGGTCTCTATGTACTCATGGTACCACTCTACTGATCGACGTCTAATTCATCGTCTTGCTACGTCAATAACCTCCTCATCATCGCTGTACTGCTTCCAATGGAATGCGGCCAAATAGATGGAAGGTGCGAAATATGGGCTGTAGGGTGGATTAGGAACAACGGTCCTCCGAATCGCTTACTACAAGTTCACTGAAGTAGGTAGATCACTAGGAAGAACACTATCAAGACAACGTTCCAAGCCAAGGACATAATTGGTATTCACTTTTCGATCACGGCTAGTGTCGTCAATATTAAGATGATCAACGAAGAAGCATGTACGAAGGTGGCTACCGGAGCTGCCGGCAAACTACAATTTAGCCAGCCGGGGTGCCGAGCGGTTCTAGGCGCTACAGTCTGGAACCGCGCGACCGCTACGGTCGCAAGTTCGAATCCTGCCTCGGGCATGGATGTGTGTGGTGTCCTTAGGTTAGTTAGGTTTAAGTAGTTCTAAGTTCTAGGGGACTGATGACCTAAGAAGTTAAGTCCCATAGTGCTCAGACCCATTTGAAACTACAATTTAGGCACTCAGATGGCCATATCGGCGCTGTTACCGTTGTACATGCAGGCCTACGCATGGGTTTTCGAGGTACCTTTTGAGGCACCCACCGATTTCGGTATCTCTGCTCTTAGGCCGTACGGGGCTGAAAAGTGGGAGACTTTTACAACGTACCCCCTAATCAATGGAGTAAGATAGGCATGTTCGTTCATACTTAAACATTGCTTGTTGTCGTTATCATGTACGATGAACAACCGCTACGGTCGCAGGTTCGAATCCTGCCTCGGGCATGGATGTGTGTGATGTCCTTAGGTTAGTTAGGTTTAAGTAGTTCTAAGTTCTAGGGGACTTTTGACCACAGCAGTTGAGTCCCATAGTGCTCAGAGCCATTTGAACCATTTTGATGAACAACCGCACACATGCTCAGGACGTGAACAGTAGGGTCACTTTCCGTCTGATTGTTTGCAGCAGCGAATCACGAGATTCCATCAGGTGAAACTGTACAACATGTTCCTCCTTCGATTCTATCAATAATAATTGAAGGCACCTACGACGTCTTGTGGTGGGGATCGGGGTAGGTAACCACCGTAGACAGACAGACACGTTATTGACGAGGCATGTACCACCAGTTCCCTGCAGAGAGAGAACCCCGAACAGCAACTGCCGCTGCACAACGAGCGGATCGGTGTTAATCCACGAGTCGTGGCAACCCTAGCTTTTCTCTCGGAAGGAGCAGAGGAGTCGGATCTACACTCACTTTCTGACACGGAGACGCACGTCTGGAAGCAGTGTTCACCCCGCAAGCACAAGAAACGCTGACGGATGCTAACGACTGTCTCTTGCGGACTGATACACACGATCGTACTGATTTCGCCCGTGTCGTGGATGCACCTGCAAAGGAAACGTCAACCGACACTGCTCCACCTTTAAGAACTGAGACGATGGATTCTTCTTCTCCTGGACACCTGTTCAGAGATGGCGGAGAGGGGGGGGGGGTAGGGGCGGGGGAAAGCGATGATACACCGTCGCGGCCACTATGAACAACAACGACAAGGGCCTCTTTGGTAGCTGGTGAAACAAAACGGCAGCCTCTCTCCAGTGACTAGTGGGTGGACAATGTGGAACACGACTCTTTGGCAGACACGACAGTTGTAGAAGAGGGGGAGTTACATCTTCCTTCCCCCCCACCCCCCATCTATCTCCTGCGGACAGCATGATAATAGAGACTACAGGGTGGTGATAGGTGTGGCGAAACTTACGCTGATGACTGCCACTGCTTAGAGGGCGAACGACAGTCATATCGACTCACGATTATCAACATCAGTACTATCTGGCCGCGAGCAAAGCTGTCATTTCATGCGGCCATCATTGACGTGGCCTTGTTGCAAGAGGTACACATTCTTGCCTTCCTGGACACTGAATACACAACATGCAAATCACATGCGTCCGATATTCTCAAAGAAGGTTTGTTAGCTACCGACATACGTTACCGACCGTATGCCGGGGGGGGGGGGGGGGGCACAGTGCTTTCAGTCCAAGGGGTACACCTCATCAGTGTGTACACGACCGTCTGGCGCCAGCGAGAGATGTTAACGTTCGCTATTCTTTACTGGGGAATTAACGCTGTAGTGCAGAGCAGGATAGACGACATGGTGATGGATGGTGATTTTAGTTGTACGCAATCTCCCAAGGACCAAATTCTTCACCATTCACCGTGCCCAGCCCTCGGCGCTGCCATTCACAAACTTGGATTGGTAGGCACTTGGGACATCATCTATGCCGACAGACTGGGTTTCACACACTTCCCGGAACATTCATCTAGCAAAATCGATAGGATATCTACCTCCCACTATCTCAGGGATACGGCCATGACCGAGTTGTGGCCAGCAGCATTTAGTGACCACACTGCATACACCTGTACCATTACTCTTGGATCACACTGGGTGTGGCACAGCCGCAGCCCATGGAAATTTAACATCGCTTACCTGACCTCACCCGAATGTCAGTCAGTAGTGGTAGAAGCCTGGAGACTGTGCTTATGATGGCGAGGAGGTATACATCTGCTTTACAGTGGTGGCTGGACTGTGCCAAGCCGAGCCTTCGACCCACCTTGAAGACGATTATAGGGAGGCTGCGGTGTGGAAGCACAGCGCTACAGAGTTCTACTACGCCATCCTCAGGGAGTGTTCTGTATGCCCTCATCACCAGACCACCAGATGACCGTCAACCGAGCAAAAGCAAAGACGCATCAGCACTGGGAAGGGGCAATCATTCACACGTGTCAAACAGTCAGAATCGCCAACGAACGGCCCTCCATGCCTCCATGTAACATAACGCCACAGAACGAAAGTGCAGACACAGGACTTTGATCCACGAGGTGACAACAGATGATGGCGTCCTTCATGTCGCGCAAAGAGACAAAGCAGTGCATACTTCACCCATTATTCTCACCTGTGCCTGAAGAAGAGATCTGATCCAGAGATCATTGCTGTCGTCGCTGGTTTGACGCATGCTACGGTTACTTCAGAACTCCAACACGAACTTTTAAAACTGGTGACTGAAGAAGAATCATTGGATGACATAGCAAAAGGGGCACCCAATAAGACACCAGGATCTGATTGGTTACCTCTGGAGTTTTATAGGACACTCTGGAAGCTATTGGTACCCTGTTAGACTTCTATATGTCAAGAGCTCATGATGCCAGAGGTGCACCTTCCGGCTGCCTTTGTGGAAGGTGTCGTCATCCCAATCCATAAACCTCATGGAGGACCACGTAAATTACGGTCTACCGATCATTAACTTTGTTGAACTGTGTTGTGAAAATCATTACGCGTCTACTGGCAGCTCGAACTTGGCATACGACGTCTTATGTCCAGTCAGGGGATCAGGCATCGATGGGTGGGACTCATAATATCCGCGCCGCTCTGTGTCGTTATAGGGACCCGATTGCCCTCATTAAGGCATTTAATTGCGTCAGTCAAATGTACTTAACTGCTTTTCCTCAGAATATGCATTACGTGTGCACTTCCGTCGAGGCGGTGCTCCGTCTCCTCCCTGGCGCAACATTGAAAATGGTAGTCAATGGTAGACAGTCGAATACATTGCAGATTCGCCGCTCTTTTAGCTGTACGCTTTAGTGCACAGACCCCTCATGGGCTTGCTGGTGCAGGATCTGGCACCATCTTCCATTGACTCTCTGGTGGCGCTCACTGAGATACCGGTGCCATTTTCCTACTTTGGGAGGTTTTATCTGGAGTATAGCTACCTACGGGACGTTCTCCCTGTCTCTCACTAACGGGCAGTGACAAATATCGCACCCTACTTCGCAGCCGGTCGCCTAACGTCGTCGAATTGACATATCCTACCGTGCATCGGAAGGTAGTATGGCTCACAGTCAACGCTCGATTCAGACGTACGTTCGATCTGGTACTTGAAGGTGAACAAAAAACAGATTTTTCGAGAGACACTCCATAGGATCCATCTTGCCGATTCGCCATTGTGTGTGAACTACAATGTTCAGGATACAGACGAACACCGGCTATATCGTGGGCCGGTGGAAGAGATACGGTATTTTGTGCGTCAAATTTTGGCTCTTCTTACGGACGTCGCCCACTTACGTCGATTCACGCTCTCTCCCCTTTACCCGGGTGCTGTTTATTACCCGAGGACAAAACACAACGCTGTCACGTGGATCAGAGGTCACACGATGCATTATTTGTTTGGAGGTGGTGTAATAGAACTCATGGATTTTTGGAACTACGTAAACGATCGTCATTATGCTGTTGTGAAGGTCGTGTAATAGAACTCATGGATTTTTGGAACTACTTAAACGATCGTCGTTATGCTGTTGTGAAGCACCCTAAGTACAGCCAATAATTTTCGAACATCTTGCGTAGCATCTTCTACGATCCGCCCCGTAGCTGGATCACCAGGCAGGAGATAAATTTTATACTTTCACGCATAGGAGATTGAACAGATAACGGTACTTCACGGTATTACGAGAAGACATGCCATGAAGATGGAGGCGGCGGCGTTCGTGGAATATCGACGCCGTATGTATGTGTTCAAGATGTGTTACTTTATTATTAACTTTTTTCCACTGAGTAGTACGTATCCCTTCTTTTAAAATCTTGGCGACAGGGACAAGTCATGGAATAAGCGGATTTAGTTGTTGTCCATAAATAAATGAATATTCTTATAACTTGTGCAGCAATCAATCGTCCTAGCCGAAATCTGGATTTGCGTAATAAAATCTAAAAAAGGACGACTGATTGCTGACTGTAAGTTATAAGCCACATAACAGTCGCTGAGTGCACCCACTTTTCCGAATGGAAGGTAACCTAATGAATATTCTTCTGTGACCATTTACCCTTTCCATATGTTCCCGTTTGGCGACGGAGTGCGCCCGGGACCACTTCCCCTTTTTCTTTCTTTCTTTTTTTTTAATTTGACGAGATCTGTGTGTAACATTCTGAAGATTGTGAGTTCGAAACATGTCTACAACCTGAAATTTTACCCTTAAATTTTATAGACGTAGGCTATTGCGGCGATTTTGTTACTTATTTATCGCTTTTGTCTGTTATTTATTTTATTAATAATGATAAATTAGTTCTGTAGTACCCAGTAAATTATTTCAGGAATAAGTAAATTCATTCCTTAGAGATCTGGAAGTCGTGCACAACACTGCAAAGCAAGAAGTTCGCAAAAACGAGCTTTGACGATTTTAGAAACAGTGACCCCGAAGAAAAGTGTCTACTAGACTGGGCATTACGGTACCGAAGCGTACTTAAATGTGACTGGACGAGCGGACACTTATTTTCACAACGAACAGCATAGGCCTTGAAGTATATTCTTCACGAAGACATGAATAGCAATTTTACTGAACTCCTTAACGACATTTTTGATGTCTAGCAGTCTAGAGTTGTAAAAGATGAATGTTGGTGTGGATTTGGAATGAATGCTGAATAAGTGGATTAAGGATGACTACGTCCATCGTGATTTAATAACAAAATTTGGAATATGCTGGAAAAAGAATGATAGCTGTGTTTTCCATTTAACAAAGACTGCAGATATGTCGACAGGCAAAAAGTGCGTAGATATTCCTATGTCTATGAAAATAAATCAATCACGAATGAGGATCATACCATCATATCATTGCTTATCCATCGCAATAATTCCTGTGTGAAGGAAATAAAAATAGGCATACCTGGCATTCATAAGCAACTCAAAACACGGAAAGCAAATAAATCACTAGGTCCGGATGGAATCCCAGTTTGATTTTACAGTGTGTACTCGTCGGGACTGAAATATCAGTTCACTTGAATTTACCACGAATCTCTCGTCTAGCACGAAGTCACAAGTGACTTGAATGAGCAGATGAATCATTTATACAGAGGAGTAAAAGAACGAATGTGGATAACCAAGGACGATTCTGGTCCAGAGTACTCTGTTGGCAGAATTCTCTCCCACGCTCCCCACCTCCTCCCTGTGATGTCGTGCACTGTTGCCAGATATCCCTCTCCTCCTCTGACACAAGCAAACTTCCCTATGAATAAAATGTTGGGAAATGCAAAAAATCGTGGGAAATTCAAAAATTGGTGGGCATTTCAAAATTTGACAGGAAATTAAAAATATCCCAATTGTGTTACATGGATTTCCCTGCACACCTATGATGACACTGTGGAAGTGGTGCTGTTGTCTTAAGTATAAACTGGCGGGAAATTCAAAAATCCATGATGACACATTGTCATGTTGGAATTCAAGATGGCTGACTAGGGATATGAGCACAGCATGCACTGTTATCAGATTTCCTGGGTTCTTCCCTGATGTCACTCACTTGTGACAAAGGATGTTTGTTTCCGCTGCAGGTCCAAGCATGCCTGTTACACAAAAGATGCCAGTCTGAGCCTTTGGTTCTGGGACAAAGGGAATTGTCTCCCAAGGCCACTCTCCTTCCCAGTCTACCAATTCTAAGACACAGGGCGTTGTCTCGCCCAAGACAAAGTATATATCCCCTAATGCAGGTCCAAGCCTTCTGCTGTTCATAGCCAGAATAAATGGTGTTTGTTTCCCATGCAAGGCTACGCCTGTCAGTTAGACAACAGATGCCAGTCAGAGCCTGTTGGCTGCATAAGCACTTTTCCACCCAACAATTAGTAACCAGTCTGAACCTATCTGCTAGCCTACTTTAAGTTCAATACAATTTGAATTCAATTAGAATACAATTTCGATTCAGTTCACTTCAAATTCAATTTCAATTGAGTTCATTTCAAATTCAGTTAAATTCAATTCAAAATTGCAGCCCACTTCCCTAAGTTTAAAAGTGTTGCTAACCAGCTGTCCAAAGTTTAAACAGTCCTCTGACATCAACCTAAGTTGTAATCCGCCTTCTACTATGCTGGGAATATTTATGTCTTTGTTTTTAACGAACATCACACTGTGGGGAATAGCCCTCCACACTACCATCTGCAACAGCAGACCATGTATGTATGCCACTGCTCTGCTGCCAACACAGCTGCTGACTGTGCTTTTAAGGCCACACGGGCTACATGGCTTCGGCAGCTGCTACCTCAAGTTTCCACCAGCTCGACCATGACTGGGGTACATAGCCAGAAAAAAAGATGTTTCTTTCCTGTTACAGGTCGAATCCTCCCCGCTAGCCAAAGGTATTTTTCTCTACACACCGGATTTTTGGTGCAGTTGCCTGTTGGGTATTTGCAGGATATGTGAACATTTCACACAACCAGTCTACTACACATATCGCTGAACTACTTTCAGCAAACATGAAAGCCGACTTAACATGTTTTTCTGCTCCCTGTTATTCTCTCGTAAATGAAGAACTCAGCCCTGTAGTGACCTGCAGAGCTGCTTATAGCAGACCCGTGAAAATTCTCTCATCAGGTTTCAGAGTTGGGTTTAGTATACTCAAGGTGTATCAGTATGGTATAATTCATTTTATTTTCTTGTTTCCCGATTATGTTGTGGATCATCCCATAACAAAGACATCTCAGCAGCAGTATGTATCCATATTCAATATGCTTTTAACCCTAAAATCAAGTGGAAGAAAACATGTCATCATTGGGAGATTCTCTGATGGTGAATTCAACCCAGTTGTTGTTTTTGAAAACTCACATTATTGTGGTATAAAATTAATATTCTCTCCTATATAATGGTGCATGCTGCATGACAGCTCAATAATGATTGCAGGAATGTTTACCGAAATACTCAGACACCACGTACGGTGATGATGGGTGATCACAAGATCATTGCAGGTAACATCCCATGATCAGTCCAACTTTTTAATAAAATTTGACTGATTTACATGCAGGACCTGACCTTCAAGAATTTAATGTACAGCAGTTTCATCATACTGCACACACTCAACCAGAAATTGAGCTGACCGTCTTATGTTTATAGCTTCTACAAAACACTGTGAACAAATTGTAATAATGTAGAACACAAAAACTTCATTGTGACTGATTGGTCTGAAAATGCTTCAAAAAAACAGAATAACAAGAATGGGTTCTGATGAAGCAAGCTGGGATCTCTTTACTTCCTCTCTTGTTTTGCCATCTACCTTCCTTAAATTCATTTTTTTTGACTAATTAACATTAACACACATGAGTATAATCTGCATATTCATAAAATTGAAAAGTTGGTCCCCAGTCTTAAGAAATATAACACCAGATCTTATTTTGTGCTTAGTTTTGTGTATGTAAACAGTTTCCTAATTTATTTTGACCATTCCTAGTTAATATCTTTTGTTATAGGGTGAAATCAGTAAGTGTTTCGTGACTTAGATTCTATTGTTGACTTATTAAAAAATACAAATTCTGTAATAATTATAAACATTTGGAAGAAGAACTACTAGCATTCTTAAAACATATTAGCAAAGCCAGCCCTTAATTCCAAAATAACTACCATGTTTGTCAAAAATATTGTTTGTATAACTATATATGTTAGTTTCATTATTTAAACAAATTATTTGGCCTAACCTGTTAAAAAGGAAGAATTTTTCTATATATTCAGTTAATCGAATGAGTAATGTTTTAATTGTAATTTCTGTAAGTTAGACTTCGAACAATGTGTAGTTTCCGTACCCATTATTGTGAGTATATATAAAGGCCCGATTTTTGGTCCTGAGACAGTCAGTTCATGGCTGATTTTCACACAGGAAGTCTGTATCACTTAGCATAACAATAATGCATTAACTTAACAGTGGAATTAATGTAACACCAATACACCATGTGTAGGTATTTACTGCTCATTGATGTTCAGCAGCAAACTATTGTAGCAGTATGCTGATGTTTGCCTGCAACGTATTAATGAGGCTTATCAAAGGTTAACCAATATTGAACTGGCCACGTAACTGTGTAATATTGGGGCGGGGGGTTGTGAACAGTGAAAGTAAAGAACTGTGAAATGCAACTGTGGGCTACATCATTTACAATAGTCAGTGTTGAACTGCCATCCCCCATTTTTCAGCCAATATAACAACGCAGTACGTTAACACCGAGGACTATCAATGAAGACATAAAGCAGGCAAATGTCACAGGGTCATTACTGTTGGGCAGTATTATGTCAATCATCATCGGCCCATCTGACTGTGGGCAGACAAACATTCTCATGTCCTGCTAATAAATCCACAAACTACCAGCTTGAGAATGTATGTGTATTTTCAAAAACACTGGTCCAGCTCAAGTATAAGCTACTTCAGGAAATACTTTCAAGTATTGATGGTATTACGTATAAGACTTTCACCTGAAGTGACAATATCCCACCACCACCTGAGTAAGTAAAACCTAATAAAATATTCATATTTGATGATGTCACAGTGGAAAATCTAGATCAAATAGACAAACATTTTTGTTTTTGCTGCCATGGAGGTGTTGATTTCTTCTACCTAAGCCAGACATGTTGCAGAACCCCGAAGCCACTGATAAGGGGTAATGTGAACCTTATTACTGCCTTAAAACAGGATAACATGATCCCAGAATAAGATTTTCACTCTGCAGTGGAGTGTGCATTGATATGAAACTTCCTGGCAGGTTAAAACTATGTGCCGGACCGAGACTCGAACTCGGGACCTTTGCCTTTTGCGGACAAGTGCTCTTGCATTTGCACTTGCCCACGAAAGGCAAAGGTCCCAAGTTCGAGTCACAGTTTGGCACAAAGTTTTAATCTGCCATGAAGTTTCAGTATAACATGAATTTAAAACACATTGCCATGTGCATGTAGGAACAGACATGACTTTATGTTGAGATTGCTGGAATTATTCACAGTTTAGCTTTTTAGTTATTGATAAAATGAAACGGCTGAATGACAGTCAACTGGCAGAGCTTTCAGGACACCTTTAAAAGATGATGGCTTGTGTATATATAGTTAAACAATAGAGTATTTAAATCATTATGCCAAAAAGCATTGACAGCTTCACTTGATCATCCATTCATCAACAATCTGAGAGGGGAAGGCAGAGCATTCATCTGTACATTGACATGAAAATTCAGATGCTCAGCAGTAGTATTAAACATTATGCTATTAGACTTGAAGCACTCAACAAAAGCATTAACAAAATAAATACTTATTCTCAAATCATTCTGAGGGTAATCACTGAGTTAATTGCAAGAGTTGATGTAGCAGAAAAGAATACAAGCAAATTAACTGCACAGGTTGGTGTAATTGTGGTGTAACTGTGTACCACATTTAAATATGGACAATGACACTGCATGTTCACAGTTCTACTATTCTGGCTGATCTAAATGCAGTTCCCACATGCCTACTAGATGCTTCAGTTTCCCAATTCTGCTGTATCCTCTGTTGTGCAGTATGCTCAGGAATTTTGTATCTTGTCCCAGGCAGAGACCTAGCAAGGGGACTTCAGGGGAGGCAGAGAGGTGGCTGTGGTCTGCAGTGAAGTGGGTATCAGCTCCATGGGGGTGACAAAACTTGATAGGGTATGTGGTACAAGTTGTAAAAGAAAAAAAATTCTGTTGTTCCACTCCTTACCCTTGTGGAAGTGGTTGGGAAACATTTTTGACTAATATGCATATATCTTGTTATGAATCACATCTCGCTGAAAAGAGTCAAGTTTTGTGACCCTCATTTCAAGGCTGCACTTCTTCCCAGGTGTCACCAATTTAAATGACTCACTTGCCCTCTCTCTTTCAAAATATACCCTCAAAGAACACATGGACTCATGCAACTGACTACATATGGTCATGCCATGTCCTACACTTTTTGGAAGTTTCGTAGGAGTGTACGACCTCACTCTGCCCCTCCTTCGGGTACTTTCATCACACATCATAAGGCATGCAAAACTAAAAGCCACCCAGATCTCTTAATACAACAGGTCACTGAGGATTGGCTGGCACACCGCTTTAGGCAGAGCAGTGCAAGTGGCAACACAGTGAGTGCAACAGTGCAAGGCCTCCACTAGCTTAATGGTGGTGGGAGCTGCACAGCCTGCTCAAGTGACAACTAGTTTAAATCAGACTATGAAGAGCTTACAGTCTGGGTATATCCCCTTCACATGCACACATTTTACTGCTAAAATAGTGTGTAAAAAACACTGTATTTTCTTTTGTTGTCTACTTGTCTGGAACAGTGAAGTCAGAGTCATTGTTCGCAATACCATTTTATGTTAAACTGCCTCTGTGAATCATTTTTTCTTCTCTTAGTTGTAAGGAAGGTGACTAGGGGGTTTCATTTTTATGCAAAATTCCTGAAAATTCCTGCAGAATTACTTTGCAATGACAATGATGATGAATTGGTGAGATTGCTCTCTGTGCTTAAACATAATAAATTTCAAAAAGGTGAATATGATAGACTTCTCCATCAGAAATTACTGACATTTCTTGTGTTGAGACAATAATGTGAATGATGGTTCCCTGTTTTCATCAACATCAAAATGGGAAACCTTGAGAACAAGTCTAATTGCCAATAGAACAACTGATCTTATTACCCAGACAGAATCTGCAACAGAAAAAAGAAAATGAAGAGATATTTTAAAGACTGCTAGTCATCACTATGTTTTTGGCTGAAAAAAAATCTTCCATCCCTTTGGTCCAAAGAGCCAGTGCCGGCAGACACCAAAGGAAATTTTCTGCAGCTGATTAGACTTATTTAAGTGCGGTGCTTGCTAAAGGAACCCTTGCTCAAACTATATAGTACACTCAGTCACAGTCTGGCAAATTATTTACAAACTATTTATCCTCCCATATACAAAATGAATTTATCTCACATCTGAGGCAGAACTGTTGAGGAAATGATTTTAAATGATATAAAAAATTTTAAGTATTACCTTCGACAGCACACTGTACATCCCCTGCATAGATCAAACCAGTGAAATCATTAGTTATATTCACACAGAAAACAAAAAAAAATTAGAAGTATGGGAGTCATTTCTAGGTTATTTTGAGCATACTGACAAGAAATCCATTAACGTAATGCATGATGTTTTACAAGTTATTTAACTGAATGGTCTGGGTATAACGATGTGCCAAGGAGAAGGATGTGACAACCCTTTTGCAATGGCTGGGGAGCATTCATGAGGTCAAGGAAGAATTTTTGTACTTAAACCTAAAGCATCATTTGTACCATGTGCAAACCATTCTCTCAATCATTGTGGATTACACATTTTTGCAACAGTTCCATCATGTATGACTTTTGTTGGAACCTTAGAAAGTCTGATGCTCATGTTTTACTCAGTTTCTAACTATGGATAGACAATTCTTCTGAAAATTGTTGAGCGGTATTTAGATACACACTGAAGCACCAAAGAAACTGCTATAGGCATGCGTATTCAAATACAGAGACATGTAAACAGGCACAATACGGTGGTGCGGTTGGCAATGCCTATATAAGACAAGTGTCTGCCGCAGTTGTTTGATCAGTTACTGTTGCTACAATGGCAGGTTGTCGACATTTAAGTGAGTTTGAACATGGTGTTATAGTTGGCACATGAGCGATGGGACACAGCATCTACAAGGTAGTGATGAAATGGGAATTTTCCATTCACGACTGTACCATGAATATCAGCAATCATGTAAAATGTTAAATCTCTGTGGCAAGAAAAAGATACTGCAAGAATGGGACCAGCGATGACTGAAGGGAACGTTCAATGTGACACAAGTGCAACCCTTCCACAAATTGCTGCAAATTTCAATGCTGGGGCATCAACAAGTGCTAACATATGAACCATTCAGCGAAACATTATTGATATGAGCTTTCAGAGCTGAAGGCCCACCCATGTACCCTTGATGACTGCATGACACAAAGTCTTATGCCTTGTCTGGGCCCATCAACACTGACATTGGACTGTTGATGGCTGGAAAGATGTTGCCTGGTCGGACAAGTCTCGTTCCAAATTGTTTCGAGCAGATCGACATGTACGGGTATGGAGACAACCTCATGAATCCATGGACCCTGCGTGTCAGCAGGGGACTGTTCAAGCTGGTGGAGGCTCTGTAATGGTGTGAAGCATGTGCAGTTGGAGTGATAGGGAACTCCTGATATGTCTAGATACAATTCTGACAGGTGACTCGTACGTAAGCATACTGTCTGATCACTTGCATCCGTTCATGTTCATTGTGCATTCCAACAGACTTGGAAAATTCCAGCAGGACAATGCAACACCCCACACATCTGCAATTGCTACAGAGCAGCTCCAGGAATACTCTTCTGAGTTAAATATTTCTGCTGGTCTCCAAACTCCCCAGACATGAACATTATTGAGCATATCTAGGATGCCTTGCAATGTGCTGTTCAGAAGAGATCTCCACCCCTCTTACCCTTATGGATTTATGGACAGTCCTGCAGGATTCATGGTGCCAGATCCATCCAACACTACTTCAGACGTTAGTCGAGTCCATACCATGTTGTGTTGTGGCACTTCTGTGTGCTCGCGGGGCCCCTCACGATATTAGGCAAGTGTACCAGTTTCTTTGGCTCTTCAGTGTACAATGAATGCTCAATATGAAGCTATTAAACCTGTGATTCAGTGCTTTAAAAAGATTTTCAATGGCACTGAGGAACTGTCTGATTCTTTCGAAACCATAGAAACCAGAACAGATGTTGTAACTCTGTTGCCTAAATTGTGTGATTTCTCACTTTTGTCTTATGGTGTATTGTTTTAGAAGACATCATGCTCAGTAGTATTTACAGATCCTTGGTCCAGGTTTGAAATGTGTATTACTAAGATGAGGAGCCAAAATTCATTTTGAGAGACAAGAGAAATTGTCTTATTGATGAAGCAGTTTGATTTTCAAAGGACATATGTGACATGATGGACACTCCTATGGAAAGAAGTTGAAAAATCAGGGAGAATAAAATGGCACCTGGAGAGAACGTTGCAGATGAAACATAGTCTTTGCACCAGGAACTTGAAGGTCAATGTTAGAATGGGTTGATAGGTTTCTACACGAAATTGATATACATTGCAAAACCATGAAGCATGTGTCAGATCATTTTGCTGTTTTAGAATGGACTAACCTGATTAAAACCTCGGAAACGAAACTTCCAAAAATAATAAAAAGTTTAGTTGAGAATTATGATGAGATTTCTGAAGGTCATACCCTTGCAGAAATTTCACACCTCAGAAGATTTCTGCCAGCTCCCAAACTTCCAAAAAAAGGATGTCTTGGATGGATCCTACTTACCTGTTTTCATTCAAAAAAAGTTTACAAAATAACTATGTTTTGCTTACTTAACTACTTGCATCAAGAAAAGTTTCCACCCCCAAATCACAAAAAATTATTATTTTATGTTAGTTTAATGTGTGACAAGTTAAAACACTGCACTGGGTGCCAAACTACCTAGCTACTGCACTGTCCCAGCAACAGCTGTTGACTAATTGCCTTCCTTTTAGAGGAGCAAAGGTGTGGCCACAGGTGATCTGTTGATGAGGCAAAGCCCATAAATAAAATGGTTTGAGTGAAAGGAAGATGGTTCATATGTATCACCTCGAATCTTACACAATAATTCGTTGTTGTAGAACAAATGATATGCTTGCAGATATGTATAACTCAGTATTTAGAATGTGGCAATGATACAGTATACACTGAGGTGACAAAAGTCATAGGATACTTCCTAATATCATGCCAGACCTCCTCTTGCACAGTTTAGTGCAGCAACTTGATGTGACATGGACTCAAAAAGTCGTTGGAAGTCCTATGCAGAAATTTTGGGCCATTCTGCCTCTGTAACTATAAAACTAAACTCCATCCCAACAGGCCTTAGAAGGCCCAATGGTACTGACCGCCATGTCATTCTCGGCCTATGGGTGTCACTGGATGTGGATAAGGAAGGACATGTGGTCAGCGCACCACTCTCCTGGCCACTGTCAGTTTTCGTGACTGGAGCCGCTACTCCTCAATCAATTATCTCCTCAGTTGAGCTCACAAGAACTGAGTGCACCCTGCTTGCCAACAGCACTCGTTAGACCCAGACGGTCACCCATCCAAGCGCTGGCCAAGCCCGACAGAGCTTAACTTCGGTGATCTGATGGGGACTGGTATGACCACTATGGCAAGGCCATTGGCATGCTGACTCTATAGCCATCCATTGTTGCAAAAGTGTTGCCAGTGCTGGAGTTTGTGCATGAACTGACTGACCTCTTGATTATGTCCATAAATGTTCGAAAGGATTCATGCTGTGCAATCTGGGTGGCCAAATCATTTGCTTGTATTGTCCAGAATGTTCTTCAAACCATTTGTGAACAACTGTGGCAAGGTTACATACTGCATTGGCATCAATAAAATTGCATAATTTTTTGGGAACATGAAGTCCATGAAAGGCTGCAAATGGTCTCCATGTAAACACAACCTACACTATTATGGAGCCACCACCAGCTTGCACAGTGCCTTGTTGACAACTTGGGCTTTTTAAGATCTGTGCCACACTCGAACCCTATGATCTGAGTACAAATGACAGCTCTGCCAATACACTGGCCTTTTACACCTCATGTACGTGATACTACCGCCATTTGTGTATGTGCATATCACTATCCCATGACTTTTGTCACTTCAGTGTAATCTGCCATGCTATTCTAGAAGAAAATGTCTCCAGAATGACATTCCAGTTTCAGTGAATTGACACTAGGAGGAGGTCGGGCTCTTTCACTTCTTAATATTCATCCTGTTTTGTAAGAACAAAAATTGACAATGTTTTGCATCTAATGCCTGGCAGCTAGGGAGCTTTGTAGCCAGGTGTATAGGGCAGCAGGTAGTATTCTGAATAGTACCAAACTGCGTGGGCAGAGAAACCTGAAATATGTAAACTTTTATTAGACTTTATACTCTGTTATGACAGCAACGAAAAATGGTTCAAATGGCTCTGAGCACTATGGGACTTGACATCTGAGGTCATCAGTCCCCTAGAACTTAGAACTACTTAAACCTAACTAACCTAAGGACATCACACACATCCACGCCCGAGGCAGGATTTGAACCTGCGACCGTAGTGGGTGCGCGGTTCCAGACTGACGCGCCTAGAACCGCTTGGCCACACCGGCCGGCTGACAGCAACACTTTAGTTTTTTAAATAAGCAGTAATGATATGTTCCTTAAGAAAAATTTATTAAATTCACAACAACCTAACATTCTGGTTTTATTGACAACTGTTAATGAAAATGTTCTCAAAAAAGTTATGTTTGAGGTCTGATTCTCTCTCAAATACTGTGCCTGCTTTCTTAAAATAAGAATATGTCATGTCATATAACTAATTTATGTACAGATTTGCTGTAATAATAACTGATAATTTATTTCCGCATCTGACAGTCTTTCATCTGACACTGGTGGTCAACTTGAGTTGATGTGCTGAAACCAAACTCACCATAAATGCTAATTCTGCAGACAGTGGTGGTTTCTGCTCATTTTATATGAGGTATGGTGATGATTCCCATTGATATGATGATCACCCTATTTTGCAGAGGAGTCTAAAAATGGTGGGCTGGTTGCAATTAAATAAAGATAATACACAGATGAGGGTGTAATTATTGTTACATATAAAGCCTCTTAGGAAGGTGCATGAGTGGGAGGAAAGGTGGGCTTCCGCATGCCCCTGGAACAAGAAACACTTCCAAAAGGTAGATAAACTTATTAAGGCTAACAGCATAGGATGTGGAAAACAAACTAAGGCTAACATCATAGGGTGTGGAAAACAACAGGAAACTACCAACATAAAGACCCTACTGATATCCCTTGACCCACTAAACAAATCTCACGTGCATGCCAGGTCTTGAGAAGAAGAATTTTGGGAATAATAAACCCACATTCAGATCTATGGGTTGATGCTTTATTATGAGAGCAGTTAGTGTGATACTGTACAGAATAATGAGAGCAAAACAGAAATATCTTGACTGATAACTGGACAATGGAATATAAGAATGATGAATGGAGCAAACAAACTGAAGAACCTGAGAAGAAAAATGAAGATGAACAATATTAATATTTTAGGACCACGTAAGTGTGCTGTGAAGGAGAACAGGAACACAGAAACTATAACGTAGTATTAGAGGAGAGAGAAAAGCAAATAATGCTAGATTGAAATACAAGAAAAAATTAGATAAGACCATTAAGGGAGTTAAGCCATTGCATGACAGAGTACTGGAAATGAAAACGCTGAGCAACCATGTGAATATTTTGATCATTCAAGTTCACGAAGCAACAGCCAATATGGAAGAAGAAGAAACAGGTTAAATGTGTGAACAAATAGCACAAATCTATAAAGAAAATGGAAAGGGGAATTAAAAAGTATGATGGTTGGAGATTGGAAAAGTTTAGTATGGAAAGGTAAATAAAAGAATGTAGATGGAGAATATTGCCACTGAAAAAAAAAAAAAAAATAACAAGGATGAAAAACTTCTCTCCTATTTTGAGTGCTATGATCTATGGATTGCAAAAAGTCTGTATTCACAGAAAGTCCTGATATCAAAATGGAGAAGACCCTTGATGGAGTAGGTGCTAATGGTGATCATAAATTGCCAGGGTGGTCATATGAAAAATGCTGATGCTTTGCAACAAGAAAATGAGATGTGATGAAGTTGAGCTCTGAAGGATTTATGGCATGAAATACATCATTTGATACAGACTTACAAAATATATGCCACTGATGAAGGGCTATATGCCCAAATACTGGTGTGCAAATTAAATACTTTTAAGGTGCATCTCATGGTAACAACGTGTCTTTCATCAAATACATATAAAAAACACCCAACATTCAGGATTTTCACGTCTCCCTATCTTTGAAGTAACTCTTGTCATACGTCCAGAATCTTTGTGATAGCCAACATTTTCGAATTGCAAGGCTTGTAAAATATTGTAACATTGAAAAGTGTGTATTATTGAAGTCACAAACAACTGTGGTTGAGTTTAGGCTGGTTTTAATACCTACGTTGTCCGACATCCTGAGCACTGAATAGTGTTCTGAGTGCTCTGCTGTGAATGTTGTAGGCAATGCAAGCATTAAATGTGATGGTAGTGAGAAATTTAGTGAATTTTTACTCCATTTGATATGAGTTGTCATCGCTGTTTATGGTGGTCAGCAACAAATTCTACATGAGCTAGTGAGAGAAGTAATTTGCAGGATACATACTTTCTTCAAGCACAAAACATGTGGATACTCATACCACAACTGTTGCTTTGAAACAGCAATGCTGCAGTTACCGACCATGCCACAATCTGCATGAGCCACCATCATTTGTGAATAGAACTATAGTGACAAACACAAGTAGCTTAATGTGGTAATATACACCAAATACATTTGTCTAGATGTGCAGCACAAATAGCTTCCACACATATGTAGAAAAGTATTGTAAAAAACACTGATGTTTCTCCTCCAGTGCAAGACAACACATAACCTTCCTGTCACAGCATTGTCTGTGAAGAAGACAACATGTGTCCATACCACAAACAAATTCAGTTATGTAAAAAATAAAAGTGTGCAAGGTAGGGTACCAATAACACAGGCTAACGATGGAAGACTTTTTTGCTGAAAATACCTTATTCTTATGTCTTTAAGCGTGGGAAATCCAAATATGATACTTAAAAAACTGTATCACCCACCATTTCTTCACATTTTACAGTTAAATTTATGAAATTAAGCGATTTTTTAAAGAATTTGACAGCTTTTATATAGTTAAAATAATTTAAAAAGGAGGTGTAATGAATCTAGATGACGTTGGTAGCACTGCTGAAAAACAATTGCTGGCTCAAAATGGTCGATTTTATTTTTGTGTTAACAGATGGTATTTTCTTTACTGTCAACCTAACCTCACTTTCCCATTTCCTATACATGTGCTCACTAAAAAGTCTAATTGTGGTTGTAAAAACTCTGCTGACAGTTCTTGTTATATTTGTGGTGAATTAGTGATTAAAAAACACCAACGAAACATTATAGACTTTGTGAAAAAAGGTTTATCTATCGTACTTTGGACCTAAACTTGGTGGTCAAGATAAATCTTGGGCGTGACATAAGGTACGTTATGTGTGTGTCGAATAAGCTACTCTAACCTTCTGCCTGCCATCTGACCAGGAAGGTGTGGTGTAGATTTGCGGGTTTCTATTCCAACAGAAGTATTTTCTGATGTATAATCTTATTTAGATGAACCGATGATGATGGATTCTATTGTAATACAGAAAGTCTAGAGTCCAAATTGTTTACTCAGTCCGAGCTTAACAATTTGGTTAGGGATCTGGGCTTAATGAACAAAAAAGCTGAATTGCTTGGCTCTAGATTAAAAGAAAAGAACTTATTGGCAGTTGGAACCAGCATATACATGTATAGAAAGAGAGAGCAGCAATTTTCCAAGTTTTTTCAACAAGAAGGTGTTTTAGTGTACTGCTCAGACATTCCCGGTCCGATGAATGATTT
The DNA here is from genome assembly GCF_023898315.1 of Schistocerca nitens. NCBI lineage: Eukaryota > Metazoa > Arthropoda > Insecta > Orthoptera > Acrididae > Schistocerca > Schistocerca nitens. The sequence goes on from NC_064621.1 coordinate 487,484,291, forward strand.
TGGTATTGATTCATCCAAAACTAGTGATGGAAAAATGCTACCAAGGCTCCTGGAATACCAACATGATGGGGGACTACTGTTGGTCACTTCACCGAGAAGTTCAGCACGCGACTCATCGCAGAAAAAGCTACACAAGGAGCTTCAAAGAAAAAAGAGAACGAAAATACAAACCAATTCCAGCTGACAAGTGAAACCTCTATTAACACATATCAATGTTTTAAGTAGTTTACTGTAAGTACAAACCATGCTTATGTTGTAACAAAGCGTTTCAGTAATAACCCCATTTACCGTATACCACAGGATTTTTATACTACATAATAAAAAGCATATTGCTTGAAATCTATGAGTGATACAAAAAAAACTATGGCTAGATTTGGATTCAGCTCATAAAAATCTATAAAGATCAGATATCAAAGTAAAAAACGTTTTTCAAAAAAATTTTCCGTTGGCCTGTGTAATTTTTTTGTCTAATCAGTCACCCCCTAATGGACAACATATTTATAAAAACGTGATTCTAAAAATTTTAGAAGAAGGGCTTCGATAAATGGAGAAGGAAAAAATAGCAAAGAATGTAAAGTTTATAGGGCAATTAGTGTCGTTGTGTATAGGGTTGTAATAAAAAGTTCCAAATGAACAATTGAGGGAAACTAGGGAGAGGACTAGTTTTAAAATTAAGGAAAGGAAAAGAAAAAAGAGGTATGATTAGATGTTTGGGGACAATAGAACATAGAATAGTAGAAGTTAATAGGGATATTTAATCTGTTTTGTTAACTGGCAAAAGACATTTGACAGAGTTGATTGGAGTACCTTCCTGAGGATCTTGAAAGATGTTGTAGACTGGGAGAACAGAACAACAACAAAGTAAATATTCACAAATAAATGGTATGAATGAGGAAACAGAAGAGATGGGTATTGGAAGATACGGTAGACAAGGATACTGTCACCACAACTTTTCAACATAGATGATTGTAAATGAACAGATGAAGCATTAGAAAAAATAAGAGAGAGAATAGTTATGAGTGATTCATGGCACATGTTCAAATACTTTTATATGAGCAAATTCTGCAGTGAATTAATTTAAAAATATTCTGTTTGAACAAAGATCCTCTAAAATCTTACAATGAATTTGAATCTGGTTTCCTGAATAAATGCTGCTAGAAAAATCAACAGTGGATACTTTTTAAGTCATCCTTAAGGGTTGGGATACATGTGACAGCTTTATGCACTCACAAAGGTTTGTACTCTCAATTAGTACTCGCAGTTTTGTTTACAATAAATGTGAATTACGAGTACTTCCTGCAAGTGTTTAAGAGTCTTGTGAGGGCAGATGTTGGAAGTGTTTGTGCACAGCAGGGTCAGGGTTTCTGTGAGAGATCACTTTCTGTGAGATTTTTCTGTTGTAGTTCTGGGCGTGAAGAAAAAGTTTGCAATGGAAGAGCGTGGGGCGGCAGCTGCATTTTTAATATATTAAGTGCAAATGAAAAATGTGAAAAATCATTTTTATGTTGGATAAAGTAGATCAGGCAGTGGGAACCTCTATGTAGAGGTTGTGATGGAAAATCAACAACAATATCAAAATTTCATGAGAGAGACAGTGATGGAGATGGAAGAAATTCTCTTCATAATTGGACCCAAAATTGCCAATCTAGACACAATTGTGAGTAAATTCATTAGCGTTAAGGATAGACTGCTTATAACAGACATTCAAAAGCTGAGTAGGCTGGATACTGACAAATGATGCATTTACAGCATACATCTATTTCAACACTTTCACTTGTACAGAACACCTCTTAAATTCCTTAAGGTCTGTTCTTTAACATACAACGTAATAATATAATCAATAAATACCATGTAGGTTCAGCAATATTATTCGAATTTAAAAAGGCAATTTTCTGAGTTCCAAAACAATTACTTTTGAACTTATTTTAATTTATTGGCTTCTGGCATACAAACTTTTTAGCCATCATAATTTAAATGTACTGATATTTATATACATAGCAACATAACATTTGTTCTTCTTCATTGATGTGTGTCTTCTGGTTAAGACTGTTGCACTTATATTACAAAGACACAATTGACAGCTAACCACTTAGTTGTTAATTCATTTCTTTAATGAAGTTCAGTGGTCACAATTCTGCTTATTTTTAGTCTTCTTTAGCTATAAATCTGGATATGACGTCCTAGGTCCTCCTGGTTGTCTCTCCAAGTACTGGAACCATGCAAAGCAGCTGGCAGTGACCAAAATCAAATGGCTCTGAGCACTATGGGATTTAACATCTGAGGTCATGAGTCCCCTAGAACTTGGAACTACTTAAACCTAACTAACCTAAGGACATCACACACATCCATGCCCGAGGCAGGATTCAAACCTGCGGCCGTAGCGGTCGCACGGTTCCAGACTGAAGCGCCTAGAACCACTCGGCCACACCAGCCGGCCGGCAGTGACCATGTCAATTACTTTCAAACATAATTTCATTTATTTTTCTATGTTAATTAATCTATGTTATAAATTTACTATGCCTGATTTGTTGCATTGTGGATATTTTGGTAAATGTCTTCTGTTGAGGTGTTAAAAACTTAGGCCATTTCAGCCAACAAACTTTGCTTCTTATCTCAATTCCTGTATAATCCAGTAACTGTACATTCCATAACACTGGCCTTTCCTCATACAAACTAATGAAATATACAACTTCATCCTGAGCCCACTTCCTGACAGCTTTCTTCATTACTTTTTCTGCCAACACATTGCTGACATTCACTCGCAGAACATACCCATCATGACAGTATTTCAGTCCAAACAATGGAAAATGAAATGAAGTCCCATGCTTCTTTACAGAGCGTAGGGGAACAATGCGGGAGACCCGCACCGTCTTACTAGACAAGGTCCTAATGGAGGTGGTTTGCCGTTGCCTTCCTCCGACCGTAATGGGGATGAATGATGATGATGAAGACGACACAACAACACCCAGTCATCTCGAGGCAGGAAAAATCCGTGACCCCGCCGGGAATCGAACCCGGGACCCCATGCTCGGGAAGCGAGAACGCTACCGCGGGACCACGAGGGGCGGACAGTCCAAACAATACTGGTATATGTTTACAGCATGAGTCTTTCCACTGTTGATGTGGTGCCATGGTTAATTTGCAAGTCACTTGTTCCTGTTTTCATATGGGATCGTGTCTCTACAGTTAAATCTTTTATTTTCGTTTGTTAATTCTATATAATATGGCAATATGGTTTTATATGTTATTTGATGCGTAGCATAGTTTAAGTCTAGAACTTTCGAAATTGGCTAATTGCTAGTTTAAGGCCAATTCACACTGGCCGTCATGTCAAAACATTCTACAATGCATTTCAAATGGCTGCATCTACACTGTCCATCACATCACGTAATGTCATGGAAACATATAGGTTTCTCTGGAGGAAATTTTTGACAGCTGACGTCATCCGTCTGTTGCCGATCATGTGACCTACAAGCTCATTTCCTCCCAATACACGGCCGTGGGCAGATCTCCATATTTCATTTCATCGTGGTTTGTTTGGTTGATAGCAATTATTTATTACTTGCTATAAATTGTTTCATTTTTAATATATTTTCTTAAAATTTGTAATAACTAATGACAGACTAATTGAAGTAGTGACGCAGCAGTCTATATTGTACAACATGAGCATACTTTATTACTTGCCCTCTAATACATTAATAAAGTAGACTTTTATACATACCAGCAAATTCCAGATTCCTCTTCTTCAAGCTCCCTGTATACCGCATGAAATTCCCCTTCTGTACCACGTAATGACTTTTTTCATACCCATGCACTTTCTTTGTGTTGTTTTGCACTTTTTCCTGACTTCTCTAATACACAAGCTATCACTGCAAGCTGCAAACCATTTGAGTCCAATAAATGTCACTTTCATACAAATATGGACTCCAACATTCATGGTTCCATGCATATAAGCTACAGCGTTGTGTATGTGCACTTCGCACGTAAAGACATTTGCAAATCATCTTCCAAACATCGCAGTTTCTGTGAAAAGAACAGTTGAGGACAGCAATGCAAGATGAGATCACGTGATGTGAATTAACTTGACCTGCCATGATGTGACGGACAGTGTGAATACACCTTGGCGTGATGTGACAGTACTATGATGGGACAGTATGTAGTGGCTTTTAGGAAGTAAAATGGGCAATTTCTTTGTTCAGAAACATGCCAAGGCCACGTATGCCCAGAGGCCCCATTTTTTTGTGAAACAAAGAATTTTACTCAAAATTCGAAACTATTTACTTTTAAGCAAAATCGCAAATAATTGATGAAATTTGTGAAATCACATCATTTCAAGTTAACCGGGAAAATTCAGTTTGAGTTATGGCCATGAAATCTGAATATCAATGGCAATTGAATCTACACAACTTTGATATCTTACGTAGTATCAAGTGTTGCCGACTTCCGTTTCCTGCGCGAGGGAGTCAAGTTAGGTTCGCCCATACAACTAATGTGGCACTACAGCTTGTGGCTTTCTGTAATGGCATCATGAGTTACTGTTAACATAGGACACCACAAATTCTACATAGTTGCACAGATTTCAATATGGCATCCATTGAAATCATGTGGGCAGGTATGAATGTTATAGTGCAGGTTATGACGTTAGAGCAGTGACAAGAGTTAAATACAAGGAAGATGAACCCCAAATGTTGGATCTGAAAATAGATTTCGCACAGGGATAAATCAGGGGCCGCAAACACAAAAGAAATAACACATGGAGATGAAAATGCTGTCTACAATGGCCAACTAACCAATAACTGGCATGTAAATATCATCATGCCATTCTTCCAAGATTTTAGGACTTCACTGTGTTCGTTGATATAGGCATTTCAAATAAGTAATTTTTGGTTTAACAGCTGCCACATCATATTTGGGAGCCATTTTCTGCATACAATGTATCACCCCCCCCCCCCCCCCCCCCCACGCACTGCTGCAGAAAATTAAACAAAGGTTGCTGTTCTTGTAGTTACAGAAGCTGCAAATGTGTACCCGCTGATCACAGTTTTCACTTTTTTCAATAATAAAATGAAAACATGTTTAAAGCTAACGGACAGAATGCTTGTGGTTTGAAATATTGCCACCAGGGAGCAGTGATGGAAGGAAAGTGGTGCAACAAAGTACAACCAAGTTGAACTTTTAGTGGCATGACAAAAGCTGTCTCTCTTTAATTGCACCACTAAAAACTGACATTCAACTGCAGTATGCCATTAGCTGTGGCAACAATTTTGTTGCTTGTGTGAACCTGGCTCAAGACATTCAACAATGTCTGGTGGATTCTTTGATCTGTTGGTGTATTGCATGTTGGAAATTTTTCCTGATTGTTGATGCACTCAGTTTTGTATTTTGTTGTTTGTTTTTGTGTTGCAGTTTATTAATATGGTAGTGACAGCTTTTGCTCAAGAAAATGAATTTTCTTTACTAAAATTTGATGTGTTTGACGAAACTAGGAAGATACTTATGTGCAAATACTGCAATGTGCAAACTGGGTGGCATAGAATGTTGGTTGGTTGTTGGGGGAAGGAGGGGGGGGGGGGGACCAAATAGTGAGGTCATTGGTCCTAGGATCTAAGGTGACAGAAACTATGGAGGGAACAACACAAACATCACAATTCAGTCACTAGGAAAGGAAAATATGCGAACAAAGAGGGACATCAGGGCGGCAGGAAGACTAAAGCACAGGTGGCGGGGGGAAGGGGGCGGGGAGGTGGCAGAGAACAAGAGCACGGAGCACCCCAAAGGCACTACGCATGACAGCGTGCCAGCAGCACCGCCGACCCATCTCAATCCCACACCATGAAAGGATCTTGACACAACGGGAACAACATCAGGGGAAGAAGACACAAGGAAAGGGGAAACAAAATATCAGAAAAAATGGAGGGATCAGACAAAATGCCTCCAGTTTAATGGCAACCAAACCAACACCAATGCTAACTGAGGGACTCCAATTCCAGAAGGAATTTCAGGTTTAAATCTGGTAAGACAAACAACTTTCATGAAGAAAGCTGAGGACAGACATAACCATGTGAAGATTGTCTGCTAACACCCAGAACAAAAAAAAAAAGGTGGGAGTGCCTATTTAATGCAAGGGGCCAAAAGGCAGTGGCAGTCCAGCAAAATATGGTCATCTTGAGGGGGGTCCCTGCAACTACAAAGGGGCTGCAGCTCATCACACAGCAAAAAAGCCATGGGTCAGCCTGGTATGGCTGATATGAGAATAGTAGATTTCCACTGGAAGAGGTGGAGGGAAGATTGCCACATGCTGTGATGCTCTTGTCACATTAAGTTTATCAGACAGGGGATGACACATCCCCTCCAACAGACAGCCCACAACTTGGCAAATACGGTAGTTATGGCAGAGACCAAGGGGCAGTGGAAAAAACACTAGGCGATAGCCTCAAGGCCCCTACTGAGTCCGTACATAACAAAATTCAGATGAGGGAGGACAAATTAATAAAGAAGAGGGGGCAGTAAATGGCCATCAGTTCTGCAGTAAACACCACACACTAGCAGGCAAGAGATGGTACTCCTTGCCAACAAAAGGCATTAAGGCATACTTCACTCAACTGGCAGATTTAGAGCCACTGGTGAAAAAAAAAAAAAACTCCTGTAAGAGCAAGTGCAATAAAGAATGGAACACAGCCAGAACAATGGAGGCTTTTGAACCCTAGAAGAGATCCATCCAAACCCAGGGCCAAGGAACTAATCCAGGAGCATTGTTCCAGAAAGAATGTGGGGGAACAGGATGAAGACGGAAGATGGAAATCATGGCAGAGAGAAGTGAGGCAGAGCCCAACCGGTAAACCCATCAGATGGTGTGCAGCAGGTGGGCGACTTCCCAAAGCTGCATAAAGAATACAATAGGAGGGGTGAGCAGGGAAAGAGTGGATAGCGAAGGCATAGGAAACCAGGATCTAGGACTGCTAAACCAAAAGAGTGGGGGAAAGGAGTGAACCCAACATCAACCAGAAGACTATCGACATGGCTAGTGCAAAAGGCACCGTTGGCCAAACTTATACCACGATGTTGGACTGGATCCATGAAGAGCAGTGTGGAAGGGGCCGCTGAGCCATAAACTTGACAACCATAAACCAGATAGAACAAAACTAAGGCCTGATAAAGATATAGAAGAGTCAAACGATCTGCACCCTAACAGGCATGGGTGAGGAAGCGAAAGATAATGAGTTTATGGAAATGGTCAATCTTCCAGAAGGCAGATATTGGGCAAACAAGTAAGCATGTTGTCAGAAAGAAGACCCAAGAAACAAGTAGGGGACCACAGCCAGGCATTGGATGTTCAGGTAGAGCTCTGGACCAGGTTGGACTGTAGTATGGTGACAGAAATGCACCACTAGGATTTTTGGGGTGAGAACTGAAAACTGTGTGAGAGGGTCCATGCAAATGCGCACCTGATGGCACCCTGAAGCTGTCGCTCTGCAGAGGCCACTGAGTGGGAAATAGCACAGATGCAGCAATCGTCCACATACAGAGCAGAGATGACTAACTGTACGATGGAGGCCACAAGTCCATTAATAGTGATGAGAAAAAGGACACTTTTGTGGACCACAATTCTCCCGCGTCAGTGGAGAGCTGAGAATGTTGCCAACCTGGACTCGGAACGACAGGTAGGACAGGAATTGGTGAATAAAAATGGGGAGGGGGCTCCGAAGACCCCACTCATGGAGTGTAAGTAAGATGTGATGGTGCTGTGTCATAAGCTTTACAAATATCGATGAAAACTGCAACAAGATGGCGGCACTGAGAAAAGGCCTGCTGATCCGATCAAAACATGTTATTGATTGGGGACCAAACTTCCTGATAGTCACACTGATAAGGAGACAAAAGATCCCAATATTCCAGGACGCAACTGAGCCACCATCGATTAAAGATGATGATTAGTGTTTTAGGGCGCACAACAGCGAGGTTATCAGCGCTCGGTTAAAATAACTTGCAGAGGACATCAGTCAGACTCATCGGTTGGTAACCATTGAGGGATGATGTTACCTTACCAGGTTTAAGGACAAGAACCACAATACTGTCCCTCCAGTGAGAATGGTAAAAAGCACTTTTCACCCAAATAAGTTTAAACACCCAGAAGAGATACTGTCATTGTGGAGGACTGAAGTGTTGAAGTGACTTGTTATGGATGGAATTGGGGCCAGGGGCTTAATTGGGAGAAGATGAGAGGAGAGGGCCAGACAAAACTCCCATTCAGTACAAGATTCATTATAGGACTCCACCTGAAAAGGAGTAAACCCGTGTGTCCTGTGGCCAATTTGTGTCAGACTGGGAAACATCAGAGGGAGCAGTTCTGGGAGGGGACACCATCACTGGCAGATGCTGAAGAAGGGGGACACTTCTGCAGCCAGGTATGGGGAGCGGCATCCAGAGGGAAAGGTGTGGGAGCTGCAATGAATGGTAGAGGTGAGGGGGGGCATGACTAGGGCAAGGAAGTGGGAGGAGGGGGAAAGGTCGTAACAGAGGCAAAGTTAAGACATCATAGACAAAGGATGAAGATGGTCGTATTTCTGATGAGCCTCAGTGTAGGGTGAATGATCAGGGGACCTACTCCTGTATCTTCTTTTCCTCCTTATAAACTGGGTAATTCAACGAGCCTGGGATGTGATGGTCATGAGAATTAACACACACGAACAGTGGAACACGGTGGCTCCCCTCACGGAGTGGGTGTCCACAATCACTGCATAGAGCTCTCACTGTACAGTGTGAAGATATGTGCCTGAAATGTAAACACCAAAAACACCTCATGGGTCACAGGGCGTACATCACAAAACCTTAACATCCTCCGGGAGAGTATCCCCTTAAATGCCAGAATAAAGCTACTGGTATCAATGCGATTGTCCTTACAGCCTTTCTGAACAGGCAGGACAAAATAAATGCCCTGCCATTCCAGATTGGCCCAGAGTTCCCCATCAGTTTGCAGGATGAACTCCATATGAAAAATTACTCCCTGAAGCATATTCAAAGACAGGTGAGGAGTGATGGACATCGGGATGTCACCAAGATGGCCACAGGCACAAAGGTCAGCAGATTGGGTGGCAGTAATAGTTTTGATCAACTACAAACCCAATCACTTCTCACCCAGAGAGTCTACTATGCCAAACTTGTCTGCAATAGTTCCCTCAAAAATAACAGCTTGGTAGCGGTGAAAGTGCCCTGTCAGTCCTAGTGCAGACAAGTTAAAGGAAAGGGTTTCACCACAAGCTGGTAAGCCCAGCCCTCCTCCCAGAATGTAGCCAGCGAATGTAATGCTGGTGATAAGAAGCAGCATTAAAAGGATCCATTGTCAACTGAAGAAATGGCCATAGAGGAATGGCCAGCTTAAAGCTTAATGCATTTCATACACAAAGCGTCCACCCTGATACCATCCACTCCAATTGAGCTCTCCCTGTGGGTGCACACCCAGATACAGTAAGCGTCATCTGACAGCAGCCATTGTTGCGAATTTTGATGCTCCTGAATGACAAGTGACCACATGTAGTAATACACATGGATGTATCAGCTCTCGTATCAGAAGTGTGAATACTGTGTTGTCAGGTGTCTCAACCAAGAGAGTATGTGATGACCCCCACCACACGGATGGGCTACCATGTTGGCCATCAAGCATTAAAGGACAACAGTGTTGAGGAAGACTTGGAAAGAGCAGTAAGGCCACATGGTGAAGATGTGGGGTGTTCTTTCCCAATTGGCTCACACAGAGAGAAAATTTAGAAGGGGAGACCAAACCCCAAAGGGGGTCCAAAAAGTCAAAAAGGGAAGGCGAAAAAGAAAAGCAAGAGGAACAAAAACCAGGAGGAATAACAGAAACCAGGAGGATAGCTGGGCTGATGTACGCAAGGACACAAACAGCAGAAGGAGGGGGCAGAGAGGAAGGAGCAAGTGCAGGGAGGGAGGGGCACAGGGAAGCAAATGCAGCTCTGGAAGGAAGAAAGGACCGCAATAGCTCGAACCATTTACGAACTCTCAAAAGATCCGTAAGCCGCGACAGGGAAGGGGAGGAGGGGGGAGGGGGGGAACATATTAATAACAGTTCTTTCCTTAGGAAGAACAAGGAGAAGGCACGAACAATGACAGGTTTCAATAGATAAGTTACTCTCACACTGTCAGTGAAGCAGTAAAATTGATAAATAATAATTCATTTTATAAAAAACACGAGCCAAGGCCAATATTCCACTGTAAAAAGTTGTTCATCAGGAGATGAGAGTGTGGATGAACAAATGTGTACCATATTTGTGTAATATTACACATTTTTGGAGGGGAATAAATGTGAGTTTAACTTCTGTTGACACCTGCTTGATTGCAAATCTTCAAAGCAGCAATTTTCCTAGTATTATTGAAAATAGACAGACATCGTTTTATGTAATGAAATGTAGCTGGGAGGGAAGATAATTCCTTCAAACTTGCCTAGAACCCACCATCCTGCCTCGAAAACTATTCTTACTTTTATAGTAAGAATGAGACTGAGACCTTCTGAATCAGCAAAACTCAAACTTTTCTGTGTTGCCAACTGTCATGTGGGAAGAATTTTAAAATATATAAATAGTGTGACCTACTTAACCTAACCTAACCAAATGGTCATGCATCAGAATTTTATGATGTTTAAAGAATGAGGTTGTGATCATGTCCCGATGCTGGCAAACATCTATTTATACTGTGCAAGTTGATCAAAATGACATGCACTCATCCTGCACTCATTATGATGGCCATCTGAAGCCTTGCAATGAAATCAATACCCATATTTTTTTCCATAATATCACTTACTACACTTACATGGGAATGGGAACTGAATTGAATGCGCCATCCGTACTCAGTACGTGAATTATTATTCTGATATTAATCATGGTAAAATATGAACATTAGTTGGCTGAAACCATTGAACACAAATGAAATCGTAGGAGCAATACATGCACCACAAATGACAATCAAACACCCAAAGGAACATTTCAAATTGTTTTCAGTACCCCTTGGAACATTAGTAACTGTGTGGTTATGCTCTTTTTCTAGTTCAGTGATATTTAGCTTTAGGTAATATATGTTGGATTCCTCATTAATTTCAAAGACACAGAAACAAACAATTTAATTCCTTAAACGATTTTAAATAGTACTCAAATACTAGTCTATTGACATTTTTAACAGTGCTGGAGACTTGCCTTTAGCTGGAAGATGGAAAGGTTCAGTATCTTGAATCATCAAAGAGGAGGAAAGGTTAAAAGAAGTTGTGAAAGATGAAAGAGTTTCAATTCTTTGTGATGGATGATACAACAGACAGAAAGGGGCAGTGGGTGTTCATGGTTCTGATAAGACTACTTAATTGTGGCAATGGTCCAGTTCAGAAGTTGTTTGTTGGGAGAGTGAAAGTTGTTGCAAATGAAAATGCTACAATATTTCACAAGCAATTAGAGTGTAATCCAGAAACTTGAAATTCCGTACCAAATGTAGTTTTTGTAACTTTAGATTCAGCTTGTTTGAGGGCAAGTGTATAAATACAGTTAGGGTTTTAGTATCAGAAGGATTCATAGTACACATGCAGTGCTGGGCTCATAAATTATATTTGGTAGGCAGTGTGTGGACCATGGAACTTAGTGATCTGAACCACTGTGATGTGCAGGCAAAACCCAGAAGAGAAAGGATGCATACATTCAGTTCTTCAACCAGGAATATGAAGCTGAACTCACGAAAGCTAAACTTTTTCCCACTCCTGTCATCACCAAGTGGAACTCGTGGTTTTTAGTGTCAAGTAACTTGGAAAATATCTGAATGATGTAGTGGAATTAACTGAAACTCTTGAAGATGAGAGTGTTGCTGTAAACTATTTAGAAGTCTTTGTTTCTAATGAAGTGCCTCACTATTTTTCTTATTGAGTTTTGCTCAAAATTCTGCAATTTGCTGCTGGCATTGGAGAGCCCAATATACCATTAATTCATGTTCCACAATTTAAGCTTAGTGATCTTTCAGAGAATTTTAAAGTGCTAGACGATGCCGTTTTTTAAAGACAATCTCGGATTAGCTTCATAAACTGTAGAAGCAAATGCAAGTACAATTAACATCTGTGTTCCCATATATGGGCAAAGCAAGCCTGACAAAACTGAACCACTTAATGGAGTGCTGTCACAAGAAAGATTGTCACTTCTACAAGTAAACTGTTTCATCCAAGAAACGTAATGAAAGATGATTTAGACAATGTTGAAATCTCTCAGCTAATAAAGCAAATTCATATTCTACAAGGACTTTGAACATCAGCACATCTTGAACCAGGGACTTAATTGTTAGCAGTTGTACAGAAGGTAAAGATGTTGATGCAATCGCTTTTCTTCTTTCCGTGAAATCAGAATATGGGCATTTTGTGGAAGCTGCAGTGAAGGCTTTGTGGATCTCAGTAATAATGATAGTGATAGGTCATTTTGAACATACTGTAAAATAATATCTGACAGGAGAACAACTCTGACTCTGAGCAATGTGGAAGTCATCGTATCCCTGTCTTTCTCGGACTGATCTGTAGATTATGTGCTTAGGCTGTGCCCTGCTTATCAAAGTGAAACAATAAATGTTTTCCAAACATTCGTGCTTTGAGGTAAGTATTTTCATCAAATGAATAATTTTCAAGCTTTTTGAATTATGTAAAAATAAGAGATGTTTCACAGCAAATATACTATCAATGATTTTTGCTTGGCTTTTATTGCTTAAAAGTGGAAGTAAACTTTAGCAAAATTATTGACAAAATGATTTAAAAATAGTGAAAAATATACTGAAAATCTTCAAAATTATAAAATCTGGCAAGAAGTTTCACCATCAACAGGTACACCTAATTATCACTCAAAACATGCAGTTTCATAGGTACTTTTATTTAACGTGTACTTGAGTATGGCAAAATATTTGTAAGATGTGACAGTGAACAAACAGTGAAATACAACACAAATTTGGGACGCAATATGGCAGCTCAGCACTCTTTGAGTACTGTCAGCTCTCCAGACAATGCCAGTATAGTCTTTCTTGTCTGTGAGCTATGGTGAGCAGCTCTACAGAGATGGAGATTGCTGTCTACACAAGCGGTCTAAACTCACAGAGCACAACTATCTGAGATCTTGCCCCACTCTTGAACATTGCGGACGAGCTGACTCTTGGTGTTGTTTACACTACACATATTACTTGCAAAAGCTCCCTGACAGTGAAAAACTCTCACGTGTATACCTGGATTATTGGTACCAACTACATTTACACACCACGACGACATAATCAAACAATTCACTGAAACCACTGGGAGAATAATGTTGATGTAGATGATGTCATGTAAATAGAGGAAATTAACTGAAATTTTAACACACAAGCTATCTGTTTTGGTGTGGGAGAAGTTAACATTAATGACACACTGTGATATCTGAGGAAATTTATCTCATACTTGATCTGATTAATCAACTGATGAAAAAGATGATCATTATCCTCCCAAGTGGAGAGAGAGGGATTGAGAACCACATTGCACAAATTTTCGTAACCACAGGGAACAAGTACTGCCAAATGGGCAGTATAATGGAGAAGCAGCACTGTGAAGATATGGCGTTACGAGAATGCAGCATGAAGCAATGAAGTTGGGAGGAGATTTTCAATGAGGACAAGGAAGGACAACACTAGACAGGTCACCAGTATGGCTTAAAAATATCTTTCATTTTGTTTACCTGCAGACAGAATTGCTAGCATGTTTTCATCAAATCCTGTCTGATGGCAGAATTTTTTGGGATAAGGCAGCTAAGATCAAAACAGTATTATTGTACAGAAGTGTGTAGTAGGACTCCTAAATAACCTGAGGATTCTTAGACTTATGTGGCAATACATTTACTCCCTAATTGTATTTATGGTCAATTACAAGTGTGAACATAGGATGAAATGTGCAATTTACTAGCACTACAGTACAGGTAAAAATTTTTTTCATGTAGACTATTCATCCCTATCTAGGGTTCATAATGGAGTTTTATATTCTGGCGCAGAAGACTATAACAGGTTGCCAGAAGATGTTGTTGTTGTGGTCTTCAGTCCTGAGACTGGTTTGATGCAGCTCTCCATGCTACTCTATCCTGTGCAAGCTTCTTCATCTCCCAGTACCTACTGCAACCTACATCCTTCTGAATCTGCTTAGTGTATTGATCTCTTGGTCTCCCTCTGCAATTTTTACCCTCCACGCTGCCCTCCAATGCTAAATTTGTGATCCCTTGATGCCTCAAAACATGTCCTACCAACCGATCCCTTCTTCTAGTCAAGTTGTGCCACAAACTTCTCTTCTCCCCAATCCTATTCAATACCTCCTCATTAGTTACGTGATCTACCCACCTTATCTTCAGCATTCTTCTGTAGCACCACATTTCAAAAGCTTCTATTCTCTTCTTGTCCAAACTGGTTATCGTCCATGTTTCACTTCCATACATGGCTACACTCCATACAAATACTTTCAGAAACGACTTCCTGACACTTAAATCTATACTCGATGTTCTTCAGAAACGATTTCCTTGCCATTGCCAGTCTACATTTTATATCCTCTCTACTTCGACCATCATCAGTTATTTTGCTCCCTAAATAGCAAAACTCCTTTACTACTTTAAGTGTCTCATTTCCTAATTAATCCCCTCAGCATCACCCGATTTAATTTGACTACATTCCATTATCCTCGTTTTGCTTTTGTTGATGTTCATCTTATATCCTCCTTTCAAGACACTGTCCATTCCGTTCAACTGCTCTTCCAAGTCCTTTGCTGTCTCTGACAGAATTACAATGTCATCGGCGAACCTCAAAGTTTTTACTTCTTCTCCATGAATTTTAATACCTACTACGAATTTTTCTTTTGTTTCCTTTACTGCTTGCTCAATATACAGATTGAATAACATCGGGGAGAGGCTACAACCCTGTCTCACTCCTTTCCCAACCACTGCTTCCCTTTCATGCCCCTCGACTCTTATAACTGCCATCTGGTTTCTGTACAAATTGTAAATAGCTTTTCACTCCCTGTATTTTACCCCTGCCACCTTCAGAATTTGAAAGAGAGTATTCCAGTCAATATTGTCAAAAGCTTTCTCTAAGTCTACAAATGCTAGAAACGTAGGTTTGCCTTTCCTTAATCTAGCTTCTAAGATAAGTCGTAGGGTCAGTATTGCCTCACGTGTACCGATATTTCTACGGAATCCAAACCGATCTTCCCCAAGGTTGGCTTCTACTAGTTTTTCCATTTGTCTGTAAAGAATTCGCGTTAGTATTTTGCAGCTGTGACTTATTAAACTGATAGTTCGGTAATTTTCACATCTGTCAACACCTGCTTTCTTTGGGATTGGAATTATTATATTCTTCTTGAAGTCTGTGGGTATTTCGCCTGTCTCATACATCTTGCTCGCCAGATGGTAGAGTTTTGTCAGGACTGGCTCTCCCAAGGCCGTCAGTAGTTCTAATGGAATGTTGTCTACTCCCGGGGCCTTGTTTCGACTCAGGTCTGTCAGTGCTCTGTCAAACTCTTCACGCAGTATCTTATCTTTCATTTCATCTTCATCTACATACTCTTCCATTTCCATAATATTGTCCTCAATATATCATGGAGAATATTGAATATCCCTGATATTCAGAAAGAAAGTCAATAACTCCTTAACCAATTCTACAATTTATCTGGACTAAGGGATGTGAATTTCACAGAATTATAATAATTGTGTATTAAACATTTTCGACTTTGTCAATACATAAGCAGCTGGCAGTGCTGTGTGTGAAAGTACACAAATGCTTTGTTTAAATTATTAGAAAGATGAGCAGTGGCCATTTTCAAAACAGCTGTTTTTTCAAAAAAAAAAAAAAATGGTTCAAATGGCTCTGAGCACTATGGGACTCAACTGCTGTGGTCATAAGTCCCCTAGAACTTAGAACTACTTAAACCTAACTAACCTAAAGACATCACACACATCCATGCCCGAGGCAGGATTCGAACCTGCGACCGTAGCAAGCTGTTTTTTCACCTAATACACATACACAAATAAATCTAAGAGGAATAATTGTCACTGCCATCATATCAGCACTTGACAGTAGTAGCCAGCAGTGATTGCTTTTGTCTGAGAATGTACCACTTGACTTCTCTCACATTAACCAAGGCTTTCTTTAACAATGGGATTTAGGGAACGTGTGAATGAAGGAATGAATGAATCGAGAAACTGGTTTTGGCTCCAATTTCACTCTGAAAATACTCCTTCATCGACTTAAAGTTGTTTTGGAATCCAGGCATAAAGTTGTTGATTTTCCAAATCATCAACACAACTGCTATTAGAATTGATTACGGAAGACAAGTTCTAACTATTATGACTTTATGGGGCGCAAAATAAACACGTACACATGTGTAATTGGCCTACAGTGCTTTTGGTAAACTGTATTGAGTTTTCAATACAAAGATTCCAATGTGTCAAACTGAAAGTTTATAATCTGTGTGTTTTACCATTTTTGACTTATGGCAATTAAACATGGGCTTTAGATAAAGAAACTATTCCAATTTGGGGGGCTGGATAGTGAGTAATTAAGGGATAGATTGCAGCAGTTACTTGGAGAGGGACGAAAATAAAAAAAGGATCAAGAAACAGAACAGAGTAGATGATGTAATTATGACTGCAATAAAATTAAATGGAGCTGGGCAGTATAAGTAGCCAGACAGAGAAATTGTAGGTGGACCAAGGAAGTTCTTTGCTACATTACAAGAGATAAGAAAAGATTGTGATGACAATGTAATGGAAAGTGGATATATCATATTAGAACATCTACAAGAGCAAAATGTGCGCATATCGTTGAAGACCATAATGTGTGGAAATGTCTTGAAGAGAGCTTTATCCAGCAGTGGATAAGTATACTTTATTTTTCGAGGCAATGGCAACCACTGCACAATTGGTCAACAAGATGTGCTCTAATGTTACAGGAATACCAGTTAGAAATTTACTATATAGCAAGGAAGAATAGCATAATGCCACATGCTGTCATGTTCACATGAGGATTTAGAAATATTAAATGTTGTAGAACCAATGTTCAAAGAAATACGGAAAAGTCATGAAGAGTGGGGGGCAAAAAATATGTCCGGGAACTTCATTACAAACATAGAATTTGAACAAGACATGCTCAAAAATCTGTTAATTGAGATGTATGCCTCTCAAGTCACATAACAGATGTATTAATTTAAAGAGTATGTTTGAAGTACACACATTCTGGGCTGAAAAATATTTAGGCAAACTGTAAGAGAAATGGAACTTTGTTAAAATGGCCAGATGAGTGAAGAAGTTTCTCATAACAACTGGTCACAGCCAGCAAGCTAAAGTCATTAAAAGCACAGAAATTAGATCAAATAGTTTCAACAGATTTGTACAGATCATAATCGATTGTGAGAGCAAAAGGAAATTTTATTCTAATTATGGTCATAATGGAAGTGCTATCAAAATTTCTCTCTTTGTACACACACTCTAAAACAAATGGTAACAGTATTTCAGCCCACGTTTTAATACAATCTGGAGGCTAACACATGAGGAGTTACAAGGGCACAAGGCAAACATAATTTTTTAAGAATATGTCTCTTTTCTAACTTTCTTTCTTTAATGGTCTGCAGAAGAACATTTAAAAATGGCACAAGAAATGATTACAAAAAAAGTCAATGAAAAGAAGGAAGCACATGACACATTAGTAAGGCCTACTGTATATACTGTGTTGTTGAATGACTCTGGTAAACTGACACAATCCACATGAATCCACTGCTTAAAGACAACTGTGCTGTCAGGATTGTTTTCGTCAAAAACTTGTTCCAAGAAAGTTTCCAGTACTAATCTTACCAGAAAACTTTTGCGCTGGTGCAGCACCTGCGCCTTTGATTCTAGACTACACAAAATTTTTGCAATCACTGTATTGCATTGTAGTCATCTTCAAATGGACTAGCTGCTAGCATCAGCTTTACACTTTGCTGGATCACACACACATGTACAGAATGCATTCCAATGAGCTAACTGTCACACACCATTTTGGGTGTAATTCACAAAACTATGAAAAGCCAATTTCAGATCCATTATGCTCACAATATTCAACAAACATCTCCTTCAAATTGCTGAGAAACAAGTATGTATGCTTTTAAACTTTGATTCCATTTATTCGAATTGAAATATATCCTTTCTTTCCAGGACAAATTCAACTGAATTTTTCACATTCGAAAAATTGTGTAACTCTTCTTCTCACCTCTTCAGGAAGTGCTTTGCCTTGCCTTCTCTTAGGAATAGCTAAAATTCCTTTTTCTGTCTTCTAGTTTGTAGAACCATGTATTCAGTAACTTTGAACTGTTCCACTGAATTCTTTATAGACCAACTAGTAGCACCAGTGTTAAGGTTCATATTTTTTCTGGGCAGTTCCCTGTCTGCAGTTTATGCTCCATATCTTCGAAGAGTTTGTCATGGTCTTTACAGTTTGTGCACTGTTGCTTAGTACTTTGGTTCTATAGGCTTTGACGATCAATATTGTCAGCTGTGTCAATCTGCTCAGCAATGATTTCCTGCACCTGACTAATCTTATGTTTTGTGTAGTATGTGCTGATCCCTTGCACTTATTCCTTAAAACTAATGCTGACAAATGTGTGTTCACACTTCCAGAGACTTCCTGTGCAGAAGCAGGGTCATCAGAATCTATGGAACTGATCTTGTTCAACTGCTTCAGATCAAATTCTTTCTGCAAGAAGTGCTTAACTCCTGGCCAGGCTTAACACTAACTCTCAGCAGATCTGTCTTCTCTGCAGCAGCCACTGTAATTGATGGCACTTCTTTTCATTTTGCACTAACTCCTTTCCGAAGGGATTTTAGCGCTAGTGTATACCTGTCCTTTTTTCCCCCCTAAGGTAAGTCTTTCCGCTCCCGGGATTGGAATGACTCCTTACCCTCTCCCTTAAAACCCACATCCTTTCGTCTTTCCCGCTCCTTCCCTCTTTCCTGATGAAACAACTGTGGGTTGCAAAAGCTTGAATTGTGTGTGTGTGTGTGTGTGTGTGTGTGTGTGTGTGTGTGTGTGTGTTTGTTAGTGTCTCTATCAACATACCAATGCTTTTATTTGGTAAGTTACATCATCTTTGTTTTTAGATATAAGTTAATATGTAAATAGAAAATAAATAAATAGCAATGTCTGACATACTTATCATACATACAATACAACAAAGATAAAAAAGTTACGCAAGAAATTGATAAAACAATAATGATATTCATAACGAAAACAAGAGAACTCTGAATTCTCTCATGAAGATTTCTAATCAATGAAAAATGAAATTTTAAAATCCTGTAATATGAATAAACAGCATGACTTATGAACAGCATCACACTGGCACATCTGTAGCACAAGCGGCCTGAAACAATGGCTACTCATTGCAAACATGTGAAATCTGAATTTCTCTTAAAAACTCTCACTAATGAAGTTTCAAATTTTACCCATCAGTCTGAATTACATTTTGCATGAAATCCTTGTCAGTTGATAACAAATCAGGTATGGCATCACAATTCAGTTTTCGTATACCGCAGAAATCTATGTCATTTCTAGTGTCCTGCAGCCGTTCTAGAAACTAAGAGCCCATTGTAAACAGAAATTACTTCTGCACAAAAAAATCTGCTCTTTCTTATTGTGCCAATGAAAACATATTTTCTCAGGCTTGTCTAACATTTGGCATTACCCCCAAAGGCCTCACACTTAAAGTTCCCATCTCTGGCTGCAACCCTTCTTTCCATCAGTCCCTATACCAGTTCCAAACTGAACAATCCATTGCCCTCACCCACCTAATCCTTCACCTACACATCAACTTAGCCAATGAACACACCCGTCAACTCCTATCCTTAATAAAAGTCCTTAATCTTTCCTCTCCCACATCCACACCGGCTGTTCAGAGCATCCTCCTACAGGCCAACCACAAATTAGAACAGCATGCCACCCTCCACCTCAAAAAACTATCCAATCTCCTGGTTTCCCACCTCTGGAAAGGCAACTCACTCACCCTTCACAACCTTTCCAGCAAACCTCAACCTCCTCTCATTGCACACAAACCCAGTCTCTCCCATCTACTCAATCTCCCATTTCCAGCTCCACTCCCTCCAAAACCTAAAAATTCCAATCAACACAATCTGGAACCACAACACCCTAGTTCAGTAGTTAACCTTTCCTCCAAACCTCTCTCCCAATCCGAAACCTCTGTCCCATCCAAAGGCCTCACCTTCAGCCCCACTCCCAGATTCAACCAAACAGCCCTCGTCAAAGATTTACTGTCCTACTCTCGTACTCTCTGCTGGAAATATCACTTTGCCACGAAGAAAAATAATCCTAATCCTACTCCTAATAATCCAACTCCCCAGGACACTATCCAAATTGAACCCTGCCTGGAACAGTTCCGTCCTCCGTCGCAGCGGGACCCACCTCCTCTTCCTCAAAATCACCCTCTCCAAACCTTCCAGGAATTTCTGACTTCCAGCCTTGCCTATCAACCCTTCTTAAAAAACCTTAATCGTACTCTGAACATCACCACTGCTGAAGCCCAGGCTTCCGTGATCTGAAGGCTGACCGGTCCATCGTCATTCTTCCTGCGGACAAGGGTTCCACGACCGTGGTACTTGATCGTCGGGAGTATGTGGCTGAGGGACTGTGTCAGCTTTCAGACAACACCACATACAAAGTTTGCCAAGGTAATCCCATTCCCGATGTCCAGGCGGAGCTTCAAGGAATCCTCAGAACCTTAGGCCCCCTGCAAAACCTTTCACCTGACTCCATCAACCTCCTGACCCCACCGACACCCCGCACCCTTACCTTCTTCCTAAAATTCACAAACCCAATCATCCCGGCCGCCCCATTGTAGCTGGTTACCAAGCCCCCACAGAACGTATCTCTGCCTATGTAGATCAACACCTTCAACCCATTACATGCAGTCTCCCATCCTTCATCAAAGACACCAACCACTTTCTCGAACGCCTGGAATCATTACCCAATCTGTTACCCCCAGAAACCATCCTTGTAACCATTGATGCCACTTCCTTATACACAAATATTCCGCACGTGCAGGGCCTCGCTGCGATGGAGCATTTCCTTTCACGCCGATCACCCACCACCCTACCTAAAACCTCTTTCCTCATTACCTTAGCCAGCTTCATCCTGACCCACAACTTCTTCACTTTTGAAGGCCAGACATACCAACAATTAAAGGGAACAGCCATGGGTACCAGGATGGCCCCCTTGTATGCCAACCTATTCATGGGTCGCCTAGAGGAAGCCTTCTTGGTTACCCAGGCCTGTCAACCCAAAGTTTGGTACAGATTTATTGATGACATCTTCGTGATCTGGACTCACAGTGAAGAAGAACTCCAGAATTTCCTCTCCAACCTCAACCCCTTTGGTTCCATCAGATTCACCTGGTCCTACTCCAAATCCCACGCCACTTTCCTTGACGTTGACCTCCATCTGTCCAATGGCCAGCTTCACACATCCGTCCACATCAAACCCACCAACAAGCAACAGTACCTCCATTATGACAGCTGCCACCCATTCCACATCAAACGGTCCCTTCCCTACAGCCTAGGTCTTCGTGGCAAACAAATCTGCTCCAGTCCGGAATCCCTGAACCATTACACCAACAACCTGACAACAGCTTTCGCATCCCGTAACTACCCTCCCGACCTGGTACAGAAGCAAATAACCAGAGCCACTTCCTCATCCCCTCAAACCCAGAACCTCCCACAGAAGAACCACAAAAGTGCCCCACTTGTGACAGGATACTTTCCGGGACTGGACCAGACTCTGAATGTGGCTCTCCAGCAGGGATACGACTTCCTCAAATCCTGCCCTGAAATGAGATCCATCCTTCATGAAATCCTCCCCACTCCACCAAGAGTGTCTCTCCGCCGTCCACCTAACCTTCGTAACCTCTTAGTTCATCCCTATGAAATCCCCAAACCACCTTCCCTACCCTCTGGCTCCTATCCTTGTAACTGCCCCCGGTGTAAAACCTGTCCCATGCACCCTCCCACCACCACCTACTCCAGTCCTGTAACCCAGAAGGTGTACACGATCAAAGGCAGAGCCACGTGTGAAAGCACCCACGTGATTTATCAACTGACCTGCCTACACTGTGATGCATTCTATGTGGGAATGACCAGCAACAAACTGTCCATTCGCATGAATGGACACAGGCAGACAGTGTTTGTTGGTAATGAGGATCACCCTGTGGCTAAACATGCCTTGGTGCACGGCCAGCACATCTTGGCACAGTGTTACACCGTCCGGGTTATCTGGATACTTCCCACCAACACCAACCTATCCGAACTCCGGAGATGGGAACTTGCTCTTCAATATATCCTCTCTTCCCGTTACCCACCAGGCCTCAATCTCCGCTAATTTCAAGTTTCCGCCACTTATACCTCACCTGTCATTCAACAACATCTTTGCTTCTGCACTTCCGCCTTGACTGACATCTCTGCCCAAACTCTTTGTCTTTAAATATGTCTGCTTGTATCTGTATATGTGTGGATGGATATGTGTGTGTGTGTGTGTGCGCGCGAGTGTATACCCGTCCTTTTTTCCCCCTAAGGTAAGTCTTTCCGCTCCCGGGATTGGAATGACTCCTTACCCTCTCCCTTAAAACCCACATCCTTTCGTCTTTCCCTATCCTTCCCTCTTTCCTGATGAGGCAACAGTTTGTTGCGAAAGCTTGAATTTTGTGTGTATGTTTGTGTTTGTTTGTGTGTCTATCGACCTGCCAGCGCTTTCGTTTGGTAAGTCACATCATCTTTGTTTTTAGATATGTATATATATACAGACGGAAGTGGCAAGTGTAAATTTGTCCCAAGGTCGGAAATCAAACCTGGGTCTCCTGTTTACTAGGCAATTGTACTAACCAGTAAGCCACCTTGGCAGAGCGGTTCATACAACTGCACAGATTACCCTGGCACTCCTCCCTCCTCAATCCAAATTATCACTGTCACTCCAGTCTATTGCAAATTTCCCCTTACACATGAACAGAACTCTAATGACAACATTTTGCCCAGAAAGCTGGGGGGGGGGGGGGGTGCTCAACCGCGCAGTTATCAGCGCCCGTACAAAGTCCCAATTGTTACACAGTCCATTTTCTTCTCACAATCCAATTTAACCACTCTCACAAATGATGATGATGAAATTATGAGGACAACACAACTATCCAGTCCCTGTACGGAAAAAATCCCCAATGCGGCCAGGAGTCGAATCCATAATCCCGTGATCCAGAGGCAGCAATGCCAGCCCCTAGACCACAAGCTGCGGAACTCATGGCATATAAAACTTTTAATGGTGAATGACTGCCCTTCAAGTCGAATCCAAATCTGTTGCGACAAAATTTAGTGGTAATTTTGGCATGGGTTAACAGCTAGAATGCTAAGCATCCTATTTTAAATTATAATGCTATATTCTACACTAAAAGTTTTCATAATGTACCAAATTTTACTCTTATTTGGCAACTAAAACTGATTTGGGGTCAAAACTGGCTCCTTTTGCAGTACAGCACATCAACCAGACGACCGCCCATTAACCATGGGCCTATAACTCTTGAACCAAAGAACACTGAACCCAAAAATTCTGCACAGCTGCGTTTGGGGTCTGGGGATACTTTACTAAAAAAATTCATGAAATTTGGAGGGGGTCAAGAAGAGCCTTCTGAGATTTCCGTGATATGACAAGGAATGACCCCAAGATATCAATTTACATGTGTATATCAGAAAGCACATATCTTCTTAATAACCATATGATATCTACACATAATTGTCATTAATGACACCCTTAAATTTTATATTCTGATTAATACAACATCTTTTTCATTAATTATTAAGAGCATTATGTTGTTGTCAGTGTACTTATGAATCAATAAATGTGTAACTATATTTTAGTTACAGTGACAATTTGACTGTTTTACTACTTATGAACTTCTTGATGACTTAATTATGGATCCCTTTTTTAATTTTTTTCAAAAATGAGATTGAAAAATATGGAGGGGAAAAAAGAAGTATATATAAAGCATCCACCCACTGAACATGAAAAGTATAGTTTCAATATAAATAGCTGTAGTCCAACAGTGGACAATGCAGGATGGATAACACCAGCATTTCTGATTTGCATGGTGGGAATTCTCCCAGCAAATATCCTTCATTCTCTTAACCCCTGGCTGCTGCCTTTACTAGTGCCTGTTCTCCACCTGCCTATCCCATTTCTTGCTCCCACTCCAATACTACACACACCTTCTATCCTGCCAGTGCATTTATACGTCTTTTCCTCTTCTCTACTCCCCCTACCCCATACCTCTCCCCATCCATCGCACAGTCTCCCAACGCTACACCTGGCAGTCCTATCCTGTCCCCACCATGTCAGCACTACCATCTCCCCACATCCCTACCTTTCTACCCCTTCCCCTTCCCACCCCTTGGAAGAGGGGCTTTGTCTGAAAGGTTAAATATTTTAACATTCTTTTTCATTGTGCCTGCCTGAATAGTCAGTATTTTATAAGTAACTGTTAAAATAAAATCAGAAATAGTGCAACATTATTGCTTAATAGTAACTGCATCACTACAAGGATATAGTGAGTGATCTCTAGTGTTGCTGTTAGGGGGGGAGCTTGGCTCCATAGTGTGTATGTGCAGTAGTGTTTTGTGTTGTTATAGTTGTAGCTACGTCATATTAATTGTGTTTGCTAATTTAGTTTCATATACAATGGTTAGGCGTAATTCGTGGCAGACAGTCAAATGACTTTATATGAGAACGCCAGCCAGTGAATTACTGGACGAGCTTTCTGGGAACAAATGTCTGTCAGCATTACAGAAGACCACAGTTTGAATTCCTCAAGCAGACTCCCACTGCTGAGTGGAGAATCAATGACAGCCTGATGAGAGGTGGGGATCACAGACTGTTAGTGAATTTTCATTACTATGATGAAATGTTCATACTCTGTGGTCAACAATGTTATCTTGGTCCAATGATACTCTGATCTAGTTTTCTGGAAGTATTCTGGTTTTATTTTTGTAGATATGTTCCAATCAATTGTGATGACAATTTTTTTAACAAGTCACTTACAGACACAGATAAATCCAATTCTATGGGTCCATTCAAATTTCCAATGAGTCTGTAATATCAAATCATACTGCATTCTCTTCAAAAATGAGCATTCACATGAAAGAAATTAACATATACTTTCAATATAAGTACTGATATATACACATGTATGAACTTGGGTGATCATCTATAGGAACATAACATCTTTAAAACACAAATTCAGTTTTTATAAGAGGAACATATGAAAGCACACACAAGCTGCTTCTTGGAACTTTCTGCAATCTAGTTGATACAAATTTATCTGAAATTCAGTTACAGAGTCACAAGGCGAGAACTACTTCTCTTGCATATCTGAGTTATAAATTATTAATCCAAGTGAAGACTTCAGAATTGTTGTGACACCATATACCGAAAGTTTTGTATTTTATTTTGATGTACAGCAGCTGCATATAAAAATTATTCGTACAATTTTATTTTCAATATACAGTCATAATGTAACCTACAAACAATTACAATATTTACAAATAAATTTGTACCACAACAAAAAATACTTGCAGTCAGTTTTTATAAAACTTCCTTTATTGATGAGTGGAAGGAAAAAAAGGTCACACCTATCACGACACATGGAAGACATACCACCTCAAAATCTAAAATACAAGTCACAAAATTTATTTAACACTTAGGGAATGGCAATAAGGAAAAATCTCCAACACAAAGAGATCAACTTCGTACTGGTCTTTACAACATTTGCTATGAAATTAATATGAAAGTACTATCAACTTAGTGACATGGTGCAAGAGATGCATACAGCAAGTATGAATTGTACACACACACACACACACACACACACACACACACACACACACAGTGTTACATAAAACTAGAAAACACAAAATGCAAGAATACATACATGCTTTGCCTCACTCACATACACTTAGGTGTCCATAGACATGCCATCAAAGAAGTGCGCGCACACGCACGCACGCACGCACGCACGCACGCACACACACACACACACACACACACACACACACACACACACACACACACAGAGAGAGAGAGAGAGAGAGAGAGAGAGAGAGAGAGAGAGAGAGAGAGAGAGGGAGAGGGAGAGGGGGGGGGGAGACATGGGAGGGGGAATGGGGATGGATGTGAAGGAAAAGTCAATGGCAGACATATTAAAGATTATAAACATTCCTTGTAACAGATCCAGAATAAGAAATGCATTCCTATCTCAATAATTAAATACCGGAAGCATTTTGTAAACATTTACCAGCACTAACTTCTAAGTAGTTCACAGGAAAGATTTCTTTCCTCCATGAAAGAGTGTTAACAATAAATACTTAAATGAGAACTTGTTACACAAAGTGTAACTTACATTCATCTTACATAGTAAAAGTAAAATGGCATACCTGTGAATGAGTAACCGATCAGAAAACTCTGCCCAAAAAATTTGTTTTGTAAAAAAGTAAGTACAAAATGAAAATCTAATACTGTTTCAACAATTATCAGAATTTTTTGGCTTCTTCTGAATATGCTGCCATAGTTTTAAAAGTAAAATAAACTTTCATCAGTATTCATATGTGGCTCATCAAAAACTATTTTCAACATGAGTTCACATGAATTTTCATTTCATTTACCATATTTACAGACCCCTGTGCTTCAGAGTGCATTCTAAAAAGAAAATAAATAAGAGGTACCTTAAACTGTGAATGAACTAGGAAAAAAAATCAATATTTCACTGGCAATAAATATGTGCATATGAGTTCTGATGAATTATCTGATTTAAAATAAATGTCTAAATTAATAAAAATAGCAAACAATATTATTTAAATAAACATAGATAGAAACACCTGCATTAACATTATTGCTCAGCCACGACCAAAATTATAAAGCCTATATTGCTTTTACTGGTATTTAGAAATATTTATGATAATTGGCTGCTGATATATCGGTGATAGCAAAATTTCAACCTAAGTACTAACTATCATCCCACCTGAGTGATTAAAATCACATAGTTACAACAAAAATGAGGAAGACAAATTAAGAAATGAAAATCTTCAGTTTAACATATCACATATACCTTGTAAGATTACTAAATTATTTGTGCAGCCAGGAGGGAATTTAGGTTTTGTCAGATAGGAAATTAAATAGAATATACCTGAAAAACCAGTTTCCAGTATAAGTGTTATAGGTTCAGCACCATAAATAATTAAAGCACACATCTTTTACCTCTCATAAACAGCCGGAGCTCAAAAAGTTCAACGCTGGTACAACTGAGAGGATTATGTTCTCCTATATCCTCTAACTCAAGAAACATGGACACAGTTCCCAAATATGAACTGAGTCTGTCTTCCTTTTCATGTTTCTTTATAATTAACAACATAAAATTGTTTTTTTTTTTGTTAAATATCTTCAAGTCATTCTGCTCTTCGGCTTACGAGTAGAGAAAAAAAATGGTTTGCGCTTTCTCCGACGATTGTCATCCTCGGGTGTAGAATTTGAGTCTGTAGAGTAGGTTTCATCATCTAAGGATGGCGTCGGCTCTTTTGTATTTTCCCTTGTAGTGTTCTCCCTTGATGTTATCTGGTCTCTATTCACACTTTCTTGTGACGAAACGTCTTTATAACTGTCCTGAGGATTATATTCTCTATTGGATCCAAACTGATCTCTTGACTGCCTCTTTGTTGAAGTAACTATCTTTCTGTGTGCTCCTGATGAGTCAAGGCATGTTTCTGACTGTGAAATGGCACCAATTGAACCCTGCCAGAACATGAAACAGGTTTGTGGAAGAACAGTTATTAAGGGTCACACAAATATTTATTAACAGTAAACAATAAATGAAACATCTGTTGGACATACTGCAGAATGGCAAGAAAGCAGAGATAACTTTCAAGAATACAAAACAAGGAAAAAATTATAGAATAGAAAATGCACTCTAGACTGTTTCATTTTCGTCTTATCCATAAAATAATGTACCTATGTTTCACATCACGAGGTAAACGGATGTAGGAAATTAAAACTTTTACCCTAAAACTAGTTAACAAACTTTTAGCAAAATTAGGTTATGTCACTTCATATCAAACACAGAGTGGCAGAGCACCACTGTTGAACATCCTTTGCAAGCAATTAGATGCTCATGGATTACTGTCTGAACATCTCAAAATTATAATTTGTACATTTGTCCCTTTCAGAAATTTATCTTCTTCACACAATGCTGCTGTTCCTCTCTTGATTTTAGCTGTCTCTGTATATTCCTTTACATGACAGTTTATTACATAGCACTGTCCCCTGTCAATACAGCTCCTACTTTTCCCAAGGTTGTTTTATGCAGCTGCAAAGTTACCGCAAGTTAATTGCACATTCTCACATCATTCTATTATGACCATGAATTCACAGTTCTTGTACAACAAATATATTTAATGTAACAATGTAAACAATCAATTTTTGGGAATATAATGTAATTGGATAGATTAAAAATCTATTCAGGAGAGTGTTCTGCTGCCACTTGGTGAGTAAATTTTTTTATCTATCCAAAGATATGAGGCGTGTTTTTTTTTAAAAAAAGAAGTACCATTTTGAAATAAATAAAAAAAAAAGAGGTGCTAAGATATCTCAATAATTTTATTTTTACATGAAATCCTGTACCTTAATCTACGCACTGACACCATTACAGTCTGATTCTTCCTTGTTTACGTTGTGTACTGAGTGTTTAAGATGCCTCCGATAATCGCGAGTCCCGCCGACTGTGAAAGTACGGGCTGTTATAAGATTTCTTAGTGCTAAAGGCCTAAAAGCGATTGATATTCATCGTGCGATCTGTGCAGTTTACGGAGAAAACATTATGAGTGATGGAATGGAAAGAAAGTGGGTGAGAGCATTTAAAGATGGCCACACAAATGTGCATGATGAACAACGGAGTGGGCGTCCTTCGGTCGTAAATGAAAGTTTGGTGCAGGAAGTGGACAATAAGGTGAGAGAAAATAGACGCTTTACGATTTCCTCCTTGCGGGATGACTTTCCTAATGTTTCTCGTAGTGTTTTGTATGGCATTGTGACCGAGCACTTGAATTACCAAAAATTGTGCGCACGTTGGGTACCAAAAATGTTGACAGATGTGCACAAAACCAAACGTTTAGACAGTGCATTGACTTTCCTTGAGCATTATCACAACGGCGGTGATGATTTCTTAAGCCAAATTGTTATGGGCGATGAAACATGGGTGGCCTATGTCACACCAGACTCAAAGCAACAGTCCATGGAATTGAGCAAGGGCATTGTTTTGCTGCAAGACGATGCCCGTCTGCATGTGGCAAATCAGACCAAAGATCTCATCACATCTTTTCAATGGGAAACTCTATGGCATCCACCGTACAGCCCCGATCTTGCACCCAGTGACTACTATCGGTTCTGTTTTTGAAGAAACACCTGGACGGTCAGCGTCTTCAAGACGATGACAAAGTCAAAACAGTGGTGATTAACAAGTCAGGCGGCAGACTCCTATGAGGAGGTTATTCCAAAACTGGTACAATGTTATGACAAGTGCCTCAATATTGACGAAAATTATGTGGAAAAAGTAGATTAATGTACAGGCTTTCATGTAAAAATAAAATTATTGAGATATCTTAGCACATCTTTTTTTTTATTTAAAAATGGTACTTACTTTAAAAACAAGCCTCGTATTTAATGACTAGATGAACTCCGTATACATGAACAATACCTGAGACCGACTACTGCAGCAGCCCCAGCCCCCTCCCACTCTGCACACAACATTTTCTTTAAAGGAGGGATAACACGTCAAGGGTGCCCATACCACAGTTTGTAGGCAGTAATTTACATCTAGGTGTATGGAGTATTTTTAATATCTTGGAAGACAAAGGGCAACTTTAAGTAGCCATAAAAAGTTCCATTTCTGGCCCTGTTAAAAACCTCTGTAATACTGACTTTTAATTCATTTTCTTGAAAGAAAAACACCTGACTACACTATATTTTCTCCTTTCCTCGAGAGAGGGGAGCAGCTGTGCCCCCCCCCCCCCCCCCATTTCCACTGGATTTAGGCACTCTTGGAACATGAGGTTGACTTTCCTCAGTCAAAACCCTTTCCTAGCCTTCCACAATAACCCTGTCCTGCTTACTGAATATCTGAGAGATACATTTCAGTATCTAGTTACTGGGCATGTTAAGCCACATAGCAGCAAAGATCTGGTTACTTGTGTCACCATGCACATACTAGTAAGGATCTGATAGTTGTGTCACCATTTGGGTCATTTGAATCTCCCCATTTTGAAGCTTGTGCTTTAAAATCATGAAAAGGGAAACTGACTCTCCAACATATACTTGACTGTCATATATTCAGTCTTAATTATCACAACTGAAGCACCAGTTTTAGAAATGGTCCCAGCTTGGCCATTTCTGAATCACATAACTTTTTTTGAGTAGGTTCAACAATGTCTTAGATGGATATGTATAAAGTTCCAGTTTGCTGCCCTCTTTGGTTCCATTTCCATAGCCTCCCAAATAGGAGTCATGCATTTGCACAACAACAGGCATGCTAAAATGCCCATTTTGGATAAACACTTTTTTGAGCTCGACAGTAATATATTATTCAGTAGATTTTTTTAAAAAAATATTTAATAGATAAAAAATCCACTCATCAAGCAGCGGCAGAATAAATACATAAAAGACGGTTGTAATTGATAAGCTTTCGGATCCATGACTCCTCCTTCAGGCAGAAGCGTTGAAGGGGAAGGAAGAGGGGTGAAGGAAAAGGACTGGAGAGGTCTAGGAAAACGCATAGATTTCGGGAAGGTCACCCAGAACTTTTGGTCGTGGAGACTTACTGTACGCAATGAGAAGGAAAGACAGATTGTTGAGGACTGCATCAGACGAGATTCGAAAACCTGAGAGCTTAAAGGTGGAAGTTGGGATAATATGCAGACAGAGATTACTACTTAAACATCATGCCATCAGTTAATAAGAGTGAAAAGTTAAGTGAACTGTACATAACAGAGATAGGAGGAGGGCGAATACATCTGATGACAGCTGTACTACTTTGAAAATTGCATTGTGTGTCTCGGATGGGCCATTTTTAGCAAGCTATAAATTACAATTTTATGGACAGATTCAGCCAGGAATTGGTAATGACACTCAGCCATGCTGTCATCTTGTGCTTTTTCTACGATAGCCTCTGTCCTCCTCTACAAAAATATGTGCAGGAGCAAAATTGATGAAAACATTTTGGTTGCATATTTTTGGGACTTTTGGGGAACCAGTTCTCAACTGTATGTTTTTTGACCTTTTTATCTTGTTATATCTTGAAAGGATATTCTTTAAGCTTCAGAAGCTATATGGTTTAATTTTGGATTCAGGAATACTTTTCTGAGTCATCAGTCTTCTGATTGGTTTGACGCGGCATGCCACAAATTCCTTTCCTGTGCTAGCCTTTTCATCTTTGAGTAAGCAAGATCCCTTAAAGATCTTGTAAATATTGTATACTGGCGGTCTTCCCCCATAGTTCACCTCCATTTATCTCAGGATTTTGGATACTTTGCAGCATTTTACATTGTTGAATCCTTTTTCCGGGTACACAATTCTTATGAATAGGCTTATGTCCTGATTTTGCTTCAGTCTTGGTTTCACTATCAACTGCAACTTCAGAACTGCCTCTCTGGTCAGTGACTTGGATGCATGAGCCATTAAGCTGAGTGCAGAATAATTCTTGCATTTATAAGCTCTTGCAGTCTTCAGAAGTGCGTGGATGATGTTTCTCTGAAAGTAAGATGGTATATTGCCAGTCTCATATATTATACATACCAATGTGAATAGTCATTTTATTGCCGTTTCTCTAAATGATTTTAGAAATCTTGGTGGAATGTTATCTATCCCTTCTGTCTTTTTTTTATTTTAAGCTGCCCAAAGCTCTCTTAAATTCTGATTCTAACACCATATCCCCTATGTCTTCCCTGTCGACTCCTGTTTCTTCTTCTATCACTTCATCCAACAAGTCCTCTCTGTAAAAAGCAGCCTTCATTGCACTCTTTCCGCATATCTGTTCTCTCCTTTGCATTTAACAGACGAATTCCCATTGCACTCTTAATATTACCACCCTATATTTTAATTTCACCGAAGGGTGTTTTGACTTTTCTATATGCTCTTCCAACAAGTTTTTCGATTTCTTCATATTTTTCACGCAGCCATTTGTCTTAACTTCCCTGCACTTACTATTTATTTCATTCCTATGTGACTTGCGTTTCTGTATTCCTGAATTTCCCTCAACATCTTTCTACTTCCTTCTTTCGTCAATCAACTGAAGTTTCTTTGTAGTTACCTTTCTTGTAGCTACGTTTTTCTTTTCGGCTTCTGTGATTGCCCTTTTTGAGACCTCCATTCCTCAACAGAATAGCCTACCAAAATATTAATTAATTATCCATTCAACATTCGCACGTATACAGAAGTACTGTTATTGGAGTTGGTTTGCTGGCGATTCTGATAAGAATAACTTTATCACTGAACTGTTCACAGTAACTCAATCTCTGCCCTAACTTCTTATTTATAACAAATCCCACTAACGTTCTAACATTTGCTGCTGCTGTACATATTATACTATAATAGACTGACCAGAAATCCTTGCCTTCATTCCATTTCACTTTACTGATCACCACTATATCTAGACTGAGCCTCAGCATTTCCTTTGTCAGATTTTCTAGCTTCCCCATCATGTTCAAAATTCTGATATTCCGTGCCCCCACTCTCAGAACGTTACCATTTTGTTGGTTATTCAATCTTTTTCTCATGGTCACCTCCTCTTTGGAAGCCCCTCCAAGAGTTCTGCCTGAGGATCTAGTCTGGAATCTTTTGCCAATGGAGAGATCATCATGACACTTTTTCAGTTCCAGGCCACATGCTCTGTGGATCTCTAGTGCAATAGCTTGCATTGCTTTCTGGATCTTCATGCCATTATCACTGCTGATTCTTTCACCTTTTAGGAGCAATTTCCCACCCCCCAAGGGCAAGAGAGTGTGCTGAACCTCTATCTGTTCCTTCACCTCCTTTGACAAGGTCTTCAGCAAACAATGATGCCTTTTTATACCTGAAGTCTTAAAGACGCTACCCCTAGACCACAGAAGCTAATAGATGAAAAACATCTCTCAAAAAGTTTTACTTTTCATGGTTATGTACATGCTGGAATGTCACATTAATGAGTTTTCAGAAAGAAAAATCAGTGGAAACTGCTTTTATGTCGGTAAAATACAAGTGTAGTTACGTACAAATCAAGTTCAACCAATAAGCAGCAATAAAACAACTGAAAATTCCGAAAGTTACACCTTTAAATCACAGGATTAATCCTTTTCCACTTTCGACTGAGCACATTGCCAATACTGTCTTTTCAGATTCGGAGTAAATTTATTGCCATGCTGATGATGATACTGTTGATAATTTTATGATTTCGCATGTGTTTTGGGCTGGAAAAGACTGGTATCTGATGCTAGTTTGCAGAAGCCTTTATATATCCAAGTATTGATGCCTCTTGATCTGTTTAACTTTGTCAATGACAAAATTTCAGGGATCAATTCCCCCCCCCCCTCCCCTCCCCCCACACAGAAAGAGACTGAACACATTCAGTTTGATCAGGAAAGAAGGTTTGCCAAATGGCACACAATCCCTGGGACAAGAGAAAATAACTAATACAAGGCCTTGGTTTAAACAAGATCAGAGAAAGTAGAGTCTCCAATGATGCTGCAGCATTCACAAGTTACAAATTTGAAGCAGATGGAGAAATTCCAGCTGTTTCAATTACCATATTAAAACACGGGCAGTATGTTGCTTGTACGTATGACAACGCTTGATGGGTGGAAAATATATGCGAAGTTTCTTGGCACGAAATGATGCCTTATTCACCTTTATGCATCCCCATGATCCTGACCTTTCCTTGCACTGGTCATCTACTAAAGATATTTGCTAGATTTCAAAGCAACACATTTTCAAAATCATAAAAGCATCAACAATATTATCACGAAGGCATACATTTACTCAGAAACTGACAAAGACAGCATTGACAATGTATTCAGTCTGAAGGGGGAAAAGATTTTATTACAGTTGCATAGCCTGGATTTTCATTTGTCTTATTGCTGCTAATTTCTTGAAGTTGATTTGCACATAATTACAGTTGTATTTTTGTTGATATAAAAGCAGTTTTTGCTGATTTTTCTTTCTGTATACTCATTAAAATCACATTCTATCACGTATATGTGCATGAAAATTAATAACTTCAAGTGATTTTTTTCATCCATAAGCAGGCATGGGTCTAAAATGAAACTACACTATATAGATTCTGAAGTTTAAGGAAGACTCTATCTAGATACAGCAAGATTAAAAAACACAGATTTGAAATATGGCCCCCTTCCCCTCCTCCCCACTGAATAGTACCCAATAATTGGCACCCAAACATTTTCCTCAATTCTGCAGGTACACATATTTTGATGGAGAAGGACGCAGACTGTTGTGCAACATTCACAAGAAGACAGCAGGGCTGTCATATTACCAATTCTTGGATGAATCCATCCATAACCCTATAATTTATAGCTGGTTAAAAATGACTCATCAAGTCACACAATGTATTTTTGTCATTCCTGAAGACACAAAGCTGTCACCAGATGAATTTAATAATCCAACCAGCAATATGTTTTCAGCAAAAAAAGTTATATATAATTTTTTTCTATATTTAAACAACTTTTTGTGCTGAATACAAATATATGGCTAGGTTTTTAAATTGAGTACCTTTCATAAAAGTAAACTGGCACTTTAGCATGGGTGCAGACTTGGGATCCTTATTTATGAGAGGACATGAATGAAACCAAAGGAAGTTCTGAGCTGAAACTTTGTACATATCCATCAAAGACATTGTGGAACCTTTACATGAAATTCCATTAGGTTCTGCGGTCTTTTTCTGTCTACAAACTGTAAACACACTCTATCAATGCCTATTTTATTTTAATATTTTATTTTTATGGAAAACCCATTTACAATCTCCCCCTACCCAGCCTCTCATCAGCAGCCCATAAGAATTATGGGCAAGTGTGACATTTTTAACTCTTGTGTTAATTTCAGTAACTTGACTGAACTTTGCCCATCTTCAAATATAGATTTTTTGTTCCTTTTGGTGTACATCTTACATTTTATTATTATTTCCTACATTCTCCTGCCTTTCAATGAAAGAAAATCTCTTCAGCTAAGAATTTAATTGTGATTTTTAATTTGGGTGTGTTGTCAGCCCAACTCCAACTGCTATTATTTTAGTGGGTAGTAAAGTAGATACTCAACTTATTCACAGTATTTTCACACACTAGCCAAAGAAATTATTTGGCTCAATTCTGCATGCAAGCAGCACTTGCAAATATAGAGACAACAAAGGCATAACTTCTCAATCATTGCACAGTAAAGAACGTTTCATGAAGATTTTTGCCTTTCTCCTTATTAACATCCCTATCATGATAAATGTTGGAGCAGGGCTGGTGGATACAGTCAGAAGGGGGGGGGAGGGAAGTCGAGGGAGGGAGAGGGAGGGGAGGGGAGAGCGAGGGGGAGGTGGGGAGGTGGGGGGCGGGGAGAGAGAGAGAGAGAGAGAGAGAGAGAGAGAGAGAGAGAGAGAGAGAGAGAGTAGCGAGTGTCATCAGGGTACACAAGTGTGGAAAAATACTTGAACACCAAACTTTGTTTATTACTTGTGTGTGCCATTTCAATGCTGACCCTTTTTTCCCCCTTGTAAAGTGTAAGAAATAAAGTAGGAAGCACTTTATTTGTATTTGTGTATCATTCTTTTCTCCCCTTAGTGTCCCCTCCATTCAAACAAGTGTTTAAAGGAAACAAAAATTTCATAAGAAAACATACCTCTCTGTCACCAATGAGTACATTAGTATCCTGGCTGTAAGAGCGTATCATTGAGGACCTTGATTTACTTCGACTTGTATGTTCTTCCGGCCAACTGTCAAAATTAACAAATATATTTAAAATACATTTTACATAACTTTAAGTATTTGTCTCTTACCATCAACACACTAGTAAGAGATATTACTATTCTAATAAAAGCACTGACGAAAATGGCACACTGGTTGAGACATTAGACTCGCATTCCAAAGGAAGGAAAGAAAATTACAGTTTATGTCCTATTTATGATTGTGTTTCATGTCCTGTTATTATTGTGTTCCATCTCTCAATGGAACACAAGCTCAGACTGGGGAAGGAAACTGGTTGTATCTTTTCATAAAGAAATCACATTGGCATTTGGCAGAAGTCACTGAGTGAAAAATGAAAACTTACTAGAGGGTGGAATATCAACTGCCCCTGAATGTGGATCCATAATCCTATCACTGTTCGTAATCCCAATGGAGTGTGGTCAAAATTCTTATTCCATGTTTACATTTGCTGTAATTATACTAAACTGCTTAAAGTGAATAGTAATATGGTTCCTTAAAAGAGACTTGGCCAATTTTATTCTATGTCTTTGTTCAACCCATGTTTGTCTTCCATATTGCATCATCTTGTTGTCAATGAGATGTTAAACTCTACTCTTCTTTCTTTCCTTTTTTCCATAAAAGTACAGACCATAAACCAGATACTGTGAAGAATTCCACATATCCCATTATTGCAGGGCACAGAAACAGTATCCATAAAGTAATGACCATGAGTGCAAGTTAGTTTAATATTAATGTAAAGTGCAATTTAACTTATTTTTTTGTTTGTTCCATGTCTGACATGCATTAGGAATTTGGTCAGTGAGGTGTTTTTTAAATGTTCATCATTAACAGCTTTGATTATACACCTTTTATTACCACAAGGAGACCGTGGATCCTGCTCTAGATTTATTAATTAAAATAATCTTTGAACAAAGAGCTTTAGTAATTTAAAGCAGAGATCAAAAGAAACTCTTGTGCACACTCTTGATCATTAATGCATGTGTGTGTGTTTTTGACAAAGGCCTTATTGGCCGAAATCTTATTGCATGCCAAGTCTTTACTGTTGTGTCTATCTGCGACACAGTATCTCCACTGTATGGTAAGTAGCAACTATCTTTTTCATAACATTTTTGTAAAATTTGTAGAGTTAAGTGGAGATATAGTTATTGCCAGTAAATAAATTTACACTTTTTCATAAATTATTTGTAATATGTTTAAAACATCACTAGTGACTGTAATTAGTGATTATTTTATCAGAAGTACTAAAACTAAGTTTTTTAATACAATTGTAATTTGTAACTGTAATTATTAAGATTTGATTGTAAATGAAGTCCCATGCTTCTGGACAGAGTGTAGGTGAACAACGCAGGAGACCCGCACCCGCCCGCAAGGTCTTAATGGAGGTGGTTTGCCGTTGCCTTCCTCAGACTCTAATGGGGATGAATGACTATATGTACAAAGAACAAACTGGGATAAAATTCCAATTGTTGATTCCAACAATCATAAATAGCTAACTGCTATTATTGTAACTGCCCAGGCCCTGCTATGCCAGTTCAGAGTCAAGCCATCTGTAGCCGTGAATATGGAGCAGCTATGATTCAGTTGCTTTAAACCTATAAGCTTCATGGTGATATACTGACAGTTGGATGCAAATGATGTTGGTGGTAAATGTGGTGATACGAGATTCATTAATATTTTGTAAGGTGTTTGTTAGTGAACAAAATTATTATTTACGTCATTCCTCATTATTTCAGTAATTTTCTTAGTTTTCTGTACAGAAACATTTACAAATTTTAATTGCAGTTGGTATTATACAATGGCTCAGGAAGAAAGATATTGGACATGACAATGTTCCAATGCTTTTTAAAAAAATCATTTGTGAAAAACATAAAGAGAGAAAGAAATGTGCCTTAATGGACATGTGTTATGTTTCCTGATATCCCAAAGATATAAAAAATTGAATAGTTGTACGAAGCGGATTGGTGCACTGAAAAATATTCAAGAAAATAATGATTGTAGAAAATCTTCGCATGTTAATGAAACTAGTTTCACCTTTAGCTGTTCTGGAGACACTAAATACATCTCTTCAGGAATTAGGAGGGTCCCCTGTACATAGTAAAAACTTCAGACGAAGCAATATTCCACCAAAAAATGAAAAACCACTGAGCTAGTACTAAATAAAAACCACACACACACACACACACACACACACACACACAATTGTTTGCTAATGCATAGGAGTCCTCAGAAAATGAATGTGTAATTGAAAAAGTCTGTAATAGGTAACCTGAAAGCTAGTTTTTGTTCAGGTAGTAGGAAAAAGAAAGTAATGCTACTAAGTTGTTTGCCTGAAACTTGGGAGTACTAGGAAGATAATGCATAAATTCAATGCTCCCCACTACACGGTACACCAGGCAAAAAGGCTTTTGAAGGGAAGAGGGATATTAATAATATTATGAGAAGGAAAGTTGCTACTCACCATATAGCGGAGATGCGGAGTCGCAGATAGGCACAACAAAAAGACTCTCACAATTATAGCTCTTGGCCATTAAGGCCTTCGTCAACAACAACAACACACACACACACACACACACACACACACACACACACACACACACACACAGAGAGAGAGAGAGAGAGAGAGAGAGAGAGAGAGAGAGAGAGACTGCAGTCTTAGGCAACTGAAACCACACTGCACATACTGAGGTATATTAGAAAGTCCTGATCAAAAACTGGAAAACACTTTGTCACAAGAAGTTGTGAAAACAGTGCATAATTATTTTTATGAGAATGAAAAAAATAAACAGAGTAAAGCCAGGGAAGAAAGACTATGTAACTGTGAATGGGCGAAGATGGTGATAGAACAATAATATCCAAAATACTTATTTTGTACAATTTTAAAGCAGCCTATAAAAGTTTCAAAGCTAAATTACTAACAATGAAGATTGGGTTTTCTAAATTTGCAGAACTGTGCCCAAAACACTGCATTTTAGCTGGTTATAGTGGAACACACACAGTATGTGTTTGCACTAAACATCAAAACATCATCAAACTAATGATAGAAAACACTACACTTGGCCTCTTATAAATACTGGCAAAAATGCTGTGCAACCCAGTATCATTCCACTGCATTATGGGAAACTGTAGTTCTTGCCCATGAAATAAAAAGAACAAAAAAAGTGCATTTGATGATAATGTGGTTGAAAATATCACTTTTCAACAGTGGTTCGCAGTAGACAGACGCAACTTAGAAATCATGCAGAACACCTAATCAAAGTTCACTGAAATTTTTTCTGAAAAACTACATGCAGTAGTATTCCATGATTTTCTAGCAAAGCAGCAAAAGCTCTTTTCTACATGGAATCAAGGAAAACTTGAACAAAGGCAAATGTGTTGTTATATCTGATTTCTCCAAGAATTACACTTTTGTGATATAAGATAAGGCCCAGGGTTATCATTGGTCAAGTGATCGTGCAACATTGCACCCCTTTGTAGAGTATTACAAAGGAGACAACAAAACAGAGCAATAGAGTTATGTCATAATTTTTAACTGTCTAGAGCGTAATACTATAGCAGTCTACAGTTTTCAAAAAAAGCTAATTCAGTTTTTAAAAACAAAATTTCAGATATGCAGAAGATATACTACTGTTTGGATGGCAGTGCAGCCCAGTACAAGAATTTCTACCAAGTTTCATTGAAGTTTGAGATAGCGAGTAAAATCACTGTATTGATTCTACATGGAATTACCCCATGACAGATGTACCTTTGAGTTCTTAGGTCCTACACTGACTTTGACACCTCTCATGTACCGCCTTTATACCGTTACTCAACCTTTCACTTTTTTAATGCTCAATGAAATCCTACCTGCTCCATCATGTTACATAACTGTTTAGTACAAAGTGGGACAAATGGCCACAGCACAAAATACTACTGGACACCATATCACGCAATGCAAAGTCCTTCAAAATAATTACAGTCAATACAAGGGGACAAAGAAGCTGATTCTTGCTTGTGGCACCAATGCACAGGTATCTGGTTTAGGAATTCAGTAATGAACTGAACAGTAGCACTCCAGAAGCAATTTAATGATCAAAACTGTTAACAAACAATGATCATTTTCAAAGTCAAAACTGGCAAATACTGACAGAAGTAGAGAAGCTGTGGCAGTATAGGCAGATTCATGTGACTTCAATCTACTACACGATGATAAACTTCCAGTATCATTCAACGGTGCATGATGGTGGTATGGTTTTAATCAGGATCTCATCTTTGTGAGTAAACAAATAGCTCAGTTATCAGTGAGACTGGCATGTCCTTGGATGCAACCTGTCCCATTATGTGCTAGATATATTCTGCAATCCAGTCACAGACAGTTTAATTTTGAAGGAAGTATAATTTTAAGAAAGCAACACAGAGAAATTCAGCTCTGCACTGGACAAGAGCATCCTTAGTAATGATCCAATTCCAGAATCTGGTGACTCTTTAAATGTCATGAAGCATCGCCCCCCCCCCCCCCCCCCTCCCCATCCCACAAGGCTGCACATTACAATACATAAAGAGCCTGACTTTAGAAATTCAGGAATGTTTGGGAAAGTATCTTGATCTCGTCAATAATGATGCAGCTGGAGAAGATCTATTAACAGCACTATGCAAGAACAAGGAAGACACTCAATGTACATTGATGGAGTAGATAGATTTGAGCAAGAGGAGCCACAAAGGCTGGTGGCTGGTTTTCATTTGCAACCTAAAAGTCAAGAAAGATAAAGGAGTAAGGATCACTGCAGTGGCAAAACAAACCTACTATAATTTTACAGTTTGAGCCTGATGGTCACCCAAATGCAGTTACTGCTACGGAATGTAACTACAACAGACGCTCGTTAATGCAGTCATTCCTTGCACATATGGGTGCCAAATTAGTGGAAGTGCCAGATTATTGACAGTGTCTGAAATTTATTTTAAAAACATAGAACATATACTTTACTACGCCCAAAGACCTGCTTGAGGTCTAGCATAATGTTTCCTTTTAGAAGACATGATACTGAACTGTAAAGAAAGCCAAAATGTATAGCATTGTTCGACACTGTCGTTCACTAACAACTTTGCTGTGCACAATAATTCATTGTTGTGCACCATTTCAGATGTGGGTCAGATTACTGAGAGGCTAGACTACTGAAAGCTGGAGGTTGGTGGATTCTCCTTGCTAAAGTAAATGAAAGTGCTGCACAATTTCTTCTACAAACAGTAATGTTCACACAACAACCAGTAGTCGCACACAGAAAGCAAGATCAGTAGAACTTGCTGAAAAATAACTTTCGACATTTCTTAGGTCATATTCCTGAGGATAACTTTCTGTAACAAAGATGTTACGAAGACTCCCTGTTTAATATAGAAATGTTTTCCACTTACACTCTGTTCACTAAATGTATTTAATGGGACTGGGGATAATGGAGATGCAACAACAGCCAAATTAGGTCTTAGGAGTCACTAAGATTTTGTTTTCCTCCATCCAGCTCTCCTCTTCTCTCTCTTCTTCATTTATTGGGACAGTGGAAATCTGGTATGATTGACAATCAGTACACAAATTTGCTGACATAAGAACATGGCTTAGGGTAGTTATGTGGAATGTAACCTCTAACATCAGTTAGGAAGAAAGAAGAGAATGATGAAGTCAAAACAATTCAACAAGATATGCAAGAAAGCTACAGAAAAGAGAAGGAAGATGAGTGAGAACTGGCTGGCTAACAGGGAGAATAAGCAGAAAAGGGAACATCATCTCAACATCAGACAGTAGATAATGCAAATCCTGAGAACAGGGAAGAGAATATAATTAACCAGTTTGTTGAGGCAGAGTGCTACAACAAGAATTCAAGGCAACATTTCCAGTGCATCAAAAATCGGAAAGTGTATTTCAGAGCCCAAAGTTTTTCATTAGAGATAAGAATGGCAGCTTGATGAACAACAAGGTAAGAACTGTAGGAATAAGGAGACAATACTTCTCAGTACTTTTGAATCACCCAGACCAAGATGAGATGCTACCTGCAGACATCATGGAGGAAAGAAAAGATGAAGAAAAACAGAGAAGTGACTGAAGAAGATGTGAAGATTGCTATTAAAAGACTCAGAAACAACAAGACCCCATGAGAGAACACAACAGCAGCAGAATTAATCCAAGAGGGAGGGGAGAGCTTGCACTTATAGACATATAAACTGATCTAGCTCTTATGGAAGAATGAAACACTGCCAAAAGAATGGAAATTGGCCATAATACGTCTAATATACAAGGAAGAAAGCAATATGGAATGTGGTAACTACGGAGGCATCAGCTTGTCGAATGTAACCAACTATGTACTGTCTATCACTATCCTCAGAAAATTACAACCATTCATAGAGGACAACATGCAGGAATATCAAGCTGGCTTTCAATTAAACTGATTGACAATATCACATTCTCGCCATAAGACAATGTATGAAAAACAATGTGAATATGATAAAGATATCTACAGCCTGTTTGTCAATTTTCAACGTGCATATGGAGGCATCTGCAGGAATAGCCTGTACAATGCACTTTGTGTCTCCAGAATTGCTGAGAACCTAGTGAGAATGGTGCAAACTTTTAAGGATGGGTCAAGGGTAGCATTGTGTTTCTGAGGTCACAATGAAACATTTGAGACTGAGATAGATCTCAATACGAGGAAGGAAATGCAGTGGAAATGAAATGCATATAATACCTCAGGCACACATTCAGCTCAAAATCAGTATCAGCAAATATTAAGATGAGAATATATAACACTGTGATATGCCTAAACATTGAGCATGAATAAACAAGAAAAGGAAAAACTATTTATATTTAAAAGAAGAGTAATGAGAATGATATAGGGACCAATCTTAGATAAAGGAGGAGGAATGAGATATCTACCTCTTGATAAAACACCCACTATGACAGAAGCTGAAGAGCAGGAGAATCAAGTGGGCAGGCCATGGAGCCCATACACCAGACAACAGACAGATGAAGAAAGCACCTAAGGGGAAATCACACACTGAATGCCCTACAGGAAAACCTAGGCAGTACTGGATGAATGATCTGGTGAATAACCTGACAGCCCTCAGACTTCAAGACCCCTGGAAGAAACGAGCACAAAACAGAAAGGAATGGAGACAGTTTGTGGAAGCAATGCGTTGTCTGCACTGGGTGTGCACGCAGACAAGGAAAAAAATTCTCGCATTTCCCAGTTAAAAATATACTTCCTCCATCTTAAGTGACAGTATACTATTCCTCGGAACTGTAAAACTTATCAATCCTCTGAATGGTTATGGTTTTACACACTGGTGTAGAATTTCCCATCACTTTAGAAAACGAAACTCACGGAAAAAAAACAGGAAAGATGTCTGATGTGCAGCAACATATACACTGCATATTTTCGTATTATAAAAGTATAAATTCGAATTCCACCAAACACCGCATATTACTTTGTGAAGCATTGAAATCGAGATTGCAATGCGCTTTTGTAAGCCAGTCATAGCTCAAGGCACGTGATCTCGCCAGCCGATGACAGCGGATATTCAGAGCGTAGGACACATGATGTAAGTCAGCCAATAGCAACATCACTGTTAAGTAGTTAGAACATACAAATAGGAAAAGGTGCTGGTTTAAATTAATATACATAGTGTTGCTACAAGAAAAGTAAAGCTTTCACATATAATATTGGTCTCAAAGATTAATAAGCTGCAACAGAAGCTAAGCTTTTCACATATAATGTTGATCTTTTTTGTATGTCTTAAACTTTAAGATACATCACACAAACGTGCCATTAAAATTTTTAACAGCGACATAAATGTCCGATCTTCTGGGTTCAAAATTATTCTAAATGGTCGTCCTCAAAGAGTTGATTTTAAAATTAGAGTCAAATGCTCTGCCAGAGAGCGCCATATAACAGGTGTCACTGCACTAACGCAGCTAAGATGATGCAGAAAGCCCTTATGTTCATATGTGTAAAACGTTAAAAGATCTTACATTATGTTATAAAAGAAACAAGACATTAGAGAATACTCCAAGAGCATCGGAATTTCGTGAACCACACAAAATGCATAATTCAGATTAAAGTGCACATTCATGTCCAAATTCGGACGTAAATTTTCTTGGTGTACCAGTACTGTATTATCTCATGTTTGGTTCTTTACTATGGCATAAAGCCATACGTGCTAGTAGATGAAAACATGCACTTGAAATGTAGTGAACAGTTGAAAGTAGGCAATGGTGTGGAATTAAACACTTTGTTTCAAATAAATTGACTGCCTCAATGGAAAAGATTAATAAAAGCCAAATTTCTTTAGCAAATCGACAAAAATAACTTCATTGTTCTGTAAGGCGATTAATGCTTGACTGTCAAAAAGGTGGAAATAAAATAAAATCTGAAACTAATAACAAATTTTAGCCTTCTGTAATTACGTGAATGTATTTTAATTCACTTGATAGCTCCCAGCCCCAGAAATCTGTTTTGTTTTCATTTGACGTAAGAGCTATAAACGACAAGATGTGAAACAAATACTAACAAAGAGATAGAGGGGCTGGCCAGTATTTACCTCAGCTCAGTACAGCCGATAGATACACAAAATACAGAACCGAA
This sequence comes from Schistocerca nitens, assembly GCF_023898315.1. Lineage (NCBI taxonomy): Eukaryota > Metazoa > Arthropoda > Insecta > Orthoptera > Acrididae > Schistocerca > Schistocerca nitens. The sequence continues at coordinate 487,528,980 of NC_064621.1, forward strand.
AATTTATGTTCCTAGCTTTTGGAACAAATGTTCCTTCATCAGGGATGAGAGAGGGGAAAGAAAGGGAAGAAGGGAAAGTAGATTCAGTTACTCACAACCCAGGTTATGAAGCAACAGGGAAAGGAAAACAGGGAGGGTAGCAGCCATGCCTCCATCCTTGCTACCCTCCCTGTTTTCCTTTCCCTGTTGCTTCATAACCTGGGTTGTGAGTAACTGAATCTACTTTCCCTTCTTCCCTTTCTTTCCCCTCTCTCCTCCCTGATGAAGGAACATTTGTTCCGAAAGCTAGGAACGTAAATTTTCGGTTCTGTTTTTTGTGTATCTATCGGCTGTACTGAGCTGAGGTAAGTACTGGTCAGCCCCTCTATCTCTTTGTTAGTATTTGTTTCACATCTATAAATGACAAGGACACATCACAATCACTAAATGTAAACACGGGTCGTGTGGAGACTACCCACCTCCCCAATACAACTCAGACTGCTCCGTGCATCAGCCCTGGACCTACGATATTTCCAAACCAGGCAATACTAGATAGTGGCACCTCCCGCCCCCTCAAGTGTTTGAGGTAGATATATATAATCTTGCTACAGCTTTACGTGGTGTGTTTTCCTTTCTGGAAAAGGATCTATTACCTCATCAAAGTTCGTCAAATGTTTTGCTACATGAAAAAACAAAATGACACTGTCTAATACTGAAAAGCTATATGCGATTGCAGGCTTTCTCAGCTTATTTCAGCTACGAAATCTTCACGGGTTATCAGCCAAGTGGCGTTGTTTTCTAGTCGCAATGTTTCAACGGATTGCATATCCATCATCTTCAGGCATATCCATCATCTTTGCCTTAAGATGATGGATACGCAGTCCACTGAAATGTTGTGACTAGAAGATGATGCCACTTGGCTGATAACTCGTGAAGATTTCATAACTGAGAAAGCTGTTAATACAAATAGTAGCCGAGACTGTTGTGGTTGATCGACCTGATTACGTGTATTTTGTAATTGTCTGCTAGATAAAATGAGATAGGCCTGCCTAATATTGCAGCAATTGTAACATACACCAAATAAACTAGGCTGTTTTGGCACAAATGGTCATTTTTATAACAAGACAGAATATAATTCATGAAGTACCAATATCAAATGCCTATAAGGCCTACTACAAGCAAAAAGTTTTATGTTAGGAAATAGTTCCACATTTCATTCATACGCTCCAGCTTCTGAAGCGTGAGATCAAAAAGCAGTAGTATGAAAATTTTATATAAATTTGGAATTGTCATATTCTTCCATAATTTGTGTGAGGATTCTTCTCCTTCCTCATTCTAACAAACCATCTTGTCATCACTAATTCTGTAACAATTCCTGCCAGTGTCAAAACTTATTCTCCAGTAACTTCACTAACCCGGACACGATCACTGGTTTAGTTATCTTGCGTTTATTCTCCGGTTAGGCATTATTATGTGTTCGTACCACACATTTTCCGCGCTAATCCCAGAATAGAAATTAAGCAGCTGGTAGCTGGGGCCTGTACAACTGGCTCTTACTAGTGTAGCAGTCTGGTCAAAAAATTTCTGTCAAAATTTCATTTTCTTGGATACACTGAGAATATAATATGTAATCTTTCTTATCTGTTATTCCTGTTAGTCATTTATTTCCACTCTGGTAGTCTGAATCTATGGATTTTGCTAGTAATTGTAACAACGCTGATCATTCCCAAACCCAGTCAACCACATAAACAGCGATAGGCATTCACCCTTTTGGCTTTATTCCAGTCAGCTTGTATAGCCCCGTCCCCTTTTGTCTGCAGGAAAGTTTATTCCTAAATGCGATGGGGATTCCCCTGGCAGACATCACGTACACTGTGCACGCATAAAAAGATCAACTTATGATTCATTCAGAAATCAATTTAGAATTTGTTCAAAAACCAGCAGGGATGCATTTCAAAATCATACGAGTAATCGATAGACCAACATGCACAGGATGTTTGGCGCTTTGTGAAACAAGGTCTTTTTCCTCAAGAGTATGAATCCCCCCCCCGAAATTGCCACCCCAGTTTGATCCCCGACCCTTAGATCCGAGCCTGTTGCGCATGCGTGAATCTGGCAGCTTAGGTGAGCCATTAAAATTTTTCCGGGTAGCATTTGGCTGCTTGCTGCTATTGCTTATACAGCTAACTGCCACACTTCTGTAGCCAGAAGCAGGACAAGGTATTACTCATACATGACTCAGCTGCCACAACTGGGCATGCGCATGAGCTCACTCACAACTGCTCGAACAAATCTAATGTAAGCAGTTGCGATGTCATGCTCATCAGAGACACTTTGTTGTTATGAAGCATTGCATAGTCTTCCTAAAGCCTTTGACACATTTTACTGTTGGCAGACACTTGTATGAGCAGTGTTTTGTTGTTGTATATGGTGCATTTCCTTTGCAACTTGATTCTCGTTTTTTTCTTCTCTTGTTCATGTTTTATTGCTGCAGTATTATTTTGCAGTAGTGAGATGCAGTAATATCCTTTGTTTGAGTACTGGTTCTTACCAGTCAAAGTCACAAAAATTGAAAACAAGAACAATGAAAAATTCATAGAATTCTAAAAAATTCCGGTTTTCTCCCGGATGAAAAAATTCCCAGGTTTTTCCCGGATCTACCAGGTCGTATACACCCTGTCTGCAGAGCCTGTGACCGCTGGAAATGTATGTATGTAACATCAGTTAATAGAAACCTCTATTTATCCACTAGGGCCACCTAAGATAAGACAACATAATTAAGTCTTGTTGACAGAACTCAATTGTCTGGCTGGGTCTAGTCTTACCTATCCAATACCCCAGAGAAAGAAAATGCTAAAGCTTTACTCAAGATATAGATTTTTTTTTATTAGTCTCTCACATTATATATCCATACCATTATTAGCCTCCAATGACACTGACACACAAGAAGAAAGATATATGATTCTGAACATCACAGAAGAGTCGTTAAGTATTTATTACTTCATAAGGAAGAAATATCTGGTCCCAAATGCAATGTCACATTTCATTAATGTTTAGACACTACTGAAGAAGACAAACACAGGCAACACCTCTCTACTGACTTCAATAATTCAACCTAAAGCTAGTTACCTCAAATAAAATTACCATCTTAAAGTATGATTAGTAGATGACATGACTTACTAATGTAATAGTAAGGTATTTAAAATCAAAGAGACGTCCAAACAAATGTCAACAAATCATACAAATAAAATTGCAAATTTTGTTTGCCTATTCTCATTTTTTGAAAATAAAAATATTTAATACGCAGATTTCAAGAAGCAATTATGAATTTCAATAAATGAATATGAAGTAAAAGAAAATAAATTTATGAGAACTTACGAAAGTGCTGTGGATTATCGTTATCATTTTGTTTGAGAATATCATGAGAGAATTTGGTATTATAAAACAGATCAAGTATTCAATACTGAAACTACATTTACTGCATCCTGCCTACCTGTCAGTGCCTATGGTAAAATGTACATTGCCAGCTAAACTCCTAGAATCAGCCTGGAAATCATCATCCTGTTCTTGTTTTCCTGCCTCACTGCCAGATGAGTCTCCTGTTTCCTTCCACTGCATATTGTCTGCGATACCTGAAAAAAAAATTGCTGCAATCACAGTCTTTATTTTACAATCTAAAACAGTATAGTTATCAAGCCACGAAGCTCACATTTAATAGAAACTGTTTTAAAAGTGGTGCCAGACAGCTCTTATCAACTGTGAAGTCATTACAGAGGTTATAGTACTACAGTAACCAGGATACTTTAATACTGTTTAGTGCATTTCAGCCCACTCCAGTTCGTTGTTATAAAAATTTAAGCTAATTCATTTGAGAAAACAAATTATATAGAAATAGAACATACTAGGACATACAAACTCAGGGACAATGCATAAAGAAACACTGTGACATACAACCTACTGAAAACACGACTCAGAAAAGATGAAAAAACTATTGAAAATGAGCATGCAGTAAAACAAAGACAATACTATTCCAGTTATCAAGCTGTTAATACACATATCAGAACATGGGATGCCCTTGCAAAACACCAATATATTTGAAGTAGTACTAATAATGTTTCTGGGATGTGAAAATTCTAAACTAATTTTGAACTGTCAATAAAAACTGTGTAGCACTCTGAACAAGGACATGTAATGGTGGGCACATTTGGTATTTCATTTCTGTGAAGTGCTCAGTACTCCTATAAAAAAAAAAAACACATTTAGCGTATTAGTCAGCGAGGGCAGTAAGAAAAATATAATTGAGCCACTGCTGACAAAACAATGATCCCATTCTTTAAAATCTAATACTATACTGTGTGTTTTAATAATACATTAAAACCTGACATAATCTTAATTTGCAACAATATGAAAATACACAGCCCATAAAGTGGAATAAAATAAATATTTGCAAAAATTTTAGCATCCAGAGAATAGTGCAAATGCAATCGAAACTCAGAAGATATGTAGTATGAAACACTGGCAACAGCTGATTAAGACTGAAGGGAGATGGCACAATATAGACCTAAAAGCGACCTACCAAACACAACCAGAAAAATCAGTTTTCCATCCACTACAATCAAGGATATGCCACCAAATTATATGGAAACATAAAAGTAGGTGTCGGTATCCCTTGTCGCCATCAAACAACACAGTAACAGCAGCTAGTGAGACTGGAGCAGAAACATCAGTCTCCAGGAAATGGATCTGTCATACTACAACATTTCAGCTTGTGCATGGTATGATGTTAAAATAATGTGTGTGTGTGTGTGTGTGTGTGTGTGTGTGTGTGTGTGTGTGTGTGTGTGTGTGGACCATAAAACTTTGTTCAGAATGCAACTTTTCATAGATGACAAGGTCATTAAAAATAGCCAACCTTAGGAAGGATAGGACAGGCAAGCAAACTGGTCACACCATTTTAAAAGGAACTGAACCAGCAACTGCATTTAATGATTTTGGGAACCATAGAAAACCTAAATCTGGTTGGTCAAAGACAGATCTTAAATCTCACTACTCTCGAATACAAGTCCAGTGTCTTGAACACTGTGCCATCTCACTCGGTGAAGCTGCAGCACTTCGAACAGATGAGGAACAAGCTTCAATGCCGGTTTGACACTGCCAACTATGGGATGGAGTGGTGACATGTATACTATTCATTTACTTGTCAAGTTCAGTAGATCTCATCAAGAAGGAGCACCCTCAGGGATGTAGAATTAATCAAAGTATACATTAGCAAAAGACAAGGGAACTGCTAAAATGTAATTTGTATACTGTTTTAATAATGAACTATCACTATACTGCTTAATGCTATTCTTGCATAAGATAGCAAAATGCAATTGAGTAAATTCGAAAGAAATATGCTATTTGGAAAGGGTGGGGGTGGGGCGAGAGAGAAAGAAAAGCTGATGGCTCCTCAATTATACAAGGGCAGATCAAAGATAAATGGGATTTTATTTTTTATCTATTGAAAAACTCAAGACAGTTATAATTTATTTTTCCACATAGTCTCCTGCTTTGGAAATGCATCTGTCCCAGCGTATGGGCAGCTTTTTGACAACCTCATCATAAAAAGAACTGGGTCATGTCACCAGCCAGTTGCGCACGTCATCTTCCACTCTCTCCGTCATCTTCAAATCGTCATCCTTCTGGAGCTTCTTTAAGCAGTCCGAATGGAAATCGCAGGACGATAACTCCTGGCTGTAAGGAGGATGATCAAGTGTAGTCCAGTGCATTTCCTGTAGCTTGGAGAAAGTTAGAGCTGCAGTATGGGGTTGTGCATTGTCGTGGAGGAGGATGACCTGCCGAATCGATTGGTCTCGACTTTTGCGGCGATATGCAACTCTTGCCTTGTTCAACAGTTTGCAGTAATAAGCAGCACTGATTGTGCATCGCTCATGCAAAAAATCAGTCAGCAAAATGCCTTGCTGATCGAAAAAAATGGTTGAAAGAACCTTGCCTGCTCACAGTCAAGTCTTGGCTTTCACTGGTGCTGCCTCCCCTTTCCTCTGCCACTCCTTACTGGCTTGTTTGGATACTGGAGTGTAGCAGTAAACCCATGTTTCATCGCAAGAGATGATCTGACTCAAAAATGCATCACCTTCTTCCGCAAACCTTGCTGTAAGCCTCTGACAGACCTCCGAAGGTCTAAACTTCAGATTTTCGGTCAAAAGTTTAGGAGGCCATCTGGAACACACTTTAAGGAACTATGGGGCATTTGTGATGATTGCTTGACAGCTCCCATAACTGATTCCGACTTTTTGTGGAATTTCTGATACTCTCACCCATCGATTGTCATCAATAATGTCTTTAACCACACGGATATTTTTGTCTGTAATGCTGGTCCACGGACGACGTTCATGTTACTGATTTTCCACACGTTCTTGTCCTTCCTTGAACTTTTTATGCCAGGCAAACACATACGTCCTTGATAATGTTTTATCACAGAACTGTGCAGTCAATCTTTGGTAAATTTCTGTTGCTGTAACTCCTTCATGAGCAAGAAATTTGATAATTATGCATTGTGCAGTGGGAGAGTGCACCTAGCGCTCAGACATGGTGAGTGTTACTGATGAAACGGCGGGAAATATCTAACAGCTCACGGTCCCGTCTAAGCATAGCAGAAGTGCAGGGCCAGTCCTACCAACTGTTGATGTTCAGGAACAAAAATCCCCTTTCTTTTGATCCCCCCTCGTACATACAGCTAATGCTTACTTGCTATTGGAAGCTCATTATTTACTTGATTACAGTGGTATCTTTTGACAGAAAATATTTACTTACATCTGTACAAACCAAGCCTATTTACAGTACATTTCCACTTGGCTTGTAGCTTTACTACACACACTGCTACTTGCCCCGTAGCACAGAATTTTTCAATCCCTGAATCCAGATATCCTGATAATTAGTAGAAAGTATGGCTAATGAGGTACATTTGTGATTTTCTTTTGGATTGGTTGGATTCCCAATTTCTTGCTGTATGTTAGATGGAAGTTTGTTGAATATTAAGCCACCGAAGTACGTCTACACCCTAATAACCCCTACAGAAATGAGGTCAAGTCTATATGAAAATTATTGTCTTGTGACAATCTGACTGACAGTTCTGCTGAAGCTGATTTTTATTATCAGCAACAAAAACTAAATAAAGCATAAATGTTTTGGGCATTCAGTGCAAAACCTCCAAGACCCTTAAAAAGGTTCATTACTGACTACTGCTCAGGAAATACTTTATTAACTTTAGGTGCATTGCCCAAGAAGATAACCCTATACAAAAGCAGGTATTGGAAATATGCGAGATAAGCCAACATACTTGCCTTTCTCTCAACAGAATGAGAAATGTTTTTTGGGGCGAAGAACACTAAACAGAACTTCTTGGTCAGTTTATGTATGTATCAACTCCAATTTAACTTGTTATCCAATTGAACCCCCCACGGGATTTTACACAGTATGTTTCATTCAGTGTATGGTGATTAACATCTACTCCTGGTACCAATACCTAACTGAAACTTAATAATACCAGTCTGTGTGAGATTAAGACTTAAACTGTTAGCTATGAACCACTTGCAGGCCTGACCATCTAGCAACTAAGTTGTGTCTCCTAAGCTTGAGGCCCAGTACCGAACCTTGTGGCAACCCACATGTTATTTTCCTCCATTCCGAGGTTAGTTTCATGCCTGTGATACAGACTGACAATGAGGACCTTTGCTTGCTGTCATGAAAGTTATCTTTACAAATTTATTGGAAAATAAAGTAGCATGAAGAGCAAGAGTATTACTAAACCAAAGATAGCTAAAAATACATTAAATAAGGGGAGGTAAACATTAGCCTACAGTAAGACTGCAGTCGCCACAGGTGTGTGCATTTAGCTGTCTGTGTGGCTGCGGGTGTGAATTTCTATATTACTGCTAGAAAAGAGCTAGTGCTTGAAAGGTAGTGTGAAAGCTATTTTCTCTTATATGTTGCTGTGCTCCGTGCATCAATCTGCTATAGATAAGTGGTTGGATTTCACTTTGTTTATGTACTGCTCCAACCAGAAATTTCCATTATTGTTATGATAGTGAGAAAGCTATGTGAACACTGGAAAAAAATACAAAGAAGCAAGGAAAGTTAGGGACTAACATACCACTGATGAGAAGGTCATTAGAAAAACCATCCCTGCATTTGCCTCGAGTGACTTAAGGAAATCATGGCAGGCCTGAATCTGGTTGACCAGAGGGGGATGTGAACTACAGTGTCTCAAATGAAAAACTGAAATATTACTGCTTCATGGCTCGATAGAAACCACATATTTTGATGAGAAAAATAAATGTGATTAAAAGCAGTAATTATAAAATATATCCCCCTATCTTAAGCAAAAAGAGACATTATTAAACATAATAAACATCAGAATTTAAAAAATAGGCCTTTCGTAGCTTTTACTGATTCCCATAGGGCTTTCGTATAGTAAATTGGAAACTGATATATCACATTCCAAGAGAGGGTGAACTGATCAAAACTGTAGAAGACTGGTCCGAAGCTATATAAGAAGATTGCACATTAGTGAATATTAAAAAAGTAAATAAACAAACAAATACATAAAAATAAAATAATTGAGAAAGAACAGCTCCTTTTGTCAAAATTTTTCGAGATTTGTACCGAGTAGGACATCAATAGTTTAACACACATGGAGAAAAAGTTAATTGCATACTATTTCCTTGTGATGCTGCTTTACTGGTAGATACATGAAAAGTATGAACAGAAAGTTGTAAATATTGACACTGGCAATCAAACAGTAATAACTTAAGATAAATACCAATGAAACAAAACTGTTATTATTAGGTAAGAGTGGTAAACAAATCATTGAAAGTGTGGCACCTAAACACTACAACTGAATAGGCAAAACAGTTTTGTTGATTACGGTGTGCTACTCACGTTATACAACAAATGGGACTCATTAATCTTATTTATTCATTCCAGTTAATTTCAGTATTATGGAGCTTTTTAATGCTCAAATTGCTGAGTATATGCCTCAAATTTTAGAGAAGTTAATGCAGAGGTTTCAAGAGCCCATATGGGTTATCAATTTTCTGATCATGTTGTGACAAGTTAGAGCTTAAAGATCCAACTAAGCTCTGTTTCCGAGATAATGTGGCAAACAACAGTCACAGTGTATCACAATACACTTCTGGAAAGAATGGTCATCGACGGATTATAAACTTCCTCCCACAGCAAGAAAGGGAAAGTGGGTAACACAACAATTTATAGTGACTACACAGAGCACCCTCTCAAATAGAATCTGTGCACAGTGCCATAGCACATAGCTTTCAAGGAAAGATGTACTAGTATTGAGAATGGTTTCTTTAATATTCGGCTGAGTATATATTGTGTTAATTACATTCCAGTCTCAGCAATAATTCCCCTCTATAGCCTCTCTATCTCAGAGGAGCTAGCATCCCATGGCGAAGCCTCTACAGCATTTAGGAAGAAATGAGAAGTTGACACTCTGAGTCAGTACAAGAGGCATGCTGGTAAGGCATAATCTTTAGCAATCCCACATAAGAAGGACTCTGGATTATGACACAAAGTTTTAACTTAACACACGAAAATATCCTGAGTCTGAAGCATCCTTCTTTGAAGGAATTCTCCTTGTTTGTAACCTGGTATACTACTGCTGGTTATCCATAATAGCTTAGGTGTCATGCGGTAAAGATAAGCCCTCCTGCATTAAATGAACCTACAACATATAGGTCTAGTATTCTCTAGTTTAGAATTCTATTGGCATTAAGATTATGAATAATACCATAAACAAAGACAACAAAATTCAATGGATTACTGCTTATGAAACAGCTGAAATGGATAGAAACTGCTCATAGATCATTGACATTTGTATGGCCAGCAGATATTCTGTAGTATTTAATCAACAACACTACTGTTATTTATAATTAACTGTGGACCTTGTCTCCCTGCATCAGCTTTCACATAACCAACTATGGTAGCAGAAAACTATTGGGAACATGTGTAATACGGCTGTGTGTCCAAAGACATAGTGCAGGTGCATTAAAATACAGACTGATAATGTTAAATTAAAATGAAGTATTGATTGTTAAAATAAATTTCTTGGAAGGATTAGAGGTCACAGAAACGAAGTTATAATCAGGTGTAGGTCTGCTGGTAATGACTTGAGGATAATTGGAAGCGTTTGTTAAAAATGTCCTGAGAGTATGAGCAGAGCTCCTCCCACCAATTCGGATTTTCCTCGCAAGTCTTGTAATGTTCTGTCCATGGCTTCAACTGATTTTTTACGTGCCATTGTGCATTTATCCCAGAACTTGCTTTAGAAGTTCACCCCATCCAGATTCTCTTGAGATTTTACATGCCGGGAATTGTTCTTTGGCTATATTCAACAGTAGTTGTAGGGTGGAATGGGCAGTCCATCCGCCTTCTATAAGTGTGGCTGCAATGCCAGGTGATGCCAGTGCAAGTAGCATGTATTTCTGTCAGAAACAGATTTATTAGAAACTTTTTCCAGTGTTGCCTGGTGCGTCCAAGTGAATAATTAGACCAATGTTGTTGTCGCTCTGGTCCATGATAAAGTTATAAATTTCCTTTTGGTTGTCGTTGTTGTGAGCAATGTATTGAAGTACTTCACTCATGTTGTAGCTTTTTTAATTTTGAAGTTTAGCACACGGTATCATATTTTCATGATGCTTGCATCCCAAATTGTACTAAGGTCGGGTTGTTTACTGGTAAACATTTATCTTCTAGGTGAATGATTGTTTCATTGAAGATGTCATCGTTGACAGATGTTCAGCTAAGGAAGAGCTTGTCAGACTTGGTATAGTATGTCACCACTCATACTCTCTTTGAAAGAGTCCCAAAGATGTTTTGGAATTGATGGGTTCCATGTTGTTACAATTATGGCAAATAAGTCTATCATTTGTTTAACTGAGGTTGTCAGTGAGGCTTCTTGTAGTGTTAATTCAACAGTGGTTGTCGTTTTCTAGTACAGTGCTTCTCTGTATATCTAGAATAGGTAGCCTTTAATGAGCTTGAGATTTGTCAACATTCTCCAGATGTACTGCTACATGTTACACAGTTTGTGTTTGTGTATGGAAAACTGAAAATGTGTCATGCTGCTTTATTACTGTTGGTGTTCCTTTTTTAGTACATGAGGATCTCGTCGTTTCTGTTTTGCTGTTCGCTGTCTTTGGCTCTTTGAAATACTGCCACGTCACTGCCTTTGTTCACATACCTACAGAAATATTTGATGGATTTCAATGAATTGCAGTATTCTACATTTATGTGTGCTTTAAACATTTTTGGAAAGTACGTGTGTTATTTGGTACTACCCACTGATTATCTATTTCCAGTTTGTTGGTGCACGTATTCATATTTTTGCTGTGAAGCCATCATTTTTGGGTGATCATCATCTGTGTTTGGGATATCTATCAACTCCAGTTTGTGTGTCATCCAAGTATGGTTTTGGGCATTTTTTTGTTGTTGTACATTTCCCTCACTCATAAATGGCGAATTTGGGTTTAATGGCTCGCATGATCCATGAATCACATTTTTCATTATTATGTCGTACATGCCGAATCTTCTTGTTGATTGGAAAATTCAGCTTGGACGATTTTGTTGATATCTGTGGGGTGCATTCTGACGTGTAGCCATACGAGATTGTGTGAGTAAGGCAGTCCCTGTTTTTGTCATTTGACTGTGTACATCCAGCATCTAATGGTTCCAAAGATGTGATATTGTGCATTCTGACGTGTAGCCATATGAGATTGTGTGAGTAAGGCAGTCCCTGTTTTTGTCATTTGACTGTGTACATCCAGCATCTAATGGTTCCAAAGATGTGATATTATGTTATGACTTCAATAAATCTCATTTGTTTTTGTCGGAAAACTCGGGCTATTATGTCATGTCAATGCATGGGGGCTAGGCTGTATCTTAGGTGGTCTTTGATTTCTGGCCATGAATGATGAGCTGCATGTGAATATTATGAAGAGGTCAGGTCATCCATATTTTTTTTTATGTACATTGGGCACCTTGAGTGTATTTGCGCATGTGTCTCAGATTTCCTACGTATGATGAGGGTAAAACTACCTTTGTTCTGAGGTTGTCAATGTTTCCATCATTTATGACTGCACCTCTAAGGTGGATGTGTTCTTCCACGTGCAGTTTCTTCTGGTTCAGTCTTACGTAAACCATCCATTCTGCTTCTGTTTTTGCATACATATCTACCACGAATTGTTGGAATAACTGTCAAGTGTTGAGAATGTGACTGTATGTTTCATTGTCTCTGATCATTAAGAGGTAACCACTGAACTTCTTGGAAGTGACTTTCTTGTTTGTTTCAATGCCTGTTTTCGGGTTAGATTGTTTCGCAACAAAATGATACTCGTTCTTTCCATTCAGAAATATTAATGGATATTGGAGGGCATCATATGAATGGTATGTCTCTGGCATGTGTTGTTGTCCCCTCCTCTTCATCCTGTACAATTATGTCACGGCCTGCATTTTCATGGTCCATAATTACGATTGCGACTTCATCTATCTGAGATGCATTAAATTAACATTCATGTTCTCCAGGTGGTGTTTTGTTGGCTCGAATAATAACTTTATAATCATCAGACAACAAACGGTCTAGTGCTGTTTTGAATATGTGAATCGGTTGATTGTATCCGTGTAAGATCCTCTGTACATCTTCAACTATTACTCATCTCAATCCACTGTTATCTGTGCATCATTAATCAATTTATGTTTCTTCATTTCCGATGAAATATACTCGCAGAAATTTATAGTCTTCATTGGGTAGTGGTAGTAATGATCCCATGGTGTGATAGATTTGTCCTTGGATAAATAAAAAAAATTCGATTTAATCTCTGTGAGTGTTGATTGAAGTGACACCCAAAGAAGTCATTGAGAAGCAGGCATTGTACACTTTTATATTTTGAAGAAAGTGTTCTGATTCTGGAAGATCCCATTATGTAATGCAAAAATTCCACTTCCAATGGTGGAATTGAATTTTTCCAAGAACTTTTCCAATCATGTAACGGAATACTGATGTTTCTCTACTGAACTATTTTGCATTGAAAAATTGGCAACTGTTATCCATTTTTACGATTAGAATGTGTTTGTGTTCGTTATTTTTTTTTTTTTTTTGTCAAATCATAGTGGAATGTTTCATTTGTTAGGTTGTACCGTTTACTTGTCCTCAGAACATACCAAAAAGGCTTCGAATGGTCCACCATGTTCCAGGACATTTCACAACATTTGAGTGTTCTGGAATCTTCCTAAATATTCCAGACTATTCCCAAACATTCCAGATCATCACAGATCATTATGGAACTCACTGGAACATTCTGGAATGTTGTGGAATGCTCTTGAATACTCTTGAATGTTTAAAAATTTCTAGATGGCAAAACTTCCTAGCTCTCATATCTTCAAAAGCATGTCCTTAAGGTAAAAATGGGAACCTTCTCCATGAATGGAAAATAGAGGTCTACCACACCATGTAACTCCCTTGATCGTACCAGGACTCATTTACGAGTTTTAGCGGCACACACGTTGTACACTTACTTCCATAATATACACTGATTAGGTCTATTAATTTACGAACTTTCACTGATTTGTCTTGATACGCCTGTTTAACACACTGTCAGAGGCAAATGATTTAACACTGTACTTCAATTTGTACAAAATGTTCAATCTGACTGCCAATGACATTTTGCTTATAAATATAGTTGCAATTTTAATCATCTTAAATTAACAATGTCCTTTGTGATGATGGCATTCTCAAAAGTAATCACAGCAACCAATTTGTTTTCATCATAAAATCTGTGATTGATAATGGAGGTTAGTCATAGATGTGACTCTTTGGGGCCACGAATAACTGTTTGTCAGCAGAAAAATTTGGTATCACTGAAGCAAATGTTTAAAGGTGGAGTCGAATAAAAAACAATTTGTAGAATGCCAATTTTGCTTGCAAACATTTAGGGGAAATAAGCAGGAAAGATTTCCATGAATAGGTTGTGGTAATAACATTTTTTGGTTCTTCATGTGACATTTTATATCAAGAAAATTTTTTGCAATTTTGGTTGGCCAGAATCAGTTAAAAATACATAAATTCTCAAGATGCCTGTTTCAAATAAAAAGAGGAAGAGTCCGAGCACAAACTCAGGCTGGCAAAAGGATACTGACCATGTTCTTTACAGAGGAATCATCCAGTATTTGTTGCAGGCAATTTAGGGAAGCAATGAAAGCTAAATATGGATGTCCAGATGGGGATCTAAACTACTGCCTTCTTCTACACAAGTCCAGTGTCAAAATCAGGGTGCTACCTGATAGTCAGGTACGAACAGCACATTCTAGTATAATTTTCCTTATACCTAGTAACTAAAGGTATTTTTGCAATAGCTGTAATGTTTCTTCAACTTTTCCCAACTCTGAATTAGTTTAGAATATCTGCATATGAGTAACTTACTAAATAAATATAACTCCATGAAGAGTACAAATAAAAGTAGTTTTTTTCATGTTTAATGTCATTCAAACTGAAACGAAAAAAAGTGGAGTGCTCAGAAGGGGAGGAGGAAAGAAAATGAAACTTGATGGATTGAGAGAGTAGGTGATGTTCTTTCAGTGATTACAATATTGAATCAAATTTACAAAGAACTTGGCTGTATGAGCACACTTATCAGTATGACATTGCACCACCTCTGTGCTGGATGCTTGCACTGACTTGTTTTGGAAGGGTGTCATAATTTACTGTCTCCTCTCCTGAGGCCATCTGGTCCGTAACTATTGCAAAATTGGTCCTTGATATCCTGGAGACTTGCACTTAGAAGGTGTTGGGCCATGGGAGTGTCTCAACTTCATGCACAGTTCATGAAGACATGTGCCATGTGTGGATGAACATTTACTGTTGAAAAATGGCCCACGACACTGTCACATAAGAAGTAACACAGGAGGACGTAAGATGTCTGTGACATATTATTGTGCTGCTATAATTCCCTCAATCACTACCAGCCTTGACCTGTAGTCATACCCGACAACTCCCCACACCATTACACCAGAAGTAACATCACTGTGCCTCTCCAAAACACTAAAGAAGGGAACCTCTCAGCATATACCCAGTGCTTGGTGATGATGGTCATCCGGGGTGGTGCAGAACTGAGATTCATCGCTGAACACAGTACGCCCTTCATGAGCAGTTCATGCGTCACTGTCACAGCATCATTCCAAAAGCAGCCATTTCTGTTTGCTAATGGCAGCCTACACATGGGGTGGCAATTCTCTAGTCCGGCTGTTGCTAGTGTTTGACCAATGATGCGAGATGACTCAGAATATTGCTGGGAATCCATCACTTGGCCTCAGATGCAGGCACTGATATGACGGCAGTTACAATGGCACTGGTGCACAATACTGTGATCCTACGTCTACATCTATACTCCACAAGCCACCTTACGGTGGTCTTTTTACAAGATATACATACGAGCAAGAACTGCAAAATGGCTAAGGAGGGATGGCTAGAGGATAAATGTAAGGATGTAGAGGCTTATCTCACTAGGGGTAAGACAGATACTGCCTACAGGAAAATTAAAGAGACCTTTGGAGAAAGGAGAACCACTTGTATGAATATCAAGAGCTCAGGTGGAAACCCAGTTCTAAGCAACGAAGGGAAAGCAGAAAGATGGAAGGAGTCTATAAAGGGTCTATACAAGAGCGATGTAGTTGAGGACAATATTATGGAAATGAAAGAGTATGTAGATGAATATGAAATGGGAAATATGATACTGCGTGAAGAGTTTGACAGAGCACTGAAAGACCTGAGTCGAAACAAGGCCCCGGGAGTAGACAACATTCCATTAGAACTACTGACGGCTTGGGAGAGCCAGTCCTGACAAAACTCTACCATCTGGTGAGCAAGATGTATGAGACAGGCGAAATACCCTCAGACTTCAAGAAGAGTATAATAATTCCAATCCCAAAGAAAGCAGATGTTGACAGATGTGAAAATTACCGAACTATCAGTTTAATAAGTCACAGCTGCAAAATACTAACGCGAATTCTTGACAGACGAATGGAAAAACTAGTAGAAGCTGACCTTGGGGAAGATCAGTTTGGATTCCGTAGAAATATTGGAACACATGAGGCAATACTGACCCTACGACTTATCTTAGAAGCTAGATTAAGGAAAGGCAAACCTACGTTTCTAGCATTTGTAGACTTAGAGAAAGCTTTTGACAATGTTGACTGGAATACTCTCTTTCAAATTCTGTAGGTAGCAGGGGTAAAATACAATGAGCGAAAGGCTGTTTACAATTTGTGTAGAAACCAAATGGCAGTTATAAGAGTTGAGGGGCATGAAAGGGAAGCAGTGGTTGGGAAGGGAGTGAGACAGGGGTGTAGCCTCTCCCCGATGTTCTTCAATCTGTATATTGAGCAAGCAGTTAAGGAAACAAAAGAAAAATTCGGAGTAGGTATTAAAGTCCATGGAGAAGAAATAAAAACTTTGAGATTCGCCGATGACATTGTAATTCTGTCAGAGACAGCAAAGGACTTGGAAGAGCAGTTGAACGGAATGAATAGTGTCTTGAAAGGAGGATATAAGATGAACATCAACAAAAGCAAAACGAGGATAAAGGAATGTAGTCGAATTAAGTCGGGTGATGCTGAGGGTATTAGATTAGGAAATGAGGCACTTAAAGTAGTAAAGGAGTTTTGCTATTTGGGGAGCAAAATAACTGATGATGGTCGAAGTAGAGAGGATATAAAATGTAGACTGGCAATGGCAAGGACAGCGTTTCTGAAGAAGAGAAATTTGTTAACATCGAGTATAGATTTAAGAGTCAGGAAGTCATTTCTGAAAGTATTTGCATGGAGTGTAGCCATGTATGGAAGTGAAACATGGACGATAGATAGTTTGGACAAGAAGAGAATAGAAGCTTTTGAAATGTGGTGCTACAGAAGAATGCTGAAGATTAGATGGGTAGATCACATAACTAATGAGGAGGTACTGAATAGAATTGGAGAGAAGAGAAGTTTGTGGCACAAATTGACTAGAAGAAGGGATCGGTTGGTAGGACATGTTCTGAGGCATCAAGGGATCATCAATTTAGTATTGGAGGGCAGCATGGAGGTTAAAAATCTTAGAGGGAGACCAAGAGATGAATACACCAAGCATATTCAGAAGGATGTAGGTTGCAGTAGGTACTGGGAGATGAAGAAGCTTGCACGGGATAGAGTAGCATGGAGAGCTGCATCAAACCAGTCTCAGGACTGAAGACCACAACAACAACATAACAATGTAAATGTGCAATAACCGCTCACTGGTGGCAGCATTAGCAAAACAGGGTACACAAAAGATTGTTGCACAGAAAACAGTGCAGTCATTGTCGTAAGGTGGAAATGGAGCAATTTATCTGACATCCAAAAGAACACGATCACTGGCTTTCGAGCCAAAGGCGGAAGCATTTCTGAAACAGCTAAGTTTATAGACGTGCAAGTGTTGAGGAAATGACTGATGAGCCAAGGGGCCACTAACAGTAACTCTTCAGTGAACATTGCTGCATATGGACCTCTACAGCTGGTGCCTGGTCCATGCATCCATGCTGACTGCTGTACATCAGCAACAAATGCATCTGGATGTTCATCGAGTGCTGACAGGTGTTCTTTTCAGATGATCACACTTTATGCTACATTGGACAGATGGCTGTTGGTGTGTACAGCGTGAAATGCCTGAAAGCAAACAGCCCGCAACAATCGTCAAAAGGGTCCACGCGGAAGGAGGGAATGTTATGGCCTGGGGAATGTTTTTGTGACAGCTCATGGATGATATTACCATACTGGAAAGTACAATAATCACATAAGATGCATTTATCCTTGGCGCCCAAGTCTACCCATACACACAGTTTGTTTTTCCTTGGCAGAATGGAATCTACCTGCAGGTCAAAGCAATGTGTCACACAGATAGCAGTGTACGAGGGTGATTTGAAGAGCACCTGGGTGAGTTTACGATATAAACCTCACCAGCAAACTCCCTGGATTTAAACCCAATTGAGAATCTGTGGGCCCACCTCAATCAGGCTGTAAGTGCCATGGATCATCAACTGAGAAAGCTAGCACAGCTGGCCACAGCACTGGAGTCAGCATGGCTCCACATCCCTGTCGGTACTTTCCACAACCTCACTGACACTCTTCCGGCATGTATCACAGCAGTCTGTGGTGCAAAAGGTAGTCGGGCAGGCTTCTGACAAGTGGTCACAATAATGTGACTGGACATCAAATATTGGTTGACTCTTCTAGAAACTTAATCTCTCAGAAATTTAACTGTAAACAACACCACAATGCAGAATGTTTTTCTTGCAGCGTCTACCAGTGGAGTTAGTTGGTCATTTTTGTGGTGCATTTGTGCTAACTAAATGAACCCATAACAAAATGCACTGCTCTTCTTTGGATCTTCTGTATTTCCTACATCAATCTTATCTGGTATAGATCCCATACTGATGAGCAATATTCATGTATCAGTTAAACGAGGGTTTTGTAAGCTACCTCCTTGGTGATGGGTTAAATTTCCTGAGAATTCTTTCAATGAATCTCAGTCTGGCACCTGCCATACCCCAGATTAATTTCATGTTGTCATTCCACTTTAAATCACTCTGTACACACACTCCTAGATATGCTGTTTCCATTAATTGTTCTGAAATCGTGCAATCCTCCCTGCTGGAGGTCACACATGGTCGACCAGAGCCTTGATGATGAATATGCCTGCCCTCACGTTCCCATGCTGTCCAACAGGCCACTGTCATATCTGAATGCTCCCCCTCCAAACTCTGGCTATTGAACTATTCGACCAGCCAGCCAAATTGACATCCCGAATGAGATCCCTTTCGAACTCTACCAGTTCCTGGCAATGCTGTCTCAAATGAGAACACGGCATCTGCATGTCCTTCACAGAGATCACTCAACATCTGATGATGTTCACACCTCTTACATGTCAGGTAACAAAACTAAACACGAACAGGACTGATGCACTCTTGTGATAATTCTACTTGCCATAGAGAATTTCAACACTAATCATCCCATACCCGCCAATTGTGTCTACATTTGTGAACTTATAAGACAGATGCCCATGTCTTCTACGTGCTTCATTTCTTTTTTCAGACAATATAGTTGTGTGTGATTTTCCTCTACCTATTGTGTGAACACGACAATGTATCCATTTGTTCAATCACTACAAACCAATGCAATCCATGTAACCAATAAAAAATATAACAAACAACACAATACACAATAACATTGCTGTTTGGTTTCTGTGATTCTATGAAAGAAGTGGTTAATTTCAGAAATCTTTTAAGGCAGTGACTGTAACGTGTGTCCAAACCTGCAAGGTAGAATTTTCACAGAATATGTATATGACCACAGGGTAGTTAACACAAGATGTTGTTGTTGTGGTCTTCAGTCCTGAGACTGGTTTGATGCAGCTCTCCATGCTACTCTATCCTGTGCAAGCTTCTTCATCTCCCAGTACCTACTGCAACCTACATCCTTCTGAATCTGCTTAGTGTATTGATCTCTTGGTCTCCCTCTACGATTTTTACCCTCCACGCTGCCCTCCAATGCTAAATTTGTGATCCCTTGATGCCTCAAAACATGTCCTACCAACCGATCCCTTCTTCTAGTCAAGTTGTGCCACAAACTTCTCTTCTCCCCAATCCTATTCAATACCTCCTCATTAGTTACGTGATCTACCCACCTTATCTTCAGCATTCTTCTGTAGCACCACATTTCGAAAGCTTCTATTCTCTTCTTGTCCAAACTGGTTATCGTCCATGTTTCACTTCCATACATGGCTACACTCCATACAAATACTTTCAGAAACGACTTCCTGACACCTAAATCTATACTCGATGTTAACAAATTTCTCTTCTTGAGAAACGCTTTCCTTGCCATTGCCAGTCTACATTTTATATCCTCTCTACTTCGACCATCATCGGTTATTTTACTCCCTAAATAGCAAAACTCCTTTACTACTTTAAGTGTCTCATTTCCTAATCTAATTCCCTCAGCATCACCCGACTTAATTTGACTACATTCCATTATCCTCGTTTTGCTTTTGTTGATGTTCATCTTATATCCTCCTTTCAAGACACTGTCCATTCCGTTCAACTGCTCTTCCAAGTCCTTTGCTGTCTCTGACAGAATTACAATATCATCGGCGAACCTCAAAGTTTTTACTTCTTCTCCATGAATTTTAATACCTACTCCGAATTTTTCTTTTGTTTCCTTTACTGCTTGCTCAATATACAGATTGAATAACATCGGGGAGAGGCTACAACCCTGTCTCACTCCTTTCCCAACCACTGCTTCCCTTTCATGCCCCTCGACTCTTATAACTGCCATCTGGTTTCTGTACAAATTGTAAATAGCCTTTCGCTCCCTGTATTTTACCCCTGCCACCTTCAGAATTTGAAAGAGAGTATTCCAGTCAACATTGTCAAAAGCTTTCTCTAAGTCTACAAATGCTAGAAACGTAGGTTTGCCTTTTCTTAATCTTTCTTCCAAGATAAGTCGTAGGGTCAGTATTGCCTCACGTGTTCCAACATTCCTACGGAATCCAAACTGATCTTCCCCGAGGTCAGCTTCTACCAGTTTTTCCATTCGTCTGTAAAGAATTCGCGTTAGTATTTTGCAGCTGTGACTTATTAAACTGATAGTTCGGTAATTTTCACATTTGTCAACACCTGCTTTCTTTGGGATTGGAATTATTATATTCTTCTTGAAGTCTGAGGGTATTTCGCCTGTCTCATACATCGTGCTCACCAGATGGTAGAGTTTTGTCATGACTGGCTCTCCCGAGGCCATCAGTAGTTCTAGTGGAATGTTGTCTACTCCCGGGGCCTTGTTTCGACTCAGGTCTTTCAGTGCTCTGTCAAACTCTTCACGCAGTATCTTATCTCCCATTTCGTCTTCATCTACATCCTCTTCCATTTCCATAATATTGTCCTCAAGTACATCTCCCTTGTATAAACCCTCTATATACTCCTTCCACCTTTCTACCTTCCCTTCTTTGCTTAGAACTGGGTTTCCATCTGAGCTCTTGATATTCATACAAGTGGTTCTCTTCTCTCCAAAGGTCTCTTTAATTTTCCTGTAGGCAGTATCTATCTCACCACTAGTGAGACAAGCCTCTACATCCTTACATTTGTCCTCTAGCCATCCCTGCTTAGCCATTTTGCACTTCCTGTCGATCTCATTTTTGAGACGTTTGTATTCCTTTTTGCCTGCTTCATTTACTGCATTTTTATATTTTCTCCTTTCATCAATTAAATTCAATATTTCTTCTGTTACCCAAGGATTTCTATTAGCCCTCGTCTTTTTACCTACTTGATCGTCTGCTGCCTTCACCACTTCATCCCTCAGAGCTACCCATTCTTCTTCTACTGTATTTCTTTCCCCCATTCCTGTCAATTGTTCCCTTATGCTCTCCCTGAAACTCTCTACAACCTCTGGTTCTTTCAGTTTATCCAGGTCCCATCTCCTTAAATTCCCACCTTTTTGCAGTTTCTTCAGTTTCAATCTGCAGTTCATAACCAATAGATTGTGGTCAGAATCCACATCTGCCCCAGGAAATGTCTTACAGTTTAAAACCTGGTTCCTAAATCTCTGTCTTACCATTATATAATCTATCTGAAACCTGTCAGTATCTCCTGGCTTCTTCCATGTATACAGCCTCCTTTCATGATTCTTGAACCAAGTGTTAGCTATGATTAAGTTATGCTCTGTGCAAAATTCTACAAGGCGGCTTCCTCTTTCATTCCTTCCCCCCAATCCATATTCACCTACTATGTTTCCTTCTCTCCCTTTTCCTACTGACGAATTCCAGTCACCCATGACTATTAAATTTTCGTCTCCCTTCACTACCTGAATAATTTCTTTTATCTCGTCATACATTTCATCTATTTCTTCATCATCTGCAGAGCTAGTTGGCATATAAACTTGTACTACTGTAGTAGGCATGGGCTTTGTGTCTATCTTGGCCACAATAATGCGTTCACTATGCTGTTTGTAGTAGCTAACCCGCACTCCTATTTTTTTATTCATTATTAAACCCACTCCTGCATTACCCCTATTTGATTTTGTATTTATAACCCTGTAATCACCTGACCAAAAGTCTTGTTCCTCCTGCCACCGAACTTCACTAATTCCCACTATATCTAACTTTAACCTATCCATTTCCCTTTTTAAATTTTCTAACCTACCTGCCCGATTAAGTGATCTGACATTCCACGCTCCGATCCGTAGAACGCCAGTTTTCTTTCTCCTGATAACGGCGTCCTCTTGAGTAGTCCCCGCCCGGAGATCCGAATGGGGGACTATTTTACCTCCGGAATATTTTACCCAAGAGGACGCCATCATCATTTAATCATACAGTAGAGCTGCATGTCCTCGGGAAAAATTACGGCTGTAGTTTCCCCTTGCTTTCAGCCGTTCGCAGTACCAGCACAGCAAGGCCGTTTTGGTTAATGTTACAAGGCCATATCAGTCAATCATCCAGACTGTTGCCCCTGCAACTACTGAAAAGGCTGCTGCCCCTCTTCAGGAACCACATGTTTGTCTGGCCTCTCAACAGATACCCCTCCGTTGTGGTTGCACCTACGGTACGGCCATCTGTATCGCTGAGGCACGCAAGCCTCCCCACCAACGGCAAGGTCCATGGTTCATGGGGGGGTTTACAATTAATGCTGAATCAGATTCAACGGAGATCATATGTTGACTTTCTTACACAAAGTATGGTCTGGAAAGCTCTGGCAGAATGTATATAAATTCACACACACACACACACACACACACACACACACACACACACACACACACACACACACACACACACAAACACAAACACACACACACACAAACACACACACACAGAGAGAGAGAGAGAGAGAGAGAGAGAGAGAGAGAGAGAGCGAGCGCATATTCATGCAAAAGCTATAGAAGTTTTGATTCTTTCCTGTGAGCCTGTTGATACACAAAGCTTGTACTACTCTGTGAACTGTTACTTATAATCAAAAATTATAAAGTAGTGATACAGTATTTACAACTGTGCGAAGCACAGTAAAACTCCATGAAACCCTTCAATAACTATATTTGAGATACAAAATAACATAAAATAACGGAAAACTAAGTACTTTTATTATGGCTGCTGCAAAACAATGACTGATACAGAATGATAAGGGGGTAAGCTAGTCGGAAAAAAAGTAATGTATGTTGTAGTAAACTCCTTTTAAAACATCATTTACTTCTCAAATTTTATGCCACACAAGTCTTAACTGCATCCTAAATAGAAACTGGATAACAGGCACAAGCTCAACTTATAAATTTATGATCACATTCCTCAACTTACGCTTTCCATTTGCACTTACGATATTATCATCCTGGGTTTATTTCTACATCTTTCTTTTATTTCCATCTATTCTACTCTTTATCTTAGATTTATATTGAGCAGGTTCGAAAATAAGCAGCCTTTTCACCCACATCATCATAAAAACCACTGATTTTGAGACCACTATTTAGTTTTTAAACAATCTCTTCATTTGGCACTATATAAAATTAGCTTTTTCATTTCCTGTTAACAGAAAGAGAGGCATTTGCTGGACTGTGATGACATCTATAACATATATTCTATTTCTTCAGTTAAGCAAACAGATCAGAAATATTAAATCCAGATGACAGACAAAAAGAGCATGGGGCTGATTCAAATCATTTCAGCTCCATTAGTAGACACCTATTTTCTGTTCTCTCTATTCCTTAGGTCTATCTGTTCAGTTACAAAGATTTCTATCCTGTGTGTTTCTTTTCTGTATTTCACTGCTTTCCTCTGTGTTTGATCAAGCACCTACATCTTTTTGCAAAATTGCAAAATAGTATTTTCAGTGTCACAAGGTTTCTCAAATTGTTTCTACAACTTGTGCAATCACTGATAAATATTATAATTGACAACAAAAACAGGAACATGTCCAACATCATTTTAATGCTTCTAAGGCCTTCATGGTTCCCTATTTTCTTTCAGAATATGTCAGATTTTGAAATGGTGAATGTTATTTTAGATCTTCATTATCTGGCTCTCACCATTTTAACTTTTGAAGACAAGAGAGTTTTCATCTTACTTGATCACCATAGTTATTCTAGTCAATTGTCTTCTCTCACATTTTTATGCTTTTTTTGATTGTGAAACCACATCCTTTCCATATATAATGATATGAAAAACTTGTAGCTGATTAATTTCCTTCTTTAAACACTGCAAAATAATTTGAACAACGTGGGGTACTGCAAATTCTATACAAAAGCAGAAAAATTATTTTGATACTATATCACGACAGTAGATGATGTCATTTTTCTCACACAGACAAAAATTTTAAACTTCCATGACCATTTAGTTCCGGGTAAGCTCAAACAGTTTTATTTCTACAAACAATAATGTGAAACTATTGTGAAGAGCACTGTCAGTGCAACAAAATAAGACATGTATAGAGAGAAAATATGTACACTGAATAATAACACAACTATTGCAGACAAACTGCCTAAATTTTTTTACATATGATTTCCATGTTAGTGACGGAACACTTTTGATGAGGACACATCTTTAAAATTGAAATAGAAGGCTTTTTCTAGAACAGCTGGTGCTCTGCTGTAACTTTTGCATAGCCTTTTATGTTGGTGTGACTAAAAAACTAGCTGCCAAACAATGAACAGCCGCCTTCTGGCCTCAATCTCCATTACTGTCAATGCCACAGCCCCCTCCACCTCTGCACCCATGGCCCTCTTTACTCATTTTACATCCCCACCCTCCTCTACGTAGTCTCTTCCTTTCTGAATTTTGTCTACTCTTCCTAATCTGCTCCTCCTAAGTGCCGAATCCAACTCCCCATGTCAACACCAGAGTGAGCTCATTATTGTCATATTCCTATCCCATTTTCTTATTGCCTCTACCTCCCAGCTGTCACCCACCCTTCCCTCCAATACTGTCACCTTTCTCCATTCACTCATTCAACCTAATACAAAGCCCATATCCGGGTCAAGCTTAAACGCCAGTACAACATAGTCGGCAAGGAGTGAAGAGAGAGTGTTTTATTTGTGCTACTTACTTCTGAAGACAAACATTGTCTGAAAGTTTAGAACACTTTCTGTCATTTAAATGACTGTCGACTACCCAATACCTCAATCATACACCAAGTTGTTAAATTACATGTTCTGTTAATTGGTTCACACTGTAATGACGATAGGACATCAATAAGTATCTCTATTGTATTGCCTCCCACAACATGGAATGATGGCCACTCCACGCAACTCTTATCGTATGATATGCGGAAAGGGAAGTTTAAATTTATATGACTTGCTTAAAAAAATGGTTTTACTTAGATGAACCAAAGCTACATCAATCTCCACACTTATTTTCTCAGTAAGGCTTTAATTTTTTGCATAAGAAATGAAAAGCACTGTTTTGAGATCCGCGTGTAAAATATGTTGTCCATAGTTAGTGTGATACTTCAAAGTAAAGTACAGTGCCTTGCATATTGTTTGTGTTGAAAAATGTAGTCACTAGCCAGTTTTCATTTGGTGCGTTTTACAATGTATTAGTCCTTCATAAGAAATGTAGCTGACGTATCTAAATTGTTCCTAATGTTGGAAGTAAAGTTGTACCTCCTTCCAATCTCGAGTAAATACGTGATATATTTTGACGTTTGGCCACAACAAGCTACAACGTCACACTCGATGCTGACTGCGTGCTACACTATGTGGAGCTGTCTTTTGTTGCTGCCATATTGTATGCCATATTGTCACAGTGGGAAAACGAGTGTTGCACCAATAAGCGTCACTTTATGCGACCTTTATTACAACGAATCATACTGCATATCATATTGCCTCAGTGTAGACTGCTCCTAGCAAATAGAAATTTGAGAGTCATTACTTTCATTTACACATGGCACAGCATTTTGCAATAAGAATCTGTCAGAGCAATATATGAGCAATCATCAATTTGGAGTGTGATTTGGACAAACCAGTGTGCCTTCTTTTGACTTGTGGACTAGGTACATGTCATGTAGCTTTTTTATGTAAATTTAGAACTTAAACTGATATCTGAACTACACAGGTTTTTAGTCATTTTAAAAAAACAATGCTTTGCTACAGATGAACATTTTATGAAGGCACCTGCAAAAAGCAATGAGACCAGTAAGAGTCTCACAATAATATGCTATTTCAGTTACTAACTAAGCTATACATGAAAGTGACATACAACATAAATTAAAAAACAACACAACATTATTATTTAATAAAAGGAATTCCACCATAGGAAAGCCAATGTGTATCCTAAAGGATTTTGCATAAAAATAAATTATTTGCTTTATCATTACATCATCTCTGTTACATTTCCTTCACCATATATTTTGTATTGCCTCTTCCACTAATGTCCTGGAATAACTGCAGCTTTGCATAAATTTTTGACTTGTCCCTAAAAAAAAAAAAAAAAAAAAAAAAAAAAAAAAAAAAAAAAAAAATGGCTCTGAGCACTATGGGACTTAACATCTATGGTCATCAGTCCCCTAGAACTTAGAACTACTTAAACCTAACTAAACTAAGGACAGCACACAACACCCAGTCATCACGAGGCAGAGAAAATCCCTGACCCCACCGGGAATCGAACACGGAAACCCGGGCGGGGGGAGCGAGAACGCTACCGCACGACCACGAGCTGCGGACGACTTGTCCTCCATTTAGAAGTATTTTGACTAGTGTTTTTACATTCCTCATACATTTTATTCCTTGCACACATTGCAGTTAACTCTAATGCATTTTCTGAAATTGCATTTTGTGTTTAGACAGCATATTTTTCTCTTTTAAAACCGCAAACTATTTTGTAGTTGTCGTTTACATGTTACAAGATCACTTTTACCTCTGTAAAAACTGTTCTTGGACACCATCTGCCTATTTTCTCTGCTCTTTTCCTATCATCTCACCCACAAAAGTTTTCCTGCAGTTAATCTTTCTGCATATATCTGGCAGTTTCCTTTCCTATCCACCTTTTAATACATGTAATGTATTAAATTTCTTTGTTGTGATCTTTCTTAAACATAATCCTATATAGGTCTACAAACCAAATTCATTTGTATGGGGTTCTGTATGTTTTAATACTACTTCTAATATAAGGATAAAGAACACAAGCAAGTCTCAGTTTTTCTATGTATGTATTACACATACCCTTACTCCCTTTCCTTGCAAAAGTTAACAGCACGTTACTGCTGTTTCTTCCATTTACTTCTTTCTACTTGAGAAGTGGAGCCTTCTACAGGAAAGTACCACTTTCTATTCATTTGTAACCTAAATTCTTCCTTAGATGTATTATTCCTAAGGTATGAATTTCTTCACCAGTCCACATGTTCCTTGTGCATCCCACTGCTGTCCATCCAAAGTCTTCAATCTCATGACAAATTCTTTTCCTTTGCTCTCAACCGTTTCTTAATTCTTCAGTTAGCTTCATTTTCATTATCCCAAGCAGTGACACACTTCTTATTTCTATTACGTACACATGTTATCATATTTTAGTAGTGTTTCCTGTCACTTGGTTATAAATCTTGTTCTTATTAAAAAGGACATTGGATTTTTTTGTGACATATAAATTTCTCTACGGGGTTTACTAGGTCTCTGTCTAATATTGAAGACAAAAGCTGGAGCATCAAACACAGCAGCCATCCTTTCACAGCCAATAGCATTTGTTACCAGGATCTAGGTGTTATTTCCCCAACAATCCTAAATAACTAATTTGGTAATAATCATTCTCACTGGTTCCAATATTGTTATGATGGTGGGTGTGACACCAATACCATGCAGACTGGCTCTGTGCCATGTAAAACAAAATTTTGTAATTAATGCATTGCTTTGCATTTTTATCACTAACTTCTTCCAATTCCTTTTGTCTGTAGTTAACTACAAAGGAGACACAGAACTATATCACGAGAGATCAGGTTATACACCATGCTTAATAACTGCAAATCCGTCAGACCTATGCATGGTTGACAACATGCAATTCATGCTAACAAGCACATTAAAAGATTATGACAGTGTTTCACACATTTGTCAACAGAGAATCAAGAATGTAAAAATCCATACTGTGTACACATATACAGTGTCCTTTTGCAATTTCTTATCTGTACTGATGTTAGAATGAAAGGAAAGTAAAAGACTTCAATAATTCATTCAATCTTTTTGTTTCAAACACATTCTTAAACTGGAACTTTCTTTTTCACATCACATGAGTTAGACTCACTTAAGATTTTTATCAATACAGAAAAGTAACTCACATAAAAGCCTTTATTTGACATGAACTCATGCAGTGCAATAGTCTAGTATTACTTACCCGCATTTTTTTCTCAATAATTTTTAAAAACCCACTGCAGATGGAATATAACACCTTCATTATAATCATACACAGATTTGTTTCTGAGGCTGTCGTGCAGCAGGTAGCCAAATATGAAATTACGTACCCGCTCTAGTGTTCCTACAAAACTGTACTATAAATGCTGAACAACATATCTAAAATTTTAAAGAATGTGAATAATCACAAACATTGCATCAAATGAACAAATTAATAACTATGCCTTCTCGAAGAAAAAAAACTAATGCAGAAAAAAAAGAGAGATTTGACTTCAAGCATAGTGTAGTATATCCATTTAAGAACAGTTTTTGTGGATTCCAAACACTTCACATCTCATTTATTTTCAGTGAGAATAAGACTAGGATTACTATGTTTATAACAACTCAAAATTCTTCATTAATAATGTAAAAGAGTAGTCGCATAGCATTTTAGACTTTTTCAAATAAATAGGATGACAAAGAGAACTATGTGGCCAACCTACTGCCTCAAACTGTATGCCCAAGCTCCTCAAATACATGGGTATGAAAATTTCTAATAAATTCAAAGGGATCAAGTTAATGCAAATGAATTTATGCCCACTGAAAAGAAAGCTATACGAGACACTGGCACTTGAATGCTACTATTCAATGGATGAATTCGCTATTATTCAGTGGATGAATTCATGCAGGATGACCTGGTAATTTAAAATTGGTTACAACTTGTTACGTGCCCCTTAAGTATTTATAGCTGTTCATAGAAATATTATTTTAGTTTTGTATTACTTCTTAGTGTAAAAATTATTGCAACTATAAAGTAAATTTCTCACAAGTTACCTGTTCACAAGTTGAATGGATTGCAAATCTATGTCATGAGATGAATAAACCACAATTCACACTGTGATGGAACTAAACAATTCTGGCACTGTGGACAACAATCAGGACAGGTTTTTGACAAGTGAAATTACTTCCCTTTACTTTAAATTCCAGTTGCTGTAGCTTACACTTACACAATAAGTACTGCACTATGTTGCACCTACTGTACACTGCAGATTTTTTCTATTTGTTCTGTAGTGTGTACAAACAAATACAAAAATTTTCCCCAGAAATTCAACGACGTTTTCTCTTCTTCCAAAAATTGTGCAAACCTTAATACATATTCAATAAATGAACTTTTTCTGTAATACAAATGATTTCTTCTAGTGAAATGCAAGGCAGTACATATACAACACATTCTCAAGCAAGTCATTGACACCTAATTGGAACAGTTTGTCAAGATAAAGAGAACACGAACTGAATGTGTATTTCATTTAAAATGTTCACTGGAAACCAATAAGTAAAAAGCCTCAATGATGTCACAGCTATGCCTGCAACATATGAAGAGCAAGTCTCACATGAACTTGTCACTTCCCTTCAGTTTTCAGCTTAAGGAGCTATCTGAGACGTAGCAGCTACTGAAATTTGAAACAGGTACTTAAGACTGGCATACTTGTCTTCAGTTGCTATGTATCACAGTGTAAATACTTTGCTTGTCAGCACTTAATCCCCTCCTTTGAAATGTCCTCATCAATTGCTGTGAAAAGCCAACAAAAAGGGGAACCAAGCTGAGGCTGGAATTGCAACTCTGAGATAAAGGCACAACGATCATGTGGTTCATGCCTATTCAGACACCTAGATTTTATTGTTCCCACGTTATTTTACTTGCTTTATCACCAGAAGTGCACACATCATACAATATAATTCTGTACAAATATTACAGTTTTGCAGCATTACTGTAACTAGCATTGTATTATAGTGAGTGAAACCTGTGTGCAATGAAGAATTCTCTCAAGCTCTCTTCAGTTAACTTCGGTGCAAATGTTTATTCAGATACATGTTAAAGACAGTGAAGATGTCGAACTGTTGTTGAACACTTGTTTGCTTGTGTTCACTTCCATTTTATCCAGTATAAACAAATCTTGAAAAATAAAGAAACATATCCTCACCATAACAAATGTTTATTACAAACAGATTTTTTGGAAGAGAGAGGGGGACTTTTCTTTTATCAGAGGGAGGATGTGCAGGTAGGTGGAAGGGGCAAAAACTCAAACATTATATGAGGTGTGACACAAAGGAAAGGGGGCAGAGCAAGAGGAGAAGAAGAAGAAGAGGAAGAAGATGATGATGAGTCTGCCTAATTTTCAAAGGTTTGACAAAACTGACACATTAACACACAAACCATAAATGCAATGCAGGAAATGTAAATCAATTTGAAGTTACAGATATCACTGTCATGGAGCTACTGTCTCAAAAAAAAGGAAGAACCAATTTTCCAATTTTGCACTCAGCACTAACAGTTCATTTAAATATAGACGTTATTACTTTATGTTTGCCTTATATACAGCTTTCAAGTAATTGCATGTTCACTGTTTGAATCAGATTTCTTCATTTCAGCATAAATCTGTTTTAGGCGAGTTCCTCCTCTCACTTCGACATCATTTTAACCCTCATGAACTTTTCCCTGTTTTTAACTAATTTCAAACCAGAATATTTTATCATTTAGGATGCCCCATTGTGTAATGAATGCAAATTTTCTTTATCACTTTTTCTCACATAGCAGGGTTCCCTCTTCAAACCGATCTCTTTGTTGCCTCTTATGATTAAGTTCTTTCCTTCTCTGATTGCCAATGCCTATAGTTAATTCTACAAAAATTCAGCACAACAACAACAACAACAAGGATTATTAACCCTGCAATGCATATACAGGACCTTTGAGTCCCTTGAAGGTTTTACTTTTTAAATTTTCTTGTAACTCTATTTGATTTCAGACTCCTTTTGAGTATGTTTACCCTTTGGCTTCCCTCTTATCAAGTCTGAGCTAAATTATTTTTCATGTTCTTTTGCACAATTCAAAATATTTGTCGAAACACCAATGCATTTGCAGGGCTTGTTTTCTATTCTATATATACTTCAACATTTGTTTAGGATCAGTTTTTAAATCAATGACTGAGGCAGTGGCAGCATTAGCAGGGGGAGGGGTGGGGGGTGGGGAAATACTTTTATTTGTTAGAGATGTTGGTATACCTTTGAGCTTTTTGTAATCATATGCTTTATTACCACACAGTTTTAATGTTCTGCACTGCTACTGGCACCTACCATTGTTAGTTTAGTTTGCCTGTTGCCACTATGCAGCTGGAAGATTACAGTTCTTCATATAGTAGTACTTCAGCAGAGTCTAAATCAACAGTTCAAAGATGCCAGCACATAAATTAGAAATTAGAGCCTCCCGCAACTTCTTCTATACCTGTACACAATATCATAAACAAGGCACACAGTCCAACATGTGGATTGAAAGCCTGTAAACCTAAGTATGCCTGGGGCTATTTCATCCCCAAGGAAATACGAGACGAAGTCATCAACTGCACAAGTATAGAGGGAGAAGACTGGCAGCCTCATGTAGTAAAACACAAAAAAATGTTTCATTTGTTGGAATAGCAGGTTTTCTTGTTATTTTACTGTTTTCTGGTGCTGGTAAAGAGTTGGAATGCCCCTGTATGAGAATTATTCTTGGATGAAGAGGCAAATCCTACATATAAGGCCACAACGTCAGTAAATAGATTTTATGACAGGCACACACATGAAGCCCAATCTGTATATGACAAAACTGCACCATGCATGGGAACTGTTTCTTGACAAATGTACAAACAGAGTGATTTATAATGATTCACTCACTCACAGTTACTGCTATTCCATGGAAGGTACAGCTTTATCCATTACAAGCCCTTTGAACCTGGCAAATATGGCATAAAGATATAATGCTTCATATGCACTGACAGAATTGTGTACAGGGGAATGAAGCCACGTGAACCTATTAAAAAAAAATCTTGGATTGAATGTGGTGAAAGGTCTTGCTGAAAGCTTAGAAGGTTCATCCAGAAATATTACTGTTGACAACTTACTCACTAGCATTCAACGGCAGAAGACATGCTTCAGAAGCAAATTACAGAGGTTGGGACAATCAAAACAAAATAAATCACAAATCCCCAATGAGATGAAGCTGTCTGCCTCACGGGCAATCCATTCCACATTATTTGGCTTTAGAGGTGAAATCACAATGATGAGCTATGTTCCCAAAAAGAAAAAAAAACTCTGTAGTACGTATTAGTACACCGCATTATAACAAAATATCTATCAAACTCATGCAAGAAATAAATCAGATATAATAAAGTTCTATAGCTCTACAAAGGCGGAGAAGGGATGTCCCCACATTCTCACATTCCAGGGTGGACCAGAATATTCAATACACCCCTATTACATATGCAAGATACAAACAAGGAGATGCCATATACAATTTGGATGAATATGGGGACACAGCAATAAATAGTGAAGTTTTATTTTCTGCCAAACATTTGACATGTCATAGCAGAAGAAATGACAGGTGTTTGTTCCTAGGAGATTTAGTGGAGAAAATATAAGGTCACCAATGGAGCTTTGAATTCAGATCCCTGATCTCATTGCCGAACCAATTCGCTGTATCAGGAAAGAGAAAAAGGTGCAAATATTGTCCATATAAGAAACATACATGATATGGTATGGTATGTACGAAGTGTAAAAACAATATCTGTATAGAGAATACAGTGGCATTCTTTGTGCTTCTTGTTCGTCAAATGTAGTAAACTAAGGAGGATGCAATATTTTGTACAGTCTCAGACTGTACAATAATTATTTCTCAGAATACAGTTTATAATTCCTATTATTGTGAACAATGTTGTGTTGTTGTGGCCTTCAGTCCAGATACTGGTTTGATGCAGCTCTCCATGCTGCTCTATCCTGTGCAAGCTTCTTCATCTCCCAGTACCTACTGCAACCTACATCCTTCTGAATATGCTTGGTGTATTCATCTCTTGGTCTCCCTCTAAGATTTTTACTCTCCACGCTGCCCTCCAATACTAAATTGGTGATCCCTTGATGCCTCAACACACGTCCTACCAACCGATCCCTTCTTCTAGTCAAGTTGTGCCACAAACTTCTCTTCTCTCCAATTCTATTCAATACCTCCTCATTAGTTATGTGATCTACCCATCTAATCTTCAGCATTCTTCTGTAGCACCACATTTCAAAAGCTTCTATTCTCTTCTTGTCCAAACTATCTATCGTCCATGTTTCACTTCCATACATGGCTACACTCCATGCAAATACTTTCAGAAATGACTTCCTGACTCTTAAATCTATACTCGATGTTAACAAATTTCTCTTCTTCAGAAACGCTTTCCTTCCCATTGCCAGTCTACATTTTATATCCTCTCTACTTCGACCATCATCAGTTATTTTGCTCCCCAAATAGCAAAACTCCTTTACTACTTTAAGTGCCTCATTTCCTAATCTAATACCCTCAGCATCACCCGACTTAATTCGACTACATTCCATTATCCTCGTTTTGCTTTTGTTGATGTTCATCTTATACCCTCCTTTCAAGACACTATCCATTCCATTCAACTGCTCTTCCAAGTCCTTTGCTGTCTCTGACAGAATTACAATGTCATTGGCGAACCTCAAAGTTTTTATTTCTTCTCCATGTATTTTAATACCTACTCCGAATTTTTCTTTTGTTTCCTTCACTGCTTGCTGAATATACAGATTGAATAACATCGGGGAGAGACTACAACCCTGTCTCACTCCCTTCCCAACCACTGCTTCCCTTTCAGTCCCTCGACTTTTATAACTGCCATCTGGTTTCTGTACAAATTGTAAATAGCCTTTCGCTCCCTGTATTTTACCCCTGCCACCTGCAGAATTTGAAAGAGAGTATTCCAGTCAACATTGTCAAAAGCTTTCTCAAAGTCTACAAATGCTAGAAACGTAGGTTTGCCTTTTCTTAATCTAGCTTCTAAGATAAGTCGTAGGGTGAACAATAAGGTGGTTGTAATTCGAGGAACTGAAGTTAATAACTCTTATAACATTTACAATTGTGACTTGTAAGTGCTTAAGTATTACTCAGGCCCACTAGATTATTTTAGTAAAACTTGAGAACATTTCAATATATCAATTTGAAACAAATAAATTCAACTCCAAAAAATAAAGTAAGGACTGGGCCTCGCAAGCCCTGCGTATACACTCATGCATGTTTTTAACACCCTGCATCCTAGGGTTAACAGATATAAAGTCATGAGTTATCTGTGACTGTAACATCTAGTTTAGGGATATTTCATTAATAATATTCCATCAACAATCACAATATTTTTTATTTTCTAATTACAGTGCATTTTGGAGTCCATTCTGAAAGACTGTATAAGACATAATGGACACTACATATTCTACAGTTTTTTTTTATTAAACATTAACAGAATGATGTAGTTGTTAGGTTTGATGATGAAACTATCTCCGGCTGGATTAATGAGAGAAATACAAGAGAAACAAGACAAATGAAGTATTATAACAAACAAGCTGTGCCTAAAAAGTTTCGTGAATGTTGTCAGAAAGAAAAGGAAATATGAGTTATAAACAAAATCCCTTTACTGGTCTTCAAAGTGATCACCATTAGCTGCAACACTTACTTTGGATGTAAAGCTGGTGGAACCTGTTGGTAGACACTTCTTGTGGAACTGCTCGAAGCATGTTGGCTACTTGTTGTTGGGTATCTGCTTCTTTACAGGAGATAAAATCTAGTGCTCCAATGTGACCGAATGACAGCCAATGGCATGGTGTTCATCATTTTTCCCACATCCCTTGGGCAGAAATTCATGATGGACCAAGCCCCTGCCATCAAAACAGGTGATCAACGTTGTCCTAACCTTGGATTTTGTCAGCCGCCTTTTTCTTGGGAGCAGGGAAGATCAGTGAACACTACAGCATTGGCTGATCCTTGGTCTCTGGATTGTACTGGTACCACCACGTTTCACTGCTTGCAATGATGCAGATATCCAACAACACGTGACCAGGGTACTTCAACTGATTTCATAAAAAATGTCTGCTCTCGGTTTCCACAACAGCTTTGCAAACAAAATGTGAAGTGTGTTGTAGCTAATGGTGATCACTTTCAAGGCAGTAAAGGTATTTTGTCTGTGACTCTTCAATGTTTCTTTTATTTTTGAGACCATTCACTGAACTTCGAGACACACCTTGTATTACTTGCATTTGACCACATAACTTTATCATCTGCACTGGTGAAAAACTTCCACATTTGCACTTACATTCTGAACAATTTAACATGTTTATGCCATTACTACATTACTCATATGATGCATATTTAATTGTTACAGTGATGCGATGGAGTGACATTGACAAAATGAAATAAAAAAATAATAATAATAAATAAAAATTACTTGCAGGAGTGTCAGTTAACACACAACAACATTTATAAAAGTATTGTAACCTGACAATTAAAACTTTTACAGTGTACTGGTCCACATGTTACACTTTTCCTATTTTACCCAGAAGCACACATTATGATCTATAGGAGAAGGAACATAGTTGTTGTGGTGTCACCGCTAGACACCACACTTGCTAGGTGGTAACTTAAATCGGCCGCGGTCCTGTAGTACATGTCGGAACCGCGTGTCGCCACTGTGTACTCGCAATCCTAGCGCCACCACATGGCAGGTCACAAGACACGGACATGACCTCGCCCCAGTTGTACGGACGACATAGCTTGCGACTAGACCTACCAAGTATTCCTCTCATTTGCCGAGAGACAGATTAAATAGCCTTCAGCTAGTCCATCGCTACTACCTAGCAAGGCGCCATGTGTATCATTGCTAATTGCTTACTACTAGGCAAGAGATGTATTTCAACAAGAAGAACATCATTAAAAGTTAAGTAATCTACCCAATACGTTCTTTTCTTTATAGTTTTTCATCCAGTCTCCTGTTTCAGAATTTACGCCCGTCTGCGTTAGTTTCGCGTGCACCTAGCCACTCATTGTGTCGAGACCTTAGGGAATCGACACAACAATATTTTGGCGCCGAGGAGTGGTGCCGCGCCCACGTTGCAGTCTTTGTGTTATATTTGCTCTAATTTGCTTGTGTCATGGCTTCGCCGCATTCTCCAGATGTACTGTCCGAATTTTTTCGCTTGCAGAATCAGCAGACGCAGGCGTTATTGGAAGCCCTTGGACAGCTCGTCCAGGGTCAACGTGCGCTGCAAACCGATGCGGCGGCAGCCGCTTCTTCGCTACCGCAGCCACACAACGCTGTCGCACCGCCATTTAGGCCCTTCGAGGCCACAACCGAAAGCTGGACTGAGTGGGCCGATCAGTTCAACTTCCACCTCACTGCTTATGGAATTCAAGGTAAAGAGCGGCAGCCGTTTTTGCTATCTTGTGTCGGTGTGTCTACCTACCGTGTGATAGTGAAATTGTTTCCCCGACGCGACGTAGCAACTCTGTCCTACGAAGAAATTTTGTCTGCTTTAGATGCCTATTTCAAAGAAACAGTTAATGTAGTTGCCAAACGGTATACGTTTTTTCGTACAAAACGTACGGCCGGTCAGACTAACAGGGAGTGGGTTGCAACTTTGCAAGGCCTTACTAGAGACTGTGCGTTTGCCTGTGAATGTGGCCTCCCATATTCAGATACTATGGTGCGTGATGCAATTGCACAGAACGTTTCTGATGTTCGCATACGGGAACAGATTTTGAAGCTAGTTAATCCCTCCCTGCAACAAGTGATAGACATATTGGACAGGCAAGACACACTTGACTTTGCTCAGGAATCATTTGAATCTTCGCCAGCAGTGTGTCACGTTAATCGGCCCGCCGGGCCCGCTGCACGGGACGCTAAGCTGCCCTCGCGCCCGACTTCGCTGCGGCCGCCTAGCTTGCAACCACGTGCGCCGCGTAAGCAAGCAAATGCAGTGAAATCTTGCCCGCGGTGTGCAACTAGACATTCGCGTGAAAATTGCCCGTCACGCCAAGCTATTTGCTTTTACTGTCACAAGAAAGGACATGTACAAAGTGTTTGCCAGAAAAAGTTAAGATCAGACAATCGCACAAATTCCAGGCCTTTTGCTTCGCGCCGGAATCGAATCCAGGACAATCAGGCTCGTGGACCTTCGCCCATGGACATTCATGTAGTTCATGCCCACCCGTCCAGTGACACTTTGGCTAACAGTGACTGTGTTCGTCCCACCCAACGTGTGCGTCGACGTCGCCGGAAATCCCGTAAAGTTGCAAGTGCTTCTGGACCTGTATCAGTTCAAATTGCACGAGACAGTCGCTCTTGTCGTCAACAAGACAGTAAACTTTTTGTGGACTTAGACTTTGCAGGAAAAGTGATCCCATTCCAGCTCGATACCGGAGCTGCTGTTTCTTTGCTCAATCACGACACGTACAAACAACTGGGCGCCCCGCCATTGCGTGCCGCAAATGTTAAGTTAACTAGTTACTCAGGACAGCATATACCTGTGTTAGGACAGTGCAGCCTTCTTGCCACATACAAGGGACAGACAAAACTTGTGTCATTTTATGTTCTTCGTTCCTCTAGTGCAGTGAACTTGTTTGGTTTAGATTTGTTTCAATTGTTTAATTTGTCTATAGTGAATCAGGTCCTATCAGTGAATCAGACTGTGCCTTCCGCCAGTGTTTCTAGTCTTTGTGAAGAATTTGCAGACATTTTTGCACCGGGCCTTGATTGCGCTAAGAACTATGAAGCGCATTTGGAACTGAAAGACAACGCGCACCCGAAATTTTTCAGAGCGCGCAATGTTCCCCACGCATTGCGTGATGAGGTCGCACGAACATTGGCCGAGTTAGAATCTCAAGGTGTAATTGAACGTGTGCAGGCTTCTCTCTGGGCCTCACCCTTAGTAATTTTGCCAAAACCTGTACCTCCACGTACAGCGCAGAAATTCATTCGCTGGTCTCTTTTTCTCTCGCAGTACCGCTACGATATCTTGTATCGGTCCACTGCTAAGCACGGAAACGCTGATGCGTTGTCCCGTTTGCCTGTTGCTGAGGATAAAGCATTCGATTCTTCCGAACTTGCTTGCATGTTCATTGATTCGGAAGCCGATGACGTGGTCGCATCGTTTCCGATTGATTTTCGTCGTGTAGCTACTGCCACAGCTGCTGACCCTGTCCTTGCTACTGTTTTGCGTTTTGTTGCTACGCAATGGCCCTTGTCAAAGTCACGGATCGAGGATCCTTTGGTTCGCCGTTTTTTTGCTCACAAGGAGAGACTTTTTGTCCGCCGTGGTGTTTTGTTGTTGCGTTCCGATAATGATCAATCCCGAGTCGTGGTCCCACGTTCGTTACAGTCCTCTGTCTTAAAGCTTCTTCACCAAGGACATTGGGGTATAGTGCGCACGAAACAACTTGCTCGTCAGCACTGTACTTGGTTCGGAATCGATGCTGCGATTACGAATATGTGCTCCTCTTGCGTGGCGTGTGCCGAACAACAATCCGCACCGCCGCGGAAATTCTTTGCTTGGCCGAAAGCCACTTCCCCTTGGCAACGCTTGCACATCGATTTTGCTGGTCCATTCTGGAATGCTCGATGGTTGGTTGTGGTCGATGCTTTCAGTAATTTTCCTTTTGTTGTCCGGATGTCTTCCACGACGTCTTCTGCCACAATCCAAGCCTTGTCTGCTATCTTTTGCATTGAAGGTCTTCCGCAGACTCTTGTTTCCGACAATGGCCCACAATTCAGGTCCGCAGAATTTCAGTCGTTCTGCAAGGCCAATGGTATTCAACATCTGACATCCGCGCCGTTTTCGCCTCCGTCAAACGGTGCCGCTGAACGATTGGTCCGGACTTTCAAGTCACAGATGTTGAAATTGAAAGAGTCGCATTCTCGGGAGGACGCTTTGTTGCTCTTTTTGTCTTCATATCGCTCTCAGCCTCGCGATGGTCGCTCGCCGGCTGAGTTGCTCCACGGTCGTCCTCATCGCAACCTGATGTCTTTGCTGCATCCGCCACATCCGGTTCCTGTGCAGCGGCAGACTCCTGCTTTTGCTCCTGGCGACGTTGTCTATTATCGCAACTATCGCGGTTCACGGCGTTGGCTCGCAGGGCGCATTCTTCGCTGCCTCGGCCGCGCGATGTATTTGGTTTTGGGGGCCTCTGGTGAGGTGCGTCGGCATCTCAATCAGCTGCGCCTCTGTCGTCGCCTGGGTTCTGCCGCTCCCCGTCTGCTTTCAGCGACGGAGCCGTCCGGTCAGCGCCCTGGGGACCCATCTACTGGCTCGCCTCATCCCCAGGTGTTACCGACGATGCCTTCCATTTTGCCTCATGGCGTCGCGCCGCCGCAGCCGCCGCCGGCGCCGCCAGCAGCGGACGCTTCGCTGCAGCCGCCTCGCGCCTCCCTGGGTCACGCGCCGCCGCTTGCTTCCCGTGACCAGCCGTCCTCCGCCATGGACCTCTTGCCCGCTCCGGACCAGATGTCGTCTTCGCCCGTCGGGTGCTCCGACCACATGGAGGTCGACCCTTCTGTCTCATTACGTGCGCATACACCTCATGTTGACGTACACCCTGGACTAGGTTTGCAGGCGTTTCCTAGCTCCCCTCGGACCGAATGGCCGGGTGCGGGTGGCACAGCCTCGCCTGTTGTTAGGCTCCCCACCTCATCGCATACGTCAACATGGGGTCCTCCCCACG
This sequence comes from Schistocerca nitens, assembly GCF_023898315.1. Lineage (NCBI taxonomy): Eukaryota > Metazoa > Arthropoda > Insecta > Orthoptera > Acrididae > Schistocerca > Schistocerca nitens. The sequence continues at coordinate 487,568,947 of NC_064621.1, forward strand.
GCGGGCGGAAGCCTTATCTCACGACCGTTCGCCGATTTGCGGGGGAGGAATGTGGTGTCACCGCTAGACACCACACTTGCTAGGTGGTAACTTAAATCGGCCGCGGTCCTGTAGTACATGTCGGAACCGCGTGTCGCCACTGTGTACTCGCAATCCTAGCGCCACCACATGGCAGGTCACAAGACACGGACATGACCTCGCCCCAGTTGTACGGACGACATAGCTTGCGACTAGACCTACCAAGTATTCCTCTCATTTGCCGAGAGACAGATTAAATAGCCTTCAGCTAGTCCATCGCTACTACCTAGCAAGGCGCCATGTGTATCATTGCTAATTGCTTACTACTAGGCAAGAGATGTATTTCAACAAGAAGAACATCATTAAAAGTTAAGTAATCTACCCAATACGTTCTTTTCTTTATAGTTTTTCATCCAGTCTCCTGTTTCAGAATTTACGCCCGTCTGCGTTAGTTTCGCGTGCACCTAGCCACTCATTGTGTCGAGACCTTAGGGAATCGACACAACAGTTGTAACACGAGTAATAAAAGCCAAGATAAAGGTAATATATAGTTACAAGATATGCTGCAGCAGAGGAAAAGCTAAACTATGCCAAATAATGTCTATGGTTTCATCATTCTAAGAGCTTCTAAGTACCATGAAAGCTTCTGAGTGTTGTTATGAAGAAGTTGATGAACAGTACATGTATGAGACTGAGGTCTGGAAATGTGTATCCACTTTTCTTCCTTTGCAGCTTCATTTTCAATCAACACTGTTTTCTGTACTCCTGATTGGCCAGTAATTATGCACTGCTGTCAGAGACGATGTCAGTGTCTGCACTGGTGGCACCAGCACTCCCATATTAGCTTAAATATTGGAAAAAATATCTCTGCCTCTTCTCTGCATCATGAGCTTGCTTCCATCCACTGTTAAGATTACATTTGGTGTCACAGTTGTAGGCCACCACACCAGCGGTTTAAGTCAGTTGCTCCTGACAAATATGAAGGTAACTGTTGAAAACTCAAGATTTCGCAGCACTTTACTGTCCCCCACACCGCCTCCTTATCACCACCACCCAGATTGCTTCCCCCATCTTGTGCTGCTGCTCTTATATACCCCTGGTATAAATAGCGTTTTATTCAGCTACAATTCTGTTCTTTGTGTTCTGGCCCCATTATCATCTTACACTGAGCACTCAGCTCCATATTTTTAACAGTCATCCTGAATCCTACTTTCTTTGAGATTTCCAAAGCAATCTTCCTATTTTAACATCTGATGTCTATGATAGTTGTGTATTCTGATCTTAATATCCTAGTACTAATACTAATTACAGTAATCTGCAAACTTTACACTCTTTCCCTTCTTTTCTCAATATATGTCTGATGTGTTTTATATTTATCACCACTAATGACTGATTTCAGCAAGCAAGATTCTTTTTCATGATGCTATTCATCTTTTATTACTCATGTCCAGATCTTTGAAAATGAATATACAATTTTTTGGGTAAAACTGTCAATTAAATGAAACATTCACACTGCACAAGAGAGCTATTCAGCTTGTGTTCCATAATTCTTCACAGGTGCTGTGCAAGACACTGCTCAAAAAGTTCTTCATATTAATGACTGCTTCACAGCCTGTGCCCTCTGGATCCTTCCTACCAGCACCAGCTTTTCTGAATAGTGCAGGTGGGAACTCTTCTTGCAGGATATCTTACATTCTTGTAACCCTCCTCGCCTCAACCATTGTTATAACTGCATAATAATTTGTTTATGATTTAATTTCTTCATAATCTTTAGAGGTGTAATACAGATACTCATTCTACATGCAAACAATATACTGAGGAATGTGGCACATTTGAGAGGAGTGGGAGTCAAATCTCTTCATTGGACAATAGACGTTTACTTTCTTTGGGTTTCCTAAGATGATTAAGGCAAATAATGAGATAATTCCATTACCAAGAATAAGCTAATTTTATACATAATTCTTATCAAATTCAAGCTGATTTTCATTCTTTTTATATACTTTATACATTTCAGAAATATACTTGACAAGTACTCCACTACTGTGCAAAATGCTCAAAGGGCAAATAAATAATTAGACACCAGATCAGAATATAAAAATTAGTACTACAATCACCAATTGCAGATTTTCTCTAAAAACACAGTATGTCCATTTTCGCAAGATTAGAAAAAAAAAAAAAAAATTACACTCCTTGCCCCACCCTTTTCATACACACACACAAAACCAGACGATTAATAAAATCTAACAAGAGGAGACAGCAAAAGGGGAAGAGGCAAAATAGTAATCTAGTGGAGAAAGAATAACGAGATAGCATACAAAGTAACAAAGAAAAGTGAAGTATCAAAATTGCTGAAAACATATATTGGCCAAATAGAAAAGGTTAGAAATTTAAAAGTCTTGGGATGATAATCCCAGAAAATGGTTTGGAAAAAGCTGCTATAGAGGATAGGATACATAAAATGGGAATAGCAATGGTATAATCTTTATTTAATATACAAAACAAAGGCATTACTACACAGCAGCGAAGACAGAATGTTTACGTGCAAGGGAATGTGTATCATCAAACTATGATTCTGAAAAATTAGAAACATCTGAAAGGTGAATCGTTTGGGAAATATTGTGCCCAGGAAAAACAATGGAGGTTGGAAATTATGAAATAATGACAAAAGTTATCGAAAAATAGGAAACATATCAGAAATAACGAGAAAAGAAGACTCTTTTTGACATCTGTATCGATTGGAAGACAGTAGATTAACTAAAAAGATCTTAAAATACGTGGGATAAAAAGCCAACAAGCTAGAAAAAAAAGTTGAAGAAACATACTGACAGAAGTGTTTAGTGAAAAAGTATCAAATGGAAGGATTTCAAAGTAAGAGAGTGAAAAAAAGAAAAGAAAAAAAAAAAAAAAAAAAAAAAGAACATGACAATATTATGAAAAGGATAGATTACTACTCATCATGTAGCAGATCAACTGAGTCACAGATAGGTACGACAAAAAGACTGTCAAACAAAGCTTTTGGCCGTAAAGACCTTCACTGCAATCAGACAGCGACCCCCCCCCCCTCCCCCCCCACACACACGCAGTCTCCAGCTGCTGAGGCCAGAATGTGAGTAGCAGCGTGATATGGGAGAAGCAATCTGGGTGGTGGGGATAAGGAGGCGGTATGGGGGACAGTATAGTGCTGTGTAAACTGCTGCTGTGGTGGCCTACAACTGTGACACTGATTGTAATCTTAACAGTGGATGGAAGCAAGCTCTTGATGCAGTGAAGAGGCAGAGATATACGCCCCAATGTTTAGGCTAATATGGTGCCACCAGTGCAAACGCTGACATCATCTGTGACAGCAGTGCATAATTACTGACCAATCAGAGACCATCTACAGGCTATATAAAGCCACCACTTCAGCCGTTTAGAGAGTCACTTGTGCCTGACAAAGATGACAGAGGTAATTGACGAAAGCTCAAGGTTTTACTCTGAATGGGTGTGGCAAGAAGGCCGAGAATATAATATATTGTATTATAACTTCAGAACTTGATTCCTACTATGAAAAATATCTTATGGGCATCACATTTATATATCTACTTACAGAAAACAACAGGAAAAGCTGCTTCAATGGTATTAACTTCCTAATAAACATAAATCCAGCAACAAACATGGTCTTCAGTCTGAAGGTTGGTACAATGCAAATCACTACTTTACTCAAACCTGTGCAAGCCTCTTCATTTCCGCACAACTTCTGCAAACCTACATCCACTTGAAACTGCTAACTGTAGGCAAGTCATTTGCCATCTCTGACAGAATTATAATGACATAAAGTAACTGTATTTCTTCTCTGTGTACTTTTTTCCTTTTTGAATTTCTCCTTAATTTCCTTTCCTGCTAACTCAATGTACAGGGCTTAGACTGCAACCCTATCTCACTTGCTCCTTAATTACTGCCTCTCTTTCATCTCCTTTGACTATCACAGTTTGGTTGCTTTACAAACTGTATACAATATTTCACTACCTGTATTTTATCCCTGATACCTAGAATTCCAAGGAATGTTTGCCAAAATTGTCAAAAGGTTTTTCTAAATCGATGGATTTGTTACAGATGTCTATGCTTTATAATTTCATCAAACTGATCACACACACTCACTGTCAGCAAATACGAAGCAATAAACATTTGCAAACATTATAATAAAATAAAGTTGTAAAGCATATACTAGCCACTTTAACCATAACAATCATTCAAACATAATATTAATTATCTGCCCCATAAAGTATCAGAAAATACTTCAACGCTCTTAGGAAAGACAGGATCCCAGAAAGGATGAAATATCTGTTAAAATTCTTAAAAATATCTGAGCATAATGAGTAAGGAAATACAATGGTGTGGGTAACTACAATGGTACAACACTGTTGAGCCCATTTGTTGTCAGGGCTTGAAGTGCCTTCTAGACAGGATTATGCATCTAGTAGCATCCATTTTATCAGAACATTACTTTCTTAAAATAAAGTTCAATAGCCTCAGAGTACCATTCCCACTTAGACTTTATATTATTACATTTGTGTAGTTGGTTAATTGCAACAGTTAAGTAATGTTGAGGCAAAAGTCTGGGGAAAACTGCTACAGTTATATAAATGATTTGCCCCTTAGTTAACTATCTGTGAATGAGGAAATTGTAACACTTGTGTGTATTATTAAATCCTACGGACTTGCCTAACACCCAACAGTTAAAAGACAAAAATTCATTCTAGTTGAAACATCTATTTTTATTGATTGAATGAAATCAATTTATGCCTCAAGCATTTTTATTACTGTACCCATCCTACCACTAAATTTCAACTACTGCAATCACTGTTGCTTACTTAATGTCTCTGTGCAACCACCTATAAGCCAACTACAACTTCTGTAAGTAACCAAAAATGAGTTCATGCTATCTTCAGTTAGTAAGTGAGAATATTTATCTGAACATTTTTGTAGTATTATGTTCCATGAGCTGATATTTAGTTGCTTGCAGGAATCACTATTGGCTCACAAAATAGTTTTCACATTTTGGGTTGTGTACAGAGATGCTATGCACAATATGTATATGACATTAACAGAAATAAAAAATGACTTTAAAATGATTTAACGGTTGAAATTAAGTGATAGGATGAATACAACAACAAATCACAAATCATAAATTGATTTAATTAAATCAATGGAAAATATCACTAGAATGATCTCTCACTGGTCATATCTTTGTGTTTTGGCAGAGGTGTGAGAGGCAAGTCTAGAGACTGTAATAATATAAGAGTTATGCTCACTCCATTCATATACACATACGGTAATTAATGGGCATATCTTCTGTATAACTGGAGTATTGTTATAAAACCTTCCTTTCTATTGTCGGACCTACAGTCAACTTTGGTTCAGTCTTCAAAGACAATGCAGGAGCACAATGAACCCACCTCCTGAACACTTTCCTTCAGCAGGCAGGAAATAACTCTAATGGAATGGTCTGTGATGACATGAACTCTCTTCACACTATGGATAACAACAGGGCCACCACTGAAGAGGGGAACTCGAGCAAAAATACTTTGATGACACTGTAGACAGCATGCCATTGAGAATATAAACATGTTACAATGCACATGGGGGAGTAACAAAGTACCGAATGTTATTCATCAGCACATTTTGATATGCACTTTCAAATGGGTTGCCTTTATTTTGGTTGCTGCTTTGCTTCTATTTCACAGTCAAGTTACTTTTTGTATTTTCTGGTAAGGGCTATTCTTTCATTCCCTGTTTCCCTCAAATCTAAGCCCATGCATGTGTAGATATGTATGTGGTGTAAAACTTGTGAGCAGTTTATAACCAATAACTATAACTTTACTTTGAATCATTCAGTGAAGTACACATTGTTTTTAATTGGAGAGTAGTAGTTCTAAAATAATAATCTTCTTAGCCTGGATGATAATATCCAAGATTTGTTTGACAATAATAATACAAATTGTTATGTCTACATTGGCTTTGGTCTTCATGAGAAATGGAGTAAAATCCCACTGCTACCATTCAAAGATGCATCTCTATTAATCCCCAGCAGGATACAGAATGTTTTGAATGGAAATGTGGTATTGCATTACACTAAATGGGTTTTCATATTTTGACCAACCCTGGTACAAACTAATAACTACATAGCAAATCATAGTGAAACAGGTAGTTTCAGAACAACTTACTGTCATAGAATGCAAGCTTTCACAGCTGGCATTTGTTTTATGGGCCTAAGGATGTGGGCCAAGGCATAATTCTCTGTCTCCTGTTTTGTCTTCCATTCCTACAGACATCATCAGAGGCAAATAAGGACTCTGAAAGTAGATTTAAAGTTCCACAAGCTCAGCAAGCTGAACTGTTTACATGTATCCACATAATAGACTGTATCATCATCAAGCCACTGCCAAAGACCGTGGAGTCACACTAACGTGTGTTATGGAGCGTGTAGGGGGAATGAGTTGCTACTGTTCGCTGTATTTAGCACTAGGGACCACAACTTAGCTCATTTCAGTCCTTTTATCCGTTAAAGTTGTTTTTGAATTTCTATGGACTCTGTGCTTCCTAGTATAACAATAATTGGACCTTGATAAAAACCATACTATCAAACAAATGAATTTGGTGCTTCCCTGGTCCCAATGCATGATCCACTACTGCTGATTGATCCTTCTTGCTCAGGTAACAATTGGCCTTGTGTTCCTTAAGGCAGGTGTTAATGCTTCTTTTTGTAGTTACCTTGGTTGAGTCTGTATCTGCTTTCTCAGACATTAAAGCTTCTCACGATGTCTCCAGAATTGGAGGATTAAATTTTAGGCATGAATTATGCCTTGGACTATGGCCTTATTGTTCATAAAACAGATATCAGCAATAAAGTTACTGTAACTCCATGGACATGCTTCTCTTACTCTTCATAGTTAACTTTAATAAACATGAAATAGCCTTATCTTTTAAAGCTTCCTATTTCAGCAACTTGTTTTAAGAACACAATAATACTATAATCATTTGAATTATCTAAAACTTCATTAGCAGCTATAGCTCACTATTAGTTAGTATCACTGTAAACTATTGTGAACTTCTAAAATTACTTCAAAAGGAACAGCAGTGAATATAAGAGCTGCTGTCATGACTGAGTCATTGTGTGCTCATGTCATGAGCTTCGAGGATGCACTCATTAGGTTTTGTAATTCTGCTAAAAAGTATGTATGTTGAGTGAGCAAGAAATTTTGGAAGCTCAAGAAGAAAAATTCAGTGATTTTTGATTGGAAGGAAAAATTTGAGTGGGAACAGTGTGGAGAAGCTGAAGCTTACTAAAATGTTTCATTGTTGATATTATTTATGCAGATACTGCTGCTATAATTATGATTTAGTTGTGTTTCGTGTGTTTTAATCTCATCTTTTATAGAGATAAATCTCATGACAAAGCACTTCCACCACAAGCTTTCAAGATTTGATTGAAGAATTTGAGACAATTTACAGGCAAAACAATCAAGAAAGAAACAAGTTGATATTGCCCTGCCTGCAGTGTACCCACTGAATGCCAGAATACTACAGACTTTTACATAAAAAAAGGCCGTTACATGTTATATTGCTCAAGAATTCACTTCACACTTCTTTTAAGGCTCATTATGTTTTCTGTAATCACTTTTGAGAAATTTGTAGTTTATCAAAGAACTAAAGGAAAAATGAAAAATAAACCTGGAAGCTTGGCCTTTTTTTTTTTTGCGAGTATTACTCTCTAAGGTATATCATATACAAATGTGCCACTAACATTTAAAATAATGGCATAAATGGCTGGTCTTCTGAGTAAGAAATTTTTCTGAGTGGCTGAACCTCGAAGCATTAACAAATTATTCGTCTCTCACAACTACAGTGGCGAACTTTGTGTAAATAGTAACCTGTTGTTGAAAACTCTATACATACTATTATTTATCACACAATGTTTTTTTGTAGAATCATTTGACATTTCTACATCTGAGGTGCCAGTTCACCGACATCAAGATTTTGTAAGGTCGGACAAAACATTTATTCGAATGAAATGTTGTTTTTATGATTTGGGTTAATCATCATCTCATCTCAATAGCATGTCATCAGAAATTAAACTGAATGTACTGGCAACTGTTATTTAGAGCAAACATAAAATTTCATAACCATTGCCCCTGTTGTCCACAACAGTATTATAAATTTGTCTAACATTATGGTTAGGGCTTATTTAACTTAACTGGTGAGTGTGTCATTTGGATATATTATAACAATTCAGGTATTACAAAATAGTTGGTAAAGAATGGATTGGAGTTTTTAATCATTAAAGACTAGGCAGTTAAGTATCAGCTCATTAACTCAAGGAATTCTCAGATTTTTAAGTTTGTTGTAGCATTTTTTTTAACTGGCACTTAATTACTTATGCTTGGTTTTCGGGTCTGTGGAACTTCACAGGTGGCACTGTAGGTAAACAGTATGAAAGCTAACATCTGTCTGGATCAAGTCGTTCTTAGGTGAAGGGTAATGTGCTACCATCACCAACTGTAAAACACTATAGCATTCAAACAAATCTTTTGAATAAAAATTGCTTTAACATTTTTTTATATATGTACACCTCAAAAAAGTCAGTATTGTTTTAAATTCACCAATTATATGGAAGTCCCCCAGCATTCATTCTTGGTAGAAGGAAGGAAGATTGGAATTTAACACCCTGTTGACAGTGAAACTATTAGGGACAGAGCACAACTTTGGATCACCAAAGGACTGAGAAGGAAACTAGCTGTGCCCTTTTCAAAGGAATCATCCTAGCATTTGCGTGGAGCAATTTAGCGAAATCACAGAAAACCTAAATCTGGATGGCCGAATGGGGATTTGAACTGTCACTCCCCGAAATGCGAGTCCAGTGTGCTAATCAATGTTCCACACTTGTTGATTCACAGAGTTTACAATTTTAAGCAAATCAGAAATACAACTTTGAAAGGCCAATTCATGAAATGAAATTTGACAAATTTTAAATTCATACAGTTAAAACCCTTTTAATCTGATTCCTTTGAGATTTGTCCAGAATATTGTGAAGAGGAAGGGTGTTACACTGTCCATACACTGTTCCATCATAACAAATACACAGGCTATCCAAAAAATACAAAATACAGTAGATACTTTTAGAGCATTTTATTTTTATATTTATATACAGAGTTTTGAGAACATATATGCAGATATGTTCACACATATTCATTATGAATATGTAATACATTTAGAGTATCTGGGAAAAGTTTGTATAAAGAGGCTTTGTTGAAGTCTCCGTCCTGCTTTCTCGGACACATCACTGCAGTGTCCTGAACATCATCCTGCACAAGTCTTGGAGGTCTCTTACACTTTGGGAATTCCAGCCCAAGACCAAGAATGTTTTCTGTAAATGACCGATCTTTACACTTGAGAGATTATAACAATGTTCATGAGCTGCTCAACGATGAATATTGCCATGCAGGCACCAGACTTGTTGTATCTACAGGTTGCTATTTGTTTTGATTGTCTAACTGAACTTTATCATACATTAGAAAATGTACCACTGTGTCTGTGATGAAAACATCTGATGAGAAGTACCAACATAAGTAATATTTTTGTGGCCTGGTGCCAGGTTCTGTCATTATCCTGTTAATGGCTTGTGGTGATGTGCATTGACTGTCTCACCTCTGGTGTCTAGTGTGATTTCATCAACAATCACAATGCACTCTTCCACAATATGTGAAGAGTGCCTAAGGCAACAGTCACTGAAAGATTCTTCTAGCGGTCTGTTTGTATGTCTGTTTCAGCATTCAGCGTGTACACAACTTCCAGTAAGCTAATCTTTCTGTAAACATTTTGTGAAATCAATTCTACCAGTTCTCCACATTTCACTTGTTTAGAACACGCACACCATGGAAGAATCCATACTGTTGAAACTCAGCAGCAGATTTCCATTTGAATCCAGAAAGGTTGCAGCACAAACACTCGACTTGGTGGGGTATGAAAATGTTAAAGGTAATTCAAATTCTTACTGTAGAGCACAATGCTGTAGCTACTGACGTCTCCTGAATTGCATCTCTTCATGAAGATCCTAGGAAAAATTGAAGTGTTGCCAACAATGAAAAAGCCTCTTCATCTTTTTCAAACAATGGAAAGTCCAGGATGGAATACCAACAAAGTGGAAAGGCCACATTGCTACTCACCAATGGAGGTGATATTAAGTCACTTCCAGGTACAGTGAATAAGAATGCTAAAATATTAAGCTTTCACATGAAGTCCTTCCTATTTCGGAAGAAGTATTTTGCCTGAAAGCTTAATAGTTCAGTAGTATTTTCCATTGAGCCTGCTGTGACTCAACACCTTTATGTTGTGAATTAGCTATCTATCCTTTCCATATTATTGTTATTCCTCTTCATACCTTTATTAGAATGCTAGTTTTACTTTATGGATGGTTTCATACATATGTGACTAGTGTCCAGTGAAGTGGTAAGAATGCAGCAGAATTTGTAGTACATATTTCGAAAATATATAATCATACTAACATCCAAATAGAGCTTTGAGTCAACTAATCCGAGCTTTAAGTAGCGGTTTGAAACTGGCAATAGCTCAGAAGAGTTGTGCTTTGACAGCATTGCATGACACATAATTAGGTATAAATTGATAGCAAGTTGCTGGAAAAGAAATGTCACTGGCACCAGACATTCTACATATGCCTACAACATCAGCCTCCCAATTTCAGATTCTCTTAACAGAACTAATTTATTGGATGTTCTGCCAACAGTCTCTGAAGAACAGTGTAAGAGATACACATTTAGGGCCTGTGACTATTGTAGCTTTTGATGATTCATTCTTTATTCTCTCACTGGAAACCTTTAATTACACGAAGATACAAAAACCTGAAAGAGCAAGGTTCATGGCAAAGAGTTTACTGCTATTATAAAGTATTCCTCCAAAGACTACAATCTAGTGGACATACAATTGTTCGCTGATATGAACTTTAAACTTACACTGTAGCCAACAGGACTAAGAGCTACAAATCACGGAAAAAGAGGAAACATCTCTTCTTGGTAAAGGCAATATAGACAGTATTTGGAACATCAGATAAGTAATATAATGGATGAAATGTGTTATATTAATAGGAATCCTACATCCATATGGTCACGTTTGTAACACAAAAGGGCACTAAGTAATGTTCTATAGAATAGAAAGAAGTGAGATCCAGAATACTGAACACTTTGATGATATTGTAGTGCATAATCCATTTTCAGGAACTTCTGAGAGAAGAGAAGGTCCACTACAAGCAGAATAATATATATACAATTTAAAGCTGCCAAATCATGAGAACTACTAGCTTCCAAATTTTTTTTAACATCCTTCCTTCATGATTAAGCAGTGGGACATCTAATATTTTAAAATCTGCACTTCTGTTCACCCTCCACTAGTTATCCTTCAGCAGTTCCAAGCAGATGCTTCTTTGTCACAAATATTGGCTTTCTTTTTGTATTGCTTTTAGATTGTACCATTTCTCTCTTACTACTTGAGTATTACAGCTTTGTTAGTATCCTCACCACAAACCAATATTAACACGACCCACATCAATAAACCCATTCTTCTTTAAACTATCGTAATACCACGTCCATAAATATGGTGTACTCTTGCTGCAAGACCAAATGCATTTCTATTAGAGACCTCCCCCCCCCCCCCCCCCACTCGAATGAGTAACTCTCCTTTGACAGATTTCAGAACTCTTACGGTAGATCTTTGATTTTTCAGAATGTTTATATTCTTTAGTTATTATTTTCATTTAATTATCTACAAAAGTAGAAATAACTTAACTGAAGGTGTTACAACAGGAAATCTAACAAAAACTGTATTTTATTTTGTAAATGTCTTAAAGCAATGATTTTTTTTACTTGCTGTTATTGTCTTACTTTATAAAATTCCAGGAACAATGATTAACTCAGTTTTGGCAAAATTCAAAGGAACTGGCCCTTCATTTGTAAGAGTAATAAACAAAAGTTGGGGAAGACAACCACTAGATGGCAGTTGGTGAAAAGAAGACCCACAAGACAACCCCCCCCCCCTCCTCCCCAACACACACACACACACACACACACACACACACACACACACGAGAGAGAGATAGATCTACCACTGTAATGAACGACTTACATGCTTCACCTGTGTTGTTATGTTACCATACTGTATAGTATCCTTATTTCTGTTCTCAATAAATTTCATAATCGTTACAGGGACTAAACACTTTGAATCTGATCATTTCCTTTCTTTACTGAAATTATTTCCAGCCTAACTGCACAATGTCATTCATATTTTATTTGTACAACGCAAAATATTGATTTTCCATTGTGATACACATTATTGCACATCAGTACATTGGTTTACTGTTTCAGTACAGTCTGGTACGCATCTACCCAAGAAAACGAAGTTGTCAAGGCACTGAACAAAATGTGTAGGCTTATTAAATGATATCCAGGACTACACACATGGGCTAACAGTGCTGGAAATCTTAAGTAACACCGAACAACAATTTCACATCATGAAATTAACAAAATGCAACATAGTAACACGTGGTAACTACATGATACATTATTGCATGTATTACAAGAAACGTGTATTACCAGCCACTGAAGATTCTTCACAAATGAAAGAAGTGAAACACATATGGCAATAACCAAACTGCCTTCAATTAGTTGCACAGACGGAACCCATCTCCACAAATTTTGAAGCGACTAAGGAACGCCGGAAAAAACAGAAAAAATGATGACATCTCATCTATTTAACAAGTGCTCATAGCTTTTATGGTACGCATTGTTGAGTCCAAGTTGCTAGAATTGTTTTGGCATAAGGAACCTGTCCCCCCACGTATTTTCTGAAACATCCTATACATGTTATTTTATGTTCCACTGCATCCCATTATGCCATTGGCAGGGCAAAACACTGCTGTCAGTCAGTACCAAAGGGCCCACCGGTGCCTGTGGATGGAGTCTACTCTCTCTCTCTCTTTTTTTTTTTTTTTTTTTTTTTTACTTCGTGTTCCTGCTTGTCTGGGCTTCTCTGCAGAAATTATGGTTCAAGCTTTCATCACTAAATAGCGAAGCTGTAAAACATGTATATATGGTGTTTCAAAATTTTAATGCCCAAACTGACATATGATGATTTTGTTAAGAAACCAGGTGTTAGAAATGCATACTAAGTAAGGAGTAGCCAGGTCATTGGGCGCAATTAAAAATAACACTTAAATGTGTTTCAGTCCTATATTGTTCTTATTAATGTTACAATAAATGTTTCAAATGAGCATCATTAACCTCAGCACAGAGGGGTGGGTGGGGGGGGGGGGGGGTGACCAAACTATGAGGTCATCGGCCCCTTGCTCCTAATAAAACAATGCCACAAGTGTGAGAATAAGACAGATAAGACATATACCACAAAACGGAAAGAAAGGAAAAATCAAAAGAATGAAGGAAAGGCAACAAACACTAAAAGGAACAAAAGAGGACTAGAAAACAACAGACACACTAGAAACAGAAGAGAGTAAAACAAGAAAGCAGATTACAGTGGCTGGACGACCACGAGAATAAAAAGAAAAAACAAGCCAGCCACTCGGCAACACATTAAAACCTCCACCCTAAAAACCAAACGGTGGAGGACGCAGAGGGATCAAGGACATGTGCTACAACTTAGATCCAATGATAAAACCCACCCTCACGAATAAAATGTAAAACTAAATCAACCAATGAGGCATTTCAGATAAAATGAGTCCGGTAACCCAAGATTTCGTCGCTGGGCAATCAAAGTGGGACAGTGCACCAGAATATGGGCCACTGTCAACCGGGCGCTGCACCAACATTGAGGCGGGTCTTCACGGCGCAAGAGGTAATCGTGGGTCACCCAAGCGTGGCCAATGCATCACTGAAGTGTGGCCAATGCAGAGCCGGCAGAGGACAACTGATCCCTGCGAGAGTCCCACATGGAAGACTTCCACACATTCAGAGTCTCCTCAATGACACGCAGTTTTTTGTGCATAATGTTATGCCATTCTGTTGACCAAAGCCAAAAAATCCTGCGGCATAAGTCAGAACGCAGGTCAGGTTCAGAGATGCCCATCTCCAGAAGCGGTTTCCGCGTAGCCTGTTTGGACAGCCTGTCGGCAAGTTCATTGCCTGGGATGCCGACGTGTCCTGGGATCCACACAAACACCTGTGAATGATGGGACCAGTACAGGGCATAGATGGACTCCTGGATGGATGCTACCGAAGGATGGCAAGGGTACCACTGGTCGATAGCTTGTAGGCTGCTCAAGGAGTCAGTACACAGAAGAAACTATTCCTCGGGGCACGAACGGATATACTGAAGTGCACAAGATATGGCCACCTGCTCTGCAGTGAAGACGCTGCAGCCATCGGGCAAGGAATGCTGTTCAATATGGTCTCTGTGGACAAAGACGAAACCAACATTACCATCAGCCATCGAGCCATCAGTGTAAACCACTTCAGAGCCACGGAACACTTGAAGGATCGAGAGGCAGAGAGCCGCAGGGTTAACAGAGTCCTTAGGGCCATGTGAAAGGTCCAGGCAAAGCTTTGACCTACAGCTACACCAGGATGTGTACGTGAATAGATCTCAACTAGAGGTGGTGAAGGGAAGGACTCCAGTTCAGACAAGACGCGATTGTACGCAAAGCACAATTGTTAGACGTGACCTGAGGTGAAGTGCCGTGGTTGGTAAAAGGAGACGGTAATTAGGATGTTCAGGAGAGCTATGAATGAAGGCAACATAACTGGCGAGTAGTTGTGCACGCCTGGTCTTCAATGGAGGGACTCCAGCCTCCACCAGTACACTTGTCACCAGATTCGTCCTAAAAGCTCCTGTCGCTAGTCGAACGCTGCAATGGTGCAATGGGTCAAGCAAACAATGCTGAGGGCCTGCCAAACCATAAATCACACTCCCATTGTCAAGGTGGGATTGAACAAGGGCTCTGTAGAGCTGCAGCATCGTAGAGCGATCTGCATCCCAGTTGGTGTTGTCAGGCAGAGGAGGGCATTGAGGTACCGCCAACACTTCCGTTTAAGCTGACGGAGATGGGGAAGCCAAGTCAAACGAGCATCGAAAACCAGACCTAAGAATTGATATGTCTCAACTACAGTGAGTGGATCGTCATTAAGGTAAAGTGCTGGTTCTGGATGAACGGTACAACGCCGACAGAAATGCATGACACACGTCTTCAAGGCGGAAAACTGGAAGCCATGGGCTACAGCCCATGACTGCACCTTGTGGAGTGCTCCCTGTAGGCGACGCTCAGCAACACCAGTGCTGGAGCAGCAGTATGAAATGCAGAAGTTCAAATGGCTCTAAGCACTATGGGACTTAACATCTGAGATCATCAGTCCCCTAGACTTAGAACTACTTAAACCTAACCAACCTAAGGACATCACACACATCCATGCCCAAGGCAGGTTTTGAGCCTGCGACTGTATCAGCAGTGCGGTTCCGGACTGATGCGCCTAAAACCGCTCGGCCACAGCAACCGGCCAAAATACAGAAGTCCTCTGCATAAAGAGAAGGGAGATGGAGGACCCTACAGCTGCTGCTAGACCGTTAACGGCCATTAAAAATAGAGAGACACTCAATACAGAGCCCTGCACGACTCCATTCTCCTGGATATGGATGGAGCTATGGGAGGCTCCAACTGGGACACAGAAAGTACAGAGCGACAGGAAGTTTTGGATAAAAATCGTAAGGGGGTCACGGAGACTCCACTCATACAATGTGACAAGGATATGACGTCGCCAGGTCGTTTCGTGAAGCCGCCCTGACATGGAACCAAGTCACGTGACTCTACAACACACCATACGTTCCAGCAGCTTACAAAGGATGTTGGTGAGGCTGATGGCTATCCACATCAAGCAGGTTATCACCAGGTTTGAGCACTGGGATGATGGTTGTTCTCCCACCATTGCAATGGAAAGATGCAATCGCACCAGATTCGGTTGAAAATGACGAGGATATGTCGCTTGTAGTAAGATGAGAGACGTTTAACCATCTGGCTGTGGATCCGATCAGGCCCAGGAGCTGTGTCGGGGCAATGTGCAAGGGCATTGAGGGGCTCCCACTCTGTAAATGGGGCGTTACAGGACTCATTGTGGCGTGTAGTGAATGAGAGGACTTTCCCTTCCAGCCGCCGTTTGAGAGTGCGAAAGGTTGGGTGGTAATTCTCCGAAGCAGAGGCTTGAGCAAAGTGCTCAGCAATCGCATTTGCTTCAGTAGATAACACGCCATTTATGGTAACATCAGGAACACCTGTTGGGGTCTGGTGCCCGAAAAGACGTTTCATCTTTGCCCAGACTTGGGAAGGTGACGTATGGCACCCAATGGTCAAGACATATCTCTCCCAACACTCCTGCTTCCATCGTTTGATAAGTTGGTGAACACGGGCATGGAGCTGTTTAAAGGCTATGAGGTGCTCCATCGAAGGATGCTGCTTATGCTGCTGTAGAGCTAGCCGATGATCCTTAATTGCCTCAGCGACTTCTGGCGACCAAAAAGGGACTGCTTTACGCCGCGGACACCTAAAGAGCAAGAGATCACGTTTTCTGCTGCAGAAACAATTGTTGTAGTCACCTGCTCGACCATCACACCGATATTACCATGTGGGGGAGATTCAGTGATGACAGGAGAGATGAAAGTTTCACAGTCTGCCTTGCTTAAAGCCCATCTGGACAGGCGTCTGTTGGCCTCATGCCAGGGCAGGCAGTGACAGGAACATGGGGAAGTGGTCACTACCACACAGGTCATCATGTGCTCTCCAGTGGGCAGACGGGAGAAGTCCTGGGCTGCAAATTGATAAATCAATGGCCGAGTAACTATCATGAGCCACACTGAAATGTGTGGCATCCCCAGTATTTAAGAGGCAGATGTCGAACTGAGACAGTAAAGTTTCGACATATCTACCTCGGCCAGTAAGCGGACTTCAGAATCTCCACCTCATCCTCAGATGCAGAGCTTGTAGGTAGCGGTGCTGTGGGTGCCATTGCAATTTCCTTGGTCTTAAGGGTCTTTTTTTTTTTTTTTTATTTCTCTCGATGCTCCTTGGGTTTTCCTGGCTGGGAGGACTTCACTGGCTCAGTCTCTGGGACTGAGGATGAGTGTGAAGCCCTACAACCAGCTGCTTTTGAGCTCTTCAGCCACTGGCAAGTGTCATCTTTCCCACTAGCAGAAACCTGGGAAGGGAGTGACCCAAGGGAACCCCTCCTAGCGAGAGAAGCCGAAGAAGACTTACGGTTCTCCGGCTTACAAGTGGGGACGGATGCCCCCAATGGTTGGGGGGGGGGGCGATGTTGCTCCCAAAGTAGGTGGTGCAGGAGTAACAGGGAGGGAAATACCCCCCTCAATCAAGGGGGCAGGTGTAGTCTTCCGGCTCTGAGAGGTGACTGGCGTTGGCGTTAGCCTCAGTGTCGGTCCAGGGTCTTGTACTCCACGATTTTCCTTTCTTTCTGGACAATCCTGCAGTCTGGCGAGCAAGGTGAATGGTGCTCTCCGCAGTTGTCACAGTTGGGAGGCGGGGCACATGGAGTATTGGGATGTGATGGGCATCCGCAATCTCGACATGTGACGCTGGAAGTACAGCGGGAAGACATATGGCTGAACTTCCAGCACTTAAAGCATCGCATCGGGCGAGGGATATAGGGTTTTACATCACAGCGGTTGACCATCATCTTGACCTTCTCGGGCAACATATCACCCTCGAAGGCTAAGATGAAGGCACTGGTGGCAACCTGATTATCCGTTGCACCCCTGGTGGACACGCCGGATGAAATGACACCTCACCGCTCTAAACTGCTGTGCAGCTCAATTGTCAGACTGCAAAAGAAGGTCCCTGTGAAATATGATACCCTGGACCATAATTAAGCTCTTAAGGAGTGTGATGGTTACAGAAATATCCCCCAGCTTGTCACAAGCTAGTAACGTCCATGACTGGGCAGAGGATGCTGTTTTGATCAAGACTGACCCAGATCTCATTTTGGACAAGCCCTTCACCTCCCCAAACTTGTCCCCTAAATGCTCAACAAAAAACTGAGGCTTCATCGTCATGAAACATTCCCCATCAGCTCTCGAACATACAAGGTACCGGTGCGAATAAGATCCGCTGCCATCCTTAGCCTGACGTTCCTCCCATGGTGTGGCCAGGGAGGGGAACGATTTGGGGTCGTACTTCTGTGCACTGAATTAAGCTCTTGAATGCTTAAGAGACTGCTGGTGTTTCACCACCAGCAAGACATGATAGACTACGCTTCATCGTGTATCATCTGCCCTGATGCCACCCACTCTGACCTGGGACCCTCACCACAGGCACCACCCAGCCACTGCAAAGGCCACCTGGCAGGATGGGCACTCCCAGGAGTCCCGATGCCCCACGGGGATGGGCATCTACCCCTTGGCATACGTGAGGAGTTAATGGCGCAGGCATCAGCAGAATGAATCCTGTGTGGTCAGGGGGGGGCTTCAACCAACAGAGTACATGGCGGCCTCACCACAACAGACTGGCTGCCGTGCTGGATATCAGGTGCAAAGAAGTCCATGGCCACTGTTGACGCATAAAGCGACACTGCATAGTGCAAGGTGGAAAACACACCCAGGAAGGTGTCCTTGCCCAAGAGATGGAGAATAGGTGGGACTGAAATGCAACGATGAAAAAATGGGCTGAAGATGCACGATGGACACTATGCACCATGTAAGGCGCTCTTCCCCAGTTAGCTCGTTCTTCAGGAAAATTTTGAAAAATGGAGATCAAACCCTACATGGGACCACCACATGAAGGCCGAAAGATGTGAGACTCCTTTTAGTCGCCTCTTACGACAGGCAGGAATACCTCGGGCCTATTCAAACCACCGGACCCACAGGGGGTGGTGTATGGGGTTGCTGCAAGAATTCTAGCAACTAATTCCTCCTGTGTGTCCTCAGCGATAGAATACATTTCTGTTTTCATTCAGTGTCGGAGACAGAAGTCTAATGGGAAAGAAGACCGCAGATCTTGCAGGCCATATGTTGTCATATGTGTCACGTACTGACCACAACAATTATTACACAATGCCTGCAGGCTCTATGCGAATGTCAGGGCATCATAACACTGAGTATCTTAAATCTACTCTTGTATATTCATGTTTGAAGAAGGTACTTTTTGTTTATCTCCTTTGCAACAGGCATCCTTATATACGTTCTTAGTGTGCACTCAGTATGCATTTCCGACACTTCTTTATTTAAAAAATATATTTGTTGTTATCTGTGTCAGCAAATCTGTCAATCTGGACATTTTACTTTTATGAGTTTGCAGTGTGTTGATTCCACATAGACAGGGAATCATTATCAAAAAATTAATTTTTCTGTAGGAATTTTTTCCCGTTATATGTTTATGTAGGGCACTAAATTTTGTTGGCAAGTTTAATTTTTCCCTGCAAAACCTTTTATTTACCTGTGGCAGCCATTGTTTTGAAGACGATTTTGTCGAGCATGTACATGCAGAAGATTTGATCAGTTTCAAGGAAAAAAAAAAGAAATTTATAATAATTCCTTATGGTTTGTATATCAGTTTAAAGAGCATAACTTCTTCTTTTTGGTATATTTTTAGAAGCAAACACTTCAAGCATGATACATACAAAAACATTTATATAACCTAACCCGAAATGTGAGTTACCAAATGCCTTGTAAGATTTTCACAAAATATAAGGGGCATTCAAGTGAAACTCAGTCACTAGTGTAAAGTAGCAGTAACGATTTTACTAACTCAATAATTTAGTTATACACAGTACACATACTCAAAGACAGTCATCAAAACTGTTGGTATATTTATTCCATTGCAACACTAGCCAGTCGATTCCATCCTTGAAGAAGCTAGTAGGCTGCTGTCGAATCCAGGCCTGGACTCTGTCACATACTTCGTCATTTATTGCGAATCGATGTCTATGAATAGCTCGTTTTAGAGATTTAAACGCATGAAAGTCACGTGGAGAAAGTTCGGGACTGTATGGTGGATGTTCCTGCATTTCCCACCGAATCTGCAGAAATATCATATTCACCGCATTGGCCACATGTGGATGGACATTATCATGCAGGAGGATAACACCACTGGACAACACGCCTCGGCGTTTTGACTTGATGGCTCGTCTAAGGTTCTGTAAAGTGGTTTGATAATGCTGGGCATTGATGGTGGTTCTCCATTGCAGGAACTCGACAAGCAGTGGGCCCTTGGGGTCAAAAAAGGACATCATGACCTTACCAGAACTGGTGTGCATGGCCTTTGATTCCTTTTGAGGTGGTGAAGCCATATGTTTCCACTGCTTGCTCTGATGCTTGCTTTCCAGTTCAAAATGGTGACACCATGTTTTGTCACCTGTGACAATACACAACAGAAAGCCATATTGCTCCTAATGATAATGCAGATGACTCAAAGACAGCAACATTCAAGTATTGTGCTGTTCAGCGGTCAGTTGGTGGGTAACCCACTGCACACAGATTTTTCAAAAGTTCAAATGTTGATGCATTATGGTGTGCAACTTAACTCCTGATAAAAAGAGAAAGCTCAAACAAGCGAACTTTAATAGAAATGGTGTCCTAATATGAGACAGTTAGAGAAAACACTTAATATTGACCAAAACAAGGATCGGTAAACCAAAACAAAAAACTCCTCTTGTCCTTACTGTCTCTCCAACATTTTCTGCAGTTCTTGAACAATAATAAGTGCACACTTGTTTCTGCTACAGTTTTCATCTCTGAATTATTTCAAATGTTCTCTGTATGGAGACAATGTTAGCTATTTAACAGATTCTGGAAGAGATGATTTTACTAGATCAGGTGGGTCTTGATATGAGACTATGATTTGGAGGGCTGGCCAGATACCAAATGGACACCCATTTACTCCGTTCTTTGCATCTTGAATGTCAAACTCTTGGTGTACTGTAAAGTCATTGTATACGACTGTTACCCGGAGAGAGTCCCATTTTCCAGAGGCCATTTATACGATTTTCCATTATAATTGCTCTTCAAGAAACCTAGCCTCATAGTAACGCTGCTCTGTTTGAAAGACAATTCATTAAAGCAAATTAAAGAGTAGTTTGCGAATACTGTTGCAACAGCTACTGAATTTTACATATTAAAGCTCTACAAGTATATAAGACTCAAAAAACTTTAAATTCAAATCAGAGATTCCTGACAACATCCAGCTCTGTAATGGTCTTATTGTCATCGCTCATATGCCTCACACACTGTAACAACTAAGTTCTGGCACATGAAATGTATTCACAAGTATGTATGTGGACAACCATCAGTTGCATAATGGAATGCTGACAATGAAAATCTGTGCCAGACTGGCATTCTTAAATGGATTTCCCACTTATTGTGAATGGTCATCTTACTATTATGCTACCTGAGTATGCTCTATGGCCAGATTCAAACTTCTGTACCTTGTTACAAGTTGCACTTTTACATTTATTATACAAATTTCCATACAGGGGAGACATTATAATTTAAAGTCGCTAGCCCAGGACATGCGTGCATGCAGGTCCAAAGGAACATTTCATTGTTATTCTGACCAACACAAGCACTGCACCATTATATAAGTCCTGATATCTCCTAACATAGCTGAGCACTTTCCTGTAATCAGAATCTAACTTGCTCACTTTTGCTATAGTAGGTACCTTTCCTCTACACCCAAAACCACTTTAGGTGAATTAAAAACAACGTGAAATCAGAACATAGTCATTGTCTCAAATTAAATTCTGACTGCAGTCAGACAAAGAGTAGTGCATTCTGTCATCTGATGTCTGTAATTTAATATCCACAGACCATTGACACTCTGGAGTCATATTTTCCTTGCAAATTATGGAGAAAGGAATTACTTTTCAATTGGAAAATCATAATCCACACTTGTCCTGTCACCTGGAAGGTTGTGCAGTTATGCACCTTCATCTCTTTCGGATCATTATACATGTTAATAAATACTGTACGACAGAATTTAAACATCTTACTCAGACCTATTACTTTGAATTTTTCTCAGGATATTTGTAACTTGATAATCTTTGTAAACATATTGGAAACAGCAGTGATGACAATGAACTAGTAATAAAATATTACATAGAATGGTCTTTATCAACACTTTTATTCATAAGCTAATCAATGGAAACTCCAGGTAGGAATATCAACAATGTAGTAAATGATAAGATTGCTACTTACTGTAAAGGGGACATGTTAAGTTGCAGACAGACACAATTAAGACAATTCCACAAAGCTTTTGGCAACAGCCTTCATCAGCAAAAGAGAAACAACACACACCATTCGTACGCACAAGCAAGCACACTCATGCACACACAATCATCAACTTTGGCAGCTCGGGCCAGAATGCCCAACTGAGCTACCGGAGTTGGTGCTCGTGCGTACATGAGGGTGCTTGCTTGTGTGTACGAACAGTGTGTGTGTGTGTGTGTGTGTGTGTGTGTGTGTGTGTGTGTGTGTGTGTGTGTGTCTCTTGCAGATGAAGGACGTGGCCGAAAGCTTTGTGCAAATGTCGTAATTGTACCAGTCTGTAACTTAACACGTCTTCTTTACAGTAAGTAGCAATTTATCTTTCCTTACATTATTGTTTTATTCATAACTGGAGTCCAGTTTAACAACAATATGGATAATCTTCTTGCCATACTCCAGTGATGATGTGTGGAGACGACGGCATGGAATCGGCCACTGTTCCTGCACTGTGCCATTGTCTTCACAAGTCATCACTGATGGATGGTCGAAGATGGTCCATACTGAATCAAAACCTAAGACGACGTTTGTTAAAGTGTTTTTCAGTTATCAAGACTGTCCTATATAATATTTTGTATTATCTGTAATTTGACTTTGAGACCAACATTTATAACCTGATGTAAGAGAAATTCAGACCTCAGACGCTTTACACAAGCGGTCACCTTAACCACATATGCTATCCTAGCACACACACTGTCCAAGCAAAATTACCTACTTGTCACACACTACACACGTACCATCCACTGTACATTACCTTCACTGCTTGCAATTTCATCCAATTCCCACATGAATTAGGAAGTAGTGTGTATCCGCACTGAAGCCACATCATTCATTCACTGAAGGTGCATATATATTATTTATATGTGTGGTGTCTGTTCTTTCAGGCATGTCTAAAACAGCAAAATTTATGAGCTCATTGTTAACATTTATTCTCTCTTGCTCAATTTCATCTTCATGATTTTTTTTTCTGCTACGTTTATTTTCTCGTTCTGTCTACATCTACATCTATACTCTGCAGAATACTGTGAGGTGCATGGCAGGCAGTACGTCCCATTGGGCCATTACCTGTTCCATTTACATATGGAGTACAGGAAGAATGACTGACTGAATGCATCTGTGTGTGCAGAAATTATTTTAATCTTATGCTCACGATTCCTATGTGAGTGACACACAGGGGGTTGTAGTATATTCCTAAAGTAATCATTTAAAGCTGGTTCCCGAAACTTTATTAAAAGACTTCCTTGGGAAGTTTATGTCTATCTTCAAGAGTCTTTCAGTTCAGTTCCTTCAGTATCTCTGTGACACTCTCCCTTGAAGTAAACAAACCTGTAACCACTCGTGCTTCTCTATATACGTTCAATATCCCCTGTTACTGTTATCTGGTATGAGTCCCATACACTTGAGTAATATTCTAGAACCAGTTGCACGAGTGATTTGTAAGCAATCTCCTTCGTATCTTGATTGTAATTCCACAGCATTCAACAATAAACCAAAGTCTGCAACCTGCTTTACCCATGACTGAACCTATGTGATCATTGTATTTCATATTCCTACAAAGTGTTCCACACAGGTGTTTGTATGAGTTGGCTCATTCCAACAGTGACTCATTGATATTATAATCACAGGACACCAACTTTTTTTTTCTTTTTTTGTGAAGCACACAATTTTACATTTATCAATATTTAGAGCAAGTTTCCAATATCTGCACCATGTTGAAATCTTATCAAGATCCGACTGAATATTTATCCAGCTTCTGCCAGATGGTACTTCATTACAGAAAACTGCATCATCTGCAAAAAGCATTATTTTACTATTAATGTTGCCTGTAAGGTCATTAATATACAGCATGAACAGCAAGGGTTGCGACACTTCCCGGGGCACACCTCAAGTTACTTCTGCATCTGACAATGACTCCCCATCCAAGATAACATGCTGTTCCCTACCAAAACGTCCTCAATCCAGTCACAAATTGCACTTGATACCCCATATGATCATCTGCTACTTCTGTGATCAGTTTTATGCATGTAGACGAAACTTTCTGTTTGGGAACTTAATCTGGACCTGACTAGGGGAAAAAGATTGCTGTCGAGCTTGGTGCTTACATTAGAATGTGTAATTTGAGAAAAAGTATATCATTACAATTGTGCCCAAGAACTGAATAATTATTTGATTAGTTATTCTTCCCCCCTTCCCCTCCTACATCTGAAATACAAGCTTCATAAAAGATAATTTTCTTTTAGAAGTTGGATGGATTTAAAAATCACATACTCCTCAACAAGATGATAATCTCTCATTTCTATAAAATGAAGGCCCTTAATATAGCTAGGATGAATTTTGTTTAAAATTTTTCATACTTTCTTCCCTCATACTAAAATAGTTCTACTAAAGAGTAAAAATAATACTTCCAAAAACATTTTGGGGAAAAAGTGATCGGTTTCACAACTGTACTTAGAAAAACAGTCAAGATCACATAAATCACATTTATTGGTGACCAGTTTCAGTGCAAAGGTAGTCCCTCTTCAGACCCTACTCCAGTGTTTGTGTGCAGACACAGATCCATGGAGCAGAAACTAGAGAAGTCTCAAGACGCTGTCAATAGAGCAGTTGACAGTATCTGGAGACTACTGCAGTTATGTAGCAGGTCCCCTTTTAATCATTCAACTTGACTTCTCCATGAAAATAAGCAAGTATAATTATTCCATCTGGCTTGTAATGCCATTGCAGTGCATTTTGTTTTTGATGTAATATTCCATATTGAGTGGAAGCATAGCAACAGCCATTGGTGCACATAGGTGAACTGCTTACTCAGTGGAGCATCGATCTGATACGCTGACTCAATGATGGTGACAAGACGCCATTATCAGGTCCTCTACAAGGTGTTTGGTTGGCCAATGTCTATCTGTGGATGAACGGCTGGAGAGCACCGGAGGGAGGCTAGCAGAGTGTTGGATACCTAAACTGGAAAGACAGGTGGTGATTGTTGGTTTGCTACCCAGCGGTGACAGAGTTACAGCTAATACTGTCAGAACGGCCATCACTTACTACTTAGCTGGCCAAACGATGAGCTGGTTCAACTGAAGTTAAATAATGCTTCCTCCTGCTGATTCCATGGTAACAGTAGCGTTTCTGTACAGTGTAGAAACGTCTAGAGTGATCTGCTGTAGAGAAGGTGTGGCGTAATTGACAGTAGCTGGGCCAAGCTGCATAAATTATGTGACACTGGGCTGTGGGCTCGCTCTGGTGCTCATGATGTGATAACACAGGCGTTGATCACGCAGTTCAATGACATGCATCTATTGTCTGACTGTGGGCTCGTTAAGAGTTCTGAGCTCCAACTTCTGTTCCAAGTTCTCCTAGAGTTTTATCCTGTTACTGTATAGTACTTCTCACTGGTACAATATGTTGTCATTATAACACCACACTGGCATTGAGAAAGTGGTGTAAATGTGGTCACAAGCTGTGACACTGCCGTACACGCCGATAATGCCTGATGAGGGCTTAGCCATTTTCCGTGGGAATAGTTTAGTTTTGTCGACTGTTCATGCAATAATTGGAAGCCACAGTTTTATATAGTCACCTTGGAAACTATGAAATGTGAAGCCTACAATCAAAACAAGTTGGGTGTATATTTTTCTGGTTGTTGGACATTTGATCTCCAAACAACAGACTGTTGGAGTAAGTTGTCTTTCCATACAATTTTAATGGTGCAGGTCACCTCAAAGAACATTTAATTTCCCAGTATATGGCAAGAATCTGAGGCGATCTAATGAAAAGTAGAGATAATCATGTCAAATGGCGATTCTTATTTGAGAGTTTTGTATAAGTTTTTTTGAAAAGCTTTCTATATGTTTTTGAATGTGCTGAATCTAAATTTCCCACCAAAATTTTGGCCCAGAAGTGGGTCAAAAATGGAAAAAAAACAGACACTGAAAACTGGTCTTTTTCGATTACAGCTTAGAAACAACGCAATTTTCAGCATCCAACTGTATACCATGCAGTGCACATTGAAGTTAGCATAATTCCAGGAACCACCAACAAAACCCCACTCTTCATCCCTCAATATGCTATGATGTTCATGTTTTACCACTCCTGCATTTGGTATCAATAATAATAATCATAGTAATATATTATTAACACAATAACTTTAAAAAATTTCAAAGAAGTTTCATCCTCTTCACATATCATGCACCACTACCGCCCCCTCCTTTATTTAATTAGCAATATGAGACTATATCTGGCTATGTTGCAGCTAAGAAAGATAGTAGATGACTAATTTCAATTCATACCAGATAGCAGGTAAATAAATGGAGTTGAAACCAATGTACAGTGTTTGTTACAATAATGTCCCATGAGATTTCACAATGGGAAATTATAATACCAATTACGTGAAATTGATGAGACACACAGAATTCAATTTCAGAAACTGGAAGATAATAGACAAAACTTTGATCGAGTCTTACAATACAAAGCAAAATATAAAGATAAATGGACACACAAAGAATAAACAAAAGGGGCTATGCCCATGAAACATCTACATAAATGCCAATTTGGCACTATCAATGTCTAAGGCAGGGAGTTTTTAAATGCAATAATAATAATAATAATAATAATAATAATAATTGCAACACTCCCACTGTTTAGCAACTTCAAATCCATTTTTGACCATGTTCAAACTTATTTGCAATATCGCAAATTTATTCTTACTCAGCGGTTTGGTTAAAATGTCTGCATACTGTTTTTCACTTGGAACATACTGGACAATGATCACTGCCTTTCCATACTTCTCTCTTATGAAATGATATCTGATAACAACATGTTTCGACCTTTTGTGAAATTCCAGATGTTTTATGAGCCTTATCACGCCTTGATTATAAAAAGTTTTCTGTTGCTCCAGTATATTGATTTCCGAAATGACTGAGGTGTATACAGCCACCTCATGTCTTTTACAGCCATGCTGGCTGCCACATATTCCACTTCTGTGGTGCTTAAAGACACCATTCTGACAGTACACATTATTTTGTCCACTCACTAACAGAAGAACAAAACTGAAGTAGATCATCGTATTTATACATCTCCTGCAAAATCCATGTCGCTCTATGTGAACAGAATATTTTTGTCTTTACTCTTTCTGTATAAGATACTGAAGTCTTTTTGTGCTCTTTAAGGACTCGGAAATTTGTACTGACAATGACTCCTTACAACTATTCAAGTATTTACTCACTGCATTCTCTGTGAAAGCCAAATCTGGTCGACTAAAAGCTGCACGAAATGAAAGTGAACCAACTGCTTCCCTGAATGGAAATTTCACTATAAATGATGCATTTTCATCCACTAAGTACAATTTCACATTTGGATCCACCTGAACAAATACAGGATAACAAGAGTTTTCCATTAAAATGCTTCAAGATTTCCACTGCATAACCATTTGGTGCACAAACAACTTTTTTTACCCTATTTCACTCAATTTCCATTTTGCAAAAGACTCTCACTTTGGAAATTGTTATTACAAACATTTTTGCCATTTTGTCTATAATGACTGAGGGATTCCCTGCTTTTTCCAATCAAGAGCCCATCGTCTACATACAACGCCAAGAAAACCAGTTCATTTCCAACGTTCCCAGTGAAAATACACTTAGCTACAACACTCTCTTTGAATTCCAACTTCAAGAATTGACAAAATGTTTGATCCCAACAATAAGAGACCCGCTTTAAATTGTACACTGACTTTTTAAACCTGCAAACATATTTGTTCACTTTGAGCATTACACCTTGTGGTACCAAAATACAAATTTCCTCATTCAATTTTCCACATAAAAAGGCAGTGTTCATATCAAATTGCAACATTTCAAATTCAAAATCTTCTTTGGCCAAAACCTCAAGCAAACTGCATAGTGAATCATGTCTCACTACTGGCAAGAAGGTTTCATTGTAGTCCAGTCCAGGATATTTAGTAAATCCATGAGTGACATGTTGAGCTTTGTCCCGGAGACAATTTTTAATTTTCGATGCTTGAATTTAAAACCCACTTTGAATCTGGTGTCCTTTGTGTGTCTTTTGGCAGGACCACCCAAGTTTCATTCACTTGATGCACTTTGAGTTCCTCTTCAATCGCTCGTTTCCATTAGTCATTGCCTTAAAACAAGATTGGCTCTTTAAAACAATCTGCAGAGTTCACATCATATCTTGCTGGGGGTTAAATCTGGCTCCTGTCACATAATCTTTAGGACTGCTGTTCGTCTTTGGGTGGTTGCTGATTATCTCGATCCCTCTATTCATTTCCAACTGGTGGCTCGACATCATATTCTCCATCTTCACTTTCAGATTCTTCGGGATTGAAGTCCAAAATAGGGAACAAATGACATAAATCGACACAATCTTGCTTCAAAATGGATTTATGGATGGTCAGGGTACGCTCATTGAAAGCCACATCAAAGGATTTGATGATTTTCTTATGTCCCAGATCAAACAGCCTGCAATTGCAAGATTCTTGCTGATTTTCTACCATGATCATTTTCTTAACCTTTGGTTCCAGCTTTTTGCAGAGCAATTTCGGAACATGGACGAATGCTGCTTCTCCGAAAGTTCTCCTGTGTATGATTTATTTTTTTGCCTGTCCACAATTTGTATGGTGTTGCTTTTCTTCCCTTTTTGACTGAAATCTCATTCAGTTATAAAAACTGTGTTAACTGTTTCTGCCCATAATTTTTGGAACATTTGCCGCAATGAGCATAGACCTCATGGACTCGATAATGGTTCTGTTTTTGCATTCTGCCTTCTCTGTCTGCTGAGGAGGATATGGTGCTATTGTCTTGAGTGCTATCCCATGTCCGATGAGCTAGCTTGTAATATTTTTGTTAATCTATTCTGCCTGTCAATCAATCCTGAGGATCTTCATAGTTTTGCACAGCATAGTTAGACATAAACTTCTCAAATTTCTTGAAACAATCAGTGAATGTTACAAAATACTTTGCACCACCAAGTAATTTGATCTGCATTGGTCCACATACATTGCTGTGCATGAAGTCGCAAATTTCCAAATTTCTCATTTTGATTTTCTTGTTAAAAGACAAACAATGAAATTTTCCATATTGACACAAGTGCGGCAATTAATTTTTCATTGATGTGCTTTCTTCTACATGGTACATGAATTTTGCATTTTGAAGGAGCAACTATCCCATCCGTCCTATTCTTATTGTTTGAAGGACATTCTTCATGCCCATTACGGGTCTAAGTGACGAAACTTTTCTCCAATCCTCCAGTACACCATCACATACAGGGTGTTACAAAAAGGTACGGCCAAACTTTCAGGAAACGTTCCTCACACACAAAGAAAGAAAATACGTTATGTGGACATGTGTCCGGAAACGCTTACTTTCCATGTTAGAGCTCATTTTATTACTTCTCTTCAAATCACATTAATCATGGAATGGAAACACACAGCAACAGAACCTACCAGTGACACTTCAAACACTTTGTTACAGGAAATGTTCAAAATGTCTTACGTTAGCGAGGATACATGCATCCGCCCTCCGTTGCATGGAATCCCTGATGTGCTGATGCAGCCCTGGAGTATGGCATATTGTATCACAGCCGTCCACAATACGAGCACAAAGAGTCTCTACATTTGGACCGGGGTTGCGTATACAAGAGCTTTCAAATGCCCCCATAAATGAAAGTCAAGAGGGTTGAGGTCAGGAGAGCGTGGAGGCCATGGAATTGGTCCGCCTCTACCAATCCATCGGTCACGAAATTGTTGTTGAGAAACGTACGAACACTTTGACTGAAATGTGCAGGAGCTCCATCGTGCATGAACCACATGTTGTGTCGTACTTGTAAAGGCACATGTTCTAGCAGCACAGGTAGAGTATCCCGTATGAAATCATAACGTGCTCCATTGAGCATAGGTGGAAGAAACTAAAATGAGCTCTAACATGGAAATTAAGCATTTCCGGACACATGTCCACATAACATCTTTTCTTTATTTGTGTGTGAGGAATGTTTCCTGAAAGTTTGGCTGTACCTTTTTGTAACACCCTGTATAACACATTACTCACTTTAATTCATTATGTATGACTATTTTACACCCTTAAACTGAACTTATGATTGCAAATATGTTCTAAACAACCATCT
Organism: Schistocerca nitens; assembly: GCF_023898315.1. Lineage (NCBI taxonomy): Eukaryota > Metazoa > Arthropoda > Insecta > Orthoptera > Acrididae > Schistocerca > Schistocerca nitens. Next base: position 487,599,403 of record NC_064621.1, read on the forward strand.
CAGGGTGAACTTGTAAACAATTGCCAGTGCAGGAGATGAACATACAGGACTGACCTTTCCCGGAGGAGGAGGAGGAGGAGGAGGAGACATTGACATGCCACAAACATCTCCACAATAGCAAGTATCAACTACCAACCACTCCAATAACAACATGGTATAACTGGAGGGCAGAATTCAGCAATCTATGAGCAACAAAGGAAGGTAAGGGCATGGTTGATAGGTCCTGAGATGGCCCATCTCCTCAGCTTTGAAACTGCACTAACTTCAACACTCACTAAACACCATACAGTAAAGTCACTTGACCTATTTTGTGTGAAATTTTGTCCTCTGTTTTCATAAATCGCTAACTTTGCCAAAATTGTGTTGTTTCAGAGTTATAAGTGAAAAACCCATTTCTGAGACAAAATTTTGGTGGGATTGAAAGTTTGGATTCAGCACCCTTGAAAACATATAGCCAGCTTGGCCTTTTTTTAGCATCATTTAAATGGACTAAGATCTCAAACCATGCCCTGGTACATCACATCCCTCCTGACAACTGATCAAAAATAATTTCCCTCAAAATAAACCTTCAGACAACCGTGAGGAAACAAAAACTATGTGTACGGTGCTATGAGAAAGAAGAAGCTGACAGGAAAAGTGAGGTGCAAAAAAATAAGCTATCAGTGTAATGAATGTGAATTACAGTGATTCAAAATATGTCACAGGAAGCAGAAAATTGTATCCTAAGAGAACCCCCAAACAAATTTTTTATACATATAACAACATGTAAACTTACTTATTACTTATTTTATATGTTTGTGTAAATGACTGAATTTAGCGCATGTAATCTTCATCAACGTCAATGCACACAGTTTTCAACTAGAAGATATAATTTGTTCACTTTAGTCAGATTAAAATTACTTGATCACTGACACTTCATATGTTGTACGCGGTTTCCTCTGATCAAAGCATTCAACATCATGCCCAAACCATTTGCCATTGCTGGATTGCCATAACAATTAAGTCATTTTCAATTACTTGTCTGGCTTCCTTTTTTTTATGTGTTTGGATTCCGAATTCTGGGCTTTGTCCTATTATTTTGTATTTCATCACACACAATAACTGTCCCCCCTCCCCTCACTTCCCACATGATGCTAATGAAACATGCAAGTTTCTTAAACAGCACTAAGCAAATACTGCTGGATCCTTCCGCACAAGACGAATTCAGTGTCATTTACACAGTTGGTATAATCTCAGAGATTAGCTTACATTAGATAAGCTCTGCAGGACATTGTATGAAGCTGAATTTTTGAAAGCTGTCAATTATTGCAACTGGCACATCAGAGTCATAAATACAGGAGTATTATGCACTGCAATAGCACAGTGTAGTGGTAAGTGTATAAACCTTACACGAAGAAAGTCTAAGGTTTGAATCTCGTCAAATGCAGCAAAATTTTTTATTCCTCTAAATCTAATCAATAGACTTAGATTATAAATTTTATTCATTTTACTGATTTAAATGTATTTTTTAAAATTTCTAACACTTCTCTGCATCATTTACATCATCATATTGACTATTGCTCTTATTTTTCTTTTCTTTTATTTTTTGTTTGGAATCAGCTTGTGTCACCGACAATCTGCAACCAAGTGCCAACCAATGCTGCTCATCAGTTGGTGATTTGACACCGCTATGTAGCCTGCTTGAGGATAGTTTCAGGTAACCAATGACAGTGAGTAATTAAAGTTTGCTTTTATCACTAAAACCGAAATTCTGATGTGTAAGATGGCTATGCAGATAAACATATTACGGAATTTTTCTGTCTTGATTTTGCTCGTAGACAGTCTTAAATGTTGTGAACAAAGTTATTGCGACTTTAGTTCTAGCGCAGATTGTGGATCGCCATTTTCTCAGATACACTGCGCATTGTGAGGTTGTGTTTAGGTTAGGCCACGATTTTACATGTACAGGTACAAAACCCGTCGTCTGCCACAGTTCAGTCATTGGTCACTTAAAATCAGCTGCCAACAGAGCATTTCCCACGTCAGTCATACCTCTTGGTAGCTACTTCCATCATTGCCCTGTGTTACACTCTGAAGAGCTTTTGTGAAATGAACCACTAGGTTTGTGTGTCACCTATAACCGAGCAGTAGTAGCTGGCAGCAGATGTGGCAACACTGTAGTGGCAAGTGATGTCAACTATCCAGGAAGTTTAATCAGACTATAATGTTAACATGACTACTATTATCAGAAACTTTCTAAAAGCTGCACAGTTTGAACTGCAGAGAATGTCAGTTTTTCAGAATAGATTCACGTTTTATAGCTCAAGACTCAAAGTGTCGAAACATGTACTTATGTACACAAGTAAATGAAACACCCAACAATTGTGTTCTGCATATCAAGAACAACAACAGCAGCAGCAGCTCCACCAAATTGTAACAATATGTTAACACTTATTGGAGTGATGCAATGTGACTGGTAACCCTCCCACTGAACTTACGAAACGCAAAATAACATGAAAACAGAACATTCGTAGCTACATATATGTTACAGCTTAAAGCATGAAACTGCATTTAGAAAAAAAAAAAACTGATTTGAAGAGCTCTATATTATAAGCAGACTTCAATCCCCGAGGGGATGCACAGGATGCTTCCACAGGACAATGATAATTATGGCGGAATGTTACACCAGTGGTGTAACAAAAAAAGATCTAATCAAACTGTGACAGACATACTATTGTTCACTCCAAGATTTAACAGCAGACACATGAACAACACAACAAGAAATATCTCAAATGTTTTCAACCATCTCCCTTTATAATCTTGCAATCATATTAGTAGTCACTTTCAAGTATCATTCAACAAGGATTCTCATAAATGTCAAGAATATATTTCTTTTGAAAGTTCTTTGCATTGTATAATTGTTGGGGCATTTAAGCACACTGTTTAACAATGATTTAGATGTCATCAAATTTTATGCTGAAACTATTTCACAAGCATTCCCATCAGCATCTCAAAAATAAGTGCCATCACCTGTCACTGTGTGCTTCTGATAATATGAACACAGTTCCACCATCATTTTCTTATTCAGTGCTAATTCAAAAGCTCGTATGAGAAATCAATCATATATTTACATGTTGCGTCTAGCAGCAGAATAGGATACTCATACACTGAACAGCATTTGCTACTTTATACAGGGTGTTACAAAGAGGTACGGCCAAACTTTCAGGAAACATTCCTCACACACAAACAAAGAAAAGATGTTATGTGGACATGTGTCCGGAAACGCTTAATTTCCATGTTAGAGCTCATTTTAGTTTTGTCAGTATGTACTGTATTTCCTCGATTCACCGCCAGTTGGCCCAATTGGAGGAAGGTAATGTTGACTTCGGTGCTTGTGTTGACATGCGACTCACTGCTGAACAGTACTAGCATCAAGCACATCAGTACATAGCATCAACAGGTTAGTGTTCATCATGAACGTGGTTTTGCAGTCAGTGCAATGTTTACAAATGCGGAGTTGGCAGATGCCCATTTGATGTATGGATTAGCACAGGGGCAATAGCTGTGGCGCAGTACGTTTGTATCGAGACAGATTACCAGAACGAAGGTGTCCCGACAGGAAGACGTTCGAAGCAATTGATCGGCGTCTTGGGGAGCACAGAACATTCCAGCCTACGACTCGCGACTGGGGAAGACCTAGAACGACAAGGACACCTACAATGGACGAGGCAATTCTTCAAGCAGTTGACGATAACCCTAATGTCAGTGCCAGAGAAGTTGCTGCTGTACAAGGTAACGTTGACCACGTCACTGTATGGAGAGTGCTACGGGAGAACCAGTTGTTTCCGTACCATGTTCAGCATGTGCAGGCACTGTCAGCAGCTGATTGGCCTCCACGGGTATACTTCTGCGAATGGTTCATCCAACAATGTGTCAATCCTCATTTCAGTGCAAATGTTCTCTTTACGGATGAGGCTTCATTCCAACGTGATCGAATTGTAAATTTTCACAATCAACATGTGTGGGCTGACGAGAATCCGCATGCAATTGTGCAATCATGTCGTCAACACAGATTTTCTGTGAACGTTTGGGCAGGCATTGTTGGTGATGTCTTGATTGGGCCCACGTTCTTCCACCTATGCTCAATGGAGCACGTTATCATGATTTCATACGGGATACTCTACCTGTGCTGCTAGAACATGTGCTTTTACAAGTACGACACAACATGTGGTTCATGCACGATGGAGCTCCTGCACATTTCAGTCAAAGTGTTCGTACGCTTCTCAACAACAGATTCGGTGACCGATGGATTGGTAGAGGTGGACCAATTCCATGGCCTCCACACTCTCCTGACCTCAACCCTCTTGACTTTCATTTATGGGGGCATTTGAAAGCTCTTGTCTACGCAACCCTGGTACCAAATGTAGAGACTCTTCGTGCTCGTATTGTGGACGGCTGTGATACAATACGCCATACTCCAGGGCTGCATCAGCGCAGCAGGGATTCCATGCGACGGAGGGTGGATGCATGTCCTCACTAACGGAGGACATTTTGAACATTTCCTGTAACAAAGTGTTCGAAGTCACGCTGGTACGTTCTGTTGCTGTGTGTTTCCATTCCATGATTAATGTGATTTGAAGAGAAGTAATAAAATGAGCTCTAACATGGAAAGTAAGCGTTTCCGGACACATGTCCACATAACATATTTTCTTTCTTTGTGTGTGAAGAAAGTTTCCTGAAAGTTTGGCCGTACCTTTTTGTAACACCCTGTATATTTTTCAGTAAATTGTAGACTGAATTCATAGCTGACTGGACACCTCCCCCCTCCCCCCCCCCCAAATCCCAATTTAACAAATTCTGTGAAACTACAGAAGAAAAGCTGGGAAGGGATGTCAAGAAATCTACAAAGGAACTATTTTACTTGCCAACTGTGAACAAAATTAAATCAAAACAAGAGAAAGAAATATGAACAGCAAGGTTAGAAAAAGATGAGTATTTTCCACACTGTGAACTACCCTTGTTTACAAATAACAAAAACAGCATAAAAATGAATGTGAGCTGTTGGGGAATAATGCAGTCATACAATACTGTCACTGCTCAAAGCAATACCAATACAACTGGCATGATTGACTAAATATAGAATTTTAACTTTTCAATCATTTGTCTGAGGAATAGAATGATAGATATATGAAGAAACTGTAGTACACCATGCGTCGTAAATGTATTTTAAGAAGTTACACACTGCATCCCACCTTTCACTAGTATTCATTCAATATATAGGAAATCTTTGTAATAAAGTTTGCCATTCTCATGCCAAAAGAACAACCATTAACATTAATTACATATATTCAAAATAACACAATTAGCTGAAACATGAAATCAGAACTTCATCTACATTGACAATAACTACAATCAAATTGCTACTTTATCAAAAAGTTTTTGTTTATTAACGAAGTATGTATTGCAACTTTATTATTCTTCTAATCCTCTCTTTATACTGCACAAATTACTGTAGTGAACAGTGCTGTATCATTATCAGGTTACCTTCAATAAAATATAAATTAATGTGTCACACTACTGTAATACACACCATGACACTTCTTACGTGTTATGAGTTTCACCAAATTTTCAATAGATTTGTTTTGTATAACAGCCATTTAAACAGAATTATGACATGTACTGTAACATATTGCCAACATAATTTTTACATGCCATGCATTATAAAGTACTGCCAAAACACTTTAGATATTTTCCACTTCAACTTCAGTATTAGACTTCAATCAGTAAGTATGAATCCATTTCAACTAAAGGAATAATTTTTCCTAGTACTTAGCTATAACAGCCTGAATACTGGCATTGTTACAAAGTTCTGTGACAAATTTCAATACAGTATGATGTCGTAATACACAAACTGAGAATATGTGTGGAAATGATATACAAAGTAAAAAAGGGTGGTCAATTTAATGGAAACTTTATACTGAAAAACAGAAAAAAAAGTAGCTAAGTTAGCTAATTCCATTCTAGAAGAATCTCTGTGGCATTGTTCATATCCACTCTTTCTCCTCCTGCACAATATTGTCATCCAATGATAACTTTATTTCAAACAAGTATTCTTTTGTTGTTGTGGTCTTCAGTCCTGAGACTGCTTTGATGCAGCTCTCCATGCTACTCTATCCTGTGCAAGCTTTATCATCTCCCAGTACCTGCTGCAACCTACATACTTCTGAATCTGCTTGGTGTATTCATCTCTTGGTCTCCCTCTTCGATTTTTACCCTCCACGCTGCCCTCCAATACTAAATTGGTGATCCCTTGAAGCCTCAGAAGATGTCCTACCAACTGAGCCCTCCTTCTAGGAAGTTGTGCCACAAACTTCTCTCCCCAATCCTATTCAATACTTCCTCAATAGTTATGTGATATACCCATCTAGTCTTCAGCATTCTTCTGTAGCACCACATTTCAAAAGCTTCTATTCTCTTCTTGTCTAAACTATTTATCGTCCATGTTTCACTTCCATACATGGCCACACTCCATACAAATACTTTCAGAAACGACTTCCTGAAAATTAAATCTATACTCGATGTTAAGAAATTTCTCTTCTTCAGAAATGCTTTCCTTGCCATTGCCAGTCTACATTTTATATCCTCTCTACTTCGACCATCATCAGTTATTTTGCCCCCCAAATAGCAAAACTCCTTTACTACTTTAAGTGTCTCATTTCCTAATCTAATACGTTCATCTTATATCCTTCTTTCAAGACACTATCCGTTCCGTTCAACTGCTCTTCCAAGTCCTTTGCTGTCTCTGACAGAATTACAATGTCATCGGCAAACCTCAAAGTTTTTATTTCTTCTCCATGGATTTTAATACCTACTCCAAATTTTTCTTTTGTTTCCTTCACTGCTTGCTCAATATACCGATTGAATAACATCGGGGATAGGCTACAACCCTGTCTCACTCCCTTCCCAACCACTGCTTCCCTTTCATGCCCCTCGACTCTTATAACTGCCATCTGGTTTCTGTACAAATTGTAAATAGCTTTTCACTCCCTGTATTTTACCCCTGCCACCTTCAGAATTTGAAAGAGAGTATTCCAGTCAATATTGTCAAAAGCTTTCTCTAAGTCTACAAATGCTAGAAACGTAGGTTTGCCTTTCCTTAATCTAGCTTCTAAGATAAGTCGTAGGGTCAGTATTGCCTCATGTGTACCGATATTTCTACGGAATCCAAACTGATCTTCCCCAAGGTTGGCTTCTACTAGTTTTTCCATTTGTCTGTAAAGAATTCGCATTAGTATATTGCAGCTGTGGCTTATTAAACTGATAGTTCAGTAATTTTCACATCTGTGAACACCTGCTTTCTTTGGGATTGGAATTATTATATTCTTCTTGAAGTCTGAGGGTATTTCGCCTGTCTCATACATCTTGCTCACCAGATGGTAGAGTTTTGTCAGGACTGGCTCTCCCAAGGCTGTCAGTAGTTCTAATGGAATGCTGTCTACTCCCGGGGCCTTGTTTCGACTCAGGTCTTTCAGTGCTCTGTCAAACTCTTCACACAGTATCGGATCTCCCATTTCATATTCATCTACATCCTATTCCATTTCCATAATATTGTCTTCAAGTACATCGCCCTTGTCTAGACCCTCTATATACTCCTTCCACCTTTCTGCTTTCTCTTCTTTTATTAAACAAAAAATATGAAGATCACCATGTAGCTAGATCAAGACCATATGGTGTGTACTCAAAACCAAGATTTTGAATGCACTGGACTGTTTTACAACCTGCATGAAGGCGGGCATCATCCTGATGCAAAATCACGTCTTTTGAAAGCATTCATCACCACCACTTCCTTTCATTTTGGGTTTCAGATCTCCCAGTAGCTGACATTATTTACTGTTTGAACTCAAGGAGTGAACGGATCAGCAGTAGACTATTCATATTCCAAAACACTCAACAAATCAGCAGAAATTTAGCTTTTGAACTTTTCTGCTTGAGGCAAATGTGGATGTTTCTGTGCCATGCTCTGCCATTCATTCTGTGCTTCATAGTGGTTCTTCAATAGTGACTGGATGTCATCACCATCACCTTCGAAATGCCTTATATGGGATGTGATTTTTCATGTTCTCATGGCATATTAATCGACCCATAAAATTATGGGAATTCACCATAAACATACTTGGACTGTTGCTAATATTTCAGCTGTGAACTGTCCAGAAAGCCTGGGGGCATGTCTGACAGACTGCCAGTAAAGGACTGGTGGGTGGGAGTGCTTTACCATCAGTCTACTTGACTTGCTCCAAAGATGGTGAGAAATGTATGTATCCCTCAGCTGTCCCAGTTCCGTGTCAACTCATTGAATGATGTACCTGTGCGTGCGGGTTTTCTTAATTATATATGGTGTGTGAATGTGAGAGAGTATCACAATGCAGCACTAAAAGAAACAACAAAAGGACAAATCTCCATTATTTGGCGGGATACAATTGAGTTCCTCAGCTATTGTGGAGAAAAGACTTAAGTGGATTGCGAGTTTCTTCACCAATATTATGCTGTCTGGCAACCTTACAAAAGAACAAAAATCATAGCTTTAGTGAAGTCTGCTAACCCAGCGAATCAAGCTGTTAGCTACCATCCAGCTGCCCTATTGAGCTGCTGCTGCTGCTGCTGCAAGCTTTTGGAGAGACTTGTTCCTAATAGAAACAGTCCAAAGATCTATGAAGTTATTCCCATTGAACAAGCAGAATACAGATATAACAGGAGCTGTACAGACCATGTACTTGTGTTCACCACAGACACAGAAGCTGGTTTCCAGTGAGATGAAGTGAAACATCAATGGCTTTTGTTGACCTTAAAGCTGCTTATGATACAGTGTGGAAACAAGGACTCCTGTACAAACACTATGCGTCATACGCTGCCAAACCATAATTAGGCTCATAAAGATGTTACCTGAGTGATATTTGCAAGTGGTCCTCGGCTACTGACTGAGCAGACAGAAGAAACCTAATAATGGCCTTCCCCAGGGTTCAGTTTTGGCAGTAGTTTTGACCAATTTATATATATCTAATCTGCCTGAAACAGAGTTGAGGAAATTCATTGATGTGGATGATCTGGGCCCTCAACAGAGAATTCCTGAACCTGATGAAGAGAGATCCCTGCAGATGTAAATAAAATGCATGTGATTACTTCAAAAACTGGAGATTAATAGCAAATTCAATGAAGGCTGAAGCTAGCCGCTTTCATCTTAACAACAGAATGGCCAATGTAAAGCTAAAAGTCACCATCCTTAATGGTCAAGCTCTCCACAACCAAGACTTCCAAAAATATTTATGAATATTCTTGATAGGTCCTTGTCCTACAAGAAACACACAGAAAACATTGCAGCAAAACTGAGATTACACAATACTGTCATACAGAGGCTGAATGATACCTCATGGGGGCCACACTATAAGTAGTTGATTTCAACAAGAGCAGGAAGTGGTCAGAAATGTGGAACAGCACTGCCCATGAGGAGTATCAGACCTCATAGGACCTGGTTCAAGACTAGCTGGCATGGAATTACCACATTGTCTTTGGAAGACTATTAACATGATTCATACAGGCTATAGCATCTGTGAAGAAAGCCTCCACTGTTGGGAAAGTCATCTCTATGTAACTGTGGCAATCATCATCAGACCATCAAACATGTCATAATAAACCTGTCCATTTTTTAATCAGATACCCTACTTCAATACATTTCATCATCGATAGATATACTTCTACCTTTAAAGAAAGTTATCCACTTGTGAATTTTTCATTCACTAAAACAGCTATCACTACACTGCAGCTGCAGTCTGAATAATATCAACAAACTTAGTTCCTTCGAAGTACAGAAAATGAATCACTTCCCTCATTTCTTCCTTGGTGCATACCAAAAAGGGAGATCCATAATATGAGGTTTGACTGAAAAGTAATGCCTCCACCTTCGTAACTCTTCAACAGTTGGCAGCATTGGTATGCAGCAGGTAGTGGCTTGTTCCGTAGCCTATTCTCTACAGCTCCAGTTGGCGGGAAGCCTTAGTAGGAAGCCTTACACTGTTACAGTGTAAAGTATGGAAAGCTGCGCAGACGGTAAGTCAATGCGATTTAAGCAACATACAGTCACTGAATTCTTGACAGCAGAAGGTGTCAGGCGAAAGGAGATCCAACAGAGAAAGAAAGCAATTTATGGTGATTGTGTTGCTGTGAGTACTATGCGTCGTTGAGAGAGTACGTTTAAAGATGTTTAGGCGGGAACATCTGACCAGCATGACAAACAATGAGTTGGACATGCTGTCACAGCAACCACCGAGTTTCGCAAGCAAAATGTTGACAGATTGATTCAGGGCTATCGTCGTATAACTTGGAGAGAAATTGCAAGCACAATCGGAATTTCATAAGAACGTGTAGGTCACATTATTGCTTTGCTTGGCTATCAGAAGATCTATGCACCACAGCAGAACTTCAGAGACTGAATCTCATCACCGTACAGCATCCTCCGTACAGTCCAGATTTAGAGCACCGTCTGACTTCCATCTGTTCCCGATAATGAAAGTCGATCTGTGGGGACATCACTATGCTTCCAACAAAAACGTTGAGAGAACTGTGAGACTGTGGTTGTGGAAACAGTGTCGACTTCTTCCGTGACGGCTTCATAAAGCTTGTTAATCGTTGGCAGAAATGTACCCAATTGGCTGGTGATTATGTGGAAAAAGTGAATATTGGTAATTAAAGACCACATTCTAAGAATTATTTCTGCGTTTGATTTATCAAACTATTCGCATCTAAACCCAATTAAAAAAGGTGGAGGCATTACTTTTCATTCAACCATCGCAAAATGCACAGAAGTCACTAAGAATAGAGCTATTCCACTAACGCTACCAAGCTAACGCACAAGAACAGCCAAGTTAAAGCATGCCAATACTGAGTAAGTGCTGTCAATCTACTGATCAGAGACAGAGAGAAGCCTATCCCTACTGACTTGACATAGCATGAGGGGGCTACAAAAAGTTAAGTTACATTTGTTGATCCACCCTACGACCACTGTGCAACAAAAGTGGCACTTTGTCAAAAGTGAGTACATGTTCTGGGATCCAGCAGACAGCCCAGCTGTGATAGTAACATCTGCATCACAGTGTGTAAGTGAAATGGTACAGCAATTGCAAATGTAATCCGAAGTTGAAGTATGGGGGACTGTACTGTTCTTGTGGACATTACATCTAAATTGTACAGGAATTCCCAATGAAATTCTGGCAGTATAAGGATGAAATGCAATGTCATGTCCATCCATTGTGAACTGGTGCCAAAAATATGATCACGGCTGCACAGACAGGGGTGATGCTGATCGGGAAGGAAGGCCACAGACATCTAACACAGATGACCATGTCCAGACAGCTGAGGAACTGATTAACAGCAGACACAGAATTTTCCAAAGATGACAGTTGCACAAAAGTTATTAAATGGCTCCTTTACCAAGGAGCAGATTTCGATCTGCGAGGAATTCAATGATTGGTAAACCATTCCAACCAAAAAGATTTTATTCATTCCAACCGTCATTTACAGAGGTTTTATGACTACATTGAAGAATAGGGTCATGTAGCTGGGGCACTTTAAAATATAGTGCAACTTTTAAAGTTACTTGGCCTGCTAGAATAATGCTTATCGTACCTTTTGAAGTCCCTTTGTGTAATAAAATTATATCCAATTAACAGGATATTCATAATGAGACTCGCCATTTTTTAGGAATGTATTATCATAGTTCCCACGAGATGATATACACGATATGTCGGACAATATAATAGCCATACTATTATTTCCCTGAAGAGTTTGTACTTCAAGGTGAAAAAATATATGAAAACACCTTTGTTTTGACAGTCTCATTACTACTATGTATTGTATTATACTGAATGGACAAAAGTCATACAAACAACATGGGTGCAACATTCGTCATCAGATGCTGAGGCCTTTGCATTGCTACTGTCTCTGTACAGTCCAGGTAGAAATGGGTTGCTGAATCACTGTATTCACACTGGTGGCAATCTGACTCTCAGTAGATATGGTTCTGTGGAGGTGATGTGCCACATATTTGTGTGATCTCTTGTGCAGAGGTTTGTGTGTGTCTCATAATGGCTTTGTAATAATGAAGATGCACAAAAGACACCTGACTGTGGAAACTTAATTTTTGTGTTACCTCTGATATGTTACAACAGATGCACCTTGCACTAATTATTATCCCATACTCTAAGTTGGTTAATTCATTATGTTCTGGTATGTTCACTACATGTTTGTCTGTAACAGACTGCTTCGATATTGTGTATTAACTTGCACCAAACACAGTATCTAGCCACAACATTTGGGCATTTTACATAGCCCACCTTCCTTCAAAATGTGCAACATTTCTCACAGTTTTTGGCCACTTGGTTTACTTGTACCCATTGAAATTATTGAAACAAATTTTGAACAATATGAAATTCTCCAAGCAACTTCTTCCTATTTGTAACTTATGTGGCCATTATGTAACTTTTGAAATACGATGGTATAGTTGTCCGAGATCACACAATTATTATGTGCAAAAACGAATAGTTCATACAGCTGTTTAAGATACAATGTTTCCATACTTACCAGCTAGAAATGAAATCTTTCAGTTTTTCATAATTGAGTACAATCATGATCACCACCACTACCACCACCACAGGTGAAACACACTTTTGTGCTTGGTAATGGTCACTATCAAAAGGCAGGATACCACAATCAAATTAAGTGGCTTAGCTTATCAACTGAACAATTTGACAAGCTGAAGCATTTTTTTGTCCAGCTTATAACAGCTATATATGTATGCTTACAACACACATTTAAATAACCAATAATGACAAACTGTCCAGTAATTCTCCTTTGTAAATGTACTTACCCGCAGATGGAGAGTACAAGGAACTAGAGTCATCATCCAAATCATCGTGGCTGCTACCCATGCGACCTGAAATTGAATAGAACTAACAGATCAAGGAACAAACCTTTAGAAAAGTCATGTTAAAAATTCATTTACATTTTAATTAATGTTCATTTCATGAGACAATGCTAATGTTGCAGAGAAGATAAAATTATGCAGTGAAACAACAAAAATTATACGAAACAACTGTCATAGTTTCCACAAACTGAATGTTGCTGAAATAGTTTCACCAGAAATTATTCATGATGAAAAATCAAGCTGAATTAAAATACAGAAGCTTTCCCACTACTCCGCTGCTATCAGATAAAATTTTTGGAGTGTCAGAATACAAATGCCAGTACCTAAATATGACATATAAGCTCCAATTGCTATCTTTACTAAGCGCGTGACTTAAATAGTTGGATGGATCATTACTGCACATTTCTACTATGAAATATTTACTGCTTATAAAAAGTTATGGCTTTATACTTTACAGTTTGGAGAAATAGATTGAGCTTTACTTCAGACATATGGGAAAGTGCAGATTTCACGGTAGGATAGAGCCCTGTGTAATGGCTGAGTATTCTTACATGTAATATTTCTGTTTGAAATTATTTACTTTAGTATATTTCATTATTTCATTTGAAGTATGGCTGGTTACCAATGGAAGATGCAGGTTAATATCTAGATGTTCAAAGATTAATAAAATTACATCACCGACTACCAACAAAGAGGTATCGAGCAACAGTATTAACTGAACGCATTCATTGTGAGCAGTGGCGCAGTGAGGCAGTGAAAAAAATATTATAATGATTTGATTAATATTCTTGCTCAGCACAAGAGAAATGGATTGCGAAATGAAGTTGCCTGTCCGCACTGGGAATGGTAATGAAATCTGGAATAATCTGAGTGTGAAAGTTTTTGTAGTACTTTGCGAGGCACATTGTATTGCGTATTTTATGAATCTTGGCTGGGTGCTTGACAATAAATGAACAAATAAAATACCATTGTTGAATAGTTATGAAGCAATTGTGGATGTGACAAGGAGAAGTAGGGAGAGGACTACTACTACTACTACTACTACTACTACTACTACTACTACTACGATGATGTTACAGCAACAGAAACTACTACTATTACTGCAAGTGCACAAAAGAGAAGACTAATAGTCATACATTGCTATGACAGAACACAGCCTGCAACTGTCTTTAGAGAAGCAGTCCCACCACAACAAAATTTACACTACGTATGAGGGTAATCCCAAAAGTAAGGTCACACATTTTTTATAAGAACACAGACCTGTTTATTTATACAATGGTTTGCATCAGTTTACAGCTTGAACATTCAGCTATTTTTTGACACCACCATTTCTGTTGATGCATTTTTGTAGATGCTGTGGCAGTTTTCGTATGCCCATGTCATACCAGCTCGCTGCCATGCTGTTCAGAAAGTCTTTCACATCGTCAATGGAGCTGAATCGCTTTACGATCAAATCTTCTTTTAACCTAGGGAACAGGTGATAGTCACTGAGTGCCAAGTCAGGACTAAAGGATGGGTGGGTGATTATGTTCCACTGAAACTGTTTCAGGAGAGCAACTGCTTGCCGAGCGATAAGTGGGCGAGCGTTGTCATGGAGAATGTGTACGCCCTTGCTCAACATTCCTCTTCTCCAGTTCTGAATTGCCCGTTTGAGTTTTTTCATAGTCTCACAGTACTTGTCAGTGTTAATTGTGGTCCCAGCAATTCAGCTCCGACGACAAGGTGAAAGAAGAGGTTAATAACTTTCTGAACAGCATGGCGGTGAACTAGTATGACATGGGCATACAAAAACTGCCACAGCGTCTACAAAAATGCATCGACAGAATTGGTGATATGTCAAAAAATAGCAAAATATTCAAGCTGTAAACTGATGTAAACCATTGTAGAAATAAACTGGTCTATGTACTTACAAAAAAAATAGAAGACCTTACTTTTGGGATTACCCTCGTATCTTTCAAAATTCTCAATGCTGCTTTGTAATCCAATAGAATGACAATGCATAAAAGTGGATTATAAGGATGAATTCTAATAATTACAAACCAAGGGGCATTTGTTCATCAATTGCAGTGTGAAGTAAAATGGAACCAGCACGCAAACTAGTGGTTTCATGTTCTTATTCTTAAAAACAGAAATGATATCCCAGATAAGAAATACAAAGCACTTATATGACATGTCAGCAATGTCTGTACCTGAGGATGGAGTTAGTCATGTAGTGAAATGAGGAGAGAATGACTATGAACGAAATGTGTGAATTGTGACTGTTTCAATAATTATTTTAGGCAATTTCATTTTGACACACAAACTCTTAATCATGTATAAAAAGTTGTGGCACTTCAACATAACTTGATGGAAATAATTATACTTCTTTTCAGTGAAAGAACATTCATGACTTAAAATTATTAATTTTCTGTTCAAATATGATAATGGTACAACCTTGCTGAAATACAAGCAATGGAAGAAGCAAAGATAGCAACTGGCTTGTTTAGCTGTTATGGTTGGCTTCACTGTGACGGCGCTGTAGCTTGATTGGAGGTGAAGGGCTGTGTCTTGTGAAGTTGCCCTGGAGGAAAGGTGACGTGAGGTGTGGAAGAGAGGGCTGGGGAAGGGTGGGCGACTACTGGAAGAGAGAGGCAGCAGGTGCAAGGGATAGTAATGCGGCACCAGTGAGCTTGTTCTGGCTGCAGACAGAGATAGTTGTTGTCAAGCATCTGCTACAGTCCATATGGCTGTAACTGATAGTAAAAGAGCAGCAAAAGTCCAGCTGTGACCACAAAAGTAATTTTCTGGGTGTTAATTGACAGTAGTGTGTATGATGCACATCATACCTCAGCATCACACCTTTTCTAATGTTTTTAGTTCCACGATGATTTGTGCTTTCAGTCCACGTGTGCTATCAATTTGCAGAATGTATAGTGTATTTTTGCAGTGCGTACACTGCTCATCCATCAATCCGACGGGAAACATGCTGAAGTTAGTGGGTCGGTGATGCATTCATTCAGCAAATCGATCAGAAAGTTGGTTGTGGAACTTGGAATTAAAGGGAACACAATGCAACTTCACATGAAAATGCACTTCGGCCTGAAAGCATTCCGCCAACGGCCATCAATGAACTAACAGAATATGACATCTTTATAACAGGGAACATACAGGGACAATGGTGGTTGACATGTGGATGTTAAGGCCAAGTAGTTGCAAGTGCTATTGAAGTTACAATGAAATAATTGCACATGTAAAGGGACTTTCTGGACATCCTTTATGTTGCAAGACAACAGCCCTTTACACAAATGTTTTGATATTTTATCTCAAGAGTGTTTCAATAAAACGGTCAAAGACCAATTTAATAATATAGAGTCTCTCTCTGTCTCACATTGAGATCCTAGAATATGCTACTCAACACTGGAACTGTCAGAACTGTCAATGGAAAAACCGGACAAACATTTAGTTCAAACACATAGGGGGTGGCAATTTTAAGACTTGCTGTTCACAAAACAGAAATTCAACGGTAATTCTCCTTATCTTCTTTCTCTGATGTGAAGATGTTGCAGCTCATATCGCTAGATGTTACACTGCCCTAGTTAAATCTTTGACGCAAGTTGAAACGAACTCATTTCTAAAAATACCAAAAGCTAGCACAGCTGTAGTGTTGGGACAGAACTTTCCAAATAACTTTGATATCAATGAAAATAACAGAGTCTGCAAGTAAAAACCTGCACACGACTTGTACTCATTTTCTTACAGATTTCAACTTAGAAAAAATAAAATAAAAAATAAATAAATAAAAAACTCACATCAATCTTTTTTGTTTTCTTATTTAGCGTAAAATTTCTAATTAACTAAAATTTAGTATTCTTTTTTAAATTTAAAAACAGTCTTAATTTTAAGACTTATCACATTAATTCTATCAATTAAAGCTATACTGGGAAATAAATGAAAAAAAAAAAAAGTTAGTGACTGAGGAGAGTAGTGGTAGGTGCAGAAAGTAGTTTTGTGTTACGAGGAAGGCCACATGATCATGCAAAAATAGGTTACATTAGTTTATAATGAAGAATATTGGTGAGATTGAGCATGGTTCACTGTTTCATCTGTAGTACTACGAAGAAATATAAACAATCTGCTGGTGGTTAGACCATGTTTCAACAAGCTAACATGTCCAGGCTCTCTCTGGACGTCTCACGACACACAGTTTATATCCAGCATTCAAATGTTGCTGTGCTTGTGTTATTACTTCTGGAATACACTTCTGTTATAGCTTTGGTGAATACACAGCAAAAATTCAACAAAGAGACATTAGTGAATTTTTGAAGAACATGTAAGTATTTCAAAATGAAACTCTGCGATCAAGATAAAGCATGGACTCTGCATAAAGTGTGCAGAGGATACAAGGAAGATCTTTGTTTGTGGTTTCAGGGTATGAAAAATTCATTTCGTTTCAGCATTCCTATGCAATGGCGTGAATAGAACTGAACGCTACTTCTGCTCAGTTCATTTGGAAGGCTTTAAAACAAAAAATAAAAAGATAATATCTTAGCATAACCTTGACTCAGCTATTCATCCAGTGTCCCATGGTTCTGAAGCACCAGTTCCACAGTCACCTTCCTACTTTGGATGACATCCTGGGTGAAGCAGATCACTTGGACACATTAGCTTCCCAGAATGGATCCTATTCAGATTTTCTGTTGTTGAGAAAGCTCAACTTTTTCTAAGTCAGCTCAACAACCTAGTAAGAGACCTAGGTCTTTCAAAAGATGCAGCCTAATTGCTAGGATCAAGACTGAAAAACAAAAATCCAATTTTATCTGGGACCTCATTTTCATTGTAAAGGCATCAAGAGAGAGAATTTACTCTTGTATTTCTTTAATGAGGGAAATCTGGTTAGTTGTAATGCAGTTCATGTGCTCATGAAGTGTTTTGAAATACAATTTGATTCACCAGAATGGAACATATTCAACAATTTTTTCACAGTTAGTCTCAAAGTAGTCTTGCTGCATAATGGAAATGTATTTGCATCTCTTCCTATGGGACACACTGTTTATATGCAAGAGAACTATAATGACTTGACTACTATTGTTTAGAAAATGGTTTGTGGAGATTTGTAAATACTAACCATGTTGTTGGGTCTGCAGGGAGGTCATACAAAATATCCTTGCTTTCTTTGTTTATGGGTTAGTAGAGCCAAAAATTGGCTGGACACCATGAGAGAGTCTACAATCTGGTGAGAAATATGTCATCAATATGACCTTGGTTCCACCAGAAAGAGTTTTATCACCACTTCTTCATATTAAATTGGGGTTTATTACGCAGGTTGTCAAATCACTGACAACAAATGGGGACTGCTTCAGATGTCTGTTACAAGTTCCCAAAACTTGTCCGAAGCCAAGTTAAAAGAGGAAGATTACATGTCATCAGCTTTTGCAGCTCATGCATGACATGACCATTAAACAGCAACGCAAAATAAAAGTTATAAAAAATTTTCAGTGAAACACGTGGGTTTTCCATGTGAGATCACAGGATGTCGTAGGGTAGTGGGCTATTGTTAAGCATGATAATTCCTATCTAGGGCACAACAATAACTTCCAAAAGCTAGTAATGGCAAAAGAAATGTTGCACAACTAACACTACATTCCATGGTCTGAGTTTTAAGGGAAATTTTGAAGAGGAAATAAATGGGATGTTGCAGGTCTCAGTCTACTGACATTTTTCCCCAAAAATATGCATCTTCTGTCAGTGGAGCTGAATTCAGGAGAGAAAACAAATGTATGAATCTTCAGCTAGTCATTTCTGAAGAACTTTTTACACAGACTTTTCATCCATGCATTTGAATGTTGTGCCTTCAAAAATCAGGAAACACTGTTGTTAACTGTACTGCCCACTTAAAGTATTGGGTAGTTATTTTGATTCATAACTGTTCAACTGCCATTTCCAACTAACAGAGATTGGTTGGAGATGGGCCCAGACATGCAATGCTTGATACTTCCACAGATGTGCTGAACAGCACTGATGTCTAGTGACCTGGTGATATTTTCCCGTGCTTCAAGTGTTCACTGGAATGTGTTCCTTAAGGTATCATGCTACTCTGTTTCTGCAACTTGCATTAAGGAATGGTATATACCAGGATGGTGAGATAGCTTTTGGCAACCTGTGGTGAAATGGTCATGGCTGTTCACCACAACCAGCACTGGACACGCAAGTTATTTGCTGCATTGCCACTCATGTACCTGGTGCTACCATTCACAACAGTTACTGATGAACCCTTTTATCAAAAAGTTTTTGCTCATAACCAAGTTTTATTCCAAATCTATGTATTCGGGACACACTCTTAATACAGTGACATATGAAAACTCAGTGTCTGCATATCTCAGTGACAAAAGCGAAGCATGTGTTCGGCACACCTACCATATGGCAGTGAAAAATGTGCTAAATTGTGTGTTTGCCCATCCTATGGCAGACTGTCATACTGACAAACAGTACAACTCCTCAAAAGGTCCCAGTCATGAATAATGAACTATTCGATTTGATGCGATTGCAGAGGTGTTCTCTTTCCCACAGCATATACAGCTAATTTAATTTCTCACTGCACTGCATACAAAAATAAAAATGTTATATTCAAAACCTTTTCTAACTTATCATAACTGGTTAAGTGAGAGTTTTCAAGCACAAATTTTTGTGGTTGTAAATCCTTGTTCAACAGGCTAAGAGGTGAGTGTATATATGTCACTGAAGATAAGTTCTAACCTCATTTCAGAAAATGAACCCAGTTCACAATTTCTCTGTGTTGAACAACAACTACTTAAGTGTTGATCGAATTAGCATGACACACACTTGTTAATGCCAATACATTAGCCATTATGTGATTATCATGCTTTCACCATAGATATTATTTGTACTTTGCTACACAGTGTTATTATGGAAGCTTTTGTGTCGTAAAGATAAAAGAAAATAAGTGGACAAATTTCTCCAGGGCAACAAACATAGAAATAGAAATCCGCAAAGTGATTGAAAGGAAACCATATCATTCTCAGCTTGAATACAGAACGCTACCCATCATAGTGGCTCAGAATGCTATGAAAGTAAGTCATACATTTAAGATGCCGTGGCTTCAAAACTTAGTGTTACCACAATTATCCTGAAGACAAGTACTGCAGAGAATGCAACGTTTAACTGCTGATAATTCAGATCACCAGTATTGGTCATTAGGTGCCACAATTGATGTGAGTGAGAACAAACTGTTGCTGACTGTGTCATTATGCTGCAACAGGCCTGCAGCTGTTTCCTAAGTATGCTGCTAACATACATTTTATGGATCAATGGCCGTGGATTTACATAACTTTCTGAGGGGACAGAAGTTTCAATAGCTCACAAGTTTTAAAACCATTGTTTGAAACAAAAAACAATGATCGTACGGCGTTATAGAGCAGGAGACTTCATGTGGGGTTGTTTGGCAGCCAAGAGCAAGCCTCTATTTGATGCCACTTAGCCAACTTGTGTGTCACTGATGATGAGAACACAGCACCCAACTCCTATGTGGATAAAATCTCTGACCCAGCTGGGAATTGAACCATGGGCACCATGATCTAGAGGCAGCAACACTAATGACATGGCCATGAGCTGCAGTCATAGCCATTGTTACTCAACAATGAAAAAAAAATTAGAAATGGAGGGTATGGCAAAGGTATACATTTGTACTGACTGTTTAAGCATATGTCTTATCAAAGCGAAGGTTGGCTTGAACCTGATTTATTGTGCATGTTCCTTTCGGAGGTGTTATGCCTTTAGTTTTCCCCAATATTTGAAATGACGTACCCACCCAGATACGTGGATCTACAGTTCACATTGGACTCTGGTCCATTATGCAGCTTGGTATTTTCCCTACTGGAAACACTGCCAGAGGTGAAACAAGTGATAAGTGACAATTAAAAAACCTAATTCTGACCTGGGATCAAACATACACCTTAGAGGTCCACACTGAGGCATGTAACCAGCGGTACAACACGATCCACTTCATGGGCAATAGACAAAAATTTGACGATTGACCTACAGGTGCTTACTATTTCTGTACACGCATGTAAGTTGTCACAGCAATTTCAGCACATTTCGTCATTCGGTACTTATAATTTTCTGGTTGTGTGTTCACTGACTTGTCAAGTATTTGGTAGTAATTGTTATTCAAGGCTAGAAAGCATTTTTGTAAGAGATGTTCCGTCATTATTAGCTGCTGTCAAACACTGTATACTTAACTGTTCAGTGCAAACAGATCCAATTTTGTTTTCTTATTCTACTGAAACTTTTTTTCCATTAAGAATGAGTCACCTACAGGAATTATTAGCTGCAATCGTTATTCATACCACTGGAATTTTTCTCAACCCAACAGATCAATACAATTATTTTGAACTTCAGCAGAATGGGGATGTCAACGATCATTTCTTTAATATTTATTTCTTTTGATCCTGTATTTGCACAAAACTAAACCCATTAAAACAATTCTTTTCTAGTTTTAATAAGTTGTGATCTGGCAATTACAATTACCCTCAACTTTATCCGCAACATTTTGCTAGTGCAAGTTGAGTTTTGTTCACTCTGAAATAATCTATACTATGTGGACATTAAAGTTCATACTGTTTCAAATCCATTTTTTGTGTTAATCTAAGAACAACTGACTTATACAATTCGTTTTAAGTATTGTGAACTGTGATCCATTATAGTTTCTTTATGGGTACAAATGTAAAAATTAAGCAACGACTTTGTATAACAAAATTTTCCAGAGCCCAAGTGTGTTCATGGCAGATCACACATTTAATGCAGGCACTGAAGTGAAAATTTTTTTTCAAAAGTTCAAAGGATAATTGCAAACTCAATTGCTAACAGATAAGTTAGTAATAACTATACTGCGCTGTGCAGCTAAGAAAGACAAGACATGGGACATATACTTATGTGATTTTTGTTTGAGCTAAAACTCACCCCTTAGCCCACCACTGGATCCTCCTTTTCCATTTGCTGTTCCTCTATATAAAACATTTTCCAGGTACTGGAGACCACTATTATTGATAATATTAAAACCACATAGCAGCTCAATTTGCTTCCAACGGTGGACACGTTCTTTCAGCTCCTGTGTAACTTCATTTAAGGCAGTCCTGCACACAAGTGAGATAGAACAAATTTGTTAAATGCCTTCTGTGAATAAATGTTTCATGATAAGACACACAACGTTACTTCACCTTGCTTCCACAATGCTTCTATCAACATCATCTATAGACTTCCCATGAGTTGATACAAAAGCTCCCACCAAACTTGATCTTTTCTTTCTAAGCTTCTCACACTGCACAGAAAATTGAGACAGAAAATTATCATCACTTCCTTCTTCACATTACAACAAACAATGGTTAAAATTTTTCAACTTACTGCTTCTCTTGCTTGCTGAAGTTGCTTCTCTGCTGAAAGCTTTTTTTTAATGTAAGCCTTATTTTCTATTTCATGAGTAAGTTGTAACCACTGCTGTAATCCTACTGGAGGTGACCAACATCGATCTTCTAATTCACCTTCTGCTCTCTGAAGCTCTCTGCGCAACATCTGTACAGGTAAAATATTTCATTTTTGTGAAATTTTCAACCAAAAACAAAGCTTCAAAAATGTCAGAGGAAAATCCCAACTACTGACCTCAATTTCAGCTTTCAGTTGTGAAACCTCAAGATCAGAATAAGATGTCCGCATCTCAGGATTATCACAACCTTGTTCTAGTAGTTGTTTTTCCAGATTCTGCTTCTCTGTCGTCACACAAGCCCGTTCGAACCTAGCTTGCTCAAGCTCTTTCTAAATAGTTAAGAGTTCAAAATTAAAACTTGGTTAATATGTCACCATACTCAAGACTTGAAAATTAGGGAATAAAAACATACCTGCAATTTATCCAATGCAAGTTCTGCCTTATGGAGACTCTCCATGTCTTTCATCATGCGTCTTAGATGTTTCTTAGAGTTCTTATTTTGATGATATGCATAATAACATCCAATAAGTGCTCCAAGTAAAAGAGTTATGAGGATGATGTCCTTTGTTCCATGGCTGTAATCTAGAAACAGATAGATATATTAAGTTATATGATTAGTACTACAAAGGGCTCTGTATCTCCACAACAAAAAAGTAAATACCTTTCGGTGGGCCAAACAGTACAACATCCATAGCTTTTAGTGCAATTTTCTGTTTGTGAATGGGATCTTTAATTCCCAGAACATTGCTTAAGTAATGCATGTTATTAGCTGCTAGTCTGTAAAACAGAAATTTGATGACAGTAATTTTGAGACTCAAATGATAACAGTTTCAATACTATAGAAAGATTTCAACCCTACGTGTGCTTCTTCTGCATTGTTGTCTTACAGATGTAAAGAATGAGCTTACTGAACAGTTGAGATTGACATGCTTTAAAAATAAATTAAATGATAAATATATTCACATGAAGCATTATCATACTGCTGTCCACTTTACTGAACATCAAATTTAGTTAACAGAAAATAAGAACAGTCTTACTCTCTGTGGCATATTTAGAAATGTTCTTTCAAATTCTAGTCAACAACGTAATGTAGTGAATTAGACCCACTTAAAATTAAGTGCTGTGATAAAAGAGTAAAATGAGAACAAAGCAAAACAATCTACACAAATTGCAGATATGATGAAACTGATTAATTTGTGATGCAACATAATTGCATAAAAAAGATTTTATACAAATAAACTATGTAATGGTTTCTATAGTATCTGAATTGGTTTGAAATTAGTTGACTCATTAACAAAATTAGTGCCACTAAAACCAATACAGTCATGCTGAATAAAGCGGCAGAACTGAGTAAGCAAAACAGAAATCTTTTTGTTCGAGCTATCTAACAAAAGATCAATAATAGCTGCATTATAAAAGTTATATAGGCAAGAAAACATACCTTTTAAGATAAACAACCTTGAATGCAGAAAACAAAGATCTATTATGAGATTATGACATTAGAGAGGTATCAGGACTAAACTAACTGCATGGCTCTAAGGCACTGAGAAACAGCAATTTTACTGGATGTGACATTTTAAATGTGTGAAAGCGCATCAGTAATTATTCTGCTGGTGAAAGTACATTTAACTCTTTACTTCTGGTACACCGTAGTTTTTCTGATGTGATCTCTACTATTCTGTAGAACAATTTGCAGTGACTGATGTTTGCAAGCATCCAATTTAATATTATATTGCTTCATTATAAGCACTGTATCAGTAGATAAAGCTGTTACTCTGATGCATATCACGATCCTGAATTCATAAGTTTCAAGTGTTGTCACTGACTGAACAACAAAGGCACACACAAGGTACAGTAACATTCCTAATGCCATTAGCAAATTCTGAAATTATCAAATTCGTGTAAAAGACGTTTGTATTCAGAAGGCTTCATTTATTCAAACCAATAGGAGAGAGCTTTTACTGTTGCCATTTAAGAAGTGCGAATGCAAAGATCTGCTCAGCTATGGATGTTAATAAATCTTAGGTCTGGGCTGCTGGCAGAAGCAATGCAAAAAAAGGTTCAAATGGCTCTGAGCACTATGGGACTTAACATCAGAGATCATCAGTCCCATAGACGTAGAACTACTTAAACATAACTAACCTAATGACATCATACGCATCCATACCTGAGGCAGGATTCGAACCTGCGACCGTAGCACCAGCATCGTTACGGACTGAAGCGCCAACCGCTCAGCCACAATGGCCAGCTAAGAAATGCATATGAGGGTTTCCTGTGCCCTATGCTTAAGTGTTAATGGTCATTGGTTAGCAACTTATGGCATTGAGTGGTGACAACAGGCTGCAATCTCATGTCACAGCCTCTTCATTACACAGGGTGGTGGCTCACTATAGTACAGCAGGAGGGGGGGGGGGGGGGAATGGCTACAGCATCATCCATAATCCATCATGAGCATTCAAATCTAAGCTCACCAAATAAATGAAAAATGAATATCATAATCAACTGAATGTTTGTCCAGTGTTATTAAAACTACTGTATATATAAATACTACATTGTGAAGTCCTATCATAATCAACTGAATGTTTGTCCAGTGTTATTAAAACTACTGTATATATAAATACTACATTGTGAAGTCCTATCATAATCAACTGAATGTTTGTCCAGTGTTATCAAAACTACTGTATATATAAATACTACATTGTGAAGTCCTATCATAATCAACTGAATGTTTGTCCAGTGTTATTAAAACTACTGTATATATAAATACTACATTGTGAAGTCCTGGATGTAATAAAAATAATTAAAAGAGTACAGCCATAAACACTCACTGGTGTAAGCAAACAGAGAACATTGCTGGAATAACATTCAATTTTATTACCACACTTACACAAAGTACAAGATCTTTCATCAATGCAATTTCTCAATTTCAAACTAATTCCGCACTTCTACTGCAATCAACTTTCAACTAATACCCCCCCCCCCCCCCCCACAAAGACACCACTAATACACAGCAATGGCAATGGCAAAAAATAGGCCCAGTTCTTCTGTAAAGGTTTTCAATTATCCTAGATACATGATTTTCATGTAATGAGTTCAAACTGCAAATGGCACACTTCGCGAAGGGGGAGGGGGGGAGGGGGGAACTGCCACAAGTCTTCAATACTTAGTAATAGTCAACTATTTGAAGAAGTCCTTGAGGTTAAAGCTTCACATTAAATTTGGAATCAATAAACAAGCTGAAGTCTTACCAAATAAATTAAGCAGTTATAATGTGGACCACACGTGTTATAAGGATTATTATGGAAGGTAATAAAACATTTTTGCAACAAGATGCAAATTACAGAGTGAGTAACCAACACCAAATATCCAGTGCTGGAGATAAAGATGTGGAGCACAAATGGGTAAAATTCAAGGCATTGTTCAGTACACCTTAGACAAGTATGTTATGAGCAAGGTTCTGGGATGCTAAAGAGTCAACATGGATCTACCTGTGTCAACAAAAATAGCATCACAGATTTAAGAGAAGTCAACATGTGGGGGGGAGCGGGGGATTGGACAAATCAAAAATGAGTACAAGGAAGAGCACAGACAGAAGTTTTCAATGACTGAAAATAAAATATTGCCAAACTACCTGACTAAAAACACTATGAAGATTTGTTCAAAATCATCTATTTAAGTCAATCACTGACCACAATGACCAGAGAAATGGATGATGACAGACAGTGGGCTGAAATACTGAATCTGGTCTTCCAAAACAGTTCCAGCAGAGTAGATATTTAATATGCTCCCTCCTTTCAATCATTGCATGAACACCAAAGTGGCAAATATTGGGAGAAGTGATTACTGAACAGAAAAGCAATCACAACTTCATAGTAGTGGTAAGGTTCCTGGATCAGACGAGATACCCGTGTGATTCTACCTGGATTATGTGAAAGAACAATTTATTCCAGGGTACTGAAGTAAAAGTGTAAGTGCAGGTAATACACATTTTAAAGAAGTGCAGAGGAGCACCAGATGCCTATTTCACTGACGTCTATCAGTTTTAGAATTAAAGATGTTTTGTTGTTGTTGTGGTCTTCAGTCTAGAGAATTGTTTGATGCAGCTCTCCATGCTACTCTATCCTGTGCAAACTTCATCTCCCAGTACCTGCTGCAACCTACATCCTTCTGAATCTGCTTAGTGTATTCATCTCTTGGTCTCCCTCTATGATTTTTACCCTCCACACTGCCCTCCAATACCAAATTGGTGATCCCTGGATGCCTCAGAACATGTCCTACCAACCGATCCCTTCTTCTAGTCAAGTTGTGCCACAAACTTCTCTTCTCCCCAATTCTATTCAATACTTCCTCATTAGTTATGTGATCTACACATCTTATCTTCAGCATTCTTCTGTAGCACCACATTTCGAAAGCTTCTATTCTCTTCTTGTCTAAATTATTTATCGTCCACATTTCACTTCCATACATGGCCACACTCCATACAAATACTTTCAGAAACGACTTCCTGACACTTAAATCTATACTCAATGTTAACAAATTTCTCTTCTTCAGAAACGCTTTCCTTGCCATTGCCAGTCTACATTTTACAGCCTCTCTACTTTGACCATCATCAGTTATTTTGCTCCCCAAATAGCAAAACTCCTTTACTACTTTAAGTGTCTCATTTCCTAATCTAATTCCCTCAGCATCACTCGACTTAATTCGACTACATTCCATTATCTTTGTTTTGCTTCTGTTGATCATCTTATATCCTCCTTTCAAGACACTGTCCATTCCGTTCAGCTGCTCTTCCAAGTCCTTTGCTGTGTCTGACAGAATTACAATGTCATCGGCAAACCTCAAAGTTTTTATTTCTTCTCCATGGATTTTAAGTCCTACTCCGAATTTTTCTTTTGTTTCCTTAACTGCTTGCTCAATATACTGATTGAATAACATCGGGGACAGGCTACAACCCTGTCTCACTCCCTTCCCAACCGCTGCTTCACTTTCATGCCCCTCGACTCTTATAACTGCCATCCGGTTTCTGTACAAATTGTAAATAGCCTTTTGTTCCCTGTGTTTTACCCCTGTCACCTTCAGAATTTGAAAGACAGTAGTCCAGTCAACATTGTCAAAAGCTTTCTCTAAGTCCACAAATGCTAGAAACATAGGTTTGTCTTTCCTTAATCTATTTTCTAAGATAAGTCGTAGGGTCAGTATTGCCTCGCGTGTTCCAACATTTCTACGCAATCCAAACTGATCTTCCCCGAGGTCAGCTTCTACCGGTTTTTCCATTCGCCTATAAAGAATTCACGTTAGTATTTTGCAGCCCTGACTTATTAAACTTTGCACATCTTTGCACATTAAAATTTGCACATCTGTCAACACATGCTTTCTTTGGGATTGGAATTATTATATTATTCTTGAAGTCTGAGGGTATTTCACCTGTCTCATACATCTTGCTAAGATGTTTTATGCTCATGTACTATGGCATATTTTTAGAACAAAAATTTCCTTTATAAAAATCAATCCAGATACACAAAAAGAGATCTTGCAAACTCAGCTAGCTATGCTCCTCCATGTGATTTACAGCACTGCAGACATAGGCACTATTACAGAGCAAGTCAAAGAGGAACTTTGGAATGAAGTAGAAACTTATAGAGATAACTTATAGAATTGGAAGATGTCATTTTGTAGCAAACAACCTCAAGTTTCACATGAAAGTGTCATTTTGGTTTGATGTGACCACCATTTGTGATGCAGCAAACATACCACCGGTATCAATTTCTTCCCACACTCGTTGCAGCAAATTGGGCATAACTTGTGCAATAGCAGCATAGATTTGATTTTGCAGTTTGACTATATTGTTTGCTACAGAAGGAAAACACACACGGTCTTTAATAAACCCCAAATAAAGAAATCCATTGGCATGAATTCTGGGGTGCGATGTGGCCAAGCAACTGGCCCTTCGCGGCCAGTCCACATAGAAAACCATCCCATTTCAGTAATATTCATGAATCTGTTGTTGCAGAGTTCATTTCATGACATCAAAACACACAGAAAGTACACTTTTGTACTTGTGAAAGCAGCCATTTTAAATATGCGCAATGCTGGCACTCCCGGTGGCGGAATCGTGTACGGATTCACTATGCGAATCAAACCTGAGGCTGTGTGCAACAAAATGACCCATCTACCGATTCTGTAAGTTATCTCAATAAATTTCTATATCATTCCAAAGGTGTACAGTCGTTTCCGACTTGTCCTGTATTTTCTCGCTCTTACATATCACAAAATGACCACAATGAGAAAGTTGAAGGAATTATAGCCAATATGGAGGTTTAATGACTACTGTCATTTCCATGTACAATTTGCAAATGGAAAAAGAGACGGTGTGATCAAATAGTGGTCTATCTACAAGCTGGAGAGTGAGCAGCACTCGCGGTGAGAAAGTGGCCTTCCCCAGAAGACACTACAACTGCCATACAGGAACACTAAAAATCAGTCTCCTGTGTAACAGGATACTGCAGTGGGGTGGTGATTTACTGAGATTTTATTCGTTTCCATTTCTTGCAATAGTTACTAACTTTCTTTTCTTTCCAAATAGCATTAACATTTTGTGAAAAATGTACACAACACTGCCGCTAATTTAAAAGACATGCTATGGGAGTGTTGGTATAAAATAATGAAACAGCCTTTATGTGCTCCTAATGCCAATTACTTTGAATCCATCATTACTTATGTTTGTTACTCATACCTCTGATATTGAAACTGCAGAGAGAAGTTTGTTAGATACACATACTGCATGGCCAATAGAATCTTCTTACTAAGTATTCCGGAAACTGACAGCTATCTACTTTTTATACCTATATGTTTATAAAATTAGAATCTTATACAACAGGTAAACTATCTGATGCCAATTTTTAAATGACCACTTTCAACACAGGAAACAAATGTTTAAACTTTACTGAATCAAAGATCTCAAACACACACACACACACACACACACACACACACACACACACAGAGAGAGAGAGACAGAGAGAGAGAGAGAGAGAGAGAGAGAGAGAGAGATTTAGCTTGAATAATACATTTAAAATTTGCAGCTCTAATATATAAGTCTCATTTCAGCATACCTTGGCAGAGTTGCTCCTGTAACTCTGTTCACGATAAATGTTGGAATGTACTGTGGTAACTCAACGTTTGTTGCTAACCACTCAGCAGTTTGTTCTGCAGTCCAGTTATGAACCTAAAGGGAATGTTACCACTCACATTAGAGTTGCACAACTTGTGAGAAAATGAACTGGCATGACAAATGAAACTGCATTTTCTCAAGGTCAAAACCACCATTCTTCCTACATTCAGCGTACTTTCATTGTTTCAAACTCAAAAGCTCTTAGGTCAACTTGTATTTAAGAATGAAAACAACATTACTGCACAACACATTACAGCACATAGCACACATTCATAGCTATTATTAGGAATGTAACAGTTAAATGAATGACTGGATTCAGTACTTTAGTTTGAACTGGCACAAGGCATGAAATGATTAATTAACACAATTTAAAATTACTCATATTCTTGTATTTTGGAACTAAAAAATAAAAGCGCCATTAATAACCACCACGAATCATACTGTTTTGCACAGTAAACATATTGAGAATATATGTTGTGTGACAACTAAATATCCGTATTTACTCGAATCTAAGCCGCACTTTTTTTCCAGTTTTTGTAATCCAAAAAACCGCCTGCGGCTTAGAATCGAGTGCAAAGCAAGCGGAAGTTCTGAAAAATGTTGGTAGGTGCCGCAACAACTAACTTCTGCCGTCGAATATATGTAGCTCTACACAAACATGCTGTGTGGGCACAAAGATAAATACTGGCGCCAAAACCTCTGCATCAGTAAATAAATTTTAAAAAAAGGTAGAAGACGAGCTTGTTTTTTTTCTCCGCCCCGAGTTTCGACCACTGCATTTTCATACATTATCCAACGAAGTAAATACAAATTCCGTATTGTTCATCTTCGAATGTAGCAGAATTTCAATGTACTACGAAAATCCGACTGGCAAGACTGTTTGGGATGTTTGTCAATATGGCCAACTCTACGTTCCGAGTTTTTTACTACCTGTGAGAAGAGATGGTTGCTAATAGGAACCTGATGAAATGTGAATCACATGCACTATTCTCTTCACCATAAGAATAATACGAATATAAACATTTTGCCATGTATTCTTTCGTGTTTGCTGCTATCTCATTTAAATCCTGTCTGCCTAATAAACTACGAAACTAGAGTGAGATAACAGCAAATGCGGAAGAATAATCGTATCGTGTCATGTTTATATTCGTATTATTCTTATGCCTAATATTGATACAGTCAGAAATGAAGCACGGCAAGTGACTAGATTTTAAATGTAAGATGACTAATTTCTGTGCAGAATTTGATGTACTAAAGAAGCGGCCGCAAAGATTTGCAAACGGAGAAAAATTTTCTCTGAACTCTCGTTCAGAACATGTTCTATAATACGCAGTCTATTATTTGGTTCTTGTTGATCATTATCAAAGAAAGCAGCAGTGTAAGTGACAACAAATAGCAGTCTCTTGCCATTGTTTCGCTAATGAGACGATTCCTCTTTTTTTTAAGCGGCGGTAGCGCGCGCAAAAGCAAGTCATGCCGCGAGCGGCGACAGGCCGTAAACACGCACTATCAAAATGTGACAAACAATGCATGACACAGTACAGTAATGCATTTTCAGCTTAGAGTGACAAACACCTATAACAAAGAAAACGGCACTTATCAGATCAAAGCAAAATAAGCAATCGATTCAATCCAAACGAAGCACGTGAAAAAGGAAGGGTACCCGTATAAATACGGACGGAGCGCCTGACGCATAGCAATGGCTACCTGGTAAAGCTTAACTGCTAAGCTTACGACTCGAACCAAACTACTGTAGCTGTATCGTCTTTCATTCGACCTAAATTGTGTCTCATATTACAATGGACCAACTTTGTTTCGATTTGGAGGTGCGGCCTAAAACTTTTCTCTCCCCTTGAATTTCGAGTCTCAAATTTCAGGTGCGGCTTAGATTCGGGAAATTATTTTTCCTTTATTTCGAGTCTCATTTTTCAGGTGCGGCTTAGATTCGAGTGCGGCTTACATTCGAGTAAATACGGTAACACAATTTAAAATTACTCATATTCTTGTATTTTGGAACTAAAAAATAAAAGCGCCATTAATAACCACCACGAATCATACTGTTTTACACAGTAAACATATTGAGAATATATGTTGTGTGACAACTACACTCCTGGAAATTGAAATAAGAACACCGTGAATTCATTGTCCCAGGAAGGGGAAACTTTATTGACACATTCCTGGGGTCAGATACATCACATGATCACACTGACAGAACCACAGGCACATAGACACAGGCAACAGAGCATGCACAATGTCGGCACTAGTACAGTGTATATCCACCTTTCGCAGCAATGCAAGCTTCTATTCTCCCATGGAGACGATCGTAGAGATGCTGGATGTAGTCCTGTGGAACGGCTTGCCATTCCATTTCCACCTGGCGCCTCAGTTGGACCAGCGTTCGTGCTGGACGTGCAGACCGCGTGAGACGACGCTTCATCCAGTCCCAAACATGCTCAATGGGGGACAGATCCGGAGATCTTGCTGGCCAGGGTAGTTGACTTACAGCTTCTAGAGCACGTTGGGTGGCACGGGATACATGCGGACGTGCATTGTCCTGTTGGAACAGCAAGTTCCCTTGCCGGTCTAGGAATGGTAGAACGATGGGTTCGATGACGGTTTGGATGTACCGTGCACTATTCAGTGTCCCCTCGACGATCACCAGTGGTGTACGGCCAGTGTAGGAGATCGCTCCCCACACCATGATGCCGGGTGTTGGCCCTGTGTGCCTCGGTCGTATGCAGTCCTGATTGTGGCGCTCACCTGCACGGCGCCAAACACGCATACGACCATCATTGGCACCAAGGCAGAAGCGACTCTCATCGCTGAAGACGACACGTCTCCATTCATCCCTCCATTCACGCCTGTCGCGACACCACTGGAGGCGGGCTGCACGATGTTGGGGCGTGAGCAGAAGACGGCCTAACGGTGTGCGGGACCGTAGCCCAGCTTCATGGATACGGTTACGAATGGTCCTCGCCGATACCCCAGGAGCAACAGTGTCCCTAATTTGCTGGGAAGTGGCGGTGCGGTCCCCTACGGCACTGCGTAGGATCCTACGGTCTTGGCATGCATCCGTGCGTCGCTGCGGTCCGGTCCCAGGTCGACGGGCACGTGCACCTTCCGCCGACCACTGGCGACAACATCGATGTACTGTGGAGACCTCACGCCCCACGTGTTGAGCAATTCGGCGGTACGTCCACCCGGCCTCCCGCATGCCCACTATACGCCCTCGCTCAAAGTCCGTCAACTGCACATACGGTTCACGTCCACGCTGTCGCGGCATGCTACCAGTGTTAAAGACTGCGATGGAGCTCCCTATGCCACGGCAAACTGGCTGACACTGACGGCGGCGGTGCACAAATGCTGCGCAGCTAGCGCCATTCGACGGCCAACACCGCGGGTCCTGGTGTGTCCGCTGTGCCGTGCGTATGATCATTGCTTGTGCAGCCCTCTCGCAGTGTCCGGAGCAAGTATGGTGGGTCTGACACACCGGTGTCAATGTGTTCTTTTTTCCATTTCCAGGAGTGTAAGTATCATTTTCTTATAGTGTAAAATGCCGTAATTCATTCCACTATCTCTTAATAGAGATTTTATGATTCAGCTTCATCGGAAAAGATCAAGCATTATAAATAATTTGAGTTTATGACAATTTAAAACCCTTGGGTGGATTACAAATACTGAAATAGTTTGAGCTACAGTGTTTTGACTGTGTTTATGACTCTATATGGCGTTCAACACATTAAGCAGGTTTTCTTTGGTTTTTCTTTAGCTGTGGATCCTTAAAACAGTATTCGCTGTACCATTTTCCATATTTGTTTAATCTAATATGAATCCTTACAACCGTCTCATTCTGTATTTATTCTCTGATGACATTTGTACACAATTCATTCCAATATGCATCAGTTATGTAACAACCAAATCTGCAAACAACCAGAAATGTTCAATGTCTCTCTCATCCTAATCTTCACCAATTTTTGGCGAACTGTTTTTATATGGAGAAAACCTTGTAGATAGGGCAACCACAGCTATGAGTGAGTAATCATCTTGGATATTAATAAACTGTTTGATCTGTATTTAGTCATTTATTTTTAGATCACTACCGGTTTCATGGCACTAGGAGTCACATCTTGAGGCGAACATCTACATAACAATAAATCAAGAAGGAATAACAACTCTAAGGCATCAACTGATATCATACTCTTCTAAAAAACCATAAAATAGATCTTTTTAAAAACTTTTAAAAGCTTTTACATAAGAATGTTACACTATTTGTATTTGGGTACCTAAATCAATTGAGCTGAAAAGCTTGGAACTTCGTGCCCAATATTTGTTGTCTGTCCAAATAAAACACCACTAGAAGGTGGTAAGTCATAAAATAAAATAGCTGGATGCATGCATTCTAATCCAATATGGTGGATAGGACGTAAACAAATTATATAGTAGTGATCCACTGCTAAGCCGAAATTATTATGAAAAACTATTAAGACCTAATATGCGGTGAGCTTGTGAAAAACAAGAAGTAGTTGCAGCACAACAGAGAGATTCTATGTAACCTGACCAAAATGTGTCACGTAAATAGCTTACTGACAGAAAAATAGAAAATGAAAAAAACATTACTTCTCCAGTCTACAGGCAGTCATGGAACAGGGGACATCACTGTATGCTGTCTCTTACTTATGGCATGAAAGTTAATATGCTAGCCTATAGACAGCTTGCGCATGTGCTGGTGATCTGGAGTCTTTGGGGCAATGCATGAATGGTAAATGTCAGCTGACATCTATTTTCATTATTAACACCCGTAAGTTTTGCTAACCTAAAAAGAACTCTTAAACCATGGGTGTTCATGACTTAAAACGTGCATCTATTATGGTGAAGGGACAGATCTGCTGACAATGTTTCCTAAACAAACAAACAAAAAAAATTTAAATTCTAAAATCATTGTTTTGTAAAACTGTTTTACAATTGTGTTTCTGTTTTAGAAGGTTGGGTTGAGAGGGGGGGGGGGGGTGAGGGACAGAAGAGGAGGAAATGGGAAATGTGAAGACCCTGGAGGAAAGAAGGGGACTAGGTAAAAGAACAACTCAGTATTACATCAACTAACTTCCATAAGGCTATGGTGCCCCATTTGTTCAGTTAGGGTTTGGTGTGGAAAACAACTAATAGATCGCATAATTTTAGCCCCTTCTATGATATTTAAAGAATGACCCTTGCTTTCCCTATGTAAAAGAAAAATCAATGACAGAATGCTTCTGACCACAAAAGTGGGTACTCAAGGCAGATGCAAGCATACCAAGTTAGGCAGGAAAGACATTCTTTAGATTTTTAAATAACAGCAAAACCTTAGTTAATATTAAAGCACATGTTCAATTCAGTAAGAAACGCCTCGAAAGCGGTTGAATCCCATATATATAAAACACTTATTCTGACAAAGACTAACTATGCCTGAGCAGTATGTCTGCGAAGTTCAGGCATATGACAGATGTGAAGTATGATGTTTGTACGCACGGAATGATCACATAAATGAGGGTGTATTTAACCCAATTGTTTTCCAGGTTAGTAAGCAGGCAGCAACACAATTGGACCTGCAAGCACACTGAAGATTTTGTGTGGAACAGTTCATGTTAGGTGTAACCAATCAACAACAGATCAATTCATTGATCTTTCACAGTGACCCCACACTTTATGGTGCCAACCTAACCATGACTGACTGAAATGAAGTAGCTGTTGGCATCAATAAGATAATTGACGGATGTCTTACAGATTACAATGGTTGTGGATTAGTCAAGGAACAACATTAGAGTGGCAAGGCTGTTTTGGATAATTATATATATCTAAAAACAAAGATGATGTGACTTACCGAACGAAAGCGCTGGCAGGTCGATAGATACACAAACAAACACAAACACACACACAAAATTCAAGCTTTCGCAACAAACTGTTGCCTCATCAGGAAAGAGGGGAAGGAGAGGGAAAGACGAAAGGATGTGGGTTTTAAGGGAGAGGGTAAGGAGTCATTCCAATCCCGGGAGCGGAAAGACTTACCTTAGGGGGAAAAAAGGACAGGTATACACTCGCACACACACACATATCCATCCACACATATACAGACACAAGCAGACATATTTAAAGTTTGGGCAGAGATGTCAGTCAAGGCGGAAGTGAAGAGGCAAAGATGATGTTGAATGACAGGTGAGGTATGAGTGGCGGCAACTTGAAATTAGCGGAGATTGAGGCCTGGTGGGTAACGGGAAGAGAGGATATATTGAAGAGCAAGTTCCCATCTCCGGAGTTCGGATAGGTTGGTGTTAGTGGGAAGTATCCAGATAACCCGGACGGTGTAACACTGTGCCAAGATGTGCTGGCCGTGCACCAAGGCATGTTTAGCCACAGGGTGATCCTCATTACCAACAAACACTGTCCATTCACATGAATGGACACAGGCAGACAGTGTTTGTTGGTAATGAGAATCACCCTGTGGCTAAACATGCCTTGGTGCACGGCCAGCACATCTTGGCACAGTGTTACACCGTCCAGGTTATCTGGATACTTCCCACCAACACCAACCTATCCGAACTCCGGAGATGGGAACTTGCTCTTCAATATATCCTCTCTTCCCGTTACCCACCAGGCCTCAATCTCCGCTAATTTCAAGTTGCCGCCACTCATACCTCACCTGTCATTCAACATCATCTTTGCCTCTTCACTTCTGCCTCGACTGACATCTCTGCCCAAACTTTAAATATGTCTGCTTGTGTCTGTATATGTGTGGATGGATATGTGTGTGTGTGCGTGCGCGAGTGTATACCCGTCCCTTTTCCCCCCCAAAGGTAGGTCTTTCCGCTCCCGGGATTGGAATGACTCCTTACCTTCTCCCTTAAAACCCACATCCTTTCGTCTTTCCCTCTCCTTCCCTCTTTCCTGATGAGGCAACAGTTTGTTGCGAAAGCTTGAATTTTGTGTGTATGTTTGTGTTCGTTTGTGTGTCTGTCGACCTGCCAGCACTTTCATTTGGTAAGTCACATCATCTTTGTTTTTAGATATATTTTTTCTACGTGGAATGTTTCCCTCTATATGCCTGCTTGTGTCTGTATGTGTGGATGGATATGTGTGTGTGTGCGAGTGTATACCTGTCCTTTTTTCCCCCGAAGGTAAGTCTTTCCGCTCCCGGGATTGGAATGACTCCTTACCCTCTCCCTTAAAACCCACATCCTTTCGTCTTTCCCTCTCCTTCCCTCTTTCCTGATGAGGCAACAGTTTGTTGCGAAAGCTTGAATTTTGTGTGTATATTTGTGTTTGTTTGTGTGTCTATCGACCTGCCAGCGCTTTTGTTTGGTAAGTCTCATCATCTTTCTTTTTAGATATATTTTTTCCACGTGGAATGTTTCCCTCTGTTATATATATATATATATATATATATATATATATATATATATATATACTCTTATGAACCTAAAAGTGCTAATTGTCCAGTCAGACAATGGAAAAACAGCCATTGATTTAAGTGACTATCAGTATGTGGATAAAGTGCAATCCTTCTTTTCAGATAAAAGAACTTAAGTCTAATGTATATCCTGCAAATAGATACTTGGCAAGCTTAGACTCTTAATACAACCAATACACTTCCAAAACCTCCAAGATGAATCCAGAAATTCATAACAACATAGTATACTACTAAAGATATACTGATGACTCAGCTGTGCTTCACAAAGGGAGCAAAAAGCAAATAGAAAACTTGTCCAAGGAAATGAGTAGTATGCATGCCAAGATCGAATTCATGATGGAACATGAAGTGGACAGAAAGATTAACTTTTTAGATCTGACCATACACAACAAAAATAATAGACAATCATTTCAGATACACAGAAAACTGACATGTTTGGCTGTCATTATTAGCACCCACTACAAGCAGAATAATACAGCTTCCCCTATGCCAAACAGAAAAGAAGAAAGAATTATACAAATTACGAAAGGTCGCTGCAGCAAACTAATATGACCTGGACTTAGTTAACACAATATACAACAAAATTAAGGAGAATATAAAGAAGAGAAATGAACGGCATGCAAAGGTGGCATCGGATAAGGTCAAGTACACCACCTTGAAAGAGACAGTAAAACTACAGATAGAATTGAGCACCTATTCCAAAGAACGGGAGTTCAAATTGTGTTCAGGACTGAAGATAACATAAAAACAAGAGTGCGTCATAACGTGCCACATAGGAGTAATAAATATAGGGAAATTTGAGGACTACTAACTATCACGCTGCGATTGAGATAAAGGTATACTGGCCAAATTAACAGTTCCTATGACGTAAGATTAAACAAGAACATTTATGCCAGTGATAAAATTGTTAGTTTTACACATGCAAAAGGAGGGGCATGATATTGATAGCACTGACCACCAACTAAAAATTTTATATATCATCTATAAAAGCAGATGGTTGGACATTTTAGAAGACCTTCAAATTTTTGCCACGAAATGCAAAGAACCTCAAACTTCTCAATGAACAAAATGAGTTTGCAACTAATGCATATTTTAATATTTACAATGATTTACTTAGCTGAGGGTCCAACTGTGGGCTAGGGGGTAGCATCTTTGATTAGTAATAAAAATGTCCTCAGTCCCAAGTTTGGACCCCACCACCACTTAAATTTTGAACAAAAATCATCAGCAGTGGCAGCTGATTCTGGCATAAGTAGTCACCTCTTATTCAGCCAACGGCCTTCTCAAAGAGCATGGAGGAGTGAACAGAGGTTCAGGGAACACTCTTTCCCTTGTGGTGGGAAACAGCCCCTAACGGCAGAAGAATCAGCATTAATCAATGGCATGAGGAT
Organism: Schistocerca nitens; assembly: GCF_023898315.1. Classification (NCBI taxonomy): domain Eukaryota; kingdom Metazoa; phylum Arthropoda; class Insecta; order Orthoptera; family Acrididae; genus Schistocerca; species Schistocerca nitens. Next base: position 487,637,833 of record NC_064621.1, read on the forward strand.
GCAGAGGGCCATGGAAACCACAGCACTGGAATCACTTTATGTGTATTCACAGGACATGTGGCCTTTAATTGAAAAGTGTCATGATGATCTCTCCACTGGCAAAACATTCCGGACCAGCCCCCATTCAGTTATCCATGAGGGAACTACCAAGGGGGAGGTGACCATGAGAACAACACTGAATAACCTATGAGTGGATAATGTTCCAAGAGTCGGAGTGTGGAATGTCAGAAGTCTGAACATGGTAAGGAAGCAAGAAAATCAGAAAAGGGAAATGCTAAGGCTAAATCTAGATATAGTGAGGGTTAGTGAAGTGAAAAGGAAAGAAGACAAAGATTTCTGGTCAGGTGAAACAGGATAATACAACAGCAGCAGAAAATGGTACAATGGGAGTACGATTCATTACGAATAGGAAGGCACGGCTGAGAGACCGTTACTGTGAACAGTTCAGCAATTGGGCAGTTTTTGCTGGAATCAGCTGCAGACCAACACCGACAACAATAGTTCAGGTGTACAAGCTAACGCTGGAAGCCGAAGATGAGGACATAAAGGAAGTATATGAGGATATTGAACGGGTAATTCAGTAAGTAAAGGGAGGTGAAAATCTAATAGACACGAGGACGGGAATGCGGTTGTAGGGGAAGGAGTAAAAGAGTTACAGGAGAATATGGGCTTCGTACCATGAATAAGAGAGAAGAAAGATTGAGTTCTGCAATAAATTTCAGCTAGTAATAGAGAATACTCTGTTCAAGAATCACAAGAGGAGGCAGAATACTTGGAAAAGATCAGGAGTTACAGGCAGATTTCAATTCAAGCACATCACTGTCAGGCAGAGATTAAGAAATCAGATACTGGATTGTAAGATGTACCCACGAGCAGATATAAACTCAGATCACAATTTAGTAGTGACGAAAAGTAGGCTAAAGTTTAAGAGATTAGTCACGAATAATCAATACACAAAGTAGGATACGGAAGTACTAAGGAATGAAGAGGTACACTTGAAGTTCTCTGAGGCTATAGAGACAGCAATACGGAATAGCTCAATAAGCACTTCAATTGAAGAGGAATGGGAATCTCTAAAAAGATGGAAAGTACATCTGTACAAGGAAGGTAACTGCGGAGAAATCATGGGTAACAGTTGATCAATGAAAAAAGGACGTAAAAAAATGTTCAAGGAAATTCAGGGAAACGGAAATACAAGTCACTTAAGAGTGAAATAAATAGGAGCTGCAAGGAAGCTAAGGTGAAATGGCTGCATGAAAAATGTGAAGAAATTGAATATGAAATAATTGTCAGAAGGAATGACACAATTTATAGGAAACGCAAAACAACATTCACTGAAATTAAAAGCAAGGGTGGTAACATCAAAAGTGCAATGGGAATTCCACAGTTAAATGCACAGCTGAGTGTGGACGGATGGAAAGAATACGCTGAAGGTCTCTATGAGATGGTGGACTTGCCTGACGACATGACAGAAGAAGAAACGAGGCAGTATAGAGGAGTATTAGAATCAAAATTTAAAAGAGCCCTGGAAGACTTAAAAATCAAATAAGGCAGAAGGTATAGATAAAATTCCCTCAGAATTTCTAGAAACATTTGGGGAAGTGGGAACAAAATGACTATTCGTGTTGGTGTGTAGAACTTACAAGTCTTGCAATATAGCTCTCGACTTTTGGAAAAAACACCATTCACACAACTCCGAAGATTGCAAGAACTGCTAAGTGTGAGAATTGCTGCAAAATCAGCTTAACAACTCACACATCTGTTGCTGACAACAATAATATACAGAAGAATGGAAAAGAGAACTGAGGCTGTGTTAGATTATCAGTTTGACTTTAGAAAAGGTAAAGGCATCAGAGAGGCAATTCTGACATTGTGGTTGACAATGGAAGCAAGACTAAAGAAAAATACAGACACATTCATATGATTTGCTGACCTAGAAAAAAGCATTTGACAATGTAAAATGGTGCAAGATGTTTGAAATTCTGAGAAAAATAGTGTAAGCTATAGAGAAAGACTGGTAATATATAATATAAACAAGAACTGAGAGGGAATAGTAAGAGTGGAAGATCAAGTACGAAGTGCTCAGATTAAAGAGGATTTAAGACAGGGATGTAGTCTTTCATTCCTATTGCTCAATCTATACATCAAAGCAGTGATGATGGAAACAAAAGAAAGTTTCAGGAGTGGATTAAAATTCAAGGTGAAAGGATATCAATGACACGACATTGCTATCCTTAATGAAAGTGAAGATTTACATGATCTGCTGAATGGATGAACTGTCTAATGAATAGAGAATGTGGACTGAAAGTAAGTCTATAAAAGACAAAAATAATGGGACATAGCAGAAATGAGAAAGGTGAGGAACTATACATCAAGTTTGGTGATCGTGAAATAGATGAAGTTAAGGAATTCTGCTACCTGTGCAGCAAAATAACCCATGACAAGCAGGGCAAGGAGGACATCGAAAGTAGACTAGCACTGGCAAAAAGGACATTCCTGGCCAAGACAAGTCCAATAGTATGAAATACAGACCTTAATTTGATGAAGAAATTTCTGAGAATGTATGTTTAGAGCACAGAACTGTAAGTTGGTGAAACAAGGACTGCGGTACAATCAGAACAGAAGAGAATTGAAGCATTTGAGTTGTGGTACTGCAGAAGAATGTTGAAAATTAGGTGGACTGGTAAGGTAAGCAATGAGGTGGCTCTCTGCAGGATTGGTAAGGAAAGTAATATATGGAAAACACCGACAAGCAGAAGGGACAGGATGGTAGAGCATGAATTAAGACACAGGAAATAATTTCCATGGTACTACACTTCATCATAAGAATAAACCTGATTAAACAAACATGAACGTGATGATTGGTCAGAAGCCGTAACACACACACACTGGTGGGCTCTTAGAAGTAGCTCCTAATTATGTATCAGATATCTTACTAAGTTACATTAAATGAAACGAAGATATTCTAAGGTATTAAAACCCACTGTCTCTGTACTGATATGCTCTGTTTGTCACGCTGTTAATATCCGGCACGAAAATGGCTGAGGCAGCTTCCTGCTCCGTAGTGAAAAGTGTGTGGAAAACTGTTAAAAAGTGCTGAGAAATATATGGTTGTTCATGTTTTTCATAAATTTACAGAAAAAAATCGACTTCAAGTTTTTCGAGGGACCGTATTTAACACAGCTGAAATACAAGTACTTACTGCATGTATAGTGAATTGTTAGTGTAGTAGACTGATAATCTGGTGTAGTTCATGGATTGATGGTTCAAGTTTTGCCTTTTTCATCTCTTCTCTTTTCCCTATTCAATGTGAAATAGATATCTCTCGTAACTGTACAATTTATCATCATTTTTTAATGAATAATGCACATCATCTTGTTTCTAATTACATACTGCACACCAAATTCATGTTTCCAGTTCAAATATAAATTCTTAATTTTGATATTTTATGAAAGACTGCTAATAAAGGTTGCTTAAATTAACAAAACATAACAATTTAATTTTTAGGACAAAAATTAAAAACCAAATACTCTTTATTTCGACTACGTCTATAGTTATATACCACAGATGTCATCTTATACAAGAGATAAATGTCATAGAAATACGAAAAACAATTTTCACAGCATCGAGCATACGGTAAAAATGTTGCATTTTTACATTTGCCACTGTACCATTACAATATAAATCCAAGAGAACTTGTCTGGAGCCAAGTTAAGGGATTTGTCGCAAGAAATAACAAGACTGTTAAGCTGCAAGACATACTGGAACTAACATATGCAGTGTATTCATGTCACCGAATGGCGGCAGGACATAGATCGGCATGTCGTAAAAGAAGCAGAGAAAAGGCAGTGCCTGAGTGGCTTCGTCGATTCTACTGTCGATCCACTCATAATCAGTGTAGCAGATGACAGTCCCAGAATTGAAACGTGTTTCTCAGATGACTGACTGTAATTAATACCTTCAGTGGCTTCGGTATTGTATGGTGAAATTCCTGCAATATATGCTTTTACATAACACACAGCTTGCTCAGAAAAATTATCCTGTATTTATGTTAGGAATTTTCATCATTCTTGTTCGTAATTAGAATGCTATGTTAGGTGAGTACTAGAGTGTTTTATGCTTTCTGTCTGGTCACCTCAGAAACATGCAGTAGTACTGGAGTTTTGCCGGATATTATTGTTCTCTCTAAAAATTAAATGTCTCTCCTAAGCCTACGTGCAGTGGCGTAAACATCTAACAGCCTGAACTGCAGCATCACTGGACAGTGAAAAATATAATGTAAAGATGGGTACTCTGGCTCATTTTTTGTTACGGCCTCCCTTTGTTCTAAGTCAAGCTGGGTACAATACAGTCAAGTATAATCATAAGGATACATTTTATGCTCGTTACAAGCACATAGGCTGCGCGATAATGTGTGAAAGCTGTATTGTTTTCTGCTTGTCTCTTTTTACATCTGAACTGCAACTGCTCACACCATTACAGGTTAATCAGACCAGCTAGCTGGCCGGTGCTGTCCAAGTTTAATGTACCAGGAAAGCTGTTGTTCCACATTACCGCGCAGCCTATGTGCTTGTAACGAGCATAAAATGTATCCTTATGATTATACTTGACTGTATTGTACCCAGCTTGACATCCGGTTCATGAGAAACAAAATCCAATGGGTTTCAAGTAAACTGGGAAGAGTACATGGTGCAATGTTTATCTTATGATGAACAGAGTATAGAGAGGAAAAAAATTTAGAGGAAGACAGAGATTGGAACATATCCAGCAAATAATTGGGGATGTAGGTTGCAAGTGCTATTCCGAGATGGTGAAGTTGGCACAGGAGATGAATTTGTGGTGGGCTGCATCAAACCAGTCAGCTGGTAGTTGTTGCTGTCTGAATACATGCTATGGCTTATCATGGGCTGTTTTGTGAATGAGTGCTGCACTTCCTAAAATCTACCCAGCTAATATAAACACCTTGTGGGTGGAAGAAGAGTGCCAGTGAGCTGCAACAAGAAACTGCCCTGGACATCCATTCTATGCTGTCTCTCCTAAGCCTACGTGCAGTGGCGTAAACATCTAACAGCATGAACTGCAGCATCACTGGACAGTGAAAAACATAATGTAAAGATTGGTACTCTGGCTCATTTTTTGTTACGGCCTCCCTTTGTTCTAAATAGATTTTGTTGTTTTAATGTCTTATATTTACTTTCATATTTGATGAGTAACTAACTGAAATAGTATCGTAACAACTATCATATTTTATGGCTTTTACAACTGAGGATTGCCTTACAGAGGACGCACATACGTAGCACAAAGAGTAGGGAAACAAGTGTGTGTGTGTGTGTGTGTGTGTGTGTCCCTGATATCTGATTTTATGTTTAGTTGACAAAACGTGAACAGTTGTTCAGCAAATGCTGTACTAAGGTATGAACCATATGCATGTTAATAGAACCTTACTAGCAGATCTGGTGAAAATAGCACTTGCTCCAGATCTTAAATAAAGCTTTTCTGTTTTCCACTGTAGCAGCTGAAGGTGGCTTTCGAAGGCTGAAACTGGTTATGACTGTATCATAAAAAGCAACACAGGGTCAAAAAAATTACCGTTTAAGAACACTGTTCTTATGAACTTGGCAGCACTGGGACTCCAGGCTCTGTTTAAGTTACATACAGTCGATTTACCAATTATTCCAACTGTTAACCACCATAGTGGGGATTTGTTTACAATACTGAAAAGTTGCTCACAAAGTCTTCTAACAGCATTACTGTCACCCAGTTTGTTTAACATTTCCAGTAAGGGACAGTTAATTGAGAAACTTTCAAACATAACATTCCCCCCAGGAACTCTTCTGGTTTTCTAGGATGTTGAGAGCATTTATACCAATAGTTTAGCTGATGAGACGCAGGACATTGTGGTCCATAATTTAAGGGTGTACAATGTATGACCTAGCAAAGGCACCAATGATGTAAGCGAGCTGCTGGAATTGGTTCTTAGGTTCAATTGCTTTATATTTGGGGTGATGTCTTTTTAAAAAAAGAACGTCTTGCAATGAGGTCCTCCTTGTGATATTGTCTTGGCAATATTATTTATTAAAGCTTTTGAGTCGGATGGTATGAGTCAGTTTCCAAAATACACTAACAAGATCATAGCTCTGTATAGGTATGTAGATGATGTTCTCCTCCTTTTTGATGGGACACGTGAAGAATGTTGTCAGTTTGCAGATGACTTAATCACTCACTTGGAAAGATTAAATTTACTACTCATTACACTTCCCCTGTGCAAATTGTAATGAGTAGTAAATTTAAAATGCGTCATCGCAGTTCCTTATCTGGATCTTAATATTATCTTATGTGATACTTAAGCCAGATTAGATCTTTTCTGAAAGACAACTACCATACACACAGTGATCCACAGCTCCCCCAACCACCTTATCAAGTACAAGATGCCAGCCAGCAAGTTGTTTCTATACAGGCTCCATAGCGTCCCTTTGCTAAAGGAAGCCTTCCATAGGAAGTTCCAAATTATACAGTACACAGTCTGCAATAATGGTTATGACAGTGAATTTATCAATGGTATTAAATATGGTATCCTCAGAAAGATAACCCAATGGCTAGCACCCGTATCTATGCCAATAGTCAGAAGGCCACTGGTAGCAATGCATAACAAAATTCCATATTTTGGCAATATTTGAGAAAAGATTGGAAGACAATTACATTCCAAAAAATATTGAATCAGCTTTCTTCATTCCTGGTAACACTGACACAAAGTATAGACCAAGAGAACACACCATTTGTTTCAAATATAATGCAACTGGGGATATTGTTTCATTTGCAATGACTGCCCCATGCAGTATGTCAGAGGAACTGGCAGGAGCCTCAGTACCATGTTTAAAGATCATCTCAGGGTTTCTCGGTCAAAATCTACTTTGAGTACACATTTTCATGAAAAGAGGCATTCTGCCACGAATCCCCCCAGTAACTTAAAAATTTTACATTGCGAAAACAAGGCCACACTTTAAAAATCACCAAAGAGGTCAAAATCATGTGATCTATTAGTTGTTTTCCACACCAAACCCTAAATGGAGCAATGTAGCGTTTTGGCAAATTTCGACTCCCTAAGTTAGTTGACGTAACACTCTGTTGTTCTTTCACTTAGTCTCCCTTTTCCCCTCCTGGGTCTTTCAATCTCTTAAACCCCTCCATCAACCACCTCCTATGCTCCCTCATTATCTTAGGTTTCTTGTACATCTTCCTTTGAAGTTTATTTATTTATTTATTTTTAAATTCTCAATTTTTAACAGCACATGAAGTATCAAAATTTACTACAGCCTTGGATTCTTTTAATTTTATGAAGTTTTTCAAAAACTACAAACAAAAATGTCAGAATATTAACATTTTTACAGTTTATTCAAGGGCATTGTCTGCAATTCTGTCCCTTTGCTGTAATATATACATCCGGTGGTCCTCTTTAAGTCCTTAAATGCCCTTGGTTTGAGACTTTCCTCTAGAGAAGCATAACTTACGGTGTTACTAATGAAAATAAATTTCAGCTGTTACTAATATAATACATAATGTGTTGTTTTTTCTTTATTTTCATTTACCATTTATTCATATCCCCAAAAGACTACCAATCATTCAGTTGTGACTGTGCGTCATCAGCCCACCTGAGTCGTCTATAGCTTAGCAGTTTACTTCCACGCCATACGTAAGAGAGAACACACGGTCAAGTCCTCATTCGGGAGCAGCGGTACATGTGTTTTTCATGTTCTATTTATCCATCAGTTACCTGTTTACTTGATGCATTTTGTCCAGGTTACTTAAAATATCCCCCCATTTTGCTGCAACCACTCCTCGGATTTTTCAAGCTTACTAGATATTATGTCTTTATAGTTTTTCATAACATATTCAAGTTAGCAGTGGATCACTACAGTATAATTTGTTTGAGTCTCATCCACCATATTGGATTGGAATCCATGCATCCAGCTGTTTTATTCAACGACATACCGCCTTTTAGTGGCGTTTCATTTTGACAGACAATGAACGTTCGGTGCAAAGTTCCAAGCTTTTTAGTTTTACTGATTTTGTTATGCAAGTACAAATATTACAATATCTTGTGTAAAAGCTTGTAAAAGTTTTTAAAAAGCACTAGAAAATTATATCAGTTGATGCCTTAGGGTTGCTATTCATTCTTGATTTATTGTTATGTAGATGATCACCTCAAGATGTGACTTAGTGCCATGAAACCGGTAGTGATCTAAAAATAAAAAAAACTAAATTCATGACAACTATGAACCCAACTTCAAAGGCAGTTGTGTGCATGGAAAAAGACAGACTGTGACCAAAATATGAAAAGCCTCAAGGACCTTGATGAAAGCACAATAATTTGAGGATACACTTCTATAATTAAGTAGGCAGATGATAAAATCAGCTGAATTGGAGAAATTCAGTTTGGTGACAGAAAATGGAAAATATGAAAAAGAATATCTATGGATAGAAAGATTTTGAAACACGAAAGGTCAGCTGAAAATATATAAAAAAAATTCTGTGCTATCAAGAAATATTTGTCATTAGTTTTATTTGGGTTGTAATATGTGGCAGTGAATAAAGAGATTTTTTTTTTTTGTTGATAGTTTTGAAATGTAGTCATGGAGGGAAAACCTTTAAGTGGACCTGGGCATTGTAGTTTTTACTGGATTTTGAAATTTAATAACCCAAAAACTTCTATTGGAATGAAACTTTAAGCAAGCAATTAGTATCCGGTTACCTTCCATTCGGAAAGTGGGTGCACTCAGCAACTGTTATGTGGCTTATAAATTAGAGATTGCAGCAATCAGTCATCCTTTTTTAGATTTTATTACGCAAATCCAGGTTTTGGCTAGTGGCTAGCTATTCGCAATGCACTATTTTCTATTCTCGATGTGTGTGTCCCTGTTGTTCGGTGTCAGTCACACACAAGAAAAAAAATTTAAAAAAGGACGACTGATTGCTGTACTCTATAATTTATACGTAATTAGTATATTGTGGTCTCCATGTGAAAAAATTTACAAACTGTGGAATTCATAGTGGAGTGAATATTTATCATCATTTCACATACTGAATTACATGTAATTTTTACTTTAGGTACACTGTACTTCCACACTATTCAAAATAAAAAGGTCAGAACAAATTATTTTAATTATTAACTTGTTGAAACAGTGAAACGGGAATATTTACCAATTTGTTGTTTTGTGTATTTTAAAAAAAATTGTTCTAAGTCAATTTTTTCTCTTAGTAATTTGAGAATGTACGACATGCTCCAGCTCAAAATATTTAACACATTGTTGAACATGTGGTTCAATGTGTTGGCGAGCGCTATATTATTATTCAAGCAAAATTTTGTTTTTGTAGCTTTAAGATGGGATGAGATAATGATACCGAATTATGCGAAAAAGTTGGTTACAGAAAATTAAAATTAAAGATTTGCATGTCTTCTTCTCAATAACATGCCAAAACATTCCAGCTCCATCCTCTTGTTGATTCCTCGTGTCCTTTCCATCTGCTTTAACTTTCTTTCTTTTCTTTGTTACTCTGGTCTCCTTTGTCATAGTTTCAGCAGTGTTTTCAGCTTCAGCAACACATTACCTCTCGACCTGTAGAGAGGAAGACCGCACTGCAGTTCCTTCTCTAAATCCTCGCACAAACGAAAAAATGGCTGACATCGAAATAAGTGTCCAAGGAATAGAAAAGCATCTGGAATCACTCAACAGAGGAAAGTCCACTGGACCTGACGGGATACCAATTCGATTCTACACAGAGTACGCGAAAGAACTTGCCCCCCTTCTAACAGCCGTGTACCGCAAGTCTCTAGAGGAACGGAGGGTTCCAAATGATTGGAAAAGAGCACAGGTAGTCCCAGTCTTCAAGAAGGGTCGTCGAGCAGATGCGCAAAACTATAGACCTATATCTCTGACGTCGATCTGTTGTAGAATTTTAGAATATGTTTTTTGCTCGAGTATCATGTGGTTTTTGGAAACCCAGAATCTACTATGTAGGAATCAATATGGATTCCGGAAACAGCGATCGTGTGAGACCCAACTCGCGTTATTTGTTCATGAGACCCAGAAAATATTAGATACAGGCTCCCAGGTAGATGCTATTTTTCTTGACTTCCGGAAGGCGTTCGATACAGTTCCGCACTGTCGCCTGATAAACAAAGTAAGAGCCTACGGAATATCAGACCAGCTGTGTGGCTGGATTGAAGAGTTTTTAGCAAACAGAACACAGCATGTTGTTATCAATGGAGAGACGTCTACAGACGTTAAGGTAACCTCTGGCGTGCTACAGGGGAGTGTTATGGGACCATTGCTTTTCGCGGATGATGCTGTAGTATACAGAGAAGTTGCAGCATTAGAAAATTGTAGCAAAATGCAGGAAGATCTGCAGCGGATAGGCACTTGGTGCAGGGAGTGGCAACTGTCCCTTAACATAGACAAATGTAATGTATTGCGAATACATAGAAAGAAGGATCCTTTATTGTATGATTATATGATAGTGGAACAAACACTGGTAGCAGTTACTTCTGTAAAATATCTGGGAGTAAGCGTGCGGAACGATTTGAAGTGGAATGATCATATAAAATTAATTGTTGGTAAGGCGGGTACCAGGTTGAGATTCATTGGGAGAGTGCTTAGAAAATGTAGTCCAGCAACAAAGGAGGTGGCTTACAAAACACTCGTTCGACCTATACTCGAGTATTGTTCATCAGTGTGGGATCCGTACCAGATCGGGTTGACGGAGGAGATAGAGAAGATCCAAAGAAGAGCGGCGCGTTTCGTCACAGGGTTATTTAGTAACCGTGATAGCGTTACGGAGATGTTTAATAAACTCAAGTGGCAGACTCTGCAAGAGAGGCGCTCTGCATCGCGGTGTAGCTTGCTCGCCAGGTTTCGAGAGGGTGCGTTTCTGGATGAGGTATCGAGTATATTGCTTCCCCCTACTTATACCTCCCGAGGAGATCACGAATGTAAAATTAGAGAGATTAGAGCGCGCACGGAGGCTTTCAGACAGTCGTTCTTCCCGCGAACCATACGCGACTGGAACAGGAAAGGGAGGTAATGACAGTGGCACGTAAGGTGCCCTCCGCCACACACCGTTGGGTGGCTTGCGGAGTATGAATGTAGATGTAGATGTAGCAGCCCACTTTCATGTTGCCCCCAGTTTGGCACCGAGGCTGCTCACAGTTTTTAATCTGCCTGTCACTCAATCATTGAAACTTACTGTGGCATCCGTAACACCAATCTGAACAGCTGACAGGCCAACAGAAACACTTTCTGGCAAGCATTCCCAAATGAAATTACTGAAACTTTCATTCGGAATAGGTTTTCCTTGTATGCATTTTTCCAGGAGTTTAGAATCTGAAAGATACGGGCTTTAGTTCTACCATAACAGTTTCTGGTATGGGGTGTGCATGTGTATGTTTCTGTCCACTTGCTTCACACCTATTATACTTGAACCATGAAGTGTTTCCTTTTGGGCAGAGTCCATTCTTTGGATGCTCAATGGTGGATATTCTGTGAAAATAAATTGCCCAAATAGCTTTCCTCATTTCACTGACATTCTCAGTTTCTCCTGATGGCTAGACCATAACATTCTGTGAGATTTTCTACTTCTGATTTAGTGAATCTGTGTTGTCCACCTTTGCTATCACATCCCTGCAGACTTTCTTTAAGACTTGCTCCCTTTCTCTTCTGCACAAGTTCTACATATCCCATTTTTTATTCACCATTTCAGATTCAACATATGGCTTAGCAGCCACAGCACTTTTGATGCTTTTATGGTCACCATTACCAAGGGTAGTAATTAATCTACAAAAAAACAGACTGCCCCTCGCTTTCCATACCACCACTGAAACCTTTCAGTTTTTGTCACATCCATGTTCATTTACCTTATTTTTACAATCTTGAAAATGTTCTGTGAGACATTCACAGTATAGCGCATTGCCTGTATCTACTGAGCGTAACTGTGACAACTCTATTTAGCGATTTACAGCCTCCTCACAGCAACAATATCAGTAGACTGACAAATACCTACACTTACTTTCACTGGCCTCTGCATATATGTTTCACTGACTTCTGTTAGGCCATTATGCAATAGTTTATATTACCTCTCAAATTTGATGACAGATGGCAATGGCAACTCCTTCATAGTACAGAATATCTGGGCTGCCTTTTTTTTCCTTTCCAATATACTTCGCGACATTAGCAAGGCAAATATTTGCTTCACTATATTTTGTGCATGTTACAGGAATACAATTTTGCCAGATTAGACCTCTTCTCTAACTTCTGTCCTTATTAAAACCAAGGTATTTTTCATTCCCACAGTATTTTTATATTTAGCAACAGACAAAAGCAATTCTGAAAGCTCGCACTTACTAATTAAAATGTAACTATTTAAAACACCATCACCTTATTCATTTGCGTAAGATGCTCAAACTGCATTTTGAAGCACTGCTTAATGAATTTTTTGGACTAACCTCATTTCACTGCAGCACAACTTTTTTTTTTTCCATTTTTACGATAGCTAACATCACGTTTGTGTTGATTAATGTAAAATTTACGACTACAATTATGCTTTACTGTTCTGGTATTTTATGATGTAAAATGGTTGACATACGCAGTCACAACAATAAGTTTACAACACATATGCACACAAAAAACACAAGTTAACTCAAGTAATTTACTTGTACCAGAAGGAAGACTGATTGCAATAAATCCCTGTTCGTAGTACTATCTGTATTTTCAAGGATATTATGCAAATAATTTGCTATGGAAACGGCAGAGCCAAAATGAAATAATGAGAATTGTAGCCAAGGCTTTGTGTTTGACAGAAGTGTGACAGCCATGTGTTCAAGTGCCGCATCTGCTTTAGGAAGGCATTTAAACACGAAAATGATGAGGTACTATACCTGAAATACATATTTTTAGATTAAGGAAGAATCACAGAATTTTATTAAATAAAACATTTTCCCCTTTTTTTGCCCACATGATGTCCAGATCCCCTTAAGTAGAATGGCTAGTAGAATGATTAAGTAATAAAAATAGCTGGAGAAAGAAAACCAGTGGGAATGTTAAAGATCAAATTGTGTGCAACCAAAGGTAACTGAAGAAAAGATAGCAAGAAGAGAGGGAGAAAATTTAATATGCTGGATGTCATTAAAATTGGAGGAGTTATTAGGAGATTAAGAAGGTGGCACGGGACAGCAGCAAATAAGTGGTGTGATCGATGCCAGTCGTAAGAGACTTCTGGTACTACTACCCAATATTTTAAGGGTTATTAACTGCTTCCCACAAAAGAAATGGCCTTGATCACACTATTTAAAACTATGCAATCATTTTCTTGTGTGTCAAGGTCACCGAGTTTTCAGCTGGGTCATAAATTTCTTACTTGATAAAAAGTTAATTTGGTATGCGGAGATAGAATATTAGCTACACGAATTGCACTTGCAATAAAAATACCATGGCATACAATGTGATTGTTGGTTGGTTGGTTGTTTCGGGGAAGGAGACCAGACAGCGAGGTCTTCGGTCTCATCGGATTAGGGAAGGACGGGGAAGGAAGTCGGCCGTGCCCTTTGAAAGGAACCATCCCAGCACTTGCCTGGAGCGATTTAGGGAAATCACGGAAAACCTAAATCAGGATGGCCGGACGCGGGATTGAACCGTCGTCCTCCCGAATGAGAGTCCAGTGTCTAACCACTGCGCCACCTCGCTCGGTATAATGTGATTGTCATAACCACAAAATCAGTATAGGCAGGATTTTCTAAACAAATCCTTGCCTCATTGGAAGAATGTTAGAAAGTAAGAAGACAATTGCTCTGCACACAAGAAAGCTTAAAACGACTGTATAGTTAGTAAACATTTGAAAAGATATATGTTAAATATCTGTACCCATGCACAATTTGCAACACACAGCATTAAGTACATAGCTTGAAAGCTACCCAAAATGTGAACTGTAACTGCAAAATAAACGACTTTTAACAGTTAATTACAAAAACATATACAGCAAAAGGGAATTCTGTGGCTGCTGAAATGAAAATATCTCAAAACATGTCAAAGAGTGACAGAACCTCAAACGTTCAGTCAGGAAATAATGGTTTGGCAAATGTATGTAATACTATAAACATGACCAATGAAAAATGTATTTCAATTGGAGGGGTTGTGAGTCGTGCTCAGGTAGCTCAGTTGGTCAGCACTTGTCCAAAAAAGGCAAAGGTCTCAAGTCCACATCTCTGCCTAGCACTTAATTTTAATCTGTCCGGGAGGTTCCATTCGGTGCACACTCCACTGCAGAGTGAAAATTCATTCTGGAAGGAACATATTTGCTTGTTTACAAGTTACAACAAGCACTTTTCGGACAACTACATCACCAACTCAAGATAAGATGCCAATAAAAAATAGACGTAGCTACGTAGCAGTTAAATTTGTTATTCTTACTTGGTAAACACTGTAGGAAATGACACTTAAAAATATATTAGCAGCCCTAACACATGTAACAGACACCACATAGCAAGCTTTCCAAGTGTGCACCTTCATGTCATTTGTAAGTGAATATTTTCCTTGAATTGCCAGATCTCTGTTCGTTGGTTTTTTTTAAAAAATACAGGAGACAGCCTTCTGAATGGTAACAGGTTCACCTGCCCACTTCATGAAATTGCATCCACCACAGAAAGAATATAATGGAAGGCACTTGACCCACAGCTAATTAAAATGAAACATTCACTAGGCCTATTTACTGAATAACCACTGAAGTAAACCTTCCTGTTTAAAATTGTAAAAAAGTTCGGACCTTGGATTCTCATACTGTCTTCAGATTTAAATAATGGCTTATGCCTGTTAACACCATATATTTTCCAACATAGGCCTAACTGTTTTGTTACTAACTGAACTGTACATTTCTGATGTATGTTTTTGGCACTTTAAATCAACATACATCATCTTTCTTTAATTATATAACCAAATCTCTAAAAAGTAACTTCTACACACTTTAGCACTACAGTTACACATTTCTAGTATCCAATTTTTTATGCTCACTGTTAAATCAAAAAAATCTAACAATAGGGGCCCCATCTTGTTGGAAGACACTAAAATATCGTACTACATAGGCAGGCAATTCCTCAATAATACTGAACATCTACTGTTTCTGCTGCAAGCTGAAATGTTTCATTAGCAGACTGGCAACAAAGAATAAAACTTATATCTATTATTCATATATGACTAGAAACATGAATGTTTGGAATATGTAGTCTAGACACGAATAAAAATAAAAACTATAGTGTGTAACAATTTTCTAGTGAGAAGACTTTGTATTGGGAAACTTCTGAAAGCTAATGTAACACACACACTTTCAGTGGAATAAAAGATACTGTTACCCATGCTCAGATCCAGCATCAATGAAAGGTAACAATTATGCTGAAAGCTTTGACACTTTAAAAATCAGCAAAATGTACTAATAAATGAGGGAACACACTTCAGAGCGAATCCAGGCTTCCCATAATTCCTTCACGGAGATATGCTTGTCATTATTGCGATGGAATGCTTGTTGCCTCCGTTCATGACCCTCTGCATAGTTCAATTCTTCTCTCAAAAACTGTAAAAAAAATTAAAGTTTTTCTTTCCATGAAATCTTATTGTGGCACAATTTAAACGAACATAGCTTTACATTATCACTCAAAAATTCTAGTGATCACACAGCTTGCAACAATCATCAGGACTTACAACATGCCCTACATAACTGATCACTCAAAAATTAATAATTTGAGCACATTTAAGAGGTTAAATTATGATTACGGGTTTAAGAAATTCACTAATATATATGAAAGTATACAGACTAATAAAATCTACAATATCTTGCCACACTATTTCCAGGAAAAGAAGTGACTATGTGTCCTACGTGGAAAATGAAGGGAAGAAGAAGAAAAGAGCCTAATCATTGTATAAATTCTGTAACCACTGGCAGCAACAAAGTCCAAACATTAGATCCCACGTTAGAAAATACAATAACTGTGTGCTAAAGGTAAAAACAGTTTGAGAAAAATGAGTTGTGCATACCAAAGTTAAAACATGGAACAAATGTCATCAACACTCTGAGCTTCATTTATAAATAAACACACCAACACAATGTCAAGAGTGCTACAGGTGCACACATTTTTGAACATCTTATATGAACCTATACATTAAAGTAGAGGTATACCTCATCTGATTCAGAGAGATCTACATTCCCATTTGCATCATCATCCAACTGCCTATGCAAAGAACGTATGGCCTCTAGACCCACACGATCCTCCGAGGCCTGTGTCAGACAAGCAGCATCATCATCACTGCAGCTTTCACCAATAGCTGTGGTATAAAGACACTAGCATTAAATACTTCTTATTGACAATTCTGTTTCAATCTACTTTAAGGTTATATTAACACCACACATACCGAATCTAGTTATGCTGGTAATGTTACTTTTGTCAGTGAGCAATAGATCATTAATCACGAATTACATGCATACACACAAAATTTACATTAGGTATGAATTTGAAAGCATGTTAGATCACTGACAGTAAGGCAGGAAAGGTGATAAATTATTTATCGTTGAAGATCACAGACATCGCCTTCTGAACCATTCTGAGATATTTACCATACACTGTAAATGGCAAGCGCCCGGGACAGAAAATTATATTAAATGAAAATTTAACAAGGTCGCCAATACAGCAATAATTCGGGTAAAAGTAAAACAAAACGCACATGTTATGAACGTTAATGGCATTACAGCTAACTCTTATGAAACACGCGAATATAATGTTGAGTTACTGTATAGGGTTAATTGCAATTGACTGAGAAAAGTAATGCTGAATCGTGAACACAAGGCCGCAAATCATAATGCCAACTGACCGGATAGGTGGCAAACTAAAAAACAACGTTCAGCATAATATAAATATGCTGAACTATTACTCTTGCTGAGTGTAATTTTCCACCGACGAAGCCTTATTAAAGTACGAAAGTCCTATTATATGAAACTGGCAACGAACCACGTGCAACAGCAAGGCAGAACAGGCACACTTTTAACATTTTTCACGAATTGCATCCACAGTCTCTTAAACAACTGTGTCAATTTGCGGTGATATATTAAACTAAACTTTATAGATTCAAAATCTTTCTCTTTGTAGTCATTTCTGCTAAAGTTAATAAGAGCAACACAGACACACTGACAAACAAATTACTCAGCTTAATGTTTACATCAAAGTAATTCACGTTCATTTCCAAATTAGTATGTTACCTGCTTCTAGTCCAGCTGTGTATGAGTCTGAATCACTGAAGACAGAATGGGAACTAGATCTGCTTAACAAGTTTCCAGAGGAATGCGAAGATTTGAAGGTTCTTTCCTGTCGTACATCTTCATGTGATTTACTTTCACTGTTTTCTCCATAACAGAAGGGCACAAGGAGGAGGCACAGAACTGACACAGTTTTGGAAACGGCTATGTGCATTGTATCAGTTGAAACACACTTTTACTGATTCAAATTAATGCAAAACCGAGTAGTACTTCACCTCGCACACTCATTCCTCTTGCACTAAAATCTCACAGTATACTCTACTGCACACGCACAGCAAAATACTTATTACAAACAAATACTGCTACACACAGCTACACACTTCAAGGTTGACGGTCTTCTTGCTCTTACCCGAGGTCAAGGAATAAAAGAGGCAAAGAGTCACATAGTGCTGGCAATTTCCGATGGCAGAAAATGCATAGATGTATTAACTTCTCTGGTGACGAAGGTTAGAATTCAGAACTGCACCAGGGAGCAAAAAAACGAAAAAAGGCAATCTCTTGTACAATAAAACTAAGTGATTAATTGATTAAGTATTCATTAAAACAATTCTTTATAAATTCCGTTATTATTCGATCCCCACTAAATTATTTTTATCAATAATGCTCCGCCAGTCACTAAAGGTATTAGTGTGTTCTATAATACTGTCATGAATAAGAATGATTAGGTGTGGGACATGAGCTAAAGTATTTGTGAACAGATAGAATTAGCTGTTACAGAATGAATTAACTATCAATTGTCATTAAACTGATACAAACTACTTGTTGTTAATGAGCTGAAGTTAACACAGTGTGGTCGTATTGCTAGAATCGTCGTTGAACGAGTCTTCGTGTAGCCAGCAAGTGCGTTAAATGACTTTATTGTATGTGCGAACTGTCTCTTTATTGGGTTCGCCTACAGAGTAGAATTCTCTATAAAGAAACAGCAAGCTCATGGCTTGACGATACACAACGATCGTACGAATAAAATGTTTCTGAACTAAAAACTGTTTCTTGTCGCTAAGATAAGAACAACACACGAACACATATAGAAGTGATAAAACTCTCTGACAGCTCGGAATAATTCACCTTCGATGTCAGCGCCCCTGGCGGTTGATACGGAAACCCGATTGACAGCTGCGCCATATCGATATTTATACATTAGTGCGCAACTCGACACTGCACTTCAGTGCGAGAGAAACTTAAACTCGGCCGCCACCACTACATCCACCGGCCACGGGGGAAGGTTGGTGCACCAGGAAGTGTACCCGCTGCTCGTTGTAAAACGGCGGTCCGCGACACGTAGTGGCGATCATAATCTGTCGTTATGTGCAGTGGATAGTCAGAGCAAAGGTGGATCCCAATTTTTTTCTGCAGACTTATTATCCAGTGGAGCTGCTTCCAGCCAACGTGTAAGGCGATCGATTGTGGTAAGAATATGTTGTCGTCTGTTGGAAGAAGGTAGCGGAACCATGAAGTCGACGTGGACGGGTACAAATCGCGCGTTAGTAATCTGAAAGTTCGCAACTGGTGCACATACGTGATGGTTGATCTTGTCCTGTTGGCATTTGACACACATCTACGGCAGTATTTTTGTATTCTCTGTACACCAAACGGTGGGATACTAGGCAAATTGTTGACCTGACGTCAGGATGACTTAAGTCGTGCAGGCTGTCGAAGGTGGGCTTGTGAAACGCGTCCAGCAAGAATTGACTTGATTTTCCAATCGAGAGGTCACAGTATACTTTGGTGTCGGCACTGAGCACATCGATTAACCTCAATTCCAGCACTGTCGATGGATCGTTGAGGTAGTTTTGAAGCTCTTCGTCAGACTTCGTTCCTCAGCAAGCTGGGCGAAATTCATTGCGCTTGAGTCGTTCGAAACGCCATAGATACAAGACAGTAAATTGTCCACCATGTAGTCAGTACCCAATATGTTCTTGGTATCTATGCTGAATTGCGCTATGAAAACGAGTTATCAGGGCTGGTGAGGTAAGCGGTTATTGTTATTCTGCTGAAATGCGTATGTCAGTGGCTAGTGTTCTGTAAAAATTGTGAACTCCCTTCCAGTTGTGGGCAGAAGTATTTTATTGCCTTATATACTGCGAGGAGATCGTAAATGCTCCACTTCTATTTGGGATGATGACAGCTTATGGGAGTAGAAGGCCACACATTCTCATGAAACTGTTGTAGGGTGGCCCCGAAAGCTATTTGGTTCACGTCAACTACCAGTGTGGGAGTGCTTCTAATTATGGATGAGCGAGAAGCGCTGCATCCGCAATGCTATGCTTCGCTACTTCGAAGGACAGACACATGGCTTCAGTCCACTGGATTTGCGAAGTCTCCTTGATTTTCGGGCCAGCAAGTGCTATGGTAAGAGGTTCTTGTAATGCTGCTGAGTGTGGCAGATGTCTGCAATATATGTTCAGCATTCCAATAAACCACTGTCAGTCCCGAGCAGTACTTGGGTTTCTGATGTGCAAAATGATTTCCACCTTTTCAGGCAGAGGGAATGAGACCTTGGAAGAAATTCAGAGCCCTAAAAAATCTATCTGTGGCTGCCCAAAAACACACTTGGCTGTGTTCAGTGCCATGTCATATTTTTCGATGTCATATTTATTTAAGCCATTCCAGGACATATATTAGGTGTTGCTCATGTTGTTCATGTTGTTCCATGATTGATGAGAAGAGGAGAATGTCATCATAGTATGCTAAACTGAAGGGTAGTATTTTTAGCACTGCATCATGAAACCAATGACATGCATGTGTTGCATTTCAGAAGCTATATGTCATACACAGACTCTTGAACAATCCAAACAAGGTAATGATTGTAGTTGTTGGAATGTCTTCTTCCACTATGGGTATCTGTGTATATGCATTAGCACAATCTAGTACACTGAAAATCGTCACACTAAGTAATGCATAGTTGTAATGCCACGGTAGAGGAAAAGGATATCGATTTGGCACTGTCTGGCACTGAGTGCGTGGTAGTCCCCACACAGATGCCATACACCGTCTTTCTTTGGCACCAGATGAAAGGGGGAGGACCATGGACTACTGGATGGCTGTATAATCCCTTCTCTCTGCTTGGTATTAAATTCTGCCTTTGTCATCACTGACCAATCTGGGGCCAGATGTCATGATTGACAGGCAACTAGTGGGTTGTCTATGGTCTTGATATGATGCACAGTATCATGACATACCTCTTTCAGTGCTCCTGGGGGTCGCATCAAATCCGTGTCGTATGTCGTGAGACAATATGAGGGGCGCGCATTAATCACAATCTGTTTGATAGTCCAGTTCCGTTGGGCAACTTCCGAAGCTCTAGATTTACACTTTCGACAGAACTTTTCATTCTTGGATCGCTGTTTCGCTGAGAGTGTGACAAAATCTAGACATATCTGTGAGGAACATTCCAGTGATGTTCCTGATGTTATTTTCAGTGGTGAAGTTGAGATTACTGCATAAACTGTTCACAGTACCATGATGCAGTACAAGGTCTTCTTTGACAAGATATTTCCGCAGAGAGCCTAAATCACAGGTGGTGTCAGTGAGCAGTGAAACTGACTTAAAGATACAATTCATCCGGTTATTTCCTACTCAAGGAGTTTTGTACAAACTTGGATATTCTCCTCCCAAGACTACTTCCTTACAGAAAACCCTCTTTTTAAATTTTTTTTTTTAACCTTTGAAATCTGCTCCAGTAGAAATACTGATTGCACATTTGTAAACATTTACTGGCCTCCAAAGGTAATGTTAGTGGGATGTATGATGCGTGTACAAGTTTTCAGGGCCTGTGGAAACCCATCTTTAACGCTGGTGAACGCCCTAAAATGGAATGATGACGTATAAAACTAGTTGGAGGAAAAGCAAATTTCAGGCTGAGATTCAATGAACGGAATACAGCTACAAAGAAACTGCTTACAAAACATTCGAACGATTCTAGAATATTACTCATCAATATTCGACCTTATCAGGTTGATTAATTCGCAAATGGAGCGACGAGTGGAGAAATGAGCAATTTTTGAGTATTGCTCATCAATATTGGACTTTATCAGTTTGGATTCGTTCGCCAGTGGAACAACGTAGAGGGAGGCCGGCGTGTACCAGATTCCGTGTCTATGTGGCAAGTCGTATATTGGTCAGACGATGCGTACCGTCGAGGAGCGATGCCGTGAACACCAGAGGCACACGTTCGACTGATGTATCCGAGCAAGGCGGCGGTCGCTGAACATTGTTTGTCGGAAAATCACGCTACGCACGAGGATTCTGGTACAGACGTCGAGATACTGGGACAGCGTCGTTAGAGAGGCCATCGAAATTCGCACCAATGACGACCTCATAAACCGTGACTGTGGCTATAATCTTAGCAAGGCTTGGGAACCAGCGATTGGGTTAATCAAGAGTAAATCGAGCAAATGTATAGTTGTGACGACCACGGCGGACAGAGCCATCACACCGACGTCATCTCAGACGCCGTCGCAATCTGTTTCACCGCGCGACCGTGGCGCGGGGCGCGGACGGCGGAGTGAGAGCGCCGCGGGCGGAGGGTATTTAAATCGGCCGCCGCCGCGACCGAACCCAGTTCCCCCTGAGCAGCCATAGTGTACGGATCTCCGTGCCGGCACGTTCACAGGAGCTCAGTCCGTCAGTTCACCTGATGATGGCGACATGTATGATCGCCGAAATATTGTGCCCGTTGGACACTGTAGACCGGCAGTACACCCGTGGATATTTTGATTATCAAATACGCTGGGAGAATCTCAAGAATCACAACGTAGAGGGAAATTAACTACTCTTGAGTATATCTCATCAATATTGGACCGTATAAGGTTGGATTCATTTGCGAATGCAACAACGAAGGGGGAAATGACAGTGGTACTAGAAGCACCCTTCGCCACAAGCCGTAAGGTGACTTGCATAGTATAGAAATAGATTTACACTGAGGTGACGAATGTCATGTGATACCTCCTAATATCGTTGAGACGTGGAGCTCAGCTTCCTTCGAATTCCCGCTTCCGCAGCGAGGCCAGCGCCGCCTCAAGAAAAGAACATCTCAGAAGCGGACAAACAAAGAATAAACACCTTTGTTCTTTTCTGGTGGATGAGCTGGCCGCGCTGCGGAAGCTCGATTTCAGCGACGATGGCCGCTAGAGGGCACGATCTGGAGTACAGAGTGACGGATGCAAGGCAGTAGGGTGGAGCGGCTCTGGTCGGACGGAAGTGGCAGCGGGAGTTGGCACGCGATTGCCAGAACGGATAGGATGAGGCCCCATCGGTTTTCAGAACGAGGCGCCTACAGGTGTTTGCGTTCGGTTGAAGGGGATCATCGTCCACTCTGGTCGTTTTCCACTATTTGATGAGCTTCTTTAACCTCCGCTCGGTGGAGTGGCTGAATGCTGTAATCCCGGACACGAATTTTGATCCTGGTTACAAAATTCTGACTGATGACTTATCCGGATTCCCGAAAGAATGAGCCTGGATAGTGTCGCCTTGGTGGCAGTTGTTTCATGTTTATTCAATCACTCTGAAGACCTTCCCGATGTTCTTGTCGAGTACTTCCTGACATCATTGAGGTAATGGGTGTGAATCCTTAAACTCCTCCCTTGATCTGTGGAAGCTGCTGTCTTCTCTGGAGTTGACCTAAGTTGTGCAGCTGTTTGATTTAACCTTTGCGTCTGTCTGCCACCTCTACTGGGTCTCCGCAGTGTCTCTCCTGCATTTTGGTTTGATACGATTGCATGGGGGTTGCGAACCTTGGTTTCTGTGCACTGCCTTCTGAGCCCCTGGTAGTTTGGTGCTTTCATATTGACTGTGGTTTCACAAAGGCTCTGTGCTGTTTCGCACCGGACTTACAGTATATTCCCCTCCTGCATGTATTAATTAAAACTACTTTTGGACAATTGCTTGGAACCGACCGTTAACACACGCCGCAGTGTGTTCTAGTTTGCCGGTGTGAGTGCCACGCCTTGCAGAAGACGACGCCGCTCCGATGGGGTGGAAGGACGGTTGGACCTGTGACAACCGATGGACGACGGCTCCGCAAACAGCTCACCGAATCAAGAGTCACGTAAACCAGTTTACACGTATTTGCAAAATTGTCTCTCAATGGGTTGTTTTTTTAAATGGTTAAACCTTAAGAATTTTCCTGTTTGTTTAATTGAGAGAGATTGTAAGATTTTATTGAGTGTGGTGGAATCATTGAGACTTTAATATTTTAAAGTAATTAAACATAATTCGAAACTTGCCTTGAAACACATTGTGGGTGTCCCTTAAAGGGCTGTTTTTCTTAAATGGTTGACACCTTTTTTTAAAAAAGAAAACAATTCCTGTTGCTTACTAATCGCTAAACATTCTGAACTCTTTGGAGTTTTAAGGGATTTGAAAACACATTTTTAGGAAGCCTGTTGTTTTTTTCGTTAAATAGTAAAAACCTCCTTCACGAATCGGGCACTTGTACAACTTTCTCAAATGCTTGAGTAACGCCTCTAGTTACGCTTCATGTTTTTTATTTAAATTCTTTAAACCCTGCTATCATATTTATTAAAACACAAGAAATGTTTTCTTATTAAAAAAAATGGGTCTTGTTTGAATAAGGTGCGTAAATTAAAGGTGAAAGATATTTTTCTGAATCTCGCTTAGCCGTTTCACGTTCCCTTGACCTTGTTTCTAAAACTGTTATTACGTTTTGATGAGTCATGTCAGCGGTGTCAGATTTCTTTTGCCCAGCATATTGCAGCATCTCACCGTAGCATGGACTCAACAAGTAGTTCTAAGTCCTCTGCAGAAATACTAAGAAGCCATGGTGCATCTGTGGCCGTCCACAGTTGCGGAAGTGTTGCCGGTGCAGGATTTTGTGCACGAACTGACATTTATGTCCCACAAATGTTCGATGGGATTCAGGTCAGGCGATCTGGATGGCCAATCATTCTCTCGAATTGTTCACAATGTTCTTCAAACCAGTTTCGAATAATTGTGGCCCGTGCGCCATCCCCATGACGTTATTGTGAAAATTTACGAAACTAGTGCGACGATATAAAAACAATTGTAATAACGAAAATATTGATAAAAGCCATAAAGACGATGTGTTGTGATTATTGCAATGAAATATTGTAAAATACTATAGGAAAAGAACAATGAAAATTATTATTAATACGAAAACTACGCATTTCAAGGATAACCTGTGAACAAAGATAAAAATGAATAGACAGTTCCCTAATGAGGAAGAAAGAGGCAAAACTAACTACTCTTCGTTTTGTTCTTGATTGTAGAAGGACGCCATTGACGATTCGTGATGAGAATGATATATCCAGAATGAGATTTTCACTCTGCAGCGGAGTGTGCGCTGATATGAAACTTCCTGGCGGATTAAAACTGTGTCCCGGACCGGGACACGAACTCGGGATCTTTGCCTTTCGCGGTAGCTCAGTTGGTAGAGCACTTGCCCGCGAAAGGTAAAGGTCCCGAGTTCGAGTCTCGGTCCGGCACACAGTTTTAATCAGCCAGTAAGTTTCAGAATGATATGTTTGTTACTAATACTGTAATAAAAAGCATTCTTATGATAATAATAATTAATGCTATAAATGTGTAAAGTTGTGTTTTCCTTTCAATAGTGTAGGGAAATTACTAAATAATTTGCAGTTTTCATATACTGAGCTGATTATGTTTCAAAGACGCCATTACGGGAGAGAACATAATTTTAAGTTTTTTATTACGACACACGGCTTAAAAATGGGAACACACTCGTTGATAATTATCTGATTAAGTGTTTCACTTCAAAGTGAATTAATATTTCATTGCAGAAACAGTTTTTGTGTTAGCCTGGACCAGTCAGCACGGATCAGGCCTCACACGATTCACTACGTAAAAAATAATTGCAACTCAGATGTAAATAGAAAATAGCTTTCAAAGAATTTTAATCAGTGTTATAACAAGATTTCAATGCGAACCTTACAGAAAGCCCAGTCTCTTCTCATTAACAGAACAATGAAGCTAGTCGGATTTTAATGTGCGCGACATTTAGCTTTGCTACATTTCATGTCTAATACGTTAAAGACAAACATTCTAGACTGCTTAAACTCGCAGCTGAAAAGAAATTAACATTACTCGCACAACAATCAAAGCCTTTCACGTAACCGTCAAGATTTTGGTGCACTGTAACTCAGCAATTCAACTTGTGTCGTAGAGCGGCACTGCGCGTCTGCAAACGTGAAACATGAATATTGTAATAACGACAGGCCCTCAGAAAACTAAAGTGTCTGGGGCCAAGGCGCACAAGAAAAGTACATTTCTTTTTATTGAAAATAGCAAAGCTCCATTAAGGTGGCTTTAATGGTGTTGCACTTTCTAATTTGCAACCTTTCATATCAGAGAACATCATTACGTGTTAGTAGAATTGAGTATTCTGCATTTACAACTGCATTTACCATTGATACTGAGAATAAGTCATCTTAATTATTTCTTGTGCTGCACGAACATTGACAATAACATCATACAGTTCGGATAGTAGTATACCCAATGATAAGGCGCATTGTCATCGTTAAAAATTCCATCGTTGAATAGATGCAAATGGTCTCCGAGTAGCCGAAAATAACCATTTCCAGTTAATGATCGGTTCAGTTGGACAAGAGGATCCAGTGAATTCTATGAAAACAGCCTACACCATTATGGATTCAACACCAGCATGCACAGGGCCATGCTGACAACCTGGATCTATGGCTTCCGGGAGTCTGCGCCACACTCGAACCCTGCCGTGAACTCTCACCAACTCAAATCAGTACTCATCTGACCAGGCCGTAATCCAGCCGATATGGACACGTTTCCAGGAAAGGCACCGCAGGGGATGTCGTAGATAAGACACTGGCGTGGAGGATGCTAAGTTCACCGGACTTGGATACGATGTGACGTCATTATGACGTATACACGCTACATCGAAAACGATAGAAACCGTATATCGACTATTCGACTTTTGTGAACTTTCGAGAGATTGTGACAGGGTAGCGCTGTGCTCTGCGACATCCGTTTAAATGTGTTTTGCGTTCCTTGCGTTTAAATCGTTTATTGTGCTGTGTTTGTGTCCTGTGCGTTGTTTTTCGTTTGCTCGTCTCTAATTATGTGTTCAGCATTCGAGAGACTAATGAGAGAAAAGCTTACCACCATGGAATGCTTTGACACTATCATACCACCATGGAATGCTTTGACACTGCATTCAATCATTTCATACGTCAATCAGTACTAGACACTAATCTTTGGTTAAGATTACATTGAGAAATCCACTTCCCCTCGTATTTCATCTCCGGTCGACGATTTTTCTTCAACAATGCCTCATATTTTTCTTTTTAAGTTCGAAATTCAATCATTCTACAAATCAGTCATTACTGGACACTAAGGCACCTGTCTCTGCGGTCCGAGTGTAAAATTACTTGGAATTATGGTTGATAAAAGACTATCTTGGGATGGACATATAAATTACTTAGCTAACAAACTTGCAAGAACTCGTGCAAGTTTGTTAGCTAAGTAATTTATATGTCCATCCCAAGATAGTCTTTTATCAACCATAATTCCAAGTAATTTTACACTCGGACCGCAGAGACAGGTGCCTTAGTGTCCAGTAATGACTGATTTGTAGAATGATTGAATTTCGAACTTAAAAAGAAAAATATGAGGCATTGTTGAAGAAAAATCGTCGACCGGAGATGAAATACGAGGGGAAGTGGATTTCTCAATGTAATCTTAACCAAAGATTAGTGTCTAGTACTGATTGACGTATGAAATGATTGAATGCAGTGTCAAAGCATTCCATGGTGGTATGATAGTGTCAAAGCATTCCATGGTGGTAAGCTTTTCTCTCATTAGTCTCTCGAATGCTGAACACATAATTAGAGACGAGCAAACGAAAAACAACGCACAGGACACAAACACAGCACAATAAACGATTTAAACGCAAGGAACGCAAAACACATTTAAACGGATGTCGCAGAGCACAGCGCTACCCTGTCACAATCTCTCGAAAGTTCACAAAAGTCGAATAGTCGATATACGGTTTCTATCGTTTTCGATGTAGCGTGTGTACGTCATAATGACGTCACATCGTATCCAAGTCCGGTGAACTTAGCATCCTCCGGCGTGGAGGATGCTAAGTTCACCGGGAGGATGCTAAGTTCACCCAACCTGGATATGATGTGACGTCATTATGACGTATTACGCTTTAGTCGATTAACACACCTATCGACTTTTGCGAACGTTCGAGATCTAAACTGTCGTCAGCTAGTGGCTTGTTTTGACGGAGGATGCTAAGTTCACCCAACCTGGATATGATGTGACGTCATTATGAGGCGTCGGTCGTCTGCTGCCATAGCCATTAACGCCTAATTTCGCCGCGCTGATCTAACGAATACGTTGGTCGTACGTCCAACATTGACTTCTGCAGTTATTTTACGCAGTGCTGCTTGCGTGTTAGCACTGACAACTCTACGCAAAAGCCACTACCCTCGGTCGTTAAGTGAAGGCTGTCGGCCACTGTGTGTGGTGAGAGGTAATGCCTGAAATTTGGTGCTCTCGACACAGTCTTGGCACTGTGGATCTCGGCGTACGGAATTCCCTAACGATTTCGGAAACGGGATGTCCCATGCGTCTAGCTCCAACTAGCATTCCGCGTTCAAAATCTGTTAACTGCCGTCGTGTGGCCATAATCACATTGGAAACTTTTTCACAGATGACGGTTCAACCCATGCACTGTCCTTTTACACCTAGTGTACGCTGTACTACCGCCATCTGCATACGTGCATATTGCTATCCCATGACATTCATTGCCTCATTGCAGATCGCCATCTCATAGTGACATGCACTGTAACACTGCAGTAACAGTCCACCTGTCAATGTTCCGTATGTCTTAATATAATAATTTAAACGCAGAAAAACTGCGCCCTGTGATAATTATTAACACAAGAGAAATACTGAAGGTAAAATCTTCTGGGTTCAGTCAGCTGTGGGCACCACAAGATTGTGAAGAAGATCCCAGCAGAGATCAGCAGCAAGGATTTTAAATGCAGTGTGTTTCGGAAAGATATTGTCTGCGTCAGAATCTAACTATGGCCCAAAAAAGACGTATTTTATGGAAATAAATCGATTGTAATGTGCTTTATCAATATGTTTGCAGGTGGCACATATAATCCTTTTGTTTGTCATTAATTTCAAATGCCACATTCAAGCACGATCATTTTAATTAATAAATAAAATAAACATTAATCAGCTTAGCAACAAAACCATCTCCGCAGACAATAACTGTCCGATACAGTGCAAGTAATTCTGGAAGAATGTACAGGAGTGAGTATATGATCAGCTCATCAAATGAAGTGATGCGCGGTGTGGCCGCGCGGTTAGAGGCGCCATGTCACGGACTGCGCGGCCCCTCCCGCCGGAGGTTCGAGTCCTCCCTCGGGCATGGGTGTGTGTGTTGTTCTTCCTCGCTCGGTCATGTGTGTGTGTGTGTGTGTGTGTGTGTGTGTGTGTGTGTGTGTGTGTGTGTGTTTGTTGTTGTTAGCATAAATTAGTTTAAGTAGTGTGTAAGTCCAGCGACCGATGAGCTCAGCCGGCCGAAGTGGCCGAGCGGTTCTAGGCACTACTGTCTGGAACCGCGCGACTGCTACGGTCGCAGGTTCGAATCCTGCCTCTGGCATGGATGTGTGTGCTATCCTTAGGTTAGTTAGGTTTATGTAGTTCTAAGTTCTAGGGGACTGATGACCTCACCTGTTAAGTCTCATAGTGCTCAGAGCCATTTGAACCATTTTTTTTGATGACCTCAGCAGGTTGGTCCCTTAGGGATTCCCACACACTTGAACATTTTCATGAAATAAAGTAAAACCCATTTAGAAGTTTATAAACAACGGAAGTAATCGAATACAGTCACTCAGCCACGAACTGAATACTAAAAGACAACAAAAAGTTAAAGGAAACATGCAACAGTTGCACAATTGCTTTTTCTCTTTATTGTTATTTCATCCCCATAACCCCAAACGAGCGGAGGAGTGTGTTGTACAGCATACCGCTCTTCAGCCAAGGGTTTTAACAAATATAACAAGGACGAAAAACAAATATTATTAAACGGTGAATAGTTTACAGAAGGTTTTAAAAAGTATGAATTTTGTTGATATCTACATAAAAACATTAAGATAGTTGTTTTTTTATTAAAATGAAAAGACTAAAACATAAAAAACGAAAATATATAGTTTTTAGATCACATCGCAGAAAAGTTCACAGACTTCAAAGAAACAGTACTGCACTTTCATTTAAAAGCTGAAGGACCTGCACTGGGAGAAAAGGACTTGGGGAAGAGAGAATGTGTTCTATAGGCTTGAGTGGTGTAGGTAGAAAAATTCAGGAGTCAGTCACGTAGAAATCTGTGGAGATGAGGATACATGGTGGGGTGGTTAGTGGGTAGACAGAATATGAGGAGTTTTGTGTGGGAGCAGGGCAGTGGCATCAAGAGGAAAGGGGTGGGGGGAGATGGAGAGAGAAAATAAGGGAGGATCCCTGATGTGGAGTGAGAAAAGCGGGGAACAGTTATAGCTGATAGGACGGACAAATATCGGGGCGGTCTCATTATCTGGGAGAGGTAGTCATTTGAAGTCTCGTTGAGGTAAGATATGCAATGCAGATAGGGTTAGAGGCGTTGGGATGTATTTGTAAAGGAGCAGCAGCACACCAGAGTTGCTGATCAGAGAGGAAACAATAGGGTTATTGTAATCTAGTTTGCGAATAGTGTAGGATATGCGAAGGTGCTGGATGTGGGTGAGAAGGAGTGGGACTGGCACACCTACTTCTTCACTTATGTACTGGAATTACAAGAGACACACGAATACAGAATTTTAAATTAAAAAAGACACCAAGCACTCGTATAAATAGAATCACGGGCGTCTTTTCAACGTAGGAGCTCTACCAGTGTCAGATATTGAATTGAAAAGAGGAAAATGTACCTGAAATTGTATATGTGGAATAAAACTTTATGTAGATATGAAACGTGGACTATAGTGTTGTGTTCACTGTTAAATGCAGCTATACCTACAGAAGGCGCCACACGCCAGACAGTCTCTTGCGTGGCTCCACATTAGTATGGTCAATTGCCGCATAGATAGGCGCCCATAACGAGAACTACATTATGCTTCCACCACAAGACTTCCAAATTGTCCACTCCATCTGCCGATTGTTATATCAGACGCCACAGAAGTGCCTCATACCTGGACCTACTTCCTTCATCCGCCATATAGACTGGAGTTAAAGACTATTCCATCGTTCAGGGATAAAAGCGGCCGCACGTCTTCACTCGGGCAGTTGTCGCATAACGTAAATAGCTCTAGTTATTGGCCAGCATCTATCAACTAGTGATCATCAGACAGTCAACACTCAGTGTCGAAGTGTTTATCGTTAACAGAGCCTGATTTAAAATAATCTCTCCAACATCAGTCCAAACTGAACAACTAGTAGATAACTCAACCAGTGACATTGGAGTCTTTCGCGGTGGCATGCTTCAATAAAATCTTTTTGGTTTACTATCTGAGTCGAACAAAATTCTCGAGCTTTTCATAGCTCTCTTAGTCATCGCCAGCAGAAGTTCGAATCACTGACTACAGGGCCTGGCAAAGTGTTTTACTTACACACATCAAAAAAAGTTTTGCATCACCCTGGTTCCCACAACTCCTGAAGATAGACGTTGGCTGTGGATATTGTATCACAGACACAGTCCCTTCGACTGTTCAGAGATGTCACTAAACCAGCCCAAAGATGTAAACAACCATGCATGAACAGCGCCTTTTAGACGGAGGGGGTCCGACCGCCGATCAGTTCCAGTCATTCCACAAGGAAGGAGGTACACGGCTCGTGTTGTCTGTAGTTCAGCCATGCCTAGACAGTCAATACCGCGGTCTGATCGCGTCCGAATTGTTACTTTGTGCCAGGAAGGGCTCTCAACAAGGGAAGTGTCCAGGCGTCTCGGAGTGAACCAACGAGGACACACAGAGAGAGACAGGAACTGTCGAGGACATGCCTCGCACAGGCTGCCCAAGGGCTACTACTGCAGTGGATGACCGCTACCTATGGATTATGGCTCGGAGGAACCCTGACAGCAACGCCACCTTGTTTAATAATGCATTTCGTGCAGCCAGAGGACGTCATATTACCACTCAAATTGTGCGCAATAGGCTGCATGATGCGCACCTTCACTCTCGACATCCATGGCGAGGTCCATCTTTGCAACCGCGACACCGTGCAGCGCAGTACAGATGGGCCCAACAACATGCCGAATGGACCGCTCAGGATTGGCATCACGTCCTTTTCACCGACGAATGTCGCATGTGCCTTCAAACAGACAATCGGCAGATAAGTGTTTGGAGGCAACCCGGTCAGGCTGAACGCCTTAGACACACTGTCCAGCGAGTGCAGCAAGGTGGAAGTTCACTGCTGTTTGGGGTGGCATTATGTGGGGCCGACGTACGCCGCTGGTGGTCCTGGAAGGCGCCGTAACAGCTGTACGATACGTGGATGCCATCCTCCAACCGACAGTGCAACCATATCGGCAGCATATTGGCGAGACATTCGACTTGCTGGACGACAATTCGCACCCCCATCGTGCACATTTTGTGAATGACTTCCTTTAGGATAACGACAGCTCTCGACTAGAGTGGCCAGAAAGTTCTCCAGACATGAACCCTCTCGAACATGCCTGGTATAGATTGAAAAGGGCTGTTTTTGAGCGAGGTGACCCACCAACCACTCTGAGGGATCTACGCCGAATCGCCGTTGAGGAGTGGGACAATCTGGATCAACAGTGCCTTGATGGACTTGTGGATAGTATGCCACGACGAATACAGGCATGCATCAGTGCAAGAGGACCTGGGTATTAGAGGTACCGGCGTGTACAGCAGTCTCGATCACCACCTCTGAAGGTCTCGCTGTATGGTGGTACAATACACAATGTGTGGTTTTCATGAGCAGTAAAAATGGAGGAAATGATGTTTACCGGCGTTTACAGCAATCTCGACCACCACCTCTGAAGGGCTCGCTGTATGGTGGTACAATAGGCAATGGGTGTAAAGTTAGTTCGCCTCCACGTGGTGCATCTTGGGTAACGCTAAATGAACTAACACAACTGGCGGCAGACCGAACGAAGAACTCCTGCCCCACATCACAGTGAAACAGAACGACGGACAAAGCGCTATGCAAGATACATACAACGGTCCTCTTAGGGACCAACTGACTAAGGATCTCGGACCATGCATCCGAATCTGCCATTTCAACACTGAGGGCATACGCAGAACAAAATGTCAAGTATTGCAGAGAATTTTACACGATAACGACATTGACCTGGTAGCCATACAGGAAACTCATGCTGAAAATAGAGCCCAACTTGAAGCTAGAGGAAGGATACTGGGATATGATCTACTTGGAGCCACGTATGACAGACTCTATGGCGTTGCGGCATATGTACGTGGGGATATAGAGGACGCCTTTCTAGCTGAAGCTTCCATTGAAAATGATATCCATGAAGTTGTCATCAAAATAGGAGAAGTTACAGTAACTAAGATCTATAAACCTGCTGCTACTACATGACCAGCTGAAGTGATAAAGATCCACCCACACCCAAGCGTATACGTTGGGGACTATAATAGTCACCACGAAATGTGGAAATACAGTACGAATGATAGCAATGGAGACATGCTGGTCGATTGGTCCGAGGAACAAAATACATATCTGGTCTTTGATGCCAAGGACCGAGGGACATTCAGACCAGCCGCTTGGAACTTCGACTATAACCCGGATCTGTGCTTTGTTTCGAGGGATACAAACGATAAACCACTGACAGCCTCTAGAAGGGTCCTGACGGACTTCCCTCATAGCCAGCACCGCCCTGTGCTTATTAATATCGGTATATCCATCCCGATAATAAGGTCTTACCCTCGACCAAGGTGGAATTTTACAAAAGCTGACTGGACAAAATTCTCTGAACAACTTGATTATACCTTGAACTGGACCCCTTCAACCAGCAAGAGCTATGAGAAGTTTGTGGGAGCGGTCATTAGCTCTGCGAAAACAGCGATCCCAAGAGGGTACCGCAAAAAATACATTCGCGGTTTGACAGGGATATGCGATGACCTGTACGCGGAGTTCCTCAAGAATGGGGACCGGGAAATAGCGGATGAACTATTAAGTACGGCAAAAATGGGAGAATACTGTTGAAAATCTAGACTTTTCAAAGTCAAGCCGACAAACCTGGTCCCTACTGCGTAAACTTGGAGGCGCAAATCCACATGAAAATAGAAAGGACCAAGTATCTCCCAACAAGGTTGCATCCCGCATAGTTTCTGCGTCTAGAGCCCCAAGAGATGGAAAGCACACAACAAAAGTGAATAAGGACTTAAAAACATTAAAAAGGACCCGTGCAATGGACTCAGAATATTCATCAGATATTGGTATCGAGGAGGTTACCAATGCCCTGAAGAAGTTTAAACCAGGCAAGCTCCAGGTTTCGATGGTATCCACCCTGAGTTCCTCATACATGTCGGAGCCTACACAAAATAGTGGCTGGCTAAGTTCTTTACGTACATTCTCCAAGTGGGTAACATTCCTCCCTCACTTAAACGAGCAAAGATCAGCCCAGTCCTGAAACCTGGTAAACCAGGCGATAGGCCAGAGAGTTACCGCCCCATTGCCCTTCTCAGTATGGTCTATAAATTACTAGAAATACTGCTCCTCAACAGAATAGGCCAAACTGTACTAAAAAAAATCCCTATCTAACAAGCAGGATTCCGTCCCTATCGCTGCTGTACAGATCAAGTCCTATCACTGACAACATATATAGAGCTGGCGTTGCAGAAGAAACATAAAGTAGCCTCAGCATTCATAGACCTAACAGCAGCCTATGATACAATTTGGAAACAGGGACTCATGTAAAAATTAATCTGTGCCGTCCGCTGCTAGAAGATAACTAACCTCATTGATGATATGTTGTCAAATAGAACCTTCCAAGTAATAATGGGGAATGAGAGAAGTAAACAGATGAAACTCAATAATGGACTCCCACAAGGCTCTGTCCTTGCGCCCCTTCATTTTAGCCTTTACATCGCTGACATGCCTGCAACCAGATCGCGCAAATTTGGTTATGCTGACGACTGGGCTCTGGCAACAGCCCACAGAAACATAGAAACTGCCGAAGATATCCTTACGAGCGACCTAGGGATTCTCAGCGAGTACTTTAGAAAATGGAGGCTACAACCTAGTGCTACAAAGACGGAAGTATTTGCCTTCCATTTGAACAACAAAATGGCCAACAGAGAACTACATGTATATTTAGACGGGAAAATACTAAATCACAACAAACGCCCAAAGTACCTTGTGGTTACCCTAGATAGGACACTAACATTCAAAGAACACCTGACGAAAACTGCAGCGAAACTTAAAACACGCAACAACATATTGGAGAAGCTCTGTGGCACCACTTGGAGCTCCACAGCATCTACCTTAAGAACATCCGCACTTGGCTTGGTGTATCCAGTGGCAGAATACTGTGCCCCAGTGTGGCTCAACAGCAAACACACACACATGGTAAATAGCCAACTTAATGCAACAATGCGTATTATATCAGGCACAATCAGGCCAACTCCTACAGTGTGGCTGCCCGTTCTCAGTAACATAGCCCCTCCTAATCTGCGCCGAGAACACGCTCTGGGCCGGCCGGTGTGGCCGTGCGGTTAAAGGCGCTTCAGTCTGGAACCGCGTGACCGCTACGGTCGCAGGTTCGAATCCTGCCTCGGGCATGGGTGTGTGTGATGTCCTTAGGTTAGTTAGGTTTAATTAGTTCTAAGTTCTAGGCGACTGATGACCTCAGAAGTTAAGTCGCATAGTGCTCAGAGCCATTTGAACCATTTGAACACGCTCTGGTTAGAGAATTTCAAAAAATCATGACCGACCCTCAATTACAAATCCATGAAGATACTCACGACATCCAAGGAAACCGACTCCTGTCTAGGCATCCTCCACTAAAGACCGCACAGGCGCTGCACCAAACCAACTTTAAAATAAATGACCGATGGAAAGAGGAATGGGAGAGCAGAACAACAGTAAACTGCCACAGTATGCCATGCATCTTTAGTAAACCAAAAGGATTTGGTTGCCCTCGCAAAGTTTGGTCAACTCTTAATCGCATCAGAACCAACTGTGGGACATGCGCCGACTCCTTACACAGATGGGGTAAACTTCCTTCGGCCGCTTGAGACTGTGGCGCTGAGAGACAAGACGGTCAAACACATCGTGCGGGAATGCCCACTAAGGGCATATGAGGGTGACCCACGGGATTTCCTAATGGCGACCCAAGAGGCAATCGACTATATATTATCTAAGCTGGACGTTTGTTTGTGATTGCTCTTCTGTGAGTGTAAATTTACAATTGATGGTGTCCTTATATACAAACTGTTATTTATAGCTCTGTTTATACATATGTGATTCTTTTTTTTAATCGTGTTGTTTCTGTAATTTTTACTGTGATGTTATGAGCCATATGCTAAATAAAACAATGAATAGTATGCCACGACGAATACAGGCATGCATCCATGCAAGAGGACCTGGGTATTAGAGGTACCGGCGTGTACAGCAATCTCGACCACCACCTCTGAAGGTCTCGCTGTATGGTGGTACAATATGCAATGTGTGGTTTTCATGAGCAATAAAAATGGAGGAAATGATGTTTATGATGATCTATATTGCAATTTTCTGTGCAGGTTCTGGAACTCTCGGAACCGAGGTGATGCAAATTTTCTTTGATGTGTGTATGTAGATGCAAAGGCAGCGTTTGGAACCTTTCAGGGAGGCCGAAGTGGCACATGCGCGGAAGGCAAGTTGGGCAGTTCATAGCACCTCCATTATAAAAGAAGCGGTCGAAATTAGAATAAACAGAAACTATTTTAACAGAGCAGGGGTACAAACTGGCGCCACATTTGAAACTACTGCTCCCGCCTCTCTACAAGCGTCAGTCCTCCGTCTTTGATTGTGCTCGATGTTCAAAGCTTGTCCCCAAGTCCTGCTTAGTGTGTACCCCTCTTTTAATACTCGGCCAGTGACACTGGAGTCTTTCGCGGTGGCATGCTTCAATGAAATTGAAGTCACTCAGCGCACAGGAAATCTACTTAGACTGACTGGTACTTAAACGCCAACAGTTTCCACCAACATACACACAAGAAGGTGGTCCTGGACATATTAGTTCAAAGGGGGAAGATTATATTTCTGACGACGCCCATCTAAAGACTCAATTTCAGCATCTGAAGTGCATGTTCAGGGGAAATGGTTACAGGAAGGGAGAAACCGCAAAAACTTTCAGGTGCCATCGACGAAAGACGCCTCGCGAATCGGCGACTGTATTCCTTCCATACTGTGGTGCAACGACCAGCAAGACAAGTCACGTGCAATATATATATACAATATAATTTGTGATAGCCAAAATGTTATATAGTCATAACTGTTAGACAGATCACTGTCCCTTTATAATCCTAATATCCTACCTAGAGTTTGGTGATCGTTATTGATGTTCCGGGAACAATATTGACTCCCTGACTTGTAGTTGGGTTCCCAGTATCTTGTAGCTTAAATTCAAAGCCAATGCAATATGTATCAACACTGTTTATGCGGACCAATGTAGCAAAGTCATTCTCAATTCCCCTACGTGGAATTAGTTTGTTACCCACTTGTAATTATTCATCCTTGCGTTTAACAATAATTTGATAATTTTGAATTTTAGTCTGTCGTAGTTCAGTCCATCCGTTGGCCTGTGTCATCTCTCCAGTTAACGGGCGAGAGCTTTGTGCAGCTTTTCTCCGCTACTCTGGTCGGCCACGGGTCTGACGCCACTCTCTTAGCGACCGACCGTCCGACGTGCCGGTGTCAGAAAAGGCCGAGCCCTCTCATGTCGGTCTGCTGTAAAACAGTAGTAACTTACTGTATGTATCTCACTTTCTTAAACAAATCGGGCTTTATTCTGATAGTTGTTAACATTTAAATTCGGAACTCACTTCACACTGACCTGTTGGTATCAAATTAATCATTTGTTGAGCGCATTGGCGCGTTTTGATCTTAAATGTCCTGTAACATAAACTGCTATCAGTTAAAGACTTAGTGAGCGTGTTGGCGCATGTTTCTTAATTATAGCTGTTAATTGGATGGCTATTAACAGAGTTTGGAAAGCAAAAGACGCGCGTTTTTCAAAAATTGCACATATTATTCGAATTGTTTTGAAAAGATAAATTGTTATTGACAGATGGTTCATTAAGCAACAGGTGCGCATTTTTAAAAATTGCAGATTTCGTTTAGATTGCCTTGAAAAGATAAATTGTTATTGGCAGATAGTTTAGTAAGCGCTAGGCATCGTCGAGATAGTTTAGTAAGCACTAGGCATGGTCGTTAGAACTGGCTGTGGGCATTTGGTGCAGAGCCGAGTGGAGGGTCTGAATCAGAGGCTCAGGCGGTTCTGTGACCGTGTAGGCTGCAGATTCCTCGACTTACGCCATTGGGTGGTGGGTTTCCGGATCCCGCTTAATAAGTCAGGAGTCCACTACACACAGGAGGCGGCTACACATGTAGCGGGGGCTGCGTGGAAGGGACTGGGAGGTTTTTTAGGTTAGAGGGTCTCAGGGAAACACAGAAAGGACGTACGTCTAAAAGGGGACAGGTAAAACACAAAAAAAAAAATGGTTCAAATGGCTCTGAGCACTATGGGACTCAACTGCTGAGGTCATTAGTCCCCTAGAACTTAGAACTAGTTAAACCTAACTAACCTAAGGACATCACAAACATCCATGCCCAAGGCAGGATTCAAACCTGCGACCGTAGCGGTCTTGCGGTTCTAGACTGCAGCGCCTTTAACCGCACGGCCACTTCGACCGGCAAAACACAAAAAGATAGTTGTAGAAAAGATCGCTGTTGCAGTTGTAAATTGTCGTAGCTGTGCTGGGAAAGAACAAGAGCTCCAAGCCCAATAGAAAGCACTGAAGCTCAAATAGTTATAGGCACACAAAGCTGGCTAAAGCCGTAAATAAATTCAGCCGAATTTTTTTTAAACGATCTAACAGTGTTCAGAAAGGATAGATTACTACAGTTGGTGGTGGAGTATTTTATTGCAGTCAAAAGTAGTTTGCCTTTTAGTGAAATTAAAGTAGATAGTTCCTTCAAAATAGTATGGGTAGAGGTTATACCTGACAATCGGACTAAACTGTTAATTGGATCGTTTTACCGACCCCCGACTCGGAAGATACAGTCGCTGAACAGTTCAAGGAAAACTTAAATCTCATTTCAAATATTTACCCCACTCATCCCCCACATGAACCATGGACCTTGCCGTTGGTGGGGCGGCTTGCGTGCCTCAACGATACAGATAGCCATACCGTAGGTGCACCCACAATGGAGGGGTATCTGTTGAGAGGCCAGACAAACGTGTGGTTCCTGAAGAGGGGCAGCAGCCTTTTCAGTAGTTGCAGGGCCAACAGTCTGGATGATTGACTGATCTGGCCTTGTAACACTAACCAAAATGGCCTTGCTGTTCTGCTACTGTGAAAGGCTGATAGCAAGGAGAAACTACAGCCGTAATTTTTCCCGAGGGCATGCAGCTTTACTGTATGATTAAATGATGATGGCGTCGTCTTGGGTAAAATATTCCGGAGGTAAAATAGTCCCCCATTCGGATCTCCGGGCATGGACTACTCAAGAGGACGTCGTTATCAGGAGAAAGGAAACTGGAGCGTGGAATGTCAGATTCCTTAATCGGGCAGGTAGGTTAGAAAATTTAAAAAGGGAAATGGATAGGTTAAAGTTAGGTATAGTGGGAATTAATGAAGTTCGTTGGGAGGAGGAACAAGACTTTTGGTCAGGTGTTTACAGGGTTATAAATACAAATTCAAATAGGGGTAATGCAGGAGTAGGTTTAATAATGAATAAAAAAATAGGAGTACGGGTAAGCTACTACAAACAGCATAGTGAACGCATTATGAAAGGTGGCTACACTGAGCCACAGCGCCAGAGATCGCGCTAGAGAGTATTGTTCCGCCGCCTCCACTGGCAGTGATTATTGAGAACTCGTAGTAGTCAGTGCTTTGGGAGAACTCGTGGTAGTCAGTGCTGAGATGTCGTAGTGAGGAGTGTTTGTTGAGATGAGCTAGTAGGCAGTGCTTGCTGAGATGTGATACTGAAAAGTTCTTGTTGAGATGTGATAGTAGCGAGTCGGTGTGGAGAGATTGTAATGTCTAGAGTGCTTTTCATCAATATAAATTAAGGTAACAAACTACTTTTCTTTTCTTTCTCATTATTTCAATGTCCTGAATAATGCGTCATTACAGGTTCAGTCAACAAAGCATCTGGCTTGTGTTCTTGTATTAGAGTGTAATTCTGGTTTTCTTGAGTAATTATGGTATTTCTATTTTCTTTAATTAATTCAGTATAAATGATATTTAAAATTTCTTGTGTTGTTGAAGAAGAACCGTGCCAGATGCGTACGTTGAGTCATACTTCCACACACAGAACAGTTACACTTGTGCTTTGGTTTCGTAGGTTTTATAGTTGCTGGGGACTTAATTAATTAATTGTGTTAATGAAAATTTCCATTTCATTCTTTGTTGTTGTTCTATGCAATCAGATTGCGTAATAATACTAGTCAGGGCCAACCGTTACGAGACTTCGTAACCGAACAGACAGCTACTAAATCAAAAAATTAAAATTATTTGCATTTTCATTTAATTAAGCCCCCATGCACGTGGCGACCCTGCCAGGATCGTCCCTTGGAATTCTTCTGATTGTAAAAAATAGTAGACAGTAGTTTTGTTGTAGTAATTTGTAATTTAGTAATTGTAGTCTATATTGCATGTGTAGATTTGGTAATTGGCATTTTTCTAATGGTAATTTTTAAAAATTTAATTTTTTTGTCTTGTCTATGGGTTTGACAATTTAGTGCAATTATTTCAATTGTTCGATGATCGTGATTGAGGGAAGCATTTCGTGTGAATGATATTGTTGGAGATATAGTGTCATTGTGTGTAATTTTTTTATAGTGACGAGTTTTGTATATTTTGTAAATGATCACGCGATCAATGAAAAAGGCAAAAATGATGGATAGTGAGAATGACGAAATTGTTAACATGGCGAACTCGCCAACAGAGGAAAACAGTGTGATGCATAATGAAGTGGAAAACAATGTAATAAGTCGGGAAAATAGTCCGGAACCGTTTCAAAATTTTTCTCGATCAGAAAATTTACAGAATACGAGATTAACGATAGAAGATTCTGAAATAGTATCGAACACAGATAGCTTTACAGCTATGACAAAAGAAGTTGGTTTCGCGGGAAATGTTAGGGGCGGAAAGAATTTCGAACCGGCTATTATGGAGCAGTTGATGAGTGCTATATTAAATTTGGGAGCACGAATGGAAACACGGTTAGACTCACAACGATCTGAATTTAAAACAGAGATGGGAACTTTGGCAACACGGTTAGACTCACAAATGGAAACACGGATGGGAACAATGGAAACACGGTTTGGATCTGAATTAAGAACTGAGATGAAAGCTATGATAACACGATTAGACTCACGAATAGGGACATGTTTCAAAAATACGAATGATGAATCAAAGAAAGAAATTAGAGAAGAAGTACAACCGATTTTGAATTATCACAATAATAGTTTAATTTCAACAGAAATCAGACAAGAGGAACAGGACAGAGAACGGGAAGAAAAAGATCGCGTGATAGTACAAAAATTTTCAGAATTAAATTTACAACATGCGCACGATAAGGAAGAAATAATTGAGAGAATCGAGGAATCCGTATCAAATGACAGAATAAATAATTTAACGCAACAGTGTGAACAGTTAACTACTAAATGTGACAATACCGAAACCCGAGTCGCGACACTTACGGAAGACGTAAACTTATTGGAAAGAGTTGAGGAGATTTCAGATAAATTGACAAGTCTTAGTTTACATGGGGGCAGAGATTCGGATGATACAGCTCAATTACCATTTGCAGAAACCGAAGAGTACCAGAACATAAATAAGCATGTTGAAAATCAGGGAAAATTTAATGAACGTGTTAAAAGGGAAGTTGAGGCATTACGAAAGCAAGTCAAACAAATTGAAGGGGAAATTGTAGGAAAAGACAGCAAAAGAAATTTGGAATCACAGTTAGCGGAGGGGTTTGAAGAAAATTTGTTTCATTTACGGGACGCAACAAGAGAGCGCCAGGCGCGCGAACTTGACAATAATCGACATTTGGACTGGGACAGACGCGGTAGGTCTTTGTCGCCACGAGGCGGAAGCTTTGACTGTAAACACTTCTTGACTGTTCGGAAATTTAAGATCTTTCGTAATTCTAAGAATGAGATACATCCATGTGCATGGTTAGATCAATTTACGTACGCACTTCCGCCAAGTTTGCCACTAAGTCACAAACTGAAATTTATGTGCAGCTATTAAAGTCCTCAGGGGATTCACTACACTAAGTGAATATGTGCCGTAGCGCTCACAGGGCCCCGAGCTGTAGTGGTGCTATTTCCCTTTTAGTTTTCTGCACCGCTGCCTACTCTTTCACTATTCTTTGCATCTAAAAAAAAAATAAAAAAACAACTCTTCTACTGTCCATCTATCTAGACAGTAGGTAAAGAATAAGCGGATTTGACTGTTTTACCCGAAAGTGACTTTGGAAATTACCGTTTGGACTTACTATATTTTCTGCAGCATTCATTCGTAATTTAAACGAAATTTTACCTGATTATCTTCGTGACAATATTACTTCATATGTTGACGATATTCGTATTGCTAAACATTCTTGGAGTGAGCACAACAAAATTTTGGATTCATTATTACGTATTTTTGCAAGAGTTGGCATTACAGTGAATTTGGAAAAATCTGAATTTGGTCGTTCACAGGTGAAATTTCTCGGTCACATTATTTCTACAGACGGTATTCTTCTTGATCCAGAAAAATTAGATGCTATTCGTAATTATGCTGTTCCTACTACAAAA
The DNA here is from genome assembly GCF_023898315.1 of Schistocerca nitens. NCBI lineage: Eukaryota > Metazoa > Arthropoda > Insecta > Orthoptera > Acrididae > Schistocerca > Schistocerca nitens. The sequence goes on from NC_064621.1 coordinate 487,680,194, forward strand.
CGTGATGTTCGTAGTTTCCTTGGTGTCTGTAATTTTGTTAGACGCTTTGTTAGATTGGATGATTTGGCCACACCTCGTTTAGACATTTCAGTTATGCACATTTTGGTCCCAGAAAATGCTTTCATAAATTACGAGAAAATTGCTACTTCAGTAATATGGAAAAACATATTCGATCTGTTCTTGCCAAATGCAAATTATGTCAACAGGCTAAGCCGCCAACTATTTCTCACAGAGCACCGTTGTTTCCTATCATTCCAGCGAAATTAAAGGACATGGCTGCAGTCGATTTGTTCGATCCAGTGGTTCGTTCTACTAATGGTTTTGCGTACATTTTCGTAGCAGTGGAATTGACATCAAAATATGTGTGTTTTACACCTTTACGCAAAGCAACAGCTCGTTCAGTATCTAATGCTTTCATCAAACATTTTCTTAAAGAAGTGGGTCATGTTGATAAGGTTATATCAGATAATGGATCACAGTTTCGCTCTAAAATTTGGCTTCGTACTCTACGGCGTCGTAAGATTAAACCAATTTTCATTTCACTTTTTCACCCTCAGTCTAACGCTTCAGAAAGATGGATGAAAGAAATCAATAAATTGTGCCGTCTTTATTGTCATCAGAATCACAGAACTTGGGATCAGTATCTTCATATTTTTCAAAACATTCTGAATGAACTTCCTAATGACTCAACTTCTTTACCGCCTCTATTGATGTTAAAAAATAAAGCACCGTCAAATCGCATTTCTGAAATCGTTCCTTTTCCGCCTTCACGGAAACTGTGGCATTCTGAAGTTGTCAACCTGGCTCTACGAAATATTGCGTCTGCGACTGCAAGAAGAGAGAAATCAGCTAAACGTCCTGGTCGTTTAAAAATTTTGTCAGTTGGTCAAAAGGTGTTAATTAAGTCTCATCGTTTGTCTCATAAAGGAAAAGGCTTATGTCGCAAATTTTTTCTGCTTTATAACGGTCCATATAGGATTCGCAAAATTATTCATGATAACACTGTTGAAGTAGAAACTCTTAAATCTCGGCGCTCTAAGGGAATACATCATATATCGAACGTAAAAATTTTTGTGGAATGACATACTTTAGAGAAACTAACAGCTACATGTAAACATGCAGAGAATACAAGGATACCGCGCCGTGTTCTGGCGGCGGCGCGTACTCAAAGCAACAGTGAAGTCTGCGCGCCGCACAAGGCAGTCGTTGACCGCAAACAATCACTTTCTACGTCACGCGCCTACAGCTGATCGAGCACTCAGTTCGAATGCACCGACAGACATAAACAAATACACAGTCTAATTTCTCCGACTAAATTCTGTATAAAGCTATGGTGACTTTATAAATTATGTTATTAACGTTCAGTATTTTTCAGGATACGGTTGTGTAAAATATTTAAGACCTTCAGGTAAATTCTGTGCGTGTCCGACGTTAAGACGACTTGCTATGGAGAAAATTTCAGGAAGAATGTAATTTCGAAGAAAAAAAAGTAATAAACTAAAAAGGGTAACTATTAATTGAGTTTATTTTTCAGGTAACATATTTCCACTTAGGTACGTACTTTAGACGTAATTTGCTGCTTGCGATTACGTGATTCATACTTTGTGCTAAATTTCATGTTCTATGAATTTACTTGTGAAGCGACGTGCTTGTGTACATTTGCTGATTTTGACAATTATTGATTAATGAACAGTGTTATTACTTGTGTATATTATGCATCGCTTGGCTGCTATGCTTTTTCACTGATGTTATATGTTTTTATTATGTGCCTGCTGTGCTTATTTATTTAAATTATAATTGTCACCTGATTAATTGTGCTGACTGTGGTTATGTATGTAGGTTACACTTTGTGATTTATCTGCTTGCACCTTCATGTTTACTTATTAAGATTACGTATGAACATTTATTTGCTTATGCTTATATGATGATAATGACCTGTTTATTATGTAAGATACATATTTGCTGCTTTGCGTATGGATTGCATATTAACACATTTCCTTTTGTTGTCATAACTACTCTTTAATATGGTATACAGAAATGCTGATATACTCTGTACGAACATAGAGTTTAGGTTACACTGTGGTATTAATTATAGATTGTTCGCTTGGCAGAGCCTCGTTGTAGGGATTGTGCTGCATCCACTTGTTGACATTCTGTTCTCTACTGGTATATTTACTCGCTATTGCATGTTTTGCTTACGCTCAGTGCTTTATATTTTAAGATAAGAAAACGAACTGCTATAATGCTACGAACGACATTAGTACAAGAAACTTCATTGAAGTCACATGAGCTGGAGGTTTTATGGAAGCTGTATAAATTTATGCTAATAGGAAGGAAGCTAACGACATGACATACCAACACTAGGTTTAGACCATCGACAGTTATTACACTGCATTTTTCGTGAGTAATTGAAATAGGAAGTGACACTTGACACAAGAAATACTCCACATGTTTGCTTCTGTTTGCCATAATTCTTGAAGTGGTGTACACACTGTGAAATATTATGATCATTAACACTTCGTAATCGTACTTACTTACTGAAAGTTATTCAAACTAAAGGCTGTTAGAGGTCATGTATGCATTTCGTTTATTTAATGATGGACAAGGAACCAAAATGTATCTTATAATTTATAATGAGTAGCAGATTTGGATCAGATGGATTACACGAGAGGTTGTGTGTTGACATTGTGTCTTCGGATTGTATGAGATGATGAATTGAAGTTGCACTAGGATTTTGTCTGTACTTGTTCGAGGAGACTGACTAGAGGAAAGAGTTGTTATGGAAGTGAAATGATATTGGTGCTGAGGTTTATATGTATCGACGTATTATTGAGGTATTGAGATTATGTGAAGTTGATGATTATTGGAGTTTCGTGGACAAGAGGTAAGGTAAATGAGGTATTATTGAAGTATTGAGATTATGTAATGCTGATGATTATTGGAGTTTTGGTGGATAAGAAGTGAAGTGAGGAGCATAATTTTTTTGTTGGTCCATATGGAACAAGGAGGATGAAGATGGCAGACTAGAACACTCAAGTAGAAGGAAGATTGTCTACACACACACTTTGTTAAATCACTAAGCAGTATATACTTTTTTTTTGGAGAGAGGAAGCAATTGCATATCTTGGGTCACTGACAGTTGTTCAGCAACTGTACATTTTGATCTGGCTTGGCAAACATTGGTCTTGACATGATGACTATGACGTTGACTAACTATTATTGACTGTTATACATTGCTGCCACTACTACTTGATACACATGATGAACATAAAATTTTGACAGAATTGCATTTACACAGTTAACACTATTCAACTACACAGTAGCACTAAATGTGGATGAAAGATGAGTGAGCGTGTTTTGTGTGTTTTCCTTTTATAATCCCAGAGAAGTGATCCCAACCTATCTCCTAAATATTATTTTACTTGTTGTTGTGGCTTGCACTGACACCCATAAATATTATAGGTTTACTGGTATTTGTGTATTGTAATAGTTAATAGGACAATTATCTGATATCATTTGTGTGTTTGTTATGATTTGTATGTTTAGTGTAAAAGCATTGTATGTGTATTCAAACTATTGTTCATGCCTGAACTGTCTGATTAGTGATGGTGCTGCACTTTTCAACATGGTGGATGCCACCTGGACATGTTTAATTTCTGCTGATGAACTGTGTGATTAGTGATAGGGAATATTATGAACTGTTATTTGCACTTTTTCTACATGATTGGTGCCACTAGGACATGTTTAATTTCTGCTGATGAACAGTGTGATTAGTGATAGTGAATTTTATGGACTGCGGTCAGCACCTGGTCAACATTACTGGGTGCCACTGATGGACTGCTTCTACCGAAATGGTGTTACTTGTTGATGTCTGCACCTGATCAACATTGCTGGGTGCCACTGATGGACTGCTTCTACTGAAAAGATGTCACCTGTTGCTGTGTGCACCTGCTCAACATTGCTGGTGCCACTAATGGAACTGCTTATACTGAAATGGTGTTACTTGTTGGTGTCTGCACCTATTCAACATTACTGGGTGCCACTGATGGACTGTTTCTACTGAAAAGATGTTACTTGTTGGTGTTTGCACCTGTTCAACATTGCTGGTGCCACTAATGGAACTGCTTATACTGAAATGGTGTTACTTGTTGATGTCTGCACCTGCTCAACATTGCTGGGTGCCACTGATGGACTGCTTCTACTGAAATGGTGTTACTTGTTGGTGTCTGCACCTATTCAACATTACTGGGTGCCACTGATGGACTGTTTCTACTGAAAAAATGTCACTTGTTGGTTTTTGCACCTGTTGACCATTGCTGGGTGCTACTGCTGGAACTGTCAACTACTTGTTTCTTGGGCTATGGAAAGCGTTTATGTGAATATTTGTATAAACTGATTTTTTGTGTATTACTGTTTGTGAAAAGTTATGAGACTCTTACCTGCACATATTCGTCATTGCTGACGCTATTGATTGAACTGTTTAACCACATAATACTTGTGTAAACTATTATGTAAAGTCACATGTATGAAAGAATTTGTATTGCTTAATGTATTTTATATATTAGGTTATTGAAAGGTCAGTGCAAAGCCAAAATTTTATCTAGTTATATGATATTTACGCATTAATATTATCTTTTATTTTTGTCTGTATTTTTTTTGACGAATTTGGTGGTATTTTCACCACCAATGCTGGGAAAAATAACATCAAATTCTAGCCTGTGGAGGAAGGGCATATGAAAGGTGGCTACACTGAGCCACAGCGCCAGAGATCGCGCTAGAGAGTATTGTTCCGCCGCCTCCACTGGCAGTGATTATTGAGAACTCGTAGTAGTCAGTGCTTTGGGAGAACTCGTGGTAGTCAGTGCTGAGATGTCGTAGTGAGGAGTGTTTGTTGAGATGAGCTAGTAGGCAGTGCTTGCTGAGATGTGATACTGAAAAGTTCTTGTTGAGATGTGATAGTAGCGAGTCGGTGTGGAGAGATTGTAATGTCTAGAGTGCTTTTCATCAATATAAATTAAGGTAACAAACTACTTTTCTTTTCTTTCTCATTATTTCAATGTCCTGAATAATGCGTCATTACAGGTTCAGTCAACAAAGCATCTGGCTTGTGTTCTTGTATTAGAGTGTAATTCTGGTTTTCATGAGTAATTATGGTATTTCTATTTTCTTTAATTAATTCAGTATAAATGATATTTAAAATTTCTTGTGTTGTTGAAGAAGAACCGTGCCAGATGCGTACGTTGAGTCATCCTTCCACACACAGAACAGTTACACTTGTGCTTTGGTTTCGTAGGTTTTATAGTTGCTGGGGACTTAATTAATTAATTGTGTTAATGAAAATTTCCATTTCATTCTTTGTTGTTGTTCTATGCAATCAGATTGCGTAATAATACTAGTCAGGGCCAACCGTTACGAGACTTCGTAACCGAACAGACAGCTACTAAATCAAAAAATTAAAATTATTTGCATTTTCATTTAATTAAGCCCCCATGCAATTATTGTGGCCAAGATAGGCACGAAGCCCACGCCTACTACAGCAGTACAAGATTATATGCCAACTAGCTCTGCAGATGACGAAGAAATTGATGAAGTGTACGATGAGATAAAAGAAATTATTCAGGTAGTGAAGGGAGACGAAAATTTAATAGTCATACGTGACTGGAATGCGAGAGTAGGAAAAGGGAGAGAAGGAAACATAGTAGGTGAATATGGGTTGGGGCTAAGAAATGAAAGAGGAAGCCGCCTGGTAGAATGTTGTCCAGAGCATAACTTAATCATAGCTAACACTTGGTTCAAGAATCATAAAAGAAGGTTGTATACATGGAAGAACCATGGAGATACTAAAAGGTATCAGATAGATTATATAATGGTAAGACAGAGATTTAGGAACCAGGTTTCAAATTGTAAGACATTTCCAGGGGCAGATGTGGACTCTGACCACAATCTATTGGTTATGAACTGTAGATTAAAATTGAAGAAACTGCAAAAAGGTGGGAATTTGAGGAGATGGGACCTGGATAAACTGAAAGAACCAGAGGTTGTACAGAGTTTCAGGGAGAGCATAAGGGAACAATTGACAGGAATGGAGGAAAGAAATACAGCAGAAGAAGAATGGGTAGCTTTGAGGGATGACATAGTGAAGGCAGCAGAGGATCAAGTAGGTAAAAAGACGAGGGCTAGTAGAAACCATTGGGTAACAGAAGAAATATTGAATTTAGTTGATGAAAGGAGAAAATATAAAAATGCAGTAAATGAAGCAGGCAAAAAGGCATAGAAACGTCTCAAAAATGAGATCGACAGGAAGTGCAAAATGGCTAAACAGGGATGGCTAGAGGACAAATGTAAGGATGTTGAGGCTGATCTCACTAGGGGTAAGATAAATACTGCCTACAGGAAAATTAAAGAGAGCTTTGGAGAAAAGAGAAACACTTGTATGTATATCAAGAGCTCACGTCGAAAACCAGATCTGAGCAAAGAAGGGAAAGCAGAAAGGTGGAAGGAGTATATTGAGGATCTATACACGACCGATGTACTTGAGAACAATATTATGGAAATGGAAGAGGATGTAGATGAATATGAAATGGGAGATATGATACTGCGTGCAGAGTTTGACAGAGCACTGAAGGACTTGAGTCGAAACAAGGCCCCCGAAGTAGACAACATTCCACTAGAACTACTAACAGCCTTGGGAGAGCCAGTCCTGACAAAACTCTACCATCTGGTGAGCAAGATTTATGAGACAGGCGAAATACCCTCAGACTTCAAGAAGAATATAATAATTCCAATCCCAAAGAAAGCAGGTGTTGACAGATGTGAAAATTACCGAACTATCAGTTTAATAACTCACGGCTGCAAAATACTAACGCGAATTCTTTACAGACGAATGGAAAAACTGATAGAAGCCGACCTCGGGGAAGATCAGTTTGGATTCCGTAGAAATATTGGAACACGTGAGGCAATACTGATCCTACGACTTATCTTAGAAGCTAGATTAAGGAAAGGCAAACCTACGTTTCTAGCATTTGTAGACTTAGAGAAAGCTTTTGACAATGTTGATTGGAATACTCTCTTTCAAATTCTGAAGGTGGCAGGGGTAAAATACAGGGAGAGAAAGGCTATTTACAATTTGTACAGAAAGCAGATGGCAGTTATTAGAGTCGAGGGGTATGAAAGGGAAGCAGTGGTTGGGTAGGGAGTGAGACAGTGTTGTAGCCTATCCCCGATGATATTCAATCTATATATTGAGCAAGCAATAAAGGAAACAAAAGAAAAGTTCGGAGTAGGTATTAAAATCCATGGAGAAGAAATAAAAACTTTGAGGTTCGCCGATGGCATTGTAATTCTGTCAGAGACAGCAAAGGACTTGGAAGAGCAGTTGAACGGAATGGACAGTGTCTTGAAAGGAGGATATAAGATGAACATCAACAAAAGCAAAACGAGGATAATGGAATGTAGTGGAATTAAGTCGGGTGATGCTGAGGGAATTAGATTAGGAAATGAGAGACTTAAAGTAGTAAAGGAGTTTTCTATTTGGGGAGCAAAATAACTGATGATGGTCGAAGTAGAGAGGATATAAAATGGAGACTGGCGATGGCAAGGAAAGCGTTTCTGAAGAAGAAAAATTTGTTAAAATCGAGTATAGATTTAAATGTTAGGAAGTCGTTTCTGAAAGTATTTGTATGGAGTGTAGGCATGTATGGAAGTGAAACTTGGACGATAAATAGTTTAGACAAAATGAGAATAGAAGCTTTTGAAATGTGGTGCTACAGAAGAATGCTGAAGATTAGATGGGTAGGTCACAGAACTAATGAGGAGGTATTGAATAGACTTGGGGGAAGAGGAGCTTGTGGCACACCTTGACTAGAAGAAGGGATCGGTTGGTAGGACATGTTCTGAGACATCAAGGGATCACCAATTTAGTATTGGAGGGCAGCGTGGAGGGTAAAAATCGTACAGGGAGACTAAGAGATGAATACACTAAGCAGATGCAGAAGGATGTAGGCTGCAGTAGGTACTGGGAGATGAAGAGGCTTGCACAAGATAGAGTAGCATGGAGAGCTGCATCAAGCCAGTCTCGGGAATGAGGACCACAACAACAACAACAACAACAACAACCCCAATCATACAATCATAGTCGATGGTGACGGCAGGCATAAAACGTCATCCGAAATTGTACTGAATGCTTTCTCAGAAAATTATTTTGAACAATTAGTTCATGAGCCCACTCGAAGCTTAAATGGTTGTGAAAGCATACTTGATCTCTTAGCAACAAATAATCGTGAGCAAATAGTGAGTATCGTGACGAATACAGGGATAAGCGACCACAATGCACTTGCTGCTAGTTGAATACCGTAACACCTACAACCATCAAAAAGAAGCGCAAAGTAAGTATATTCTGTGCGCGCATGCGCGGGATCCGCCCTCTTGCTCGGTACATATCCGGGTGCCACAGTCAGTTCCAACGTAGCGTCCGCGGCTAACCGACCGCTTTACACGAAGTGGGACCGGAGCTGTTCCTCAGCTAAGTAATACAGCTTGACATGGTACCACGGTACTTTATATGTTTGACCGTACCTTATTCTGGCATGTATTAGTTTATTCTATGCTTCTGAAGAAGGCTATATTACTCTAGCTGAAACCTGCTAAAGACCAGTAACATTTCGCGACTGAGGCGGATTTTTCATATATTAATTTATCACAGTTGCTGACAGGGCTGCAACATGTTTAAAATTCTCAAACATGTTAAAAATTCAAAGTATATCTATTTTTTAAAAAAAGTTGATAAAAGTGTTTTTGAGACAGTCTTCCCTTCTTCCGATCTGATCATGTAAGCGTAGAAAAGTTGTGGAATGATTTCAGAGAGATAGTATCGACAGAAATCGAGAGATATATACCACATAAATCAATAAGAGATGGTACTGATCCCCCATGGTACACAAAACGGGTCAGATCACTGTTGCAGAAGCAGCGGAAAAAGCATGACAAATTTAAAAGAACGCAAAATCCCCGAGACTGGCACAGTTTTGCAGAAGTTCGAAATATAGCGCGTACTTCAATGCGAGATGCTTTTAATAATTTCCCAAAGGAAATTCTGTCTTGAAATCTGGCAGAAAACCCAAAGAGATTCTGGTTATACATAAAGCACACCAGTGGCAAGACGCAATGAATAGCTTCACTGTGCGATAACAACGGTGAAGTCACTGATGACGGTGCCACTAAAGCAGAGCTATTAAACACGGTTTTCCGAAACTCCTTCACCAAAGAAGACAAAGTAAATATTCTTGAATTCCAATCAAGAACAATATCCAAGATGAGAAACGTAAAAGTAGATATCCTGGGTGTAACAAAGCAACTTAAATCAATTAATAAAGCCAAGGCCTCCGGTCCAGATTGTATACCAGTCAGGTTGCTCTCAGATTATACTGGTACAATAGCTCCATACAACCGATCGCTCACAGAAAGATCCGTATCTAAAGACTGGAAAATTGCTCAAGTCACCCCAATACCAAAAAAAGAAAGTAGGAGTAATCCGTTGAATTACTGACCCATATCACTAACGTCTATGTGCGGTAGGGTTTTTCAACATTACTGTATTCGAACATTATGAAGTACCTCGAACAAAACGACTTATTGACAAATAGTCAGCGCGGATTCAGAAAATATCGTTCTTGCGAAACACAACTAGCTCTTTATACTCATGAAGTAATGAGTGCTATCGACAGGAGATGTCAAATTGATTCCATATTTTTAGATTTCCAGAAGGCTTTCGACATCGTTCCTCCTCACAAGCGTCTTCTAACCAAACTGCGTGCCTATGGAATATCGCCTAGTTGTGCGACTGGACTCATGATTTTCTGTCAGAAAGGTCACAGTTCGTAATAATAGACGAAAAGTCATCAAGTAAAAGAGAAGTAATATCCGGCGTTCCCCAAGGAAGTGTTATAGGGCCTCTATTGTTCCTGTTCTATATTAACGACATAGGAGACAATCTGAGTAGCCGCCTTAGATTGTTTGCAGATGATGCTGTCATTTACCGCCTTGTTAAGTCATCGGATGACCAAAACGAATTGCAAAATCATTTAGATAAGATATCTGTATGGTGAGAAAAGTGGCAATTGACACTGAATAAAAAAAAAAAAAAGGTTCAAATGGCTCTGAGCCCGATGGGACTTAATATCTGAGGTCATCAGTCCCCTAGATTTAGAACTACTTAAACCTAATTAACCTAAGGACATCACAAACATCCATGCCCGAAGCAGGATTTGAACCTGCGGCCGTAGCAGCAGCGCGTTCCCGACTGAAGCGCCCAGAACCGCTCGGTCACAGCCGCCGGTGTGAATAAAGAAAAGTGTGAAGTTATTAACATGAGTACTAAAAGAAAGCTACTAAATTTCGATTACGCGATAAGTCACACAAATCTGAAGGCTGTAAATTCAACTAAATACTTCGGGATTACAATTACAAATAACCTAAATTGGAACGATCACATAGATAATGTTGTGGGTAGAGCAAACAAAAGACTGCGATTCACTGGCAGAACACATAGAAGGTGCAACAGGTCTACTAAAGAGACTGCTCACACCACACTTGTCCGCCCTATTCTGGAGTATTGCTGTGCGGTATGGGATCCGCATCAGGTGGGACTGACGGACGACATCGAAAAAATACAAAGAAGGGCGGCTCGTTTTGTATTATCGCGAAATAGGGGAGATAATGCCACAGACATGATACGTGAAGTGGAGTGGGAATCATTAAAACAAAGGCGTATTTCGTTGCGACGGGATCTTCTCATGAAATTTCAATCACCAGTTTTCTCCTTCGATTGCGAAAACATTCTGTTGGCACCCACCAACATAGGGAGAAATGATCATCACGATTAAATATGAGAAATCAGTGCTCGCACAGAAAAATTTAAGTGCTCGTTTTTCCCGCGCGCTGTTCGAGAGTGGAACGGTAGAGAGACAGCGTGAAGGTGGTTCATTGAACCCTTTTCCAGGCACTTTATTGTGAATAGCTGAGTAATCACGTAGACGTAGATATTTTCTTCAATCTAAAATTTATTGAAATTCTTACGAACACCTGCTTTAGTGAGTGTTGTGACATATTTTTCCTAACTACAAATTATTTACTCTGCAATCAGCATTTCATTCGAGTGTTACAGGAAGAAATTTGCTTAATTGTGTCCATGCACTCAATGGTTAAACTTGTACAAATAAATAGTCATTACTCAAACTGTGAATGATGTTCCTGTTGCTGGAGTAATCCTCCCACTCCAGAGCCTCGTGTGTTGACCCTTGTGATCTGTTCCTATGACCGTCTTTCCAAGGATGTTGCTTGAAGAAGGCCACTGTCAGTCGACGCCGTGCTCCGTCAGCAAGACTGGGCGGCAACAAGTCCCGAGGGAACAAAAAATTCCTCGGCCTAGTCGCAGTCATCCTGTAAAGAGTTGCGGCAAGACGCATTAATAAAGAGGATTAAGTGTTTGCAGACTGCTTCTCTGGCGACACCGCCCACGCCGGACGGGTCTCGGCGGGTGAGTCAGAGAATGTGTGTCTCACAACGCCCTTGCTTCCTTTATCCTATCCTGATTCCTACCCCATTATTTCAGAGATATGGACTTTGTCAATACGTATATAAAACTAGTAACTCCAAAGCAAATCCTGAAATTGTCCTTTCCGTTACACGTGTGTACGATGCAACTAGAAATAAGCGACAAAGGCTTGCAGCCCACATGACTCCACATGTCGCGTGTTTTACTCCCATTGAACCCGTCAGCAATGCCGAGAGAGTGGCACGAGTAGTGGGCAAGCTCGCCGGCACCTAAAACAACGCTTCCCAGGAGCAGTAGCATCCATGGAGAGTACATTCCATCCAGCTGCAATCATGTGGAATTAACACAGTTTACCCGTTATAAGTCCGCACAAACGACGGTATGTGCGGGCGGCAGGGTTCGCTACCGACAGTGGGAAGGCCCGTCGTAGGTCCACCGGCCAGTCACCACCCGCTCCAAGTTGTGCAGCCTCTAGTCGAATACGTAATAGCCTGTCCTGGCGTCAACTGTTCCGCTTAGCTGTACGCAACATCAGCCTCGCTAGAAGTGGTCACTATACGATCGACACTTGCTGAAACAAAAAAGAAGTATAAATCAGCACCACTGTGTTTTGGAACATGGACACAATACTTCCCAAACACCTGTGGAAGCTCTTATGTTCCCCACAAATTATCTACCTGCAATGAGCCAGGCTTAATGGTCGTGTAACAGCCTTGCAGGAAACCATGTTACCAGATCAGGGTTCTATTTGGACGGCAAATTATACATTTTTCTGGAAAGGACGTTGCCAGTCCCAGACAACATGGTGTTGGTTTTTCCACTCACAACGATCGGTCACACGCCACTGAAAGCCAGATCGGGATCTCAGAACATACTAGGGTAAGTCAATTATTATCCGCGAAGTAGTTATAAAATTTTATTGTAATCAAACCTCCTGGCAGATCAAATAGCAAACTTACCAGTACATCATTTTCCGAGATAATCTACTTGCGTTTGAACGCACTTGGTCCATCGTAGTACAAGCTTCCTGATGATAAAAGAAGGTTCTCGGTTGAGCTGCGAGCCAGGAATGCACTCTTAATGCCTATTTGAGTGGACCAAACAAGTGATAGTCAGAAGGGGCAAGATCGAGACTATATGTGGTACGATCCAGTACTTCAAATTTGAGTTTCTTGAGCGTTTCAGCAGTGTGGGCAGCAGTATGCGGAAGGGCATTGCCGTGCAACAAAACAATACTTTATGACAGCAATCCTCGGCGTTTGCTTCGAATTGCTGGCTTTAGCCCGGCAGTAAGCGTGTCACTGTAACATACACTGTTTATTGTTGTGACCCTTTTCGCATAATGTTCCAGTACTGGACCTTGTGCTTTCCAAAAAACCGTAACCAGCTGTTTTCCTGCGTACGGTTGGGTCTTGAACTTTTTCTTGCACGGCGAATTTGGATGTTTCCATTCCATACTGTTCCGTTTACTCTCCGGCTCGTAATGATGGATCCATGTTTCGTCACCAGAAATGATCATGTGAAAAAGTTGTCCTCTTCGTTACTATAGCGATCCAAATGTTTTTTGCAGATGTCCAAGCGCGTTTGTTTATGCAACTGTGTGAGTTGTTTTGGGACCCATCTTGCACAAACTTTATGAAACCCAAGTCTGTTGTGGATGATTTCGTAGGCAGAACCGTGACTAATTTGCAGACGATGTGCCTCTTCGTCAGTAGTTAATCGTTTGTCTAAGAGAATCATTTCACGTGAACGCTCAATGGTCTCTTCATTTGTGGCGGTAAATGGTCGTCCGGCTCCTTGACATGAAATGTCGTGTGACGAGGGCCTCCCGTCGGGTAGACCGTTCGCCTGGTGCAAGTCTTTCGATTTGACGCCACTTCGGCGACTTGCGCGTCGATGGGGATGAAATGATGATGATTAGGACGACTCAACACCCAGTCCCTGAGCGGAGAAAATCTCCGACCCAGCCGGGAATCGAACCCGGGCCATTTGGATTGACAGTTTGTCGCGCTGACCACTCAGCTACCGGGGGCTTCATCGTGCGTAACACTTGTGCGACCATTTCCGAATTTTTCAATCCATTCGTAGACACTCCGTTGTGGCAAAACACTGTTCCCGTACTGTATCGGAAGTCTTCGATGAATTTCGGCCCCTGATACGCCTTCCGACCACAAGAAACGGATCACTGAACGTTGCTCTTTTTTGGTGCAAATAGACAGCGGAGCAGCCATGATTAACAGCACGGAAGCGATAACGAAACTAACCTAGCAGCTTGAAAATTGCAGATATAACAACAAATAAACAAAGCATGCGTCATCAACGTGAAACGACAGTACTACCAAAATAAACAAAAATGTAACTAAATTGCGGTTAATAATTGACTTACCCTCGTATTATCACTTTGCTTTTGTCAACTAGGAGCGGACCAATGACAATGACAACTGCGTAGGCGCCAATGCTGACCTCGACTGCGAACTTAAAGGCTCTGTTTTATGAACATCACAGCGAAGTCGGGCAGGGAGTGCTCTCTGCGGACCGTCTGTGCATTCTAGACATCAGTGCCCATACCAGACGTGATTCTGCTGCTTGGCCAGACTGCCTAGGCCCGCATAGAGTGGGCAAAATAAATAAAAACGGTTTACGGCTGCTTAAATTTTGTGCCAAGTATCAAGTGTGGTCACTAACACGTACTTCAAAGGCAAGACTAGGCACAAGGTTTCCTGAATGCACCGTCGCTCTAAACATTAGCATCAGGAAGATTTTATTGTAACTGAGATCTCCGCCATTTTCTCCACAAGCCTTCCTTCCATAGTACTGATTGCGACACTAATCATACACTAGTAATGACAAAATTTAGTGTTGTGCCTATGCCTAAAAATATTCACCCTGCTAAAATACCTAGCAAAACCGAGATAAGTCTCTGAAAAATTAAGGACCCTGTAACAGTAGAAATATTTGGTGACAGAGTTCTGAAAGAAGTTGGCACCTGGGACCCAAACACACCGATTGCTTAAGACTGGCTGAAAATCAAGACACTTCTTACTATTAAGGCCGGCGCTACATTTGGCACTGTGAAAGCGAAATCCCTGAGGACTGCCCCACTTAAGGAGATCGATGGAACAGTCATCAGTGACTGCAGTTCACAGTTGCAAGATTGGTGCAACACTGTTCCAATCTCTACTCACATCCGATCAACGTCAGCACAAAAGCAGTATGAGAAATTTCTCAACTGCCACCTTGCCACGAGCTGGATGCTGTGCCTACTAGGGAGGAGCTTCAGAGAGCTGTCGTGTGGCTTAAGCGGAGAAAATGGCACACCGAACTTATCAAAGCGACACCGCTCCTCCCAGTGCTCTACAAACTTTTATTGAAATGTTGGCCTGAGGACATTGTGGGCGCAGGATATGCGCGATGCCAACATCGTCTGTCCAAACAATGGTGAAGGCAATCGCTGTGACTACAATAACTATCTCGGAATTTCACTGCTGAGGATCGTTGGAAAAGTGTTTGCCCGTGTGGTGCTGAACTGACTAGAGAAACTTGCCGAGCGTGTGTACGCTGAGTCTCAATATGGATTTCGAGCCCAGCGATCTACTGCTGATATGATCTTCACATTCCGACAGATTCAGAAAAAAAGCCCGAACTGAAGACCGCACTGGCATTGCTTATGTCGACGAAGATACGGTGTCCTCCAAGATTCCTGAAGATAATCAAGGCTTTTCAAGGGTGCTGTGATGTTTGTAGGAGACACATCATCTTTTTTTGTGCGAAAAGGAGTACTGGGCCCTACCTTGTTTGGTGTATTCTTCTCGTTACTTCTCAAAGTTTCTTTCGAAGAAACACACCTGGGCATCCATCTACATACCAGTGTCGACGGGAAACTTGACATCTCGTTAATCAGATCCCAGCTCTGTCGTCAGGACTTCTATGTAAGTACTGGCTGATGATGCTGCATTCATAGCATATACTCAAGACGATCATCAAAGGTTTTTAAACAGATCTGCTGCTGCATGCAAGCTCTTCTTCATGCCTGTGAACGTAAAGAACACTGTAATTATGGCAGAAGCATACACAGATATGCCTACCATAAAATTAGACGGCTCCTTATTGAATGTAGTCGACAAATTCTGCTACCTCGGTTCACTAGTGTCAGACGATTTTTCTCTAGACAATGAAGTAAACGCAAGAACTGGCAAAGCGGCGAACATTTTTGGGAAGCTTCGCACAATATGGGACAATAAATACCTTACGGTGACCACAAAAATACTCGTCTATCCACCATGCGTCCTGAGTACCCTCTTGTATGGTGCTGACGACTGGATGTCATATGTCTAATGAGAACATAAGCTCAATATCTTTTATCTGCAGTGCTTACGAAACATTCTAGCCGTAACGTGGAGGGAGCATATGACAAATGAGATGGTCTTCAATTCTGTGAATCTATCGAGAATCACGGCCACTCTCAAGGAACGTCGCCTGCGATGGCTAGGACACTTATGTCGTATGGACCCTTCCCATCTTCCGTGATGTGCGCTGCTTAGTGAGATAGCATCAGCCATGGGACCGCCTGGATGACCTACTTTTTGATTTAAAGGTTTCGTCGAGCGTGATTTCATTGCGTTTAATATTAACTGCAACAAATGTGAGGAGCTCGCCAGAGACCGCAGCAGATGGAGCAAGTTCCACGATAGCGCTTGGCTCAACAATTTAGTTGCAAAACGAGCGTACAGACAAACGCCTCCGACGAACCAATTTTTTTGGTGTGTTATACAGGGTGATTATAATTAAAGTTAACTTTCCAACCTCTGTAGAAATAACACCACTGGTGAGAATGACGTCAAATTGCAACGGAATAGCCGGCCGGGTGGCCGAGCGGTTCTAGACACTACAGTCTGGAACCGCGTGACCGCTACGGCCGCAGGTTCGAATCCTGCCTCGGGCATGGATGTGTGTGATGTCCTTAGGTTAGTTAAGTTTAAGTAGTTCTAAGTTCTAGGGGACTGATGACCTTAGAAGTTAAGTCCCATAGTGCTCAGAGCCATTTGAACCATTTGCAACGGAATATTGTCGGAGAAGGGGGGAAACGTACGGCAGAAGAAAAATAAGTAGTTACAAAACGTAGCAACAGATGGCGCTGTAAGCATCATAATATAATGGTCGTCGACTACAAATGACAAATGAATCATACAACAACGCTTAAGGTGTACGTTTGACGCTAAACAAACTATACTATTCAGTGTGCGTGGGTGTACAGGTGTGATACAGTTAGTTACGCAAGCCCACCACCACGGCAAGTTCATGTCACATCGGATGAGAAAAATCGGTTTTTAGTTGTCCTGAGGCCAAAAACCTCATTAAAAGCATCACTCACATCGGTTTTTAATTGTCCTGAGGCCAAAAACCGCATAAAAGGCATCACTCACATCGGTTTTTAATTGTCCTGAGGCTAAAAACCTCATAAAAATCATCAATCAAATTCAAATCAGATTATTAATTTCCGTGTGACTGGTGCAAAACATGTTCAATATGCTGTCCACCGTTTTCTGCAACAAGTTGAAATCGAGAAACAGCATGTCCACAACTGATCGAAGTGTTTCCAGGGTCACGTTCAGAATGTGTTGCGCAGTGCGTGCCTTCAGTGCAGCTAAATTTGCAATCGGAACATTGAACACAACATCTTTCAGATGCTATAGGGAAATGGCGGCTGATAATTCTAGCATTTCCGGAATGGCGCTTCAGCAGCTGCTTAACTGCTTTTGCAATGTGCGGAGGTGCGCCATCTTGCATTAAGATGATCCCATCAACACATCCACGCTGTTGGAGAGCTGGAATGACGTGGTTGCGCAAAAGACACCCATAGCGCTTCCCAGTGACGGTACAGGTAACAGGACTGGAAGCACCTGTCTCTTCGAGAAAATATGGCTCTATGATAAATGATGCCGTAAATCCACACCACACAGTGACTTTTTCAGGATGAAGTGGTACTGGTTGATTTGCGTGTCGATTTTCCGTTGCCAATATTCGACAATTCTGCGTATTGACACATCCTGCCGGCCGAAGTGGCCGTGCGGTTAAAGGCGCTGCAGTCTGGAACCGCAAGACCGCTACGGTCGCAGGTTCGAATCCTGCCTCGGGCATGGATGTTTGTGATGTCCTTAGCTTAGTTAGGTTTAACTAGTTCTAAGTTCTAGGGGCCTAATGACCTCAGCAGTTGAGTCCCATAGTGCTCAGAGCCATTTTGACACATCCTGTCAGCTGCAACTGGGCTTCGTCTGTCCACAAAATCCTCCATGGCCAATTATTATCCACTTCTTTGCGAGCAAGAAATTCTGAAGTAAAGGTCTCTCTTGCTGGCTGGTCAACAGGAAGCAACTCGTCCTCCCTCTACCAGGTTGTACACCAAAGGAACCCGTCTTTTCGATTTTTCGAATCATTTTTCCCAGACCCATGGCAGTCATCGGACCAACGCCTTTTTTCAAACCCTTTTGTGTTCGGAACTTCTGCAGAGCGACGTGTGTACAGTCATCATTCTTGTAATACAGCTTTACAAGCAGAGCGCGATCCTGCATTGATACAGTCATGGCGAACGTCGCAGACGCGAAAGGAGGAAAAGCCGTGTACCCGGCATGTTTATACAAATTTCAATGGGTCGTGCGCATGACATGTGTTTCATTTACGTATTCTGACACATACAGCGCCATCTATTGATCAATTTTCACACTATTTTTTTTCTGCCATAAGTTTTCCCCCATCTCCGATAATATTCCGTTGCAATCCGACGTCGTTCTGACCGGTGGTGTTATTTCTACAGCGTTTTAAAAGTTTAACTTTAATTATAATCACCCTGTACACTTGCCTCACCTGTGGGCACCAAGCCGGCTCTCACATTGGACTCTTTGTATCACCAAAGAAAGTGCCTGCGTCATGCTGCTTGAATCTTCCGTTAAAATGTATGGGGCACTGATATCTCTGGCGTTGCCTGGCGTTCGCCCAACGAATGATTTGTTTAAAAAAATGTTACTTCTCATCACTAAAAAACTTCAGAACCGCCACCCAACTTCGAGCTCCGGGCAGTGCAGTAGCCGGGTGACAGGTGAAAGCGGTGGAGATGCGGAACAATCAAGTAATAAGGGGTCATCAGAACCGTCAATCATTGATTCTGAAGAGTCCTAGGTAATCTGTAGAGTGGCCTTTCCTGTGTACCTGGCTAGCGGCTTTTCATACTACGGTTCCTAGCTTCCGAGAAAATCGATGTTGATGTTATATGCGCATCCCCTATATTCGTATCGTGAAATGTGTTTCGACTGAGGGAACGTTGTGCTGGCAGTACGTGTTAAAATCCTGCCCGCATACCTTGCTTTGGTTTTCAATTTCATCATACATAATATTATTAAATAGCATAAATCAAGCAAAATTATTCAAGAACAGTCATATACAACATAGTAATTGCCTTAATAAATCAGTCATTACAGCAAACTTCCTTCAAATGTATTTTTCGTTTGTTACAGAATGGATCACAGAAAAGTCTTACTCGCTATCGCTTGTATCCCTTGTTGTGGGAGAACACATTATTCCGGATTACAACCAAAAAGACAAATTCGTAGAGCACCACGCACGTTTAATGTAAGCTATCTCCTTGCTGGTACACAGATTTTTCAGAAGCGATACCGAAAAACACAGTTCACTTGGATTTGAAAAGACTGTTATTTCTTCGATCAACTTCGATCCGAACAACACGTGTTTGATGGTTCCCGTGAAAGTTAGAGCATCAAATTGATGCAGAATTAAAGAATGTACGAGTATTTGTATGGAATCTACACTCAAAGCTATTTCTCTGTTAGTCTTTAAAAAGTCGGGAACATTTTGAATTTTTTCGGAAAAATTGTAACCTGCCTGTAAAAATTGAGTAAATTTGGGTAGAATAATTATTACGGTGAAGGAGGATGCTTGTTTTTCATCTAAAAAGATTCGCTCGTAATGTGTCCGATCAATCTGTACTTCCTACGAATCAATAACGTAAAGAAGTTTTTCTTGTCCCACGTACGGAAGAATGACCAAATTTATAAACTCTTCGTGCAGCACTTTCGTGAACTTCTCTGATTTCGTGCAGTTCAGAATTATATGTTTTAATTTATGAGTCAACTAGTCAACTCCTTTTTGAACACTCCGACCAAATTTTCCGGAGTGGTTTCAGCGTTTATAAGAAAACATGACGAATATCTTTCCTGACGCAGTTACAGTATACTGTGCTGCGAATGGATTACTAATCTGGTTCACATCGGTTTCAGCTCCTTATTCCTCAAGGGATCTATTGTACGTTGATTGTTACTGGCAACCGGCTTGGTTCAAATGGTTCTAAGAACTATGGAACTTAACATGTGAGTCCCTTAGATGGTTCAAATGGCTCTGAGAACTATGGGACTTAACATCTATGGTCATCAGTCCTCTAGAACTTAGAACTACTGAAACCTAACTAACCTAAGGACATCACACAACACCCAGTCATCACGAGGCAGAGAAGTCCCTTAGACTTATAACTACTTAAAACTAACTCACCTAAGGGCATCACACACATCCATGCCCGAGGCAGGATTCAAACCTGCGACCGTAGCAGCAGCGCGGTTCCGGACTGAAGGGCCTGCAACCGCTCGGCCACAGCGACCGGCCAACCGGCTTGATAGGTATTAATTACATAATCGATATCAAAACTGGAGACGATTACTTTCATCTGTATGTGGAAATCTTTGGAGCAGTCCAAATATCTGGAATTTTAACAACGAACCACAAACGGAATACACATTTGTAGATAGTGTATTGTAATAGTTGATTTATTAATGTAATTACTGCGGCAAAGTGGCTATCTTTGAATAATTTTGCATGACATTTAATGAAACTGAAAAAAATACGGCAAGGGTTCGAACCCATACCACCAGCTTGGTAGTCGCGAATGTTAATTCGTGCACAAAGCTCGCTCGATTGAAGCGCGATTAACGTTACGGATGTAGGAGGTTTTCTCAGACTCTAGGGGTCGTCTCATGAAAAGCCACTATCCGGGTACTCAGGACAGGCCCCTCTACAACATTCCCAACACTCATCAAAATTTGTGATTAACAGGTCCAATGGCCCCTTTGTAAGAGACACAGCATCTACAACCAGTCATTATCACGAAGCGCCGCAGGCAGATTCAGTTTTGAATTCGTCAGTCTTGGTTATGTATCCGTTTTGGTCTGACGTGGTTATCTTCGCGCCAAGCTAGGGCTGTTGAAGTTAAGTGATCCGTGATTTGAAAGACAGAAAGTTTAATTTTTTGAGCCGCAGTGCCTGCAATATTGTTTATAGAATGTATGATATTTTGTTTTCAGTAGTCGATCCTTTTCTTTAGCGAGCGGATCGAACTGAAAATTTTGTTTCCAGTAATAGAGGGCAGAACGTAGTTTTTTAATTAATTACTGAGCGGAAGCGGGATAGAGTTTTGCCATTTAGTATTCTTTGGGAAATTAGCTATTTCTTTTATTTATTTATTTGTTAAAAAGTGCTGCCGGCTTCGGTCGCTGGGTTTTCTGAATGGATTGTATTTGAGTTACCTTCCATTGTTCGGCTTTAGCAGATCTTTGGGCTCACGGCTGTTTAGGCCTACTGGGGTCATTTCTCCATAGCAGTGTCGTCATATTGGGTTCTCTATTATTGCTCGAGGCTCCCTGACTGCATCCCACAGCACCAGAGTATTCGAGATGTCTAGTTGTTGGACTTCGTCACTCGTTTTTATCTGGGGTGTGCCTTAGCCTTTGCGGATGTGTTAAATGACGATCAGTTTGGCTTAGGAAAGGTAAAGGCACCAGAGAGACAGATCTGACATTGCGGTTGATAATGGAAGCAGAACTAAAGAAAAATCAAGACACTTTCATAGAATTTGTCGACATTGAAAAAGCGTTCGACAATGTACAGCGGCAAAGATGTTAGAAATTCTAAAAAAAAAAGCTATAGGGAAAGGTGGGTTATATGCAGTACGTACAAGAACCAAGAAGGAACAATAAGGCTGGAAGACAATGAAAGAAGTGCTCGTATTAAGAAGGGTGTAAGACAGGAATGTAGTCTTTCACCCCTACTGTTCAATCTATACGTCGAAGAAGCAATGATGTAAATAAAAGAAAGGCCGAAGACTGGAATTTGAATTAAAGATGAAAGGATATTAATTATAAGATTCGCTGATTACATTGCTATCCCCAGAGAAGGTGAAGAAGAATTACAGGATCTGTTGAATGGAATCAACAGTCTAATGAGCACAGAATATGAATTGAGAGTGAATCGAAGAAAGACCGAGTAATGAGATGTAGTAGTAGAAAAGAGAACAGCGAGAAACTTAACATCAGGATTGGTGATCACGAAGTAGATGAAGTTAATTCTGGTACCTAGGCAGCAAAATAACCCAAGACGGACGGAGCAAGGAGGACAAAAAAGCAGACTAGCACTGGCAAAAAGGCCATTCTTGACTAAGAGGAGTCTACTAGTGTCAAATATAAACCTTGCTTTGACGAAGAAATTCCTAAGAATTTGGAGCACAGCACTGTATGGTAGTGAAACATGGACTGTGGGAAAACCAGAACAGAAGAGAATCTAAGCATTTGAAATGTGCTGCTACAGAAGAACGTTGAAAATTAGATGGACTGATAAGGTAAGAAATGAGGAGGTTTTCCGCAGAATAGGTGAGGAAAGGAATATATGGAAAACACTGACAAGAGTAAGGGACAGGATGGTAGATCATCAGTTAAAACATCAGAGAATGGCTTCCACGGTACTAGAGCGATCCGTAGAGGATAAAAATGGTACAGGAAGACAGAATTGGAATACATCCAGCAAATAATTGAGGACATAGGCTGCAAGTGCTACTCTCTGAAATGAAGGGGTTGGTACAGGAGAGGAATTAGTGGCGGGCTGTATCAAACCAGTCAGAAGACTTTCGCCAGTCAGAAGACTTTCGCCTAGAAAAAAAAAAAAAAAAACAACTTTTCTCTGATATAATCCTAGGTGAATTGTAGCCCTAATTCCTAGTGCGTATACCTTGTTCCTTTGTTCCTGTCCAACGAGGTGCTTTCAATATGATTTGGAGGCATCGGTTTTCTATTGTTTGGGGCAGTTTCATACTAGATGGACATATTGTTCCCCACGTTGAGCATTCGTAAAATACTGACGGAGGACGCGTGCCTTATTGAGCCGCTGATCTTTCCTGGTGGTCATATCTGTACTTGCGAGGAAGGGGTACAACCTGTGTATTAGTTCGATCATATTTACCCGTTTGTCCAGTATGTGTGTTTTGTTTATTACCTTTTTGTCAATTGTTATTCTGAGACACTTAACCTGGTCAGCCCAGCTGACGTCTCTATTGTAGATTCGGAGTGTATCTCTGAGTTATAGTCGCTTTCGTGGAAACTTAACAGACTTCGCCTTATCTTCTTTCACTGTTACGTGCTTTTCAGTCGCCCATTTTTCCATGATTGCCACATTCTGTGGGCCACCACGTCACCTCTGCAGGGGCTACATCATCCTCGAATTGGGCAAGAAAAATCAGAGGTAGAACAGGAAGGTCGTTGAAGTGCAGGTTAAATAAAGCCAACGAAAGCACAGACCCTTGTGTAATTCCCTCTTGTAGGAGTCTAGTGCTTGACTTTTAGCCATCCACTTTAACAAAAATACTTCTGCCTTTCTGGAAGTTGTCAGTTTATGTTAACAATCATGTATGACGCCAGTGTCGTATAGTTTAGTCAGCAGCAGATCTTTTCTCACTTCGTCAATCGCTTTTTGGATGTCCAGGAACGCTACCGCTCTGAATTCGCCCTTTGCATATTATATGCTACAATTTCCGATATCCATAACGATTGTAGTTCTGCTGATAACTTTGTTTGAAATGAAATCTGGTTTAGGCGTATTACATCGTGTTCAGCGAGAGGTGGTCGTATTCTAGGAAGGGCGATTCGCTCGAATACTTTGGACGATCTAGTGGTAACCAGATATACTTGTCGGATTTTGCCGTTTAGTATTCTTTGGAGCTTAGCACTGCCCGGAGCAGCGGTACATCGTTATGAGTAGTGCTGTGCTTGAGCATGAGTCCAATTGTTCAAGCAGTCCACACGTCACAGCTCAAGGAACCTTAGACTTTGCTCGAACTTTCGATCACTGTAGTACCTAGTAACTTCTTTTGGGAGTATCTTCGTGGCGTGTCATAATGTTATAAATATATTATGCACTTTAATCCCAAAACTAAGTAAATGATCCATCCTCTTCACAAAGGGGTAATAAGATCGACGTCGACAGCTACCAGAGGCATATCACTGATAGAGCCATGCTAACTAGAGTCATCAACCATCTTGACTCCCAGCTAGATGAATATCAGACTGACTTTCGAGCTAGTAGATCTTGCACATAGCAAATACAAACCCTCTAGCTCATCCTTGCATACTGGCGTGGCAGTGGACATCCCTTTGTAGCCATCCTAGAGGACTTTCTAGAGGCACATGGTTTGGCAGTCAGAGAGGCCCTGATCTCCACCTTACGATAATTGGGCGTGGAAGAGAAGACCAATAGACTACTCCAGGTCACTCTGAAGAACATCATCTCCAAAATCAGTCTTAGAAGTGCGCTCTCTGAGAGTTCCACCATTCAAACGAGAATCACCTATAGACAAGGTGATGACCTCTCGTGCATACTCTTCAACTGTGTACTGGAGAACATTATCCGGCAATGGACTTGCACACTACCGTCGGGAACTGCAATGGACGCAAGAATGACTACGTCAGTGAATAGCTGTTGCTAATGACATGCTCTTGTTAGCCAACAGTGCAGAGGAGGCTGCGCGCCAGCTATTGAGCCTCTACAGCATAGCGGCTAAGACTGATTTGAAAGCTGTATACAAAAGACTGAGTTTATTCCTATAAAGGGAACCCCATCTACAATTCCACTAGAAGGCACCACCATTCGTGAAGTGCCTACAGTCAAATCTTTAGGACAGTGAATTTCAACAAATGAGCCGGCCGGAGTTGCCCTGCGGTTCTAGGCGCTACAGTCTGGAACCGCGAGACCGCTACGATCGCAGGTTCGAATCCTGCCTCGGGCATTGATGTGTGTGATGTCCTTAGGTTAGTTAGGTTTAAGTAGTGCTAAGTTCTCGGGGACTGATGACCTCAGAAGTTGAGTCCCATAGTGCTCAGACCCATTTGAAACATTTTTCAACAAATGAGAGTGCGAACTTGGCAACAAATACCAGATATTCCAAGGTGGTGAGGGCCTAACACTCCTGCAAGAACATTTACATCTCCAAGTACTTTTCCAAGAACCTTAAACTCAAACGTTACAAATCAGTAGTTAGAACATCCGCACTGTACACATCTGAATATCTCTTTGTGAACAGGAAGGGTCCATTCAGGAAATTAGAGCTCAAGGAATGGAAAGTTCTAAGGAGAATACTAGGGCCAATTAGAGAAGAGCATGACACGTACAGAATCGGACACAACAGTGAGCTGTACAGTCTCCAAGGAGACATAATCAGATTATGGACATTTGACCCTCATGAAATTCTGCAGGCTCGTGAGTAGGATCTCTACGACGACAGGTAGAGGGAAAGTCACCAAGAGAAAATGGATTGCCACGGTGATATCAGACCTGGAGCAGCTCGAAATTCCATTAAAAATCTTATAGAACCCGCCCAAATTCCGGCAGGTCACCCTACAAATGTTATTACCGGTGTCCCTTACCAGCAAAAAGAGTACAAGAACCAGCAGGCTAGAGTGGAGAGAGGAGAGGAAGAATTATAAGAGATGGGGCCCCTCCACGCCCGCACAAACGTGGTGACCAAACCAAAAGTTCTACTGTCACCTCCGTAAACATGTTAGTTATCTAGTAAGTGGATCACACGATGCTGGGCTGTGATGTTGTCCGTGCGTCTGGGTAAGGCTACGCATTAACACGGTCCATCAGGTGATAGATAGTGGACGAAACGCGAGTGAGGGTAGCGATTTGAAGAGCAGAGGGAAAAAAGTGCCATGGCTCGTGCCGTGGGAAAAAAAACCTCTGCGACAGTGGGATGGGTAGTAAGAGCAGTAGTGGCTTACTAGCTGCGATGGCTCATGCAAGGTTGGATTTGTTAGTATAGGTATGATGCATCATTACCGTGACAAGCGATGGCGATGTGTCCCAGTTGCTGCAGCTGCTACATTCCTGGAACAATCAAGATCGTTATACAGTAGTGGGAGATCGGCCATAGATCATCTCACTGTGTGGGTGATGTGTGGAGCTTGTTTGCATGCAGTGTACGCTACGGCTTCCCTGTGTGGTGCCAGTTATTCGGCAGTGTATTTCAGCTGGACATCCAGTAAATGCGTCTGATTAACAGGGGCTCGCCTGTGCCGTTATGTTCGCGTATGCTTGGCCATAGATGTTATGTCCTTGCAAGTATGTCTTTTGGTCTTTTATGTTTCCATCTATGGTTATGGTCGTAGTTCCCCAGATTCAGAATAAACGGGTTCTGCGAATGTCTGGAGTTTCTGTATAGTCTTGTGGTGAGTTTGTGGATTACCTCCGTGAGAGTCTCAAGTCGGTATTCCCGGTGAAGGTCCGCGATGCGTGTGTATCGTGGAGCATTGCTTATGATTTTGAGTACTTTGTTTTGTATGAGCTGCAGACGGCACAGGCGTGTAGGCGCAGCGTATCCCCAGACTGGAGCTGCGTACGTCATCAGGGGTCGGATAAGTGTCATATACATGGACCTCGACACCCTTCTGTTCAGTGTGCTACGCCTGTTGAGCATAGGATAGAGCTGTTTGAGCCTCGCGCTAGCTCGGTTGGTCATGTGTTGTATGTGGTCCCCCCAGAGTAATTTCCGGTCCAGCCAGACACCGAGGTATTTGACTTTCTCGCGGAAACGTATTGGACGTGCATGTAGAGTTATTGGTCTGCAGTAGCGGTGTTTGCGCAGTTGCTTCGGTCTTTTAGTGAACAGAACGGCTTCGCAATTGTCGACGTTTACTCTAACACGCCATTTCTCCAACCAAGGCTCGGCCACTCTGAGTGCAGTCTGTAGGCGTGACGTAATGTTTGATGGTTTCCAATCTTGCGCAAGGATGGCTGTGTCATCCGCGTAGATTGCCATCATTGTGTTGTGTGTGGTTGGGAGATCGTTTATGTAGAGATTAAACAGTAGGTGCCCTAGGATGCTTCCCTGGGGTACTCCCGCGTGTATACCGTGTCGTGTTGAATGTTTTCCCTGCACGCCAGTGTTGAAACTCCTGTCTGTGAGGTATGAGTGTATTAGACGCAGCAGCCCGTCGGGGAATCCCGCGTCGCTGAGTTGGCGGATGAGGCCGTTGTGCCATACACGGTCGAAAGCCTTTTCGATGTCCAGGAACACTGCCCCTGTAGCTTTGTTTATGTTGAAGCCATGTGTTATATGTTCAACGACCCGTAGGAGTTGTTGTGTTGTGGAGTGGTGATTCCTGAAGCCGAATTGCTCCGGTCTCAGGATGTCATTTGTTATGCAGTGCCTAGTGATGCGTTTGAGAATCACCTTCTCAACAACGTTACTGAGCGAGCTCAGAAGGCTGATGGGTCGGTAATTTTGTGGGAGGCTGTGGTCTTTCCCCGGCTTCCTGAACATCAGGACCTTGGCCGTCTTCCAAAAGGCGAGGAAGTGTTGGTGTTTTAGTATGGCATTCGTTATGTGTGTTAGGTACTCAGTTGCTTTATCCGCGAACTCCTGGAGGACACGGTTTTGAATGCCATCATGACCAGGGGCTTTCCTAGCAGCGGAATGCATTATATCCCAGGAGACTTCGGCTGTGCTAGCATGTCGAATGTCGTCGCGCGATGGTTGGGCTAGAATGCGTGTAACCTCTTGGTCAGTAGCAAGTGTGAACGCTGGATCTGATGGTACCAGGTTCGGTGTGAATGACGCTGCGAGTGTTCGGGCCATTAGTTCTGCTTCCTCTTCCGCTGAGTATGCAGGTCCGTCAGGACCTTGAAGCGTTGGGGTGTATATTTTCTCCCTGGTGAAGTGTCGGGCTAGTTGCCACACGCCAGGTCGTGTGGTGTCCAGCCCTTCGAGTTTTTGGTTCCACTGTTGTGTTCTGTTTGCTTGTATTTTATCGTGTATGATGCCCTGTTGTCTGTTAATATGCCGTTTGAAGTACGGGCGCCTGGTGCGCTGCCATTGTCTCCTGAGGCGATTCCTCATTGACATTAGGCCCAGGATTTCCTGGGGCAGGGCCGCACTGCGTTGTTGTGAGGTGCGATCAGGTATGGTGCCTGCCATTGCGTCCTGGACGGCGTTAGTGAGGGTTTCTACTGCCTCGTCAATTTGTGCTGTTTCGTTAATTTCGTGTATAGGTGGGATGTGGCTATCAAGCGTTTGCTTGAACAATGTCCAATTCGCACGCCCGTAGTCCAACATCTTGCGTTGTTCCGTGTGCTGCAGTGTTTCCTCAATGTAAAGTATTACAGTTTGGTGGTTCGAGGGCAGATCGTTTTCAACGGCGACGTTGAGTGTCGCTGTAATGCCCTTGATGAGGGCCATGTCTATCACGTCTGGCATGTGTCCCCTCTGATAGGGAATGTGCGTCGGTTCAGTCGGCGCTAGTATAATGTAGTTTCTGCCTAGTGAATGTTCGTACAGTTTTTTGCCGTTGGGATTTCGTATGCGTGAATTCCATTCTGGGTGTTTTGCGTTCAGATCTCCAGCGACTATTACTCGCGGTGAAATGTTGAGTAATGTGCTGATATCGCGTGTTGAGATGCCTACAGGGCTGTTGTATACCGATATCAGTGTGGTGTAGGCTCCGTTGAACTTGACTCTGACAGCCGTAGCCTCGATTTTTTCCAGTTCAGGGAGCTCTATGTTTGTGTGCTCAATGTCTTTGTGTATGACGATTGCAGTTCCACCTGCCACGGCGTCGCCCGGTTGGTCGGTACGATAGACACAATAGCCAGGAAAGTTTGTTTGTGCGGTTTAAGTTTAGTCTCGCTCAGTAGCGCGACAAGGATTCCCTTGCGCTCCATGAACGCGGCAAATTCTGCCCTTTTGTTGTGGATCGAGTCTGCATTCCAGAACAGGATCTGTGATAGTGTGTGCGGGTCTGCGTTATGGGCCGGGTGTGGCATATTATTCATGTAAGAGTCTGAAAGAGTGTTGTGATGGCAGTGTGTATGACAGCCCAGTATTGCCCGGGTTCGGCGCTCATGAGCTGGGTGATGAGTGTAGCGACGGCCGTCAGCACCTTGGTAAGGATTTGAACGGTCGTGTGTCGGGGGAATAGTGCTTCGAGTATTCCCCCAGGTGATGTGTTGGTGTTGGGTGTGGCAGCCGGAGGTGCTGTTGTGGAGTTAGCGGCCGCTTGTGCGGGTATTGGCGTGTTGTTAGGAGCGGCATTTGTGCTTTGTGACAGAGGTTGTGGCGCCTGTGTTACTTCTGTGGTGAGGGGGATGGTAGTGTGAGCTACAGTCTCGGTGTCTTGTTGACTGTTTTCCTGTGCGTTGCTGTTCTGTTGTTGCTGCGTGGCCTGTTGTGGTGATTTCGTGTTCCCCGCCCTGTGTTTGCGTGTACGTCTATTCCTCCTCTGGGCTTGGGGTTCGGGGGGTTCTTGTGTGGATGTGTTTTCCTGTAAATGGTGCGTTTCTTCGCAGCACGTGATTTCCGGGAGTGGGGTCGTGTTGTTTGGGGGCATAGGTGTTGGTACCGATGCTTGTTGGGTTTCAGGTGTTGTCTGTGGCTGTTGTGTGGCTGTTGCAGCGGTTGTTTCACGTGTGTGTGTAGGGCGCTGAGGTTCCGCAGCCTGTGCCGTTCCGCCAGGGCGTGCAACCGTGGCAAACGTTACGCCGTTCCTTACTGGGTTCGGCGCTGGCCTTGGGCGTGGTGTGTCGTACAGTACCCTGCTTTTGTCTTGTTTTCGCTTCAGCGCCTGTTTGTATGAGTTGCACTGTCTGAAGTTTGCCGCATGGGGCCCACCGCAGTTGGCACAGCGTCGCTGGTTTGGCTGTGTTTGTGTGCAAGTGTTGGATCTGTGATTGCCAGCGCATCCGCGGCAGCGAGTTGCCAGGCCGCAGCGGAGGGCCGAGTGGCCGAACCGCTGGCAGTTGTTGCATTGTTGGGGGACGTTGGGTGGTTCGTAAAGTTCTACACGTACGTCCATCCGCAGAAAGCTCTTTATCTGCAGGATGGCGCGGGAATCAGCCGTGTCGGCTAACTCAACCATGTAGTGTGGTAACGGTGCGTGTGTACGGAACCCTGTCATCCGGGAGGCACTTTTACAGTCGAATCCCAGATAACAAAGGGCCGCATGTACTGTCTCGTTGGGGGTGCTGGGGTCCACTCCCTTGATCACGTACTGCTGGATTCAGGAGAGGGAGAATAAGGAAAATAAATTATCACAATAACGATTCAGTTTAATCCTCGAGTCTTCGTTCGCCTTGCAACCTAGTGACTGTTGGTACTATGTTTATATTGAAATCAATCGCTACAGTTGTAAAATTATTTACACAACCCCTTCTTCCCGTGCCACGTGTGAAACCTAATGTTGTTAAGACTTCAGTCAATAAATAATTTTACATCTATAGTGGATGATTTCATCAAGAACGTTACATGTAACAATTGCGGATGTCTCACCAGCGAAAATTTATGTTAGTACTATCTCCAGGACGGGTCATATCACTATCATTTACTTTCTCGACCGCCATTGCAGTCCACTTAATATGATTTACTTCGTTTATTAGGCGTTTAATTCCCAATTTAGTGTCTTCCTTGTTGCTTATGAATGTTATCATCTTGTTTGAAAGATGATTAAAAATGTTTACCTATTTCACTCGTTATTCTAATATGTGAACAGAAATCGAAATGCTCATTTGTAACTCATCTGGTAAATTATTATAGGCACTGATAACCAAATAGAACATTGTATTGTGTTCAAAATCGAGTAATATTTTTGAGCAACTATACTTAGGGCTTTGACTGTTAGCTTTATATAAAACATAAATGTTAACATACGGTTCCATAAATACTGCAAGAGTACTCTTTCCCATTGTATATTAGTTCAAATATAGCAGAAATTTGTATGGTGGTAGGATTTATTGACATTTCCACCTGTATTTCACGAAACTGTCAAATTTAAAGCAGAGCCTATAACTTGTTATGTGGTAGTTTTTGTAGCTGCTCGCGATCGCTTGGTCTCGTGCCGCGTGAGTCAAACGTCAACTGGTTGCTCGAGTAGCACTCGATACTGTGTCTAGTTCTGTGGCGTATTGGGCAGTCTCGAACTCGTTCGCACGCGAGTATCGTTTGCCTAGCCCCCACCCCCCTTTCCCCCCGCATCGTACTATAGAGCACCAATCACGATTTTTATGCTGGTAAGTCAACATTTATAGTGGATTTTTATTTTAGGCACTTAACAGCTGGAGCCATACTATACCGGAATGAAAAATGCTCCTATCATAGCACAAAAAAGACGAATATGTCTTGGACAGAGTTAGGGATCTAAAAGAAGGAAACTAGCTTTTCTATGTTTTGGCAGATTCAAAGACTTTTGAATCAAAACATCTTAATATATCCGCGCATTTTTACTTGTTGGTATTAGTACCTATGTCATGTAATGTAATGCGTCGTGGCAAGTAAAGTAACATAATACATGATGTCACGTCATAAAACATGATACATCCCATCATGTCATGCAGCATGGCATCTGTCATGTCGTGCAATATAACACAACGTGCACATACAAATGGTGTCATTGGATGTGACGATTAATTTTATCCCAATTAAAATCTTTCGCAAAATTTGCCTGGGCGCTAGCTCCGGTTCGTCGCTCAAATCTAGCGTACTGTACTGCAACATAGCTACCATAATGCAGATGTTCGAATGGTTGTACAAAAGGCCAGTGGTCCAGGCTAAATAAAACATTTTTCACCCCATGTTCCTAGCTCAAATAGGGACCGAGAACCAAGACTCCCCCCCCCCCCTCCAAAAAAAAAAATCATGATTCTGAGCTCGGCCTTTTCAGACATAGTTGGTACAGCGATTCCACACTGTAACGGTAAAAACTTGAGCTTAGACCTCTGGTTGCAATATTTACACACTTTTTAGGTAAGAGAACCGCCACAGACTAAGTAGCATGGAGCAGTGAATTCTTATGTTCCTGTCATGTACTAAATATCTCACAGTGGAATTTTGAATTTTTGAAAGCAAAAACTGTTCCAAAGTAAAAGATCTGCAGATTTTGAACAGCCTGTCCGCCAGGCCAAGTTCGAAGTTTAAACCTTCGAAGTGGCGCTATGGAAAAAAAGTGAACTCGTTCTGGGGAGGACAGCGGTTGAAGTACCCAAACCGCCATTCGGATTTGGGTTTTCCCAGATTTCGCTGAATAACTTAAGGTGAATGCTGGGACCGTTCTTTTCAAATGGCACGGACAATTTTCTGTCTTACCTTCTTTCCAGTAAGAATTTCTTCTGTCTCTAACGACCACGTCATCAGCGGTAAGTTAAACAATAATACTCTTACCTTCCTTCGACGTTTGACAAGTAAGTATTGCGAAAGGTAGGCCTGCGTTGCTAAAAGCAACATAATGAAATTGACTCCCAAATGACCTGTGCAGTATGACTGTTGTACTCTGGCTCGCATCGTGTAATCGCTGGGAGACGTGGTGACACTGCTCCTCACCTAGTCTTACGACACTACAACTTTGTGATGGTGGGAAAAATTACCTTTGTGGCACAGGGCTAAGGTATTGAATTCATCTTTAGCGGACGTAGCACGGTGAGTCCGGGTTCTAAGTTAACTTTTCCGTAAGGAAGGCCAACTTAGATTTGGAAAGTACAATTATTAGTCATTATAAATACAAAAGGAGATTCACAGAAATTACATTAAAGGAGAGAAATGAGGCTGCATTTATAATCAACGTAATTGATGCAGCATTCTCAAACAATGGTAATAAAGTACACTATCTCATAAAACCTTGAAACCCACCCACGGACAGATCCAGTGAATTGAGTGAGGTCTGCTCCTGGGGCGTTCTGCAACCCCAAGCACGGATATCCCAATAATGAAGATCTGCGCCTAGAACAGTTCTCGCCAACCTGAATTTTTCACCTACGTAATAGCCAAGCAAGTGAAGTTTTGGACGCGCGACTCTTTCTACCAAGTGACGTCAATGTCTTACCTGCATGCAACATACGATACCATTTGTGTATTTTCTTGAAGCTCAGTCTTTTCGTTTGGTAAGAGTCCTCGATGGCGGTGACCTCCTTTACTTTTCTCATGAAGTAATACCTCTCTGCTTCCGCTTCGATGGGTTTGTCAGATAAATGGAAGTCTGGCTTCCATCACTTCCTAACGACACTTCTTCACTGTCAGGCTCTGGATCATCCGTAGTGTTTTCATGATGAGAGTGGAGCTCCAGTATTGCCAGACAAAAAAGTTAAGTGTCTACAAAGCATGGTCATACATACACGTACATACTGTAGATTAGATTAGCTGTACTTTCCGTTCCAATTGATCCATAGTGCATACACAATAAATATTTACAAAAGAAGAACAGATATGCTAATGTACCTTCCATATATTCAAAATGAAATTACCCTTGTGGATATGGAATCGGTAAAAATGCATATTTACATTTAAAAGGATACAAAACTTGTCACCATATATTAAATGCTCAATACACTTAGGTGCATATGATAATTCTTCGGCTTTTGTAGTCACGCATCATCAGATTAAAAAAAAAGCGTTTTACAGCACTTATTTACAATCATCGCATTGCTGCACAAAATTAGTATAGAAGCCAGATTCTACGCAATATTCACATTAATGGATATTATTAATAACATGCAAGCATCAGTCGGTTCTGCTAAGAAATTCTTCAGTGGAGTAGAAGGAGTTGATCACAATATACCTTTAGACTCTTCTCAAACGGAACTTTAGTATTAGTTAAACTTTTTATGGCTGCTGACATGTTAATTACAATGTGTATTGCTGATTGGTGGACACTTTTCTGAACCAAAGTATGTGCCTTTAAATCTTTGTGAAAGTTATTCTTACTTATAGCATTGATTCCACGTACTGATGCTTTAAAAAAAAGATATATATTTAATGACAAATTTCATTAAGAAATAAATACATTGGAAAGCAGTAGTTAGTATCCCCAATTCCTTAAACAGCCCTACGCAGGACGTTCTTGAGTTCACACTATAAATAACTCGTATTGTACGTTTTTGGGCTCGTAAGACTTTAGCTTGACTTGAGTTGCCCCAGAAATTAATACTGTATGACGTTATGGAATGAAAATAAGCGTATTGCGCTAGCTTTATTATTTTTATATCACCTATGTCTCACAATATTCGCATAGCAAACAGAGAGATGTTTAGGCGCTCCAGCAGTTCTTTGGTATACTCCTCCCAGTTAAATTTATTATCAAGCTGCAATCCCAAGAATTTAACACAGTCAACTTCTCCTGTCTGTTTGTCGTCATGTTTTAGGCATATACTGGCAGGAAGCCTTTTGCAATTTATAAACTGCATATGGTATATTTTTTCAAAGTTTATTGACAGATAATTGATTGGGAACCATTTATTACCGACTATGAAAATTTCATTAGTCAACTTTTTAAGACTATACTTCATTTACTATTTATTGAAATGCTTATATCGTCTTAAAAATAACAAACTTGGCATCTGGTAATGTTACTGATGAAAGGTCATTGATATACACAATGAAAAGTAAGGGCTCTAAGATGCAACCTTGGGGGACACCACATGTTACTGGTTCCCAGTTAGATGATGCCTAATAGCTTAATACACGTCTCTTTCCTGTTGATACCCTTTGTTTTCTGCCAGAGATATGCGATTTGAACCATTTGGCAGCACTTCCTGTTACACCGCAATGTGCTAATTTACTTAAAAGGGTATTGTGATTTACACAGTGATGGTGGTAAGTTCCTATGGGACCAAACTGCTGAGGTCATCGGTCCCTAGGCTTACACACTACTTAATCTAACTTTAACTTACGCCAAGGATAACACACACACCCATGCCCGAGGCAGGACTCGAACCTCCGACGGGGGGTGCTGCGCGAACCGTGGCTAGGCCCCTGGACCGCGCGGCTACCCCGCGCGGCGATTTGCACAGTCAAATGCCTGTGACAGATCACAAAATATACCAGCAGCCTGCAATTTATTATCTAATGAATTAAGTATATTCTCACTGTATGTGTAGATAGCTTCCTCAGTACCAGAACCCTTTAGAAAACCGGATGGTGACTTGGATAATATTTTATTTGCGGTCATATGGTTAAGGAGACGGCTGTTTATTTTATTTTCTAAAATTTTTGAGAATTCGGGCAAAAGTGAAACTGGACGGAAGTTTGATGGTATTTCCTTATCTCCTTTCTTACACAAAGGCTTACTTTCAGCGTATTTCAACTATTCAGGAAATGTTCCACTGATAAAAGACCGGTTACACAAATAAATTAAAATGTCACTGAACTCAGAGACACACTGTTTAATCAGTTTTGTTGATATATTATCATAGCCACTAGAATATTTTTGATTTTTAGTGTTTTGTGGTGGACATTACTTCTACCAGTGTTGTGAGGGTCATACTCATATTATTGTAGTTATTTGTAGTGGCTAGTCTGAGATATTCCACAGCAGCTTCTACTGGACCTAACAGCCGCACAGGCGGGTATGTGAATGGCAGAGAAGCATGGGCTGCTGATGAAAGGCGTCGCATTATGATCAGCGATGAATCGCGGTTCTGCACCACCAAGGGTGAAAATCGTCGGCGGCCGGTGTGGCCGTGCGGTTCTAGGCTCTTCAGTCGGGAACCGCGTGACCGTTACGGTCGCAGGTTCGAATTCTGCCTCGGGCATGGATGTGCGTGATGTCCTTAGGTTAGTTAGGTTTAAGTAGTTCTAAGTTCTAGGGGACTGATGACCACAGATGTTAAGTCCCATAGTGCTCAGAGTCATTTGAACCATTTGAAAATCGTCGGCGAGTATGGTTGCGACCAGAGGAGGCGTCCCACTCTTCAAGTGTTTAGGATAGGCACAGTGATGTTACTTCTGGCATCGTACTGTGGGAACCATCGCATATGACTTCAGGTCACGGCTAGTAATGACTGAGGGACCTTTGACGGCACAACGGACTGCCTGCATCCTCAGGTATTACCTCTCATGTGACAGTATCATGGTGTAACTTTTTAGCAGGACAATGCTCGTCCACCGAAGGCTCGTGTCTTTATGAACTGCCTGCGTGATATAGACGTACACCTGTAGGCAGAAAGATCCCCATCTCTGTTCCCGATAGAACATGTTTGGTCCAGTTCGGATGTCAGTTGTGTACCATTGCCTTTGCCAGGGACCAGTTAGAAAACTTGTGGGCGCACTTGCCTCAAGAGAAGATTGATCAACTTTATGACACCCTTCACAGCAGATTCAGTGCTCGCATTCAGGCCAGAGGGAGTTAACATCATATTGATAAGCCGATTCATACTGCCAAGTTCTTTATAAATTTGACTCGATTTTTGAATAACTGACAGCATATACCATCTGATCTCGTGAAATTTCATTTCGTTTCTTCCTCCCCTTCGCCACCAAAGCCTGCGGCAGAGATGGTGACTTGAGTGCATGGTGTTCCTTAATGAACACCATGGAACATAGGTACATTGATAATACTGATGAAAATGATGTAAGGAAAGAACTCTCCGTTTCAAGGGAGAAACGTTGGAAGGGTACTGTCCTGTATGTAATGACAATTTTCAGATACTTTTGGCCATAAATTTAATGAAGCTGCGAATTTAATAAATGTACTCAACCTCTGTAATATTATATTCTTAGTAAGAGATTAGAGAGGTTACTTCTTTTGAATAGTAGTAGCAGCATGTCCTAGACAGGCTGGCAAACGTATTTGGTTTGAAAAGGATGGAAACGGGTCTGCCGTGAAGTGGAAACAGCATTATTTAAAAAAGATTTTTGTAATAATATGTTTTGAAGAAAAATATTAAGAAATGAGATGATATGACTGGAATAATGACAAAAGTCAAATTTTAAGGTAATCCAGTTATTTTTATATTTATAACTGTGCAGTTTCTTATGTTAAAAGGTTGCATATGGTTGAAGTTCGCTGTAGATATAATGCGACATTATGCATCTTATAGTCGAACCAAGTGTCAAGGAAGGCAATTATACATAGGAAAGTTATTACGAAAATCTCTGCTAATTTGTCTTGTTGTGAGAACTTCGTGAAAAAGTGTATTGTTGTCATGTCCTTATGAAGCATAGTTAAAAAGGGAGTCTTGTTCTCATTTATCAGTCGCTGAGATTAGATCCTCATTTTCATTTACTTTCGTGACTGTGTTTGCATACTCGCATTACACATCGCGAGCTGTGTACTGAGAAGCATTTTTATGAAATTTGGCATGATACCGTCTCGCACTGCACATCGCCAAGTACGGCTAATGAAATTTGGTTTTGGACAGTCAGATCAATATTCCTAATAGTAACAGGTTGCAGAGCAGACGAGCGTTCTGTGCGCACAGGTATTCCAATAAATTTAATCACCATCAAAGTTCATGTATACTGTAAGACACAATGATTATCACAGTGTTTTTGTGAAAATATCAGTATCAGTTCAGAGGCTTAATGTCAATAAAATAATTCAGTAAATTGCTACTTTGTCAATTTTCAAGCAGTTTATCAGGAAGTCAGATGCATTAATTTTTATGTTCATTTGCTGTGTAATTACAAAAACGGTTCTGGTAAATTGATTATTTATAAGACTAAGATCATGGAGTAAATATCTCTGGAGTGAGCATTCACATGCGCAGAACAGATTTTGTGTTGTCAACATACATAGCCGGCCTGGTCACGTGTTCTCGGGACGTCGTGTGTTTGTCCGTATAGCGCCCTGTATATTTAGAATGTCACTACATCCCTAGTACAGACGGATTCTTTTCGTACTTGTCGTGGATTATTTATATATGTTGCGCAGACATTTTAACAGTATCCATTTGATACCGGGAATATACCAGCTACGTAACTTTTAAGGGCAAGTGATATTGCATTCTGCTTCTTTGCGATAGGTGTCACAGTTCAGATGAACTCGATTTTTGGTCGTTTTCGGTATGATACGGCACTTTATAGTATTACAGAGCCTGAAGTACATTTTCGCAGTGATAGTCTTGCAAAACGACTTGACAGTACGCTAGTACTTTTGCAAGTGTCCGAAAAACACCGAATTTGCAACACACTAGCGATTATATCCCTGCTAATTCGTCCTTTCTTCTGCTATTTCTGCGTATTTATTTTCTCGTTTTTGCGACCTAAAGCCCAATTTTTCTTACTGGTGACACTTTGATGTATTTATTTAACGCATTTTACGTACTTGCTCTCAGTTTATTAAATAAATAGTAGACTGAGTAATCTATATACATAATCGAAAAGTCACTGATAAATGCATGGAGGATAGTATTTGCTGAAACAACGAACCATTGCCTTTCCTAATCCACTAGCAAATTTACGAGAGGAAGCGATTGTAAGCTTTTGTACGAGCCGTATTATCTATTATATAGTCATAAAATGGTAGAAAAATAGGTCTACAGAATCAAGCCTTAATTATAATGCGTCTCGAAATTTTTAACATATACAGTGTCTCTTACTAATATGATAACTATAATTAGAGCTACATGGTATGTACCCACGAAAAGTTACTATCCCTCCCTCCACATATTTTTCTTTGCATCCGTAGCAACAACAGTAATTCACCATCGCTATTAAACTATCAACAAACGGTGAAACACAACAAAAACTCTTGATGAAACTTCCTGGCAGATTAAAACTGTGTGCCCGACCGAGACTCGAACTCGGGACCTTTGCCTTTCGCGGGCAAGTGCTCTACCAACTGAGCTACCGAAGCACGACTCACGCCCGGTACTCACAGCTTTACTTCTGCCAGTACCTCGTCTCCTACCTTCCAAACTTTACAGAAGCTCTCCTGCGAAGGTTCGCAGGAGAGCTTCTGTAAAGTTTGGAAGGTAGGAGACGAGGTACTGGCAGAAGTAAAGCTGTGAGTACCGGGCGTGAGTCGTGCTTCGGTAGCTCAGTTGGTAGAGCACTTGCCCGCGAAAGGCAAAGGTCCCGAGTTCGAGTCTCGGTCGGGCACACAGTTTTAATCTGCCAGGAAGTTTCATATCAGCGCACACTCCGCTGCAGAGTGAAAATCTCATTCTGGAAACATCCCCCAGGCTGTGGCTAAGCCATGTCTCCGCAATATCCTTTCTTTCAGGAGTGCTAGTTCTGCAAGGTTCGCAGGAGAGCTTCTGTAAAGTTTGGAAGGT
Source organism: Schistocerca nitens (assembly GCF_023898315.1). NCBI lineage: Eukaryota > Metazoa > Arthropoda > Insecta > Orthoptera > Acrididae > Schistocerca > Schistocerca nitens. Next base: position 487,719,099 of record NC_064621.1, read on the forward strand.
AGGAGACGAGGTACTGGCAGAAGTAAAGCTGTGAGTACCGGGCGTGAGTCGTGCTTCGGTAGCTCAGTTGGTAGAGCACTTGCCCGCGAAAGGCAAAGGTCCCGAGTTCGAGTCTCGGTCGGGTACACAGTTTTAATCTGCCAGGAAGTTTCATATCAGCGCACACTCCGCTGCAGAGTGAAAATCTCATTCTAAAAACTCTTGATATTACAAACTTCAAACGCTGCGGAAAGCACAGACGCACAACGAAGTCCCGAAAACACGTGACAATCCTGGTTTAATGTTGACAACATGCGCTGAACGCAATGCTCACTCGAGAGATATTTACTCTATGACTAAGATAACGCTTAGCAATATTCAGGGCCAGAATTTTAGTATGAGTCATTTGTTTTTCCGTCAAACAGCATATATAAATTTCATTGAAAACGGATTGCTTTCTCGTAGGCGAATTGTTTTGTGTACCAGTTAGTGTGGATTTTGCATCGTTTAGCGTGAGCTCCACATATTTCCGTTCAAAATTAAATTTTCTCGTGATTTTGTCGCCCTGGATGGAGATTTACATATTTCGATATGAAAATAAGTTTTACACATTTCCCAGATACCACCATGAAACTTACAAACACTAGTTTGACCATTAGAAGAAATTAAAAAAGGTTAGTAAAAAGTGTGGTGCGGAGTGAACATGCGACAATTCATTCTTACACCACCGAACCTGTTACATCAGCAAGTGGGTATGTGTTTCCAAAGATGCTGGTAATTTACCTACAACAGAAAGGCCAGTTTGGAGCTCGAGTAGCTAACGGTGCTAAAACGACAAACAACTGGTTCAAGTAGACATAAAGCCCGGTCTACTAGCAAGACAAATCCTGACGCGGCTTTTAAGACGTCTACTTCCCATATGCTGCAAAAGCGTCTCTTCTCCTGGTTGATTTGCTCGGGTCAGATAGTGACTGAACTCATGCCGATGGTATCCAACCTGAAGTCTTGGTGTATACGTCATCTCTCCAGGAAGTACGCCGTACCTTCAGCTAATAGATGTGCTGTATGTTCGTCAGTTGAAGGTGGTTATTCAGCAGATTATAGCTCACTTTACCCTTAATGATTTACAGTTTATGCCATAGTCAAGGAATTCAATTTCGTAGACTATTTTACATAATCTGTCCTGTTCTCCAATCCTCGCACACGGTCGATCGCTACTTCTGGATTGTAACTGGATTTTATGAATTCAACTAGAGAGGTTTAAAACACCACCGGAACGTATTATGAAAGCTGGAAAGCAATATGACCAGGAAGACTGCTAAGTGCAGGAATTCGTAAAGTGCCCCTACTGCGATAAGCATCTCTATTTCCTGCACTTCATACTCTGTAGACATGTTTACGTTCGTAATCTTCTGCCAATAACCGCGACCGTGTCAGTTAGGGATGGAAAAGTTAGTGAGTTCCCCCCCCCCCCCCCCCCCCCCTCACTGCTCAGCGCAGCGCACTGCGTCCCACACTGCCAACAACCCATTTTTTAGTTAGATGACTGTACATGCGCATAATTGTAAAGTACAGTATAAGTGATGATGGAAAATAAAGGGTGCTTGGAAATTTCTGTTAGAAACTTCTGGAATTTGTAGGGGGGGGGGGGGGGGTCGAGTACATAATACACTCCTGGAAATTGAAATAAGAACACCGTGAATTCATTGTCCCAGGAAGGGGAAACTTTATTGACACATTCCTGGGGTCAGATACATCACATGATCACACTGACAGAACCACAGGCACATAGACACAGGCAACAGAGCATGCACAATGTCGGCACTAGTACAGTGTATATCCACCTTTCGCAGCAATGCAGGCTGCTATTCTCCCATGGAGACGATCGTAGAGATGCTGGATGTAGTCCTGTGGAACGGCTTGCCATGCCATTTCCACCTGGCGCCTCAGTTGGACCAGCGTTCGTGCTGGACGTGCAGACCGCGTGAGACGACGCTTCATCCAGTCCCAAACATGCTCAATGGGGGACAGATCCGGAGATCTTGCTGGCCAGGGTAGTTGACTTACACCTTCTAGAGCACGTTGGGTGGCACGGGATACATGCGGACGCGCATTGTCCTGTTGGAACTGCAAGTTCCCTTGCCGGTCTAGGAATGGTAGAACGATGGGTTCGATGACGGTTTGGATGTACCGTGCACTATTCAGTGTCCCCTCGACGATCACCAGTGGTGTACGGCCAGTGTAGGAGATCGCTCCCCACACCATGATGCCGGGTGTTGGCCCTGTGTGCCTCGGTCGTATGCAGTCCTGATTGTGGCGCTCACCTGCACGGCGCCAAACACGCATACGACCATCATTGGCACCAAGGCAGAAGCGACTCTCATCGCTGAAGACGACACGTCTCCATTCGTTCCTCCATTCACGCCTGTCGCGACACCACTGGAGGCGGGCTGCACGATGTTGGGGCGTGAGCGGAAGACGGCCTAACGGTGTGCGGGACCGTAGCCCAGCTTCATGGAGACGGTTGCGAATGGTTCTCGCCGATACCCCAGGAGCAACAGTGTCCCTAATTTGCTGGGAAGTGGCGGTGCGGTCCCCTACGGCACTGCGTAGGATCCTACGGTCTTGGCGTGCATCCGTGCGTCGCTGCGGTCCGGTCCCAGGTCGACGGGCACGTGCACCTTCCGCCGACCACTGGCGACAACATCGATGTACTGTGGAGACCTCACGCCCCACGTGTTGAGCAATTCGGCGGGACGTCCACCCGGCCTCCCGCATGCCCACTATACGCCCTCGCTCAAAGTCCGTCAACTGCACATACGGTTCACGTCCACGCTGTCGCGGCATGCTACCAGTGTTAAAGACTGCGATGGAGCTCCGTATGCCACGGCAAACTGGCTGACACTGACGGCGGCGGTGCACAAATGCTGCGCAGCTAGCGCCATTCGACGGCCAACACCGCGGTTCCTGGTGTGTCCGCTGTGCCGTGCGTGTGATCATTGCTTGTACAGCCCTCTCGCAGTGTCCGGAGCAAGTATGGTGGGTCTGACACACCGGTGTCAATGTGTTCTTTTTTCCATTTCCAGGAGTGTATTTTGAATAGGAACTCATGTCCGGAAACGTACCGTTTCAGTTCAGATGTTTAGCTTATCCACGTCTGCTTGAGGAACTGAATTAGGTGTGACAAAGTGCAAAAATCAGGTAACAATTCGAAAGGAAACTTAACGAGACATCCATTTGTCACTTAAGAACATTTGTTTGTGTGAACACTTAAATGTTACGTGACTACATTATTTCAAAAAAGCCAGCATACTGTATGTACATAACAGTAGCAATGCATTACAACAGCGGCTCGATGTGGCGACCACCAACTTTGTTACAGACGTTGTAACTACGAAGCATATTCTGGTACACGCTCTTCATGCCACCTGGTGTCTCTTCAGTTTCTAGTGCAGTGGCCAGAACTCGTCCCAGCAGATTTTACTCTGTCTCAACACGAGTCTCGTAAATTAAATTTTGCATATAACCCAACAAGAAGTGGTCCATGGGAGTTAAATCCGGTAACCGCGGGGCCACGCGGTTGGAGCACCTCGGTTCATCTTACTTTCAACATATCGTCTGTTGAGATGTCTCCGAATCGCATGTGACAAGTGAGGTGGCGCGCCATCATGCTGAAACCATATTTCCTGACATTCAAACGTACAACTTCCAAGAACAGGTTCTATACATTTTGTCATTTTGTAGGAAGATAAAATATGCAAGACCGACTAGCTTTAGTGGAAGAAGGTATGGCCCAATAACATGACATCCCACAGGTTAATACCAGACCGACGCTGAAATCCCTGAACATGCGTGACACAAGGATTTTCGTCTATCCAGACATAGCTGTTTCGCGAATTCAGAACACAGTCCCTGGTGAACTCACATTCATCTATGAACAGAACTCGAGTGGAAACAGGGGTATGTCGATTTAGCGGTGCAAGAACCTGCAGTAGGCAACGCGTTATGGAGAATGGGCTGGAACCATAACGTCTACGCTTTGTACGTGGTACGGATATAACTGTTGCTCATGCAGAACGTCCCAGACGATACTGTGACCAACTCCTACTGCCCGCGCAGTTGTTCGAGTACTCGTTGACGGGTTCTGCTCAGCCCTATGCAGTACATCTTCTTTTAATTCGGACCTGCGGCGTTGCTGTGGAGCAACTAGTCCTGCCTCCTCACTGTGAAGTTACATGTTTCTCTTAGCAGCTGCGTAATTCGGGCAAAAATTTCGTGCGTTGGCGTGCTACGTTGCGGAAAACGTTCGTGATATAGCAGCTCTTCCGTCACTTAGTGCTTCGCCATACACAAGGAGCATGTCTATGTATTCAGAAAACATATAAGGAACCATGTTTACTGAATCGGAGACGCATAGCCATTGGATAGGTCTCGCAGCAAGGCAGACATTAAGTGAGATCAGGTGATCGTCTGACGCAGTACACGTCATCCTGTCTAATCTATTGCATACCAGGACAGGCAACTTTTGCAACTTTTCTCTTTCCATCAGGAGACGTGGGCGCGTTACACATCTGTAATGAAACCATTGTAGAACGGAAACTTTACGTTTCCGGACATGGCTTCCTGTTCAGAAGTCCTAGAAGTTTGTAACGGGAATTTCCGAACACCCTGTGTAGCGTGCGTACTTGTGATCTACTCGTCATGTAGAATTCTTACATGCAGACTAAAACACTCTCTTTAAGAAAGAGTGGAGTAATGACTATTACTATTCCCGACAAGGGGTCGTGACTCTCATGGTCCGTAGCTGCGACGATTGAGCGGCAAGGGAGCCGACAACTGTAGAGCTGGGAGCTCCGTTCTACGCGACCACCGCACGGTAGCGGAAGGACATTTCCACAACAAAAAGCCTGCGAAAAAATTCATATATAATATAATTTGTAAGATGCAGCTAGCAAGTCAGCAAAAGATCGTTTTAAATACACTCCTGGAAATGGAAAAAAGAACACATTGACACCGGTGTGTCAGACCCACCATACTTGCTCCGGACACTGCGAGAGGGCTGTACAAGCAATGATCACACGCACGGCACAGCGGACACACCAGGAACCGCGGTGTTGGCCGTCGAATGGCGCTAGCTGCGCAGCATTTGTGCACCGCCGCCATCAGTGTCAGCCAGTTTGCCGTGGCATACGGAGCTCCATCGCAGTCTTTAACACTGGTAGCATGCCGCGACAGCGTGGACGTGAACCGTATGTGCAGCTGACGGACTTTGAGCGAGGGCGTATAGTGGGCATGCGGGAGGCTGGGTGGACGTACCGCCGAATTGCTCAACACGTGGGGCGTGAGGTCTCCACAGTACATCGATGTTGTCGCCAGTGGTCGGCGGAAGGTGCACGTACCCGTCGACCTGGGACCGGACCGCAACGACGCACGGATGCACGCCAAGACCGTAGGATCCTACGCAGTGCCGTAGGGGACCGCACCGCCACTTCCCAGCAAATTAGGGACACTGTTGCTCCTGGGGTATCGGCGAGGACCATTCGCAACCGTCTCCATGAAGCTGGGCTACGGTCCCGCACACCGTTAGGCCGTCTTCCGCTCACGCCCCAACATCGTGCAGCCCGCCTCCAGTGGTGTCGCGGCAGGCGTGAATGGAGGGACGAATGGAGACGTGTCGTCTTCAGCGATGAGAGTCGCTTCTGCCTTGGTGCCAATGATGGTCGTATGCGTGTTTGGCGCCGTGCAGGTGAGCGCCACAATCAGGACTGCATACGACCGAGGCACACAGGGCCAACACCCGGCATCATGGTGTGGGGAGCGATCTCCTACACTGGCCGTACACCACTGGTGATCGTCGAGGGGACACTGAATAGTGCACGGTACATCCAAACCGTCATCGAACCCATCGTTCTACCATTCCTAGACCGGCAAGGGAACTTGCTGTTCCAACAGGACAATGCACGTCCGCATGTATCCCGTGCCACCCAACGTGCTCTAGAAGGTGTAAGTCAACTACCCTGGCCAGCAAGATCTCCGGATCTGTCCCCCACTGAGCATGTTTAGGACTGGATGAAGCGTCGTCTCACGCGGTCTGCACGTCCAGCACGAACGCTGGTCTAACTGAGGCGCCAGGTGGAAATGGCATGGCAAGCCGTTCCACAGGACTACATCCAGCATCTCTACGATCGTCTCCATGGGAGAATAGCAGCCTGCATTGCTGCGAAAGGTGGATATACACTGTACTAGTGCCGACATTGTGCATGCTCTGTTGCCTGTGTCTATGTGCCTGTGGTTCTGTCAGTGTGATCATGTGATGTATCTGACCCCAGGAATGTGTCAATAAAGTTTCCCCTTCCTGGGACAATGAATTCACGGTGTTCTTATTTCAATTTCCAGGAGTGTAGTTACATTTGTACAATGCGGGGAGGGTGGTCAGAAACAGTTTCAAAAGCTTGTAAGGATGTAGTAGGGCAGAGTGTGATGAAAAATAATTGTTAAAAGAGTTAATCAGCACTGAATTTAGCCAATCAGGCCGTTGTGCATTCGAATTCATGAGGTCTACCGGATACAATTGGTGTCAGTTTTTCTCATAGCATACATGATAGCATCCGAGACTGCTCAGCCTTTGGCCCAATCCTTACTACCACCCCATGTCCAATTTCTGTATCGCTCTCTTGTTCGGTTTTAGGAAACCAAACGAGGAACACTTTTGGTATCAACGTCTCTGGTGGGCTGCTTGAATTTGCGCATGCTACAGCCTGATTGGCTCACTTCAGTGCTAATTAACTAAGAAACGGCGCAAAGTATCGAATTTTTTTCTTGACAGTTATTTCTCAGCACAACCTACTCTGAAACATCCTTACAAGCTTTTCAGACAGTTTCTGACCACGCTGTACAAATGTTCATAGACAATAGTTTTCCCTTGAGCATCAAAAAAGCAGTAGTCTGATAAAAAAAGAATCATCCGAAAGACAAAAAAGTCCGATTACTTGCTGCCAAAAGGGTTCTCATAACACACGTAAGACACGAAACAGGTAAAAACGTTGTGTAATGGCCATCATCGCTTACTACAATACTGACAATGCAAAATTATAATGAATGTGTGTCACACGGAAATTATGCGTCAGTCCCCTGACAACCTGTTCGGCAACATTGCATAAATACATTACTGGCCATTAAAATTGCTACACCAAGAAGAAATGCAGATGATAAACGGGTATTCATTGGACAGATATATTATACTAGAACTGACATGTGATTACATTTTCACGCAATTTGGGTGCATAGATCCTGAGAAATCAGTACCCAGAGCAACCACCTCTGGCCGTAATAACGCACTTGATACGCCTGGGCATTGAGTCAAACAGAGCTTGGATGTCGTCTACAGGTGCAGCTGCCCATGCAGCTTCAACACGATACCACAGTTCATCAAGAGTAGTGACTGGGGTATTGTGACGAGCCAGTTGCTCGGCCACCATTGACCAGACGTTTTCAGTTGGTGAGAGATCTGGAGAATGTGCTGGCCAGGGCAGCAGTCAAACATTTTGTGTATCCAGAAAGGCCCGTACAGGACCTGCAACATGCGGTCGTGCATTTTCCTGCTGAAATGTAGGGTTTCGCAGGGATCGAATGAAGGGTAGAGCCACACCTGAAATGTAACGTCCACTGTTGAAAGTGCCGTCAATGCGAACAAGTGGTGACCGAGACATGTAACCAATGACACCCCATACCATCACGCCGGGTGATACGCCAGTATGGCGATGACGAATACACACTTCCAATGTGCGTTCACCGCGATGTATCCAAACACGGATGCGACCATCATGATGCTGCAAACCGAACCTGGATTCATCGAAAAAAATGACGTTTTGCATTTCGTGCACCCAGGTTCGTCGTTGAGTACACCATCGCAGGCGCCCCTGTCTGTGATGCAGCGTCAAGGGTAACCGCAGCCATGGTCTCCGACCTGATAGTCCATGCTGCTGCAAACGTCGTCGAACTGTTCGTGCAGATGGTTGTTGTCTTGCAAACGTCCCCATCTGTTGACTCAGGTATCGAGACATGGCTGCACGATCCGTTACAACCATGCGGATAAGATGCCTGTCATCTCGACTGCTAGTGATACGAGGCCATTGGGATCCAGCATGGCGTTCCGTATTACCCTCCTTAACCCACCGATTCCATATTCTGCTAACAGTCATTGGATCTCGACCAACGCGAGCAGCAATGTCGCGATACGATAAACCGCAGTCGCGATAGGCTACAATCCGACCTTTATCAAAGTCGGAAACGTGATGGTAGGCATTTCTCCTCCTTACACGAGGCATCACAACAACGTTTCACCAGGCAACGCCGGTCAACTGCTGTTTGTGTATGAGAAAACAGTTGCAAACTTTCCTCATGTCAGCATGTTGTAGGTGTCGCCACCGGCGCCAACCTTGTGTGAATGCTCGGAAAAGCTAAGCATTTGCATATCACAGCATCTTCTTCCTGTCGGTTAAATTTCGCGCGTGTAGCACGTCATCTTCGTGGTGTAGCAATTTTAATGGCCAGTAGTGTATAATATTTTCTTCCTCTTCTTCCATGTCTTTTCAAAAGCCTTGGGTAGTCTCTCCTTTATTCTCTCTATTGAACGACTGAAATCGCTAGCTGCTCCTTCAACCCTCTTAGGCTCAATTTTTAATGAGACTTTTGCCTCCTCGCTTGCTTCTTCGAACAAAAATTTTATAGAATTCTTAATACTCATATGTGTCTGATTACAAAGAACTTCCTCTGCGCCTATGGTGCACGAAGACTGCTGTGCCTTGCTTTGTAGTAACGAGACAGCAACGAGAACGCTCCGAGCGCACAGGTTGGTAGGCGTCAAGCTAACGAGGAGGCCTCCCGTTTAGAACAATGGACTGGACTCGCCCAGCGCTCGTGATGACAATGCGAGTCTGTGCAGGGGCCATCTTATTTTCGAGCACCTAGCCTCTGTCTCTTTCTTAGCGTTTAGTCCGCCATACGGTGTTCACTTTATCCTGATTTTGCAACTTTTTAAATTAAGTGGTCAGATGCTTTTCCTATAACAGTCGTCAGTTAACTGAGGCCTGTTTCACTTGCAGTGGTTTCCACTGTGCAGCAAATCACGGACTTTTTGATAGCTCATAGCGTTAAATGCGAATTTTAAAAGGACTACGGCAAGTGGCCAGAACAAATGTATGACTGTCTTACCACTGCCACCTCACTGCAGAGTTGCTGTGTCTGCCTGTAGTGGTGTAAGTGAGGCAGTTTTGGCGGTCAGATTTCAAACAATGTGAAGAAAACTGGACTGCGGACCAGTTGTCAAGCCACACACTGCACCACTGCTTGCGTTCTTCATTGTATGCACGATGGTTCTGCGGGAAAATGGACTATGAAATCGACACAGAGGAATTACGCAGTCCAGTCACATCAATGTGACGATGTGACCATCGCTTATGTTCGACGTCAACGTGCATTAATCTCTCACAGACGATAGATAGCAGCTCTAACAACGGAGGGTATATAAAAAGTGTCGGCGAGACTCGGAGAAAACAGTGCAGCCGTTGCCATTAAGTGAAACGGTGCGATTTATCTGACATGCAAAAAGGGCATGATTATTGGCCTTCGGATCAAGGGTGGAAACATTTCCGATATGGGTAAGTTTGTAAACCGTTCGCGTACCGCTGTAGTTAAAGTATACAGTGCATGGCAAAATGGTGTTGACGGTACAAGCTGTGCAGGCTGTTGTTTGGCCATTAGAACTTGTTTGTACTCAGAACAAGACCACAAAAACTCCCTCGAACAATTAACGTTATCTTTATTGATCGCAGCCCCAGGAGATGGCGAAAAATACACGGCTTGTTCGGTCGTTCCGAATTACAATTAAAAATAACTTAACATGCAGGGAACAAACATCAAAGTTATCTCGTAACCAGTCACGAACTCACTTCGTGCATGGAAGTTACAAAACTTTAAAAAAGCTGGTACGTGGTTCCCTATTTGTACCTCACTTACCCACCATATCTTAGATACCACAAAAGAGGAAGCGGGATGGAATCATGGTTGGTAGTCACAGTTTATAATTAAGACAGTTTATTGACATTACGCCTTTTAAGGAATTTGACACTTACAAATAATGGACGAGCCACTAGAAAAAGCTTTGAAAATACAGTTAGAAACCCAACGTACTCGGTACTCAAATAAACCGTCCCCTAACAGAAAGTTATAAAAAACTTAATGTGTCAGACATTTATAGAAACCTTAAACATAGCTATTATCAATTATTTCTCATAGCCACTTCATCAAAGAATTACTGGCAAACTTCAGAAATTCAAGCTCCCGTATAGGATTTCCCTCAAAATACATATAATGAAAACAGTTACCAATAAAGGGTGACTTAATGACACTTCAGCACTAGTGGCAAGCTAAGATCCAATTACATAACATGATAGAACCACTTACATAAAAACCTACTGCAGAAACACTGATCTTTAAAAATGAGTGTTCACGTGCTCAGACGTGTTAATAAAAGACTACTAGAAAGAGCTGGGCAAGGAACTCAGCAGATGCTATGCAATTTAAAGTTTAGCCAGTTGCCAGTCGCCAGCCAGGGTGGCCGAGCGGTTCTAGGCGCTACAGTCTGGAACCGCGCGACCGCTATGGTCGCAGTTTCGAATCCTGCCTCGGGCATGGATGTGTGTGATGTCCTTAGGTTAGTTAGGTTTAAGTAGTTCTAAGTTCTAGGGGACTGATGACCTCAGAAGTTAAGTCCCATAGTGCTCAGAGCCATTTGAACCATTTTTGAAGTTGCCAGTCGCTAAACGGGTTCGTATAAGAACAGGTTACATACAATATACATGTATATATCTACCAGCTTAACCCGCCTTGGCTGAAGGAAGATAAATGCTAAACTTTGGAAGGCGGTATGTGAACAGCTCCTGGTAGTGGCCAGGTTCTTAAACACTGCCAGGCGTAGATCTCGGATGACATTTCACTCCCCGCCAAGGTGCTGGCACAATCGAAGGTTTTTGCGCGAATCACAAAGACATTCCAATAACTCTGAAACATAGAAACACTCGGCAGAATCTTTCACTCGATATATGGGTAAGCGTGTAAAGGAAAACGTTATATTACTGACAAATTCGCAACCTTGACCTTAAGCATTTTACACATGTACAACTGTATTAATAGAGTGCAGGCTTTAAAAACGCCAACATAAAAGCATTTGATTACAAGAAACACAGAGCACTAGTAAAACTTCTGAGAAAACTTTCAAATAATGGCCACCATTTAACAACGCCAACTGAACTCTTCCACACCATCTTAAAGTTAGATTATGAAAGTCTCACCATAATAATAAAGTTTAAATGCCTCTGAGTGCGTCGGTCAACAAAACACAATTACGACCACTTACTTCATATCACGTACACAATACGAAGGAGCGGGTTACACAGCTTCACCGCTTCACTTCAAATTTTGTTCCCAGCGAAGTCACAGACCTTGTTTCTCCAAACTGCCCATGTCGCCAAAACGTCCGACCAATTTCACACCACAACCTGTAATGGTCATCACGCTCGTCCGGCAGCCGTTGACACTCGTCTCCCAGCGAATGTACGAGATCTCGAGGGTTATCCTTCGAAGGCTCACAACCCCAATCCCTTCGCCCGTCAACCTGGAAGATAAGACACGCGGAGAGCAAAGATAGCTTAGCTCAACCACAATCGATCTCAACGATACATGAACAAAATAACACTGGCGCCAGCTCGCCACAGTTCAAAAGCATAATAAAATAATAAAAAATTTAAAAACATACACATATAAAACACAGCGCCTCTGGTGTCTGGCGCGAAGTGTTTGACGGTGTGGTGTTTGTAAACATACGCATACAGCACACAACTTCTCGATGATGCGATGAGTTATTCCAAATAGCGGGCGACTTCATCTTGAGGTATGTGTTGGCAGGTCCTCTGATGTAATCTGCGCTGGTGGCTGTGAATGTGGTGATGAAGCGTTTGTCGGGTGAGGGCGTGGTCTTGGAAGTTCTGGTATTGTTGCTAGTTGGAAGACGTAAGCCGGTTTAACCCTGTAACAGAAACAGTGGTCGACGTTCCGTTAGTTGAAATGCAGCTTGCGACTACACGGTAGGGTGCTGAGTATGGCGGTTGCCATGACGATTTGATGCCTACAGTGTGTAACATGAAGTGTGAACAGATTTTCAAGTCTTGATGCACGCAGGCGATAAGTGTACCGTGTCTGAGACTGGGGTGGGCGGATTCGGACCACGTGCTCTCGCACCTGGCTTACGAATTCTGTTTCATCATTCCTTTGTTGTGATAGATCGTGTGTTTCCACAAATTTTGCTGGGAGCCTCACAGTCTTGCCGTACGCCAGTTCCACCGAGGAAGCGTCTAGATCTGATTTGAAAGCGTTTCTGAGGCCTAATATGCCGCGTGGGATTAGCTGAGCGGTCTAAGGCGCTGCAGTCATGGACTGTGCGGCTGATCCCGTCGGAGGTTCGAGTCCTCCCTCGGGCTTGTTTGTCCTTAGGATGTTGTTGTTGTTGTTGTGGTCTTCAGTCCTGAGACTGGTTTGATGCAGCTCTCCATGCTACTCTATCCTGTGCAAGCTTCTTCATCTCCCAGTACCTACTGCAACCTACATCCTTCTGAATCTGCTTAGTGTATTGATCTCTTGGTCTCCCTCTACGATTTTTACCCTCCACGCTGCCCTCCAATGCTAAATTTGTGATCCCTTGATGCCTCAAAACATGTCCTACCAACCGATCCCTTCTTCTAGTCAAGTTGTGCCACAAACTTCTCTTCTCCCCAATCCTATTCAATACCTCCTCATTAGTTACGTGATCTACCCGCCTTATCTTCAGCATTCTTCTGTAGCACCACATTTCGAAAGCTTCTATTCTCTTCTTGTCCAAACTGGTTATCGTCCATGTTTCACTTCCATACATGGCTATACTCCATACAAATACTTTCAGAAACGACTTCCTGACACTTAAATCTATACTAGATGTTAACAAATTTCTCTTCTTCAGAAACGATTTCCTTGCCATTGCCAGTCTACATTTTATATCCTAATTTAGGTTAAGTAGTGTGTGAGATTAGGGACTGATGACCTTAGTAGTTAAGTCCCATAAGATTTCACACACATTTGAACATTTTTTTGAGACCGAATAGGACCATGAGAAGGGCCTTGGTCCACTGAGTGTAGCGGCACATTAGTGCTGCCTTAAGTGAGCGGTGCCATCTCTCGATTATCCTGTTACTGGGTGGGTAATAGTTTGTTGTGAGCTGTGCGTCAATACTTCGCTAGTTGCCTGAACAGGTCAGATTCAAATTTCAGTCCTCTGTCTGTCGTGACTGATGTGTAACGGACAGCCAAAGCGTGGCACCCAATATGACACGAAAACGAAAGCCAGAGTTTCTGCTGTAACTTTGTCCACTGGTGCAGCTCCCGGCCAGCGAGGGTAGCTTGTCTATCACTGTAAGTATGTAACGTTGGCCGTCTGACGATGGCTATGGACCAACGACTTCGACGTGGACGTGATTGAAATGGGCCTTTGTGATAGGGAAGTTCCCTATCGGTGCTTGCATGTGGCGGTGTATCTTGCTGCGTTGGCATTTAAGACAACACCTCGCCCATTCACGGTAGTCTTTCTGTATTCCTGTCACTCGTAACGATTCGTCACTAAGTGGGTCGTCGGTCTATGACCGGGTTGACACAAATCGTGCAGCATACTGAAGACGTGCCTTCGGAAGGTAATAGGTAGGAACGGCCGCGGTTTTGAAGTGGTCATTTCACAATACAGCTTGACATCACTCCTCGGAATCTGGATAAGTTGGAGATACAACGCCGATGTTCCTGCTGATACAAGTTCTTGTAGTTCTTGATCTGGCTGTTGATCAGCGGCGAGTTTGTGTGATCGATGGTGCTAGTAATGCTTCCGACCCGAGACAAACAATCGGCCATCATATTGTCGATGCTGGAGATGTGCCGGACGTCCATGCTGAATTACGAAATGATCATTAGTTGATTGTGTTGCCTAGGTGAACAGATCGTATTGTTCTGGCGAAAGGCGTAAGTTGGCAGTTTGTGGATTGTTGATAATAAAGTCTGTAACCTCCAGATGAGGCCTGAAGTATTTGATGCACTCATAAACAAGCAGAAGTTCTGTGTCGTAGGTGCTCCACTGTTATCGCGAGGGCGATAGTTGGCGCGAGAGAAACGCGAGTGGTTGCCGTGAGTCAGTACATCGTTGTCGATCGCCGTCTGGCGGGCGTCAACTTCAAGTGCCAAAAATGCGGTAGGCTCACGGTGCGCCAGCAGTTGTGCGTCTGCGATGCCCTGGTTGCTTCAAACGCAGTGCACATGCTATCAGTCCACGGTGCAAACAAGTTACCCTTGTTCTTTGGGCCGGTGAGCGGTGCAATTAACGGCTCCTGTAACTCGGCAGTGTGTGGCAAGTGACGGTGATAAAAATTTAACATACCGAGAAATCGACGCAATTCCTTGGACGTATTTGGGCGTGAAATCCGTAAGATGTCTTCGTCCTCCTCTGACAGTGGTAGCGATCCTATCGCTGTTATTCTGCGCCCTAGGAAATCCACTTTGGGTTGGCCAAAGACACATTTAGCAGTGTTTAGAATGACTCCATGGTGTTCCAACCGCTTGAACATTTTCGTCAAATGCTCCCGATGTTACTCTGCCGATGATAAGAAAAATTAAAAAATCGTCCAGGTATGCGAAAGGGAAAGTTAGGCTCTTGCACTGAGTGAATGAAGCGTTGCCACGTTAGAGAGGCGTTCCTGAGTCCAGAAGTCATAGATTTGCTGTGAAACATGCCAAAAGAGTGATGATCGCCGTCTTGTGAATGTCTCATTTAGCTACATGGATCTGTGTGTACGTTTTTACGTAGTCCAGGACGCTAACAATAGCTGCACGACTCAGTGCATTATTATAGTCACGTAACAGAATCACTGAATGTTTTCAGGCATTGATCTTGTAATCAGGGTTCTGTAATCACCACAAGGCCTTCATGCACCACCATTTTTCAGGACCAAATGTAGCGTTGAGGATCAGGGGCTACTGGAAGGCTGCATTGCACCTTCGCTATTTTAAGACGATCTGGAACCAAATGTCGTGGACTGCAAGACGTGAATTGACCGTTGGTCGTCCCTATGTAGTGGACAGTGTGGTACCTTACCTCCTCAGGTGCTCCAGGGGGTCGTGAATCCATGTAGCAGCTCCGCCGCCCGCATTACTTTGGCAGTATGAACGGCTGCACCCAACCGAAATCCGGACGCCTTTAAGCCTGTGGTGTTAACAACTAGGGGTGAGTTCTTTATGCTCGGCAGTAGATTGTAATGGGTGAAGAAGACCGCTCCGATGATAGGTCCGGCGATGTCTGCAACGGTAAAATCCCACGCGAGGGCTCGTCGTAAACCCAGGTCTAGTTCCAAGTGCAGAGTACCGTATGTTGTTATGACTGAGTGGTTTGCAGTAGTCAGACAGAATAATGGTGGTGGTCGCTTCCTGTGCAACATAATCCGTGGGTAAATGGACAAATCGTATCTAGCGTAAATTCGGGTATCAAGTGCGCAGATGGACAACCCCCTGCACCTATTTAAATTGCACCGCTGGTCGAAAGTAGGGCCTTCTCCGATTGCTGATCAGAATCTCTGCACCTGTTTGTTTGTGATCCACCATGGCCGCCAAGGCGTCGTAAACTGCTTGAGGGCCGGCCGGTGTGGCCGAGCGGTTCTAGGCGCTTCAGTCTGGAACCGCGCTGTTGCTACTGTCGCAGGTTCGAATCCTCCCTCGGGCATGGATGTGTGTGATGTCCTTAGGTTAGTTAGGTTTAAGTAGTTCTAAGTCTAGGGGACTGATGACCTCAGATATAAGGTCCCATAGTGCTTAGAGCCATCTGAACCATTTGAACTGCGCGGGGAACAGTTGGCGTTGCGCTGGCGCACTGCGCGGTGATTGTGCTAACAGGAGTCATCGCATCCTGGATTTTATCTGCCAAATTTGCTATTACGTACAAGGGAGTGCCAGACTGTGACACTGTGGTTGCTATGACGACTGGTCACAAACCACTGCTCAATATTGTGCGCAGTAAGCTGTCCGGAACGGTTCCCATGTCAGCTTTGCTTCTTAGGTGCCGCAAGTACTGCGAAGACTTTCTGTTTCTTAACGTCTTCCTGAGTGGGAACCTGATTGTCTCGCTTCTCCTGTAGTGGTGACACTCGCTGGATCAATTCTGCTTTAAGGTGGTCGTAGCAGTTAGCCTCTGGTGGCGAGGTAAATACATCTTGCACTTCCGTGGCTTACTGATGGTCTAATTGGCTTACCACCTGCGCAAACTGGAGAGGATCTTCCGAAATTCCGGAATAGAAAAAAAAAAGACCTCCACCTGCGCTAACCACAGAAATGGATTGTATGGCGAGAAAGGCGGTAGTCTAACAGCCAGTCGTGATATGGTGGGATTCGCGTCTGTCTTTTTGCAAATCTCTTTCGTAAGCGCTCGTTAATCCAATGGTAATACGCAGGTGAATCACGTCGGGGTCAACACTTCGGCGGTGCGAGCTGTGCAGACTGTCGTTCGACAATTGGGACCTGTTTGTACTTACCACAGCCACAGGAGACGACGAAAAATACACGGCTTATTCGATCGTTCCGGGGTTGCAGTTCGTGATAACTTAACATGCAGGGGCAAACATCACAGTTATCTCGGAGCTGTGAACGAACTCCTACATGCATAGAAGATACAAAGATATGAAAAGCATAATCAAAGATAAACAAAACTAAAACACATGTACATACCAGGTGATCAAAAATGCCAGTATAAATTTGAAAACTGAATAAATCACGGAATAATGTAGATAGAGAGGTAAAAATTAACACACATGCTTGGGATGACATGGGATTTTATTAGAACCAAAAAAATACAAAAGTTCAAAAAATGTTCGACAGATGGCGCTTCATCTGATCAGAATAGCAATAATTAGCATAACAAAGTAAGGCAAAGCAAAGATGATGTTCTTTGCTGGAAATGCTCAATATGTCCACCATCATTCCTCAACAATAGCTGTAGTCGAGGAATAATGTTGTGAACAGCACTGTAAAGCATGTCCGGAGTTATGGTGAGGCATTGGCGTCGGATGTTGTCTTTGTGGTGTCACTGCCAGACTCCACACTTGCTAGGTGGTAGCTTAAACCGGCCGCGGTCCATTAGTACATGTCGGACTCGCGTGTCGCCACTGTGTGATCGCAGACCGGGCGCCACCACACGGCAGGTCTCGAGAGACGTACGAGAACTCGACCCCAGTTGTACGACGACGTTGCTAGCGACTATACTGACGAAGCCTTTGCTCTCATTTGCCGAGAGACAGTTAGAATAGCCTTCAGCTAAGTTAATGGCTACGACTTAGCAAGGCGCCAATTGTATCAGTGCATGTATCTTACGAGTCTCATTTGTATAGTCAAGAGAGATGTACCAAAGGAAGCATTAAAAGTTAAGTATATTCCAAAGATACGTATTTTCTTTATAGTATTCAATACGTATCCTGTTCCAGACTTGACGCCAGTCGGCGTGTGTGTACGCGTGCCTTTCGGCTTCCTCCTCAGTGTGGCGTGACTAGCTTGTTACGCCACAACAGTCTTTCAGCATTCCTAGAGATCCAGAATGAGATTTTCACTCTGCAGCGGAGTGTGCGCTGATATGAAACTTCCTGGCAGATTTAAAACTGTATGCCCGACCGAGACTCGAAATCGGGACATTTGCCTTTCGCGGGCAAGTGCTCTACCAAACTACCGAAGCACGACTCACGCCCGGTACTCACAGCTTTACTTCTGCCAGTACCCAGCACTTGCCCGCGAAAGGCAAAAGGTCCCGAGTTCGAGTCTCGGTCGGGCACACAATTTTAAATCTGCCAGGAAGTTTTCATCCCTAGAGATGTCGGTCGATCACGATACACCTGCGACTTCAGGTAACCCCAAAGCCA
This sequence comes from Schistocerca nitens, assembly GCF_023898315.1. Taxonomy (NCBI): domain Eukaryota; kingdom Metazoa; phylum Arthropoda; class Insecta; order Orthoptera; family Acrididae; genus Schistocerca; species Schistocerca nitens. Next base: position 487,737,098 of record NC_064621.1, read on the forward strand.
ATAATCGCACGGACTGAGGTCTGGGGACCTGGGAGGCCAAGCATGACGAAAGTGGCAGCTGAGCAAACGATCATCACAAACGACGCGCGCAAGAGATCTCTCACGTGTCCAGCAATACTTCGTTTTTTTTTTTAGTTCTAATAAAACCCGATGTCATTCCAAGCATGTGTGTCAATTTTTACCTCTCTATCTACATTATTCCGTGATTTATTAAGTGTTCAAATTTATACTGACTTTTTGACCACCCGGTATAAAACACAGTGCCTCTGGTATCTGGCACACGAAATGTTTGACGGCGCAGTGTTTGTAAAATGTGCATCCGCCACGCGTGACACACGACTACATAACTGCGCGATGTCGCAACTGCACTATCGGAAACCGGCGCAGGGGAAACTATGCTGCACCATGGGCCATTGATGGCAGGGCTGGACGACGGTTGCGGACTTGTGCACGGGCGAATAGACATGCAACTGTTAAGAAACTGACCATCCAAATGAGTCAAGGAGTACCAACAGTGCCTTCTCACTGACCGATCAGCGGCTGCTTACGGGCTTCCACAGAACACGCCTGGCTCGTGCAGCGTGGCTGACGGTTGTTCGTCAGCGACGAAGGCTGGGACTGAAGCATTAGTACCGCAACTGCGCGTCCACATAGTGACGACAGCTGGCTTTTTCAGACGAATCGCGTATTAAGTGCCATGGGACACATAGCCATTGGCATGTACGGTTCTAGGCCCGCAGTCCGGAACCGCGCGACTGCTACGGTCGCAGGTTCGAATCCTGCCTCGGGCATGGATGTGTGTGATGTCCTTAGGTTAGTTAGGTTTAAGTAGTTCTAAGTTCTAGGGGACTGATGACCAAAGATGTTAAGTCCCATAGTGCTCAGAGCCATTTGAGCCATTGGCATGTACGACGTGAAACGTCTAAAAGCAAGCACCCTGCAATCAGGAGGGAGCGTCGTGGTCTGAGGAATGTTTTCATGGCATTCCCTGGATGATCTCGTCATTCTGGAAGTCGTAATGGATCACTACGCGTATGCATCTATCCTTGGGGACTATGTTCACCCCTACAAGCAGTTTGTTTTTCCTCGGCACGATGGCATCTCCAAGCAGGACAATATTGGTGCCACATATCTCGCAGAGTACGTGTGTATTTCGAAGAGCACCAGGATGAGTTTGCCGTACTCTCTGGCCAGTAAACTCTTCGGATTTATACCCAATCGAGAATCTGTGGAACACCTCCTTCGGGCTGATAGTGCCATGGATCCTCAGCCGACACCTAGCGCAGTTGGCCACGGCAATGGACTCGGCCTGGCTCCAGATCACCGTCGGTACCTTCCAGGACGTCATTGACTCCCTCTGCAAAAGGTAGTTATTCAGGCTTTTGACAGATGCACAAATTAAAGTGACTGTTCCTAAAGACTGGAAAGTACCACAGGTCACACCAATATTCTAGAAAGGAAACAGGAGTAACCCATTGAATTACAGATCCATATCACTGACCTCAATTTGCAGTAGGGTTTTGGAGCATATACTGTACTCGAACATTATAAATCACCTTGAAGAAAATGACTTACTGATACATGACCAACACGGATTCAGAAAATATCGTTCTTGTGCAACACAGCTACCTCTTTATTCCCATGAAGTAATGAGTGCTCTCGACAAGGGACCTCAGATCGATTCCATATTCCTAGATTTCCAGAAGGCTTTTGATACCGTTCCTCACAAGCGACTATTAATCAAATTGCGTGCATATGGAGTGTCGTCTCAATTGTGTGACTGGATTCGTGATATCCTCTCAGAGAGGTCACAGTTCGTAGTGATAGACGGTAAATCATCGTGTAGAACAGAAGTGATATCTGGCGTTCCGCAAGGTAGTGTCATAGGCCCTCTGCTGTTCCTGATTTACATAAATGATCTAGGTGATAATCTGAACAGCTTCCTCAGATTGTTTGCAGATGACGCCGTAATTTACCGTCTAGTAAAATCATCAGACGATTAATTCCAATTACAAAATGATCTAGAGGGAATTTTTGCATGGTGCGAAAAGTGGCAATTGGCACTAAACAAAGAAAAGTGCGAGGTCATCGACATGGGTAATAAAAGAAATACGATAAATTTTGGGTATACGATAAATCGCACAAATCTAAGGGCTGTCAATTCGACAAAATACTTAGGAATTACAATTACGAGCAACTTAAATTGGAAATACCACATAGATAATATTGTGGGGAAGGCGAAACAAAGACTGCGCCTTGTTGGCAGAACACTTAGAAGATGCGACAAACCCACTAAAAAGACCGCCCACATTACACTTGTCCGTCCTCTGCTGCAATATTGCTGCGCGGCGTGGGATCCTTACCAGGTAGGATTGACGGAGGACATCGAAAAAGTGCAAAGAAGGGCAGCTCGTTTCGTGTTATCGCGCATAGAGTGTCACGAGTTGGGGTGGCAGTCATTGAAACAAAGGTGGTTTTCCTTGCGGCGAGATCTATTTAAGAAATTTCAATCACCAACTTTCTCTTCCGAATGCGAAAATATTTAGTTGACACCCACCTACGTAGGGAGAAATGATCATCATAATAAAATAAGAGAAATCAGAGCTCGAACGGAAAGATTTAGGTGTTCCTTTTTCCCACGCGCTATTCGAGAGTGGAATGGTAGAGAAGTAGAATGCAATGGTTTAAATGGCTCTAAGAACTATGGGACTTAACATCTGAGGTCCTCAGTCCCCTAGAGTTAGAACTACTTAAACCTAACTAACCTAAGGACATCAAAAAAATGGTTCAAATGGCTCTGAGCACTATGGGACTCAACTGCTGTGGTCATAAGTCCCCTAGAACTTAGAACTACTTAAACCTAACTAACCTAAGGACATCACACACATCCATGCCCGAGGCAGGATTCGAACCTGCGACCGTAGCAGTCGCACGGTTCCGGACTGCGCGCCTAGAACCGCGAGACCACCGCGGCCGGCCCTAAGGACATCACACACAGCCATGCCCGAGGCAGGATACGAACCTGCGACCGTAGGAGGCGCGCGGTTCCGGACTGAAGCGCCTAGAACCGCTCGTCCACAGCGGCCGGCGAAGCAGTATGAAAATGGTTCGATGAACCGTCTGCCAGGCACTTAAGTGTGAATTGCAGAGTAACCATGTAGATGGTCGTCGTGGTTAGTCTTTAACGTCCCGTCGACAACGAGGTCATTAGAGACGGAGCGTAAGCTCGGGTTAAGGAAGGATTGGGAAGGAAATCGGCCGTGCCCTTTCAAAGGAACCATCCCGGCATTTGCCTGAAACGATTTAGGGAAATCACGGAAAACCTAAATCAGGATGGCCGGAGACGGGATTGAACCGTCGTCCTCCCGAATGCGAGTCCAGTGTTAACCATGTAGATGTAGATGTAGATATAGACAGTGTACATATTACTACGGCAAGAGCCTGTGCCATCTGACAAAGCTACAGACATATACTAAAATCGCAATGCCACAACAAATACCTAGAGAGAAGTATAAATATGTCTTAAACTAAGAATTTGAAGACCTAGATTCAAGAAAAAAATGCACACAGTGAGCAGCTAATAAAAGATTTCAAATAGGATGCTTTCGTCGGTTTCCACTATAAAAAGAAAAAAGGTTGTCAGGGCAACCAGACCACAGATGCATTCTCCAGAAGGCCAGAAGAATAGCTGCTTGAACTGCAACGTCTTCTAAAAGAGCAGGTCCCACAGCATCTTTCATAGTACCGGGTGTTTTAAATTGAATATCTGGTCATTAAGGCTTTTTAGAATTTAATACATTCAACTTATAAATAATACTTCAAATGAAAGAGCAACGCAACAGTGTTTCTTACAAGAGTTGAACGTGAGCTCCATTCGTCACACGGCACACTGCGCGCTGATAAGCGAGTTCTTCCTGAACATTGATCAGTGCGTCTGGAGTAATTGTCGCACAAATGCTTCAGTCCTGTTTCTTAACTTGGATAGATCAACTGGCAACGAAGGCTCATGCACACTATCCTTCATGAACCTCGACAGGTAAAAATCTCATGACGTCAGATCGGTTGAAGGTGAGACCATGCGAGAGAAGCTCTGGCGTCTAGCCTCTTACGGCCAATTCAGCGGGTGGGTACAACGTAGTTTAACCAATCGCCTATTGAGTTATACTATCTTTCTGCCAAATAAAGCTCTCTGGTTTTGCTTCTTCCAATTGAGGAAGGAGCCATAACTCTAGCGCATCAAGATAAGAAACATTAGTTACTTCTGCTTCACCGAAAAAGAAAGGCACGTAAACTTTCCACTGGGATACGAAAAAAAAAAAAAATTAGGGGAGATTAGTTGCACCTGTACCAACTCGTGGAGATTTGTACATTATATGTGTTCACGTTCCCACTTACGTAAAATGTCGTTTCATCACTGGTGACACGATCCAGAAAATCTTCATCGTCATGCAGCAACATTTCGTCTGCAAACTGGGCACGTAAACCGTAGATTGCAGTGTTTCCAACTTGTAACAGCTGCAGACGATAAGGGCGTAGTTGTAAGCGTCTCCTCAAAAGTCTCCACACAGATTTCACTGGAACTGATAATTCACTACTAGCCTTCCGAACTGACTTCTTGGAACTGCGATTGAAAGATTTTGTCACTCGTTCAACACCTTCATAAATGAGTCATGATCGCCCCGTATTCTTCCCTTTACACATAAGTATAAAAATAAAACTGTTTGATTTTCTCTTTAATTTTATGTATTATTTGTAGTTGTAAATCGAATGCAGTAAGTGTTACAATGCCTTAAAATCCCGATTTTCATTTGAAGTTCACTTGCAGTACAGAGAACATGAAGTGGTTCAAAATTGTTCAAATGGCTCTAAGCACTATGGGACTTAACATCTGAGATCACCAGTCCCCTAGAGTTGTTTGTTTGTTGTTGTTGTTGTCTTCAGTCCTGAGACTGGTTTGATGCAGCTCTCCATGCTACTCTATCCTGTGCAAGCTTTTTCATCTCCCCGTACTTACTGCAACCTACGTCCTTCTGAATCTTATCGTCCATGTTTCACTTCCATACGTGGCTACACTCCATACAAATACTTTCAGAAACGACTTCCTGACACTTAAATCTATACCCGATGTTAACAAATTTATCTCCTTCAGAAACGCTTTCCTTGCCATTGCCAGTCTACATTTTATATCCTCTCTACTTCGACCATCGTCAGTTATTTTGCTCCCCAAATAGCAAAACCCCTTTACTACTTTAAGTGTCTCATTTCCTAATCTAATTTCCTAAGCATCACCCGACTTAATTCGACTACATCCCATTATCCTCGTTTTGCTTTTGTTGATGTTCATCTTATATCCTCCTTTCAAGACACTGTCCATTCCGTTCAACTGCTCTTCCAAGTCCTTTGCTGTCTCTGACAGAATTACAATGTCATCGGCGAACCTCAACGTTTTTATTTCTTCTCCGTGGACTTTAATACCTACTCCGAATTTTTCTTTTGTTTTCTTAACTGCTTGCTCAATATACAGATTGAATAACATCGGGGACAGGCTACAACCCTGTATCACTCCCTTCCCAACCGCTGCTTCCCTTTCATGCCCCTCGACTCTTATAACTGCCATTTGGTTTCTGTACAAATTCTAAATAACCTTTCGCTCCCTGTATTGTACCCCTGCCATCTTTAGAATTTGAAAGAGAGTATTCCCGTCAACATTGTCAAAATTTTCTCTAAGTCTACAAATGCTAGAAATGTAGGTTTGCCTTTCCTTAATCTATTGTCTAAGATAAGTCGTAGGGCCAGTATTGCCTCACGTGTTCCAACATTTCTGCGGAACCCAAACTGATCTTCCCCGAGGTCGGCTTCTACTAGTTTTTTCATTCGTCTGTAAAGAATTCGCGTTAGTATTTTGCAGCTGTGACTTATTAAGCTGATAGTTCGGTAATTTTCACATCTGTCAACACCTGCTTTCTTTGGGATTGGAATTATTGTATTCTTCTTGAAGTCTGAGGGTATTTCGCCTGTCTCATACATCTTGCTCACCAGGTGGTAGAGTTTTGTCAGGACTGGCTCTACCAAGGCTGTCAGTAGTTCTAATGGAATGTTGTCTACTCCTGGGGCCTTGTTTCGACTCAGGTCTTTCAGTGCTCTCTCAAACTCTTCACGCAGTATCATATCTCCCATTTCATCTTCATCTACATCCTCTTCCATTTCCATAATATTGTCCTCAAGTACATCGCCCTTGTATAAATCGTCTATATACTCCTTCCACCTTTCTGCTTTCCCTTCTTTGCTTAGAACTGGGTTTCCATCTGAGCTCTTGATATTCATACAAGTGGCTCTCTTTTCTCCAAAGGTCTCTTTAATTTTCCTGTAGGCAGTATCTATCTTATCCCTAGTGAGATAAGCCTCTACATCCTTACATTTGTCCTCTAGCCATCCCTGCTTAGCCTCGCCGCCCGCGGTGGTCTCGCGGTTCTAGGCGCTCAGTCCGGAACCGCGAGACTGCTACGGTCGCAGGTTCGAATCCTGCCTCGGGCATGGATGTGTGTGATGTCCTTAGGTTAGTTAGGTTTAAGTAGTTCTAAGTTCTAGGGGACTGATGACCACAGATGTTAAGTCCCATAGTGCTCAGAGCCATTTGAACCTGCTTAGCCCTTTTGCACTTCCTGTCGATCTCATTTTTGGGACGTTTGTATTCCTTTTTGCCTGCTTCATTTACTGCGTTTTTATATTTTCTCCTTTCATCAATTTAATTCAATATTTCTTCTGTTACCCAAGGATTTCTACTAGCCCTCGTCTTTTTACCTACTTGATCCTCTGCTGCCTTCACTATTTCATCCCTCAGAGCTACCCATTCTTCTTCTACTGTATTTCTTTCCCCCATTCCTGTCAATTGTTCCCTTATGCTCTCCCTGAAGCTCTGTACAACCTCTGGTTCTTTCAGTTTATCCAGGTCCCATTTCCTTAAATTCCCTCCTTTTTGCAGTTTCTTCGGTCAGTTCTAGAGTTAGAACTACTTAAACCTAACTAACCTGAGGACATCACACGCATCCATACCCGAGGCAGGATTCGAACCTGCGACTGTAGCAGTCGCGCGGTTCCGGACTGAAGCGCCTAGAACCGTTCGGCCACCGCGGCCGGCGAACATGAAGTGGCCACTGATTCAGTCAACCTATCCACATCAACACTAGTCCCTGAATTGGTTTCTTCTGCGTCAGTTTACAGTAGTTTTGTCATGTCGTAAACGTTCCCTTGAAAGTGATCATCGTTTCAGTACTGTAACAACTTTTTCGATATTATCGTGTACCTTGTTGTAGTGGCCAATATTTCAATAGCCTGAATACAGTTCATCATCTTGAAATTTTGCAGTTTTAGACATTTCTTCTACCGATAGCGTGTTTTGTCGAAACGTGCAACGTACATCTGATTGAAATTTAAAAGCTTGTTCTTGTTGCTGGTTAGCTAATTCAGACGGGAGATTAGGAGCACGGAACGATTTTTTTTTTCATTAATCGGATGAACCCAATGGAATCTCTGGCACTGTCGTCGACAAAGAAAGCACAAAGCGACTAAACGCTTGCGATTAATCTTCGTTGGAAACTCAGCTACGGCGGGCGCAGCAGACAAATGGCTGCGCAGAGCAGAAGCCAACAGCTGCGCCGCAGCTGTCGCTGTATTGGGACAGTGCGCGGTGCCAGAACTTTTACTTACATCACATCCCCTTGCTCATGCACGGAGATACATTTCAGTGTAATTTCAAGACTAAAATCTTTTTAGAATTTTCATATATATTTGGTACGGGTTCAGTTATGGCCTAAAACATAGCTAAAGTTAATTTCGAGGGGCGTTCGAACAGTAATGCAGCACATTTTTTTTCTCGGCCACTTTCGCTTGGAAAAATGTGGAATTTGTTGTGGGTCGTCGTGGAATATTCCCGCCTGAGCCCCTAGAGCTTCATGAAGTTCCAACGGCTGGCGGCGCTATACTTAGCCTTCAAAATGGCGTCTGTAACGGGTATGCGTTCCAAGAAAAGATCTGTCATTGAGTTTCTTTTGGCGGTAAATTAGAGCATCGCAGATGTTCGTAGGCGCTTGTAGAATGTCTATGGAGACCTAACAGTGAACAAAAGCACGGTGCGTCGTCGAGCGACGCGTCTGTCATCACCGCAACAAGGTCGCGTAAACAAAATGGGTCAAATGGCTCTGATCACTATGGGACTTAACATCTGTGGTCATCAGTCCCCTAGAACTTAGAACTACTTAAATCTAACTAACCTAAGGACATCACACACATCCATGCCCGAGGCAGGATTCGAACCTGCGACCGTAGCAGTCGCGCGGTTCCGGACTGAGCGCCTAGAACCGCATGACCACCGCGGCCGGCGTCGCGTAAACCTTGCGATCTTTCGCGTGTCGGCCCGCCGCACACTGCTGTGAATCCTGCAATGCTGAAATGTGCGGGCCGGCCGAAGTGGCCGTGCGGTTAAAGGCGCTGCAGTCTGGAGCCGCAAGACCGCTACGGTCGCAGGTTCGAATCCTGCCTCGGGCATGGATGTTTGTGATGTCCTTAGGTTAGTTAGGTTTAACTAGTTCTAAGTTCTAGGGGACTAATGACCTCAGCAGTTGAGTCCCATAGTGCTCAGAGCCATTTGAACCATTTTTGAAATGTGCGGAAACTCTTTCGAGGCGATCGACGGATCAAAATCAAACACCTCGCTGCACAACTGGACGTCTCTATTGATAGTGCTGACACACTCGTCCACCACCTGGGGTATTCAGAGGTGTATGCCCGCTGGGTTCCACCATATGAAACGTCCCCTTTGAAAAATTATGAATGACTGTGCTGGTAAACCTCTACGTTATTTGATTTTCAAACAGATGAGCAAAACTCAACGTACTCAGACAGGTTTCTCTTTACTTATTCTGATCATCACTAAACTGACACACAATATTTTTAGCGCAACGCAATCTGACTTTCAATGATCCCTACAAAAGAATGGCCCTGACTAACAATAACCTATACCTTTCATGAATCACTTACCTCACAAAAATCTTCATATCAGTTTATGACATCCAGTCTTACAAATTTCCTTTTTCTGACGGACACCCGTCCAGATCGCCCGCTCTCAAAACTCTGGCATCTCTCTCTCCACATCAACCACTGCTGGCGGCTCACCTCCAACTGCCCAACGCTACGCGCTGTTCACATCCAACTGCCCAACACTACAATAGCAAATGTTTCAACAATGAAAACCAGCCACAGACTGCACACGGCGCAGTCAACGAATTTCATACACAGCACTACGTGGCATTACCAACATAAAAACCTAAACAGCTTATTTACACATAAAGAGCAATAAACGACGTCTTACGCGTTACGAGGTTGATCGTGCCAATTTTTTGTCGAACGTCGTCAAAGGCGAACCACAAAAGAAAACGACAGTCTGTGGGGTGGCGCCACAACGCTGCCCCTGCGAAGAAAAAGTTCGAAGCCGCACCCTCAGCCGGTAAAGTCATGGCGACGGCTTTGTGGGGCTCCGAAGGGGTTATTCTGTTTGATGTCCTCCCTCACGGTGCAACGATCAACTCTGATATGTATCGTGTCTCAGGAAACTGAAGAAACGACTTCAGCATGTTTGTCGCCACAAAAATGCAAACGAATTTCTCGTTCCCCATGACTACGCGAGGCCTCACACAAGTCTGCGCACCCAAAAGGAGCTCACAAAACTTCATTGGACTGTTCTTCCTCGTACACACGCATCTCGCGCCTTCCGACTTCCATCAGTTCGGCGCAATAAAGGATGTACTTCGCGTGTCGCAATTAGTGTATGACGGGGAGGTTACTCTCGCAAAGATCCTGGGTAGCCTGTTGTATACCGGAACGGGCAGTGGGTGATGAACAGGGTAGACTCTCTGACACCAAGCAGACATACTGTACACAGCTTAGCTCGTAGTACATGTCATGTAACTGTAGCGTGGCAAATTATTGCGAGTTGTCATCTTGCATTGAAAGCGTAACTTGCCTTGCCATGGAGCCGGGAGGAGAGCTGTTTTCGTTTCTCACGCTGCCACAGCTGACGCTGGCTGCTCAGCCGAACGAGCCGTTTATTTGCCTAATGCTACGTGCAATACGTTACACGTACTTTCTATGAATCTGAAGAAGTACTATTAAATATTAATCGATGTTCTTCATACGTTGTATACCAAATTCTTTGTGTAACACGGCCCTATTGTCAAAATTTTAAATCAATAACTTCGATACTTTCGGAGATACAAATTTTTGCCTAAAACACATAATAGCCAAGCTGACATTGTGAAACTGAGTCAGGGACTCTGACGTATTCATCTATAGTATCAACTGAAACTACAGCCAAGAGGATAGGTGCACATAATGTAATTTTCTGGAATTTTCTTTAGTTTCATTAACAGACTTCTGACCTTATTAAAAGTACTTTGAATAATTGTTATTTCAAATGGCTCAAATGGTTCAAATGGCTCTATGAGACTTAACTTCTGAGGTCATCAGTCGCCTAGAACTTAGAACTAATTAAACCTAACTAACCTAAGGACATCACACACATCCATGCCCGAGGCAGGATTCGAATCTGCGACCGTAGCGGTCGCTCGGTTCCAGACTGCAGTGCCTAGAACCGCACGGCCACTCCGACCGGCAATTATTATTTCATCGTGTTTTGGTTGTGTGGGTGTTTTTTGAGAGGCTGAGAGAGTGAATGAAGAACATATGTAAAATGAGAATGTGAGATTTTATTAAAACTGTGGATGTGAGAAGGTTGTTGTACCATAGGGGAATTTGTGACTTATGTCCGAGGGAGCTTGATTTTGTAAAAAAAAGCCAGAACGGGCTTTGAGAGTTAAATTCATTAGTAATTTACTTTGGGGAAAGGAATCGTATTTTGTTTTCATTAAATTGTATCTAGTTTCGAAATTACGAGATTTCTAGTCTTCATTACTTGTGGTAATCTGATTGGTTGACATTAGAAATTCCGTGGGTATAGAAGTGCTCGAAATGATCTGATTAGCTGCTTAGCACGTTAGCCAATAGGAATTCAGCATTTCCCGTGGGGGTAGGGTTTTGTGTCTCAGATCTATGAGTCGAGAGAATCGCTTGGGAGCCGACTTCTGGTAAACACCTAAGTTAAACCACGCTGGTCAAATTTGTACCAAAATCAAGAGATTCGCGGGTCCTCGTGTCGTTGACGAAAACCTGCTACAGTATTACGATGGTCGCCTAGAAAGTAATCCACCGCATGTTTTCTTCAACAATTCCTTATTAACATAGTCAGAGTTACACTCAAGAAATAATGTTGTTTTATCACACATCCTATTAATCTACGTAATCTCGATCCCGTTCTATGGCCTTCCTCAAGCGCGAAACAAGCGTGTGTATGCCCTCTCGGTACCAATCCTTCTCGTGGTGGCGGAGCCAGTGCTTCACTGTGTAAATCAGCTCCTCATCATCCTCAAAATGTCTTCCTTTAATGGCGCAAATAAGTGGAAGTCGGAGGGGACTGGCTCTGAGCACTATGGCTCTGAGCACTATGGGACTTAACATCTGTGGTCATCAGTCCCCTAGAACTTAGAACTTTTCCCGTCCTGACTACTCTTTCGTTAATTGTTTTTATAAATTGTTCGTCTCTTTGGTTCATTTATTTATTTTTTAATTATCATTATTAGCGTAACAACGCATATATGGAAAGAGTGACGAGAAATTCTTTTAACAATGCTGTGCCTTTAATTTCTTTATCATCGTTACCTTTTAGTAAAATAAAATGTATCTATGGAAGTCTTATTGTTCTGGATCTGGCCTACAATTTAAAGAACGATTTTTAGTAACTGCAACTCATGCTAAGGATCAATATATCTTTCCTACTTCATAGTTATTCAAAGTTGAAATTACTGTTTTATGATCACTGATGTTACAGTTCGTACAAAAACACAAGTTTGCAGTGGATTTTATTTCTTACTAGAATGCTGTTTCATACCACGACTAGACCAAGAACATGAGACTCTCATTAAAGAAAATTACGTTATCACTATAAAATTTAGCCAGATCCAGAACAATAAGACTTCCATAGATACATTTTATTTTACTAAAAGGTAACGATGATAAAGAAATTAAAGGCACAGCATTGTTAAAAGAATTTCTCGTCACTCTTTCCATATATGCGTTGTTACGCTAATAATGATAATTAAAAAATAAATAAATGAACCAAAGAGACGAACAATTTATAAAAACAATTAACGAAAGAGTAGTCAGGACGGGAAACTGGCGCCCAAAAACGCGGGGCCCGAATTTGCAGTGGCCACAATTATAAAATTTTATGTATTTTTCTTTCAGTGTCTATTGTTATGTATGTATAGATATATATGTATTTAGTGTTAAATGTATGTATGTATATCATGATCTATGCTATGTATTAATGAATGTGCAAACACTCTTTCATGACAAAACGCACTACTGCAAGCGAGTCTGAGAAGACGATCCTGATAGTACTGAGAAGCTCTAACGACTACGTAATCCGGGGGGCAGCCGAACCCCGAGATAAGATAAATTAAAGGTAAGACTACAGTGTAGTTGTCCTGTTGGTAGAAGTTGAGCTCCAGTGGAGTAATCTCATATCGCTAGTGGTGTGCATATTGTACGTAGTTTGATGTTAGTATTTGTGACAGGACAAAGTGGTGGTAGATAGTAATTTTTAGTGTGCAGTGTAGTGTATATAAAGTGATGTATTTTGTGTGCAAGGGGAAAAACTGTTAGATTTTGTGTTTTAGTAAGCAATTTAGGAATATGGTTAAGTTGCGTAGTCAACGTCCAAGCAATATGGATACTGAGGAACAACAATTAGCTAGTGAAGGAAATGTGGAACCGGGTGCCTCAAGTAGTACTAGTACTCTCTTTGAGGATATAACAGGCGAAAATGGGGGGGGCAGGGGCACAGGAAGTAGTGCCTCCGCCCACTAGTCATCAAGTCGATGTAGATAAAGAAATTGTACCACCACCAGAAAAGCAGGAACCAGAGAGTGGTAATCTGCCTGGTGGGTATTCAATTCAGGCTATATTAGAGCGTGTGCTAAATTACCAGGCAGAATTTGCGCAACAGCAAGCCGAGCGAGATCGCCAGCAAGCTGAGCGAGATCGCAGGCTAGAAGAGCGAGATCGCCAGCAAGCTGAGCGAGATCGCAGGCTAGAAGAGCGAGATCGCCAGCAAGCTGAGCGAGACCAGCAACTTGTGCAATCGATAGAAAGTATGAAAAAAGAGATAGCAGATATGAAAAAGAATTATGAGTCGGTACCTAGGGCCGTGCAGGAGCTGACTGAACAGGTCAACAACCTGCAAGTAGCAAACACTAACATGGTAGACGAAATAGGTGTATTAGCCAACAGAGTAGAAAAGCTCGAAATAGATTCCACACAGCTTGTAGAGCAGAAGTGGAATGAACAGGCAAATAAAATTGAAACAGAATTTAACTCATGGCTAGAAGTGAAGGAGAGTGAGATTGACACGAATATTAAGTCTAAAGTAGAAGCAGCCATAGCAAATAGAGATTCTGAATCATTCAGTACCGCAGTAAATAGTCAAGTACAGAATGATGTGCAAACAATTAAACAAATACTCAGTGAGGATATTCCGCAGTGGCAAGTGAATGTTAACAAACGGATATCCGAACTGGAGAAAGGTTTAGCACAAAGCAGGAAACATGTGGAACAGGAACCTCTGTCGCCAAAAGCCCATGGTTTTGGCAACGCACAAACTTATATGCGATACAACAATGGGGAATCTGTAGTCGATAATGCGAAGAGCTGTAGCTCCGGTTCGGAGCACACAGCATATGTCCCAGCAGCAAACCCATGTAGTTCAAAAATATTAGTGGAAGAAAGTTTAATTAAAAATAGGCAATTTCAAACCTTTACTACTGAAAGGAAATCAGTACACCCAGTAGTATTCATAAAAAGCTTTAAAAATATCTTACCCAGTGTATGGAACGAAACACAGAAAATACAATACGTAATGTCGTACATTCAAGGTGACGCAGCGCTATGGGCTACAGAAGTAGCAGACAGCTGCAAGACATACGAACAGTTTGAAAGGGCATTTTTGTCAAAATATTGGTCGCCTTGTATACAAGAGCGACTAAGAAAAGAGGTATATAATCCCGAACCGTACTCACCCCGTCTTGGGAATTTGAGGCGGTATTAGCCCGCATCTCGTGGTCGTGCGGTAGCGTTCTCGCTTCCCACGCCCGGGTTCCCGGGTTCGATTCCCGGCGGGGTCAGGGATTTTCTCTGCCTCGTGATGGCTGGGTGTTGTGTGCTGTCCTTAGGTTAGTTAGGTTTAAGTAGTTCTAAGTTCTAGGGGACTTATGACCACAGCAGTTGAGTCCCATAGTGCTCAGAGCCATTTGAACCATTTTTTTGAGGCGGTATTTTGAAAAATATATAAACAAAACGCGCTACTGGGACGAGCCTATATCACCAAGAGACATAGTAAGACTACTAAAATCACATTTACCTATTCATATCAAGGAGAAATTAATACATGTACCAGAAAGCGACATGGAAAACTTCCTGTCGGTCCTAGATTCCATAGACTTGATACAGGAAGACGCAAAATCAGCGTGCGATCACTCGCGGAATAATGGGTCAGGATGTAAACACGATAGAAATAGTAGTGCACAGAACCACAACCATGGAAATGGTGGGGGTGGTAGCAAGCGACAAGAACAATCGCAAAATGGTAGTAACGGTAGAGGCCAGAACGGGTATGGACAACCAATTTATAACAAAAAGCGTCGATTTGACGACAGGTACGAATCCGGAATGTCAGGGACCAACCGCTGGAAAAATGCGCGAGGTCAGTGGCAGAGCAATTATAATGATAGTAATCGAAATTGGCAACAGAATCAGCGTAGAAGCCCAGAACGACAGGCTCGTGACCGGTATGACAACAATAGACCACCACCGCAAAACGCGCCTATTGCGCAGCCGTGGCGGCCTACAAATCAGAATGTACATATAGTGGAGGTCGCGGACAATAACCGTCCAAGTACCTCACAAGTAATTAATCCAACAAACTAGAATCGGCCTCGATATGCTCTCCATCGACGGCCGAGGGATGTAGTGAGAGCAACTCGAGTAATAGTAATATACCTGGGATACGCATGCTGCGATACAACGAAGGTGTTAGTATGGATAAAGAGCTACTGAATGAGCCGCACGAATGTAAGAAAGATAATAACGAAAATGTGCAAGCTATTATTGAAGCTAGAATCAATGATGTTGCAGTGAACATAATTATCGACACAGGTGCCTCAGTAAGTGTGATGAGTATGGAGTTATTTAAAGCACTGGGAAAGGGACATAGTATTCCGACCTTCCCGGTTAACAATTGTAAGGTGTCTGGAGCCATTAGTGCACAGAGCCAATCAGTTAAGTACCAGGTGCAGGTGGAGATTCATAAGGAGGGCGAAGCCATAGTGAGCTCGTTCCTCGTGGTTAAAGGATTAAAGGTGGCCTGCATTCTGGGAGTAGATTTTCTCCGAGAGAGGGACGCATTGATCGACCTCTCCGTAGGGAAATTAAGCATAATTAATAGGGGTAGAAGGATTGAGTTATCTATGATAAAATCGAAGGAGGTACTTGTGCCGTGCTGTAATCGAAGCAATATCAAAGGTAGGAACCCTTGGGTACTACAACTCGATGATTTTTCACATGCAACAGACCTCTATTACCCAAATTTAGAGGACCAAAATTTTGAGACAAATGTTGAGGCATTTAAAACCAAAGTGCACGAATCTGAAGGTTTAAATGATACACAAAAGCAACAGTTGACGCAGCTGCTATCGGAATATACTACGGTATTTACCGACCGACCAGGAATAGTCAAAGGGTACCACTATCACATAGAGGTGATGCCCCATAAAACATACTGTCGCGCAACCTACTCCATCCCTTGGTCGAGGAGGGAATTAGTAGCCAAAGAGATTCGAAAGATGTTAGAGTGGGATATCATTGAGCCCTCCTTCTCTCCATACAGTAGTCCTCTTGTAGCAGTGGCGAAAGCCAATGGAAAAATCAGGCTAGTGTTAGATGCTAGGGATATTAACAAAATTATTATACCTGTCCGGACTCGTCCAGAGAATTTAGACGAGCAAATACAAAAATTTCATGGAGTGCAGTACTTGACCTCGATCGATCTTAAAAGTTCATATTGGCAAACATACAAAATGGCCAGAGCTAGTACCGAAATTTGTAGAAATACACAATTTAACACCCCATTCAAGCACAGGCTATCCACCGGTAGAGATATTGAATGGATTTAATGAGACACCGAATGAATGGATCACGCCTTTACCGAGATTACCAGTTAAGGCAGAAACAAGGGAAGAAAAGATGAAAAGGATATGGAATAGACTAACCAGCTGTGCAGCAAAGAGGAAAAGGAAGTACGACCGAGGAGTAACAAACGAACAGAAATATAATGTAGGAGACCTAGTACTCATTCGTAACCACCCTAAATCTTCAGCTAACTTAAAACAGAATAGTAAGTGGCAATTGCTATATTCAGGGCCCTTTGAGGTAATAAGCGTGCCACACGAATGTAGCTATTTGTTAGCACATCCCCATACGGGGAAGATCAAAGGATTATATCCACGTAAAGACGTGAAGTTATTTATTCAGTGACATATCACATATAAAGAGTAATAGTTGTAAGAAGATGTTAATTGTGTTTTAGAATATAAGGATGTTAGTATTTAAAAAGAAATTTGTGTGTAATGAAGCTGGGAGGAAGTGGAATCAGAAAGTGAGCAATAGCTTACACAGGACAGATTTTGTTTACAGACAATTAGTCATTAAGATATTATGTGCTTATTAAACAATGAACAATCTTCTTGTTGACAATTGTGAGGACTAATTTCTTGAATCATTTTATAAAGAATTAATGTCTTGAACCATTTTCTATGTGTAGTGTGTAAGTGCAATTAATGAGGCAATCTTATAGAGTAAGGTAATTGCTGTAATTGTATTAAGATAAGGAACCCTGAGAGAGAGAGTCTTTACTAGCCAAACATTGACTTTGCAATATGCAACAATTATGTGATGTGATGTTTGCTGCCAGTAGTGATTTGAGAACGACACTGGAGCAGAAGCTAATTAAAAACAACCCGTTCCGTGGAAACTCCGTTCTGTATGTAGCAATGCTTCAATTGAAGCCTGTGTACTGGGTACACGCCCTTGAATATTCATTACGCGATACGGGAGTTAAGTCAGACAATGCAGAACCTACACTGTAGTCATATAGGAGAAATCATTAAAAATAATGTTAGTGATGAATGAAGTATTTATTGAGCAATATGCCCAAGTCAAGCTGTCATGCACATGGTAAAATCTGTATGATAGATGGGTGATAACCAGGCAAGCTACACTAAGGAGGAAAGAAAAACTATGTACAAAAAAATCCACACACCTTTAAAAAATTTTACAAAAGGGCTATATACGCCTAGTAACAATATGAAAAGTGTGTTGTGATAAGGTAAAAACAAATAAATGCTATGTAAATGAGAGTGACTATGCAAAGAACAGTTAAAAGGTGTTAAAAAATAAACTGTGTGCATAAACAATTAAGTACAGGACGGAATATTGTGTGTAGTAGGGACAGAAAATGACTGTTGTATCTGCACCAATATATACGTCGATAAGTCTAGTGTTGAGTGATAGACTGTCCTAGTGCAGTGCTCAACGAACAATAGACAATGTATAAAAACAGTAGTTATTGGTCCGTTCGGAGTCGATTTAAACAAACATCGCTCGGCGGAGACATGTAGTATGAGTGTAACGAACCATTTTCGCGTGTTGAAAGACGCTCTGGCAGTGCATCAACCGTGAAAGTGAATGAAAACGTGTAGTACAATGTGCGTGTGACGAACTCTGAATACCAGTGTCACAATGCCACAAGAAACCTGTTATCACGCCAAAACATCCTGTGCATACCAGTGAAGCGACGGCTTACTGAACAATAAACGCTTTTAACAAATTGCCTCTTCTTCCACAGCTAGTAATCTGTGTCCTTAAAGACAGTACACCGTTGTGGAATATTTGTTTCATGCGCTACGACGGGGAGCCATGCGGAGAAGCAGAGACGAGTGCCGTGCCGCCATCCAGCCGGTCGCGGTAAACCACTGCCACTCGCCGATACCAGCGAATGGTTCAGCGCGGTTTGCGACTGCGTGGGCGCCACGCCAGCACGACGTCGATGTTATTGAGAGCCGGTCGTCGAACCCAGCGACCGTCGGTACGCGGCGTTCCAGACGACGCTACTCAACAATTGCTTCGCGCCGCCAGCCCCATACCACATTGTTGTCACTCAAATGAACTATGAACTATGTGTTTAATGTACTAACATGAGAAGTGTTTAATGGACACGAAAAGACGTGATAAACATTTTTTTGTTGTTATCCAACACAAACTCAAAATATTCATGGATTTAGTGATGTATCGATCTAATATGTTTTCGTCATGTTGATGAAGGATACTCGCACGAATGCTAGACATTTTAAGCCAACTGTCGCGAGTAAATGCAAGGACGATTCATTATACTATTGTAAAAATGTGTAATAAGTGACTTACATTACAATCCAGAACACAAGTATTATGTTGATAACAAAGAGACTAAAAGTGTAGCATACTATCACAAATAGCCTTTGTTATATGTGAACATTGAATAGAGTTTGAACTTTTGGTGAGATGACCATGGCTCCGGCGCAGTTTTCCCAGGTTTTCTGATCGCACGTAGCCCGAATGGGGGAGCCAAATAAATGTAATGACCCTGGGACTAGGTTGACGGTCACCTCGCAAAGTGTAAGAACAGTATACAAAGTGTAATTAAACCTACAGTGTAAAAGAACTGAGTAGTGTAAAGTGAATGTTCCAACAAAAGTAACAGACAATAACTAAACAGACGTTAGTGGCAGCATATTGCCGAACATTTTCAACGTTAGTCAATTGCTGCCAGGGGGCATTGTAACGTCTAGTAATAAACAAAGACAATATATTGTGTAATAATGAGAATATTAGATGTGTCATATTGTGTCATTGTGTAAAATTATGTATTTTTTCTTTATTATTTATTTCTGAGAACGTCTGCGTCGGCGAGTAATAAGACCGACACAGAAGATAAATGTTGTACAGAGATCACAAAATGAATTAGTATATAATGCATGATGTAAAGTAAAGTCTTTGTCTTCTTAATCTGGAAGCTGTGAGAGAAAGATCTCCTGTTGTTGTCGTAGAGAGCGAGAAGGTAGCATTCTTTTGTCGAGATTGGGAATTGTACGCCATTACGTGTGCATTTACACAGGTCTGTAATTGTTGAGATATTTAAATGTTTCAATAGAGTTGTTTAAATGAAAACGTGTATTATTTAATTGTTAAAGCTTGCTTGCCTATTATCCCATCCTGTTAAGATATTTTTCAGTTATATAAAAAAAATTATTATCTGTGGAGCTGAGCTGTGTGGAGAAAGAAGAGCCGCTGCCGCGGCGTATTTAAACGACTTACAATATCGTCGAGTATACCGCAAGGAAGCGGTAAAATAATAGTAGAATAATATTATTTCTTTTAGCTCCCAGACTGGCAGTGAAGATCAGCAGATTTTATGATGTGTTGCAGGTTGACACGGGCTGCTGATAGGATATAAATTACAGTGCAAATAATTTAATGTACTTACCGAATCTGATAGGAATCTTGCTGTGCTCCGTTCTGATCTGGCTAAATTTTATAGTGATAACGTAATTTTCTTTAATGAGAGTCTCATGTTCTTGGTCTAGTCGTGGTATGAAACAGCATTCTAGTAAGAAATAAAATCCACTGCAAACTTGTGTTTTTGTACAAACTGTAACATCAGTGATCATAAAACAGTAATTTCAACTTTGAATAACTATGAAGTAGGAAAGATATATTGATCCTTAGCATGAGTTGCAGTTACTAAAAATCGTTCTTTAAATTGTAGGCCAGATCCAGAACAATAAGACTTCCATAGATACATTTTATTTTACTAAAAGGTAACGATGATAAAGAAATTAAAGGCACAGCATTGTTAAAAGAATTTCTCGTCACTCTTTCCATATATGCGTTGTTACGCTAATAATGATAATTAAAAAATAAATAAATGAACCAAAGAGACGAACAATTTATAAAAACAATTAACGAAAGAGTAGTCAGGACGGGAAAAACTACCTAAACCTAACTAACCTAAGGACATCACACACATCCATGCCTGAGGCAGGATTCGAACCTGCGACCGTAGCAGTCGCGCGGTTCCAGACTGAGCGCCTAGAACCTCTAGATCACCGCGGCCGGCTCGGAGGGGACTAGGCAGGGCTGTAGGATGGATGGGGTAACAATGTCCAACCCTGTTTTGTTTGTCCAGTCCTCAGACTTCTGTGGGACCGGGCGTTATCGTGTTGCAGTAAAACATCTCCTGGGATGCTGTGGCGCCGAAGTCGCCGGAAGCGCGTCTTGAGATTTGTTAATGTGTTGACATATGCTTCTGAATTAATGGTACCGCCTCGTGGCATCACATCAATGAGAATCACATCTTCACAGTCCAGAACACGGTGATCATGACTTTACTGGTGGAAGCAGTTGCTTTGAATTTTTTTCTTCTGTGGGGAATGGGAATGGCGTCATTCGATCTACTATCTTTTCGTTTCGGATCCAAAATACTGAACCCAGATTTAATCACCTGTCACAATCCGAGACAAGAAGACCTCCCCCTCAGCTTCAAAATGTTGCAACAAATGAAGGCAAATGTTTTTTCCTTGCGATTTGTGATCCACAGTTAGACAACGCGGGACCCATCTTGCACACACTATTGAATATACAAGAGTGCGGATAATTGCGTCCACACTTCCTTTGATGAATGACAGATGCAGCGCCAACTGCCGAGTCATAATGCGTCTGTCCTCGCGAATGACATCAGTTCCCTGCAACATGTCTGGCGCGAGAGCCGTGGATAGTCTCCCAGATCGCTCAAATCGTGGAGCTCCGCCGAACCGCCTTCTGATGACCTCACACTCCGTGCCCAGAGACTCACTGTACTTCTGTCGACAGCAGATGCTCCATACACTTTGGTCAAGCGTTTGTGAATATTCCCCACAGTTTCTTTCTCTGCAGTGAGAAATTCAATGATGGCTATGGCACGTTGCTTGCAACGACGCCATTTTGAAACTGTCCTGCAGCTACACTATTAGTCGGAAGCGACGGAAACTTGGCGTGCTCACTCACGATACTTCAAGTAATACATACGTAACGTTTCGCTTTTGTAGCATTGTTTTCTGCTGGAAAAAAAAGCGGTGCATTACTTTCAGGGCAAGCCTCGTAAATATTTTGAGAAAGTTTGAGTTTTGTGAGTGGTTTGTTTTAGGAGATATTCGCCTGTGACCATTTCATGTCGTACACAAATTCCGCATGACGTGCTTCGTGCAGATTACATTATGGCTAGCACTTCTTTACAGGAAGGCTACTGAACGACTGAATGCATTAACTCGCAATTAGTCGTGTGCAGCGACAGTTTAGGTCGTTCAAAATATCGGATCGGACGAAATAACTTCTGATTGCTTTCGGGTGTGAAGTTGTACCAGATCAGCCAGTGACATTGCATAAATGATGTCGGGATATGAAATACGTACTTGATTGCCATTTGCCGTGTTTTAAAGACAATAAACCAACGTAAAGGAAATTTTAGACATATTTTCAAACGAGTCATGCAAGAATCCCGAACGCTCGATGGTTTAACCAACTTTCAGCTACTGCCTATGGACTGCAGTTACGTGGCCTTTGTGTGGTAGGTATTTAGGCGAATTTTCATCAATGCTGCCTTTGTCGGCTAAACCAGTATGTACCATAGTAGAGTTAAGGGGCAGACAATCTGAAACCTATTCAGGTGGGTGGACTGATTGTTTAAAGGATAGTGAGAGACCAACCAACCCGCCGCATGACGACCGCATATATCGCAGCGGCGCATTAACCTGTGCCACAGGCACACCACTACCCCGTGTCAGTTGTCCATTGCATCAGACAGTTTGTGATATGTTCATGGTGAGATGTGTTACTGTGTATAGTGCATGACGCGTTAGTCACGAGAACTGGCAGATATGCATGTAGTGACACGCGGCTGCAGGATGTAGAACCAGTAAAGCAGCACGAATGTTTGTCAAGACGTTGGTGTATGAAACTTCCGTAGGAGCGGATGAAGGCTTGGTTGCCAGGGGCTAAGCTGCCTGTCTTGTGGTACAACAGACGCCAGGAATCTTTTAGAGAGTGAGGCCTGCACGAATTGAGACTGGCGTTCGCCACTTTGAACGATTATTACGAACTATGTTGTTGTTATGCGGTATACGCTGTTATGTCCATAACACAATAAATATGCGTTTCCGACCATTGGTTGTCTCATTGTAATCGGTTGTGGATCCACTATCACCTGTTTCAATTTGACCCAAGGGGTTAAGGTACCCAGAATCGAATTCTAGATCCACGCCTGACTAAGATCGTTTTCACAGCAAATCACATAGCATTTCAAAGCCAGTGAGCGCCATACAACCCAGAATCAACCATCTTTCCACTGTAAAGGACGGAAATCAACATCCCACCTTCATACCACAGGGAGCGGTACAGCCACAGAAATTACCATGGGCGCTGGCCTATTGAAGGGTGGGAAAAAATCGTATAGACTGATAGTCGCAGTAGCCGTTAGTGTATGTTAATGGCGGCGTAGCGTATGAATAGCCCAAAAACTGCAGGAGGTGATGCATCTCACTGCCGATGGCACCACTCAGGCAGCTGGTGTGTCTCTTCTGTGGGATATTAAAATGGGATGAAAAGGAACACTCGTAATTATACAGGAATCTGGTGGACATCACATACATATGTGTATTCACCTACAGCACTCTATCAGCAAACTGTAATTTCAGAACGACACTACACTACGCCATCCTCCCCGAGTTATATTAGCATTGCTTGAGGAATACTCCATGAAGAAGAAGAAGAAGAAGTAGCTAGTGTGTCATCAGATAATCTCTCTTCATTCCTACGGCTCTCCTTTGAAACGCTTTTGAAAGAGATTTTTGCACCTTGGAGCCAGCCTGGAGCAGTCGCCCAAAGTGTGCAGTGGTTGAGTAGCCATGGATCCGATTGGCTCTGCAACGAGTTTTGGGTCTTATGAAGCCCGTCCACAATGCATCGCCCTCTTCTTTATGACAACAACAGTACGTAGTGCGGAACTGAGCACTAGATGACATGAGAGACGGATCCGTCAGTATAAAAGGAGGCGAGGAGAATTGTGTTGTCTGTAGAGACGCAGCAACAGCAGAATGGATCGGACTGGAGAGCATAGTGACTCCGAATGTGGATTAGAAATTGGATGTCACCTAAGTAACAAATCCGTCAGGGACATTTCAGCCTTTCTAAAACTATCCAAGTGGACTTTTGGTGATGGGACTGTGAAGTGGAAACGCGAAGGAACAGCCATAGTTAAATTAAGACCAGGCAAATATCAAGTCCTGATGGACAGAGATCGTTGAGCATTACGGAAGATGGTTGTAAAAAATTCGTCTGGTACCCCGCGCCGCGGAATTTCAATCCCCGCCAGACGTCATGGACGTTGAAGACCCCTACAGGTCTCTGCACCATCGCGCCGTAAGCTGTGGCGGCGCGCGCCTCCTGGCCCGCATTTAGTGTGAGGGCGCCACAGTGGAACAGGTGGTTCCAGCGGCCAATAGGGGCGCCCCCTATAGAGTACTTAAGCACCTGCCTCTCGCTCAGCGAACCAGTCTAACCTTGCGTACGTCTCTGGACACATCGCCTCGACTTAGACAGCTTATTTACTTTCTTGTTCTGTGTACGAGTGGACGTGGTTGCTAGGTTTTCTTGTGACACAGTTGTTTCAATCTTGTTGTTGTTCGTTCTGTCCTTCGTTGGTCGTGTCCGTCCTCTCCCGTTGTGTTGTTCGCGGGCCGCTCCGCGGGTCCCGCCGCGCTTTCCGTCACTTCAACCCCGCGACCGTTCCGGTCGACGTTACAACAATTCGCTTGAAATCAGCGGAAGAAATCACTGGTGAGTTGCCAAGTGCTGCCAGCAGTCCACTTACCGCAATGACTGTGCTTAAGGAATTAAAAACAATGGGTTACAATGGTCGAGCTGCTCCTTGAAAGCCACATACACTGCGTGATCAAAAGTATCCGGACACCTGGCTGAAAATTACTTACAAGTTCGTGGCGCCCTCCATCGGTAATGCTGGAATTCAATATGGGTTGCCCACCCTTAGCCTTCATGACAGCTGCCACTCTCGCAGGCATACGTTCAATCAGGTGCTGGGAGGTTTCTTGGTGAATGGCAGCCCATTCTTCACTGATTGCTGCACTGAGGAGAGGCATCGATGTCGGTCGGTGAGGCCTGGAACGAAGTTGGCGTTCCAAAACATCCCAAAGGTGTTGTATAGGATTCAGGTCAGGAAAATGTGCAGTCCAGTCCATTACAGGGATGTTATTGTCGTGTTACCAATCCGCCACAGGCTGTGCATTATAAACAGGTGCTCGATTGTGTTGAAAGATGCAATCGCCATCCCCGAATTGCTCTTCAACAGTGGGAAGCAAGAAGGTGCTTAAAACATCAATGTAGGCCTGTGCTCTGATAGTGTCACTCAAAACAACAAGGGTTGCAAGACCCCTGCACGAAAAACACGACCACACCATAACACTACCGCCTCCGACTTTTACTGTTGGCACTACACACGCTGGCAGATGATGTTCACCGGGAATTCGCAATACCCACACCCTGCCATAGTATCGCTACATTGTGCAGCGTAATTCGTCACTTCACACAACTTTTTTCCACTGTTCAATCGCCCAATGTTTACGGTCCTTACATCAAGCGAGGCGTCGTTTCGCATTTACTGGCACGAAATCCAATTTTTTCACCTTCCGCCTGTCATAGTACTTGCAGTGGATCTTCATTCAGTTTGTAATTCCTGTGTGATGGTCTGGATAGATGTCTGCCTATTACACATTACGACGCTCTTCAACTGTCGGCGGTCTCTGTCAGTCAACAGACGAGGTCGGCCTGTAAGCTTTTGTGCTGTACGTGTCCCTTCCCGTTTCTACTTCACCATAACATCGGAAACAGTGGACCTAGGGATGTTTAGGAGTACAGCCGTATGACACAAGTGACACCCAACCACCTGACCACGTAAGAAGTCCGTGAGTTCCGCGGAGCGCCCCAGTCTGCTCTTCACGGTGTGTAATGACTACTGAGGTCGCTGAGAAGGAATACCTGTCAAAACGTGGCAGCAGAATGCACCTAATATGAAAAACGTATGTTTTTGGGGGTGTCCGGATACTTTTGATCACATAGTGTACTTTTGTAGTCAATACTAAGCGATGATTGAGGAGGTGTAAAGATCGTCGCCGCTGGGTGACTGGAAACAAGTGATTTGTAGTGATGAATCACGCTATACCCTGCTGCAGTCCGATGGAAGGTGTTGATTGGGTTTGGCCAATGCCCGAAGAACGTTACTTGTCATCAAGTGTAGTGCCAACAGTGAAGTACAGAGGTGATGTTACGGTATGGAGGTATTCTTCGTGGTTAGGATGTGGTTCTCTTATTGCACATAAAAAAATACGCTAAACGCGGAAGTATATGAACACATTTTACAAAACTGTGTAGTGCTTACAGTAGAGGAATAGTTCGGAGACCGTAACTGTATCAGCATGAGAATGTACTCTGTGTAAAGTAGCATATATGAGGTAATGGATTATGGAGAGCAACATTCTTGAAATGGACTGGCTGCCCACAGTTCTGACCTGAACCCAATGGCACACCATCGGAATGAGCTGGAACGTCGCTCCAAACCCGCGTCCGACATCACCATCTTCTCTGGATTCGGCTCTTGAGGAAGAATAGGCTGCCATTCCTCCACAGACATTGAGAAATCTCAGTGAAAGTGTCTCCAGCAGAGTCCAATTCAGTCGATCGTTTTAGAAGTGCATGAAACGGATTATCATTTGCTAAGAAACATTTTTAAATTCTGTGCAGCGGCGTGAATAAGAGATTTTAAATAGCATTCAAGGCTTTTATCTGAATTACCAGTGACTGGACACTTTTCATTTGAAAAATCATATTGCAGCTGCGGTACCTGCTATCAGGTGCACCTGATAAGAAGCTCTACGGATATGGAGCCTGAAGTGGGCTGTGCATCGACCCGCGTGAGTAAAAACTGCACCCACACGGTGGCTTTTAACTTTTTGCCTTTGCTCGTCAAGATTACCATCACCATAAATGATTCTTAGACCTGCGACATGCACTGCAGGATAACGGTCTCTTAAAGGCTGTTACATGCATTCCTGCATTCAGTTTGCAACACCACAACCTAGTGCCTCACGTATTTTTAGCTACTTGATTTCTCGAATTAATAACCATTTTTTGTAAATATATGCATTAAGTACTTATGAAAATATAACGTATGCTGATAGGATAAGTAAGAATTATTTACACTGCTGGCCACCGTAAATGCAACACCAAGAAAGACAAGAGGTAGCACAACAAAATTTATTTTGTAGATAACATGTTGACCAAGTATCAAATGATTACGTTTACAGACGTCTGTGACATGTGGTTCCTGCCAGAATCAGTAGCCAGAGTAGCCGCCATTGCTGGAGATCACCGCTGCCACACGTCTCGGCATTGAGTCAAAGAGACGTTGGATGTGTTCCTGGGGTACAGCAGCCCAAGCAGCTTCCACACGTTGCCAAAGATCATCTGGTGTGGCAGCTGGGGATGTAATCTGGGTCACTCGTTGAGCAACCATGGACCACATGTTTTCTATCGGCGAAAGATCCGGAGAGCGAGCCGGCCAGGGAAGCAATTCAATCTGGTTATTGACGAAGAACCTTTGGACAATGCGTGCCACGTGTGGTCGCGCATTATCCTGTTGAAATATGGCTGTGGCCGAGCCCTGAAGGTAAGGAAGGACAACTGGCTCCAGCACCTAGGATATGTAGCGCCGGCTATTTAAAGTACCGGCAATGCGTACTAGAGGCGTGCGAGAGTAATATCCAATACCGCCCCATACCATAATACCCGGCGCAATACCAGTGTGGCGGTGCATAATGCAGCTGTCCAGCATCCTCTCTCCACGGTGTCTCCACACTCGAATCCGACCATCGTGGTGCTGCAGACAGAAGCGTGCCTCGTCAGTAAAGACAACGTCATTCCATTCTGCCGTCCACATCCGTCTGTCATCACACCATTGGCGACGGAGACGTCTGTGGTTCTGCGTCAATGGTAGACGAAGCAATGGACGTCTTGCGGACAGACCACTCTGCTGTAAACGGCGTCGAATGGTACGCGCAGACACTGGATGATGCGTTACAGACGCAATGTGCTGTGCTATGGTTCGGGATGTCACTGAGCGATCCGTCACTGCCATGCGCACAATTTGCCTATCAGCACGTGCAGTGGTGCACCGAGGTGAATGCGATCGACCACGTCGGTCCGTCGTACCCTCCTGCATCCAACGGTCACATATCTGCATTACAGTTGTTTGGTTTCGTCCAACACGACTAGCGATTTCTCTGTATGATAATCCACAATCTCGGTAAGCCACTATCCTTCCTCTGTCGAACTCGGATACTTGATCAAAAGATGTTCGCTGTTGTCTACGAGGCATAACTGATCGTCTTGTGAAACAACCACAAGGTAAACACACGTGCCGAACGTACACTCGTCGAAATCGCCAAGCCTTAAATGGCGCTATGAGGTGGCGCCACAGGCGCGCGTGATGTGCGTCTGCGCTGAAATTCTAATCAGTTGCATATCTCATCGCTGCAAACCCATGGTGTAAATTTCACTCGATTCGGATGCTTCCTTGAGGCTGTTGCATTTACGGTGGCCAGCAGTGTATGTCAAATCATTGTAGTAAACACGCTGGCTGTATCAGGGAAGTTTTTACTGTATAAAACACGAAGAATATCTTTCGTGCAACAAAAACAATGTTGGCAAGTGTAGGTTCAGTCGTAGAGATGGAGGCAGAAAAGTTGTTACGAAGTATCTGTGTTGACGTGCAAACGGCAGAAAGTTTTGCGTCGGAATTGTTGTAATAAGTGACCAGGAAAATTATTAATGGGCGAGCAAGTATGTGGGCTCAGTGTATGGTCACAAGAAAATTTTGGAATTATTGGAGACCACTGTGCGACCCAAATTTATTTAAGCTGTTCGCTAATCAGGAAGGGCCTGTTGCCAATATGGGTCTCATAATAAGCACTACTTCACACCACAAGTAACGCATCGCAAAGTAAGACCCAACCATTATTTCGTAGCTGCGTAATAGGCATAGCAGCATCTTAATAACTCTTTTGGAACATTATTGTGTGTTTGGTCAAAGAACAAACTCGTCGAGAGAAAATTTCATTGACCCGAGACGTTAATCACTGTCAGAGTTCTTTCACCATAAATTTAGAGAAAGTCACAAGTGAAAGAAATAGTCAAGACAAATCTAATTAAATTTACAGTTCGTTTTCAGTCGAATGATTATCGTAATAAAAAGCAGTAGCAACTATAATGGTTCAGGTACTATCGCATTACTACAGTAGACAATCTGATTAAATTAAAAGTGATTTAATAGAAATTAATTTTCTATTACAAAAAGATGCTGGTTTACTTGTAGTCAAAGTAGTTTTAGAATTGTATGTTCTGTTTTGTAAATGATACTACGTATGTACGACTAGGCAACATTATTACTGAAAAACCGTTGTTTCACTGAATGAAAGTTATTACTGCATTTACTTGAAAAGCAATAAGTTGCAGAGTAATAAGTAAGGAATAATAATCAGGTTTTATCACAAATAAGCATATTTTCAAACAGACAGCATTATCGTGAGTTACGTAAGACAGTACAGTTTCCATAAATTGTTGCTAGTCACTGGTACTTACTTGTCATCATGTAGGCAATTAACACAATTGAAATCCAAATTAACGCCTTTTGTGTTAATGTCACACGTGTCTTTTACACGTAAGTTAGCGCGTTTGCATTTTATACAGTTGCTCTTTTGTCTTTTCACACGAAATGTACTTGATTACCAAAATTAATTTTTGCTCTTTTTTGAAGTTGGGGGCAAAGTTTTATTCCGCAATATAAATTCATTAAAACCATATTATGGTATTCAAAATTACAGCTGGCTGCAATGAAACTTCAACTTATTACCATTTTTCACATTTCGTTGGTTGTTGTGAACGGTTACAAACACTCGTGCGATAGCAATCATGTTGTAGCTATTTCTGTTCTACAGATAAGCATTTATCTTCGAATTCAGTGCCTTGTTTACACTAACGGCGGACTTTAGGTAAATGAGTCACAATAAAACATTACATACACCGTAGAGTGTGTAAGTTGTACTCATCGGTGTTGCTCTTGAGCCCTAATGTCATCCACTCGCCTTCGATTATGTACTCTTCTAGGTCTGTTCACATCTCTTGCAATCAGGTGGAAGACTCAATTTGTCCATTTGTCATTCACTCACCAGACTAAATGTTCTGAGTACTTCCATTTCGCTTAAATTTCAGTCATAATTTCATCATCCATTTCAGTTTGCTGGTGCATTTGTTGGGTTTCCTGTATCTCCTGGTAATTCTTAACAGACATCTTTCCGTTCTCATTGGCAATCACCAGTTAGAGCGCACAAAATATCTTGGGCAGCGTCCGCATAGAAGGCGCAGTTGGATTGGGAACAATGTTAGTGGTCGGGGCTCCACTGACAACGGCTACCGCACACTAGGAGCGGCGCAGTTCTACAATGAGAACCTGAACACAAATGCACACCTTACATATCTTATAAGCTACAGATAGCGAATCTGCAAGAGAGCTTTTTAACAGGTTATATTAGCACCACCAATAATTTGACAAATATACGAGGGCTGAGAGGGCTGATCTACAAAGATTCCGATTTTTTTCCCTGTAGTTTCCGTGGTAGTTTCCTATCTGTACTATGAACATTTGAAAAGAGCAGGTTTTTATGTATAGCGTCCATAGGTGACAACACATTCGTATCGGTAGGTTGGTAGTAATGCTCCATTTTATAGGCGCTCTTTGCATTTCGCATATCAAACAGTGGAAGTGACGCGAGTGGAGCGGTACGGCGCAATAAAAGTCTGTGTTCTTTCTAAACGACAGAGCCACTGAAACTTACGAAAAGCCGCAGCAACCGTACGATGAAAGTGCATTTCCTCGTGCAACATTGTTTAGGTGGCTCAAGCACTTCAAAGAAGGCCGACTTGTCTGTGTTAAGTTGGGCTTGGTGTTTACGGCTTCTGCTGTGACTGAGAACAACATCAACATATCTGCTGTGATTATCCTTTGGCATTGAATGATAATCATCAATATTACGTAACCTCAGTAAAGTGGTGAGAATGTCCTTTGGCAGTGTCTTTACGATTATGCGTGATCATCTCCACATGACTAATTGTGCCCTTTGCGTGCGACGTCAGTTAACTCCTGAACTAAAGGCTGCGCGATGGGAGACAAGGCGTAGGCGCTGCGTCGCTTTGCTGTTGGAGTGGATCCACTTCTGGAATCGATTATCGCTGGTGGTGAGGCGTGGCTGCATCATCATAATCCTGAAGGAAAACGAACCAGCACGTTGTGGAAACCGCCAGGTTCTCTAACACCAAAATAGGCGAAAGTCGTCCCAGCTGAGGTGAAAGTTATAGTGATCACAGTTTTTGACTGTCCCGGAATGATATACCAGAGTGGAGTTTCCCCTCACACTATTGTTACAGCAGCATGCTGCACGCCAGTATTGGCTAAAATGAGGATGCACATCGCAAGTAAACGTCGAAAACTTCATCAGACTGGGTGGTGACTTCCTCATGACAATGCACGGGCCGCGCGGAGTGGCTGCCTTGTTTGAGGCGCCACGTCACTGATTCCACGCCCCCCCCCCCCCCCCCCACCCACCCACCGCCGGAGGTTCGAGCATGGGTGTGTGTGTTGCTCTTAGCATAAGTTAGTTTAAGCAGTGTGTAAGTCTAGGGACGGATGACCTCAGCAGTTTGGTCCCTCAGGAATTCACACACAACACAAACACACTCACACACAACATACACACACACACACACACATACATACACACACACAACACAACGCACGACCCCATGTCGCAAATAAAGTCATGCAGTTTCTGGCTCATTTCAATATTACATGTGCACCGCATACGCCTTATAGCCCCGATCTTGTAGCTGTAATTATTATTTTTTTTTTAG